>NC_064621.1:415512687-416762687 GCF_023898315.1 Schistocerca nitens
TTAAAAAACAATAACATGACATAAAAATACAATAATTTAAGAAAATCACATCATATGAGTATGAGCTTAAGGTCTTCCGGAATTAACAGATTACGAAAGGTAAAGGGGCATGTGCCACTATTAAATCTTGCGTAATTACACTACTAAATTTTTCAGTACCCAAGTTGCAATTAAAGCAACAATAATTAAATCATTTAAGTAATAATGTTGCTTTAAAATAATAATAAAATTATTTCATACAAAGAAAATTAGGAATGGCCCGATCAGTACTCCCCAGTGAAGCAGTTCACACAAATGGTACTCCATGGCTCCGAGCACACAGCCCCATACAAAATGCAACACAACCAACGCGACCCAGCGTACTACCAGAACCACCAGGCAGTAAACCAAAATCGTACTAAGCCAAAACAGGGACCGACCTTTAAAATAACGAGACCTAGCCCGGGCCGAACACAGACCAAATCCCGGGAAATCCATAAGAAACCTCAGCCAACTTAATGCCAAAACAACAATTCATGAACAATATGCAAAACAAGACCTCTCAGTCCAAAGGCTTCCGTTTAGTCGCGAAGGTGGCTCCGACCCGCCTGCTGAGGCGCCAAGCGTCGTACGGAGTGCCGAATCAAGCTTAACCTTCGTTGACACCACAAGACAAAATAAACTCCAATCTAACTGCGCAAGGCAAACTCTAAGGAGTGCCACTCGAAGACTATACACTAGAAGATCAAACATAAAGCACCCAGACTAACGTGCCGCTGAACGACGCACTTCCATCACCAGCGGCTAGTAGAGTACGGAGAGCAGCGTAGCCCATCGATATATACCATCATGGGACGGTAAACGAGGATAGCAATTCCAGCGACGGAGAGGTAGGAGGACGAAATGACATCCCGCAGCACATAGAAGGTATTTCAAACTCATGCTCGACAAACTACAACACACGAGATTTTGCCCCCCTTGCGAATCAAGTTAAACAGCACACCACGCCGCTGTCCACACTGTTGTTGTTGTTGTTGTTGTTGTTGTGGTCTTCAGTCCTGTGACTGGTTTGATGCGGCTCTCCATGCTAATCTATCCTGTGCAAGCTTCTTCATCTCCCAGTACCTACTGCAGCCTACATCCTTCTGAATCTGTTTAGTGTATTCATCTCTTGGTCTCCCTCTATGATTTTTACCCTCCACGCTGCCCTCCAATACTAAATTGGTGATCCCTCGATGTCTCAGAACATGTCCTACCAACCGATCCTTTCTTCTAGTCAAGTTGTGCCACAAGCTTCTCTTCTCCCCAATTCTATTCAATACCTCCTCATCAACCATGTGATCAACCCATCTAATCTTCAGCATTCTTCTGTAGCACCATATTTCGAAAGCTTCTATTCTCTTCTTGTCTAAGCTATTTATCGGCCACGTTTCACTTCCATACATGACTACACTCCATACAAATACTTTCAGAAACGATTTCCTGACATTTAAATCTATACTCGATGTTAACAAATCTCTCTTCTTCAGAAACGCTTTTCTTGCCATTGCCAGTCTACATTTTATATCCTCTCTACTTCGACCATCATCAGTTAATTTGCTCACCAAATAGCAAAACTCCTTTACTACTTTAAGTGTCTCATTTCCTAATCTAATTCCCTCAGCATCACCCGATTTAATTCGACTACATTCCATTATCCTCGTTTTGCTTTTGTTGATGTTCATCTTATACCCTCTGTCCACACTATTAACCGTAAAATCACGGTCCGGTTTCCCCATCGGGCCCCACTCGGCGTCCAGACGCAAACAACCTCAGCCGAGCCGAACTGTCTTCACGCCAAGGCAACCACCTCTTCCTTCCTCACACGCCTCCAGCTAAACCCCGGCCAGCGATCACACACGGAAACAGCCGCCTAACGCCAAAGCGCCATCTGAGTGAAAACTCAGCACTAAGCTCGATACGGACCTGGAAATAAGCGAGCACCGTAACAGGGACGAGTCTAATTTTGCGTCGAAATCGTTTGAACGAGCCGACACGACACAAAGAAAAAGCGCCGAGGCGACGCGGTGGCTGCAACCACACCTGGGAACAGGGGACAGGGGAGCTGCGTCCCCTGGAAACGAGCAGTAGGTAACAGAAGGGCCGGCAAAGGCCGCCGCAGATTCGCTGCGGGCGCCCCCTGCTCTGCCCCACCCCTCCCCACCCTCGCGCTGGGTCACCACTCTGCTGGAATTCCGCGCCGCTCCTCTTGTTTCAGCAGCTGGCGCAGCCCGCCGGTGCAACTTGTTTCTGCTGCGGTTTTTCGCGGAACGTGTAGAAAATTCTACGCGAGGCCGCCCGCCCTCTTCTGCCTCTTCCCGCAGCCTCTCGTGTTGTCTCGCAAACGCGCGGAAAAAGGGATATGGAATGCAACGAGAGAATTCCTGGGATAATGAGAATAAAGAAAGTCGCCACCGTTCTCGGGGGATGCTGCCGCGGAACCCGAGCTTCTGGCGTCAGCTTTCAACCTTACAGGTGTTTGTGGACGATTCCTGCCAGGAAGAAAGTTTTTCATAGATTTAAGAACCTTCAACATCGCAGCGCGTCAGCAATCGTTGGTTAATATATCAAAAAACTAGAAACCCGCCTCGATTGCGAAAAAACCACCTAGTGTTAACCTAGGTTTTGGCGTAGATAACTGTAGCTGCAGTTTATGACGGGTCATGGCCCGTCGAACATAGGCCGGTGTGAGGTGGAGGTTACACCATTAAGGAGGAGGAGGAGATCAGTGTTTAACGTCCCGTCGACAACGAGGTCATTAGAGACGGAGCGCAAGCTCGGGCGAGGGAATGATGGGGAAGGAAATCGGCCGTGCCCTTTCAAAGGAACCATCCCGGCATTTGCCTGAAGCGATTTAGGGAAATCACGGAAAACCTAAATCAGGATGGCCGGAGATGGGATTGAACCGTCGTCCTCCCGAATGCCATTAAGTTAAGTAACGGTTTAGACTTTGTACACGTGTACTGTTTGTGTTTCCCTTTTTTTCGTTTATAAATTTATAGCCATGGTGTTCTTTTAATCATTGACAAAGGTCTTCTTAGGCACTTGTGGGTTTTATTGTTCTGAAGAAGGTGAAGTTATCTACGCCGAAACCTATGTTAACACTTGGTGCTTTTTTCGCAATCGAGGCGGGTTTCCAGTTTTTTAATATTTTTCATAGATCACTTAACACCTTAGTCGTGGGTTCGTGCATATCGTTTACAGTCGGAATTCCTGATTTCTTATCAGCCTGTAGCGAGTTTAACAGTTTTAGTTCAGGTTTCAGCGCACTTAATTTTACCTTATTTTTAAAACCGAGCGAGGTGGTGCAGTGGCTAGCACACTGGACTCGCATTCGGGAGGACGACGGTTCAATCCCGTGTCCGGCCATCCTGATTTAGGTTTTCCGTGATTTCCCTAAATCGCTCCAGGTGCGAGATATGCTGAGTTGTGGAAGTGACTGGGGGCTAGGGAGGGAGCATACCTTTCTTTTCAGAATACACACATTTCCACGATAGAATCTCAAAGAAACAGTTTGCAACAAGTGAAACAGTTCACTATATAGAACTTTAAAGGAAATCTTTAAGCAACTCAGCAGAATAAACTTCAAGTCAGACGTGTTGCTTGGGGCTTTCCCGACGGACTAGTTGCAAATAAGGTTCTCGGGCGAGACGCAGGGGAGACGTTGTGAAATTTCTAGAATATTTCGTTGGCAGAACTGACCGACATCTTCAGGTGCGACGAATACACTGCTGCGGCTGTGGAAAATACTACAAAGCCCCCAGCACCGTGGGGCAAGAGAAAGACAAAGGCTGACATAAATTTCTCTTCACTAGCCAGTGCACGATTCGTCTGACGCTTCATGATCGTCGTAGAAAAGTGTTGAGGTCAGCATACGAATGCACGCTCCCAGTTCTGATGGTTCAGCAAAGAGGTGGATCAGTCATATTTTGGGCCAATATCATGTGTGGATGTCAGACTCCTGTCACCTCGATCGACGGTGTTTTGAGGGCTGTGCGGTATCAGGACAGCATCTTCTTGTGTGTTGTCAACCCCTACATTCAATATTTACTATTTCAAGACGTTGATGCACTAACATACTATCTTATGGACACATTCCAAGGTTAAATTCTAACTCTTACGAAGTCTTACAGATTACAAGACGTTCTGCTTTCGAGGTGCATCCCTCAGATGGGGAAATTAAGCCCTTGAAGTCATTCGAGAACAGTAGGCTATGGTGGAGGAACAGGTTTCATTCAGTCCTTAAATATGGATTTTCAGATACGTATTTGAGCCCCCTTCTTCGGCACGCGAGTCCAGAGACGCCACTATCATCCGCAAGACACAGATACACCCTCGACACTACAGAAGCCAGTAGTAAAAACAGCTCAACAAATACCATCGGAATAATTTGATAGATGTAAATTGGCAGTTGGCAGTAGGTGGCCATTGATCTTACACCCAGATCCTTCACTCAGATCGTGCACAACTATGTATCATCCTCATTTCAGGATATTGTCTAGAACAGGCCTGGGCAAACAGCGCTCGGTCGCGCTCTTGCCTAGCACTCCCAACGCAGGAAGATGAGGAAGAGGAAAACGAAGACTACAGACGGACGCCATTAGAACAAAGCATTCGCCTTGTTAGGCGTCAAGCAATTCACTGATAATACTGCTTGTGTTAAATTAGATCTACATTCTGCATTAGGAATAGTATGGCGTCTTTACCCTTGTCAAAAAAAAAAGAAAAAAATGGAGAAACCATACCATTCAACGTCGAATGAAAATTACTTCTCGTATTGTTTAAAAACCGTGAAGTGCTTCATAAGCCGTCGCACTATTATGAGCGGGGAAAACACGCACTGGAACATCATTGAACACCAGCCAAAAAGACTATTCGATGCACTGGCTGAACTGAAGGTGGCCATTAGCGAAAAAACTGAGTTAATGATAAGTAGCTGACAATCTTTTATGGCTGCTGTCACCAATCATTTGAATTCTTTAGGTGTCTTAATGCAAAGCTAAAATCATTCGGTGACATATGGCAGACAAAACAGATGCTGTGAAACAAAAAGTAATACTGTGGAAAACAGCTACAAGCTCATGGCGTGGAACGTTTCCCATAAGTCAAGCCCGCCATTTATGAACCAGACATGACTGACTATGTTTTAGTAAATGAAACATTTCATCGTGAATTCTCAAAGAGATTCCAAGATATCGCGTGAATAAAGACAGATTTCGATTTATCTGTCAGATCATTCTCGCAGTTAGTTTCTAATGTACCTAATTACTTCCAACTAGACATACCCTGTTCAATTACCCTTTTTTCCAGTCAACGGACTTACAAGACTTTTATAAAATGTTATCCCAATAACAATATCCTCAACTGTACAGGCAAGCCGCTGAAGTTACTTCAGTATTTGGTTTAACACGTGTGTGCGTGAATGTCTTTTCCTTCCGTTATGAAACTAAAACAATCCCATCAACATTCGACTTTAACGGATTTTATTCTGCGTAACTCCATGTACTTGACTGTATCACAATCCAAAGGATCACATATAATACACATTCTAAAATCTAAATGAGTATAAATGTGTAAACATCCGTTTCTAAAGATTTTTGTAGTCCTACTCACTGTATTAGCGTTACCTAATGTACTTCTTTACTGAGGTAATAAAAGTTACTGCTGTGACAGAAAAATGAAAAGTTAGAAATAAACACCCACGATAAAATCCTGTTTATAAAAGTATGCGGCAGTTATAGCCTATTACACCCAAACCTCCAGATGTCAGACACTCAGATCGGTATCAAACGTTGTATGTAGATAGAGTATCAACCAAAAAAATTGTTCAAATGGTTCTGAGCACTATGGGACTTAACATCTGTGGTCATCAGTCACCTAGAACGTAGAACTACTTAAACCTAACTAACCTAAGGACATCACACACATCCATGCCCGAGGCAGGATTCGAACCTGCGACCGTAGCAGTCGCGCGGTTCCGGACTGCGCGCCTAGAACCGCTAGACCACCGCGGCCGGCAGAGTATCAACCAAAACACCGATTTAGTTCGTACTATGTGCTGTCGTCCAGTAGAACATGCGTAAACGGTAGTTAAAAGCAACGCCAGAACTACGGAGCAAAGGAAAGGTTTATCTATGAGTCATACAGTTGCTGAGTTCACGTGGTTGAGTTGGTAGAGCGTAAGGTCATGGTATCAAGCGCCCCGCATCAAAGACCACTGATGACAATTTGTTGTAAGTGTTTACGCGTGAAACTGTTCTGGGGGAAAACAGTTTCCTGACATGTTAAAGGACTTTTCGGAGGTTATTCCAATGTTCTTTTGGCAGTCTGCTTTCTACATCTACATGGATACTCTGCAAATAACATTTAAGTGCGTGGCAGAGGGTTCATCGAACCACCTTTACAATTCTCTATTATTCCAATCTCGTATAGCACGCGAAAAGAACGAACACCTTTCGCTTCGTTAGTTGAAGTAGAGAACCTATAGATGACATTTGTATAGATAGGTGTGGTGTTCTGTCGGACATGTGAGACAGAACAGACACCACTCGTGATGAAGCAACTAGTGCATTTGTAGTTTCACAGAATAAAGATAGACAGTCGGAACATTAGAATAAAGAAACAATTGTATCACACACGTCGAACTATTAGTAGTCCCATATAACACTTTCACGCATAATACTGCAAAAAAAGTTGTCATCATTGGGGTCCATAACTTTGTTCTTTGGGGCCCACAGCGCAAAGTGGTTCAAATGGCTCTGAGCACTATGGGACTTAACTTCTGAGGTCATCAGTTCCCTAGAACTTAGAACTACTTAAACCTAATTAACCTAAAGACATCACACACATCCATGCCCGAGGCAGGATTCGAACCTGCGACCGCAGCGGTCGCGCGGTTCCAGACTGTAGCGCCTAGATCCGCTCGGCCACCCTGGCCGGCCCCGCAGTGCAAAATATGTCTTTCAATGATTACTATGAATAAATCCAGCTACACTGCTATGTAAATTATTTATATTTTATCTAATTCACGATGAGCCCATTTCGGCAAATTGCCATAAATAAGATGGTCTTCTAACTATGGTTTTCTAACTATGGTCTTATAACTATCATATCATTAGTTGTTTTATCTGACATGTAACATCGTTGCTGTCATGTCCTGTCTGTTTTAGAATTATTACTTTCTCCCAGGTGTACAGTGAAGTTGTATGTCTGATATTACTTGTTTTCCATATATGCTATTTTTCTGACAGCTTGGATGATAGTGGGTCAGCGATATTATATGTTTCAAATTAAAATGGTTCAAATGGCTCTGAGCACTATGGGACTATCATAAGGGACTTCTGAGGTCATCAGTCCCCTAGAACTTAGAACTAATTAAACCTGACTAACTTAAGGACATCACACACATCCATGCCCGATGCAGGATTCGAACCTGCGACCGTAGCGGTCGCGCGGTTCCAGACTGTAAAGCCTAGAACCGCTCGGCCACCACGGCAAGCTATTACATGTTTTTAAATAGTTACCATTATAAATAAGTGATGTGTGAAATTCGGTTGTTTATTATTATTTTTATATAAATTTGTTTCTAATTATGTTTCTGCCTAAAGTTTTTTTTAGTTTTATTTGAGGTTTTTATTTTACGTTTTTTTAATTTTTACGTAATAATTGTTGTTGTCTATGATTTATGTTGGTGTTCTGTCTCTGTTTATATTACTCATGTTGTTATCGCTATACTATCGATAGCATTCATCTCACGCTAGGTGAGGGGAGCCCTACGTCATAGTGACGTAGGCACGCGTTATCATGATTTCCACGAGTTGTCCTATCGACTGTTGTGTGCATTCTGTATATATCGACTGTTGCTTGCGTCTTGAATATGCATTGTTATTTGTTTGCGTGCTTTCATTGTCCTATTGTCCGGTGTTAGCGCGTACGTCGTTCTGAACATGGGCTCTAACGGAGATTGAAAGCTTTCGAGCAGATCCATGAAGATAGTCTGAAACATTTTGCTATCTTCTTAGTTGATTTACAACATGATGGAAAATTAAATGGAACTAGATGGTTTAATATTTCCAGCAACATTCGGAATTATCTTCGGAACCACTTCAATTTCTCATTTTAACGTTTCCACCCACATGAATCATTTACAGTCCATTGGGTTTTATAAAAATACGAATCACTTTAATTTCTCCCTATTTCACGTTTTTATCCACATGATTTATGCAAAATTAATGGGATGAAAATGACTAGACACTTATAACTTTGGTTATGGTTATGATTCCTTCATATATTCGTTATGTATGAAACACACAATAACATCCTACATTCTTTGGATTGCAACTTAATTAATTTCTTCACGTTACTGAGCACACGATTTATGCACGATTCATCGGATCTAAAAAGAATGACAAGCTTTTCTTTTACTTTCGTTATGGATCCTTCGTTCAGACGTTCATTATGTTCATGAAATACACAATAACATCGCAAATTGTTGTGATTACATTTAATAATTCATTCAGCTAGGATGAGCATATCACACAACTCCTGTCACTTCGTTTGTACACATGTATTTACATTTATCTTTGACGTTATCGGTACAACTGCAAATATCGATATGCGTACTCCGTAGATTTAGGTTATTTACGTCACGATGTCGTAGCGTTACGTCATTATGACGTGGGGTTCTCCTCACCTAGGGTGAGATGAATGCTGCCCCTATGGATACGTGTTGTGTAGAGTCTCTGATTTTATTATTTTACCCGTTTCGCCGATTTATAATGCGAATAAAGTTTTCTATATATTTTTTGTGCTTTAGGTCGGTTTATTCGTTCAATAAATCTGTTGGGTTATTGTATGCATGTGAATATGTCTCTATTTCCTCAAGGATGTTCATGAATGTTCCCTTCAGCGTTATATGGAGGATTGCTAGTGCTTCGTTTATGGGTTTCACGTCGTTCAAAAATGGTTCAAATGGCTCTGAGCACTATGGGACTCAACTGCTGTGGTCATCAGTCCCCTAGAACTTAGAACTACTTAAAACTAACTAACCTAAGGACATTACACACATCCATGCCCGAGGCAGGATTCGAACCTGCGACCGTAGCAGTCGCACGGTTCCGGACTGCGCGCCTAGAACCGCGAGACCACCGCGGCCGGCTTTCACGTCGTGTTTCTCCGTTTATAAATATTGAAAAAATGTGGATGGGTTGTTATCACTTTCTCTGGTGTACTCTCTATGTCTAATTTTGAAGTTTCTACCCGTTGTCCCTATGTAGAATTTGTGGCATGTGTTACATCAAATTTTGTAAACGTCGGGATTTCTGTGCATGGGGATTTTCGAGCTGCCTTTGTGAGTTTTGTGTTTGAGGCTGTGTGTTTTTTGAAATGCGAATGCGATGTCAGTTTTGTTGAATAATTTGTTGATTTTGTTCGAGATGTTTCCTACATAAGTCACAATAAGTCATCATCGGGACATAAACCTAGGACCCTTTGACAGCGATCTCTGTTAACTTCCCCACAGATGCCATACGTACTAGTTACGCTTTTCCTGTGCTCCATTGTTCTGATGCTACTTTAATTAACGTTTACGAGCATTCTGCTGGACAACAGCACATAGTACGAACTAAATCGGTGTTTCGGTTGATTATCTACATACACCGTTTGGTACCGATCTAAGTGTCTGAAATCTGAAGGTTTGGGTGTTAGAAGCAGTTGCACATTGTAAACACGTCTTCCTAAGCTTCCCACGCCTACAGCCTTTGGCGTAACAGCCGTCTCGCTCTGACACCTACTAGGAATAGCGCAGTGGTGGGGGAAGCCAAAGCGCTGAGAGTCGACTGGACTGCACTCCTGGAGCACGAGCGAGCCGCCCCAGGAGCGCATATCTTTGCCAGGCCTGGTCCAGTATCTACATAATGAAGGCCTGTAAAGTTTTACTTTTTTCTAAAATAATTTGTTCTTTTTAGCTTATTTTAACTGTCCGTTTTTCAAAAAGGCATATGCGAGGTTAATTGCGAGTTATTCACAAACTTAGGGTACTTTAATTTCTAGATGTTATATTTTACAGTCAGTATGAGTAGTGCTGTTTGCAAACAGTAGAAGGTTGTTTTTAGAAACACGCGGTCATTGAGTCTCCACAAACAGTAACATCTACGCGATAAAACATTTGCAGCGTCCTCGAGAGTTTGAAAGAGATAAGGCCGCGCGGGATTAGTCGAGCGGTCTGAGGCGCTGCACTCATAGACTGTGCGGCTGGTCCCGGCGGAGGTTCGAGTCCTCCCTCACACACGAAAACCACTACTACAATGAGCTCAAGGATTAACACGTGCTCGTTTCCTGGTTTAACTGTTGTATGGTCAGTCTGCATATACCCATGCACTGATTCAATCGCCACATCAGCAATGAATTTTGTGTTACTGATAACCATTTACTTCAACCAATGTTTTTCTTTCTGGGTACTTACCGGCGTAACACATCGAGGCTTACTGCAGTTCGCACTGCCTCTTGTGTTCGACTACACGCCATTGTCGTAAGACAGATCATTCGCCAACATGAATTCTAAGCTTTGCCCAGAGTACATACAGCTCTAAATGTTTGTGGGAATGTGTAGAACAGTCTTTGATGGCAAAATTTGTATTTCATTATATAGCTAGTTCGTTCTAGAGTATCTTCATCAGATATCAGAATGAGATTTTCACTCTGCAGCGGAGTGTGCGCTGATATGAAACTTCCTGGTAGATTAAAACTGTGTGTCGGACCGAGATTCGAACTCGGGATCTTTGCTTTCGCGGGCAAGTGCTCTACCATCTGAGCTACCCAAGCACGATTCACGCCCCGTCCTCACAGCCTTACTTCTGCCAGTACCTCGTCTCCTACCTTCAAAACGAAGTTTCATATCAGCACACACTCCGCTGCAGAGTGAAAATCTCATTCTGGAAACATCCCCCAGGCTGTGGCTAAGCCATGTCTCCGCAATATCCTTTCTTTCAGGAGTGCTAGTTCTCCAAGGTTCGTAGGAGAGCTTCTTTAAAGTTTGGAAGGTAGGAGACGAGGGAGGTACTGGCAGAAGTGAGAACGGGGCCTGAGTCGTGCTTGGGTAGCTCAGATGGTAGAGCACTTGCCCGCGAAAGGCAAAGGTCCCGAGTTCGAGTCTCGATCCGGCACACAGTTTTAATCTGCCAGGAAGTTTCATATCAGCGCACAGGAAGTTTTATCACATATGTTTGTCACTCTAAACTATTACGTAAAACGTAGAAAAAGTAGCAGAGATAGACGGCGTCAAGAAAAAGTAAAAGCGTAGTAAAACTATGAAATACAAACACAAATTACTCGAAGCTTAGGGTCACCGCCAGTATGCCGACCCTGCACTACGGGTCATTTGTATTTGTCTGTCATAGTTTTACTATATTTTTACATCTTTTGACGCTGTCTATCTCGGCTACACCTTTTTTACGTTTTATGTATAGTTTAGGAAAACAGACATATCTGATGAAGAAAGTCTAGATCGGTTTTGTCGTAAGATGTAGAAAATAAGAGGTGTGTGTTAATATCAAAGACGATTTTAAATTCTATACATTTTCAAAAAATGGTTCAAAGGGCTCTGAGCACTATGGGACTTAACATCTTAGGTCATCAGTCCCCTAGAACTTAGAACTACTTAAACCTAACCAACCTAAGGACATCACACACATCCATGCCCGAGGCAGGATTCGAACCTGCGACCGTAGCAGTCGCGCGGTCTACACATTTTAAACATAGGCTCGCTGTGTCTTTTACGATTGCGTCAATTTCATCATGTTTATGGGAATGTTGGAGTACATTTTTCTTGAGAAAAATAATAAAATAATGTAAAATGTTTAAATTGTTTCTTCCACTGTTTTATTACAACCAGACGTTTCTAAGGTGTTGTCTCTGGTTCTCTTCTTTCCCTATTCAATAGCAATGAAGCGCTGTTACAATGGAACACATTCTTGACAAGGATTGGACGTCTATTGGATGCAACCGATAATTGGGACACAAATATCTTCGGAAGGTTCGACTAGGCACTGTAAAACAAACGATGTCTGGGAGCTGCTAGTATACATATTTTGATGTTCTGCATGTACGTGATAGTCAAAACCATAAAGATAATCACTCGACGAACTGTGTATAACTTCGCTCAATACTCTGTACGCAATTTTCCAGTCTTTTGAGCCACGTAATTACCATGCAGTGGGCGTTAATTTTGTCCGAAATTAACGTGCACTTAACGCAGCAAACAGTTGCATCCATTTATGTAAACTTCCTCGTACAAACAAAGTGCGAACATGTCTTTTGAAGTTCGCGTCAATTAATGTCTTTGTACGTGGTACATTTTATTGTCAGATTCTGATGAACCGTTAATTTTAAGTTTATCGTGCTGGGAAATTTATACAATTTGGTGCCAACCCGACGACAAAAAGAGTATCAATTGTTTTTAATTAACGACAATGTGACCTCACGTAAACAAATGGTATTCAAAAACTGTGTGGTAGACACGAGGGAAGCAGCTCATTTGCGAGACATTTTAATGCCTATAAAATATTTCGTTAGCCACACCTTGACCAGTGACTAGTCACCAGCTGTAGTATTTCACGACGCCACCACCGTACTGACAAGCACCAAATCGTTACTCGTGACACATCCCTAGCTTCTCTTTTCTGCGTCTACATTCTACATGAACAAGCGGCAGTTCAGTTCTTTAGGATGGAAATTTAGAATCCTTTCACTACGTTGTGTCATCCGCGAAGAGTGCGAAAGAGCTTCTTACGTGCGTTCATTTCTTTTTAGCTTTTCCTTATTTTTCTTATGCATAATTTCATGTTTGAATACTTGCTGTACAGTTTCTGATAACAACCTCTTGCTTAAAATTTCAGCCCATTTTCGAGTGGTGTGAGTCAGGCGGCTGAATAAGCAGAGCGCAAAAAAGAACATCTTAAGGCTCATTGAATACAGAGCTGTGAAACTAAGCTTGGGTCCGTCAGTACCGGAGAGTATGTTTACGTTTATTCGTAACTTTACACACTGGGTACGGAATAAAAGTGTTAAGTAGTGGACGTGACCGCTATCGTACGGATGAAGAGTTTCTCTCCACATGCGCCAATATTCGTACGTCTACTTTCTACACTACCTTACGTTATCTACAGTTACTGCAGTTTGGAAGTAAATAAGGCATCGTAAGCTGATACTCGCACATGAGCTTTTTCTTCAAACATATACAGGGTGTTACAAATGGTACGGTCGAACTTTCAGGAAACATCCTCACACACAAATAAAAAAAAGATGTTATGTGGACATGTGTCCGGAAACGCTTAACTTCCATGTTAGAGCTCATTTTAGTTTCGTCAGTATATACTGTACTTCCTCGATTCACCGCCAGTTGGCCCAATTGAAGGAAGTAATGTTGACTTCGGTGCTTGTGTTCACATGCGACTCATTGCTCTACAGTACTAGCATCAAGCACATCAGTACGGCACATCAGTACGTAACATCAACAGGTTAGTGTTCATCACGAACGTGGTTTTGCAGTCAGTGCATTGTTTACAAATGCGAAGTTGGCAGATGCCTATTTGTTGTATGGATTAGCACTGGGCAATAGCCGTGGCGCGGTTCGTTTGTATCGAGACAGATTTCCAGAACGAAGGTGTCCCGACAGGAAGACGTTCGAAGCAATTGATCGGCGTCTTAGGGAGCACGGAACATTCCAGCCTATGACTCGTGATTGGGGAAGACCTAGAACGACGAGGACACCTGCAATGAACGAGGCAATTCTTCGTGCAGTTGACGATAACCCTAATGTCAGCGTCAGAGAAGTTGCTGCTGTACAAGGTAACGTTGACCAAGTCACTGTATGGAGAGTGCTACGGGAGAACCAGTTGTTTCCGTACCATGTACAGCGTGTGCAGGCACTATCAGCAGCTGATTGGCCTTCACGGGTACACTTCTGCGAATGGTTCATCCAACAATGTGTCAATCCTCATTTCAGTGCAAATGTTCTCTTTACTGATGAGGCTTCATTCCAACGTGATCAAATTGTAAATTTTCACAATCAACATGTGTGGGCTGACGAGAATCCGCACGCAGTTGTGCAATCACGTCATCAACACAGATTTTCTGTGAACGTTTGGGCAGGCATTGTTGGTGATGTCTTGATTGGGCCCCATGTTCTTCCACCTACGCTCAATGGAGCACGTTATCATGATTTCATACGGGATACTCTACCTGTGCTGTTAGAACATGTGCCTTTACAAGTACGACACAACATGTGGCTCATGCACGATGGAGCTCCCGCACATTTCAGTCGAAGTGTTCGTACGCTTCTCAACAACAGATTCGGTGACCGATGGATTGGTAGAGGCGGACTAATTCCATGGTCTCCACGCTCTCCTGACCTCAACCCTCTTGACTTTCATTTATGGGGGCATTTGAAAGCTCTTGTCTACGCAACCCCGGTACCAAATGTAGAGACTCTTCGTGCTCGTATTGTGGACGGCTGTGATACAATACACCATTCTCCAGGGCTGCATCAGTGCATCAGGGATTCCATGCGACGGAGGGTGGATGCATGTATCATCGCTAACGGAGGACATTTTGAACATTTCCTGTAACGAAGTGTTTGAAGTCACGCTGGTACGTTCTGTTGCTGTGTGTTTCCATTCCATGATTAATGTGATTTGAAGAGAAGTAATAAAATGAGCTCTAACATGGAAAGTAAGCGTTTCCGGACACATGTCCACATAACATATTTTCTTTCTTTGTGTGTGAGGAATGTTTCCTGAAAGTTTGGCCGTACCTTTTTGTAACACCCTGTATATGTGAGATCGTTACACATGACCAGCGTAGTTAGTGTTTCAGACCACTAATCGGCAGAGATGCAGGTCCTACGTATATTCGAAAACATCGTATATCAACAACCAAGCATAAAATCATTGGAACAAGGAAGCCCTCAAGGGTCGGTATTGTCACCGTCACTGTCCGTAATTTATGTTAACGATATACCTCTTGAACCCAAGGTAGTATTGGCTCAATTTACAGACGACATCGCCTTACTTGCAAGTAGCAGTAGAATGATCGCTGCGATAACAAGGATGCAAAGACACCTAAACATTATAGAAGAATGGGCACTTCAAAACCACGTCAAATTAAACGCGGAAAAACACAAGCAATAACGTTTACGAGGAAGAGGCCAGAACCACACGAAAGATTACTAATAAACGGAGCACACATAAATTGGACAAACCGGGTCAAAAATCTTGGAGTCATGTCGGACAATTAACTGATTACATGTCATATGATAATGATAAAACTAGTCCATACACTATTCCCACTTTTGGCCAGTACTGACATGGGAATCCGAACAAAATTAATACTGTATAAAACAGCAATATTACCAGCTCTGTTATACAGTTGCTCAGCTTGGAACGCAAACCAACAAATACTGCAAAGGTTCCAAAACCGATTTTCAGAACAATGCTCAAAACCCCTCGGTGGACTACAATAGACGACTTACATGCTGAACTCAATATGCTAACAGTCACACAATAAATACAGGAAAAAAATATAAAACTGTTACAAAAAACGGACCGTTTAAGAATTGCAACCAGACTGCTAGAATAAGCTAGAAAACAGTAGAACATAGAGAATGGCACAATGATAGTTACCAGAGCCGTAATTAAATAGAGCCGTAATTAAATAGACTAAAGAAAAATCAGCATCAATCACTAATTAGGCTTAAAGGGCGACAGCTTACGAAACATGAGGTGCAGAAAATGCGGTGCGAAAAGATAGAAAGTTCGTATCTAAAGTCATGAGAAATATTTTCACCATTAAAGGAGTTCGAGACTAGTGTTTAACAACCCGTCGACAACGAGGTCGTTAGAGACGGAGCACGAGTTCGGAGTTGGGAAGAACGGAGAAGGAAATCGGCCTTGCCCTTTGAAAGGAAGCATTCCGGCATTTGCCTTAAGCGATTTAGGGAAATCACGGAAATCCTAAATCTTTGTGACCCGACACGGGTTTCAACCGTCGTCCACGCAAATGCGAATCCAGTGTGCTAACCACTGCGCTACTTCACTCGATGCCCATTTTTTTTTTAAAAGAACAATATTTACGATTAAAAAGTACCCACATCTTTATTAGTTTCCAAAAAAAATTCTATTTATTTGGACATATTTGGTTCCCGGTTCTGAAACTTTTGAAAATACCCCCTTCTGTAGAGCTGCACCGAAACTGCAAGTTGTCCCGAATAGAATATTTATCTAATTAATCATGTCATATTATATGCATCGCATAAAACACACAACAATAAAACCTTTTATTGGAACATTGCCTAGTGCAAAAATTACAACGTCGTTTTCAGAGGTGTAAGCTGAAAATATGGGATATTCGATATGTACTAGGTCTGCTCGTGCCATGCTTAAATCAACTGCTGGTATTTAAATTTTTCATAAATAGTATTTAATGATCTGCCCAGTGGAACTGTGCTGAGGCGACACAATAGCGGTCAATGAATGGGTGGAAGTAGGGTGCCAGACAAATATTCTCAGATAGAAAATAAGCGTTTAATGTCACGTCGATGAAAGTAACGTTAGAGACGTGGCCACAACTACGGATGGACAAGGACCGAGCTGGAATTGTGCAAAAATATAGTACAGGGTCTTTTCAGAGGAACCATTCTCCTACTTGCTTCAGATGATATAGTAAATCCGTACAGTGCCTATGAGCGGATTTAATTCTCCCTCCTTCCGGCTGCAAGTCCAGTACGTTAACCTCATCGTTCGATGCGATGAAGATGGAATGTATTGCATCATGTCTGTTAGAATCATCCTCACATTTGAGTGACGTCATTAGGGAAGGCAGCGGAAACATTCCCGGGGGAAGCTTTGAACACCATTCTTCCATAACACAAGTCCATACTGTAACTGAATAGTCCTATATTTAATGATGAAGGTTTAAATCACTTGCGGACACAAAGTTTTAAGTCTATGCAAAGAACGATCCTTAGTAAACGCCTTTCCATTGCTACGTTTTCTTCTCCTCCGCCGTTCTAGAATTTAAACCCTTATTTCCTCTCTCTGTCTCTCTCTCTCTTACACACACACACACACACACACACACACACACAATAACTCTGCGTTCTGCGAGCGAATGCATTTCTCTGTATTTCAAGACCTGCTTATAGGCAAGAGGAAAGCAGAGGTTATTCGCAGAACTCTGGAAAAGAGCAACAAATCTACTAAAGAGAGTGCACTATACTACGCTTTTCCAACCTCTTCTGGAGTACTGCAGAGTGTTATGGCACAGAGAACACTGATAAAGTTCAAAGAAGAGCGGTCCTTTTCCCTTATCGCGAAATTGGGGGAGAGATTTCACGCGAATAATAACCGAGTTGGGGTGCCCATCATTAAAACAAAGGCGCTTTTCATTGTGGACAGATATTTTTACAAAATTTCAGTCATCAGTTTTCTTCTCTCAGTATCAAAAATATTTCGTTGACGCCCATCTACACAGGGAGAAGGGACAATCGTGAAAAGATAAGTGAAATATGAGCTTGCACAAAAAGATCTAGGTGTACTTTTCTCCTACGTGTTTTTCAAGAGTTAATGGTCGAAAAATTCAAAATGGTTCTATGTAACCTCGAATGAAAGTTGCACAAATGGGAACACCTTATGCCTGGGACACAGCATTTTGTGGCAGTAAAACGTGGGCATTCGGAAACACGTAGAAAAAGGAACCGAAAGCATTTGAAATGTGGAGCTACTGAAGAAAGTTAAAAATTAAATGGAAAGTCAGTTGTGGTCTTCAGGTGAACACTGATTTGACACAGCTCTCCATAGTAATCTATTCTGTGCAAACCCCTTCATCTCTGCATATTTAATTAATTAATTAATCTATTTATTTATTTATAGTCTCCGTGAAGCCATGCGAGCCCGAATATGTGGTCATGGAACGAGTCAGTACTTATTTTACAGAACATTGATTGGAAAATTTGTGCCAGCCGCTGTGACCCGCAGGTTTGAAACCTGCCTCGGGCATGGATGTGTGAAGTAGTTCTAAGTTCTAGGAGACTGATGACCTCAGATGTTAAGTTCCATAGTGTTCGGAGCCATTTGAACCATTGTTTTGGAAAATTTGTAAACAAAAGAATTTAAGTGTAACCGTAGGCTTTCGCGTCCGTTGTCACTACCAATAAAATTCTTCTGGGCTGTTGACCGCATTGTCAATATATAAAATTGTCAGGCCTTCTTCAGGGTTTTGTGATGAGAAGCTCATCACAAAGTCCTGAGGTAGCCATTTAGAACAGTGGCCGAAACGTCAGATAACTTTATATATTGACAATATGACCAACAGCCGAGAAGAATTGTATTGACAAAAGCATTTAGGATGTAATAAAGCACAAAAAAGTTGTGAGAGTTCCTAATAAATACCAGGCTACAGAGAAAAGGTACAGAAACTCCTGTAAGCACTGAAGCAATGCGCCACAAGGAAACTTTACAACTACGGTTAAAATACTCGTGGTTTAATGCCCAATTTGTTTCACTTCTGCTGAATACCTACTAAATAGTGTATACCTTTCTGTGGATTACTGAAGGAACTATTATCAAATTGTTTATCGTTTTCTGTCTAATGTTCGCTGAATGAATGTGGAAGATTCCTCTGATTGAATCAGTGATGTCAGCAACAATTTTCATGATAGAATGTAAGTATAGGGATAGTTAAGCCACAATTTAGAGAGACCTGAACAACACTCAGCACGAAGTTTACGAAGCGACACTGATGATATGTCTGATTGCCTTTTTCTGAACCGAGAACATCCCTTGTGAGCGCACAGAGATGCCCCCTAATACACTCTCCAGTCGCACTAAGATCACCACCTGTCAAATGCTAGAGCAACCACCTTTTGCAGCGCAGGAAGAGAGTCAGTGAAGTTCTGGAAGGCACCGACAGGGCTGTAGAGCCATGCCGATTCAAGGGCTGTGGCCAGTTGCTCTCTTTTCTTGGCTAAGAATCCATGGCGCGAACAACCGGTGGTCTCACAGATTCTCGACTGGGTTTAAATCTTGGGAGTTTGCTAGCCAGGAGAATACCGTTAACTCACCCTGATGCTCTTTGAACCACACACGTACATTGCGAAGTGTGTAACACGTTGCATTGCCCTGATGGTAGATGCAGTTGTGCCGAGGAAAAACAAACTGCATCTAGGAGTGGACTTGGTACCCAAGGATAGACGCATGCTTGTGTTAATTCAATGTGCCTTCCACAACGATGAGATCACTCAGGGTATGCCACGGAAACATTCCCCAAACAATAACTGTTGCAGGGTGTTTGCTTTCAGACGTTTCACGACGTACACACCAACGACCATCTGTCTGATTGATCATAAAACATGATCTGAAGAGACCACCTGTCGCCGCTCACTGGACGTCCAGTTGCGGAATTAAAAAACAAATTCCAGCCTTCGACGCCAATGAACAGAAATCAGCATGGATGCATGAACCAGATGCCTGCTGCGGAGGCCCATACGCAGCTACATTCGCTGAATGGTCGTTGAGGATACACTATCGGTACCCCTTGGTGTATCTGGACGGTCATTTAATCAACAGTTACACCTCCGTTCGGCCGTTCGCATCATCGGAGCAGTCGTTCACTTCTGTCATCTATGGCCCCTGGTTCACGTTAACACTAGAAGTACCACGTGGGTCAATTTTCACCCACGAGGGTTTTTTTAGGGCCCTACCTCCCTCCATAATCATCTCAGGGCCAAACGCTCCCGGAACTTTTCATAATTTATAGGGTTGTACAACTCATCAAAATTTCATCCTCCGAGCCCACCAAGAAGTATGAAAAATTTACCCGTTATACCAGTGGTACCATGTGGGTAATTTTTGACCCATATGCATTTTAATGCAATTTGATATCAGTAGTACCAGTCTTCAGACACTAAATAGTTTCTAAGCGTGCCTCAACATTATTCACGAGATGCTTGAATATATTACGGTACTTCGGGCCAAAAAGAAAGCGAAATACGAAGAATTCGGAGGTCGGGCGCCACTTCATATCAGCGCGACATTCCGTTTCCTACGGACTGGCGACATGCAGACCTGCGAAGTGTCACTGAGAAGCCACAGAGTAACGTATTATATAGGGGGGAAGCCCCCCCCCCCCCTCCTACACCGCTGTCTGTGGCACTGCTAACAGTTCTCTTACGTGACAGCAGATGTCAGGCGCCTCGCTCTTACGAAAGTTTACAGTCAGTATATCTTTGTGGTCAAGCCGTGCGGGCAAAGGCCGTCCTGGAGCCAGCGACGCGAGCTTGCGGTTCGCGTCATTCAAGCTACCATTGGTAACATGACGTGGCCTCACGCAGGCCGTGAATCTCTACTATCTGGAGAACTTTTCACCGACACAATCGAGTGATGAATTCGGTAGTAAGACGAATGCGAAGGGAACGACGATTTTGTTCCATTGGAAACTGCTGACTCAAGCAATTCAGACACATCAAATGAACAACAAGCAGCATCTGATCCATCTGACGACGACCTACCTCTTGAACATAGTAAGCATCAACCACCTACCTAAGTTCTTGAACCTATGTACAGCTTTCTTCTATTCTTTAGGTGTCAGATTTACAGATTCTACGTGAGGGCGTGGGCGTCCCTCCTAATTACGAGCCAAACGTGTGTGCAATACAGGGCATGGTCTTTGACAAGGACGTGGACGGTGGGACAGAGGAGTTATCGGTCAGCTACATGATGGAGTCGGTAGGTCACTGATAAATAAATCTTTATTCAAAACTCAAACGCAATATCACTGGTCAAGCAGTGTAAACGCATATGTCAAATTGTATCATGGTCAGTCTTTTGCCATCATTCCCTATCCCTCACCAGTTACAAAGAATTCTGACGTACGATTCAGTCTTCAGCTGGCAATGGCGGTGATCCCGGTGTTGTGGAGGGCTCACCGGACGGCATGGCAGTCGGTCCAGTGGGGAAGAGGAACACCAAATGGGCACAGATTGAGCCAAACGACACAGCAGGTAGGCCCAGCGCCCAGGATGTGTTGCGGGAGATACCCAGGTCGAGGGGACACGCCAAACGACGTGTCATAGACGTCGTGCCACCGCGTTGTGGCTATATGTCAGCGACCCGACCCTGAAACTAGTAAAATAGCACTAAAGACAAGGCCCACTGCAAAGTTGGTAATAATGAGTGGTCCCTAAACCTGGAAGAACCAGACGCTTTCACTGGATTACTCTAAGATCAGGGAGCATATGATACTCGGGGTATTTCATACAAAGACTTATGGATTAATGTGTGAGGACCTCCTTTCTTTCAAAGCACCATGTCAAGGAAGAGATTTTCAGAAATATGGAGTCATCTTCGATTTCATTCTGTTTCATCAAGAAGACAACGTAAGGAAACTGATAATTTTTCCCGTGCTTGAGAAATGTGGAATCTATTTAGTGACAGTTGCTTTGCCTGCTACAAGCCAGGTGATAACATGAATGTTGGCAAGCAACTGTACCGTTACAAGTGCAGGTGTCCATTCATACAGTGCACGCTGTGTAAATCTGATAAGACTGGGATAAAATACTGGCTTTTGTGTGATGCTGACAAGTGCTACATCCTGAATGGATTCCTTCATCTTGGAAAACATGAAACTCGTGATCCAAACAACGGCCTTGATCGCCATGTCGCTATGAAGATGGCACAGCCATTTCTCAACTATGGTCGTAACATCACGACTGACAACTTTTTGACCTCTGTGAAACTGGCGAATGAGCTGAAACAAAAAGGAACATGTTTATTTCGTACTCTTCAGATATCACTCAAAGATGTCCGTCCTGCAGTACTAAGTGGAGACGACGCATTATAGGCAACACACTTGTACAAATCAGGTGAATATCTTCTCACAGTGTGTCAAGAGAAAAAGAAAAAAAAGTCCCTTATTCTGAGTAACATGCATGCTGGAGATCAGGTGAACGAGAAACTCAGGAGATATTTTCATAAACTGTGAAGTTTTATTCTGAAACTAAGGTTCGAATCGATATGGTTGACCAAATGGCTAGACAGTACAGTGTACGAGCGACACCCAGCGACGGCCTCTTTTACAATATTCATGACTTTTCGATGATCAGTACTCACACAGATTCTTAGTTACTTCCCTCTAAGAAGATTTCACGACAAGACTTTATCCTCAGAGTGGCAGATCAGCTTGCTGCCCACTATGAACTGCAGAGAGGGACTCACTCCTCTTACAAGCACTCGATACCGGCGCTAGCCAATGCGGAAAGAGAGGGCGTTGTCAAATTCAGGTTACATGCAAACAACAAAAGGGGGACGAAACATCAAAGGTGTGCTTCAAATGCAACAGGTATGTGTGCAAAAACTGTCAGACAAAAACCTTTGTCAAATGTCTGAACAGTGAGCCCATCCCAGCTTAGGCCATTCTGTCAACGCTTTGTTCCAAAATATTTCCAAATATTTATAAATGTAGACTGAAGATGTTTATTCTTATTGTGGTGTCACCGCTAGACACCACACTTGCTAGGTGGTAACTTAAATCGGCCGCGGTCCTGTAGTACATGTCGGACCCGCGTGTCGCCACTGTGGGATTGCAAACCTAGCGCCACCACAAGGCAGGTCTCGAGAGACTGAGGAGACCTCGTCCCAGTTGTACGGACAACATAGCTAGCGATTGGACGTGCTAAGCCTTGCTCTCATTTGCCGAGAGATAGACAGTAGAATAGCCCTCCGCTAAGTTAACTGGCGACCACCTAGCAAGGCGCCATTTGTATCAGTGCCTATAGCTTACTAATATTCAAGAGAGATGTATTCCAAGGACTAATTAAAAGTTAAGTAACAAGCATCTACGTACTTTTCTTCTTATTCATTTATAAGTCTCATGTTCCAGACTTCACGCCCGTCTGCGTTAGCATTGCGTGCCCTATCGGCTACAGCATTGTGTCTAGGCTGTATGGTCTAGACACAACACTTATGTTTTAGTTCCTTGATTGCAATAAGTAAGAAAACAGACAGAGCTTTTTAGTCCTTGCTTCATGTTAGAATCTTTCACAAATACTTGGTATTTGTCTTATTTGTCTGTAAAAGTAAAAGCTCACGTAAATAGTATGTTTTGACTTTTGTAAAGAAAAATTGTAACATTGTTTTACTTACTTGTTCTAACGATGATTAATGAAAGACTGGAATTTCTTCTGCAAAATTTAAAATAAAAAAGTTTATTTCTGAAAATGTATGTCAGACAGTGTACTATTCATTTTGGAGACCAGATCATCCTTTGGTTACATTTTAGAGTCTTCCTGAACGTCTTGTCAACATGGTGACACTCAAAATACCACCCAAATACGAATAAAACGGTGGCTTCTCACTATAGATGAAAAATGACCCACATGGTATTACTACCAGGGGTACAGCGAAGTCCGGTACTTCTAGTGTTAAGCACAGCGGCACCGAAACAGTTTACAGACTTAGCCGTTGCGAAACTGAAGTCTTAAACATGGCCGCGCTGTCAGCGACCGGTACAAAGTAAAATTAAAGCAGTAACAGCCATCGGTCGCGAACATGAAGTCTTTTTGACCCATATTTCGACCACTAATAAGAGTGCCTTCATCAGAAATAAAATATTTGAACTGGCCTATAACATAAGTACAAAGTTTTAGGAGGAAATTTTTAAGTGTAAGTACTGACTAGCAGTATAAAAAGAAAAGGCTTGTACTTGCATGTCACGAACAAAATAAAATCAAGCGGTAAAGCCTGAGTCACAAAATTTTAAAATAGAAAACATAGAAGGAGCCAGGATGGGCTGCTCACACATGTCGAGCTACGGTAACATCAGACTGAGGCGCCCGCGTTAGCACCAAAAGTGCCATCTAGTGGCCGCAAATACAAACAGGCTACTTAATACTCAAAATATAGACAGACGAATACTCTGATGAACATTATTTAACACATGAAGTAAGAGGCAATATTTTATCTGACAGCAGCAGACATGGTAACAATATTTCTACATAAGAGCTTAGAAGTACAATTTAAATACTGAAAACGCCATTACAGAATTATAAAGGGAGCTGAATAACTCAACGAGTAGAAAAATGGTATAATATGAAATGTAGTTAATATATAATATTTGATGAACAAAAAATTAAGAATCGACTTAGATAGAAAAAAATATTTCGGTAATTGCATGAAGGAACATGAAATCAAATATCAAGTAACGACTTCATACCGTTGATGAAGCTTTTATTACGTAATTGTAGCTGCTCATTAAGAATGAGGTCATCATTCGAGAAAGATGTTTAAAAATTTCTAAGTCTTCGAGAACATCTGATCTACGCCTTTTCTTCTCAGTGTGCAAAATGTTGACATGGTGAGCAGCTTTAGGCGCGTGACCTGTAATCAGAAGGTGGTCAGCAAAAGACCAATTTTGAGTGCTAGTACCATTTTTTCTTAAAAGATGTTCTTTGTATCTGACTGTAAAGACAGATCCTGTTTGTCCTATGTAGTAAGAAGAGCAGGTGTCGCAAAGGATCATATTGACACCAGAGTTTTTCAAAGGGGAACGGGTCGATTTTAAATTATGAATAAAATTTTTTTCAAACTATTATTCGTTGAAAAGGCGGCATTACAATTGTATATATTACGAAGAAGGTGCTGAATATGATAGGAGATGGGCCCTACGAAAGGAACAGAAAAAAAACTTCTTCTTCCAGCTGGACTCAACGATAGAGGTGCCGAGCGTAGTAACTCTTTTAACAGTTTTTCTTTTTAAGGATGTTATCCACTATGGTAGGTTCGCATTCGTTATTAACTGCTATCGTTTTGATTAAATTAATTTCTTCCTCGAATTTTTCTTTCGAGAGTGGAATAGCATAGTGAATGAAAGCATTCTTATGAGATTGTGGGTCCATAAAAGAAGCAGGTACGATCTGACCGGTATGTTTCTTTACAAAAAACATTAAATGAGATTTTATTTTCTTCTACTGTAAGCCTCAAGTCAAGAAAATTCAATTCACGGGCCTCGTTTTCGAGTTCGCTGGTGAAGGATATCTTCTCGTGAAGTTCATTGCAGAGATTGAAAATACGATCAATGCCATGAAAATCTCAATATGTCTCTTCATCGAGAACATATTTTTTAGCATATAGCTTTTTAACATGATCAGAAATGAGATTTTTAACTACAGGCCTAAAAAACCTGGGACCTTTCTCACAATTAGCGAAACTAATATAGTCTTTCACATAGTTAAGGACTAACCCCCTTTTTTCCCATTGCTTATTAAACTGAATTGCGTTACCGGTAATCAGCAGCTTCTTTAGATCTTTATATTTAGAGGCAGCCTTGGATGCTTGGACAGACAGAACTCTTGAAGTTTTAAACATGGCTGCGATGTCAGCGACCGATAGAAAGTAAAATTAAAGCAATAACAGCCCTCGGTCGCAAACATGAAGTCTTTTTGACGTATGTTTAGGCCACTACTAAGAGTGCCTTCATCAGAAATAAAACATTTAAACTGGCCTATAACATAATTATGAAGTATTAGGAAAAAATTTTTAAGTGTAAGTACTGACTAGCAGCATAAAAAGAAAAGGCATAGTACTTAGATGTCACATATAAAATAAAATCAAGCGGTAAAGCTTTACTCACAAAATTTTAACATAGAAAACACAGAAGGCAAGCCACTGTGGGCTGCCCACACATGTCAAGCTGCGGTAGCATCAGACTGAGGCGCCTGCGTTAGTAACTGCGGCATTACCCAAAAGTGCCATCTATTAGCGGGAAATACATGTCCAGTTTTCGGCGTCACCCCACGACACGCTTTATATATCCTCCACTGCTGGTGCTGCCACTTGCCGTCTGTGAGTGGTTCCTGCACTTGGATGCTGAATACAGGCAATGGTCACATTAATGTGACTGAACCGTGCATAACTCCATACGCGGTAATAGAATGAAAATAAACGAGCCTACACAGTTCATTGTCAGAGATAAACCTGCTACTGGAGATAGGATGATTCAGTTTTTGCACAGGATCTTGAACATGACACTTCCAAGAAAGCCTTTCATGTGCCCTCAGTCCTAAGAATTTAAAACGGTCGTCTTCACTGTTTGACGACCTCGAGACAACATTATTTCGCTTTTACAAGAGTGGAGAGTCTGAGACAGTATGCATTGCGTTTTGCTAATGTTATGCCTTAATCTCTTCTCTAAAAGCCACGTGCTGCTGTTACTGATGACACAGTTAGCTACATCATTTATATTATAAGTCTCTTCTCTAAAAGCCACGTGCTGCTGTTACTGATGACACAGTTAGCTACATCATTTATATTATAAGTCTTCAATAATAACATTTTTTTCGTCTACAAAGAGAAAAATATTTAGGGCACGTTTAGCGTCAACTGCTGGAACCCAGCTACATCCGTTTGAACCTGGTTCTGCAGTCAATACTTCGGCTCCCTCTACAATTTTTACTCGCCGACATCTCCCTCCACTACCTAATTGACGATTTCTTCATGGCCTATCGTGTGTCCTATTAACCGACCCTTCTTTTTGTCAAGTTGTCCCGTGAATTGTTTTCCTCCCCAATTCCACTCAGTACCTCCCAAATAATTAGCAACGGCCTTGCCGCAGTGGATCCACCGGTTCCCGTGAGATTATCGAAGTTAAGCGCCGTCGGGCGTGGTCGGCACTTGGATGGATGACCATCCGGGCAGCCATGCGCTGTTGCCATTTTTCGGGGTGCACTCAGCCTCGTGATGGCAATTGAGGAGCTACTCGACCGAATAGTGGCGGCTTCGGTCAAGAATACCATCATAACGACCGGGAGAGCGGTGTGCTGACCCTACGCCCCTCCTACACGCCTCCTCCACTGAGGATGACACGGCTGTCGGATGGTCCCGGTAGGCCACTTTTGGCCTGACGACGGAGTACCTCGCAAATAATTATCCGATCTATCTACACAACGTTCAGCATAAGTCGACAGATAGAGTACGAAATAGAGTACAAAAAAGAGACAGGAGAGGAAAGAAATATGTGGAAGACCGTAACCAGAAGAAAACGAGCAAAGTAGCAAAACACTAGCTTCGTATTCTGGCGGAAATCCATCCAGATTTAGTTTTTTTGCGACTTTTTTAAATCGCTTAACGTCCTTTGCCAGTCCGTATGTACTCCGCCTGTAATGACCTCGTCGCCAAAGGGACGGAAATCGTAATATTTCCTTTATTAACAGAATAAGTGACACATTAGTGTGAAGTCTGCTACAGCACCCAGGAACCGATAACTTGGCACTCGAAGGTACACTGGAGGGGAAAAATGATAATGGCAGGCAAAGACTAGAATATTCAAAACAATTTATATTAGCTACTGAGTGTTACATAGAGATGGAAGGTTAAAATAAGATTGGGAAAGATGGATTATAGCATCAAACTACTAGAAAGGTCTTTTGTTTACCACTACAAAATGCCTGCAGAGGTACTTCCTGAACTGAAAAAGTGCTGCGGTTTCTTGTTAAAGTTCCCCGGACCGTGACCGGAAAACGCGAGCGAAAGAGCTGAGCCTTGAATAGAGGGAATTTCCGCGATTGCATTGCGCCGCGTCCTCGCTCCAGAAACAGGAAAGTAGATTAGACAGACAGGACATCACGTTTTACAGCTCCGGCATTTAAAAGTCAGAACATCTATTCTCACTCAGGAAACAGCCGCTGACGTCCTCCTTAAAAGACGTTCCCCGGCTGCGCCTAGATTCATATTCAGTGAGCACCGCTGCCGAAGGGACAACGAGGCAACAAGGCCAACACAGTTTTATGGCCGTTTACAGACGTCTAAGTTTCCGCGACCCAGTAAAATTCAGCAAGCTCCATGTTTACTTCCTACAACACCTCTCTTTTCGAGCACTTTCCATTTATGTGATACTTTGCCGACACAGTGAAAACACGGGTGTACATGTTAGGATCACCCCTCAGGAAAGGCTTGGAACCAATCTCTTTATTGTCAAACAGCCAACACGAATTCAGGAAAGATTGTACTTGAGAAACAGATATTACTCTTTATTCTCACGAAATAATGTGTGCTGTCGACAGGGGACGTCTAATTGATTCCAAATTCCTAGATTCCAAAATACCTTTGAAAACTTTCCTCACAAGCGACTTCTAATCAAACTGCGTGCCTGCGGAGTATCTCCTCAGTTGTGCGACTGGATTCGTGATTTCCTATCAGAAAGTTCCCAGCTCGTAGTACTTGGCGGTAAGTCATCGAGTGAAACAGACGTAATATCTGGCGTTCGCCAAGAAGGTGTTGTAGGGCCTCTGCAGTTCCTGCTCTGCATAGACGATTTGGGTGACAATCTTAGCAGCCCTCTTAGATTGTTTGCAGATTATGCCGTTATTTATCGTCTTAGGAAGTCATCACAGGATCGAAACAAATTGCAAAGCGATTTAGGCAAGATATCTGTACGGTGCGAAAAGTGGTAATTTACTCTAGACAATGAAAAGTGTGGAGTCACGCACATGAGCACTAAAAGGAACCCGCTAAATTTCGATCACAGGATAAAACACACAAATCTAAAGCCTATAAATTCAACGAAATACTTAGGGATTACAATTACAAATAAGCTCAATTGGAACGATCAGATAGATAATGTTTTGGGGAAGGCAAACAAAAGTCTGCGATTTATTGGCAGAACACTTACAAAATGCAAAAGGTTTACTAAAGAGACTGCTCAGACCACGGTTGTGCGCCCTCTTCTAGAGTATTGCTGTGAGGTGTGGGATTCACATCAGATAGGATTGACGGAGGACATCGAAAAAGTTCAGAGCAGGGCAGCACGTTTTTTATTATCGCGAACGGATAACAAAGGGCCACGGATATGATATGCGAATAGGGGTGGCAGTCGTTAAAACAAAGGCGGTTTTCACTGCAGCAGGAAATTCTCATGAAATTCAATCACCAAATTCCTCCTCAGAGCGTGAAAATATTTTGTTGCTTCCACCTACATAGAGAGGAAGGATCATCTTAATAGAATAAGAGAAACCAGAACTCGCACGGAAAGACTTAAGGATTCTTTTTTTCCCGCGCGCTGTTCGAGAGTGCAACGATAGAGAAATAGTTTGGAGGCGGTTCGATGAACCCTCTGCCTGGAACTTAATTGTGAATTACAGAGTAATCATGTTTATGTATAGTTACAAGATTTCTACCCTGCGTAGTCGCAGAAATTTACGCATCTGCATCTGTATGACTACAATTCACACTTAAGGGGGTAGCCCTCTTTGGAAATTTCAAAACATCGATAGTTTGCTTTTACTTAAAATAGTATCTGGAATTTCTACTTTGTTGTCGTAATTTATTCATCCTAAGAACGCCATAAATTCTGTTATAGAGTTACAAGACGATTTGTGAAAAAATGTCTCCGAAAACCAGTCACACCTGGAAAAAAATAGTCGACATATTACAACGACGGCATAACAGGCATTATGGAACTTGTGAACGTTTTCAATCTTGAGATCGGACCAGCCTGTTACAACTTCAGCACAAAAAGAGGACGAAAAGAGCATCGAGCGAATAGATCTGAGGATGGCAGAAGCTTCCCAAGAGGCCCGCACGATTACCGTAGCCATGAAGAAGGTGGAGAGGAACTTCCTTTTGGAGGTGGAGGGATTGCTGCATGGTCCATGCACTGCTGACTGGAGGTGTGTTGACTTAACTACAACTAATGTAACCAAAAACTTTAAAAGCCTTTGTCTCGAAACATTTTCAAAACTGCCGGGAAAAATAACTTGAGAACGGTACAAACGATTTTGATCGGAATTTGATGCTGGTATTCTAAATTGGATTCTCTTAGCGTACGTAGTCGTTTTGCGATAACTTCAGAAATTTGTTTTTGGTCGATGCTTTGTTCTCGATTTTGTAGTCGAAGAAAATGACATTTTATTGAACGCTTCACCATTTTATTAGAACTTAAAATTTTTCAGTTACCCGGCGTATGTTGATATAAAATAAATTGAAAAACAGTTATACAAACTTATATTGTTTCAGACCCTATAGGAGGGCTTTAGGAAATGCTTCGACCTGGGGCACTTTTACAGGGAGCGTCAGATGTGTACACAAAAACGATTTTTTGATGACAAAAGTGTAAGGAATAAAACTATATCATCAGATTTAGCATTACTTTTTATTTTTCTTGAAAAAAATCTCGAAAATCACATATTTTTTCATGCATTCAAATAGGGCTCCCCCGTAAGTGTTTGGTAGTGGTTTCATGGAACCACTTTAACTACTTCTCGGCCGTTCCACTCTCAAACAGGACGTGGGAAAAATGAATATCTAAATATTTCTGTGCGGTCTCTGATTTCGCGTTCTGATTTCTTTTTCTCCCTATGTAGGTGGGAGTCAACAAAATATTTTTGTCATTCGTAGAAGAAAGTCGATGATTGAAATTTAGTGAAAATATCTCGCTGCGACGGAAAATACCTTTCTTTTAATGAATGTCATCCCAACTCGCTTATTATATTTGTTTTACCCTTCTTAAAACTGTTCAGTGTCCTCCGTCAGGGCTGGCCGCTGTGGCCGAACTGTGCTAGGCACTTTAGTCCGGAACCACGCGGCTGCTACGGTCGCAGGTTCGAATCCTGCCTCGGACATGGATATGTGTGATGTCCTTAGGTTAGTCAGGTTTAAGTATTCTAAGTCTAGGGGGCTGATGACCTCAGATGTTAAGTCCCATAGTGCTTAGAGCCATTTGAACCATCCTCTATCAGGATCCCATACCGCGCAGAGGAACTCCAGAAAAGGACGGACAAGCGTAGTTTAGGTAATCTCTTTAGTGGAATTGATGCATCTTCTAGGAGTTCTGCTAATAAATCACTTTACCAATGTGTGATTCATGGATATATTTTAGCACTCTTACGAATGACCTCATACTTTTTATTGTTTAGAGTATTAATTTTTCGCACCATAGACATTTGTTGTCCAAATCATTTTGCAATTAGTCTCGATCTTCTGATAACTTTACTAGCCGAAAATCGGTAGTATAATCTGAAAATAATCTAAGATGGCTGGTCAGATTGTCTCCTAAATCATTCACATAGGCTAAGAATAGGTGAGGGGTCTAAATCTCATATATCTGTTCTGTTTCACTATTCATTATTCCAGAAACAGATCAATAGTCGTATTGCTATTCAAAAGCTCGAATTTTCGACAACCTGTCCAATCTTGGTGTTTCAGACAAGACGTCTTGCAAACATTAAATTAGGAGCTTATTAGTATTAGTCCTCTTTAGAGAAGATGGTATACTTATTAGGTTAAGCCTACCTCACTCCAGGTTCAGAATGTCTGTTGTACATGATTACCTACGACACTACGCGGGTCTCGTAAGGTTCTGCAGAGTTCATCGTCTTCCTCAGGCCCGGGGTCGGTCCCAGGTCGCTCCTAGGCCTTTTTCTGGTGGTTATTGCTTTCTTTTTCAACTTTTTGAATGATCTCTATACGTGAAAAACAACAGCTGTGGTTCGGAGCCCTTAAACGTTCTCCTAGGTGTATAAATGGGCCGGTTAAGTCAGTTCGGAGATTGGAGTAATGCAAAATGGTTCAAATGGCTCTGAGCACTATGGGACTCAACTGCTGAGGTCATTAGTCCCCTAGAACTTAGAACTAGTTAAACCTAACTAACCTAAGGACATCACAAACATCCATGCCCGGGGCAGGATTCGAACCTGCGACCGTAGCTGTCTTGCGGTTCCAGACTGCAGCGCCTTTAACCGCACGGCCACTTCGGCCGGCGGAGGAATGCACAGCTTACCATTACCAATAGAATCATACCTAGTAAAATCCTGTGGGTTCAAGGCAATTTTTTCAGTCCAGTGAAAGATATTTCAAGTGGCATTTGACTTTTAGGAAATGAAGTTAACACCTCCATGGTAGAACAACCCACGCACAAAACCGATACGCTTTAAAAATCGTTACTGCCGCAGTCGAACACGTGCGTAAACATAATACTCATATCGCACAGAACCTTGCTCTGTTATGAATATTATGTTTGCGAACGTATTCCTTTACTGCAGTAGTGTTATTTTAAAGCTTTGACGAATATGAAGCGCTGTTGTCGATCGTCCTTACCACGACGGCGATTGCGTATTAAAGTGACAAATGTGCAGTTCTGTACTCCCACAACGGGTGACGGTATAAATTTTCGACTATAGGAGTACGCACCTGAAAATGGGAAACAATAGAAATCAGCTGATCGCTATGTAAATTACAGTGATTTTATAACAGCCAGGGTGGAAAATGGATTTATCTTTCACTTTTATCTCCTCTTCACTTCTACTATTGTCAGCTATTTCGGTGCCCACAGAGTAAAATTCATGTGTTAGTTTTACTGTCTCATTTATTTCCCCGTCCGCCCCCGCGGCTAAGAGTTCAGCGCGGCTAACTGCCGTGCGGGGAACCTGGGTTCATCCCGTTACTACCGCCGATTTATCCTTCGTACGAGGACTGGAACTGGTTGCACTAATCCTCATTATGTCAGTATTAGAAGTTACTTGACTAAGTAGTAGCGCCTCCGGGTTATAGGAACCAACATCTACATATACGTAGATATTCCACACGCCGCAGTACGGTGCATGGCGGAGGGTACCCTGTACCACTACTTGTCATTACCCCTCCTGTTCCACTCGCAAACAGAACGAGGGATAAACTAATGTCTATATGCATCCGTATGAGCCCCAAATTTTTCGTTTTTCATCTTCGTGCTCCCTTCGACCATTGTATGTTGGCGGTAGTAGAATCGTTCGGCAGTCAGCTTCAAACGCCGGTTCTCCAAATTTTCTCAATAGGGTTTCTCGAAGAGAACATCGCCTTCCCATCGGCGGAGGATGACACACCAGTCGGTTGGTATCGATGGGCGCCTGTGAACGGAGATTTTTTTCTTCCCTTCTGTCATCGTTAGTTTTTTCATTGCTAAACCAAACAACACTGCGCATACTAATTTCCATCATGCCTCGCGGCCAACTGTGCAATTTGCACGTCCTAACGCAAATCGTTCAAAAGTTATGACGATTTTATTTCGTATAGTTCCATAATTTGTCATCCTATATAATCTGGTTTTGCAATAACAAAGACTCAGAGTTGGGGGGAATAGGACAGAGTGGTGGAAGGAAATGGCCATAGAAAGTGGCAAGGTGGAAGTGGACAGAGAGAGAAGGGGAACGAAGAGGAAGCGGACATAGAGAGTGGGAGGAGCAGATGAACGGAGACGGAGGGAAAAGGAGATTAGAACTTATACCCAATTCCCATACATATTAGAAACGTGTGCTTTCTGTTTTCTTTCTCTGCCTCGTGATGACTGGGTGTTGTGTGATGTCCTTAGGTTAGTTAGGTTTAAGTAGTTCTAAGTTTTAGGGGACTGATGACCATAGATGTTAAGTCCCATAGTGCTCAGAGCCATTTCTTTCTTTTTCATTTAAACACACTGAGCTATAGCGACGTGGTCGCAACAGGTAGTGCAACATAAATTACTACAGAATCCCATATGCTTATCTAATTCCCTGAGCAGCACTTGGTTTAATTTGGTTAACTCCATTATTATTGTTTTAATTCTGGGGATGTTCATCTTGAACTATCCAAACATTGAAAGAAACTTTTGTATGCTTAAGCAACTTTTTTCTGATATTAAGAGACACGAATAGTAAATTCTGTGTTCAGGAGGACGCGGGCCTCGGTCCCCCCCCTTCGTTCTGCTGGGAAGGTCCTCTGGTACGACGGCGCGGCGCACGCAGGCGGTGCAGACGTCTGGAATAAACTGCTGCGTGTCTCGGAGTACCTCGCCGATGTTTCCGGTGGCGCGGCGCGGCGCGGCGCGGCGCATCGCGTCGTGCTCTCGCGGCCTGGATGGGAATTTTGCCAACTGTGCAGGCAGGCCAGGGCAGGCCAGGCTCGCAAACTCGCCGTAAGCCCGAACAGAGATCGATGTTCGGTCTCCGCTCGCAGCCCACTGTACCCGCCCGCCGGTTCGCGCCGTTACCATTTGTTTCGCTGAGCACCGCGCCGGCGCGCCGCTGTGGTAACGCGCGTCCGAGGCCGCGAGCCAACCACTGACGAGACCGCTTCCTCAGTTCTCTAACACGGCGCCAGCTAGGAGAGAGAGCTTTAGTCACACTTATAATGAAACCATCTGTCAAATTTCGATCGTCTGCTCGTTAGCCCAGCACCCTGAAAAATATGTATAAAAATAATTAATTTAAAAAAGACATCATCTACTGAAGTGACAAAAGTCGTCGGCTAGCGATATGCACATACACAGTTAGCGGTAGCATTGCGTACATAAGGTGTAAAAGGGCTGTGCATGGGCAGTGCTGTTATTTTTACTCAGGTGACTCGTGTGGAAAGCTTTCCGACGTGACAATGGTCGCAAGTCGGGAATTAACAGCTTTTGAACGCGGAATAATTGTTATAGCTAGATGTGTGCGACAGTCCATTTCGTAAATCGTTAAGGAATTAAATCTTCCTGCACCGTCAAAACTTCCTCAATTATGGACGCCTATAGACGCAACATGGCTAATTATTTTCGCCGGCACGGTAGCTCAGCGTGTTCGGTCAGAGGATTAGCTACACCCTGTAATAATAATAAAAAAAAACTGAGTTAATCGGCCAACAACGAACTTAAACGGGTGTCTTACGACGTCCGCCCAGAGCAGATGCAACGAAAAAAAAAAAAAAAAGGTCAGCGTGACGGATTGTCAATCCTCTGGGCGCGGGTTCGATTCCCGGCTGGGGGCTGGGTCGGGGAATTTTCTCCGGCCCAGGGACTGGGTGTTGCGCTGTCCTCGTTAACATCCTCATCGACTGCAGGTCACCGAAGTGGCGTCAAATTGGAAGACCGGCACCCGGCGAACGGTCTGCCCGACAGGAGGCCCTAGCCATACGATTAAATTAAAACGAGTTTATTACTCGAAGATCACACAGATTTTCGTAAAGGAAGGTACTTCTCAGTTATCACTTTCCCATCATAACAAATAGTTCAAAAGGCTCTGAGCACTAAGGGACTTAGCGTCTGAGGTCATCAGTCCCTAGAACTTAGAACTAGTTAAATCTAACTAACCTAAGGACACCACACACATCCAAGCCCGAGCCAGGATTCGAACCTGCGACCGTAGCGGTTGCACGGTTCCAGACTGAAGAGCCTAGAACCTCTCGGCCACGCCGGCCGGCCCCGTTATAACGAATAGTAGAAAAAGGAAGGAGTAAAATTTAAAATGCTGCAGTGTTGTTGTTTTTTTTTTTTTTTTTTTTCATCAGTCTACTGACTGGTTTGATGCGGCCCGCCACGAATTCCTTTCCTGTGCTAACCTCTTCATCTCAGAGTAGCACTTGCAACCTACGTCCTCAATTATTTGCTTGACGTATTCCAATCTCTGTCTTCCTCTAGAGTTTTTGCCCTCTACAGCTCCCTCTAGTACCATGGAAGTCATTCCCTCATGTCTTAGTAGATGTCCTATCATCCTGTCCCTTCTCCTTATCAGTGTTTTCCACATATTCCTTTCCTCTCCGATTCTGCGTAGAACCTCCTCATTCCTTACCTTATCTGTCCACCTAATTTTCAACATTCGTCTATAGCACCACATCTCAAATGCTTCGATTCTCTTCTGTTCCGGTTTTCCCACAGTCCATGTTTCACTACCATGCAATGCTGTACTCTAGACGTACATCCTCAGAAATTTCTTCCTCGAGTTAAGGCCGGTATTTGATATTAGTAGGCTTCTCTTGGCCAGAAATGCCTTTTTTGCCATAGCGAGTCTGCTTTTAATGTCCTCCTTGCTCCGTCCGTCATTGGTTATTTTACTGCCTAGGTAGCAGAATTCCTTAACTTCATTGACTTCGTGACCATCAATCCTGATGTTAAGTTTCTCGCTGTTCTCATTTCTACTACTTCTCATTGCCTTCGTCTTTCTCCTATTTACTCTCAGACCATACTGTGTACTCATTAGACTGTTCATTCCGTTCAGCGGATCATTTAATTCTTCTTCACTTTCACTCAGGATAGCAATGTCATCAGCGAATCGTATCATTGATATCCTTTCACCTTGTATTTTAATTCCACTCCTGAACCTTTCTTTTATTTCCATCATTGCTTCCTCGATGTACAGATTGAAGAGTAGGGGCGAAAGGCTACAGCCTTTTGTTACAACCTTCTTAATACGAGCACTTCGTTCTTGACTGTCCACTCTTATTATTCCCTCTTGGTTGTTGTACATATTGTATATGACCCGTCTCTCCCTATAGCTTACCCCTACTTTTTTCAGAATCTCGAACAGCTTGCACCATTTTATATTGTCGAACGCTTTTTCCAGGTGACAAATCCTATGAAAGTGTCTTGATTTTTCTTTAGCCTTGTTTCCATTATTAGCCGTAACGTCAGAATTGCCTCTCTCGTCCCTTTACTTTCCCTATAGCCAAACTGATCGTCACCTAGCACATTCTCAATTTTCTTTTCCATTCTTCTGTATATTATTCTTGTAAGCAGCTTCGATGCATGAGCTGTTAAGCTGATTGTGCGATAATTCTCGCACTTGTCAGCTCTTGCCGTCTTCGGAATTGTGTGGATGATGCTTTTCCGAAAGTCAGATGGTATGTCGCCAGACTCATATATTCTACACACCAACGTGAATAGTCGTTTTGTTGCCACTTCCCCAATGATTTTAGAAATTCTGATGGAATGTTATTTATCCCTTCTGCCTTATTTGACCGTAAGTCCTCCAAAGCTCTTTTAAATTCCGATTCTAATACTGGATCCCCTATCTCTTCTCAATCGACTGCTGTTTCTTCTTCTATCACATCAGACAAATCTTCACCCTCATAGAGGCTTTCAATGTATTCTTTCCACCTATCTGCTCTCTCCTCTGCATTTAACAGTGGAATTCCCGTTGCACTCTTAATGTTACCACCGTTGCTTTTAATGTCACCAAAGATTGTTTTGACTTTCCTGTATGCTGAGTCTGTCCTTCCGACAATCATACCTTTTTCGATGTCTTCACATTTTTCCTGCAGCCATTTCGTCTTAGCTTCCCTGCACTACCTATTTATTTCATTCCTCAGCGACTTGTATTTCTGTATTCCTGATTTTCCCGGAACATGTTTGTACTTCCTCCTTTCATCAATCAACTGAAGTATTTCTTCTGTTACCCATGGTTTCTTCGCTGCTACCTTCTATGTACCTATGTTTTCCTTCCCAACTTCTGTGATGGCCCTTTTTAGAGATGTCCATTCCTCTTCAAGTGTACTGCCTGCTGCGCTATTGCTTATTGTTTTATCCATAGCGTTAGAGAACTTCAAACGTATCTCGTCATTCCTTAGTACTTCCGTATCCCACTTCTTTGCGTATTGATTCTTCCTGACTAATGTCTTCAGCCTACTCTTCATCTCTACTATATTGTGACCTGAGTCTATATCTGCTCCTGGGTACGCCTTACAATCCAGTATCTGATTTCGGAATCTCTGTCTGACCATGATGTAATCTAATTGAAATCTTCCCGTATCTCCCGGCCTTTTCCAAGTATAACTCCTCCTCTTGTGATTCTTGAACAGGGTATTCGCTATTACTAGCTGAAACTTGTTACAGAACTCAATTAGTCTTTCTCCTCTTTCATTCCTTGTCCCAAGCCCATATTCTCCTGTAACCTTTTCATCTACTCCTTCCCCTACAACAGCATTCCAGTCGCCCATGACTATTAGATTTTCGTCCCCCTTTACATACTGCATTACCCTTTCAATATCCTCATACACTTTCTCTCTCTGTTCATCTTCAGCTTGCGACGTCGGCATGTATACCTGAACTATCGTTGTCGGTGTTGGTCTGCTGTCGATTCTGATTAGAACAACCCGGTCACTGAACTGTTCACAGTAACACACCCTCCGCCCTACCTTCCTATTCATAACGAATCCTACACCTGTTATACCATTTTCTGCTGCTGTTGATATTACCCGATACTATGGGACTTAACTTCTGAGGTCATCAGTCCCCTAGAACTTAGAACTACTTAAATCTAACTTTTCTTCTTTCCTCTTCACTTCACTGACCGCTACTATATCTAGATTGAGCTTTTGCATTTCCCTTTTCAGATTTTCTAGTTTCCCTACCACGCTCAAGCTTCTGACATTCCACGCCCCGACTCGTAGAACGTTATCCTTTCGTTGATTGTTCAATCTTTTTCTCATGGTAACCTCCCCCTTGGCAGTCCCCTCCCGGAGATCCGAATGGGGGACTATTCCGGAATCTTTTGCCAATGGAGAGATCATCATGACACTTCTTCAATTACAGGCCACATTCCCTGTGGATACACGTTACGTGTCTTTAATGCAGTGGTTTCCATCGCCTTCTGCATCCTCATGTTGTTGATCATTGCTGATTCTTCCGCCTTTAGGGGCAATTCCCACCCCTAGGACAAGAGAGTGCCCTGAACCTTTATCCGCTCCTCCGCCCTCTTTGACAAGGCCGTTGGCAGAATGAGGCTGACTTCTTATGCCGGAAGTCGTCGGCTGATTATTTATCAAAATTTGGGCAGTGGCGGTAATCGAACCCGGGACCGAAGACGTTTTTGATTATTAATCAAAGATGCTACCCCTAGACCACGGGTACAGCTTTTGATATTGTGCACAGACGAAAAGTATGGAATGGTATGGAAAAAAGAAGAATACCGCTACAATACTATCGAAGTTATCCAAAGTGCTTATCTAGGGACACGGATAAAAGTAGAATTGCAAAAATCGCACCTGGAAACATTAATAATGCCGTCAGACAAGGGTGTTGTAATCCACCGATACTTTTTAATTCACATTTCAACGACGCTGTGAGGGAATGGAAATAACAGATTATAAAATTTAATACAGAGGATAGATTCAAAGAAAGAAATGTTATGAAAGTTCTTATGTCCGTTGAAGACCAGATTCTAATTGCTGATAACGCAGAAAACTTACAGAGAGTGGTATATGAACTACATAAAACAGCAAAGCAACATAATATATGCATATCGACAAATAAGACCAAGTCCATGGCATTCCGAGGCTTACAACCTGCGTGATGACTGGGTGTTGTGTGATGTCCTTAGGTTAGTTAGGTTTAAGTAGTTCTAAGTTTTAGGGGAGTGATGACCTCAGATGTTAAGTCCCATAGTGCTCAGAGCCATTTGAACCATTTTTGCTTACAACCTGTAAGAAGTCAATTCTTATTAGAAAATACAGTCGTTGAAGAAGTTAACACCTTCAGATTCCTGGGCTGTGAAATTACTTATCACGGTGTCGTGATTATTGAGAAAAAGATTACGGGTTCTGTATGATTTGTGGCACCATAAAAAGAACACGTGGGGGAAGTGCAAAAGGACACAATGCTAAAATTTTATATAAAGTTACTGCGGTGCCCTGTGTACTATATGGAAGTGAAAACTGATGAACTCTCGAATACATAGTCACTCGAAGTAGCCGAGATGAAAACAGTTCAGCGAGTAACAAGGGACAGATTAAAATATCAGACCATCCGGAAGAATGTAGCAATTTCAACTTAAATGAAAAAGTTAATGAATACAGAAAATAGTGGAAGGACAACATAGAAAAAATGGACGATGAAGGTATTTCGAAACAGTACCAACCTAAAGGAAGAAGGAACACTGGTAGACCCAAGAGAAGGTGGATGGGTCAAGAAGTCGCGACGAATCAGCCGGATTAATGCTAGAGGGAGAAGAAGAGAGAAGAAATTTTTAACAATTATCACTAATAACTTTCGAGAATATCACAACATATAAATTTCAACGAGCATCACGCAAACCTCATGCACCTACATCTACACTTTCCAAGCCTCCTTACGGTGTGAGGCGGAGGGTACTTCTCATACAGCGATCTTTTCCTTCATCTCCTTCCTGTGCCGTTGGTGAATGTCGCCTGGAAAAGCTGATCATCGGTAAATCTACGTACAGGCTCTAATGTATCAGATTTTCTGATAGCGGTCATTTCCCGAGACGTTTGTGGGAGGAAGTAATATGTATGTTGCACAACTCTGACTAAAACTAGTTATTTTTTATGTTGGTAAATCATCGATGCTGACTTCGATTCGATCATCTGTATCTAGTCCGCCCCCGGTAGCTGAGTGGTCAGCGCGACAGACTGTCAATCCAAAGGGCCCGGGTTCGATTCCCGGCTGGGTCGGAGATTTTCTCCGCTCAGGGACTGGGTGTTGTGTTGTCCTAATCATTATCATTTCATCCCAATCGACGCGCAAGTCGCCGAACTGGCGTCAAATCGGAAGACTTGCACCAGGCGAACGGTGTACCCGACGGGAGGCCCTCGTCACACGACATTCCATTTTCATCTGCGTCTAAACGTCCATGGTCGATGATAATAGACACCAAAATATCGATATATTTAATACTGATATTAAAAAATGAGTTTAAGAAACATCGACGTTAAACGATAACTTGATAGAATGGCTTAGAAACCAACGTACAGATTCATCTAGAATTATATTTATTAATCAATTAATGCAGCAGTAATTACCACTACATATTCCACAACTTTTGTAAAAATAACATTTTTAGAGAAATTTTCCCTTCACGCTATTGCATAGTTGGCAGAGAGCACAACCCGCTTTTGACAGTGGTTTTTCAAGATCTGTCCATGAGGCTACAGACCTCAAATATTTAAGAGATTATTTTATTTTATTTTATTTTATTTTTTAGCTTTTTCTATAGAACCGGCAACGTCGTTCCTCCGAAGTTTTTACGCGAAAACTTTTTAAGTATTTTACGTAAAACAAATGTTATTAACATTCTAATCTCTATTGTTCATGTCTACACATTATTTCTCGACATAGTTACCTTGTCGACGAACACATTTCTGCCAACGAGAGACCAGTTTGTTGATACCGTCACTGTAGAATGTTTGACATTGTTGATGTAGCCAGAACCTCACCTCTGCTTGCACCGCTTCATCACTATCAAAGTGAAGTCCTTGAAGGCGTTCTTTATGGTTTGGAAACATGGAAAATCGGATGGGGCCAAGTGGGGATTGTATGGAGGATGTTCGATGACAGTGAAACCAAGGCGCTGAACTATTGCGCTCGTGGGTGGTGTCGCACTGTCATGCTGCACATTGGACGAACCCTTCCAACTCGAAACAGAATTACAGCACTCTATTCCTCACGTACCGATATAGTTACGCACCACACCGCCATACTGCACGCTATAATTCGAAACCTCTAGCGGCAGGGGGCTGCAAATATGTAGACATGAAGAATGAAGATGTAGAATATTAATAACGCTTCTTTTATTTAAAAAGCTTGAAGAATTTTCATATGATAATCTACATCTACATCCATACTCCGCAAGCCACCTGACGGTGTGTGGCGGAGGATACCTTGATCACACGGAAAGAAGGGGTTAAGTCCATTTTATAGATTTTTCAAGTGAGCAATTTTAAAGTTAAAACGTTACAGTTTCATTGTTTATTGAAATATGCTTTGGTAATCTATACAGTACATTCAACGACCTCTTCTTTAGGATTCCTTAAAAGTGGAAAAAAATATTACGAAAAATTGGACCCTGTATGTCTTTTTATCTGAATGTCTAATTTTTAATTTCTTTGTGTAATGTGCTAATTAGATTGTAAAAGTCAGAATGTAATGTGATATTCGGATGATACTTCATCATAAAACTTCCCTTCATCTCCATTGACAAAGATGTATTCATCTTTGAGTCTAGCCATCATTGTACAGGATGTTCATGACTAATCATGTTGTAGGAACAGTACCGTTTATCAATATTGTGTTTTAATTTTCATTGTACTCAAGTAAATCATAATGATTAATAAGCCCCTGTCTCAACTTTTGTGTCTTTAAATCACTTTGTATACAACTACCAACAATTATTCAATAAATGGTTACAACACATACATTAAAAATGTAGTTAATAGGATGTAATTTCAGGTATCAGCACAAATCACAGTTTTTATAACCCACAGTCTTCATTTCTCACTTTTTACTTATTACAAACAAGTAACACAAATGATGTTTGTAAATACGCTGCCGGAAAGGAATATTTGTGTAGTACTCTTGGGCCCCTGTGTCACAGAACACCTTCAGTTCTTGCAGACCACGATACTTTTCCTTTGTGATAGGTAGCAGTCCTGAAACACTGGACATGCAACTTCTCATTAGCATGTTATCTTAATAGGTTTGTAATAATTAAGCAGGACCTGCCATTTCACACACTGATATACTATAGATTCATTTAATTACTGTGACTAAAGTCTTTATGAGCCAACCTTCGTAACAGGGTGAAGGGAACAAAAACTCTCCTTCTGCAAGTTCTGGTTCAAATGGCTCTGAGCACTATGGGACTTAACTTCTGAGGTCATCAGTCCCCTAGAACTTAGAACTACTTAAACCTAACTAACCTAAGGACATCACACACATCCATGCCCGAGGCAGGATTCGAACCTGCGACCGTAGCGGTCGCGCGGTTCCAGACTGTAGCGCCTAGAACCGCTCGGCCACAACGGCCGGCGCAAGTTCTGGTTCCTCTTCCATTCGTCTAGCAGTAGCAGTAACGACTGATGTGATCGAAGATCCGTTGTAAGTGTCGCGATGTATGGATGGTGACGTTCTATCTTCATCTCCTTAATAATTCGCTATGGGAATAAACATTTTGGTCAGTATCTTGGTTGCAAGAAATCAGTCCAGTCACGTATCATTGAGCCATCAACTTCAACAACCTGAAAAGGAGTGGGTTTCGCACGCTCATCCTTAATTATGTCTGTCCAGTCCTTTGATAGCTCATCTTCTGTTTAACGTCTGGTGAGGCCCACATCTTTGTCACTATCCAGGTATGAATGTGCTCTTACTGGGAATGTCACACGAATTGATTCAAATCGCTTTGCATGATGAACAAGATAATGGATGAACCGTGAAAAGGGTGTAGTTTTTGTTTTTACCACCACTTGACTCACAGAAGATTTCCAAATTTTTAACCCTAGGATCCAGAAACGAAGTAGCATAATGATGCTGGAAAGAAACTAATTCATTTGAACTTTTTTTCCTTGTAGTTTCAAGATAAACATAAAACACTGATATACTGTCTGAGAATAGATGTATGTTAAATAGATATAGAGAAAACTGTCGTTTGTAGTAGATAATGTTGGCGCCGATATCTGGACATGGAAGATTTCGTTGGAAATCCGTACATATAGATTCTGTGTTCGTAAACTTTCTGCTTCTCTGTCGACTCTGTCGAGATTGTCTTTTCGCTGACAGAATGCATTAGCTTTACGGCAGAGCGGTTCATATTCAGTCTTCTCTCTCTCAATATTACTTTGAACATCTGATATTTCCTCTCCATCTGTTGCATGCGTGAGTTGTGCCTCTAGAGCTTTGAAAGTTACAGAAAACTTATCACAAATACTGCATGTATCACTTTGATTTTGTATTAAATATTTCACGATAAGTTTCATATGATACCGAGCAAGTAGAATGTGTCTCTTGAAACATCTTGAACATCACCTTGATTGTGAGTTCTTCAGGCAAATACAGTTTCCGTGTTTTATTTATGCTGTACTGATTGGAAAGTCCTTTAAATGACCTGATGTGAGCGGAGACGTTTTGCTCTGTTTTTCTTGAAAGTTTATGAACTCGGTTTCCGTGTTTCCACCGTTTATCTACTGTCGCGATGCCTTCATTTTTTTAAGGAATTCATGATAGTTTCTAATCTTGTTTTTGAAATACCATGCAGTGATATAAAGGCCTTTTGACAAACGGACAATTCTGTCACAATATTTTCTCATATTATTCTGACCTTATAAGGAAATGTACAATAACGCAAAGCAGCTACTGTCTCATCTCTGCGAAGCCTTCAGCGTTGTACATCGTCAGCAGAAATCAGTTCTATCAGGTTAAAACTATGCTCGTTCCAGTCCTTCAGCAAATTGAAATCAGATACTAATGTACAGTTATCTGCATCAGTTAGCAAATTAGTACTTTCTTCTTGCAGTTACAATACTCTCCTATTTCATGTGACATTGTTCTTAGCTTTTTAGATACTTCAGATTGTCTACCATACCTCCGTCTTTTTCTAGACTTACCACTGCAGCTTGACTCTGGATACTACATCACCAGTTGAAAAATAGACCTCGGTTGGATTTTAGTCGAAATTCAGTTCCATCTACTGCACCACAAAGCGCTGAAGCGATTGTCAAGGCTGCTCTGTGTTAGCAGAAATCATTGCACGAAATTCAGTTTCACAACAGCACAAAGCAAAGAAGTTAATGTCAAATCTGCTCCGTGTTAGCTTCGACATTACGTAAGAAAGATCAAGAATGACATTGCATTTAACAATGTCAGCAGTGACACCTCCATAAAAGCAAACAAAAAATCAATACAGCTCAGAAATCCGCACCTGCTGGATTTCACCGTTTCTGTCCGTGTATTGGAACGGACTTCACCCGTTTTCTCAAGGTATACCTTATTTTAAAATGGCTACAACTCCGTGCCTATACCCATCACATTCATTTAAGTTCACCCATCTGAAAGTACATCTGATGAACTTAAAAATGATACCACTAACTCATTTTTTGTAGATTTGGACTTAATCCCTTCTTTCCATGTAGTCTTCATATGCAAAATTTGGAGGCATTACTTTCCAGCACACTCTCGTAGAAGGCAATCTTTCCGCTGTGGTGGTTAAGACCGTCTCTGTTCCAGTTCGCAAATCGCTCTTTTCTTGCTCTATTTTATAATATCACTCCATAAATCAAATGTGGTTTCTCCGTTTTCTTGTATTGCCCACACGACACTACGATAGCATAAACTGAATGAATTCTCAAAGGCTTTAGTGCATGCTTAGCTACAACACTTACCAATGTCCCTGCCTGATTCTAAAACATTACCTCCAGCCCCTTCCCATGACCACGTCTGACAAGTTGCAAGTACACTGCCTCACAAAAGAAGTGAAGCACCCATAAAGGGAGGTGGAAAGGACACGGAACTTAACGGGTTAAGAAGATTTGTGATGCTATTTCGAGAGTTTAAAAAACCGAGTCAGATTTTCAAAAGAACGTGGAAGTATGATCTCATTTATCACTACGGCGTTACAACCCTCTGGTCTAAATGTGTGCATTGATTCGGTTGGTAGTAGGTCATAAAGCCGCTGTATTTCTCCTCACACAAAATGGTGCAAAACTGTTGCAACTGGTTGTTGATATCCTGGATACTGCTACTGGTATGGTATGCTGGTCCCACACACGTTCTGTCGGAGACAGATCTGGAAATCTTGCTGGCTACAGGAGCACTTCAGTATCACACAGACAGTTCATACAGATACGTGTCATGTGTAGATGAGCATTGTTCTGTTGGAAAACGGCATCACGATGCTGTCGCATATCAGGTAACACCTGAGAACACGGTGTGTCCGTGAATTGCCATGGTGCCACCAGAGTTCCCTCATCACTACCAGCCGTGACTTGAAGTGATATGCGACTGCTCCTCACACCATGATGCCGGGTTTAACACCGCTGAGCCTCTCCAAAACATTGGAAGAACTGGGCCTCTCCTCAGATCGCCGTCACACACTTCAACGATGGACATCAGCGGCAGTGCAGAGCTACGATTCATCGCTGAACACAGAGTGACACCATTCGTTAGCAGTTCATGCTTCCTTATCATGGTGTCACTCCTGCTGCAGTCGTTTGCATAGTGGTGTTAACGGTAGCCTACGTGAGGGATGGTAATTCTGTACTCCAGCTGCTGTAGTTTCTGACCAATGATGCAGGCCGATACAAAATGTTGCAGGGAGCTCATTTGCAGACGCAGATGTGAAAAGATTACGATGTGCTTGGTGAACGATTTGGCGATCGTCCCTTGTAGTGGTCAGAAGTGTGGATCGGTACCTTGGCGAGAAGTATGCCTGCCTTCCAGTACCCATGCAATCCAACTCGGGCCACTCCACATCCGCATGTATCACAAATCTGGCACGATTCGATCAGTCCGCCCAGCGGAGGCCCAAAAGAGGCTCCTTTCAAACTCTTGACCGATAATGATAACGCTGTCTCACACGGTAGGCGGCATAACCGTGTCCTTCCCAGTGGTTGCTCAACATCTGATGCTGTTCACACCCCTTATAAGACCCTACAGTTCATGGTGATGACGCCAACACGAACAACACTAATGCATTCTGGTGGTAATAATATCTGTCGCGGAACTTTATGTAACTACCAATAACATTCGGCCGTGTCTTCTGGTTGCCCTACTTTTATTGTCTTGCAGATTGTGTTACACTGGTGTCGTTTTGTAACAGTTTCAGAAAAAGATTAGATGAATGAGGAAAAAAAATATTGGCGATGATAACAAGTGGCCTTGTTTATTGCCAAACGTCGCATCGATATTTTGTCTTTAGCATAGACGTTAAGATGTTTCAAAGATTCAGTATCTGTATTAAATATCGATGTTTAGCTTCCAGCAACGCTATTATGTATTTAACGACGATCGTCGAACATCCCTAACTGGAAAGTGCGCTTTCGGAATTCCAATAGTCGTTTGTTAATAGAAATGTAGAAAACCAAAAGCGTGCGAATGCTTCAGTTACTCAAGCTAGCACAAATGAATGTGATGATGAAATAAAACGACCCACAAAGTACTTCTTTTAATTATAAATTTTCATTATAGACCACTGACGCTTTATTTCAATAAAACGAAACGCGTTTTGTGACAAAAACACTCATTTTCTTGTAGCTGTAAAGGCAAAATACTCTCAATAATAAGTGTAGTGTATGATGTACCACTGAAAGATACTGACTGATTTTGAACAAACGGACTAGCTTTAAGCTATGGAAAAAAAACACGGTTAATCCATTTCTTTTCTGCCAGTAATGTGTCTTTTGTTCGTAATATAATAAAGCGAGACCACTGCTATCTCCTGCGACACAATGCTGCCTTTCTTCAGTAAGAGCTGTTCAGATACTGGTATGGAAATAAGGCTGGAAATGAAACACGGACTATCGGAAATCTGGAAAAGAAGAAAGTGCAATCATTTTAAATGTGGTACTATCGAAATGAAAGACTCCATCCGAGCAGGCTTCGGAAGGCCCAATGGTACCGACCTTAGCCGGCGCTGTGGTCGAGCGGTTCTAGGCGCTTCAGTCCGGGACCGCGCTGCTGCTACGGTCGCAGGTTCGAATCCTGCCTCGGGCATGGATGTATGTGATGTCCTTAGATTAGTTAGGTTTAAGTAGTTCTAAGTCTAGGGGAATGATGACCTCAGATGTTAAGTCCCATAGTGCTTAGAGCCATTTGAACCATTTTTGATACCGACGTTCCGCCGTGTCATACTCAGCCGACAGGAATCACTGAGTGCTGATATGTAGGGGCTTATGGTCAGCACACCGCTCTCCCGGCCGTTGTCAGCTTTCGTGACCAAGACCGCTACTTCTCAGTGAAGTAGCTCCTCAACTGGCCTCGCAAAGGCTAAATGCAGCCGCTTGCCAACAGCGTTCGGTAGGCCCGGACTATCAACCATCAAAGTTGTAGCCAATGCCGACAGCGCTTAACTTCGGTGATCTGCAAGAACCGGTGTTCCCATCGCGGCTTGACCGTTGTCTCCATCGAACTAAGTTGGCCAGATAAAATACGAAACGAAGAATTACTGAAATGAATAGGAGAGGAAAAACGTCATCGGAAGCTCTTTACCATAAAAAGGTATTGGTGAAACATCTGCACCGCATCCAAGGACAGTTAAATACCGCTGGAAAAATCAGTACGGTACGCGGAATGAAACAGTGGGCAGACAAAGACTAGACTACACGATACAGATTGCAGAGATGTGTAGCCATTTTATGTACATGCTTATAACACGCCAAACAGACACGAGGTGTGGCTAGAAAAAAACCGGACTAGTACTGGTGAAACAATAAAACGAATGCAATAAGGCTGAAAGTCGCGTGGCCTGTCACGTGACTCTCGCTCCGCCTACTGCTCGAGTTTCATCTGCCTCCTGCACTCAGTCTGCCCGTGGCGTCTGTTTTAAGTAGTTGACGTTTGGTCTGTGCGTCGGAAAATGTTGAGTGTACAGAAAGAACAGCGTGTTAACATCAAATTTTGCTTCAAACTAGGAAAATCTGCAAGTGAAACGTTTGTAATGTTACAACAAGTGTACGGCGATGATTGTTTATCGCGAACACAAGTGTTTGAGTGGTTTAAACGATTTAAAGATGGCCGCGAAGACACCAGTGATGACACTCGCACTGGCAGACCATTGTCAACAAAAACTGATGCAAACATTGAAAAAATCGGTAAACTTGTTCGACACTTTCCTTGTCAACTCCTGTTAACTCAGACACTGCTCTGATTGTTAAACGGCGATCTTGTCGAACAAGTTTACCGATTTTTTCAATGTTTGCATCAGTTTTTACTGACAATGGTCTGCCAGTGCGAGTGTCATCACTGGTGTCTTCGCGGCCATCTTTAAATCGTTTAAACCACTCAAACACTTGTGTTCGCGATAAACAATCATCGCCGTACACTTGTTGTAACATTACAAACGTTTCACTTGCAGATTTTCCTAGTTTGAAACAAAATTTGATGTTAACACGCTGTTCTTTCTGTACACTCAACATTTTCCGACGCACAGACAAAACGTCAACTACTTAAAACAGACGCCACGGGCAGACTGAGTGCAGGAGGCAGATGAAACTCGAGCAGTAGGCGGAGCGAGAGTCACGTGACAGGCCACGCGACTTTCAGCCTTACTGCATTCGTTTTATTGTTTCACCAGTACTAGTCCGGTTTTTTTCTAGCCACACCTCGTATACCTGTGCTATCATCAAAACTTATGCTGGTCATTAAGTTGTTGCAGCATACTTGGGTTGCCGGACTTTAAAGTAAACGACTTGGCAGCGAATGTTTCTTGAACAGCTATGATGTAACATAGTACTTGCACGTATAATATCGTACTGGGCCAAGTGCTGCGTTGTATTATATGTGAAAATGGTATTCTACATCACGGGTATTCGAGAAAAAAATCTGTGTCATGTTGTTTACTTTTAAGTCCGTACACCCAAATGCATTTTAACGATATATTAACAACGTATGTTTTAACTGTAACCCAAATATGTCTCAAGAACATCATGATGTGCCGCCAAGAGCTGCTGATAAACTTTCTTTATTGAACAACTAGTTTCGGCCCACAGACCATCAAATGGTTCAAATGGCTCTGAGCACTATGGGACTCAACTACTGAGTTCCTTAATCCCCTAGAACTTAGAAATGCTTAAACCTAACTAACCTAAGGACATCACACACATCCATGCCCGCGGCAGGATTCGAACCTGCGACCGTAGCGGTCTCACGGTTCCAGACTGTAGCGCCTAGAACCGGACGGTCACTTCGGCCGGCCCACAGACCATCATCAGGTAAACAAAAGCGTTTACATTGTCACACTAGGTTACATAAAAACAATGACTTCAGGTAATAAAACCCATAAATTCGCTGCTGTTGTCACATAATAATGTAAATTACATTTTAAGTCATAAAATGTGCCAAACAGTGCACTCATCCATCCTATATTAACCGTCTATCCGTCGACAGAAACTGGTTGTTCAACACAGAAATTTTAGCAGCAGCTCTTGTTGGTAAATCATGACGTTCCCCAAATATTTACGAGCTCTGCGGACCACTTTCTGAAAATATATTCAAATTTGACCGTATAACGGGTTACATAAGACACATGGAACTACACCGAGCCGAAACTGCAATAGTGAGAAATACAAAAAAAAAAAGGACATTCTAACCCAAACCACGGCGAACAATGTGGTACAGTACTGTCATTTAAAAAAAGAAAAGAAAAAAGAAACTGACACGTCGAGTCCGTCGCAACTGAAGTATACGATGACATAGTATGTTGATTGTAATAGTTATGTAAAGAGAAGAAGATTAGTACAAGTTACTGCATCCCTGTCTTACAGCATTTTTAATCTGAGCACTGCATTGTTGCTATTCTTACCGCTCCTTAAAGGTTCTTCTACATGTTGTATATTACACTGCGAACTCTTAGACACAGTTCAATCACTTGCGGAAGGGTAGCGGTCTGGGTATCGAAATTTAGATTTTCCGTGATTTCCCTAAATTGCTCTTGTTCCTTCTGTTATATCTCTATTGCATATGAGGCCGATAGTTGAATCAACAGCAGAAAGAATTGTTTTTATCTTGTCATTGGAATAAGAGTGGTCCCGAAAATGAACCCTGTGGGACACCAGTAGTAATTTGTCCGCACTCTGAAGAAAATTCATTGTAGAAACTGCATTACCTATCTTTGCAGAATATGCTGCTCATTTTAGAAGTGGTTTCACTACTGCAAAGTAAACCTAACTTGCCCTGATATGAAGAAACTATCGCTTCTACGAGTGCCCGTAGCGACCCATGTAATTCATTAATAAACACAATCTGTCTTTAGCGTTGTAATTGATAGTCAATTCAGCACTACACACAATAATCACGCAACCTAAAACAGCAGGCATAGTGTCAGTGTCTGGACATAGCGAACTTGAAAAGTCATTTATATGACCCTAGCTAGGTAGAACATCCATGATTCATGAATATGTGTCAGAAAACAGTGCGAAAAACACTTTGTTCATGATTGGTTGTGAAGCACTGGATAGACAAACTTTAGTAGAAATACGTGTAGGGTCTCTGTTAGCAGCATCTGCATCGAAACTTACCTTATCGGCTGTAAGATCCAAGGAAAGAACAGGAACATGTAATGTTTAGAATAGGGAGTGCTTTCTGTAATGTGAAGTACTACGTGAAAGTTTGTAAGTGCATCAGTAATTGGAAATATGGCTGCGTTTTGGAACACGCAATCATCTAATGATGGAAAAATCAAAGTTATGCTCATACATTAAATATCAAATCAGTGACCAAAGAAGTTTACATGCATAAAAGTATGTGATTTCCACGTTGTATAATTAACTCAAAAGCAAGTGCACAAAAAACCCACAGCCTCTCTTCAACACGCAGACTTGTGGAAATGTGGAGAGTAAATCAGGTCCACACACGATAATTTAATAAATTAAATGGAAGGGGAAAAGCGGTTGAGCCCTCTGAACTACTCCGTGTATTTGATGACTGAATTCGGATTTTGTACCAACGGTCGTAACTTGAGACTTCGTAGACAATGAAAAATAACGGTATATGTCGAGGTTGTCTCCGCTCGCGAGAACGTAGCAACTTTGTTGCTCAAGTCAGTGAAAATCTGATCATGCAATATAGATATGTCGCGTACACCTAACGAAATAACTTTGCAAATGCGCAATACATCTCCATAAGCCCAGAAGTATGAATCGTTTCATCAAACTGCCAGTCTCCCACTCCACGATCTCCCATCAGTCAACCGCTTCCAACAACAAGGAAAAAGTGCTCGTCACCGGCAATAAGTGACGTGCAAGTGTTCGTTGCAGAGAACCAACAACAAGAGAAGTTCGAAATGCTCCGATACAGCGTGCTCGCTTACCGGCCAAACGCCCAGTGGCTACAGCGCCCGGAAACCTTTGGTCAAGCTTCCGCCGAACCTTACAAAGAGATAATGACTGTCTGTAGTAGACATGGAGATGTAATAAGGCGAGATGGCTCTAGAAACTTCGCTGTACATTGCTTTGAAGCCGGCCCCGCCATGTTAGATGCCCCAAAATATTATCAGTCTACTACTAACGACTGATACTTGTTCCTAATCTCTGTCGTGTGCTTTCCTGTATAACACAGTATCCAGTAGCCCTTCTCATACGTTTTTATTGTCTTATATTCATATTAGATCCAGTATGTGGCGCATTTGGACTCGTTAGTGTAACTTCTTTTTTGTTATACGTCTCGAATAACCAAGACGAGAAGTATAAAGGGCAGTCAAATGTCGCCACAACAGGACCAGGGAATGGTTTCATACAAAAGTAATCACCACATGCGTTAAGGCATTTACCCTCTGTGAGACGAGACAGTCAATTCCCGTTTCATAGAACGCGGTTGGCCGCTGACGGGTCCACAATCGCACTTACTCTTGAACTTTCTCGTCCGACTGAAACCAAGGTCCACTGGGATACCTCGTGTAGTGATGACTTCTGAATGGAACCATTTCGTAGTCCTTTTGTGGCGGGTGTTCAGTTTTCATTTGACTGCCCTCTTTCATGTGATAACGTTCCTTTCGTAATTCAAGATTTCCTTACTTAAGCTGATGTCTGGTCTACGTGCTCGTGCTAAAATGCTGAGAACACATTTTGCTCGGTTTGGGTGGTCTCCAATCTCTCCTTCTCACAGCCTTATCTCAGAGAGCTCTTTGAGTTGGACTGATAGGAAACCTTAAGTCAAGTGACAGAAATAACACTGCAGTAAAAGTAATCAGCGCAACCAAAATTTACGTATATAAAAGAAAATGTGTCTGGAACAATTCCACTTTCGAATGAAATGTGTTTTCTTTACACTTTAGACGAGTGGTCGTGAAATTTTTTGCCGAAGAGCCAAGAATGGTACAGTGGGAATGGCCCGGGGGATGACACCGCAGGCCACGTACGTACCGTTCTTATTGTTAATTGGTAACGAGCCTATCCTCCCACCGCCTCCCCTCCCTCTACAGACTAGCTATGGAAAGGGCGCCATAAGTAGGCTGCCGGCCCCAAGTACTGATCGATAAAAGTCAGCACAATTCAAACACTTCGTGTCGACTGTTCTCGTTTCAGATTAGTGCCTCCCTCGGCGACACCCGATTTGAGTGCATGATTAACTGAGTAATAACAGTAATTTTATTTATATTTAAATTTATTGTCGAATATGAGGCACGATCATAAAAGTTTACTAAATTTTATGAACTTCTTTTTTTTCTACTCATTGCGCTGTTTACAGCAGCTTTTGTTAATTGATGCACCTTGCTGCAAATAAGCACTGCATTTGAAGATGACCGTCTCCATACCGCGCATTCACGAGCCCATGTTACTTTCGTGACAGAATTTATACCATAGCGGTTGATCGGTAAGAGTCATACAAGACCGTGAGTTGACAGTACTGGAAGACAAACAATAAAACTTTCTGTGGAATAATTTTATAATTCTGCAGTAACTTTTTACTAATATTTTATTATCACAATGCATTTTGGCAGCATGCTGCCATCATCAGGTGCATTAGACACTTACTTATACATCAGCTGATAGGTTGTGTACATTAGCTGTGTGTGCCAGTGGGGTTAAGAATAGAAAAATAAAGCTGTGTGGAAGGATAAATCTGTTACAGTGTGTACATTATGTGAATAGCATGTTTAGGTAATATATATTAATACGTTTACTTAAATTTTTGTTGGCGATTTCATTTTCTGGCACACACAGCACAGTAACAGGTAAATCACTACTTAGCAATTTCACAAACGTCTGTTTAGATCTTTCCAAAGAGTTTAAAATCTGAGATAAACTACTTACAATTTCAAAGACTGTTTACAACTTTTAAGAGAGCTATGAAATCTGTTAGGCCAAACTGGGAGAGACTTCCAAACAAGATATAATGAACTCATAAATGCTTAGCACACTAACAATTACAATAGATCAGCAATAGCCACCTACATAAAAGACATAGGCCACCCATTCCATGATATTGCGAATGATATACATATATTACATAAAAAGGATAAGGGACACGAAATGGACTTATATGAAGAACTGGAAATCTTCATTCATGGCACAGCACATGGAGATGTATTATTAAAGATAACTTGAAAGTAATAATGTTAACTCTTTTAAAAAACTTCTCCAACATTAAATGTTTATTTCATTGACAGAATAGTTTTCATTAAGTATCCATGTAACATTTTCCATATTGCCAATTGATCTAGATAAAAGTCTTCATCTTCACTACAGGTATATATTACTGTCTTTGAAATTGTAAGTAGTTTAGCTTAGATTTTATAACTCTCTTGAAAGTTGTATACAGTCTTTGAAATTGTAAGTAGTTTATCTTAGATTTTAAAACTCTTTGGAAAGTTATAAATAGACGTTTGTGAAAATGTTAAGTTGTGATTTACCTGTTACTAGGCTCTGTGTGGCAGAAAATGAAATCGCCAACAAAAATTTAAGTAAACATATTTATATATATTACCTAAACATGCTATTCACAGCCCGCATCTCGTGGTCGTGCGGTAGCGTTCTCGCTTCCCACGCCCGGGTTCGATTCCCGGCGGGGTCAGGGATTTTCTCTGCCTCGTGATGGCTGGGTGTTGTGTGTGATGTCCTTAGGTTAGTTAGGTTTAAGTAGTTCTACGTTCTAGGGGACTGATGACCATAGATGTTAAGTCCCATAGTGCTCAGAGCCATTTGAACCATTTTGCTATTCACATAATGTACACACTGTAACAGATTTATCCTTCCACACAGGTTTATTTTTCGATTCTTAACCCGACTGGCACACACAGCTAATGTATACATCCTATCAGCTGATGTATAAGTAACTGTATAATGCACCTGATGATGGCAGCATGCTGCCGAAATGCATTGTGCTAATAAAGTATGAGTAAAAAGTGACTGCAGCAGTACAAAATTATTCCACATAATCTTACAAAACAGTCGCAGACCTCAAACAACATCCATATAACATGGATAAATTTAAATAAAACATTTCCCCTGTAACATCCTCTAACTCCGCAGTGGCCACGCTACTTACCCCTCTGCTCCTGAGGTAAGAGGCCAATTTCACTTAGCTCACGGCAGAAATTACCAATATCAGTTAAAATTAAGAATATCTTAAAATATTACTGCCTCTGTAAGTATTTTTGTTAGTTATTGAGCAGGAAAACTATACTCTTAAGAAACTCTTACCTTTAGTTCACGTTTTTGGATTTGGCTGTTAGTTGCTAGACTCATATGGTTATAAAATACAGCTGATGCCCGCTTGCCGCACTATTACTTGATGCGGCCAGTGAGACGCAGTTTGATGACCATTGCAATAGATCATAATGAGAAGAGTTAGTACACCCTAAAATGACGCTAGCTGGCATTTCTGATCAAGAAATATCCACCAGTAGCCAGTGTTTGGGACAACTGACGTGGCGGACGTCGGCTTCAAATTTATGACGTTATGAAAACTCTCCTTATTATACCTCCATGGTAGTCGATACTGCTACATAATCATCGTTGCATAGCTCTAATGACTAGTTCGCGAATTTACACAGAAACTGGAAGCGGTTATTTAAAGGTGGCTTTCAAAGTTATTATTGCAATTCTTTCTGGACTCGCATCTCGAGGATTATACTATAGGTTTCGCAATATCTTGCGCCCGTATTTTAAAATGATAAACTGCTTCCGACTGCTAACTTCCGCGCCTGCAAGAAAAGGGTTAGTGGTGCGTCGCCGAGAAAGGAAATGAGAGGGACTCACCCACTTTCATTCGGCGCGTTAGCGAGACGCGCGCGCTAATCTATTCACGGGACTACGTGAGCAGCTTTCGCTCAGCGAAAGGTCGACCGCCCCCGGCGTTCATCTGCGCCGGCGCGTTATCAGGTCAGGAGTGACCTGTGGTCCCCCGGCTGTCTCCCGCTGCGCATTTACGTCGTCTCTGCCAAGAGCCGAATGCAGAGCAAAGGTGTACCGAAGATCAGAGCGCTGAGGAATGTTCCGAACATTCAGCATAGGCGTGCACAACTACGTCTAAGCTACGCAAGCCTCTTTGATGTGTGCGTGTGTAGGAGGGAGCACCTCTGTCATTTTTCTTGTAAGCATATCCGTGCCGCGCGCGTTGCTATTGTGAAAGACGGCGCCGGTTTTTCCAGTTCCGGCGGGACGGGGACTACTCGCCAGCCTGGAGATAAAGGGCTGGTTTTCCCTTAATCCAGCTAAAATCAGGTGGTATGGCCCGACCCGACTGGTTTCTAAGGCGAGTTGTTTCCACAGGTTACCTGCTGTTCCCTAACACCCTTGGGGATCTTCTGTAAGTGTCGGCAACACCAACACAGTAAGCCGTCGTTATACGGGCCGTGGCATTGAACATTCAACGCCCTAATTTCTTTTTCACTACGCGCTGTTGAACGTTCAACAGTGACTCGGCTTGTGCATATGGCACGACTGCCTCAACGTGGTAAAAGCGATCGCAGAGCGCTCCAGTGGCAGTTGCCGGTTGTATCTGCCTCGCGGATAATACAGTTTGTTTACGAAATGGACGAGCTTAAAATTCCTACGTTAGCTCTATAAATACATTTCTGTATGGAATGTAGCCCAACTTTATCGCCCGCTCTACAAAGAAATCTACATACTACCAAAGCAATGTGTCCACAAACTCCTTTCCAACTTAGACTCGTATGCTAAACAGAACCTAATTTTAATTTAACTGTAACTGGTCTTCATATAAATGTCCTCTCCCCTCTCCTCTACCTCCTGTACACGGCAGATATGCCCCAACCCCCCCCCCCCTCCAGTACACCTCTTGCAATATGCTGATGACACCGCATTCCTCGCCCTCGCTCCTACCCTCCAACGGTCCCAACGCCTTCTCCAGAATCACCTTGACCTTTTTCCTGCATGGTGTAACCAATGGCTCCTGAAACTCAATCCTTCCAAGACCCAGGCAATCATCGTAGGTCGTACCACTCGCTCCTTCCGGCTCCTGGATTTCTCCCTTACTGTCTGCGCACGTCCTGTCCGCCTCACCCCCACCCTCACCTACCTTGGCCTCACCACTGACCGTCACCTCACCTGGATACCTCATCTCCGCTCCATCCAATCCAAAGCCCGCAACCGCCTCCGACTCCTCAAACTCCTCTCTGGCCGGACATGGGGTTTGCACCCCTCTACCATCCTCCACACCTACAAATCCTTAATCCGTCCCATCCTCTGTTATGCCAGTCCCGCCTGGATATCTGCTCCCACCAAATTCTATAATTCCCTCCAGATCCTTGAGCGTCATGCACTCCGCCTCGCCTTCCGTATCCGCCTCCCGTCCCCCACGCGGATCCTCTATGATCTCATTCCTTTCCCCCATCTGCTCCTATTCCTCAAATATATCCGCATCCTCTACACCTCCCGCCGTCTTGAACCCCCTCACCCCCTGGTTGCTCCTCTCCTCTCCCATCCCCGCCCCCTGTCACGTCTTCACCGTTGTGTCCCCCCTACCCTCCATCTCTACACCCTCCATCTCCTTTCCCAAGGTGGCTTCCGTCAACTCCCCCTCCCGGATGATGCCCTCTCTCCCTCCATTTATCCTTCCTATCAACTCTGATCCTCACTCCCCCTCCTTTCCTCTGTCCTTTCCCTGGGCTCCCTCTTCCCCCCCCCTTCCATCCTGTTTTCTCCCCAATAAACCTCTCCCTACCTCCCTTCTCCCCCCCAGTCCTTTTGTATTCCCCTCCTCTGCCTACCCCACTCCCTGTCGCGTCTGCCCCCCACCCCTCTTCTGGGTCCTCATTCTCCATCAGCTCCTTTCCCGGTTCCCCCCCCCCTTCGCTTTTACTCTCCTTTCCCCCCTTTTTTTTGTTTTCCCATCTTCTGTCCAGTTTCCCCCCACCTGCTCTCGGTTGTGGTGTCACATTTGCCAACTTTTTAGTGCAGTGTTCCAGTGACTATTCAGTGTTGTTTGTCTTTCTCGTGTTGCGAACAGAAACCATGCTGTCGCTAGGTGTGAATTTTATGTCTTTTGCGAACAGAATCCAGACTGTCGCCGTGTTTTTTCATTGTCTATTGTTTTCCCTGTCTGCTTCGTATGTATTTTTATTAGCATCATCATCCCTCTGTTGTTGTTTTAAGTTCCACGATTTGTTTTCGCCTTGTTACTCTCTAAGTCTCCGATTTTATCGCCTGTTTTGTTATTATTTGTTCTCTTGATCTTTGTCACAAAATCTGTCGGCTGAAGAGCGGCATACTAAGCTGCTGCCAGCCCGCCCCCCTTTGGGGGAATTGAAATTCAATAAAGGAAAAAATATATATAAATGGTACTTTGCTTGGTGCCCTTTAATCTAGTTTATGTTTTTTGTGTAACATACTTTTTAGATTTTTATCTCCGATTTACAGTCACCGCTTTGTATGCTTTCTTTTTTTCTGTTCCGCCTTTCTTGTTTCTATATTCCGCCATGTCACCTTCTTCATATTGTTTTAAATGTCTTCCTGTTTATTTATCTCTCTCGGCTGAAGAGCAGCGCTTATGCTACTGCCAACCGGCGCCTGATGCGTAATGGAAATTACAATAAAAGAAAAAAATAAATAAATGCGCAATTATCTGGCCCTAATCAAAATTTTCACTTACCTCACGTCTTGACAACATTGTTAGAGATCTCTCGAAAGCACAATAATAAACTGAAAGCAGGCAGTGTCTAAGCTAGATTTATCTTTCTAATAAATTGTCAAACTGTTGAATACCACATGGTGCAATGTGGTAATGCATCAAACTCTTCCTCTTCACAAAAAGAGAAAAAGAATATAATTGAAAAATTATAATCTTCTCGCCTTTCAACATATTCATCCTTGCTGTCCTTTACTATATATCTTTCTTCATCTAATAGATACAATCACAAGTCAACCCAGCACCACTGAATACGCCCATCGCCTACCACACTTCAACTAAGAATGCCTCAGATGGCGCAGAGGCAAAGCCTCTGCCACAACAGAAACAAAGATTGTTTGACAGTAACACAACTTGCTCTCTCTCTGACGTTCATATCGATAACTCCAAAAATCAAAATGACATGCCCACCCTACAACATAAATAAAAGCTTTAGTATCCACGAACATGTTATAAGATAAAAAGGCAAGTTATATATCCAGTCACTGAGGACGTCAGCTAATAAAAGTTCCGTTACAAATTCTGCGATACAAATTTAGAATAGTCTTCCATATAACATAACAATTATTTCATCATTCTCACTTTCTAGTATTATGCTAAGATTATTTTCACTTGATTACTGTTTCTACTCATAAAATATGTGAAATACAAGACTTTAAACAAGGAAGTACAAAATATCTTACTGCAAGTAGTGCCAGCTCTCTTGTGGGTAAAGCCAATCTCACACCCTCCTGACAAAGAACGAACTTATTTTCACATAACATCGCATATAATAGAATATACTTCTACTAAATTAATGAGGAAGTCTCAGAAAAGACACTACTGGCCATTAAAATTGCTACACCAAGAAGAAATGCAGATGATAAACGGGTGTTCATTGGGCAAATACATTATACTAGAACTGACATGTGATTACATTTTCGCGCAATTTGGGTGCATAAATCATGAGAAAACAGTACCCAGAACAACCATCTCTGGCCATAATAACGGCCGTGATACGCCTGGGCATTGAGTCAAACAGAGCTTGGATGGCGTGTACAGGTACAGCTGCCCATGCAGCTTCAACACGATACCACAGTTCATCAAGAGTAGTGACTGGCGTATTGTGAAGAGCAAGTTGCTCGGCCACCATTGACCAGACGTTTTCAATTGGTGAGAGATCTGGAGAATGTGCTGGCCAGGGCAGCAGTCAAACATTTTCTGTATCCAGAAAGGCCCATACATGACCTGCAACATGCGGTCGTGCATTATTCTGCTGAAATGTAGGGTTTCGCAGGGATCGAATGAAGGGTAGAGCCACGGGTCGTAACACATTTGAAATGTAACGTCCACTGTTCAAAGTGCCGCCAGTGCGAACAAGAGGTGACCGAGACGTGTAACCATTGGCAACTCATACCATCACACCGGGCGATACGCCAGTATGGCGATGGCGAATAAACGCTTCCAATGTGCGTTCACCGCGATGTCGCCAAACACGGATGCGACCATCATGATGCTGTAAATAGAACCTAGATTCAGCCGAAAAAATGACGTTTTTCCATTCATGCATTCAGGTTCGTCGCTGAGTACACCATCGCCGGCGCTCCTGTCTGTTCAAATGGTTCAAATGGCTCTGAGCACTATGGGACTTAACTTCTCAGGTCATCAGTCCCGTAGAACTTAGAACTACTTAAACCTAACTAACCTAAGGACATCACACACATCCACGCCGGAGGCAGCATTCGAACCTGCGACCGTAGCGGTCGTGCCGTTCTACACTGTAGCGCCTAGAACCGCTCAGCCACACCGGTCGGCCTCCTGTCTGTGATGCAGCGTCAAGGGTAACCGCAGCCATGGTCTCCGAGCTGATAGTCCATGCTGCTGCAAACGTCGTCGACCTGTTCGTGCAGATGGTTGTTGTCTTGCAAACGTCCCCATCTGTTGACTCAGGGATCGAGGCGTGGCTGCACGATCCGTTACAGCCATGCGGATAAGATGCCAGTCATCTCGACTGCTAGTGATACGAGGCCGTTGGGATCCAGCACGGCGTTCCGTATTTCCCTCCTGAACCCACAGATTCCATATTCTGCTAATAGTCATTGGATCTCGACCAACGCGAGCAGCAATGTCGCGATACGATAAACAGCAATCGCGATAGGCTACAATCCGACCTTTATCAAGGCCGGAAACGTGATAGTACGCATTTCTCCTCCTTACACGAGGCATCACAACAACGTTTCACGATGCAACGCCGGTCAACTGCTGTTTGTGTATGAGAAATCGGTTGGAAACTTTCCTCATGTCAGCACGTTGTAGGTGTCGCCACCGGCGCCAACCTTGTGTGAATTCTCTGAAAAGCTAATCATTTGCATATCACAGCATCTTCTTCCTGTCGGTTAAATTTCGCGTCCTTAGCACATCACCTTCGTGGTGTAGCAATTTGAATGGCCAGTAGTGTATTAGAAAACAAGAAGATGATTAAAAGAAATTTGGATACAGTGAGACGCGGACCTGCAAGACAACATACTTCACTTTGTAACTCTACATCTTTATTCATTACGATGCACTGAACGTCTGTAAAATGAGACCTTATCTTGTGTGTTACTTTCTGAAGATTTTAATCGCGAAGAAGTAAACACTCACAATTAATTATAACAAATAATTCCGAGAAAAATGTGGTTTTGATGGACCTTCAATTTGCTTTTGCCTTGAAACTGCAAAGTTTCATAACCCGCAAGTTGCAATTCGAAAATTCTGTAATCACTAATATGATATTTCCCGTTATTTGACTACAAAATGGTTCAAATGGTTCTAAGCACTATGGGACTTAACATCTGAGGTCATCAGTCCCCTAGACTGAGAACTACTTAAACCTAACTAACATAAGAACATCCATGGCAGGGGCAGGATTCGAACCTGCGACCATAGCAGCAGCGCGGTTCTGGACTGAAGCGCCTAGAACCGCTCGGCCTCCATGGCCGGCGTTTGATTACAGCTAACTGTAACAGTAAACGACCGGTTTTCACGACATCAATTGGCTGATTTTTTTTTAATGGCATAGATTCATATAACGTAAGCTATGATATAAAACCAACAAAATATGCCCTTCAGTTGAAAGCCAATATGGCGTTTCCCGACTACGCACTGAAAAGACATGGAGTGCATGTGACGTTGGTGCCGTTCTTCCATCTATTTGGCCTAAGTTGAAACACACGTACAGAAGAGCTGTCGTGCTTGATATTGCTCTACACGTTCGGAAAGACTGTTCGACTTGCTTTTTTGCACGCTAGGACGTCAGAAATTCGCTACGCTCGGCGTTGACGGTCGAGAGCACGTTCCGTATGATGACAGCTTTACAGCAGCAGCAGTATGAGCGTTAACAGGGAATGGCCAATGGAAGTGCCTACATGCTGGTCTGGAGACTGACTGCCCCGAAACGTCTGCAGGTTAAAGTAATTTCCTGTAACGGTTAGGAACTGGCGAAGCCAAGGAGACGGCCACTACTCCTTGTGGGCCACAGGAGGCAATTTTTGAGCACTATGGGGCAGACGAAGGATGCGGTGCATATTTCGGGAGTCCATAGTTAGCGATCGTTACAATTTTGCATTTGTTGTGGAATAACGGTGGTCCTGTGATTAGTACTCAGCGAGCGTTTCGGAGACAATTCGAACTTGGCCGACATGATCGTGTCCCGGATGGAAAAATTTTTCAACTGTGGGTGTCAAACTTACGAAAGACTGGTTCAGCACTGAAAAGAAAACCTAGTGGCCGTACTCGGACTGCAACAAAGCCGGAAAACGCGGCGCGTGTGAGAGTGTCTGTGCAACAATCGCCATGTGTTCAGCAGTGAAACATGCAACTGCCGTGGGATTATCTGATAGGAGTGTAAGATAGGGTGACCAATTTATCTTCGGTGAAAACCGGGACACATTCACCCGGGTGCCAATGGATACCTCATTCCACATGTACCCAGGTTTCTTAATTTTAAATATTAATGTTTTGTTGATACATTTTGTTAACCCGAATATTATAACTAATAAGAGGATACAAAAGATTGATATAATCTAGATTATCTGTATAATTAATGACATTTAATAAACGTATACAGTAATAAAGAAATGTATTACGATTTTACAAAATTTTACAGCCATTCAACTTTTAATCAATTAATATTAACATGAGCTTTAATCTTACTGAGCACTTGTAGATGGAATTGACTATCCTTGGAGAAAAGGGTATTTTTCACTGCCTCCAGCCTTCTTGATCATGTCTTTGTTCTTTGAGACACAGTGATAAAACTCAGCACAATCCATTTTGTAGTTGTACAGGATCTGCAGGATTGCTTCAAGAGAGTCCACCTCCATTCTGTTTCTTTCATCAGTCCACTGGATGAACGAAAATATTCTTTCCACAATGGGCTGGGATTGCAGATAAATACCTTGCAATTATTACCAACTCAGAGTAATGCTGAAGACAGTCACAGATTTTAAAAAAACTCTCCCACTTCTCATGAAATTCCAGTGGTGTTTTTTTTCTTCATTCCACTTGTGAAGACTTTCTTCAACAAAATTTGTCAGTATGCCGAACTGATTAAAGAGAATGGAATCATCGATTTCAATCTCTTTACTCCTCAAATAAGAAACTGTCTCTTAAACACTTTCCCATTTTGGCACTCTCTTCAGTAACATCCAGTCAAACACCGGCGATGAGGGTAAATATGAGGCGCTCCACTTGCTGAGATATTCTAGACAAGTGTCATAAAACTTGGTAACTTCTTCTCTAAAACTTCTTTCCGCTGCTTCTGATACTTCTGCTCTTTTTAAGAACAGATTTAACATTAAAAGAAATGAACTGCTGTTCTCTCCTCTTAGTAACAGTTTCCAGAGTATTTTTCAATACATCATTTACCTCTATTACACTTTTTGTGCTTCCCTCAATTTCCTTTATCCCATGCTACAAAGTGCTAAGCTGACTGTGAATGAACCATAAGTAGGCTTCACTTAAAGGGTTACTGGAAAACTGAACCAATATTTTGGGGGCTTTGTCTTCATTTAGGAAAAAATCCTTTAACGGTTCAAACAGGGGGATTACTCTCTCAATTGCTGGAAACAGTGATAACCAGCGAGTTTTCTAGTGACACATTACATTCATATATTCAGTTCCCACATAATCACAGAACTCCTTAAGTCTCTCTGTTCTAACAGTATATATGTAAAAGTGTGAGTATACCTTCATGACGATAGATTCAACATCACAGCTTAAACTGTCAGCAGATGTCTGCACGCTATTGTGTAAAACATGTGCAGGGCACCCTATGCCTTCAATGTTTTCATGCAATGTTGCCTTTAATTCGGTAAATACGTTGCATTTGCCTTGTCTTTTTAAACCACCAAAGTTTGTGTTGTTGTTGTCTCCACAAAATGCCACACATTTATTTTTCTCAAGATCAAACATTTCGACAGTATTCATACAAAATCTTGAAATTTCGTCAGATGTTTCATTAGGTAGGGAACTCACCTTCAAAATTTTGGTCTGAATTCCCTGATTAATATCGAAAAACCTAACAACAAACGGAAATATTTTAGTGGCCTTATGATTGCTGGCATCAGTGGGTATCCCATAGAAAGAAGACTTTTGGATGTATTCAAGGCTTTCCTTTACGCTCTGGGGAGCAATAACTCCTTTCACTAAGGCTGACACTTTAGTTCTTGCTGAACTAAACTTTTTTGCAATGGAAGAATCATCAAACATAATGCTGTTAAGCTTATTAGTACAATCACTAGGTCTAGAAGTTTGGTGATGTTTTACCGTGTGGTAGGCTAGTGTAAGCTCGGCTGCTCGAACTTTCGTCTCTTCACTTGACTGATGATTCACAAAATAATTTTGTAGAGTTTTACTGCAGCTCGGTGCACTGTATCTGTTGATGTGTTTCTTTGACCTGATGTGATCAACTATGTCGGAACGTCCACCATGACTTATACTAATAAAAAAGTTACATACGGAACGCTCTGCTTCGTAATCAAAACGACCTTTCTTAATGAAATTCCATTCCTTGGAATAACAGTCACTGAACTTGCAGGCACGTTTCGGCATTACGTTTCACAGTACTGCAGCAATAATACCACTAATATGAGAAAAAAATATTGCAGTTTGTCTGACAAAACATCAACTACTACACCGTTCTGACAATGAGTGTGTGAGTAAGTGGCGCGACAATCGGACGGTTTCATAGCTCTGTTACAATAATACAACTTACTACTTGTTGGCCAAAGTACTGCTCAAACTAAATTATTGCCTGAGTGTAGCAATACTGATACTGTGATTACTAGTATGGGACAAGACAATGGAGGTTTTAGACAAGTAAGCTAAAATATATTAATTTCTTGTGTTTTGTTTCCTTTAATATAGTGAAATCGCAAAAATTTGAGAAAGTTTCACGAAATGTATTTAAAAACTGAATTGCGGGACTTTTGAGCGTCCCGAAACAAATTTTCGGAACACCGGAACACAGGGATGAAAACCGAAACAATCCCGGTTTTCCGGGGCGTTTGGTCACCCTAGTGTAAGAAGAATTCTCCATAGAGAACGTCATATGCACCCCTTCAAAACGATAGCTACCCAGGAATTAAGTGAAACATATCTTGAAACCTGGCGCTTGGTTTATTTCTTCGGATTAGGCTCATTTCCACTTATCAGGAGCTGTAAACAAACAGAATACACGCTACTGGGCTGCAGAAAACCCTCGCGAAATTGTACAGGGACCACTACACAGTCCTCATGTGACAGTTCGGTGCGCCGTTGCTGAATGTTTTTTGTGGGGACCGTAGTTTTTCGAAAAAGGTGGCCACATGGTAATGGTTAATTCATACCGTTGTTGTCACATACTAGACACCTTCCTCCAACCCAGGCTAAACCTGTTTATTGCAGACCATGAAGATCAAGAAGTGTGGTTCCAGCAAGACGGGGCAACATCCCAGACCTCTCGGCGTTCTATGAAAATGTTGCGCTAGTTGGCTCCTGGTCGTCTTCTCTCTTTGCAAAGAGACATCACGTGTCGCACAAGGTTGCCTGAATTATCGCCTTGTAATTTTTTTCTTTGGGGACACTTAAGGGCTCTAGTGTAAAAACATCGTCCCACAACACCGCAAGCATTTAAAGAGGCCATTACCCAAGAAGTGGCAGCCATTCCAAGAGAAATGACAGGAAGATGTATAGAGAGCTTTCTGGACAGGGTTCGTCAATGTGTCAACAAAAAACAAATGTTCAGATGTGTGTGACGTCTTATGGGACTTAACTGATAAAGTCATCAGTCCCTAAGCTTGCACACTACTTAACCTAAATTATCCTAAGGACAAACACACACACACCCATGCCCGAGGGAGGACTCGAACCTCGGCCGGGACCAGTGTCCCAACAATGGAGGACGTCATTTAGCAGATATAATTTTTAAAACCAAATAAACTAAAATGCCGTCGTATGTATTTTTCATAAATAAAAGTAATTTTTCTCTATCATATATAATTTTTCTGTGACAAACTATTAAAATGAGGGAGGTTTTGTTGCTGACCCTGTATTACATGGGGTGGACTGTAGCGAATCAGAATTACTGTTACTTTTTTAAACTTCTGCTTCCTATACGTTTGTTTATTCTTGTTAACCGCAAGTATTTCAAGGGGCGGAAACGTCCTCTCGACTCCCACTTCGCCGTCTACTGTCAGTCGAGGGGTTCTTTGCAGGTTCTAACATTTACTTTCCTCCCTACCACTAGCTCTATCAGTTACAGCTACTTTCCGTCTCCCTCTTAATATCACCATCGCTCTCTACTCGTCAGGTCTGTTGCTGTTAACGAATGGGAAGCTCGCATTTCAAGTGTAAAAAAAAAAAAAAGAAAAGAAAAGAAAATTCCGGATCCTGGTTTCTTTTTCACGTTGCTAAAAGTAAAAAAATCCTATGGTTTTGAGGGCAGCCTGCTCTCTCAAGGGGCGTCAGGTGTATACGTCTGACGTCTTCTGGGTTGGGAATTTCCTTACAGTAAACTGATAAACGGAGAAAGCAAGCTGTGCTTCCGACCAAAGCCGTTCCGCTAATGTTCCCGGGCTCGCATTGTGTCCGAGGGCTCTGGGATTGCCCGACCGGCCTCGCGCTTGTGACTTGGCCCAGAGAATGTAGGCGTCCGCGGCCGCGCAGCCAAGCTTGTGTTCCCGACATGAAGTCACGGTCTACTACTAATTGGAACGTCAGGTGAAATAAATAAATCGTAATACTCCGTACTGTAATGCTAACTAAGTTCCTATCATGCGAGACTGCGAATCATTTATATCAATTCCGTATAATTTCATAGCTCTGGGGCAGAACAACACTCTCTGATTGACACATTCTGCGGGATTTAAACGTGGAGTTACTATTAGAAATAATCGTGACTCCACATCTTGTGTATTGTAAGTAGGCTGTTTAGGTTTTTATGTTGATAACGCCACGTAGCGCTCTATATGAAAATCACTGAAGTCTGTGGCTGGTTTGCATTGTTGGAATATTTGCTATTGTAGTGTTGGGCAGTTGGACGTGAACAGTGCGTAGCGTTGCGCAGTTGGAGGTGAGCCGCCAGCAGTGGTGGATGTGGGGAGAGAGATGGCGGAGTTTTGAGAGCGGATGATCTGGACGTGTGTCCATCAGAGACAGTAAATTTGTAAGACTAGATGTCATGAACTGATATATATATTATGACTTTTGAACACTATTAAGGTAAATACATTGTTTGTTCTCTATCAAAATCATTCATTTATTAAGTATGCCTATCAGTAGTTAGTGCCTTCAGTAGTTAGAATCTTTTATTTAGCTGGCAGTATTGGCGCTCGCTGTATTGCAGTAGTTCGAGTAGCGAAGATTTTTGTGAGGTAAGTGATTCATGAAAGGTGTAGATTCATGTTAGTCAGAGCCATTCTTTTGTAGAGATTATTGAAAGTCAGATTGCGTTGCGCTAAAAATATTGTGTGTCAGTTTGATGTTGATCAGAATAAGTAAAGAACGAAATGTATGAGTACGTTCACTTCTGTTCACCTGTTTGAAAATCAAATAATGTGAGAGGTTTATCAGCACAGTAATTCATAAAGTTTTCTAAGGCGACGTTTCAGTATGGCTCTAAGCACTATGGGACTTAACATCTGAGGTCACCAGTCCCCTAGAACTTAGAACTACTTAAATCTAACAAACTTAAGGACATCACACACATCCATGCCCGAGGCAGAATTCGGACCTGCGACCGTAGCGGTCGCGCGGTTTCAGAAGCACCTAAAACCGCTCGGTCACAGCGGCAGGCCTTTAGACTGTGATCAAGTATTGTTAACAGAGGATATGGTAGAAACTGGTTGGTGACGTTGTAGTGATTGATACGGTATTCGTAGTATAATGCAGTGATAGAATCTGCGAGTAATTTTGAAAGCAGTCGGATTGCTGTAGGGCATTGATTAGTGGTATAGAAGCAGTGGCCATTTTAACTCCGTCTGACGCGTCAAAGTGAGGCTGGCGACTCCTATTTTGCTTGATAATATGTTCGGCAGCGCGTAGAAATTATCCTGGTCCGCCAACAAACGTTTCGCTGAAAGTCCATGGAGTACAGTGCTGCAGCCCCTTTTACACGATTGACTGTCTTGTCTCAGCTGAGTACTGGAGACAAGTACTCTACTGCAGCGCCCCTGGCGTTTCATTCCTGCACTGTCTCGAATCGTCATTTTCGTTTATATATCAGCGCCAAAATTGTGTGTGTTATGAGAGCTGTCTGCTGTGCAGTTCAGCATTTGAATGTTGAAAGTGAGGTTATGATCGGCAATCCTCTTTTCGAAAAAATCTATATATAGTAACAAAAAGTAGGAACAAACAAACATAACAGAGTTTATTACTGACCAAAGCAAAATTCATAGTGGAAGTTCTTGTTAAACGTCGTGAGATAATGTGTTACACTCCTGAAAATGGCAAGTAAAGGAAAATTGACATTCAAATATTTCAGTACATAATATACATTTATTTTGCCGAGAAAATATATGCTTGCAAAGATACCAAATAATATCTAGGACACAGTAAATAGCGCCTATTTGCTTTATCCTTTATAATTTGTATTGTAAGGCGGTCAGACTTCGCCACCATACATTTAATATACGGTTAGATTTATATTTATATTAGATCACTGTTTACGATATACAATCAGGTTATTAATCATTTCACTGGCTGGTACCGGCTAGCAATACGTGCTAACAATTTCTGTAGTACTGCATTTCTGGGAGTTAATTAGAGCTTAGCACTGACAGAAAGGACCAAGTAGGCCAGGCATTCCTCAGTAGCCGCTGTTGCCTAAATAGTGGCAGGAAGAGACTTGTTATGTTCTGCAGGGCTGGATATTTACTGCCCAGAGAGAGAGAGCAGAGCATGGAGGCGGCAGTTTACAAATCTGGAGGCTACAGAACATCTGTAGCGCAGACAGAGCGAGAGGGAGTTTCTACTCTGGTGGACTTAAAAATTTTTTGAATGGCGTACGTCGAGAAAGAGCATCGGGGGTGGAACAAGGCGAAAAGATATCGTTTTAGTGCAACGATGGTTGCGAGCTGGCCTCCGAGAAAACTTCTCACGGAAAGCTCTGGGGCACGCTTCCTCCTGAAAAGCTGCTGAAAAGCAGAGACGTTTTTGATTTGCAGAGTACTAACGATGTAGGAGGGGCAATGTAAACTTCCAGAAAATCTTCTGAAAGGGGTATCAGCTTCATGTGATTTCCTAGCAGATTCATGACCCATGTAATGGGAGGTAATGTTTTTGTAATGGCCACTTGGATTCTTCACCTGAGCGCAAACGTAGACCCACATGTTCAGAAGGCAGCGGGGTATGGCGTGGAGTAGAATGACTTACCTCTGTGGATTAGTCGAGGGCACTTGGCTGCTGGGATCGACAGTTCCCTCTGGGATCAACCTAGAGACGCCGCTAGCGAGAGCAGCAGTGGAGAATCTGGCAGGGGAAAATTTTGCAAATTGTTGGGATTTTCGCAAATATTGATTTCAATAGATGTAGAGTGTGAAGTCGTTTATCTGTGAGAGAGCTGTTACTCTGCTTACTCGAGTGACAATTAGCTCCTGTGAAGTCTGAGTATAGTGAAGTGCTTCTTTACGGGCGAATATTTGAGCCCTATTTCTGTTCCTGGCTACAGGTTCAAAATGGTTCAAATGGCTCTGAGCACTATGGGACTTAACATCTATGGTCATCAGTCCCCTAGAACTTAGAACTACTTAAACATCACACACATCCATGCCCGAGGCAGGATTCGAACCTGCGACCGTAGCAGTCGCGCGGCTCCGGACTGAGCGCCTAGAACCGCTACACCACCGCGGCCGGCCCTGGCTACAGAAAAGACAGAAATATTGACTCGTTTTCTGTCTTATACTGAGGTAATTTCAGCCGTAGGAGTTTGCAGACAGCATACTTCTTCCACTGTGCAGGGAGAGAAGGGCAGGTACGCCACTTTCGTCAACTACATGTCCCAGCGAGCAGATCACCGATGCAGTACAACTGCTGTCCGTACTTCAATAGGTGATTCGCGCACTTCAGTTCAGCAGATAGGGGAACACTCACAGTAAATGTGTTTGAGTTCCAAATGCTCGTCCACTGAACGGTTTATGAAAGTGCCAGTCAGGGTGTAAGACTTCCGTTTCTCACCACTAATCACTATCAGCCAACTTTTGTTCATCTAATAACAGGGGCGGTCTAAAGAAATTCAAACGTACGTTCTACCACTCTTGAAATTATCTGACATTGCATACTTCATATTTACACTTTTTTTTTAAATAAATAATTTGCAGTATCCACGTTGTGATTCATTCCAGTAGCATACCGACAGGAATGATTGGTTTGATGTGCTGAACTGAAGTAAAACCACAACACGATACTTCGTTTTATGGAAGTCCCTAGGTGTAGGTTGTCGATGGCAGGGTCATCTTAATCATTTGTAGGCGTGAGAATTCCACTACGTTGACATTAGGGAACCAGTCATACACGAGATGGAATGACAGAAAGTCTAGAGCAGGTTGAAACCCTCCTACTTTTTTGAACTAAACTGTGTACATAAATGATTTGACTTTAGAAAAAATGCACTGCGTGCAAAATTTTTACCCAGAAATAAATATTAACGCTACCTGTCTTCGATCTGAATGATACACTCAGAAGTAGGGAGAGCTTTCATAGTGCAGCGACGAATAAAAGGCGGCCTTGAAAAATATTTCAGTTGAATTCAGTATGATAATCGCTCCAATTTTCCGGCAAAATCCCTACGCTTCCTTCCTTTACAGAAAGAACATTTGAAGTAAGGATATTGGATCAAACTGTAAATCCTAACACCAGTTCACAAATGAGATTGAAATACAGTACTCAATCCATACATATTCAGAGTCAGCGTGAAGTCTCTAAGTTCTCAGCAACACTAACTTACATTGTACGTCTGTAAGGTGCATGCTAAGAATTAAGAAAAACTGCTGTTGATGGCATTTCGTTTGCATAATGATTCTGCTTAAGACAAAACTCACTTAGTATTTGTGTTGACATCAACTGCAGATTTAAGTGCGGTTTTAAGAGCACTTGGGACGCGACCCTCAAAGCAGTATACATTTCATAAATGACTTTAGAATGGAACAAGAATCGAGAAAGAACGTTAGAATAACAACACGAGTCACTCAGTAATCCATTAAGCAATAGCAATATCAAGGTTACAATAGTCCTTCATGAGACCACGTGGAGTACTTCCGCAAAACATGGAAACCAGTACATGGAGGAAACCCCCATACAATCAGTAATACTGTAATAATGTTAAATAAGTGGAAGGTAAAGGTCAGCCATTGCCTACACTCGTGGATGAATAAATGAAATGCTGATATTGGTCCTTAAACATGGACTAAACCTTTCTCTTGCAACAACGGATGGTAAATATGGCATGTCTGCTGAGCTGGAAACACTACAACTAAATATATACCCAAGCTGTGTTTGCTGGCAATGGTCTCACCACAAATTCCAATTTGTTGCAACGTGGACATGATCATCGAAATGAAACATCAGACAGCGTCCGAGCAATGCGTGCCGACCCAGCGATTCTGGAAACAGGTCAGCCGAGAACAACACGTAGAACCCGAGAAAGCAGAACATCTAATACTGAATACAGCCAGAGCAGAACACAGCGACATATAACTCGAGTAAATATAGACAATCTGAAAGACATTTTCTAACAAACGGCTTTCAAGTTCTGTAGCGGTGGATGTCAGATATCTTGTACTGGTGGTGATGATGGTTATGATGATGTGACAGGAAACAATATTTCTCATGCACCTCTATGGGACGTACACTCTGGGAATTATAACCGAATACCTGCCTGAGGCCTCTTTGCGACTGTAGGTCACCTCTACCATTTTCAGATGGCCTTGCCCCTAAGTATCAGGTTACACTGGTAACATCCTGCTTGGCTGCTTGCTGTGGCCTCTCCCTCTCCCTCGCTCTCCTGGAAACTGATCAACGTCACCCAGGGGAACCCCCACACATCTTAGCCAATTGCGTCACATGACACAGAAGTGGCAGGAACCCCATCTCAGTCAATGGAAGCACAATGAAATGGCAGGATACCCATCGCTTTCCTGTAGACCAATGAGGATCAAGCAACCCCTCTTTCCCCCTGCCCCTCCCATCTTCATCTTTTATATAACTGAGACACTTGGATGGGTGGAGTTGAGCAGCATAGGGGGAGAATCAGGCTCTCTATTTGTTAATCACTTGAGTTGAAGGCTTTGGCTATTTGTTAATAATAATTTAATATTACATCATTCAAGACATCTGTTTGCGATCTCATCCGTCTTGCACCCTAAAGCTAAAACGGCCTCTGTCACGCACTATGCCTCTTTGCAGCTACTGTGTCAATAGAAAACTCTCAAGAGATGTTACACGTAGTTCTGTATCACCATTATTGACTGCATCAATAGAGAACTCTCCAGCGATGTCACAAGTAATTCTGGGTCACCATTGTCAACTCAAAGAGGAAAACTAACTGGTGAGGAGTACTTGGTGTTACGATGCCTGTAACGGAACACCTGGGACACAACAAAGCATTTAAATATTTCCAAGATGCTACTCCAGGCGGGTGTAAAATGAATGTGCGCAACGGAAAATAATAAACGCTAAAATAAACATTTGGCCCTGTCTGAATACCCCCTGTAGCAGATCTTAGAATGATAAAGGCAACTAATCCTACTAAATGATAAACGCAGTTCCTGCTTATATATTTATTGTAGATTAAAAAAAAACCTTTATATTACAAAGTTTACATTTCCTAAGTAAGATTACTAATCAATTGTCCAACTCTGTCCCTTATTATGACTGCGCGATCTAATGTCAATAACGCGAAATGACTGACATCATCCACGTACCAAACACTAGAAGACACTACTTTCAAAGATGATCTACAGTGGTGTGGAACCTCAGTGGAAATTAACGTGATCGCAGCTGTTTAGCTTCTAAGGCCCTAATAATCCGAAGCAATTTGTGATATCACCGTATGTACTGCGTCTGGTGCGTCAAGTGATGGTTCTCGTATTCTTCTGTGACGATGGACGAATTCCAGCCACAAATAAACTCTTTCAAAGACTAGGACGGCAGAAGGCGGTCCTCTGACTAATGTACTCTAATACTCTCTTGTCGTCTCTGTGTTCTACAGACGAGAAACGCGAACTCCCAGCCACAAGGACGGAGTTCAGATAACGTCTCAACGTAAGTATAGGCAGAGGAAGTGCTCTCAATTACTGAACGCTGCGTACTCCACGACGACTTCCAAACCGGAGGTGAAGTCCAGAATCGTATAAGTTCGCAACAGTACAGTGCCTAACTGTTCTAGCTATAAACTCTCCTGAGAGCAAAGACAGCAAGTCCGTCTGTACCAAGAAAGCTGATATCGAGCGACCGTCACACACGGGCGCTCACAATGAAAGACCACGTATCTCCACCGCTGGCTCCCAAGCAAAGCTCAGCTCCCCACCATCGTAATTCCGAACACGCATCATATTCCCGAAACCACGGAATATTCTCCCTCTCTACAGATTCTTCCGAACGCCTACCAACCACATTTGCCTTTTGTTGTCCAGCACAGAAAGTTTGCGAGGAGAAACCTATACTCGTACAATGGTACGATTCTGAGTAAAAATCCTTGGAAATAACCCAGCCTGCGTGGCTTCCGAGGTGCCACTCCTTTCCTCTCACCTGCGTCCAAGATTTGCAGAGTTCGGAAGTATTATCAGGTTATCCTTCTGGCCCTACTACAATAGCGTCCGCGCGTCACCCTATTGTGCTTGAGAGCTCAGGTGCCACGACGTCCGTCTAGCTACTTCCTGTATTCAAGCAGGACCAACAGCTGTGCGGGCCTTCCACCCAGTGCTTGAGTTCTGCCTGCCGTTTCATCTCCACTGGCGTTCCAACCTCTACTAGTATAGGAAATCATTCATTACGCTGTTTTTATAATAAAGACACTCTGTCACCTTTCACGCAATAAGCGTTAACAATTATTTACAAGGCGTACGTGACAATACCAGTCTCTCTTAAATATTCATATATACAGTACTATGTACAATCTATAAAATGATATCTAATTGTGGTTGTAGTTTATGACTGGGTGTTGTGTGATGTCCTTAGGTTAGTTAGGTTTAAGCAGTTCTAAGTTCTAGGGAACTGATGACCATAGATGTTAAGTCCCATAGTGCTCAGAGCCATATGAACCATTTTTCTGTGGTTGTAGTTTACAGCAAAGTATGTATGAGTGCTTGTAAGGTGCAAAATTATAGCCACCTTACATATTTAGGAGTAACACTAAGAAGGTATATGGAACGGGATGTAAAATCAGTACGGCTGCTTCTCAGAAATATATTTTCATCTAAAATTTACTTGTGTTTTAAAATTGAAGACGGTGCAACCCAATGATGGTGTACGAGCCATGTATGGTTAACCAGGAGAAAAATCTTGATTTGTTCAGGACGGAATCCTCATAACGTAAATTGTACAAGTAAACGCGGACTTAAGTAATGATATCTCTGAAGTAAATCGCTTCGAAATGAAATGTATTTCTTATCTTTTAAACAGAAATTTTTTTTTATTTATAAATAATACTTCATAAATTATTACGCACAAACTTTCGTCCGTTTTCGTATAGAGTAAGTTACGTGATCACAATTCTTTTCATCTTCTTTAAGCATAGCCGCACCATGTCGTCGTGCAATTTGTGTTCCCTGTAGTATATCGGCAGCTTACAGCATCCGGACGATTTCAAATTGTGTTTTTCATTTCATCTATTGCAAATTCACCATATCTGAGGAGCTTCGCCCGACGAATTAATCAACACGAGTTGAGTCTTTTTCTTGTCTCTCAGCTCATCGACCAGGAAATATTTCTATTCAAAAAGTACTTGGATACTTTTGTTTTTAGTATTTTATCCATGCTCAGCAACTGTAGTTGTATATATCGAAACAATCTGTAACCAGTTGCATAAAATGGCATAAGAGCACTTAATAGGAAAGTAGGAAATTCCATGAAAATTTCTTGTTTCACTAAACCATTAATATGTGTGCTTGTGCTAGTACTGGACTATTAGTAAATAGTCAACCTGATAAAGGTTACCTACTATAGCGACAGAAACGTTGCAGTATTTTACACTGTGACGTTAGCACACACACGGAACACATTATTTCAACACTGGATTAGCTGACAACCTTTTCTTTTCTTCAATAGTACAGATTCTGAATGTCTTGAATTCTAAATTATTTCAGTCCTATAAGAAACATGGTGTCACCGTGTACATTTTACTCTTGCACCACCTCTACTTTTGATTCGACGAAAACTAGGATTCGTGTAAGAGCTCTTTCATCGGGCCGTATAAGTCTGTACGGTGGGTGCTCTAGCAGTTCAAAGTCAAAATTTTCAGTGCACTGGATTGTTTTCCCAGCTGTTTGAGGACGGGCGTTATCGTAAAGCAAAATTATAAGTTTTGAAAGCTGCCCTCTCCTCTGCATTTTCAATTTAGAGTTTCAGATCTCGCAACAGTTCACTGTTTGACCTGTAGGAGTGTAATTAATCCGCAGTAGCCCTTTAACATCACACGGATATTTCATATCTTGAAACAGTATCATCAGCATTTCTGTAGAAGCTTGGTTTTCTAATATTTGTTTGCTGGAGGCAAAGATGAGTGTTTCCACACCATGCTCCGCCGCATACACTATATTCGTAGTGGTGGATTGACGTCTCATCAACTGTTACAGTGCGAATGAGAAAATTTTCTCCCTCCTCTTCAAACGCCTTAAATACCTTTCCGATATTTCCATACGCTACTGTCCGTCAGTTCAGGCGATACCAGGCGAGCTCAAACGACGATTGCAAATGCTAAACGGTAGTTAATTTTCAACTCACGTGCGGCATCATCAGTTCTGACACGAAAATCACCACGAATCGTTCGCCCAGCTGTCTCAATGTTCCTGTTCATTTTTGGAGTCAGAGGTGTACCCGAACTCTCTTCGTCCCAAATACTCATCCAATTTTAAAGTGAACCACTAAGACAGCTCTCACGATAATGCAGCAGCATTCTGCCGATAGTCTCCTCAGTTTTAACACGTTCAGAGAACAGAAAATAAGACACTTCCCTCATATTTTGGTTCAAATGGCTCTGAGCACTATGGGACTTAACTTCTGAGGTAATCAGTCCCCTAGAACTTAGAACTACTTAAACCTAACTAACCTAAGGACATAACACACATCCATGCCCGAGGCAGCATTCGAACCTGCGACCGTAGCGTTCGCGCTGTTCCAGTGTGTAGCGCCTAGAACCGCTCGGCCACCCCGGCCGGCCCTCATAGTTTCCTTGACGCACAGGGTACTCGTAATAAAATCCTTTGAAATCACTACGATTAAAGCTATTTACCGAACCGACACGGCGTAAAACACTACGACCACAGTCGTGTTAAGGCTTGTCATTGTTAAGTCACTTGTTTTTGTTGATGATGATGATGATGTTTGGTGTGCGGTGCGCTCAACTGCGCGGTTATCAGCGCCCGTACAAATTCACAACCTTTGTTCAGTCCAATCTCGCCACTTTCATGAATGATGATGAAATGATGTGGACAACACAAACACCCAGTCATCTCGAGGCAGGTGAAAATCATCGACCCGCTGGGAATCGAACCCGGGACCCCGTGCTCGGGAAGCGAGAACGCGACCGCGAGACCACGAGCTGCGGACTTAAGTCAGTTGATTCAACCAATGATACAGAAGACTTATCGACTTGCTCTCATAGACGCAACATTCACAAATAATTCCCAAATAATTAAAAAAGTTATCGATGGTATCTGAATTCAGTCAGTTTATGTTGAGGAATTCCTCACCCTCAGATACTCTGCAATGAAAAACATAATGGTCTAATATGACCAGAGTGTAAAGATTTAATAACATTGATGATATCTGAAGTAGGGTTGCCAGAAATGGACTAACTGTTGACGAAAGAATAGTAGGAGAAATGTCAGACTTCAAAAAAGCTATAGAGATCTTTCGTATGAATTTCTGGGTGTTCGACCGCGCCGTTCTATGCTGGCGTACATCTACTCGCGAAATGTTCCCACGCCACGAGACAGTTAGTGCGAAGGGTACCCATAAAATTGAAAAGAATAACTGCAAGCGGTCGCCGAAACTGCGTATGTGTGCCCTTAACGTGAAAATAAAAACGATTTGTTTCGCGGGCCAACAATAACCATCGTCGAAACGATACTGTGAAACCAATGTTTCTGAAATAAAGCGATAACAGTACAACTTTTCTCCATTTTACGCAGCAAACAGCGAGTTACACCGTTTACTGGAGAAAGAATCCTAGTTTCCACTCTACATCGACAGTTCAACTGCATGTCAGCACTGAGGAGCCCAAATCAACTCAAAGTAGGGAATCGAGAAACGAAACACGCATTACCCACAGATTAACTCACTGGAAATTGCTTATGATGTTTTTAATATGCGTCTGCGCGATCTCGTAGGGCTTTCCTCTTACTACGCCACACACTCAATATAACAGTTTGTCGTCAGAATTCATAATTACAATAAAATGGACCGTTCTGATACACACTGGTGTGACCATTGAAGAACAGAAGTAACTTTCGCATGATGTGTCACTGCCAAATAACAAAACTCGATGAAACTTGGACCGTATATAGAAACAAATGCTACATTACAGTACAGAAGGTTGCAGAAAGAAATTCCCAATGAGAAAACAGAAATGACTGATTTATTCAAAGACAATAATACCACGGAAGTCACTGCGATGATGGTCTCCTGGGCGTTAAAAAATTTGGGTCGCGGTTCTTAATAGGGTGAAATGCATTCAGTGGAAGTTTTTTCCATGCTGCCCACAAGGTTGGCAAGTAGTTCTTGTGGTAGTTCTTGTCCTGAGCGGTTGGCAAATGCTCGGTGGTCGTCGGCTATTTAGAATACAATTAACATGGAACTTGCTGCAACGGAAGTAGTTTGTACATCATACTTTTCGGAAAATTTCACCTTTTTCAGCAAGTGTTTAATCCCTTTTATGTATTCGTAAAACTAGATGAAAGTGAACTTGTAGTTAAAGTAAGTAATGTTGTTGCATTAATTTGTTATGAAAGCGGTGCTGATAGACAATAAAAGCGGGTTAAAAGCTGTGAGCTGTCTGGGGAAGTTAACCTTGCATTACTGAGCAACTGTTTCACCAGGTATCCAGTCTAGCTTACCAAATTCCCAACCAGACTAACATTAATTATCATCTTTTAATCGTCATACGACAACCGGTGATTATATATATATATATATATATATATATATATATATATATATATATATATATATATATATAAGAGAATTTAAATAGAAATAAATCAGTTTATATTTGGAAATTTATTTTAACATTGATCATTGAAATTTCAGCATATTAAACTTGATTCATAACTGAACTGGTGCCTTATTTAGGATTGTGAAAATGTGAGTTTGTAATCTTACAGAACACATCAAATATGGAGCCAAGATTGGGAGACTGCATAAAACACTACATTCATAAAATAACACACAAAGAACGTTGAAACATATGCAAGAGGAAATTAACCATAACCAACCTATTCAATTTTCACCCAAAGAAGTTACATTCGTAGCGCAATCCTGTCTGTCATGTAATTACCACACACTGGTATACTAAATTCATACTAACTCTCTGTGAAATCTTCCCAAAAAGAATAGCTGAGGGCTACTTTGATGATTACAGTAAATTTAGAAGAGGAATTTTATGCCATAAACGACAACATATTTAAGAAATTAACATGAAAGGAATCCAACAGAGACCTTTCATAACCCCAACACTCTGGGAAAAGACTGTGCAGGGAATTTTCTGGCCATGCTAGGACATTCCCAAACAGGCTTCTCACACCCAACTTAAACCAAAAATGTAAAGAAAAGGCAAAAGGTCACCAGCTACTTGCTAAAACACAATAATTTCAACACATCTTTAGAATCTAACAATTTCAAAGAGAAAAAAAAAAAAAACAATCTGTGACACCTATTTAAAAGATAGTGTAGACCTAATTCGTTCAGCAAGTAAAAACAATGGTTCCTGTGTCATTAATATGAAAACAATTTCTGGTTGTTACCCTTATGGAGTTCTCCAGTATTTGCTCATTGCAAGTGCCAACTGATCACAGGAAAATTTATGACTGTTTATTAACAAGTAAAATTTATGAAAATAGCGAAGGTGCCACAGCAATTAAAAAAAACATGAAAATAACATCAGTATTATAAAGCAGAACATTACAATGAACAATCCGCAAAGGCAAAAAAAAAAAGATAAGAGAGAAAAACATGTTTTACAAAGTGGTTATCGCAAAAAAATTCTATATCTTATAAAACTAATAATTTGTAGAATTAAAATAACTTTGTGGCACTAATTTAATCACTCTAATATATTTCAGTTAATTAGCAAACAATGATCACTGTGTCATTATACTGAAACTACAGTTAATTATGTGATTGTTACCCTTATGGGGTTCCTCACTATAAATATGCCCCATGCAAAGGCTAAACGATCACAGTCCAATGAGAATGAATAGCTATCTGACTGATAAACGAAGCAATGCCACAGGAATGAATTTACAAAACAAAATATCACAAATCTAATACATCACACAAGAACAAACATTGATCAATAAAACAGCTCTGAAAGTACAATAATCAACGTCTAAAAAAAACACCAAATGAATAAAACACCTGTAAAATATAAGAGTCAGTCTAATAAACACCAATAAATCGAACCCCTGCAAAAGACACAAGTTTCTCTGACAGAAACACACATATATGCATTGGACTAAGAACCGTATAATCACTGTTCACTGAGACACTCAGTAGTTCCACTGTTCCGAGGCACGATATAAGGGGAGGGGGGGGTGGTTCGTTGCTGCAGCTGTCAGTAGGGTTTTTGTCCATCTGTTGCGTGCAATCTCGCTGTCTGAGCCCTCTCATGAAGTTTCTCTTGGTGGCCAGTGTCACATACATCTAGACGATTTGGTTCCATGTTTGTGTTGTCAAATTCGTGCGGTATCCTCGTTTGACACGCCAGGTTGATATTCCTGGACAAGGATGACACTTAATGGCTCTTCTTTGTGCCACCCTTAGCGACCAGAGAACATCGAACCATGATTGACTGTCGCTTGACAGTGGGCATCCGTCAGGAAATATCGATAGGCGTCGTTGACATCTGCAAGTTTCTCTGGACAGTACCTGTCAAAAGGCTCCACGCCCCTTTATCCCCTGTCTTCTGTCGTTTCACCGCGGCTGTCTCGCCATTGTCGCGTGCATGTGGTGCGTTGCCAGCAAATGGATTTCCACGTGGTGAACCGCTCGGCCATCTCAGGTCATCGCCTACACGTAGGGTCGCACTGGTGTGGCCGGCCATTAGCTCCGGGTGCAAGGGAAAGTGTTTGCCGCGTACCCTTCTTTTGTGGTCGACCGTGCTCCCGAAGTGGCCCAGTTGACAGTGCGTCCTGCTGGGAAACCCGCCAGTTTACAACTAGCCCTCCTCCTCGCTGCTCCCGCTGTCTCGTAAGAGTTTAGCCGGTTCGCTTTCACGTTCTCAACTGCATTCACAGAAATTGTTCGTCATAGTTATGTGATTACAAAAGGTCATACATAATACCACTTAGTATATTCTTTCACAATTTTTAAGAACAAAAGTTAGACTTATTTTTTTAAAAAATAAAAAAGTTAGATGAATCGATAATATAAAAATAAAAGTTAAATTACTTGACAATATAAAAAATAAAAGTGAAATGGCTTGGCAGTATAAAAATAAAAATTAAATGAACTGACAATGTAATACGTAAATCCACATCACTAATGTGGTTCACTTGCGTTTTAATAAATCAAATGCTACTTATTAATTCACTAAAATGAATAGGATTATGCCTTGTGCAAGTATAGGTCAGCGCAGCATTGGGTTCACATGTTATTTACACACACACACACACACACACATGCACACCTGTTGTCTATACTACAAACTAACTACCCATAAACATGTATTACTCAAAATTCTACTTCAATCCACTACTAGTTAATCCAACAAGCTACTTCAATGCTACTTCAACACAGTGTTTATACCACTACAACATTGTTCTAATTCGTCCTCTTCTTGACGCTCACGGCATATGTCTTGTCACATGATAAATATGGAGTAACTTTCCTTAAACATACACAGTAAAAAGAGCAATGGTTATTTACACGCCAAAACATTTATACCAGTTGACATACCTGAAAAGAGACTCGCAATTATACATTTATCATACTCATATGTTCATACATAAAACAGTAAGACAATTTCATCCAAAATTACGTTATCACAAGAATTAATCACACAGATGACTCTGAGAAGGGTAAAAATATTTTCATTATACAGGTTATACTACATTTTCTTACCCATTTCGTTCCCATTTCGTTCATTCTTTAAGTTGCCTTTCGCTTCCAAATCAGTTATTTCGCCTGTGGTGGTTATTCTGGATTCATTTCTCATGAATGGCAAAATTGTGGTCACCTCTATTCTGTAAAACAGTTTCATCTTAACATCCTATTGAACTTACAACTGACAAAAAAGATCCGAATCCTCCTGTAGTTTAAATGACAAATGTTTTGCTTCATCCTTATTACCTTAAACCAAGCTTTCCTTCGGTCCCATAATCAAAATTATTTAATCTTCCTCTACCTTCAAGAGGGACATTTCTTCAGTACAACTCATATAGGCTGCAGTGCATCCCGCACCAGCGACAACAGTGAGCTGTAATGCTCACAGCATCAGCAAAACACATAAACGTCACTTTTCTAGGACAAGTATTAAAGCAGAATAATTTTTCAGGCTCTGGCTCAACATCAGTCAAGACTACAAAAAAAAAAAGGATCCATATTTCCGTTCCATTCTCCATTTGCTGGAAAACTGCTCGTCATTTGACTGCCATAATACTATTTCAGGGCCACGTAAATTACACAAACCACAACTCTTCTTTCACCTTGAAGGGAATCAATCTACTTACGAAATCCACAGACAGCACTTTACGTACTCAGCTATAAAGAACAAAAAAGATCTATCATCAATATTAACATATTAGCGCATATTGGGAAGCCATTGGTTACACAATCGTATTATCACATCCTGTATTCAAGATTCCAAACTTACTCATTCCTTTCTCAGAGTTCTCCTATCTTAAAATATTCATACAGCACGCATACTATAGTAAGAGATCCTCATTTATACTGGCAGATATAGAATAGTAATAGATAGATAGTAGCACTGAAAGCAGAAAATCGGAAACAAGGCTACTAACAGCTGGCGACCTGGGTTTGCCAGACCCATAATACCCACAGATCGGATATTCCCCTGAGTTTTGCATTAATTCAACACAGATCTTGCTTCTCTCAGGAGCGACTCTTTTCAATTTACACAAAAAAACCATAAACAGCATTTTACTCGTTCACAAAGAAACTTTTTATCTTCACATTTGAACCAACCTAAATCCTAATTGCACAAGGAAAGAAAAAAAACTACAAACATCACTTCAATCAATCACATAGAAACATCTTTATCATTATTTTTACCAACATATTATTCAAAATGCATTTATCACAAATGTAAACTATTCAGTTGTTTCTCTTCACCATCCACTCTACTCCTCACTGTCCTTTCTACTCATTTGCCATGTCGCTCATTTGTTCCGATTGGGCGCCTTCTGGGCTGATCATTTGTCATTGCCGGTTTCGTTCATTTCCATTTGCTGGATTATGTCTAGGGTTGGCCGGCCGAATTTCAACATCATGTGGTGCTCCGCCTACAATCCTATTTCCACCGTGTTCATCGTACTATCGATTCTGGTTTCTGTACCTGTTGCGTTCACAATCTTGTCCACGTCCTCGATCATTTCCGTTGTTCCACCAGTGTTCGCGACTGTAACCCCATTTTCTATACGGCTGGTCCCGATTATAGTTCCGTTCGCGTTGTGATGACCAGTTACGCCATTGATTAGTACTACGGCCACGACTTCGGTCACGCTGCTGTGCCCCGTAATAACTTTGTGCCTGATTAGGCGGGCATTCTGCTGTATTATATTCCAACTCTTGGAGAAGTGTCTTAAACGTTTCCACGTCCTCTTTGCATCGTCCCGCAAGAATGACGTGGCGCAAGTGCATCGGCAATTTGGTGATGCATATCCTAATTAGTTCCGCAGGCCCGTATGGGTGGTATAGAAATTGATTTGCCTGCAGCATGTGGTCGAATAGGCGTGCTGGGCTACCGAAACCAGACTGGTTCAAATTTGGCAGCATAATTATGCCATGCTTGACCCTCTCTTGTGCCTCTTCCGACCAATAGGCGGACAGAAAGGCTTGTCGAAACTCCAGAGTGGAGTTGCAGTGACGCGCTGCTGACCTCAGCGAATCGCCGGTTCGCCTTCCAAATAGCCACACATATATTCTATCTTATGTGAACTTTCCCAGTCAGGGGGAAGACAGAACTCAAATTGCTCGAGCCATGCTCGAGGATGTATTCCTTTTTGCAAATTTCGAAATATCTCAAACTTTCTCACCGTAAGGGAATGTTTGAAATCAAATCCCCGCATTTCCTCCTGGCGAGGCCCTTGAATGTTTCTATTTTTCTCATGCCTGCCCCTCAAAATACATTTTTCCCTGTCGTCAAAATCTCCCTCGTGGCCGGAGTCCCTCTCTGCACTGTTCGTACAGCTATTTTTAGTGCTATTGGCGAGTTCGGAATCACACCCCATGCGGCTTTCCAGATGTGCCACGCGTTCTTCTAATTCGTTACAGCTTTGTGCTGCCTGTTCACTTCGAACTGTCCCTTCTGAAATCTAAGAAGCGAACGCACTTCTTCGGTCTCTACGACCGCTACCGGTGTAGTATTGTTATCGCTCTCCGTCACCTTCATCGTGCCTACGATGTCCGCTAATGCCGCAATCTTATCATGTATTTGTCTGTTGTCCTCCGCCCCAGTCTGCTTCAATTGTTCTACTTGCTGTTCGAGTGCGTGAATCGCTTGACTGTTGTCCGATACTGTGTTGCTAACGGATGCGGGACAATGAGTTTCCGCCTCCTGGACCCTGGAGAGTACCTGCTGGCGTTCCCTTTGGCATTCTTCTCTCAGCGCTTGGAAATTCCTAAGTAGCTGTTCTTTGCTCTCTTTCGATTCCGCATCGCGACTCCGCTTGCCCTGTTCTAAGGCTTGCAGACAATCATCGATTTGTTGAAATGTACGGCCTAATTCTTTCATAATATCACTTTTTATTTCACTTGCCAGATTGTTTATTCTTTGTGAGATATCATCGGACACTCCCTGCATCGACTTGTCGACTTTATTTGTCTGCGGGATTAGTTTTTCGTCTATTTGTTGGCCTAGCTTGCGGATCGATGTTTTAGATTTCTGCATCATTTGTTCGCCTAGCTCGCGGATCGATTTTTCAGATTTCTGCGTCATTTGTTCGCCTAGCTCTCGGATCGATTTTTCAGATTTCTCTGCGTTTTCTTTATTTTGTTGCAATAAGGCTTTCATGAGTTCTGCCAAATCAATTTAGTTAGTTGGAGGCAAATTAATTTCTGGCTCTGATGTGAACCCGTTTGTCCAGTTTTGCATTTCCTCTGATGTATTCCCCAATGCATTTTCGGAACCGCCCGACGCGTTAATATTCGAAATCAAATTATCCCCTTGGTCCATGTTGCTTAAGTTGTTGGACCGCCTACTTTAAGCTTGGTTACGTGTCTGCATTAGTTCAATTTATACCCGGTACGCGACACACTAATCAAAATAAATGTATCCCCCAAAAATTACGACAGTCACACGAAAGGTACCCAACCTAGTACGCACTTTTTTACACGCAAAACAAATTTATATCTTTGATCGAAGTCAGTGCAATTTACAAGCTAGAAAAAAAAACACATACATATAAAACACACAAATATAGAAAACAAAACAAGACAAACAACACAACGCCGCTCAACAATGCAGTGAATCTTTTGAATGTCTCCTCAGAGACAACGCAGAAGATGTTCGAGCTCTGCGGGGGAAAAAAATTAAGATTATACAACGCTCGCAATCTAACGTTTCAGAGATTCCACAGTCTAGCGGAATCACAGAACAGGGTCGCCATGTGTAATGTTGTTGCATTAATTTGTTATGAAAGCGGTGCTGATATACAATAAAAGCGGGTCAAAAGCTGTGAGCTGTCTGGGGAAGTTAACCTTGCATTACTGAGCAACTGTTTCATCAGGAATCCAGTCTAGCTTACCAAATTCCCAACCAGACTAACATTAATTATAATCTTTTAATCGTCATATGACAACCGGTGATTTATATATATATATATATATATATATATATATATATATATATATATATATATATATAAAAGAGAATTTAAATAGAAATAAATCAGTTTATATTTGGAAATTTATTTTAACATTGATCATTGAAATTTCAGCATATTAAACTTGATTCATAACTGAACTGGTGCCTTATTTAGGATTGTGAAAATGTGAGTTTGTAATCTTACAGAACACATCAAATATGGAGCCAAGATTGGGAGACTGCATAAAACACTACATTCATAAAATAACACACAAAGAACGTTGAAACATATGCAAGAGGAAATTAACCACAACCAACCAATTCAATTTTCACCCAAAGAAGTTACATTCGTAGCGCAATCCTGTCCGTCATGTAATTACCACACACTGGTATACTAAATTCATACTAACTCTCTGTGAAATCTTCCCGAAAAGAATAGCTGAGGGCTACTTTGATGATTACACTACATGCTTCACGTGGTCAACTTGGTTTACACAAAGAGTGTAACTCCAAAATAATATTGATAATTAAAATAAATTAGATCGAAAAGCAATTTACAAAAGAAAAACCTCGAACTGGTTACTATCATCTTACTATTAACCTGATGTGTCAAACAACTGTATAAGCACGTGGTACTGGTCTCACAAAGTACACCCCACGTGGGTTGAACATAAAGAAAAGTTTCTATATTGAAAAATATTGTCAAGACGAGACGTTATAATCTCACGTACATTCGCATTTAAGATTGATGATCTTAGTTAGAGTTACTGATCAACACGTGGTTCCACTTTACTCACAAAGTAGTGACAAAGCAACTACTGGAAGATATTCTGAACTTCACACTCGAAATACACTGCGTTGCTATTTAAGATAACATTAGATATTTTAGAGCTGAACATGGAATAAAGGTGATTAAATTTTTAGTTAGGCTCAACTTAAGAAATCCATTGTCCTACGGACTTAGCAGACACGCGCTTAGCCGGAGATCTTACCACTTCAGACGCTCGCCGCGGACAGTCTGACCTGTGCTCCTACCGAGCGTGCTAACAGATACAAACGGAAGTGACCAGAGAAACAGTTTCCTATGCCAACATGACAAGGGACAGACAGGAACATACTAAGAATGGAAACCTCTCTGCTTTTAGAAAGCGTAGCTACCTGTTCCGACGTTGGTCCTACTATTCTCTAGCAGACAGGCTTGTCTGCTAGCATCAAGCATGCAACTAGAAATACATTTGCTCATTCATCCTCTCACAGAAGGGAAGGGGGATGACAGTATCTTATCATATACAGTATATAAAAGGAAGCGGATGTAGGTTCCGTATGAGACTGTGTGACATGAATTACATATAAACTGTGTTTATAGTGTAGTAGTGTGACAAATGGTTCAAATGGCTCTGAGCACTATGGGACTTAACTTCTAAGGTCATCAGTCCCCTAGAACTTAGAACTACTTAAACCTAACTAACCTAAGGACATCACACACATCCATGCCCGAGGCAGGATTCGAACCTCCGACCGTAGCGGTGACGCGGTTCCAGACAGTAGCGCCTTTAACTGCTTGGCCACAGCGGCCGGCAGTAGTGTGACAGATCGTTCTTGTTTATGTGTAAAACTATCACGTTCCACTGCTCAGTCTCCTCCCAGATAGTCAGAAACACCACAGTAAATTTAGAAGAGGAATTTATGCCGTAAATGACAACATATTTTAGAAATTAACATGAAAGGAATCCAACAGAGACCTTTCAACTGGAACTTTAAGATTGATTCCGCGGTCTCTGACAGCAGTCAATTTCTTTCATCAGTCCACTGGGCAGGCATCAGCAAAAACACTCTTTGGACAATGGCATTGGGTGCGGGAATAGGAAAAAAATACTCGTGTAATTTTAGCAGTTGGAATTTGCGCTTAGGATTTTCGGTTTCTTTCAGGAAGTAATTCTACGCTTCTTCCAGGGACTCTTTAGACTTTCATTCTTCCGAGTCACATTTAGTTTCAAAAATCTCTTCAGGTTCAAATATTCCTGAAAACAATTGTCGCCTGAAATGTTCACATCATTTTTAGTCAGGTATATAACAGTGTTTTCAATCATCACCCAATCTGGGGTTTCGGATAGCGTCAGCCAATCAAATAATTGATATTTATTAAAAACACACCGTTCCTCTAAGTAATCAAATGCTATGGTATAGAAAGCCACTGTACTGTCCCTTTCTCAAGTTTCAAAATCAAATTAATTATTTGTTGGTTAGGGTTCCCATTCTTTAACTTGTTCAAATTCATCTTGGTTTGCAAGCCAACAAAATTGGCAATCTTCATTTCGTTCGGACGTCTTTGAGTGTCGATTAAATATTTTTCTTTTTTCAGTTATCGAGACTTTATTCTTTTCACGGATATATATTCAAACAGAGACAAGTTTGACTGCAGAAAGGAAGTAAATTTCACTGATCGGACTACTGAAAAAAATCTGAAATATTTTAGGTGGCTGTTTTCGACCTCAAAAATTGTTTTAATGGAATGCAAAGCTTAAGAATTCTGTCAACTACGGGCATTAACGGCAGCCATCTTATTTTTTGAGTGAGATAGAAGAGTGATGATTGACATGAACGTAAAAGCAGAATTCTTTGATCTTCTCTGTCCTTACAGTGTATATTGAAAAGTAATTACTTTCATGACGATTATTTCTGTATTGAAAGTTAAGTATCCAGCAGCGCTTGATATAGTATTGTGTAGAATATGGACAGGGCATCCAATTCCTTCAACATTTTGTCCTAGTACTTCTTCAGTTTGGTGAAACATACTCCGCTGATCGCGTCGATGAAGTTCTCCGAAGTTGGTATTGGTATCCTCTCCACAAAAAGCGATTAATTTATTTAAGGGAATCTGCAGTTGTGTTAACGTGTCTAGAGAGAACTTTGAAATTGTCTCCGATGTTTCGTTATTCAGCGAAACTAACTTCAACAGCTTCTATTGGACTTCGTCAGTTTCAGTAAAGTATTGAAAAACTAACAGAAACATCTTTTCAGCCTTGTGGTTCGATGCATCGGTGGTAAAATGAAACTTCTTGCAGTTGTTTTATACATTTGGACGCGTAGTGTGGTGAGAGAATATTTTTAACAATCGGTATAGCTTTGGTCCCGGCTGGAGACCACTTTTCGTCGACTTTGGAGTCAGGATGCATTGCGGCATTCGACTTTACGGTTCAGTCAACTGAAGGATTGATGATGCTTGACAACTTTATAAGCTGTTGTTAGTTCTGCAGCAGTAACGAGCAACTCTTCCTGGATGTCTTCTTTAATTATGAATACAGAAATAGGCTTTGATGTCGATGCTACCGCTAATCTGTTTGTATGATTCTTCCTAGAACTGTGATGCCTCACGTCTCCCTTGCCTCTGTGAGTTACTGAGATGGAACGGCTACAAATCTCACACAACGCTTACTGATTCGTACGTCCTTTCTTGACAAAAGACCACTCTTTTTTTGTAATCATCCGAAAAGTGTCACTTTCTCTTTCCATCTTTAGGCATTTTGTTAAGCTGGTGACGGGACATATGTGCTAGACTGTGTCCCACACCAAAACAGCGGGACTACCAGAAAGATCACATTCGATAATGCTAGACATACCCTCTTTTGGCGGGAGATAGCGACACGTAATGCAACCAGCAGCAATGTCGAACACGATCGTTTAGGTGATCCCGGTGGTATCGTATAGGGAGACATAACGTTGCAGGGAGGTACTGACCGCCAAGCCCCCGGTAGTCAACGTTATTGTGACACTGTACTCGTCAAACATGTGCGTCTTTTCGGGGCTGCATTAGGCCCTGACTTTTTTTTATGAGTGACAATGCCCGCCCGCATCGAATTGTGCAGGTGGAGGAGGTCTTCGAACGAGTGGGGTGACCTGTTTGTTCCTCCGATTTAAATTCCACGAGGCACATACATTTCGATGATGTAAGGCGCCACGTAGACATTCACCAACGATCATCCAGAAGTTGTAAACAGCGCTGGTGGACTTGGATGAAGAAACGCCCAGCTAGACTTTGGCCAACAAGGGAACACGCTATAGAGCTTGCGCTGCTGCCTGTGGTATTAAGACCCACGTCCCGCCTTTTGTAATGTCCAGGGGACTGTCACGAATCGCAATGACTACAGTGTAATTATTATCTTTGAATAAAAGTATGCTAATTTCTTTCAGTTACCTTCTGTAATACACTGTAACAGTTCTTTCTATGTATGATGCAAGTTTCGTCGAGCTATGATAACTTGACAGTTACACATAACGCGCAAGTTACGTTCGCTCTTAAGTTTTGAACACCACTGTATTAAAACTGAGTACTGGCCTACCTTTGGAACGCAGTATAGCGGCGATTTTGCGTGGCATGGACTCAGCAACTCGTTCATCGGTTTCGAGAGGTGTGTGGCACCATATGTGTACACACATGTCACGCAATTCTCCTAAATTACTGACCGGTGGTTTATGGAGGGGGGGGGGGGGGGGGGGGGACTACCGACCGATAGCGTTCCAGATGTGTTGCATCAAGTTCAGATCAGGCGATCAAGACATCTACTTGCTGCCCAAACAACTGTAATACAGTTCTGGTATTATGTCATGGGCAGTCATCCTGCTCGAAGGGATGCAGCTCTTCTGCAATAGTGTTCGCATAATCCACAGAAGACTAGGTGAATTTCCCCCCGTCTCCCCCTCCCCCTCCCCCCCCCCCCCCACCTAACATAATAGTGTCCCAACAGCATCAGCCTGCCTGCGTTTGTGGTAAGTTGCTTGTTCCAAGCATCCGTGGGCGTGGATGACATTGTATCACCACACGATCCACTGCATTCCTGCCTCATAGCCTATTTAATCCGAGTACTTATCTCTTACTTACCATTCCTACTGTTCCTCTTATTTCTAATACATATTGTTTATTAACTGTATTTTCCTGTAGCGTTTCCTTAACCACTGTATATTGTCATAAGTTTTATCTATGTCGACAAATCTTGTCAGAGACGTATAGTAGTGCTTAATTACACTTGTGCAGATTCCAAAATGGGAATAACGGCGAGAGAGAGTGAGATATGAGAGATGACAGAGACATTAAAGCTGAACTTGATCGGAAAGTGGACTTTAGCAGTAGGTCTTAAAAAATGGTTCAGATGGCTCTGAGCACTATGGGACTTAACATCTGAGGTCATCAGTCCCCTAGAACTTAGTACTACTTAACCGTAAATAACCTAAGGACATCACACACATCCATGCCCGAGGCAGGATTCAAACCTGCGACCGTAGCGGTCGCGCGGTTCCAGACTGAAGCGCCTAGAACCGCTTGGCCACACCGGCCGGCAGCAGTAGGTCTGCAGGACCAATTATTATCTATTGTATCTAACTGCCGCTATCTCACTCTTAAAGCAGCATGCTGACACTTTCACATAATTTACTAAATTATCATCCTAGTGTTCCAGCAGCACACACAAAGCCACTGTCATAGCAAGCGGGTCCAGAAAAAGAGTTAAACACTGCAGAGAAGCATGTGCCGAAATGGCTCCTGATGAAAAGTGTTTACCATACTTCGAAATTGGGGGAATCATCAGCGAAGATCAACTTACATCATCACCCATCATCATCATCATCACTAGGAGCAGAGGCAGCCATGTACACTGGCAGATCAAAACATTATGACCACTGCCCATCACAAGATTGAATGCCGCCTTGTGAAAATGCATGCACGTGACTCGGTAATGAGAGTGAAGGTTACATGTAGAGCAGAGTCGAATTCGAAATCATTCTAGCAACGTTACCAGCCACAAATGCAGAAATCCGTTGACATTTGTGCCTAAGTCAGATTTCATTTATGGCACAGCACCTGGGAATAACCATTTCAGAAACACTGAAGCTATTCGCGTACTACTGTTGTGGACACCTACGGAGAGTGGTTCAAGGACGTAAAAACAACGAGTAGACGACAAGGTGTCGGACGTCCACGGTTCATTACAGAACGTGCAGACGGGATGCTTGCCCGCCGTGTAAGTGTGGGAACACAAAGAAAGCTGGTTGTCTGCGTGCTGACTCGCCGCATTGTCCACTGTAACTGTAGGGACGTACGTGTGCACACAGAGAACGCTGGGCCCGCTAGAGTGGCCGTCACGAAATGAGACACCTCAGGGTCACACCCGCTCCCTGCAGTCAGCCGGTGCTAGGGGCAGTGATTGGACGAAACACGGTTTAACAGTCCCGTAGGTCTGCGCCAGCGCCAGCTGAATGTTCTCTGTTTCCGTGCGATATCGTAGGTTCTTATGCGGTTTCAGTCTTCCGCGGAACGGTGCTTTACGTATGTTTGGTAGTGAGCGAAATTCAGGAGCAAAGCCCTATGTGTAACTCTAGTCCAGTCGGTGTGCGTAGGGGACGAAAAGACAGTAACATCGGAAGAATCTCTATAAGTGAGCATGTATTTTGACTCTCCAAGGAACGAATATAACCGGTTCTCGCCAGACCACCGGAGTTAATCGCTGTCGGGCTAGGCTAGCACTTGCATGGGTGACCACGCGGTCTGCCGAGCGCTGTTGGCAAGAGGGGTGCACTGAGCCCTTGTGAGGCAAGCTGAGGACCTACTTCATTGACAAGGATCGGCTCCGATCTCATAAACTGGCATAAGGCCGGGAGAGCGGTGTGCTGACCACATGCCCCTCGATATCTGCATACAGTGACGCCAGTGGTCTGAGGATGACACGGTGGCCGGTCGGTACCGTTGGGCCCTCCAAGGCCTGCTTGGACGGAGTTTAGTGAAGGAAGGAACATAAATGAAAACGGAAATTAAGAATTTGAAGGTCCTGACAAATAGTTAGTGTCTAGAACTATACTTGTAAACCACACGGATATATATATATATATATATATATATATATATATATATATATATACATACATACATACATATATATATATATATATATATATATATATATATATATATATATATATTGTAACCTCCCCACAGAAATGTAGAACAATGATAATGAGCCAAATGTTAATTCCCCACAAAATTATGTTAAATAATAATGCAAAATGGAACCAAGCTTAAACTCCCCACAAAATTGATAAATGAAAATTGACCAAAAACCACAATAATGTCAATTAACTAATGAACCATGTAGGAAATGTAACTTTCTAACAGAAATAATTAAACCTGATAAATCATATAAGGGCAGCAACGCTGACCTTCGGCCCTGTGAAATAATTAAACCTGATAAATTCTTACCTCAGTAAAACTGCGTCTATATCTGCTCTTATTTTTCGGCACAGCTCCGTGCAATGCTGGCTTATATGTAATTTTGATTCTTGGAGGGAATGCATAGGAAATATTATTTAGCTTGAAATGAATCTTTTTCTTTAAATGAGTTACTTTATAAAAAGTTATTATTGGGGCATCATTTTGAACAAATTAATTACAATTTACATACGTTATTAGCTGAGCGCAATGCTGCTTCATTTACCTTCTACTATAATACACATCGTCCACCACAATCCTGACCAGATTCGGAAGAACAGCACGCCGTCGACGCATGCCGACGCCCGCTCAGTACAACCGTCCACTCGCTACATGCAACTGCTCCAGACTGCTACTACTCTCCAACTGACTACTCTCTCTACCCACTCACCACACACAACTGTAGACTGACTACTACTGCAGACAGAGTGCAACTCGCAACTGAACTCTAGCGCGGTCAAGCGCAGACTAGCAACGATAAATAACTCTCTGGTCAGAGATTCTGTCATGCCTCGCCATCGCTGGTAATGAATACATACGTGTTACAATATATATATATATATATATATATATATATATATATATATATATATATACCTCGGGCATGGATATGTGTGATATCCTTAGGATAGTTAGGTTTAAGTAGTTATAAGTCTAGGGGACTGATAACCTCAGATGTTAAGTACCATAGTGCTTAGAGCCATTTGAACCATCCGTGAGAAATTCATTATTCTGCCTTAGAGACCTCTGTCTTCTCCGCTCACTTGGTTTTTTAATCAGAAAGTATAAAGATGGTCAAAAATTTGTAATGGAATTCAGACATATTGCATAAGCAAGAACGAAGTTTGTGTAAAATACAGTTACTATGAGCTGAAGACAATAGTCTTCCAGTATACTTCGATAAAACTTGGACTTCAAAAAACCACAAGCAAAAACATATTTTACTCGACTTCAACGGAAACATCATCCTGACAGTGCCTACAGTCAATGACCAAGGGCCAGTAAGAGCTGCAAATAAACATTTTCTGGAGGTACCGCTAGGGAACATTCTCGGTCGTATTAAGGCGAGCCGTTGGAACTAAAATTGTGACGGCGGCACACAAGTACTCGCGCGCGGTCGCACACAGTGTCTCTCGTAAATAATATGCGTTAATATCTGGCACGATATAGTCATGATGTCTCAGGTGTTACCGAAATTAAGTTCATGGTTTCTTCACAACTTTCTCACTGTAAGTTTCTACAGTGTCCAAAAAAACGCAGATTCATTAGAGACAACATTTTTCGTTACACAGACGGTTAAGTTTCATACCTCTTACGTTATTTTTTTTTATCTCGGAATACTTTTATGTTTTCACGATCAAATATGTATTGCGTACATCTACAAACTTTGAGAGTGTTCATATATTATTTTCAGTCGAAATACGTCAGTGGTCCTGTTTTTCCCACAGGCTGAAGTAAAACAATATTTTTCTCCAGAATTTCTTGTAACGTTAGTTTCAATTTTTAAAGCAGCTGGCAAAAATTTGCTTTTAGATAGTATTCTGTCCTCTTGTAGACTAAAAATAAAGGTGTCTGATATTTTCCTTGGAATTTTTACTGACATTTTAACTGGCAATACCGTAAGACTGTGAGATGACCTTGAGGTGCCTACTTTCGTGACGGCCTCTGTAGTCAGGGTGTAATGGTGACACTGCGAGTGGAATGTCATCTGTACTCCAGCTGTTCAGCGACGTTTCTCACACGATTCGAAACAAGCTATTCAGTGGACAAATGATTCATCCACATCTTATCGAGCTGTTCATCAGCTTTACGACGAACTGTCAGTAATTTCTTTACTGATCATAGTTATTGCGAATAGACGGTAATGAGAAATGGGAGTCACTCAGAGTTTACGTTTGGCGAATCTTAGTTCATACATTGCTATGTATGAAGTATAGCTGACATATTGAATTCTTCTTTAAACTTTGGAGGAGTTCTAATCTACCTCCAGTCCCAAGAAAATGGATTTTGTGTGTAAACTATAAGACGATGTGAAACTCGTAACATCACTTGTCCCTCATAAACAGTTTGAGAGACTAAAACGAAATTTTGACAGATGATAGTATACACGGAAGAGTGTTTTGCCATGTGGTTAACACGCAGATCTTTCTTATCTAGTACGATTTACGAGTAACTATAGATCTTTTCACTGGAATAATATAACTTTTTGAAGGCCGTAATCATCTGTTGAAACGAAAATTAGGGTGCCTTTGAAAAAACAAGTGAAGAAAGTCCATATTTGTTTTTACACTGTGATATACTTATTCATAAGTTACTGACCTGACTGGTCCTCACTTTCCCATTTAATTAACCACTATTTCACGATTATGTTGCAATTGCAGCTGCATTAACATGTTAGTGAGCTGAAGTACTTTAAATTCCTTGGCGTTTTCGCAAAAGAAGCAAATTTTAACGTTGTAACGAAGAAATATAGTTGTTTCTTAAAACTCGCCGCTGATTACGTTTCAATGAAGTAAAAAAGAGTTTATCAAGTCAGGTGAAAAAGATCTTGTTGCAATTGCAGCGGAGTTCTCAACCCTCACCACCTTTTTGATCCTATGAGTGAAGTACTAAACTTATTCACCTCAAATATCTTTTGTTTCGTCAAAGATATTGAGAATTTATTTTCCCCTTGGCGAGTGGTCGACAGGATTCTGCAAGTAATCAGAGTGATTACAGCTGCAGAGCTGCAAAAGATATTGTCTCAACAAGGACTACTACCCCAGAGCCAAAGAGGAGCATACTTCTATTAGTTGAAACACGGTTACTTTCTTTTACGAACCACTTGCAGTTGCTCATGAAGATGAAAATATAATATATCTTTAACATATGAAAAGATATTTGAAGTGAAACAGTTCAGGAATTCACTTTGAACTGGGATAGGAACAAAAAGATAGTGCACTGTGTTGTTTTCATGTTTGAGGTATAGAACTAAAATCCTTTGGAAAGTTTCAGTCCCCACTGTTCGCTATTATAAATACACTGGATTCCAGGTTTCTGCCGAAATTACAACAGAAGGAGCAATTTACTGAACAAATATAAAGTGGTTATTCTATTGCACAAAAATGCACTTTCTTCCTTTCCTAATAAAAAACAAACTTACGAACCACACTATTTGAAATCCATCCGTGTGTGATGCTGTTTTCAAATCAAATTTATCAAATTTACATTATTATTCTTACCCTTGTTCTTCTTTATAGAGGCGCCAACAGTGGCGAGTTTTGAGTAAAAACCTGCATTTCTCTTGTTGCGATGTTAAAATTTGCTTCTTTTACCAAAATACAGTGGAATTTACACAACGTCACCTCACTAAATTGCAAATGCAGTTTCCATCGTAACAGAATCCGGAAACAGTGGTTTGTTAAATGAGCAACTGAGCACAAGTCAGGTCAAGGGCTTCTGATAAAGCACGTGCTCAGAATAAAAATAAACGTGTAATCTCGTCACTTAAGAAATTACATAATTTCACTGAAATAGTCTGTAGATACTAATATATTGCAGTAGATAAGAAAGTTTCCACATGTTAACCACACAGAAATATAATCTCCTCTTTGTGTGCTATGATTTGCCAAAACTAATTTCGATATATCAAACCGTTTAGAGATAGAATGAATGTTATGAATATTTCATTCTTGCTGAAGCCTTAGCAGATGAGAGTGGAAGTGAGACCGCTACATACAATTCATCTTCTCACGATTGGAGGTAGATATAGCCCCCCCCCCCCACGATTGGAGGTAGATATAGCTCCCCCCCATGAACCATGGACCTTGCCGTTGGTGGGGAGGCTTGCGTGCCTCAGCGATACAGATGGCCGTACCGTAGGTGCAACCACAACGGAGGGGTATCTGTTGAGAGGCCAGACAAACATGTGGTTCCTGAAGAGGGGCAGCAGCCTTTTCAGTAGTTGCAGGGGCAACAGTCTGGATGATTGACTGATCTGGCCTTGTAACATTAACCAAAACGGCCTTGCTGTGCTGGTACTGCGAACGGCTGAAAGCAAGGGGAAACTACAGCCGTAATTTTTCCCGAGGACATGCAGCTTTACTGTGTGATTAAATGATGATGGCGTCCTCTTGGGTAAAATATTCCGGAGGTAAAATAGTCCCCCATTCGGATCTCCGGGCGGGGACTACTCAAGAGGACGTCGTTATCAGGAGAAAGAAAACTGGCGTTCTACGGATCGGAGCGTGGAATGTCAGATCACTTAATCGGGCAGGTAGGTTAGAAAATTTAAAAAGGGAAATGGATAGGTTAAAGTTAGATATAGTGGGAATTAGTGAAGTTCGGTGGCAGGAGGAACAAGACTTTTGGTCAGGTGATTACAGGGTTATAAATACAAAATCAAATAGGGGTAATGCAGGAGTAGGTTTAATAATGAATAAAAAAATAGGAGTGCGGGTTAGCTACTACAAACAGCATAGTGAACGCATTATTGTGGCCAAGATAGACACAAAGCCCATGCCTACTACAGTAGTACAAGTTTATATGCCAACTAGCTCTGCAGATGATGAAGAAATAGATGAAATGTATGACGAGATAAAAGAAATTATTCAGGTAGTGAAGGGAGACGAAAATTTAATAGTCATGGGTGACTGGAATTCGTCAGTAGGAAAAGGGAGAGAAGGAAACATAGTAGGTGAATATGGATTGGGGGGAAGGAATGAAAGAGGAAGCCGCCTTGTAGAATTTTGCACAGAGCATAACTTAATCATAGCTAACACTTGGTTCAAGAATCATGAAAGGAGGCTGTATACATGGAAGAAGCCAGGAGATACTGACAGGTTTCAGATAGATTATATAATGGTAAGACAGAGATTTAGGAACCAGGTTTTAAATTGTAAGACATTTCCTGGGGCAGATGTGGATTCTGACCACAATCTATTGGTTATGAACTGCAGATTGAAACTGAAGAAACTGCAAAAAGGTGGGAATTTAAGGAGATGGGACCTGGATAAACTGAAAGAACCAGAGGTTGTAGAGAGTTTCAGGGAGAGCATAAGGGAACAATTGACAGGAATGGGGGAAAGAAATACAGTAGAAGAAGAATGGGTAGCTCTGAGGGATGAAGTGGTGAAGGCAGCAGACGATCAAGTAGGTAAAAAGACGAGGGCTAATAGAAATCCTTGGGTAACAGAAGAAATATTGAATTTAATTGATGAAAGGAGAAATTATAAAAATGCAGTAAATGAAGCAGGCAAAAAGGAATACAAACGTCTCAAAAATGAGATCGACAGGAAGTGCAAAATGGCTAAGCAGGGATGGCTAGAGGACAAATGTAAGGATGTAGAGGCTTGTCTCACTAGGGGTAAGATAGATACTGCCTACAGGAAAATTAAAGAGACCATTGGAGAGAAGAGAACCACTTGTATGAATATCAAGAGCTCAGGTGGAAACCCAGTTCTAAGCAAAGAAGGGAAGGTAGAAAGGTGGAAGGAGTATATAGAGGGTTTATACAAGGGTGATGTACTTGAGGACAATATTATGGAAATGGAAGAGGATGTAGATGAAGACGAAATGGGAGATAAGATACTGCGTGAAGAGTTTGACAGAGCACTGAAAGACTTGAGTCGAAACAAGGCCCCGGGAGTAGACAACATTCCACTAGAACTACTGATGGCTTCGGGAGAGCCAGTCATGACAAAACTCTACCATCTGGTGAGCACGATGTATGAGACAGGCGAAATACCCTCAGACTTCAAGAAGAATATAATAATTCCAATCCCAAAGAAAGCAGGTGTTGACAGATGTGAAAATTACCGAACTATCAGTTTAATAAGTCACAGCTGCAAAATACTAACGCGAATTCTTTACAGACGAATGGAAAAACTGGTAGAAGCTGACCTCGGGGAAGAACAGTTTGGATTCCGTAGGAATGTTGGAACACGTGAGGCAATACTGACCTTACGACTTATCTTGGAAGAAAGATTAAGAAAAGGCAAACCTACATTTCTAGCATTTGTAGACTTAGAGAAAGCTTTTGACAATGTTGACTGGAATACTCTCTTTCAAATTCTGAAGGTGGCAGGGGTAAAATACAGGGAGCGAAAGGCTATTTACAATTTGTACAGAAACCAGATGGCAGTTATAAGAGTCGAGGGGCATGAAAGGGAAGCAGTGGTTGGGAAAGGAGTGAGACAGGGTTGTAGCCTCTCCCCGATGTTATTCAATCTGTATATTGAGCAAGCAGTAAAGGAAACAAAAGAAAAATTCGGAGTAGGTATTAAAATTCATGGAGAAGAAGTAAAAACTTTGAGGTTCGCCGATGACATTGTAATTCTGTCAGAGACAGCAAAGGACTTGGAAGAGCAGTTGAACGGAATGGACAGTGTCTTGAAAGGAGGATATAAGATGAACATCAACAAAAGCAAAACGAGGATAATGGAATGTAGTCAAATTAAGTCGGGTGATGCTGAGGGAATTAGACTAGGAAATGAGACACTTAAAGTAGTAAAAGAGTTTTGCTATTTAGGGAGTAAAATAACCGATGATGGTCGAAGTAGAGAGGATATAAAATGTAGACTGGCAATGGCAAGGAAAGCGTTTCTCAAGAAGAGAAATTTGTTAACATCGAGTATAGATTTAGGTGTCAGGAAGTCGTTTCTGAAAGTATTTGTATGGAGTGTAGCCATGTATGGAAGTGAGACATGGACGATAACTAGTTTGGACAAGAAGAGAATAGAAGCTTTCGAAATGTGGTGCTACAGAAGAATGCTGAAGATAAGGTGGGTAGATCACGTAACTAATGAGGAGGTATTGAATAGGATTGGACAGAAGAGAAGTTTGTGGCACAACTTGACTAGAAGAAGGGATCGGTTGGTAGGACATGTTTTGAGGCATCAAGGGATCACAAATTTAGCATTGGAGGGCAGCGTGGAGGGTAAAAATCGTAGAGGGAGACCAAGAGATGAATACACTAAGCAGATTCAGAAGGATGTAGGTTGCAGTAGGTACTGGGAGATGAAGAAGCTTGCACAGGATAGAGTAGCATTGAGAGCTGCATCAAACCAGTCTCAGGACTGAAGACCACAACAACATAGCTCTCCTCTCAAGTTTAAAGAAAAATTCGATATGTTAGCTAATTTCATATGGAGCAATGTATGACACAATATGCATCGAACTTACAATCATAGTGACTCCTACTGTTAATAGCAATCTATTGGAATATTGTGCTGTGTGTTGATCAACTGTGAAATATCACAGTAAATATTACCTGTAATGAAACTCAAGGCACTTCACCATGACGCACTCAAATGAAGCTACAAGATGCACAAGAACAATATTTTTCCACCAAACATTTCCTTTAAAATCGTGTGAGGAATATTGCGTTACAGCCAGAATTTCCATGCTGCCAATCCCACAGTGTAGTGCACCAGCATCAGTCATGACTAAGTGGGCAAATAATGTTTGTTATTTCTGGTTAGCCAGCCGGAGCTTGTTCACTGCAGTCGGTGCTGGGACCCGACTATTACTGTGTGCTGCTCTGTTAGATAAAGCGGGCAAGTTTTTTCTGGCATTTCAAGCCACTTCACACTGGCGTCCATTGCGTGAATAACCTGCTTCCTTTGTGCACACACCCTAAAGCAGGATGTGTGTCACTCAACTGTGAAAATAGGGCTCTGCAGCAGACAACCCATAAGAGTTCACATGTTGACCCAAGGACACTATTACAGTGGTTATCTGATTACCAAGATTGGACTATTGATCAATGGTAATAGGTCGCCTGTTTGGATGAATCACGTGTCTTGTTGCACCTGGTTCATCATTATGTCTGGATACGACGACTTCCTGGTGAACAGCTTCTGAAAAATGCACCGTGCCTCGGACGCAGGCCGTTAGGGACACTAAATTTTATGGGGGACATTCACCTGGACTTCTGTGGGATTTGTGGTAGTAGCCCCCAAGCCACCATGACAGCCGTCGACTACATGAACATTAATGCAGACCACTTACAGGGTGTTTCAAAAATGACCGGTATATTTGAAACGGCAATAAAACCTAAACGAGCAGCGATAGAAATACACCGTTTGTTGCAATATGCTTGGGACAACAGTACATTTTCAGGCGGACAAACTTTCGAAATTACAGTAGTTACAATTTTCAACAACAGATGGCGCTGCAAGTGATGTGAAAGATATAGAAGACAACGCAGTCTGTGGGTGCGCCATTCTGTACGTCGTCTTTCTGCTGTAAGCGTGTGCTGTTCACAACGTGCAAGTGTGCTGTAGACAACATGGTTTATTCCTTAGAACAGAGGATTTTTCTGGTGTTGGAATTCCACCGCCTAGAACACAGTGTTGTTGCAACAAGACGACGTTTTCAACGGAGGTTTAATGTAACCAAAGGACCGAAAAGCGATACAATAAAGGATCTGTTTGACAAATTTCAACGGACTGGGAACGTGACGGATGAACGTGCTGGAAAGGTAGGGCGACCGCGTACGGCAACCACAGAGGGCAACGCGCAGCTAGTGCAGCAGGTGATCCAACAGCGGCCTCGGGTTTCCGTTCGCCGTGTTGCAGCTGCGGTCCAAATGACGCCAACGTCCACGTATCGTCTCATGCGCCAGAGTTTACACCTCTATCCATACAAAATTCAAACGCGGCAACCGCTCAGCGCCGCTACCATTGCTGCACGAGAGACATTCGCTAACGATATAGTGCACAGGACTGATGACGGCGATATGCATGTGGGCAGCATTTGGTTTACTGACGAAGCTTATTTTTACCTGGACGGCTTCGTCAGTAAACAGAACTGGCGCATATGGGGAACCGAAAAGCCCCATGTTGCAGTCCCATCGTCCCTGCATCCTCAAAAAGTACTGGTCTGGGCCGCCATTTCTTCCAAAGGAATCATTGGCCCATTTTTAAGATCCGAAACGATTACTGCATCACGCTATCTGGACATTCTTCGTGAATTTGTGGCGGTACAAACTGCCTTAGACGACACTGCGAACACCTCGTGGTTTATGCAAGATGGTGCCCGGCCACATCGCACGGCCGACGTCTTTAATTTCCTGAATGAATATTTCGATGATCGTGTGATTGCTTTGGGCTATCCGAAACATACAGGAGGCGGCGTGGATTGGCCTCCCTATTCGCCAGACATGAACCCCTGTGACTTCTTTCTGTGGGGACACTTGAAAGACCAGGTGTACCGCCAGAATCCAGAAACAATTGAACAGCTCAAGCAGTACATCTCATCTGCATGTGAAGCCATTCCGCCAGACACGTTGTCAAAGGTTTCGGGTAATTTAATTCAGAGACTACGCCATATTATTGCTACGCATGGTGGATATGTGGAAAATATCGTACTATAGAGTTTCCCAGACCGCAGCGCCATCTGTTGTTGAAAATTGTAACTACTGTAATTTCGAAAGTTTGTCTGCCTGAAAATGTACTGTTGTCCCAAGCATATTGCAACAAACGGTGTATTTCTATCGCTGCTCGTTTAGTTTTTATTGCCGTTTCAAATATACCGGTCATTTTTTAAACACCCTGTACATCCCTCCATGCTTGATACGTTCCCGACAGCGATGGCATTTTCCTGCAAATAGATCAGATTCGTGATATAGTGGTTTCAGGAACATAAAAGTCAATCCACGTTGTTGTCCTGACCAACAAATTCACCTGGCCTGAACCAGATCAAACACATCCATTACTGGATAAAAGATACCTCTAGATTTTGCCATTCATAACGGTAGTGAGCAACGTATCCATGTCATTCTTGCACGACTTCTAACGTCTTCTGCCTATAATCTATTACGTCTTCTATTCTAGTCTATTCCTTGATACAACTGATTTTCCCATAATGATGGTAATGATGAGGTTCCATACTCCGAGGAGCGTAGGGGCCATGCGGGAGACCCGCACCGCCGGCTAGGCAAGGTCGTAGCGCAGGTGGTTTGCCATTGCCTTCCTGCGACCGTAATGGGATGAATGATGATGATGAAGACGACACAACAACACCCAGTCATCTCGAGGCAGGGAAAATCCCTGACCCCGCCGCGAATCGAACCCGGACTCCGTGCTCGTGAAGCGAGAACTCTACCGCAAGATCACGAGCTGCGGACTTTTCCCATAATGCCTGACATAAATGTGTTCACTGAGCAGACCTCGTTTTCTGAATGATTTTCGTGTTAAAGGTCAATTTTTCAATGCCACAATTGGTAATACACACTGTTTTTACACTTCTGTTCAACACAAGTCGGATGTTTAGTTTTGAAATCCCTATTTAGTTAAGCAAAAGCACTACACGAAATTTTTGCTGTTCTGTTAATTTCTTTATCTAACGATCCCGTTGTCTTTAACTGCCCTAAATATAAAAACTCATGTAAATCTTAGACCTGTTTATTGTTAATTTATACATATTTCGTATGGTTGGTTATACATTATTTCGTTAGTACATTGAATTTCAATACTACTTTCAAATTTGCTGTATTAAATATTCCAACAATTATTTGCATGTACCTAGTTTCCGAAATTTAAGGCAAAATAGCATAAACAATTCCAGACCACGGAGATACACTGCAACTGACATAAATGATTATTATCCTGTTAACGCATGGATAGCCGTATACAAATTGGTCAAGCGCACACAACAGTGACAGCAGAATAGCAGTATATTGACTGAGTGAGAAATAACAGCTAGAATAACCAGATTCCGGGAAAGTACCAGGAGTGATGAGCAGTTAGCAGATTGGGTGCAGCGAAGGATTAGACACGTGTAATTACAGCACCCGTGCCAACATGTGCACTGAAGAGTGTATCAGTGCAGTGCGGTTATGTCTCTCTATGAGTTCCCATCCTACTTGACGAGTATTAGCACACGTATTTCGATTTGTCGAGGTACGAGATGTGTCAGTTAGTTCCGGCCAATTACTTGTGAAATGAACGCTTCGAAGAGAACAGTATGGAGGGTACTGATAGCGAAACGGCATAAATAACACGTACAAGGAATGGGTGCAAAAGATTTTCATCCCAGTTTCAGAGCTGTCGATGGATTACGTAGTGCTGTAACACCGTTTCAAACTTTTCTTAGTAGCTCAATTTAATGTACAGAACGTTAATAATGTTAAGTAACCTTAATGTCACGTAAATATGACGTCTGTACTTATTCAGTGCAGTAATGTGATCAATTTAAGTAAATCTTGTAAAGTGCTCTCTGTTTTGAATAAAATAATTTTCGCGGTTGGGCCGCTTCATTGTAACAACTAAAACAACTAAATTGCCGACGTTTAGACCGATTCTCTTCTGAGTGTTTCACTGCAGAGAAAATTTTCTTTCAGTATGTAATTGTAATCGCCATAGCTATATTATCGTCTGTGCACACCGCAACAACAGACACTCACGTCGTTGGAGAAGAAAGTTCTCCAGCATGGCCATTATGATCACTAAATCTCCCTTCCACATACTTTTTTTTCCGAAGAGGTCGGCAAACTCGTAGTTGTGTAAAATTGCACCAGAAACTGAACAGGGTCTGGTTATGTGGGGACCTAGGCTGCTGTCTCGTTGTAGTTATTGCGCACATGGAACAGAGCCACCAGTCTTGTGTTACAAGAGTGTCACTTCTCACTCCCGAATGGCGTGGGTGGGTTCAAATGGTTCAAATGGCTCTGAGCACTATGGGACTCAACTGCTGTGGTCATTAGTCCCCTAGAACTTAGAACTACTTAAACCTAACTAACCTAAGGACATCACACACACCCATGCCCGAGGCAGGATTCGAACCTGCGACCGTAGCAGCAGCGCGGCTCCGGACTGGAGCGCCTAGAACCGCACGGCCACCGCGGCCGGCGCAGGTGGGAATCTGTGGGATGAATTCTCCCGTACCATGGCGAGCTCGGAGTTACAAAACACTGTATTATATAATGTTTCTCATACAGTATGTCGATGGCTGTGACCCGTGCGGGGACCACTGGGCAGCTAATGACGTGCACTGAAGCAGCAGAATCGTGCGTATAGCATAACAGCAGCTGGCGTTGATAGTGATCAGCTCCTCAGTGCAGCTGGGCTAGCATACACTGCACATAACTCTAAGCAGCTGGCATGAATCTGCAGGCACCCTGAGTTGAACCCAGGACCCTCAGAGACTGGATGAAGTGCAAGGTAGCGGCGCTCATTGGGTTGTCTCACCTTAGCAGATCCAGTCTGAAGCCGAGAACGATGAATCGTGGCTGATGGCCCCGAAAACAGCAGCTTCGCCTAGCTGGTGACGCTGCTTGAAAAGGCTGCAGGAGCTTAAGTGGCATTCAACTTGTGACGGGCACGGAGACTGTGCTGGCCGAATGCACACCGCCACAGAGTAAGTGACACCGCTGAACGAACGCTGCTAATGACAAAGCTGGGAGCATTAATGCTCGCTCCGGAGTGTGTGTTATGACAGGAGGTAGCCTCCCATCATTTAGTCGCTGTCGAAAAACTATGTTGTGTTTCGGCGTGTAGCTGTCTATACTTTGTCTATCATAAGAATAAAAGTGATGTACACAAACACGAACGCGACGATTGGTCAGCAGCAGTAGTACACGCACACTGGTACGGAGGTAGGCTCTATCTTGTTACTATGTTACGGTAAATGAAATTTTAACATGTGCTAATTTATTACCAGGCATCGAGGTTTTCTTAGTCATACCATAGCTACGTAGTTTTTATTTCAAAAATCGTGTAAAGTCGCAGTCTCTGTACTGTTGTGCTCTGATTCTCGCACTGGTAATACGCTGCTTCCAGCTCCGCAGTGAAACATGCACATGGAACACCGTTAAAAAGTGGTGACAAACAGATTGTTTGGAAAGTTTTTCACACGTTTACAGAAAAAAATCGGCTTTTAAGTTTCCTGAGGACTTTATTTACTAAATTTAATGCGTGTTTGCAAACGGTATGTATAGCCGAATCGGTAGCGTTGTAGAATCGTAATCTCGTATAATCCATAAGATCGCGCTGATCTTATTTTTCCGCTGTTTCAAATATCGACATCTTCCAAATACAACATTCATCAAATGTATCGTAATAACACATACCTAATCATTTTTATTAAAAAGAAAGCATGTATTCTTGTTTCAAATTATATTTGGACACAAAGTTCCTATTTTCATTGGAAATATAAATTCTTGATTATCCAAGATTGTTTAAATTAAGAAAACGTAACAAAATTAAATTTTCAGGACTAAAATGAAAAATCAAATACTCTTTATTTGGACTAAGTCCACAGCTTCATACCACAGATGTGCTCTCTCAGGAGGCAGAATGATATCCGTCGTCTAAACACACGAAACAAGCATTTCCACTGCATCGAGCACATCACACAAACGCTGCGTGTTTACGGTTGCCACCGCACCATTGCAATATGAACCCAACAGAACTGCTCTGGAGCCATGTTAAGGGATTCGGCACGAGAAATGTCAAGACATCTTAGCTGCCAGACTTACTGGTACTAATGCAGAAAGCTTTGTCATAAGTCACTGCCAAACGCTGGCGCGATACAGAACGACACGTGATGAAGAAAGGGAGGAAAAGTGGAGCTTGTGTGGCTTCGTGGATTCTGTTGCTGACTGATTCGTAACAACGTGGCAGATGACAGTTCCATATCTGACATATGCTTCTCGGATTCGGATATGAAGAGTTCAGAATTACCAGACGACAGACTGTAAGTAATACTTTCAATGGATTCAATATTTGACTGTACGATGAAATCCCTGCAATACGCTTTCGAACCACAAATAGCTCACACAGAAAAATTACCCAGTGGTTTCCATTTCGCGATCGATTGAAGGTTACTTTTCATATAGCTTCCATAGATAAGTTCGGCACCTGACGTCTACTAGCCCTGTGATATCCTTCCGGTTTTCAGAGCCCGCAATAATAATCCATGAAACGCACATTCTCTCAGTGTTTCGCAGTTGTTTTGGATGTCATGGTATGTGAGATTCTAATAAACTGAGTGTTAAACCGCAAGTCTCGATTAGGTTGAAAGTTTCGTTAGGTTTTCCGACATCTTTATTTCGATAGACTCCTTAATTACGCTGTCTCATAAACTCGGTGCACCACCATACTGTCTGACATTTTTCTCCAAAGGTCGATTGTGTACCTCCGACATGTCACACAGGGGACTACAAGACGCCCCATTGTGGCTGTGGCTCGAAGCGAACGCTACTCTTCTTTTCCAATTAGAGTAAGTGTTCAAACGTAATACCGCCAACTTCAATGAATTTAGTGATCCGCTTTTCAAACGATAGTAAACAAGACAGAAGTATGTGTGCGGGAATGTCAGCACAGGCAGTTTTGAGGCGATCGGAACTTGTTGGTACATCTTATCTTTTAAGTATCTCCACAGACAGAAATCCGGCGGCATCAGATCCAGTGACCTAGCGGGCCAATGCCACCTCTGCCGATCCACCGGCCAGTATAAACACTGTAATACCTTCCGTGCTTTAGTTACGTAATACGCTGGACAACCGTCATGGCGAAACCACGTACGTTGTCGAACGTCCAGTGAAACGTTTTGCAGTAGTATTGGTAGTTCCTGTTCCAAAAACATTCTATATTTGCGACCATTCAAAGTGCCGTCGATAAAATACGGACCAATGAGTTTGTTCTGCATGATACCACACCACACGTTAACTGACCAAGGACGTTGATGGTCAACTTGCCGTAACCATTGGTGATTGTCTGCAGCCCAGTAATGCGTGTTATGCTAGTTAACGCTACCACGGTTTGTGAATGTAGACTCATCGGATAATAGTACCTCGACAAAGAACATAGGGTCGTTTGCATTTGTTGACGTGCCCATTCACAAAACACTACCGGGTTATGGGAATGGGCTACGTGAAGTTCTTGACGCAGTGATACATGGTATGGATGGTGCTTATGACGATGTAGGATTGTGACAATACTACCTACGTATATACAGGAATGTGGTGTAACTGCCGGGCGCTTACCCGCTTACTGCTACTATTGCAGCTATTTCAATAACTTCTCCTGTGACAGTGCAACATGTCTTACGTGGTATAGACTATCAGAGTAGTCTAGGCGACACGTAAGCAGTATCAGTGACACATCCGACTGAAATAGTCAATCAAAACAACTGTCTCCGTACACTCTCTCGATTATAATCATAAAAAAACATTGACGGATCAGGTTTGTGGCCATGAGTGGGCATCCATCTCCACTAACTCAAATATTCCAAAATACTGTTACCAGAATGAAGACTGCAATCCTAGATTGGTGTTGGGAACGGCGCAACAGAGGACGCGGACAGACTGAATTTTAGAAAAAGCAGTCCGCATATTGCGATTTGGTAATTACTCTACGCTGAGTGATTGATTTTAAACACTCGTGACTTCCGCACACACAATAAGTAAAGAACGCATATTGCAAATTACTAATAAAATCACTCCAATGGCGGATCGGTGCTACGTCGAAGTGTTGCGTCTTTCCTGCTAGAAATGCTGAAAAATAGAACTCGTAATACAATGAGTAATGAAATAAACATGTGACCGGGGTATTAATGTGAAAGCAATATATAACTCTAGTTAATAGACAGGGTGTTCGCTTTAACAGAAGACATTGAAATATTTCGAAAAATACATATCGGATCAAAGAAAGTTATAATTAAAGTGTATTTGCTTTGGAGGTTGACGTCTAACAATACCACACTTGACCCCCCTCCCTCCCCCCTCACGCCACTAATGCGTGGGTGGCGGGGAGAAACTTTGAAATTTTCGATGGGAACCGCCGTTTTTTATTGCAGATTACAAGTCAACGGCAAATCTACATACGTTTTGTGTGAAGCATTTTCTTCGTTTCGCTACAGATGGTGCTGTCATCGGAGGGACAGAAATGGGCATACAGTCGTAATTTACGACATGCTACTCAATAGCGCTTGAATGTCCTATGGCACGTGGGACCCTATCTCCACGCTGCGAGGGTAGACGGACCAGTGTTTCATAACTTCTAATTGGAAATCCCACCCGCAATGTTGTATTTCTCCGATATATCAAACAGGTGACTCGACGCGCCACCTTGCCCGTGTGGCGAACTACGGCGCATCATAACAGGCAATACACTGCGACCCGCTCACGTATCGTGCAGACTTACAACAGACAGCGGCTTTAAACACTATGACGGTTGCGCAGTATTTATTGCCAGCACACCTACATATCATTTGGAGAACAGACGTGCAACTTGACGATGAATATTGCAACCACAGAAGAAAATTGAAATGATCGTGATTTACAGAGAATGTAGGAGAAATTTTGAGGCTATTGTATGCCGAGCGTTTTCCAGAGAAAGCTAGCTCTCATTCGTTCTTTTGCAAGGTTGTGTACGCCTTTATGTCTGATGGCTGCGTATGGACCGGCAAAAGGAAACGAAGCAAACGTATTACAGGAGAAGCTTCTGAAATAGCTGTAATAGCGGCAGTGCACCACAAACCAACGACTAAGGGCCCGGCAACTGATGCGATTTTGGTATGTATTGTCACAATCCTGCATCGTCATAAGTATCATCCATATCACGTGTTACTGCATCAAGAACATCATGGCGCCGATTTCCATAACAGGGTAGTGTTTTGTGAGTGGGCACGTCTAAAAATGCAAACGAAACCATGTTCATTGCCGGGGTACTATTTTCCGATGAGTCTACATTCAGAAACAATGGTAGCGTTAACCGGCATAACGTGCATTACTGGACTGCAGTGAATCCCCACTGCTTACGGTAAGTTGACCATCAACGTACTTGGTCAGTTAACGTATGGTATGGCAGCGTGCGGAAAAAACTCATTGGTCTGTATTTTACCAGTACTTGTGCAAAAGGTTTTCCTGGACGTTCGACAACATACGTGGTATCAGCATGACGGTTGCCAGAGCATTACGTGATTGAAGCACGGACGGTGTTAGACCGTGCTTACACTGGTCGGTGGATCCGCAGAGGTGGCCCTATTAATTGGCCCGCTAGGCCGCCGGATCTGACGTCACCAGATACCTTTCTGTGGAGACATTTAAAACATAAGATGTACCAAAAAGTGACAACAGGCATTGAAGACTTAGTCGACCGCATCAGAAATGCCTGTTTTGACATTCCCGCACATACACTTGTGCCTTGTGTACGGTCATTTGAAAGGTGGATCACTAATTGTATTGAAATTGGCGATACTACGTCTGAACACTTGCTCTACTTGGAAAAGTAGAGTAGCGTTCGCCTCGAACCACCCTAAAACATTTTCGTAACTTTGTATTACATGTGGCGCGTCGAGTAGTCACCTGTTGGATATGTCGGAGCAATAAAACTTCGCATATGGGGTTTCCAATTAGAATTTATGAAACATCGGTCTGTCTCAGTCTCGCAGAATGGAAGTGGAGTCCCACATGACATTGGATATTCAAGGGCATTGAGCAGCATGTCGTAAATTAGGACTGTGTACCCATTTCTGTCCCTCCGATTACGGCACCATCTGTGGCGAAACGAAGAAAATGCTTCACACAAAACGTATGTAGATTTTGCCGTTGACTCGTAATCTGCAATAAAAAACGGCGGATCCCATTGAAAATTTTAAAGTTTTCCCCCGCCACCCACGCATTGGTGAGGTGGGGTGGGGCGGGGGGTCGAGTGTGGTATTGTTGGACATCCGCCTCCAAGACAAACAAAGTGGAATTACATCATTTTTTATCCGATATGTAGTTTTCTAGACATTTCAGTGTCTTCCGTTAAAATGAACACCCTGTACAATCAAATCATTTACAGCTCTAACCCATGATGCTTACATCGCGACAGCTGGAAGCAGACATTTTTTTAAGTGCATTATCTGAAAACTACCTTGAGCAGTTAAACAGAGAACCGGCTTGTGGTGATAACATATTAGACCTTCTGGTGACGAACACACCCGAAGTAGTTGAAACAGTTAATGTAGTGTGAGGAGGGCTATGCGAGAGGCGTTCAATGAATTCGAAAGTAAAGTTCTATGTACTGACTTGGCAGAAAATCCTAAGAAATTTTGGTCTTATGTCAAAGCGGCAGGTGGATCAAAACAAAATGACCAGACACTCTGTGACCAAAATGGTATTGAAACAGAGGATGACAAACTAAAGGCCGATATACTAAATGTCTTTTTCCAAAACTGTTTCGCAGAGGAAGACTGCACTGTAGTTCCTTCTCTAGATTACCGCACAGATGACAAAATGGTAGATATCGAAATAGATGACAGAGGGATAGAAAAACAATTAAAGTCGCTCAAAAGAGGAAAGACCGCTGGACCTGAAGGGATACCAGTTCGATTTTACACAGACTACGCGAAGGAACCTCCTTCTTGTTGCGGTGTACCGTAGGTCTCTAGAAGAGCGTAGCGTTCCAAAGGATTGGAAAAGGGCACACGTCATCCCCGTTTTCAAGAAGGGACGTCGAACAGATGTGCAGAACTATAGACCTATATCTCTAACGTCGATCAGTTGTAGAATTTTGGAACATGTATTATGTTCGAGTATAATGACTTTTCTGGAGACTGGAAAAATACTCTGTAGGAATCAGCATGGGTTTCGAAAAAGACGATCGTGTTAAACCCAGCTCGCGCTACTCGTCCACGAGACTCAGAGCCATAGACACGGGTTCACAGGTAGATGCCGTGTTTCATGACTTCCGCAAGGCGTTCGATACAGTTCCTCACAGTCGTTTAATAAACAAAGTAAGAGCATATGGACTATCAGACCAATTGTGTGATTGGATTGAAGAGTTCCTAGATAACAGAACGCAGCATGTCATTCTCAATGGAGAGAAGCCTTCCGAAGTAAGAGTGATTTCAGGTGTGCCGCAGGGTAGTGTCATAGGACCGTTGCTATTAACAATATACATAAATGACCTTGTGGATGACATCGGAAGTTCACTGAGGCTTTTTGCAGATGATGCTGTGGTGTATCGAGAGGTTGTAACAATGGAAAATTGTACTGAAATGCAGGATGATCTGCAGCGAATTGACGCATGGTGCAGGGAATGGCAATTGAATCTCAATGTAGACAAGTGTAACGTGCTGCGAATACATAGAAAGATAGATACCTTATCATTTAGCTACAAAATAGCAGGTCAGCAACTGGAAGCAGTTAATTCCATAAATTATCTGGGAGTACGCATTAGGAGTGATTTAAAATGGAATGATCATATAAAGTCGATCGTCGGTAAAGCAGATCCCAGACTGAGATTCATTGGAAGAATCCTAAGGAAATGCAATCCGAAAACAAAGGAAGTAGGTTACAGTACACTTGTTCGCCCACTGCTTGAATATTGCTCACCAGTGTGGGATCCGTACCAGATAGGGTTGATAGAAGAGATAGAGAAAATCCAACGGAGAGCAGCGCGCTTCATTACAGGATCATTTAGTAATCGCGAAAGCGTTACGGAGATGATAGATAAACTCCAGTGGAAGACTCTGCAGGAGAGACGCTCAGTAGCTAGCTACGGGCTTTTGTTGAAATTTCGAGAACATACCTTCACCGAGGAGTCAAGCAGTATATTGCTCTCTCCTACGTATGTCTCGCGAAGAGACCATGAGGATAAAATCAGAGAGATTAGAGCCCACACAGAGGCATACCGACAATCTTTCTTTCCACGAACAATACGAGACTGGAATTGAAGGGAGAACCGATAGAGTTACTCAAAGTACCCTCCGCCACACACCGTCAGGTGGCTTGCGGAGTGTAGATGTAGATGTAGAAAGACACGTACGGACAGCGAGGCTTCCTCTAGCTGCACTTTAAAGAATCTGATGTCTACACCGTCTCTTACTACTCAAGCATTTGAATATAAAATCTTTGACATCTACTTCGATATAGGTATTAAAACACACAAGCGAAAAATAGCTTTTTTTTAAAAAAAAAAAAAAAAGGGGGGGTATTACATGGTGGAAATGCCGCGTTTCTGAGACAGCGTACTTAATGAGTCAATCGAAATAGAAATGTCGGAAAATGTAGTAAACAGAGACGGAGTTATCGCTTTGAACAAAGCTCGTAGTCCGGAACTGTTTATTGACAGCTCACTGACCATCACATCAATCAGAGCTGCGAAACAGAAATAATAAATGACACGCATGTTTTAGTGCGTAAGCTTATGGACTGATGACCTTAGCAGTTAAGTCCCATAAGATTTCACACACATTTGAACATTTTTGAAAGATAAAATACCAGCTTTTACTGTTTGTTGTTGTGGTAACAGCATCGCGCCGCTACTGAGAATATCATTTCACTTTGCTATTATAAATTTAATTTACTGTCTATTGTGACATAATAATGGTAATGTCTTATATTTTTATTTTCAGGTGTTACCTGACTGTCGTCAGTCGTCATATTAGCTGTGGATACTCTGGTAAGTCACTCATTCTATTTGCATGAGACACTACATGCGGCCTTTTTATTGACATTTTGACTCTGCCAAAAAGCGATCCATTTAGCAATACTTTTTGGAGAATGGTACCAAATTATTGCTCTCTTGTGACATATTCGATTGAACGTCAGCACCGGGGAGCAAGTATTAGTCGCACGGTTATGATCGTCACGAACAAGTCCTCTTATCCGGTTATAACCTCAGTGGTAATTGCTCATAATCTCATTTGTTAACGTTCCGGTCTAGTGCATCTTGCGCCTTTGATGCTGTAATTACGTAATATTACTTAGTGCGGAACACGACAGCTTCTTACAAGAGAAGTACATTAGGCAGCTGAAAAGAATGCCTGCGAAGGGTGAGATGACGCGCGGGGAAACAGTCTTTCCCCTCTCACCCTTCCGTCTCGCGCCCGTCGATGAACCGTGTTGCTGGACGACCTAAACATTTGGAAATTTGTGGTAAGGGCTATAGGACCAAACTGCTGATGTCATCGTTCCCTAAGCTTACACACTACTTAATCTAACTTAAACTAAGGACAACACACACACACACACACACACACACACACACACACACACACACACATGCTCGAGGGAGGACTCGAACCTCCGACGGGGGCAGCCGCGCGAACCGTAATAATGCTCCTTATAGATCATTCGGCTACCCCGCGCGGCTGGACGACCTAAAAATATTGCCGTACCAGCAGACTTGATTGTCAGCCTTGTTGTGTGTCATTGTTCACTGATTACCTGTGTCAGTTATACTTGTTTTATTTTCAGCTCCACTGCCGAAGGGAAACATTTCAAGTGAAATGTGAAAGCGGACATTACAACCACAAAATTAAAAGCAATAAAAACCTTAAAATCGAGAAAAGCCTACTATTGGCGATGATTTAAATGAACAGAACGAAACATGCTTCGTAACGTAAAACTATATTTTAGTGGTTCCCTGGAAAATACCACTTTTAATAAATTATTGATACAATATTTACTAATACCATGAACACAAACGGAGAATTTGGTCGACGTTATTTCGAGAGACGATATAATATGTAGACAGGGTTCAAATGGCTCTGAGCACTATGGGACTTAACATCTGAGGTCATCAGTCCCCTAGAACTTAGAACTACTTAAACCTAACTAACCTAGGGAAATCACACACATCCATGCCCGAGGCAGGATTCGAACTTGCAACCGTAGCAGTCGCGCGGTTCCAAACTGAAACGTCTAGAACCGCTCGGCCACACGGACAGCCTGTAGACAGGGAGTGGCAAGAAAAGCATTTCTGAAGAATAGAAATTTGTTAACACCGAGTACAGATTTAAGTGTCAGAATTTTTTTTCCAAGGTATGGAAGAGAAACATGGAGGATAAACAGTTCAGATAATTAGAAAATAGAAGTGGTGCTACAGAAGAATGCCGAAGATTTGATAGGTCAGTCACGTAACCAATGAGGAAGTACTGAATAGAATTAGGGAGACAAGAAATTTGTGGCACAACTTGACCAAAAGAAGGGATCGGTTGAAAGAACACATTCCGAGACATCAAGGGATCACCAGTTTAGTACTGGAGGGAAATGTGGGATAGAGAAAGATGTAGGTTATTTGGAGATTAAGAAGCTCGCACAGGATTGAGTAACACGGAGAGTTGCAAAAACCAGTCTTTGGACTGAAGACCGTAACGACACCAACACATTTCAAAATTACCAATGCCCTGAAGACATGATACAGTTTAATATTTTTAAGTCCCTCGAACTTTATCAAGTCAGACACAGTTACAATTTTCACTTAGTTGCATTCATGAAAACGTTTAGTTTTCTCGACAATTCCCGCAGTCAACAACATTGCATATTTTTTTGTATTCTGATAAGAACCAAGAAAGGACATCACCTTCAGATAATAAGTGGATGGATATGAATTGCATTAATTGACGTAAACGAGGCTCATGAAAAAATAATTCTTTGTTGCATGATATGAAAGCAGGAAAAATCAATAGCTTTAGTTATGTTGTCAGCATCGCGCTCGTCGGATCCTATCAACAACAGAACTTCCAGCCGTCTCCGTAAAAACTGGTGCTAAGTGGTAGTGGTTTATAAACGTGCATACGTCATCGGGATTGCGTATTTTTGCTGGCATGGTTTTATATATCAGTGTCATACTGCGTTATTTACAACTACAACAATTACACATGCAACGACTGAAGGTTGATTACCTGCAATCATTACTGCATTTCAACTGAAATCACACATACCGATCTGCACAGTCGTGAGTATCTCGCTTCAGAGAAGCTTGTTGCATATACATTATTTTCATTCATTAGCAAATATTTGTTCTATTTGAAGTTTGTTTTGTTATTATCATTCATTAGCAAATCTTTGTCCTATTTCAAGTTTATTTTTGTAAATACTCAGGAACACGATTACGGTATCTCCGAAAACGTTGGTGGTGGTGGTGGTGGTTAGTGTTTAACGTCCCGTCGACAACGAGGTCATTAGAGACGGAGCGTAAGCTCGGGTTAAGGAAGGATTGGGAAGGAAATCGGCCGTGCCCTTTCAAAGGAACCATCCCGGCATTTGCCTGAAACGATTTAGGGAAATCACGGAAAACCTAAATCAGGATGGCCGGAGACGGGATTGAACCGTCGTCCTCCCGAATGCGAGTCCAGTGTGCTAACCACTGCGCCACCTCGCTCGGTAAAACGTTGGTCAACCGTGGATTCTTACATACAATTAAAACAGAGTTGGTTAAAGTAATAATTATAAATATTAATACAAACCTTTTTCTACAATAACGCATGAATTTCTACTTCCTCATGTACCAAAAAATTATTATCACACTTTACATTTGAATATTAATGTAACATCTTTGAAAGTTATCTTTGATACGTACGTTATTGTCTTCGGTAGTATATTGACGGCAAGTGTGGAAGAAGGAGTAGTTCTGAGTTGTGGTTAAGTTACGAACTTTGTTGACAATGTAAAGGACTTGTTAAGAGCAGTTTACTGTTAATGTAACTATTTCAAGATTTTCGCAAGTTTATATGAAAGAATTGTGGATGTTGTGGGTGTGGCACCAAAGATCTTAATAAAGAATGTGGAGATCTAAGAAAAGTATTTCAGTCTTTTCGTAGCAAATGGAATTATGCTGTCGTTGAACACTGGCGTCGCAATAAGGTAAGTCTAAATGATCTTTTTTCCTGTTTTATACGAGCGCTACGGTTACAATATTCACGGCATTGCAATAAATGTGGTATACACATAACATTCAATGCTGATAATTAAAGCCCACATTTCTAAGCACAGTAATAGCAAAATAAGCAAGCAATTAAGCAGGAAAAATCTCGAAAATAAGCATCGAAATAAGCAAAAATGAATACACGCAAATATGATAGGTTCAGCGGACTGTTACCTTATTGAGGGTACACAAGGAAGGTCGTCTTGAGATTTTCCTGTGTTAAATACTTGCACATATCAATGATGAATGTTTTGTACAGAAAATGTTCTTTCGACGTCGCAAAATGTCCGGAAAGCTTTTTAAAAATTTGACACTTTTTCTAACCTGGATTTATCTCTAATGCCTGATTCAGTTCCTCGAACACAAGTTTTTTAACACCGTTTGCTTCTGATGATAATGTTACTAAAATCTCTCCTAACAATGGAAGTGAATCTTCAGTATTTATTCGAGCTTCCAGCTGATTTAACATATGGGGTATTTTGGAGAAAAACGTTTACGGATATACCACATCTCTTCCTGAGGTTTTCGGTAAAATATGTTTCAATTAAAATGATAAATAAACAAATACTTTTTATGCAAAATAAGCATAAATAAGCACGAACAAAGATAGTAAACCTGTAGCACGAAATGCACACTATTACAAATACTGATTGAAAGGCGAAGGGGTCGTGAGTTGTGCTTGGGTAGCTCAGTCGGGCAGTCGCCTTACGCCACGCTAGCGGCACGGACGTCTTGTTTACGTCCTCGCCACACAGCTCGCTCGCGGAGTTGTTTACGTGATTCTGCCGTCTTAGCGCGCTATATTTCCTTCGACACAGAATGGCTTATGCCCACAGAAAATCGACACTGAATATTAGCCCAACCAAAAGCACTGGAAATCGAACAGTTCATCAGAGATGAAGTCAAGATTGATTGCAACGGCCTTGTTGGCATCCACCAGTCTATAGTGAGCACTGTGGTATTCCTGAAATTGGTTAACGAAGCCATTTGTGACAAAATTCTAAGTGCAACTCGAAGTGGTCTTAAGGTCCATCACTCTGATGGACACATCGGTGACGTAACTGTGAAACATGCGGGACTTGTACTGCAGACGATACGTGTATTTGAACTCCCTTTCAAAATGGTTCAAATGGCTCTGAGCACTATGGGACTCAACTGCTGTGGTCATCAGTCCCCTAGAACTTAGAACTACTTAAACCTAACTAACCTAAGGACATCACACACTTCCATGCCCGAGGCAGGATTCGAACCTGCGACCGTAGCAGTCGCACGGTTCCGGACTGCGCGCCTAGAACCGCGAGACCACCGCGGCCGGCGAACTCCCTTTCAAGGTGTCTTCAGAGGTAGTGGTATATGCATTCCGCCCATATGGAAAGGTGATTAGTCATACAGGTGAAAAGCGGATTCAGTTCACCACATACCCGGTTCTCAATGGAGTACGACAGATCTGCGTAGAGCTAACCAAATATGTGCTGTCCTACTTATATATTGGTGGCTGCCGTGTAATTATTATTTATGATGGCCAGCCGAAGACTTGCTCGTGATGTGGCATAGAAGGACACCTCCGTTCCAGCTGTCTGCAACGCAAAATCACAGTTACCACCTGGGGACCTGCTGGCCACGACTGCTACCGCTGACGACGCTACCGCTGACGTTCGTCGAAGTTCTCCATAACGACCCCCGACCGCGATCACCACTGGCTCCTACTAATGCCATATCGTCGTCTCCGGTAATGCCTCAGGCTGTTGCGGACGTACCGACGCCCTTGCCTCCTCCTCTCGACATGTGCAGTGGTGACCAATCTCTAGGACAAGGGATGGCCCTTGACTCCATGGTTGTGCCTACTGATGCTTCTATGCTTGAACATCCGGATACCCAGGCGTCTTCGGACACTGAAGATCACGTGCGCAAGCAACAGTCGCCGAAGAGACGTCGGAAACGGCGGATCGCCCCGTCTGTGACCTGCAGGACGCAGTCTCAAGACGATGAGGATCACGCCTATCAAGATGTTGCCCCGATGGACGATTCCGTGGTGGAAACACCAGTCTGCACCACGTCGGAGGTACAACCATCTTTGCATGCACCAGGCGCTGTAGAAGGACACCTCCGTTCCAGCAGTTGAGCCAGCACCACTCTTCCACCGCCGACATGATGCGCCTTCGGATTCGACAGATACTCCACTGGACGCACACCATCCATGCACGTTTGCGTGGCCTGGCGATGTAGACGACGAAACACTTACCGTTGAGACAACAGCGAATGCTGCTGCTCCAACCCACGACTGCTAATCGACAGGGTTACTGGATGGGGATGTGCAGCCTACTGCGACAACCTTCCCGTTCGCTGCTGCTCTTCGTACCTCCATGAGCGTTCCAGTAGTTCCAATTCCACGACAAGCTTACAGGATTGGCCTCATCAATGTCAACATCATTGGCACGCCTGTCAAACTACAATTGCTCCGTGAAATGTTGACGGCGTCGGACCTCGATGTTGGCCTTTTGCCGGAAGTTCGCCTGGAGACGTTTCCTAATAATCTATGGCTATGTTTCCTACCTCACGCCGTGTGCTGTCGGAGGCAGTGGGACAGCTATTCTTTTAAAGGAAGGCCTTGAGGTGGACAACGTGATTTACCTACCATCGGCTAAGGGCCTTGCTGTGACTTCCCATGGTGTCCGAGTCATCAATATTTACGCTTCCTCGGGCACGGCCAAGCGACGGGAACGGTCGCGATTCTACTCAGAAAAGGTCGCTCCTTTGTTTGTAGGCCGCTACTTGGCGGTGACTTCAGTTGTGTGTTATCCCAGAAGGACTAACATCCCCGTCTCACCACATGCCAGGAACTCAAGATGCTCGTGCATGAACTGAACCTCACCGATACTTGGGACCACGTGTATGGTGGTCGACCTGGATATACGTACGTCAACAGCCATTCAGCAAGTCGTCTTGACCGTGTCTACGTTTCCCAAGGAATCGTAATTGCCACGCTTGACGTTGAGTTATGGCCTACCGCCTTTTCCGACCATATCGCCTACATTTGCTCTGTTTCACTCCAGAGACAGAAGGTGTGGGGCGGTCGAGGCCTATGTAAGCTGAATGTCACTCACCTCAAAGATCCGGTAAGCAGGCAGGTCGTAGAAACGACGTGGGACAACTGTGTGAGACGCCTTCCAGCGTATCCTTCAGCACTCCGGTGGTAGATCGACTGCACAAAGCCTGCTTTACGTCGTTCGATGATGAATTACAGTCGCGACAAAATGCTGTGGCAACGACATACCATGGAATACTATTTAACAACTCTCTGGGAACAAACGATGCCCCCTCTGTTCAACGACAGGTTAAAATTCAAATTAAGGGCGAGATAATTTCTCTTATCCGTCATCGCCTTGAAGGCACAATAGTACGCGCAAGATGTCACGATTGTGTACTACGAGAGCCCCCGTCCATGCATCATATTATCCGAGAGAAGCAGCGGTGTCGGAGAAAACTGGTCAACGCCCTCGACGTGCCAGATGGTCGTCGATTTACGTCCTAGAATGATTAACCATAGTTATGTCTATATTGCTACTGTCTTCAGCATATGCAGGTGTTTGTCGTTCTTTGCCGGCCGGAGTGGCCGTGCGGTTCTGGGCGCTACAGTCTGGAGCCGAGCGCCCGCTACGGTTGCAGGTTCGAATCCTGCCCCGGGCATGGATGTGTGTGATGTCCTTAGGTTAGTTAGGTTTAATTAGTTCTAAGTTCTAGGCGACTGATGATCTCAGAAGTTAAGTCGCATAGTGCTCAGAGCCATTTGTCGTTCTTTGTTGACAATGTACATGTAGTTCGCACTTAGGATGTCGTTGACGACCTGACTCCGGTCGTTATTCCGATCACAGTGCCAAAGGTGGATCTGTCATTGATGTTGGCTGCAATGATCATCTTCTTCCCTCTTGAGTAAAGTGCTAACTTTTGAATCATATCTGCTTATGTATGGGAGTACTGGGAATAAATGACGCGAGTAGCCATGTGTCTGTGCCCTTTATGACCTCTTCTTTTACAACATAACGTATTAATTTCCCATTTCTGCTGTATGGTTCTTGAATGCACATGACATCAACGTTAGACTCTTGGGCCATCCTGGGGAGTTACGCAGCTTCAATCCCACTCCCCATAGCATAGAGCTGCAAGTTCTTCACGGCTGCCTTATATACAAGCAGCACTTCACATCCGTTTGGTCTGGGTCAAAGTACACTCTCCCGTAAGCCCTGGCAAGGTCTTTGTAACTTCCTTAATGTTTAGATCTTCTGAACGTCATCTGCAGACCTGTCGCAGGAGATCAGCAAGCTCATTCCCATCAATGAGCAAGTTTTCCGTACGAAGGATTATCCTATCCATCTTCTCGGTTCTAGGGAAGCAAATGCAATAACCCTTCTCATGTATTAATCGTATAACTAATCTTAGTGCAGTTTGCAGGATATCCCTTTTCTTGTGCCTACTGAGGTTCAAGTTCAGTTCAAACGTACTGTAGTTTGCTGGTTCTTGATTATGATTATGTACATGTTTATTCTGTGTGTTTTTCAATTCAGACTTAGTGTAATTAGTTAGTTCCTGCTTATGACTAAATTTCTGTTCGTCCTTTATGTTGTTCACCGCTTGTATATGGCTCTCCATCTGGGTACCCTTTTTACATTCATTATTATCAGAGTTAAATTTGACCCCTCATTTTGTTTTTATGGCTTTATATTTTGTCATAAACTTGTGTGCCTTCATAAACTTTTGTGCCTAGCTGGTCTTGTCACTGCCTACAATGGCTTTGCCCCTTTTCTCCTTATTCATGTTTTCATTATTAGCGGCTGATGCTATTGTTATTACTTCATCACACGCCATATCGATGGGGATTATTGGGGCTGTTCTTACTTCATTACACGACACATCTTTGGGAATTGATGGTGGTACCGCCAGTAACAACACTAAATACGAACACCGTTAATGCATTCTGGGAGCCTTTCTACGTGCCACGTGGAATTGCAACTCTAATCATTTGCATACCCGCCGATAGTATGTACGTATATTAAGTTACGTAGACATCCGACCACGTCTTCTGGGCGTTTCCCTTTTTTTGTCAAGAAGAAATTGAATTGGCGACTAGAGTTGGTTGGGACATTTCGTAATGTTTGTACTAATTCGTGAGGAGAGTTTTCTGTCATGTTATAGAAGATCAAAGCATTGTGCTGGGTGATCTGAGGTATTTCTAGGAGGCAAAGTTTATAGCAGATATGATCGTTAGGAAGGAACCGGAGTGCACCAATGGCTATACGGAAGAATCTATTTTGCATTGTTTGAATCTTGCTGTTCGTGTCCTCAGTCAGTGCTCAGATTAACAATTCTTAACTGATGATTATAAGAAGGAACGTGTTGATAAATCTTAGCTAAAGCTTGATCAAAGACCATTTCACTACCACATTTGCTAGCTAAGTCCTTGGTTTCTGTTGCAGATGTATTTTATATCCTTGTTGAATGTTGAAAAGGAGTCGCGAATCACATCTAAATATCTAATATTGGTTTTCCATTGAATGTCAGTCTAAATGATTGAGAATGTCGCATTCTGGGATATTGTTTTGAATGTGAAGAGAATGTCTTGAATTTTAGGTGAATTCATAGCGATATTCCAGATGAGTGTCCAGCGATGAATTTCTTATAAGTGCTACTGTAGTTTTCTTTCGATGTTAAGTCAGATTAAAATTATTCATATACATAGCTCCATCATCCGCAAAGAGAGGTAACTGACCACAGAGTTGGTGCAGAATGTCGTTGTGGGCTGTTGTGACTGATGAGTTTCTAAATAAAGATCACGTGCCAAACCTTATCGAATGCCTTTTAATCTAATTCATTTTTTAACATTTTTCTTTTAAACAGATAACAAAATAGCCCGAAAATTGTATTGAGCCTATTTCATATTGTCACTCAATAAAGAGACAAATGCACTGCTCTTTTTATCGTAACAGCATTTTTAAGTACATTTACTTTTGTGTCTCACATATCAGTAATGCTCTCTCTCTCTCTCTCTCTCTCTCTCTCTCTCTCTCTCTCTCTCTCTCTCTCTCACACACACACACACACACACACACACACACACACACACACACACATGTACGCACAAACATACAGCGAGAGAAGGGGGGGGAGGATGTAATGGGTTGGTAAATAAGGAATATGTAAACATTTTATGAAATAATGCAAGAAATTTGCACAATATGTTTCCTTTTTGCCAATTATTATTATTATTATTATTTTATTTTGTGATAAGATGCAGTGCATTTCAGTACTTTTTCACTCATTTGTACACGGCTATATTTTTTTTGTGTCATTTACATCATTATTCTAGTTGTAAAGTAGTTTAACTAAATATTTGCAACGCAGATCGTTTATAACTCCTAACGGAATTCAGGAAACAAATGTCTGGGCCTGTTATTGGATGCTACTTTTCACAAGCACACTTCTTTATTTTGCCCACTTATCCTTTTTGCGGAGCACGTATGGCTACATTATTGCTTGGATATGTCAGTCCTTCCCTATCCTTTACCATTATTAAATCATCTGCTTGGCAATTTCTACAGAGATGAAGATAGCCTCATACGTAATGGACTAATGGCCAAGTGCTTTTCTTCTAATCCGCCAGCATCATTATCATCTATTACTCATTTTAAAAGCTCTTGTGCAGCTCTAACTTATAAGTTTGGGATTCCGCATCAAGCAGTATCAACATCAGAATTCCTTATAACAACGGCACCAAATGCTTTTTGACTTCAATACATTAGAAAACATACCATGTGCCCTTAATTTTGCTTTTGTTTCAAACATTTGCCTTAAAGAGATATGGTAATTTTCGCCATTTATTTAGCATTATAAACTGAACCTGTTCTCTAAACTGTGTTTGTATTTTTAAAAGAAACAAATAAATTCTTTTTTAGCCGCACAGCAAGTAATTACGAAAATTAATCAAAGCAGCAGTAGTGTGTTTAAGTACAAAGTGTGTTTCTCTGGACAAATTCCTTTCATCAGTGAAATCTTTTCATGAAAATAACCATGACAAAGTTTTTAAAAAGGTTATGAACATGTTTAAGCAATGTTTTAACATTAACAACATTCATCCGCTGGCTTATTATTTTCGTAAATGCGACAGTAATCTCCTAGTTGTCAATTCCTTTACGTCAGCCTGAACAGTGCAAAGCAAATGTCTTGTTTTAAAATATACACAGTGCTAGCTTCACACCTTGCCCTTCAGTTAAATGTGAATATAGTGTCCTAAGGGTCAAAGAGTTGCCATATTGTGACAGATCACCTTTTTCAGTTACATGTAAACCTCTAATGCTGTGACGCAAGTAAGACTTCACATCAGGCTATCACATTAAACACCATCATTAAACAGAACATACTCTTCATTTAGAGCGTTATTTATTCCATGAATATCACTTACATTCGTGGGTAACTTTATCTTTCTAGCATGCTTTAAATCGGCATCATCAGCGAAGCCGATTAGTAACAAATCAGTATTTATGGTAACGTAACACAAATGGTTCAAATGGCTCTGAGCACTATGAGACTGGTCATCAGTCCCCTAGAACTTAGAACTACTTAAACCTAGCTAACCTAAGGACATCACACACATCCATGCCCGAGGCAGGATTCGAACCTGCGACCGTAGCGGTCACGCGGTTCCAGACTGAAGCGCCTAGGACCGCACGGCCACACCGGCCGGCAACGTAACACAGGGTCATCCTGCAACAACACAAGGTACACACTTTTTGGTTTCTTTATCATGGTTTAGTCATCGCGCTTTTCACAATCACATAATTTAGTTCGTGTTTCTTTTAAACTACTGAATGAAATCCTCTCAATCGTTTTTGCCTGTGATGATGCATTCTGCTGAATGGCTATTGCGAGTGTAATATTTTCTGAACGCTCTCGACGACTATCTGCATCTTCTCGAATGCATGCCTGCTTCCAAGACAAATACGTAGGCCATCCCGCCTACTCCGAAAATAGAGAGATATGTGGAAACTCTTTATACTATACACTATGTGACCAAATCATCCGGACACCTGGCTGAAAATAACTTACAAGTTCGTGACGCCCTCCATTGGTAATGTTGGAATTCAGTATGGTGTTGGCCCACCCTTTGCCTTGATTACAGCTTCCACTCTCGCAGGCATACGTTCAATCAGGTGCTGGAAGCTTTCTTGGGGAATGGCAGCCCATTCTTCACGCAATGCTCTACTGAGGAGAGGTATCGATGTCGGTCGGTGAGGCCGGGCACGAAGTCGGCATTCCAAAACATCCAAAAAGTGTGCTGTAGGATTCAGGTCAGGACTCTGTGCAGACCAGTCCATTACAGGGATGCTATAGTTGTGTAACCACTCCGCCACAGGCCGTGCGTTATGAAAAGGTGCTCGATCGTGCTGAAAGATGCAATCACCATCCACGAATTGCTCTTCGACAGTGGGAAGCAATAAGGTGCTTAAAACATCAATGTAGGCATGTGCTGTGATAGTGCCACGAAAAACAACAAGGGCTGTAAGCCCCCTCCATGACAAACACGACCAATCGTCCAGTGTTTACGATCCTGTCACCAAGCGAGGCGTCGTTTGGCATTTACAGGAGTGATGTGTGGCTTATGAGCAGCCACTCAACCATGAAATCCAAGTTTTCTCACCTCCCGCCTATCTGTCATAGTACTTGCAGTGGATCCTAATAAAGTTTGGAATTCCTGTGTGATGGGTCTGGATAGATGTCTGCCTATTACACATTACGACCGTCTTCAACTGTCGGCTGTCTCTGTCAGTCAACAGACGAGGTCAGCCTGTACGCTTTTGTGCTGTACGTGTCCCTTCACGTATCCACTTCACTATCACATCGGAAACGGTGGACCTAGGGATTTTTAGGAGTGTGGAAATCTCACGTACAGACGTATGACACAAGTGACACTCAATCACCTGACCACGTTCGAAATCCGTGAGTTCCGCGGAGCGCCACGTTCTGCCCTCTCACGATGTCTAATGACTACTGCGGTCGCTGATATGGAGTACCTGGCAGTAGGTGGCAGCACAATGCACCTAATATGAAAACGTATGTTTTTGGGGGTGTCCGGATACTTGTGATCACATAGTGTACATGTATTATTAGACTGAATCAAAAATTAGTACTAGGCCACTATCAGTATCGCAGAAAAATTGAAGATGCTTCGATTTTGACTTTTTACAATTGATTAAAAGTATTTTCTGATAAGGACTGAAGAAATTGTGACCCACCTTTCTTCAGACGTCTAAATATGTAAACATACCGTGAGCAGTGTACCAGTTCTTTGGTTATGTATGCTAGTACTGCTTAAAATGTTGTCCGTATTGAGATACAACTCAAATGACTAAAAAAAGCCATACATCGTAGTTTTAAGGATTTGATGCAAACTGAACAAAGAAAAACAGACTCAAGAGTACTGCCCAGAGTGTATTTACATATTGCTTTGTTATGTTGATGGTTTAATTTTCAGGTTATGTAGCAGTACGACATTAAAAAGGTAGCTATATATTAACGGAGTTAAATGTTATGACCAGCTGTTTACTGGGAACCCAGTATTTTCTGTAAAATGCCAAGATCCGTGTTCGTCTTAAATCCTCATCATACAGGAATGTAAAAGTACTAACAACAGGACTGTTGTCATAATTTACCCTACAATGGGCCATACAACACTTGCAAGGCATTTTAAATGTCCATTAAGTAATATTCTGATGCTTGTATCACACTAAAGTAACGAACGCACTGACTACAAACATATGGTTCAGTTAACCTCAGACACATAACTGTGACATCACAGTTCTCTCAGCCCGCACGAGAAGAGGCTCTATTTCTATAGGGCATTGTGAAACAGCGCAAGCAAGATAGTACGTATCAGTATCAGAAACGCTGGATACAGAAGCGTCAATATCTCGGTTGATGCAAGAGTTTACAATATTACTCATACAAGAGAATTGTCCCTAGTATCATTTGCCGAAAATCTCGTTTCGATATCTTGAATCATTCATAAAATAAAAAGGATGCAGATTCTAGGTGTTCCTTCTATATATAACATGAGTTGAATAACTTCAGATACCTCATGGGTCTCTTCTCTGATGACGCTCTTGTATGCAGGAAAATAGCAACCTCATAAAACTGTAAGGAATTGCAGGAAGACCATGTAAGCATCGACCATTGATTCAGGGACTGGCAACTGACCTTCAACGTAAATAAATGTAAAGTTAGCGCATGACGTAAAGTGGAACGACTGAACAAAAATAATTTAAGGAAAAGCAGATTCCAGGTTGAGATTTATTGGAAGAATTATGAGGAACTGTAACTCACCCCTGAAAGAAGTAGCTCACAGAATCTTCGTTTGGCCACAGTAAGGTCATCCGGCCACTCTGTAACATTCATAATGCGAAATCCGATAATAATCTTGACCATGCGTAGGTAAGGCATAAAGGGAACAGAAAAACAAAATTAATCTGTTTCCACCCGTGGCCATTTTCAAATGAAGCTCTAATATCCATTATCAACAGAATATTAAAAGTTCAAAAACGTTAGTTAAATAATCATATATTATAAGTTACATACATAAGGGGAGAGTGTTGTTCCCCTTACCTTTTACTTTTCAGACTGTCACCTCTTTCCAGCTAGGCAGTAGAAATTTAATACATTGTCTTATTCCATTTATAAATGATGTCATTAACTTTTTATATGTTGCAGTCTTTTACCGAAATTGGAAATGTAGGGTTTTCCCAAATGAGAAAACATGTTCAAATTTACAACATGGTCATGGACCTAGGACCAAACATTAGATTGAAATTTAAAAGCATTGCAAGAGAGAAAATCTTCTCAGTACTGTATTTAGTTACTTATCTGTTATATTACTATTCTGCAACACGTCAATAATCAGTGAGTCAAATCAAACTATGCACAAGTATTATCAAAAACTATTTACAAGTTAAATACATTTTAAAACTGAAGATGTTAGAAACTAACACAAGTTTCTCTTTTGTAGACGGGTAAAATTGTTAAGACATTGACGAAACTCAGAAAATTTTCAAATATCCCATGTTCCAAGGTAAAAGACTTATTCTGTTTCAGGATACAAAATGGCGCACGACCGACAAACTGACTTTTTGTGTCCACAAGTTATAGAACTGGTTTTAAAAATGTATAGCATTTTACTTGCCACAAAATTCTGTGACTGAAGAATTAACAATGCATTCACAATACCTTTGGTATTTTACGCAGCACTTAAATGTGTAGAATTAGAAATATTTGCACGTGTTGCACAGAGCACAATTTTAGGTCTAGCAACAACGAAAACTATAGAAAATGGCTGAAACAGCTTACAGTGGTCTCCAGTCCGCATTTCTTCATGTGATTCTAAAATCAGTCGCTATACTGAAACACCGACAAAATAACATCATGTGTTCTTAGGTACAACACGCTCTCCTGTTGTAACTACTTACATGAACAGATTTATGAGGAACTGCATGGGTTTCGAAAAAGACAATCGTGTGAAACCCAGCTCGCGCTATTCGTCCACGAGACTCAGAGGGCCATAGACACGGGTTCCCAGGTAGATCCCGTGTTTCTTGACTTCCGCAAGGCGTTTGATACAGTTCCCACAGTCTTTTAGGGAGCAAAGTAAGAGCATATGGACTATCAGACCAATTGTGTGATTGGATTGAAGAGTTCCTAGATAACAGAACGCAGCATGTCATGCTCAATGGAGAGACGTTTTCCGATGTAAGAGTGATTTCAGGTGTGCCGCAGGGGAGTGTCGTAGGACCGTTGCTATTCACAATATATATAAATGAGCTTGTGGATAACATCGGAAGTTCACTGAGGCTTTTTGCGGATGATGCTGTGGTATATCGAGAGGTTGTAACAATGGAAAATTGTACTGAAATGCAAGAGGATCTGCAGCGAATTGACGCATGGTGCAGGGAATGGCAATTGCATCTCAATGTAGACAATTGTAATGTGCTGTAATGTGCTGCGAATACATAGAAAGAAAGATCCCTTATCATTTAGCTACAATATAGCAGGTCGGCAACTGGAAGCAGTTAATTCCATAAATTATCTGGGAGTACGCATTAGGAGTGATTTAAAATGGAATGATAATATAAAGTTGATTGTCGGTAAAGCAGATGCCAGACTGAGATTCATTGGAAGAATCCTAAGGAAATGCAATCCAAAAACAAAGGAAGTAGGTTACAGTACACTTGTTCGCCCACTGCTTGTATACTGCTCAGCAGTGTGGGATCCGTACCAGATAGGGTCGATAGAAGAGATAAGATCCAACGGAGAGCAGCGCGCTTCGTTACAGGATCATTTAGTAATCGCGAAAGTGTTATGGAGATGATAGATAAACTGCAGTGGAAGACTCTGCAGGAGAGACGCTTAGTAGCTCGGTACGGGCTTTTGTCGAAGTTTCGAGAACATGCTTTCACCGAGGAGTCAAGCAGTATATTGCTCCCTCCTACGTATATCTCGCGAAGAGACCATGAGGATAAAATCAGAGAGATTAGAGCCCACTCAGAGGCATACCGACAATCCTTCTTTCCGCGAACAATACGAGACTGGAATAGAAGGGAAAACCGATAGAGTTACTCAAGGTACCCTCCGCCACACACCGTCAGGTGGCTTGCGGAGTATGGATGTAGATGTAGATGTAGATGTAGAATGTCGATGTGTGTCGTCGTATCGGGTAAAGAAACGGGAATTTATTCTCACACACAAATACGATAACATCCCGAGTTACAGAAAATAGACTGAGGCTCTGGGTGCATATATGAGGTAACTGTTCTTAAATACTCCTCATCTGCATGGGAGTCATATCAGCGGGATCAACAACAGATATAGAAGATCCAGTGCAGAGTGATGAGTTTCATTAGGGGTTCGTTTAGCAGCCGCTAGAGCGCAAAGGGGAAGCTCATCAAAGTCCACGGCCAGACGCTGCAAGAGAGGCCCTGTGCTTCACCGAGGGGGTTACTGGCAAAGTTTCGTGAGCGCATGCTGCAGGAACACCCACGCAACGTGTTAGTTAATTCCTCCCACGTTCATATGTCGAAAGGATCAGTATGGGAGAATCAGATATTAGTAAAAAAAAAAAAAAGAATTCTTCTACGTGTCTCAAACAGTGTGAATATTTTATGAATAATACACTCTAGATCGCTTCATAAATTTACTTATTATGTTGCTTGCAAAACAAGGTTCAGTGTCAGTATTAAAAAATCTATGTTTAATCGCGGCGTTAACTAACTGAAAACAGATTTAGTGCCGGTATTAAAAATCTACTATTGTAGCTACTTAGAGATTAATGTGACCATCGCCTATATTCGACGTCAGGGTATCAAAACCACTCACGGACGGCAGGTGGCAGCACCAGCAGTTTTTCAATGAGTAGTTTATTATAAGTACAGTAAAAAAAATAAATGAGAATATTTTTTTGTCTTGCCGTTGAAAAAATCTGTCTATCTAATGGCAGCTTCTTATTGTAGATATAGAATGAAACAAAGAAAGTACAAGCCAGCTTATTGAGGCTTATAGTTCTACCATAGTAAGGTACGTCTACAAATGCTTAATCCTGAGATTATTCATTTCACGTAAATGTGCACATAACTTTACTTCCGATGTGTGTACGTATCACTTTAATTGGTGAACGTTCCGCATGCGTCTGATTTGACTGCATATTTTCTATTATTTCGGCCAACGGCCTTGCGCGTTAGTAACATCGGTTCCCGCTAGATCCCCATAGTTAAGCGGTGTCGGACTGGGCTAGCACTTGGATGGGTGACCGTCCGGTGTGCCGAGCGCTGTAGGCAAGCGGGATGCACTCAGCCCTTGTGAGGCAAACAGAGGAGCTACCTGATCGAGAAGCAGCGGCTCCGATCTCGTAAACTGACAAAACGGTCGGGAGAGCGGTGTCCTGACCACATGCCCCTCCATATGCGCATCCTGTGATGCTTGTGGTTGAGGATGACACGGCGGCCGGTCGGTGCCGTTGGGCCTTCCAAGGCCTGTTCGGACAGAGTTTAGCTTTCAGCTGCATTATCTCAGTATCCCAGGAAGGACAGTGTTGGGAGAATATATACAAGAGCCGGTGTGGCTATGCCGCCCACGACCAGTGAGGGCTGTAAAGCAGTTAGCATCTTTGCGATTGCACTATTGCAAATTAGCTTCCTCCATTACTGTGTCATTTGTTTAAATCCCGTCACATACGATCGGTAAGTCACATCCTATGGATCTTCGGGCCTCAAGTCCTTCGTTATTAGCAAGTATATGCCCCTGCCTTCACCCCTCCTTCCCAGCCCGGGTTAAATCCAGTTCCCACTCCCGATATTATGTCGTCGTTCCGCCCTTCTCCTGAGATGGACACTGTCATAGCAAATGCTGCATAAATAATGGTGTCCTCCACGTCTGAAATGTTCTGAAACGTAGATATAGATTATCAGTTGCTTGTACCAACATGACATAAAACATACACTTCAGACTATAATGCTGTATAATCGTAACGCAATTTCATTATAACTGCAACAGATAACAATAATTGCTTGATAAATAAGATCCCCAGACCTCTCAGAAGTTTCAATAGGTGAGTAAATAGCAGCAATATAAAAATATCAACTTTTACACTCAACGACGTAAACAGGCATGTGGTTTCGAGTATGTATCTTTGGGGTGCTGGTGCAGCCTTCACTTTAGGTGTATAGTGTAACAGGGTTAGCAAAAATGTTCGCAGTATCAGAGTTGTATGCACGGGGAGCTGGTGCAGACTTGCAGACCATAGGTGTTTCGTGTAATACTGGCTTTAGTCACCTTCCCTTCAGGGGGCACACTGAGAGCTTTGGAGCGCTGTGGAATTGATACCAGGCCGCCATGTGACCTCCAGCGCTGACATAATTCAAGACAGCAACGTTGTCTGTGTACAGTTCAAGACAGCAACGTTGTCTGTGTAAGCGTCAACCGGTTGTACGGAATGTGCTCAGGAAGAGAGATCGACAGGAAGACGTGACAAGAGTGACACAGAAAGGAAGTATTGTGTTTGGACGTCGCCATGACACACCGTGAATGAAGTTCTACAAGGAACGGTGTACCACCCGCAGTGACGTGAACACGGCGTACGAATGGTGGTCGTAAAAAGATCCTAACCGATAGCGACCGGAAGCGAGTGTAACACCTTATCAGTAACAGTTTCTGAACCGACGGAAATGGTTCAAATGGCTCTGAGCACTATGGGACTTAACTGCTGTGGTCATCAGTCCCCTAGAACTTAGAACTACTTAAACCTAACTAACCTAAGGACATCACACACATCCATGCCCGAGGCAGGATTCGAACCTGCGACCGTAGCGGTCGCGCGGTTCCAGACTGTAGCCGACGGAAATTGCTGTTATTAGTACATGCAGGTCCATCTCAAGCAGTTTCTGAACCAACAACGCAAAGGGTACTGAATGCAATTGACAGTTGGTGTTGGGTACCTCGCAAAGGGCTCATGTTCACAGCCGCACATGAAGCTGCACACGCCCGGGTTCCCGGGTTCGATTCCCGGCGGGGTCAGGGATTTTCTCTGCCTCGTGATGACTGGGTGTTGTGTGCTGTCCTTAGGTTAGTTAGGTTTAAGTAGTTCTAAGTTCTAGGGGGACTGATGACCATAGATGTTAAGTCCCATAGTGCTCAGAGCCATTTGAACCATTTTTTTTTTTTTTTTTTTTGAAGCTGCACATCTTCAAGTGGCCAAACAACAAAGAAACTAGACACTATGTGACTAGAGGCGTGTCGTGTGGTCAGAGGAGTCGCGATTTGGCCTCTCTTCAGAGGACAGGTCTGAAGTAGTTTTGTGATGTTTTGAGGGTGTTTTTCGTACAACTTGTTTCTGTTATTTAGGTTACCGTGAACGCGGACCGGGATGTTTACTTCAACATTCTTGGTGACCAAGTGTTGCCCACCTCTTTGATTGTCTTGCAGACACTCCAGTCCTCCAACATGATAAAAGGCATGTTCACAAGCTGTACGCATACGCACCTGGCATGATGAACCGCAGAGGTAACCTGCGGCACTTCGATTGGCCCGCTGAACCACGCAATCTTAATCTCACAGAAAACGTCTGGACGTATTTGGAAGAACAGGGGAAATATAGTAATCAACATCTCCGTAGTTTGGAAGCTCTCTGGGATCCAGTCACGAATGAGTGAGTACAGTTCGTTGTGACATACCTTAAGATACATGCACACACTCTTCCCATCTGCACTGACACCATTACCAAATCTAGAGGCGGTGTTTCGCCATATTAACGTGGTGTATACTGACGATGACTAATTTTTGTACCATGTGCTTATTTGATTAGATTAGATGCACATTTAGTTGCAACACATTCACAGTGCGGAGATTCTCCGGGATATAGAACATGTCTGGAAACAAGAATGCACAATTAATGTTTACAAAGAAAAATAGATATGCTAGAATGTATCACAGATCGCAGGTGAAATGGTCCTCATGGATGTGGAATAAGTGAAAAAAATCTTACATATATTTTCGTTTGAAAGGTAATACCAAACTAATCACAAAAACACGTAAATGTTGATAAACGGTGGTGCATACGATAATTCTGAGGCTATTCTAGCCATATATCAACAAACAGAAAAATCATTTAATCACATTTACTTAAATTGACCGCATTGCTGGACTGAATTTGTACAGAAGTTAGATTGTATACAGGGTGGTCCATTGATCGTGACCGGGCCAAATATCTCACGAAATAAGCGTCAAACGAAAAAACTACAAAGAACGAAACTCGTCTAGCTTGAAGAGGGAATCCAGATGGCACCATGGTTGGCCCGCTAGATGGCGCTGCCATAGGTCAAACGGATATCAACTGCGTTTTAAAAAAATAGGAACCCCCATTTTTTTATTGCATATTCGTGTAGTACGTAAAGAAATATGAATGTTTTAGTTGGACCACTTTTTTCGCTTTGTGATAGATGGCGCTTTAATAGTCACAAACATGTGGATCACAATTTTAGACGAACAGTTGGTAACAGGTAGGTTTTTTAAATTAAAATACAGAACGTAGGTACGTTTGAACATTTTATTTCGGTTGTTCCAATGTGATACATGTACCTTTGTGAACTCATCATTTCTGAAAATGCATGCTGTTACAGCGTGATTACCTGTAAATACCACATTAATGCAATAAATGCTCAAAATGATGTCTGTCAACCTCAATGCATTTGGCAATACGTGTAACGGCATTCCTCTCAAACAGCGAGTTGTTCGTCTTCCGTAATGTTGGCACATGCATTGACAATGCGCTGACGCAAGTAGTCAGGCGTTGTCGGTGGATAACGATAGCAAATATCCTTCAACTTTCCCCACAGAAAGAAATCCGGGGACGTCAGATCCGGTGAACGTGCGGGCCATGGTATGGTGCTTCGACGATCAATCCACCTGCCATGAAATATGCTATTCAATGCCGCTTCAACCGCACGCGAGCTATATGCCGGACATCCATCATGTTGGAAGTACATCGCCATTCTGTCATGCAGTGAAACATCTTGTAGTAACATCGGTAGAACATTACGAAGGAAATCAGCATACATTACACCATTTAGATTGCCATCGATAAAATGAGGGCTACTTATCCTTCCTCCCATAATGCCGCACCATACATTAACCCGCCAAGGTCGCTGATGTTCCACTTGTAGCAGCCATCGTGGATTTTCCGTTGCCCAGTAGTGCATATTATGCCGGTTTACGTTACCGTTGTTGGTGAATGACGCTTCGTCGCTAAATAGAACACCTGCCAAAAATCTGACATCGTCTCGTAATTTCTCTTGTACCCAGTGGTAGAACTGTACACGACGTTCACAGTCGTCGCCATGCAATTCCTGGTGCATAGAAATATGGTACGGGTGTAATCGATGTTGATGTAACATTCTCAACACTGACGTTTTTGAGAGTCCCGATTCTCGCGCAATTTGTCTGCTACTGATGTGCGGATTAGCCGCGACAGCAGCTAAAACATCTACTTGGGCATTATCATTTGTTGCAGGTTGACGTTTCACATGTGGCTGAACACTTCCTGCCTCCTGAAATAACGTAACTATCCAGCGAACGGTCCGGACACGTGGATGATGTCGTCCAGGATACCGAGCAGCATACATAGCACAAGCCTGTTGGGCATTTTGATCACAATAGCCATACATCCACACGATATCGACCTTTTCCGCACTTGGTAAATGGTCCATTTTAACACGGGTAATGTATCACGAAGCAAATACCGTCCGCACTGGCGTAGCGTTACGTGATACCACGTACATATACGTTTGTGACTATTACAGCGCCATCTATCACAAAGCGAAGAAAGTGGTCCAACTAAAACATTCATATTTCTTTACGTACTACACGAATATGTAATAAAAATGGGGGTTCCTATTTTAAAAAAACGCAGTTGATATTCGTTTGACCTATGGCAGCGCCATCTAGCAGGCCAACAATGGTGCCCTCTTCAAGCTAGACGAGTTTCGTTCTTTATAGTTTTTTCGTTTGATGCTTATTTCGTGAGATATTTGGCCCGGTCACTATCAATGGACCACACTTTGATGCCAATAATGCTATTAACATCCACAATTATGAACACACAAAGAAAAGGAACCAAAAAGTTTCTTTCATTCATTCCTTGTCCTGACAACTACGATCACAACAAAGACAAAAGTCAACCAAATCTGTCAAGCCGTTCGTAATTGATGATATGGCATATGTGCAGCAGCTGATGTTATTTTCCGACTTCCCAATTGGATTGTCTATTTTTTTTTCATACATACCTTTTCCTGACAATAACGAACACAATAAAATATCAACCAAATCGGTCGAGCAATTCTCAGATGGTGATCTCTCATACATGTGGCAACATTTTTATTTATATAGATTTGGCTGAAACAGTGCACGTGTTCAGGACATCTCTATCGCTTCCTTCTCGGGCTCAAAACGAGCGTTGGGTGCGGCCTGTGGAATGCAAGCTTGTCGCTCTGATAAGCCGAAAGGAGTGGTGTATGGCAGATACAGGTGCGACGCCTGCGAGGAGAGCCGCTACGACCGAGGCCGACCTGTAGAGAGGCCCGCGACTGCGGCTGGTGACGTCATAGCCTGAGTCAGCCAGAGCTCCTGTGTAATACGCTGAATCGCCCGTATGTTGCCACCAAGTCTGAGGATTCGGCGGTGTTTACATTGTGGGTGGTTAACCCATTCAGGCAACTTTTTACAATATTTCTTAGAAAATATTTGATACTGCATGTCTAAAAGTGAAGTGTACGAAACTAAGTAATATGTACAGAGATACTAAGACTGTAGAATGTAGGCTCGGAACTTGCGAGGTAGTTTGTCAATAATAAATGTAATGAATTAAAACTCGGTACCAATGTGTTCAGATATGTGTGTTACGCAGTAACAACTTGTGCCTATTTATTAGTTTTTGCTTCTGTGTAGGCACTTGCAAAAGTGGTGTTTATTTTTTAATTATAAGTAGCTACCCTAAGAAATATGGCAGATTTATTGTACAGGGGGAAAACCGTACCAGGCATGAACCGAGTCTTAGAGGTACGTCCATACAGACCTATTACACAAAACTAACATTTTATGTTATTTTGTGTTCATTACCTTAAATTTGTTCTTGCCCAGCAGGGAGATCTGAGTAACCCCTCCCTCGCCCCACAGAAGATAGTCAACTGTAATTTTTAGAAACTGTTAACATTTCTCTAAGATTTGTGCTGGTTAGGAAGCAACAAAGTCATTGGACATGAGTGTTTAAAAAACTGGTATCTTCCAACGACCATTTGAAATATTGAATCAGATGGTTGACTTCAGCCGCCTCTGCAAAGATCGAGTACAGTGGCTGTACGGCGAACAGACCGAAAGCCAAATGCTGAGAAGAAGAAACTAAGAAAACTTGAGCTAACGTTATTACTTCATTTGCAGTGATCTTATCCTTATTGGCAACAGGTAATTTTAATTTGTTGCACCCTTTAATAAACAATGCAGAATGTAACCTCCTATGTAGAGCAGTATGCCTCACTCGTTCTGAGAGGTTTCTATATTACTTTATGGCTTGTGAACGTGCTCCGATTGCATAGCAGGCAATAGGGCGTTTGACTGCTTTCTGAAAATCGTTTTAAATGGATAATTATGTCATTTTATGCTGATAACATGTTTTTCATCCTCTTGAATTTCAGCGGAAATGAAATTCAAATAATTTGCCCGTTACATCGCTCCATTTGAGTCATGCTTTACTTCATATCCATAATAAAGTTGTGCAAGATCTTTAAATTCTATATTATATTACATTTAAATACCTATTTTCAATTATTACTTCATTTTACGTCTAATCAATTCGAGATGGTGTGAAACTGTATTCGATACTTGTCGTAGCTATTATTCTGAAACATCTAAGGAACCATTTACCTGATTCCGATCACATTATTCTTCCCAAACAAGTCGCTAAAGCCGGCCCGTGTGGCCGAGCGGTTCTAGGCGCTTCAGTCTGGAACCGCGCGACCGCTATGGTCGCAGGTTCGAATCCTGCCTCGGGAATGGATGTGTGTGATGTTCTTAGGTTAGTTAGGTTTAAGTAGTTCTAAGTTCTAGGGGACTGATGACCTCAGATGTTAAGTCCCATAGTGCTCAGAGCGATTTGAACCATTTGAACCAAGTCGCTAAAGACAATAATTTGCCTCTTCCAGCTGTCTCCACTGAGGCTGTTGTAAAGCTGTATGATTTTGACAAAGAGAAAAATTGAACTTTGCTTGGAACCTACAAGGAAATGCAATAAGACCAGAGCTTTGTGATAAAATGAAAAGGGGTCCTGCTTAAGCACTTTTAAATCATAATATTTCAGCAGTAGTTAAGTATGCAGTAGAACAACAGATACTTTAAGATTCTGCTGCGTCAACTGCATATTTTATAGACTTAATTTTCCGGTGTTTTAAATTAAGGACCTGGAAGGAAAAGAAAAACTGCAACCCGTAAATCTGTTAAAGGCAATACGATGATGCTCTGCAGTTCCTCAAGTCTGTTATTAGTCTGTCTGAAAATTTCAAAATTGAGAAAATAGCTACCTGTAAAACAATAATAGTTCTGGTAACAACCACAGAAATTAACAGCCAGAATTATTGTTTGAATGAAAAAGTTTCCACTGTCTGTTATTGTGCAGGCGTTCACAAGTTGCCCTGGAAAACCTTTTCATCATGGTCCGAGCAAATAATACAGTTCCAGACTCTCTCAGTTTAAAGACAATTCTGCGACTTATTGCTGTGTCACAATACTTCCGTCCCAGTTGTCTTGTAATGCAGTTTTCATGTTTCTTGTTTCTGGAACATAAAAACTTTGGTTGTTTTTGGAGATCAAAGAGATCATAAAAGCTTGAACTTTCGGAAGGTTTCCACTATCAATTTCCACAAAATTCTTTTCCGTTGTCACTTAAAGGTTGTAAATGCGTTTTTCATAACTAAATAACTAAACCGTTTGCAGAAATAGTACGGAAAAAACAGTAGTAACTTCGATGAACACTCCTATACCAAACATAATAGGTTCGCCTTACTCCTAGCCTATTACAGCAGTAACAGGAAGTTTTCCAACGCGTGACCAAAGCTTGAAGTGTAATGATTTTTAAGCTTTAATTACGTACATACAACACAGAGGGTACATATGTAATTACTGTACTTAGGACAATTATTTTATCATATTATATCCAGGTAAGAAATGAGAATATTGACCAAAAATGCTGTATGAATGTTTCAGTCGTTCAGAATAAGAAGAATGCGAACCATATTTTTAACACGGAAAATTACCTATTGCCCATTAGGCATTTGTACAGAACTCAGTGTCAGACACTCGGAATCAAAACGAAGGAGGCCGTTCTTGGCATAATATTGGTTTACGAAACTAGACTCTACAACTATAAGTACACTAATATTTTGCTACGTGATAACTTTAACATAGATTTCTCTCTTGATTTTACTCTAAAGTACTGTTATGTATCCTTTCCTATAAGGTTTGTATCTGCACAGCGATGCAAAAAGCTAGTAAGAAGAAAAACCAATTTCTTGTGTACGCCAGAAATGAGGACAATAAGTTATTTCGTGATTATTTCAAAACATAAAAAAGATTAACAAGGTTATCTGTGAAGCCAAGAAACTTTACAACTGGCAATAAATGTAAAACCATGTGCGGAGTTGCGATAAAATACGATGTGTGCAAGCCTGTAATTTCCCATAGAATGGCATTCTATAAATTTTAGGACTTAAACAGCACAAATTAAGAAATAACGCCAAGCATAGAGAAGGTAACATGCAAGTGTCGAAACATGTCCTGTGATCGCAAAACATCGTAATCCACAGAATGCAGATTTGCAAAAGTCTGTTAAAGCTGTGAATGTATTTGAACGAAAATTGTTTTACTCAACACTACCGACGAAATTTGCCTGCTTAGTCATCTAGTGAAAACTTACGTACATTCGTATGTATATAGGATTAAGAGATATTTCATTGCCATAAAAGAAACAAGATATCTGAAGACATCGGAATTTTGTAAACCATACTAAAATGCATAATTATGCTTAAACTGCGCATTCATATGTCCAGATTCGCACGGAAATACCTGGTATTAAGGTTTTCGGTGTGGTTTTCACTATAACAATTTTCTTGGAGTGCCAGTACTGTATTATCTCATGTTTGGATCTTTATTATGCCATAGTGCCATACGTGTCAAAACATGAAAATGTGCACTTGAAGGTGAGTGAACACTTGAAGCTAGTCAATAGTGTGGAATGAAACAGTTCGTTTCAAATAAATTGACTACCTGTGGGGAAAAGATAAATAACAGCTAAACTGCTTCAGCAAACCGACAAAAATAACGCCATTGCTCTGCATGCTTTATTGCTAATACTCTGCTTGCTTTATTGCTAATAACATGAAAATAAAATAAAACCGGGTAAATAAATCTAATTGTATATATCAATCTTGTGTGAATGTATTTTAACTCACTTGATAGATCCCAGACGCAGAAAACCGTTTTGTTTTCATTTCATATGAGAGGTGTAAACGAAAACAGCGAAACCACGAAACGTAAACATCATTCATGTGGAGGATCCCCCCAACCGCCACTAATGCTGAAACTCAAAACTGCTCTGTGGATGCGCGAATCTAATATGGCAGCTTGGGGGCTCAGCACAAAACGTTTTCCTACTGCTTGTACAGCTAACAGCCACAGTAGCCAGAAGCGGCAGAAAGTGCTGCTCATACGCGACCTTAGCTCGGCGCATGCGCATGAGCTTGCTAGCAACTGCTCAAACGAACATACTGTCACTCAGGTTGAGCCCTCACCTACAGCCCTCGTTTCCGTATAGTTTCGTAGCTCCAACAAGGAGACCACTAGACCTGTTAACAATGGATTTTGATGAGTCTGAGGAATGTAGGGAGACCTGTGGTGAGTACTTGGGTAGCAGTTTTTTGTGTGACAGCACCCAATTTCCGACAAAATCGATGTTGCAATTTCATACGTACCTCCTATATCCATATCGGCAATTCCCTTTCGACCATGCGAACGTGGCGTAGGAACATGCGTTCATGGCTGCCACGCTGGTGGCGCGGATTCAAATCCTGCCCATGTACTTTTTTCCTCAATTCCATTAAATAGTTTATCTTATGACAAATACTTCAAAAATGGTCATTTTCGCCACAGTAATTTCATCAATAAATTAATCATTGCGGTACACTTTCTTTAAATATGTATTTCGTTTGAGGTTCATAGTTGAAATTCAAAATATTTTATCAGCTCCAAAGACTTCTCAACGATGAACGAAGGAAGAATTCCAGGTACACAAGAAAGTACTTATCTATAATTTTCAATTCAATTATGGAGTTAATACCGATGAGCCGGCTGCCAATCCCAAACGATGTACAATAGATCACCTGCGCAATAAGTAGCGAAAACAGATTTGAGTACGATTTGTAATTCCTTCACAGCACAGCACAGCAGACTCAAGAAAGATATTCCCTTACGGTCTTTCTCGGGTTTGTTTCCGTTAGGGACGTGCTCCACGCCCGTATTCGTTTACTTTCTTTATTTTGACTTTGTGTTACAAGGACCATACAGCCAACAACGCGTACAAGGTGCCAAAGAAACATAATCGCAAAAAAGCGAAATAGCACAATATTAAGAAGTTAGCATACAAAAATACTCTTAAAGTAAAATAAAAGCGCAATTAGTCAAACACAAGACAGCTGACGGTAGTGGTGACAATGACATTGGGGCAGAGTTACAAACAGCAGTATACAAGCCCATGGTAATGAGATACAATCAAGATAGGTGGAACGGCAGCATCGGTCGTAAATTTTTAATTTTATTAACTGCAGATTGACTGTCTGTTATCTGTGGTGTCAGTGTGGTACCATGTGCGATTTTATTTACGATTAGTTGTTATGACTTACATATAATTGCACTGAAGGTAATTACAAGGTAGCTGAACTCTACCTGCAATAAAGAGATTAAAAGTATTCGATTTATGGTGCCCTTCTTCCTATCTTGGATCCCCTACGTTTTCTTATGAATGCAAGAACCATCCGAGAAATCTGGTCAGGTTGTTCAAAAAAATAGTTGACGACTCTTAAACTAAAAAATGTAATTGTGACATGGACAACATCAGGGAAATTCTCGGAAGTGCTACGCGAAGAGATTTTAAAATCTCTCATTCTTCCGTACTTGTGACAAGAAAAATTCCTTTACATTCTTGATTCGCGGGGAGGGCAGTCTGATGGGAAACATTACCGCCATATCTTTGTAAAAGAGAGACAAAGCATACACCAGCATCATTTAATTATCCCACCCAAACGTACTTCACTTTCGTATCCCGATGATGTTTATTTTTACAGGCTGGTTAAAATTTTCACGAGATAAATTTAAAATGCTCCAAGGCCAGTGTGGCCGAGCGGTTCTGGGCGCTTCAGTCTGGAACCGCGCGACCGCTGCGGTTGCAGGTTCGAATCCTGCCTCGGGCATGGATGTGTGTGATGTTCTTAGGTTAGTTAGGTTTAAGTTCAAATGGCTCTGAGCACTATGGGACTCAACTGCTGAGGTCATTAGTCCCCTAGAACTTAGAACTAGTTAAACCTAACTAACCTAAGGACATCACAAACATCCATGCCCGAGGCAGGATTCGAACCTGCGACCGTAGCGGTCTCGCGGTTCCAGACTGCAGCGCCTTTAACCGCACGGCCACTTCGGCCGGCCAGGTTTAAGTAGTTCTAAGTTCTAGGTGACTGATGACCTCAGGTGTTAAGTCCCATAGTGCTCGGAGCCATTTGATCGAATTGTGTTTTCCGGTATCGCTTCTGCGTGCTTCAAGGCAGTCGCTTTTTCCATTAAACGTTCATTGTGCCCTACGAATCTGAGTTTCGGTTGCTTTTATGAGAAGTATCATTCTCTTAAAAGTGACCGACACTCAAATCCGTAGAGCACTGTGAACATCTGTTGTATTCTAGCACGCCAAGCGATAGCGAGTAAGACGATTCCGTAATATGTTCTGTAACAAATGGAATACTTATCTGAGGAGAATTGATCGACTTATTAATGAAATTACTGCAGTGAAAATGCCTGTTTTTGAATAGTTTTGCTTTGCATGTGCTGTACGATGAAAGTGAAAAAAAAAAAAATGTACACCGGCAGGGTTTGTGCCTGTACTACCAGCGCCTGCACCACGTTCTCTCAGTCGAGAGAGAATTGCCGTTACTGGTATATGAGGTACGCACGAAATTTCAACATAGATTTTCTCGAAAATTCGGGGCTTTCTCATGTTAAGCCGCTAGCTAGGTATTCAGGACAGGCCCCCCTACAAAATAACTAGCAATTCAGCAGAATCGGTGATTAACAGGTTAGATGGTCCCCTTATAAGCTATTTGAATTCCATAGACTGTGAGTAGTACAAATAATTACAACAACGAAAGGGAAGCCATGTCGTAACAAGGGTCGTTGTCGCCACCGAGTGCACAAAAGATGTGATGCATATACGAACGGAGTATGTGTCGAGGCCGTTTAAAAATTGCAAATGGTAAAATTATGGCTGAAAAGTAATATTCTTGCCTACCTGACGAAGCAAATGTGCAGATTGTTTAACGAATGCATAATATAATGAAGAAAATACGGTTTCTGTTTTCCATATTTTTCAAGAGGGCTTTCACGATTAGAAAGATAAAGGTTTAGATCTCGCCACACATATGCCATAGGCCGGCCGCTGTGGCCGAGCGGTTCTAGGCACTTCAGTCCGGAACCTCGCTGTTGCTACGGTCGCAGGTTCGAATCCTACCTCGGGCATTGATGTGTGTGATGTCCTTAGGTTAGTTACGTTTAAGTAGTTCTAAGTCTAGAGGACCGATGACCTCAGATGTTAAGTCCCATAGCGCTTTTAGCCATTTGAACCATCTGAAAACATTTGCCATATTACGAGAACTCCAAGTTTGTATTGTGTAAAGCAAGAAAGGAAGCTATTGGTACCACCCAGAGTCCTGGCATTAATTCGGAGGTTCAGCTAAGCGAAGACCTCTTGAAATTAACCGAAGGTAATAGTGTTTTATCCACGCTCAGAAACTGTAATCGTACACAACGAAATCGCATTGTGTGCGAGTGTCAACAATAAGATACGTACAGCAAAATGCCGTGGATTTAGTTATCAGAAACTGGTCCTTGACTAAAAAACAGTTAAGAGATGAAGACAACACTACACAACGCGGAACAACTGGCGGCCCCCAAAACGTGTTTAACACAATTTTATTCAGTGTATTTTTATATATTAATTTTATTAGTTTTCATCATTAACTATATTTTTCTTTTTATTCTTCACTCACTCCAGCACCTGGGAGACATTTACAAAGGGCATGTCCGTTGCTTGACGTAGTCCCACAGGAACAGGTATTTCAGTCGCTCAAATGACAGATAGTTAATGTGCTTATAACACAGGTCTGTCCCATTTTGGTCAGTAGTTCCACGTTACATGATACTGTCCCCTCCCCTTTTCTATTTTAGTTACAGCTTCACTGTTTTTTAATCAAGGAACAATTTCTGATACCTGAAGCCATTCCTTCTCTTTTATAGACTGGACGTTCATCGTTGAAGATAGCTTTACGAACTGAAGACGGCTGAGAACTTTGCCTAGCCACACCAATTGTTACTCTGCGGCATCATTCTGTAAAAACTCCCTATACGGTATGACACAACATTGTAACAATCTTTTGGTATGGAATTACAAAGCTTATCTATTATATACAGGGTGTTACAAAAAGGTACGGCCAAACTTTCAGGAAACATTCCTCACACACAAAGAAAGAAAATATGTTATGTGGACATGTGTCCGGAAACGCTTACTTCCCATGTTAGAGCTCATTTTATTACTTCTCTTCAAATCACATTAATCGTGGAATGGAAAAACACAGTAACAGAACGTACCAGCGTGACTTCAAACACTTTGTTACAGGAAATGTTCAAAATGTCCTCCGTTTGCGAGGATACATGCAACCACCCTCCGTCGCATGGAATCCCTGATGCACTGATGCAGCCCTGGAGAATGGTGTATTGTATCACAGCCGTCCACAATACGAGCACGAAGAGTCTCTACATTTGGTACCGAGGTTGCGTAGACAAGGGCTTTCAAATGCTCCTATAAATGAAAGTCAGGAGGGTTGAGGTCAGGAGAGCGTGGAGGCCATGGAATTGGTCCGCCTCTACCAATCCATCAGTCACCGAATCTGTTGTTGAGAAGCGTACGAACACTTCGACTGAAATGTGCAGGAGCTCCATCGTGCATGAACCACATGTTGTGTCGTACTTGAAAAGGCACATGTTCTAGCAGCACAGGTATAGTATCCCGTATGAAATCATGATAACGTGCTCCATTCAGCGTAGGTGGAAGACCATACTTACGAAACTAAAATGAGCTCTAACATGGAAATTAAGTGTTTCCGGACACATGTCCACATAACATCTTTTCTTTATTTGTGTGTGAGGAATGTTTCCTGAAAGTTTGGTCGTACCTTTTTGTAACACCCTGTATAAATAGGCCCGTTCCTTGTGGGGGGTATGTGATTCACATCTAATTTCCTAACCAGGAGCATTAGTTTTTCTTCCTTATGTAAATCTATTCACTCAGTACTTTGAAAGCATTTCAGATAATTTCATTTTCCACAGTCAAAGTAGTAATTTATATAAATTTCTGTACAGATATGCACTAGAAGATCCAGCTTTAAAGTTGCGAAACCAGCTGTGCGAGTCTAGTCAATTTTAATAAATACAGCTATTGCGGACACTTGGATTTATCATTCAGTTTTCTATTCTAAAAATTTTAACATCTGTATGTAAACACCTGTGTTGTACTACTGTATAAACGATGAATCGATTATGCCTTATTAACACAACTGTGACCATAAGGTGTATCAAACGAAATTTCTTGGTAGGCAGGGCGCAACATCTTATCTTGGGTGGAAAGTCATCACCAACTGTGTTAATACCGTGAAGCCTTCCGTAGAGAAGTGTGTTACGACTCTTAATGTCCACGTTGTATATAAAAAGGGATATTGCTTATTAAGCATGGCGGAAGCTGAACAGTTGTCGTATACCTGTTAGCTGCATGTAAGCTTTTAACCCGTTTAACAGCCTGCAATTCTCTAACTCATGTGGCAGTTAATACGTGTAGGGGGCGTACGGTAGACTCAGTAGGTTCAAATAGAAATGATATTAATAAGAAATGGTGGAATCCCATTCGTGGTATATTACTGAAAGTAGCAATCAGACCTGTTGCTCTAACTGCTACTTCCGGAAAAAAAAACACCAAGAAGGAGCTGTACAACATAAACGACAGTGAAAGGTCTGTTTAAAGTTAGCGCCAGTCGCATAAGAGTCTCGCTAGTAGCACCACTATGGGGATGCAAATCTGGTTTCCTTTAAATACCCACTGTAACGGTCGTGAGCGTTATTTACGTTTCAGATTCGATGTGATGAGTTGACGTTAGTCAACAATGCCTTTAAGACGACAAAGACACCCTTACCAACACCCCACTGAGAATGAACAAGGTTGTGTAATCTGTCTGCGAGAAGCTGGATGTTCCTCCTTCGATACTGCAGAAAGAGACTTTAATGGCGTTAAGCGGGAGCTCATTGGAGGGCAGGGTGAAAGTCGGTTGTGTTTTCTAATGAAAGCTGGTTCTGGCTTGGTACCAGTGATGGCCGTGCGTTAATTTGAAGGACGCCAGTTGAGGGCCTCCAACCAATCTTCCTGCGTGCTAGGTACTCTTGACGTACACCTGCAGTTACAGTCTAGCGTGAGATTTCGTATAACTGCAGGAACACTCTCGTGGTTATCCCTCGAACCCCGACTGCAAATCTGTATGTCAGTCAGGTGGTTCGAACTGTTGTGCTGTCATTCATGAACGGCATTCCAGGGGACGTTTTCCGACATGATAACGCTCGTCCACATACCGCTATTGTGACCCAACATGCTCTACAGAGTGTCGACATGTTGCATAGGCCTGCTCGATCACCAGATCTGTCTCCAGTCCAGCACATATGGGACAACATTGGACGACAACTTCAGTTTCATTCACAACAAGCATTAACCGTCCCTATATTGACCGACGAAATGCAACAGCGATGGAGTTCCATGACACAAACTGACATCCGGCACCTGTGCAGCACAATGCTTGCATGTTTGCATGCTTGCATTCAACAATCTGGCGGATGCACCGGTTATTAATGAACCAGCATTCCACATCTGCAATGGCTTATCCCGCGCGTACATTAACTTGTGCCGGCCGAGGTGCCCGAGCGGTTCTAGGCCAGTCTGGAACCGCGCAACCGCTACGGTCACAGTCCTGCCTCGGACATGGACGTGTGTGATGTCCTTAGGTTAGTTAGGTTTAAGTAGTTCTAAGTTCTAGGGGACTGATGACCTCAGAAGTTAAGTCCCATAGTGCTCAGAGTCATTTGAACATCAACTTGTGACCTTGTAATGTTAGCCACTTAAATGTGTTTCCTAGACAAATTATAAATGAATTCCCGAAATTTCATTATTATACATTAACCATTTTTGGTGTTGTGACTTTTTTCCGTCACTGTGTTTGCTTCACTGCACAGCAGTCGTTTCTGCCGGGAAGTATTTGAAGAATTAGCGACAAAGAGAAGGTTACAGACAAGTAACACATGGGCGAAAATTCAGTTATTTTAGGAGTACAGACTCAATAAAACAAAAGACATGTAAAGCAGTCTTTATTGTGTGGGAAAACCACCAATCCACGATGCCATATTATCGCCGGTGATGGCCTCTCCTCCACGGGAAAAGAATTCAACTGAAGAAGAAACAAGTGATATACTCTATGTGATCAAAAGTATTCGGACACCTGGCTGCAAATGACTTACTAGTTCGTGGCGCCCTCCATCGGTAATGCTGGAATTCAATATGGTGTTGGCCCACTCTTAGCCCTTGATGACAGCTTCCACTCTCGCAGGCATACGTTCAGTCACGTGTTGGAAGGTTTCTTGAGGAATAGCAGCCCATTCTTCACGGAGTGCTGCACTGAGGAGAGGTATCGATGTCAGTCGGTGAGGCCTGGCACGAAGTCGGCGTTCCAGAACATCCCAAATGTGTTCTATAGGATTCAGATCAGGACTCTGTGCAGGCCAGTCCATTACAGGGATGTTATTGTCGTGTAAACACTCCACCATAGGCCGTGCATTATGAAAAAGTGGTCGATCGTGTCGAATGATGCAATCGAAATACCCGAATTGCTCTTCAACAGTGGCAAGCAAGAAAGTGCTTAAAACATAAATTTAGGCCTGTGCCGGCCGCGGTGGTCTCGCGGTTCTAGGCGCGCAGTCCGGAACCGTGCGACTGCTACGGTCGCAGGTTCGAATGCTGCCTCGGGCATGGATGTGTGTGATGTCCTTAGGTTAGTTAGCTTTAAGTAGTTCTAAGTTCTAGGGGACTAATGACCACAGCAGTTGAGTCCCATAGTGCTCAGAGCCATTTAAAAATGCAGGCCTGTGCAGTGTGATAGTGCCACGCAAAACAACAAGTGGTGCAAGCCGCCTCCATGAAAAACACGACCACACCCTAACACCACCACCTCCGAATTTGCTGTTGGCACTACACACGCTGGCAGATCATGTTCACCGAGCTTTAGCCATACACACACCCTGCCATCGGATCACCACATTGTGTACCATGATTCGTCACTACACACAACATTTTTCCACTGTTCAATTGTCCAATGTTTACTCTACTTACGCCAAGCGAGGCGTCGTTTGACATTTAGTGGCGCCGGCCTCTGTATCCGAGCGGTTCTAGACGCTTCAGTCTGGAACCGCGCTTCTGCTACGGTCGCAGGTTCGAATCCTGCTAGGGCATGGATGTGTGTGATGTCCTTAGGTTAGCTGGGTATAAGTAGTTCGAAGTCTAGGGGACTGATGACCTCAGATGTTAAGTCCCATAGTGCTGAGAGCTATTTGAACCATTCAACGCCGTGATGTGTGGCTTATGAGCAGCAGTTCGACCATGTAATCGAAGTTTTCTCACCTTCCGCCTAACTGTCACAGTACTTGCAGTGGATCCTGCGGTTTGGAATTCCTGTGTGATGAACTGGACAGATGTCTGCCTACTACACATTACGACCCTCTTCGACTGTCGGCGGTCTCTGTCAGTCAACAGACGAGGTCAGCCTGTACGCTTTTGTGCTGTACGTGTCCGTTGACGTTTCCACTTCACTATCACATCAGAAACAGTGGATCTATGGATGTTTAGGAGTGTGGAAATCTCGCGTACAGACGTATGACACAAGTGACACCCAGTCACCTGACCACGTTCGCAGTCCGTGAGTTCCGCGGAGCGCCCCATTCATCTCTCTCACGATGTCTAATGACTACTGCGGTCGCTGATATGGAGTACCTGGTAGTAGGTGGCAGCACAATGCACCTAATATGAGAAACGTATGTTTTTGGTGGTGTGTGGATACTTTTGACCACATAGTGTATGATCGAGTTTGTGGCAGCAACTCGAGGGCTCTAACTAGCCAAAAATAAGGGGGAGGGGGACGTTGGTTGGTCATGACAGTAACCAAGACTCTTTGCAAAGGGCGGTGTCTACATCAAGCTTGCAGGAATTGCTTCACACTGCTGTTTGTAGTAGGCTCGCAGCGCACGCTGCGGTCACGGCGTCCCGCGATAATCTAGTACAGCTTCTCGTGTTGCAACCGAACTGCTTGCTACTGCGATTAGACTCGGCAGGTCTGACTCCAAGGCGATGGAGGTCAACAAATGCTGTAAGCTAAGATGGAGGCATAGTTCTGTGCCAGTCTTCACGACAGATCAGAAGCAAGCAGATGAGGTGAGAGACCATGTAAGAGTGTTATTGGAAGCTTATTTCCATTAGTTTTATTCTCTAGTTAGTGTATTTTCACCGTTAAAAACATAGTCGCCGCAGCAAAAGTTACAGGGCTTCGCTGACCTCTCCCGCTGTTTCTGTGATGCGAGTCTATTAGAATGGTTGGTGTGCTTTGGCATCAGTTCAAGGACACCAGGAAAAAATGTATTCTTCCGTGACAGCGTCGCCGTGGAGTAAATTTGAAAGAAACTGTTTTTCTTTGCTTTTCACGCCATCTTGGAAAATTTTAACAACGTACTTCGCAGACATTACAAATTTATTCTGAGCTTAAACTCTGACTCTAGCAATATTCTGCAACCGCCTTCGTATCGCTCCTGTAGGGATCGTAAGGACAACAGTAGTTTCATTAAAGCACACTCAGAAGTATTTAAACATTATTGCCGTGCTCCATAAGTGAATAGGACGGGATAAGCACTATTAACGGGAGCAATGGGATGTACCCTCTGCCATGCACTTCACCACGGATGGGCAACCGGCGTCCCGAGGAAGAAGTTTGCAAAGCTACTCCTGTTGTTTGCCGACAGCGGTTGTGTATATCATTCCCGTATTTCATCTTTCTGTTCTTTCTCATATGTACGAGGGAGATAACTGCGAAGAAAACATGTTTAACGGAAGAAGTACTTCAGTTGATAGACGAAAGGAGGACGTGCAAAAATATTGAAGGTAATTCGGGAACACAGAAGCTACTTAGGAATGAGATAAACAGGAAGTGCGGGGAAGATAAGGCGAGGTGGCTGTAGGAAACATATCAAGAAATAAAAAAAGAAATGATTGTCAGATGGACTGACTCAGCATACAGAAAAGTGAAAATAACTTTCGGTGAAATTAAAAGCAAGGTCGGTAACAGTAATAGTGCAGTGGGAATTCCACTGTTAAATGTAGAGGAGAGAGTAAATAGGTGGAAAAAGTACATTGAAGGCCTTTAGATGTGGAGGACTTGACTGGTGACGTGGCAGAAGAAGAGACAGGAGTCGAATGGGCCGAAATAGGGGATGTAGTATTAGAACAAGAATTGAAAAGTGCTTCGTGAGACTTACGATCAAATAAGGCAGTAGGGATAAACAAAATTCCATCGGAGTTTCTAAATTCAGCAGGGGAAGTGGCAACGAAGGGACTATTTACACTGGTATCTAGAATGTATGAGAATGGCGATGTACCATCTGACTTTCAGAAAATCACCATCCACACAATTCCGTAGACTGCAAGAGCGGAGAAGTGCGAGAATTATGGCACAATCGGTTTTATGGGTGATGGATCCATGTTACTGACAAGAATGATGCACAGGAAAATGGAGAAAAAAACTGAGGATGTGTCAGATGACCAGCAGTTTGGCTTTAGGAAAGGTAAAAGTACCAGAGAGGCAATTCTGACGTTGCGTTTGATAAGGGAAGTAAGACTAAAGAAAATCAAGACACCTTCATAGGATTTGTCGACGTGGAAAAAGCGTGCGACAATGTAAAATGATGCATGATGTCGAAATTCTGAGAAAAATGGAAGTAAGATATAGGAAGAGACGGGTAACATAAAATGTGTACAAGAACCAAGAGGGAATTACAAGAGTGGACGACCAAGAACGAAGAACTCGGATTAAAAACAGTGCAAGACAGGGATGTACTCTTTCGCTCATACTGTTCAATCTGTACACTGAAGAAGCAATGATGGGAGTGGGATTAAAATTCAAGGTGAAAGGATATCAATAATACGATTCGCTGATGATATTGCTATCCTGAGTGAAAATTAGTGAGAAATAGATGACCTGCTGAATGGGTTGAGAGTAAACCGAAGAAAGACGAAAGTAATGAGAAGTAGCAGAAATGAGAACAGTGGGAATCAGGTTTGATAATCACGAAGTAGATGAAGTTAAGGAATTCTGCTACCTAGGCAGCACAATAAGGTACGACGGACGGAGCAAGGAGGACATAAAAAGGAGATTAGCACTCTCAAAAAGGGCAAACCTAGCCTAGGACAGTAGTCTGCTACTATCAAACATAAGCCTTAATTTGAGAAAGAACTTTCTGATGATGCACGTTTGGAGCACAGCACTGTATGGTGGTGAAATGTGGACTGTGAGAAAACCGGAACAGAATATAATGGAAACATATGAGATGTGCTGTTACAGTAGAATGCTGAATATTAGGTGAATTGATAAAGTAAGGAATGAAGAGGTGCTCCTCAGAATCAGCGAGTAAAGGAATATGGTGCATGGGAAACACTGACAAGCAGAAGGTACATGATGGTAGGACATCTGTTATGACATCAGGGAATAACTTGCATGGTACTAAAGGGAGCTGTAGAGGATAAAAACTTAAGTGGAAGACAGAGAGTGAAATACGTACAACAAATAATTGAGGACGTAAGCTGCAAGCACTACTCTAAGATGAAAAAGTTGGTACAGGCGATTCAAATCAGTCAGCAGACTGATGACCCAAAAAAGAATTCTTTCTCGTATTAACATTAGCAAATAATTCTTGTCCATTGTGATCGGATTAGAACACAACTACTGTTGACAATTAAGGTCAACTATAATGAATTAACTGCAACCAGTACGTTTTGTAGGCGTTTATTTTTCCGTGATGACATCTGAAGGTGCCTGACATCCCGTCTTTAGATGTTTAAATTTATTTATGCTTCGTGAACACTGTTCCTTTACTAAAGGCGTTGCAGAATCTTGCAACAGGAGTTTCTAAGGCAGCTGCCGTAAAACGTCGTAAGTAGAGATACAGTATTTACGACACGTAAATAAATGTAAACATCTGAATACGGTGTGAAAATAAAATGAATGTACCCACAAAAATGCGCGATTTGAGGCGTAAATTGTTGGCGTGGCCCGTGAGGAAAGGTGTGGCATTTATATTGGAGCGTTACCTCATGAACATTAAACTCGGGGACGTTACAATTCTGCGCTGGGAACACTTGGTGGCGCTCCGCGTAGGGAGACGGCCTGCGAGCTTAAGCTGTCGGCACACGAGAAGAGGCCGACGAGAAACGCAGGTAGTGGCGCATACGTCACAACAGAAGACACTGTAGGCCAGCAGCCGTTTCCGGCGGGGAACGAGAAACTGTTTCACACGAGTTTAATAATTCTTAACTGCGCGTTTACATGGATGCAAGTCCTCGATAGCACACGACAAAATTAAGACCTTAGGAGGGTAGCTTTTCAATTAAATATTGATTTCCCGTGAGCGCTGTACGGAGCCGAGCGTTCCCGAAGTGTGGCGGACAAGCCTACTAGTGTGACGTCACAAGTTCGTTGCAGGGCCTGCGTATCTCATATCTCGTTGGGGCAGCTAACAGTGGCGTGCATGTGCACGGGATATCCAATGTCACGAGAGACATCGCTGTCAGCACACGGCACAAGCTGATTAACGTGATTTTTGCTGTCTCAGCGCTATCCACCGGCAGTTGTCGCTTTTATTTGATCGTAAACCTTACAGTTCGTTCACGAAAATAGACGCCCTTAGAATTCCTTGGTTTGCTCTGATAAAACGCACGTTTCCTCCCTTGTCCATGCGCTAGTCAGTTAGTTAATTGATCAATAGCACGGAAAACCGTTATGACGTGGAAAGTGGCAAATGCACAAGAAATGCGCACAGGAAACAAGTTTTTGAAACTATTACTGCTGTCTGTCAGACATTTTATTTCATTTGGTAATCTATCAAAAAGTTTTATAGCAGCATATTTTAGCCCTTTCTGTGCCAAAGATAGGTTAAGTAAAGGATAGTGTAGGTCTTTCTTTTTTCTGGTATTGTAATCATGAATGTCGCTGTTGATTTTAAACTGGTCCATGTTGTTGAGAAAACATTTCATTACTGAGTAAATGTACTGTGAAGCAGTTTTAAGAATATCTAACCTTTTAAATAGATGCCTACAAGATGTGCAACTATGAACCCCACACATTATTCTAACTACTTTCTTTTGAGCAGTGAATACCTTTTGCCTAAGTGTTGAGTTGCCTCAGTATATTATTCCGTATGACATCAGAGAGTGGAAGTATGCAAAGTATGTTAGCTTACTAATTTCTACATACTCAAAATTGGCTATTACTCTGATTGCAAAAGTTGCTGATCCTAGTCGCTGTAGGAGATCCAAAATATGAATTTTCTAATTAAGATTCTTATCTATATGCACACCCAAAAACTTAGTATGCTCTAGCCTGGCTGCTGACTTCTTTTGATGTGTTACGTTTATTGAAGGAATTATACCTTTTGCAGCAGAAAATTGGATGTACTGTGTTTTTTCAAAGTTCAGAGCAAGCCCATTCGGAGAAAACCAATTAATAACTTTTCCATAGACCTTATTTGTATCATTTTCTATCGGACTTTCTTTTACTGGCTTAATAATTATGCTTGTATCATCAGCAAACAGTGTCAGTTCAGCATCTTGTTTCACGTAAGAAGGGAGGTCATTCACATATATCAAGAACATGCTGCTTTATCTGTATTATACACAAATAAGCACTTCGATATCCGTGAGCATGTAATAAAACAAAAGGGAAAGCTACATGTGTCGTCAATAAAGGACATCAGTTAATTAAAGTTCAGAAAGTTGAAGAAACTCAGTCCTGACAGAGAACTCACTTGTATGTACTTAGCATTAAGTATTACAGTCATTATTTCCATTAATTTCGTAAGAAAATTCTACAACCTTTTCGTAAACGCGAAGATGGAGCAAAAGAGAGAGAGAGAGAGAAAGAGAGAATTAGATACAACAGGATTCGAATCCTACACCAGCTTAGCCTCTGTTTCATAGCGTGGTGCCTCTACTCCCTACACTAGAATGCAGCTTCGTTATGAGTGACTTTTTATTTTATCTCACAGTTTTCTATAGGCTTTAATCCCCGAAATGTTATTAATTAACATTTAATTATAGCAAATGCTAACAAGAACGAACGAGCGAGGTGGCGCAGTGGTTAGCACACTGGACTTGTATTCGGGAGGAAGACGATTCATATCAGCGTCCGGATGTCCTGATTTAGGTTTCCCGTGATTTCCCTAAACCGGGATGGTTCCTTTGAAAGGGCACGGCTGACTTCTTTCTCAGTTCTTCCCTAATCTAAGCTTCTGCTCCGTCTCTAATAACGTCATTGTCGACAGGACGTTAAACACTAATTAACTCCTTCCTCTTCCTAACAAGGACGACACGTTTTTCATCAATATTCAGTGTGCCATAGCCTTAAAACGGCTTACTCTCAGAACACGCGAATTATAACGCGATAATAACTAAATACGAAAATACATTAACCACCAATATGACGTTTCCCGCCGTTTTATTGCAACAGATCGTACCAATAACGGGTCGTTAGCAAGACATTCGAAGTGCTGGTACTCAGAAACAGCGTATATTCATGGGATGTAAGGTATAACATAAAACCAACTGAATATGGGCTTCCACTGGGCACGACAAATGCAATATGTCGTCTTGCAAGCTTTCTGCTTGTCACGTAGTGAGCATTGTTGCTTCCTATTGGTTCTACGTTACGAAATGGCTCCTCAACGTGAAATAATACGAAGTGACATCACAAAACTATAAGGGCGCCACGTCAACGCTAGCTAACTCATCCCGACGGCATTAAGCACGTGTGTGAGTCAGGCCCGCGTGTCACCAAAGGTTAACCACGCCACTTCCCAGTGGTCTGCACAGTATGGCTATAGATCTAGATGTAGACCAGCTGATGGTCTTATGCTTCAGCAACATATTAGTGGGTCTAGAATCTTGAGTAAAATAGATTTAACGGGGAAAATTTGCATTTTAAATTTTACAGTTCACTGAATGTGCACGCAATGGACCCGTGACTGCGATCAACGGACACGATTTTCTCCTTCTGTCAGACAATGCAACTGAATTTTTGGTCAAATGTTTCAGTGTGACAAAGACATGAGTCCCTATAAATTACCAATGTGTTTTTGTCCGAATTTTCATAGTCAAACGAAGATTGGGAAATAAAAAAAATGTTTGTTAGTAAAAAAGGGTTTAAATGTTAGTAATTAGGGTAATTAAGAAAAATTAAAGAGTAATTTGAGGGTAAATTTTTGTCCGAATTTTCGTAATCAAAAAAAGAGGGGGGAATCGACGAATGGGGTATTAAATAGTCCAGCATGAAGTCTACTTTTGCAAAAAAGATTTAATTGCGCGTAAAAATCAGAGTAATTAAGGAAAATATAATTAGTGGCTAGAGGGAAACTACCTATCTAACTGAAGTGTCAAAAAGCTCATCTCTCCAAATATAGCCATTTTGCTCATAAATTGTTGCATTGGTACGATATTTAACTGTCAAAGCAGCTTCCTTTGAACCAAGTCCTAAATTCAGGGCATTTCGAAAACAAACCGCGCCAAGAGAGAGTTTGCGTAAACGTCTCTATGGTAAGGCCTCAGCATGTTCCCAGTTCTTAGGTGACCATTGTTTCTCCTGCAGCAGTAAGTGCTTCAGTGATGGAAACTGACAGGACCATAGCTAGCCGCTTCCTGAACAAAACTTGAAAACTAAAAAAAAAAATTACTAAAACGGTTATATGTTTGTGAAATAATTTGTCTGTAAGTAAAATGGAATTACTTAGAGAAACATTTGATGCGCCTTTAAGAAGCTCGAAATCAAGTACAGAAAATGAGGCGCCGATTGAGAATTGGAATTACAGTGTTTAACTGATAATCTTAGAATTTTAAAGAGTACTAGAAGATATTTGACTGGCGGATTATGTGGATCTCGCAGTCTGCTGTTGTGTGGCCTTTGCATGTTTTAACACCTATGGCCAGAAGTGCAAACACTTCCAACAATTTTTCAGTCTAAAAAATGTTTCAATAGAGAATCGTTCAGATGTCAGGGAAGACGATGTATATGGCGCAAGAGGTACTGCCTTCTTTACAAGTGCTGTCGTCACCATTGCTCATACCCTCTCAATTTTCCCGATACAAAAACCTGGCTAGTTGCCAGTAGCACTCGTGCACTGAGGATTCCACACAAACTTAATTATGTCTGCAGACAGTTCATCCATTCCGGGAATCGACGATTTCAATTATTTTTGCCTGTTATCGACGTTGATACTGGCAAGACACCGGTCCCAATGATTCCAAGACTTTCGAGAACGATGTAATTTCAAGTTCGAAGTCGCGTAACAAACGACAAAAGAAAATGTTTTCCTGTCGCATAGTTACAAATTAATCATTTTTTGAATTTTTCCGTTATTTGTACTGTGAAACGTTTCTTCTTGCCAAATTTCATGATTCTACGTTATGAGGAACTACCGTATAGGTTTTCCATATGTGAGCCTGCAAGTATCAAAATATGTGACAAATTGTCGTATCTTTTGATGACATTGACTTTGAAACTTAACGTTTTTCAACACCAAAGGACTGTGGACCTTAGTACGTGATGTACTATATATTTCAGCTTGATACGTTTACCCCTTCCTAGGAACGAGGTGTCTCAACAGACGGAAGGGATAGACAGATAACAAACGAGAAAAAAAAATTTTTCGTGTGAAAGAATTATAAATTAACAGTTTCGGATTTTTCCCCTTTCTTGCAGTGTGAAATCCTGATTCAAGCCAAATTTCATGATACTAGGTGAACTGGGAGTACCCTATAGGTTTTGATAAATGTGTTTGCTCCTGTGAAAATTTGTCACATAAATCGCCGCATCTTTTGAAACTAACGTTTATTATCCCTCCAAGGAACCACAGACCTTAGTATAGGACATAAATTTTAACTTGATAGGTCTAGTTGTTCCTCAGAAAAATAGGGCATAACAAATGTACAGTCAGACAGTCAGATAACAAATGGAAAAAAATGTTTGATATAATTACAGATTCCCAATTTTCGGATTGTTTTCCTTTACTTACACTGCAGAACCTTGGTTGTCAAATTTGATTCTAGACCAACTGGAAGTATGCTGCAGCTTTTGATGAGTGAGTTTGCGAATATCATAAAATTTGACGTGTATGGCCTACCAACAATCTGGTACCTATCAGCTCAATTGAAGAGATTGTCAAAATATGTACATTGGAATGACTGACAGGACATTTGACACAAGATATAAACAGCATATGATATCATTTAAATATGGTACAAACCATAACATTTGCAGATTATCTAAAACAAGAATACTATAGACCAACCAATATTGAAAAAGATGTGAACACCATAAGAATCAGTCAAGACAATAAAAACAGTTGCTCAGTTGACAAATAAATTTTTGAAACCAGACACTGTATAAAATAATTGAAGAAATTACCTGAAAAGGAAAAGAGCCTTCCCCATCCTTCACCCTCTCCCATCCACCCCCCACTCCCCTTGAAACCTCCCTTTAGAAAAATTTATGAATAATTGTGCTGATAAACCCCTTACGTTATTTGATTTTCCAACAGATGAGCAAAACTGAACGTGCACAGGCATTTCTCTCTTTACTTATTCAGATCATCAATAAACTGACACATAATATTTTTAGCACAACGCGATCTTACTTTTAATAATCCCTACAAAAGAATGGCCCTGACTAACAATAACCTATACCTTTCATGAATCACTTACCTCACAAAATTCTTCGTCACTCAAACTACTGCAATACAGCGAGTGCCAATACTGCCAGCTAAATAAAATGGTTCAAATGGCTCTGAGCACTATGAGACTTGACATCTATGGTCATCAGTCCCCTAGAACTTAGAACTACTTAAATCTAACTAACCTAAGGACAACACACAACACCCAGTCATCACGAGGCAGAGAAAATCCCTGACCCCGCCGGGAATCGAACCCGAGAACCCGGGCGTGGGAAGCGGGAACGCTACCGCACGACCAAGAGCTGCGGACAGCTAAATAAAAGATTCTAACTACTGAAGTCACTAACTACTGATAGGCATACATAGCAAATGAAAGATTTTGATAGAGAACAAACAATGTATTTACCTTAATAGTGTTCAAAAGTCATAATATATATATATCAGTTCATGACATCCAGTCTTACAAATTTACTGTCTCTGATGGACACACGTCCAGATCATCCGCTCTCAAAACTCCGCCATCTCTCTCCCCACATCCACCACTGCTGGCGGCTCACCTCCAACTGCGCAACGCTACGCGCTGTTCACATCCAACTGCCCAACACTACAATAGCGAATATTACAACAATGCCAACCAGCCACAGACTGCACACAGCATAGCCAGTGATTTTCATACAGAGCGCTACGTGGCGTTACCAATATAAAAACCTAAACAGCCTACTTAAACCCTCCCAGTTTCCTTTCACTTCTATCTCCTCACCTTCTACTGCAACCCACACCCCATCACACTGCTATACACTTATGTCGACTCATCATGGCTTCCTCTTCCCCCCCCCCCCTTTCCACGAAAAAGAAGAGTGTAGGGCAAAGACAAACTATAGCTCGTGTCATGTTGGAAGGCGGCCCTATTTTCAGCCGTTCTGCGCATCCCCGACCCAATGAGATTCATTCTCTTTCCGAGCGGCTAGCCGCGAGTTTCAAACTGGAATGCGAGAATCTCTCACCCACACGCTGCGCTGTTGCCGTATTTTGCGACAATGCAGTTTCATTCACAGAGCGACCGAATTCTTCACTCAGCTCTCGACGTTACTTTCTTATAGTAGTATAGCTGTGAATGTGTATCTGTAAACGTTTTTGTGTGATTTTCAAATGAAAATTTCGAGTGGTGGCAATAAATGTGAGGTCCCTCACAAGCAACTTTAATTAAATTGCGTGCCTACGGAGTATCTTCTTAGTCGTGTGACTGGTTTCATGATTTCCTGTCTCTGTATGTAGTAATCCACGGAAAATCACAAAGTGAAACAAGTGATAGAAGTGATACCTGGCGTTTGCAAGGAAGATCTGTTCCTGATCTAATAAACGATTTAGGAGACAATCTGAGCAACCCTCTTAGACTTTTTGCAGATTATGCTGTGATTTACCGTCTTATAAAGTCACCACAGATTAAAATAAATGAGAAAATTACTTAGACAAAATATCTGTATGGTGAGAAATGTGGCAATTGACTCTAAATAATGAAAAGTCTGAAGTCATGCGCATAAGTACTAAAAGGAATCCGCTAAATTCGGTTTACAGGATAAAACATACGTTTTAAAAGCTACATATTCAATTAAATACTCAGGGATTACAATTACGAATAACTTAAAATGCAACTATCACGTGGATAACGTCGTATGGAAAGCAAATTAAGGATTGCGATTTATTGGTAGAACACTTAGAAAATGCAACAGGTCTACTAAAGAGGCTACATACACTATGCTTTTCCGCCCTCTTCTGCAGTATTACTGTCAGTTGTGGGATCCACACCAGATAGAATTGAGCGAAAAAAATCAAAGAAGGGCAGCTCGTTTTGTACTTTCGCGAAGCACGGGAGAGACTGCCACGGACATGATACGCAAATTGGGCTGGCAATCAACAAAACAAAGGCGTTTTTCGTTGTCGCAGGACCTCCTCATGAAATTTCAGTCGCCAACTATTTTCCTCAGAGTGTGAAAATACTTTGTTGTCGCCCGTCTACATAGGGAGGAATGTTCATCATAATAAAATAAGAAAAATTAGAGCTCGCAAGGAAAGATAAAAGCGTTCGTGTTTCCTGCTAGCTGTTCGAGAGGGAAACGGTAAACAAATAGCTTGAGGGTGGTTCTATGAACGCTCTGCCGGGCACTTAATTGTAAATTGCAGAGTAATCGTGTAGATGTAGATGCTTCGGAAGGGGTCGAGGAGTTTATGTCCCGCATTTATAACTTCTTCAAATGTGAATTTGAAAGTGATTATTCTACTTTTAACATTTTGAAGACTCGAGAACGAACTGGAACGGACTGCAGAAGCACGTGTCGGCAAGAGAACTGTACAGAGAATAATAAACAAAGGTATCGGAACTGTAGAAATCTCAGGAAAATTTATTTTCGTATTGCCTTAAAACCATCGAAATAGCAAGAAAATTGTAACATAAATAGATGGTTTTGACAACGATGTTTTTAAGTGCTCCGTGTTTGAAATGTATGTACGAAAGGAATACCCAACGTCACAAAAGCTTGTTACAATTACACCTGAGCAAATTGCTTTCAAAGGTAGCGCTTCGTCAATGTAAAGAGTTTTTAAATACATTGGTTTTAAACATGTTAAGAATAGTGTTTTTAATTGAAAGAAGTGACACTGAAGCAGCACGGAGCACGTCCGTTATAAAGATGCACAGTACAAGAGGAGGAGGTAGTTCTACAGTGTATTAACTTGGTGAAACATGGGTGAATCAGATTCATTTCATGAATACCTGCTGGAAAATGAGTGATGATAATGGCGGTTTTAAAATTCCCTTAGGAAAATGTTCTTGGATACTTATTCTGCATGCTGGCTCTTTTTCTGATTTGGTTCCTGAGAGTAAACTTGTATTTAAGTGTAATAAAAACAGCAGAGACTACCGTTCGGAAATGAACGCTGTCACTTTCACGAAGTGATTCACTGAACAATTCGTGCCATACCTAGCTTCGATGTCGGTCATTGTAATTACCGTGCCAGTTACTTCAGCCGTTACAGAGAAATGACGAAGTACGAGCACCAGGAAAGGGAATACTGCGCTCTGGCTGAAAAACAAAAATATTCCGGACAATATAAGCCAGGCTCGTGCTGAACTCCTGCACGTTGATTTATAGGAGTCAGGCGACAGAAGGTACACATTTGATTTTCTTCCATGTGAATGTGGTCACACCCGCGTTTTACTGTCAGTATAATCCGATAGAATTTATCTGCGCACGGGTTACATGGTATTCAAGAGAAGATACTGAAAGGCTTGTGCATGAAGCAATAGGCAGCGTGGGCACGCTGAAAAGTTTCAAAAATGACTTTCGGCGTGGGCACGCTGAAAAGTTTCAAAAATGACTTTCACTGGGAAGTGAAGATACATGAAAGCCTTGAACGTATCATACTAAATTTACAATCAGATAGTTCGGACATGGACTCAGATAGCAGATGGCATTACGATGTAGACTTTGAAACAAAGTAGAGCAATGATATTTCTTCGTTTTAAAGACTCATGGTTTAAAAACGTTTTTGTCGACATATCAATTGCATACACTGTGCATGAGAACTTCCTAGCTTTTATTGATTATGAATAATGTAGCATGTGAAGTATTCAGACTATAATGTTCAACACGTTGTCCAAGTAGAGGTTAAACGTTTGCCAGCCTTTGTATTACTTGCGAGAATGCGGTTGGATAAATTCGTCGAAAATTCCGGTATTACGGCGACACGTAAACTCCTGTCATTTTCATGGCACGAATTGGAAAATGCCTTGAAATGAAAGGGAGGGTTACCTGTCGAGTTATCGGTGGTTTTCGACGTCATCGATCAGGATCTCGTCGAGTTATTCACAGAAGATGGTTAATTGTTAGCTTGTTCAATGGATCACAAATGCGTTCTCCCACTGTAATGTCGAACGAGTTAGTTTAAACTCATAATGCCTGTTGACACCGAAAAAAATGATAATATACTGACAATTTTTATGATAGTCTTTTGCACTAGTGTTTGCTACCAGTAATTCCTTTTTACGCATGGTGATATACATTGAACAGCAGTGAAACACCCCATATAAGCGCATTATACACATTTAACAATTATATGGAGTAGAAGCAGTTGTCAAACAAACATAATGATTTCGGTTTGAGTTTGAAGTTTATTTTGTTATATATTACATTTTTACTTATAATACAGTTCAAATCGCAATAAATTGCAACTATTTTCGATGATTATTTTGAGAAAAATTGTTCTTGACGTCTTCAAAGCGTAGTATCAGATGTTCTCGCCTTCCGACGTTTCACAGACAATTGCTGTGGAGAAATGGACACAACCTCAACACTCACAAGTAAGATTACTCTCATGCAGACGAGTGATTGAAATCAGTTTTAAAATGTATTATTCACTCATAGATTTGAAAGTATAATACGGTGTACCGAAGGCAAATGAACGTGATTGTTGGCCGCAGCAACACACATTTCGACAACACGGACTTCGTTTGGCCGCTCTCTACCGCCACGCCTGCGCAGATCGCGTCCCCTCCACGGCTCCCTATCGCTGCGCCTCTATGCGCGAAAGCGCCGACTTACGTGAAGCAGGCTATAGATGAAGTGTTTTGTTGGCAAGATTATAAAACATGAATCGCAATACATACTTAAAAGTATAAAAATAAACAGAAAACAGTGGTGTGCGCAAAAGTGTGTTGTGCAAACGTAAGAAGTGCATAGTCCTGCAGAGCAACTAAAAATTAGACTACAAGTATCAGTGTCTAACGAAGAAAAATACCAAAGACGTGCTATAAAAAAAACAGCAGACGCCATTTTACGTTGTAGGCTAAAAACCAAGCGTAAATCACCGTAAGTTAAAGCAACATATTGTTAACGAACTGTTTTTCGATCTTAAAAACAATTCAAAATGTAAATATCTTTAATTACAGACCACTGATGATGCTTTACCTCAATAAAGCGAAACGTGTGTGGTGTTGTAGTCGCAACGACAGAACCAAAATACCTTCAGGGATCCTATAAGGGTTCCGCTTTTACCGACTGAGGCACAGAACTCTAAAAAGTACTAGACTACGAGCACCGTACAAGGGAGCGTCAAACGCTTCAGTAATCTATTCTATTTCTTACTTTTAGATAAGTTATTTCACAAACCATCTGACCTTTTCTTCAATTTTTTCTTAATTAATTAGATATGTGCACTCTCTTTGTACCGTTTGGACGTAACGACTGCTAGGATCTCTCCGAGTGTATAGTATAAGTCTATGGTTTATAAGTTGCTGCCACGGTCTGCAAAGGATGAAATCCTTGTAGCTTGAATTCAAAGGATTTCTTCCAGAAATCTGTTCATCAACATGTTATGGATTTCGCTTACATACAACGATCCTTGTCTTCCTTTCAAGTTTTTCACTATTAAGTTTCCTTGCCCCAATCGGTAAAAACGGAACCATTAATAGAATCGCTTTGTTACCCGTCCGCTTGCCTCTCCAACTATTACAAATCCTTTTTCTCAGTAACGGGTCGACGTATCAAGCTAAAATCTGTCACGTACTGAGGTCTATAGTCCTTTGTTGGTGTAAATATGTTAAGCTTTTAAGTCAATGCGATCAAAAGATGCGCCGGCCGGAGTGGTCGAGCGGTTCTAGGCGCTACAGTCTGGAACCGCGCGACCGCTACGGTCGCAGGTTCGAATCCTGCCGTGGGCATGGATGTGTGTGCTGTCCTTAGGTTACTTAGGTTTAAGTAGTTCCAGGGGACTGATGACCTCAGAAGTTAAGTCCCATAGTGCTCAAGCCGGCCGAAGTGGACGTGCGGTTAAAGGCGCTGCAGTCTGGAACCGCAAGACCGCTCCGGTCGCAGGTTCGAATCCTGCCTCGGGCATGGATGTTTGTGATATCCTTAGGTTAGTTAGGTTTAACTAGTTCTAAGTTCTAGGGGACTAATGACCTCAGCAGTTGAGTCCCATAGTGCTCAGAGCCATTTTTGAACCCATAGTGCTCAGAGCCATTTGAACCATTTGATCAAAAGATGCGGTCATTTATGTCACATATTTTGATACTCGCAAACTCACTCATTAGAAGCTATATGGCACTTCCCCTTGACGTAGAATCATAACATTTGGCAAGAAGAAAGGTTTCACAATACAAGTACAGGGAAAACATCGGAAAACTAGCAATTTGTAATTATATTACACGGCAAAAATATTGCTTCTGGCATCTGTTATCCGACGTCAAACTTGGAACTAAAACAACCAGTAGTTCTGCATTCAGGCTGACTGGGTCGCAGTAATAAAAGTCAAACACCAGGTAAAGAATGAGTTTGCTGCTCATGTGACGCGTTTTGGGACTTCTCCATCCTCAGATAAATGGTTCAAATGGCTCTGAGCACTATGGGACTTAACTTCTAAGGTCATCAGTCCCCTAGAACTGAGAACTACTTAAACATAACTAACCTAAGAACAGCACACACATCCATGCCCGAGGCAGGATTCGAACCTGCGACCGTAGCGGTCGCGCGGTTCCAAACTGTAGCGCCTAGAACTGCTCGGTCACCCCGGCCGGCCATCCTCAGATATCCGGCAGTTATTACTGCACGTAAACAGGGCGTTTCAAGTTGCCTGTAAAAGCCATATCTACATGCAGTACGCGCTCCTGGGTATCTGATGATGGATAAATTCTAAAACACGTCGTATGAGCAATAAAATCATTCCATGCTTGTTGTTTGACTTTTAGCATTGGGACTCAATCAGTCTGAAAGGAGCACTGCTGACGATTATAATAATAGTCGCCTGCTTCCTACATGACTTTATGACATATTTATGTTATTAAAAACGTTCTCGAAAATGGGACAGATAGATGCCAGTAACAATGTCGATAATAGGGAAAAACGGTTGAGTATCTCGACTCCCTGAATGAATGGACTGTTTATGTACATAATTTAGGGAATTCTCAGGACGCGAGTCCTGCTCGCAACTGCCCTTTTTTTTATTTCCTTTCGTTCTTCTGGACGCCTGAGGGCACCTTGGGTACAGGTGCCTCCGGCACGCCCTGGTTACCCCAGCCTGCGTGCGGCGCTGGGCTACGGCACGATACGTCGACAAGGGCCGCTCTAACGGAATAGGGCACCCACGTCGTGAGACTGGGGCGTGGACTTCCGGACCCTTGGGAGCCGCATCCACTTAGCGGCAGGTGACGTCAGCGGCGGTGCGACGCGCTGCCGTGCAGCCCCGCTGGAGACTGCCTCCGGTCTGGTCGCCGGTGATTCAGCCGCGCCGCTCTACGCCTTGTCGGCGACGGCAGAGCCACCTGGCGGCGCAGCGTTGCCTCGCCTCGCGGGCCGACAGTGTTGGCGTTGCCGCGGCCGGCGACTGACGTGTTCGTTCCTGCGAGCCGCGCGCCCGTCTGACCACCTCGTGGCCGCGCCGCTGGTTCGTTCGACTGCTTCAGATGCAGTGTGCGCTGACCGGACAGAGAGACGACGTTCACCAGACCTCGGCCATGGAGCGGCGACCGCCTCAGAGCTTCTTTTCCAGTAAAATAGTGCTGTGTATAGTGACCTATTATATCCCAACCTCCGATCAGTGAATTTGTGTAACTAACGATATCGTTGAACAGGAACAAAAACGACGCCCGTGCCACTTCGTTCTAGACCAGGTTAGTGCGGAGTTCATGTTTTTCCAACGTATTATTGAAGCTGTGGCCTTCACCGGTGTCTGTAAACTTCGTGTGCTGGGGCGCAAGATTTTTAAATGCTCCAACGGTTCCCCCGCTATCGCCGGTGCTTTTCAACAGTTGACGACCTAAAAACTACCGCTTCGACGCCGCTGTGGGTCTTATAAAGCGACAAAACGAAGCAGCGGCAGTCTATTCCTTAAAGCTACTTTCCCCTACTCAGGTCAGACCCCGTTTCGGGCAGCTGTGCCCAGTTTCTGATACCTACGTCTTTGTTAGAAGACGCACAGCGGAAGCAGAACGTCTTTTGCTTCCTCATCATGTGTGGAAAATACCGAAGAAACGTTCCTACTTGAAAAAACTCAGAATTCTAACTCTAGATCGCATGAAAATCAACAACTTGTAATTACTGTTTATACCTTTGAAATTTAGCGTAGCAAGAGAAACTTTTAAAAATTATGGAATTAAAAAAAAACTTTTCGTAGGAGACTGTCTACAGCTGTTAGATATTAGAGAAAAAAAAACATTTGTGCAATCAGCTAAACAACTGTAAGGTTATTCTCTGCTGGTTTCGATTATTACAATCATCTTCCGAGGAGGAAAACGGTGCACATCTATGGAACAAACATACATTTTGTCACATATGATCCAATCAAATGTAGACCATACATAATTGTCATATAGTAAAAATTATATATTGGGTACGGTTGATTGGGTCATAATATCTTACGGAGATGTATTTTTGATCCATTGATGCACATAATTTCTCTCCTGAAGATGACAATACTCGAAACCGGTAGAGAATAAACATACAACTGGTACAGCTGATGGCACAAATATGAGTTTTTTCAAAAAAGAAAAAAAGGAAACCTTTTCTTATGAACATTAACCGAAAGATTGTCTGTAACGACGTGCATCGTGTAAAGCGTTAATTACAAAATTAACAGCAGCCCGAAACTACGGCCTAGTAAAGCAGAAATTTCACGAATTAGTGACTTGACAGTGTTATTTCCTCACAATGTTAGTTAACACACTTCGTAGTGTGGCGTGATGAATAAGATCGAGGGTCTTCGTCATCGGGCTGCTTTGTAATTCATATCATCTGCGTCATGTATTATGATTCAAGTGAATGGTGCGCTACGCTGAAAGTTCCCTTTTATCTGACAGTTTCTTCCCCTCCCCACCACTTCTCCGCCCACAATCGTCTGCTCTGCCCATTCTGGCCTTGAACTTCCTGCTGTCATCCCAGCTGCGCTCAGTTGTTTTCTCTTTTAGCTCGCCTTGCCCTTTGCACCATTATTCTTGTTGCAACAAAGCTGGACATTTATCATCGCAATATTCTCACTGTTAATTCTGCAATACAGAATGGGCGTTTGAGAGCCGGTTATTGTAGGAAGAATTTCGTATTATGTAACAGTTTGACACCTACTGGTAGCAGTCATAATAATTTTTCGCTGTGATGTTTTTCTAAAACCAGTCTGCAACATTCAGCAGCAATTTTCTCTGACAGAATCAAGCTCCTACTTTCGCGCCCTGGGGTACTAAAATTCGATATATCTAAAATAGATAAGCTGATGTGTTTTGCCTATTATGTGCACTATTTTTCAACTGATTTCCCGAAGAAGATAATTGTTTTCTCCTACATTAATAAGTTGTCGAATAGAAACAGTGTTCACATGCGAGTTAACATACAGGGAATTGCCATCTGAAATGAAGCCTTCGAAACTGTTAAGTGTGATCGATAGCTGTTTTGTTGCTGGTCAACAGGACAACGCCCCTACTGCTGCTGCATTGTGCGAAGTAGTCTTTAAAGCGCGAGTGCATACGAGACTGTAAAATGAACCATCCATATTTCTCATTAGTACGTTTGCTGACACTATTTTAAAGAAATCACGAGAGAGACACTGATCTGAAATTCACAGTCTCGCCTTTCGGAATTTTATCACAGTCGATTATCCATGCGATATGTTATCAGTCATCTAGCCAGCTTTAAAGTTAAAGAGTTTGTTTTTATCGCTTTGCACTTGAACTCATTAGGCGCTGGTGTATTCATCAACGGGTGCAATTGTGACAACTTGTGTGTTGTGTTAGGATTCGAACCTGGCCCTCTCCGACGACGCATCACAACCCGACTTGGGGCTTGTTGCTACGGTTTCGTCTTCCTAGTTCCGTCATTAACTATCTCGTGTGCAGCTGCGAACTTCATGACCGCACATTTTCTCGGTTATCTTTCCGCGCCGCGTTCCAGAAGTGGACACGCTAAGCCGCGGCGTTTTTTCACCTTGCCGCGTCCTTCGCTTATCGGCCCGGGGCACTCCGGGCGCTCTTCTATCGTGGCGAGTGGCGAAGGAACTTCCTGCCGCTCTCCGTTCTGAGGAAATGTCAACACCAGATAATGAGGTATTTGGTAGCTCTGACTCAGCGCGCACGTTTCCGTAAGTTGGAGACATCCACGGTCTATATTTAGACAGGCCTTCCGCTTTGTGCGTTACTGCATCATTACTCTGGCCGACTCAGCCTAATGTAACGGCAGTCGTAAGACAGTGCGCAGTGGTTTGCATCGTCTGGTGTAATAGGACACTTCCAGAATGCTGCGGAATGGAAAGCTTAATGCTTCAGCACTTTCTGTTGACTGTATTGTACGAAAATCGCCCCTGGACGTCAGACGCGATGTGAAAGTACTCTCTCAAATTGGTGTGGCTCGAATGTGATACTGGACACATCTGGAAATCTTGGTCGTGGTAACAGTGATCTGTAACGTAGCCCGAGGTCTAAGCTGAAAGCTGATAATCTGGTCGAGAGTCGGTGAAGACGACGATTGTGAATGCCATAGAAAGGTTGTGACAGCCTAATGTTTATGTTCTCACCACATTCAAGGCGTTTTTCATCATAAACTCTTCAACTGTTTGGCCAACCCATTAAACGTATATTAGACAATGGACTTGCTCCTGATGAATATTTTAATGTATGTTACGTTCACATAAACTACAAAAAATGCAAGGAAGGTTGAATGCGTAACTTTCACTGACTGGTGTTGCAAATACGTGCATTCATATGGATTTTTATTCCCATGCTTGCGGAGAATAGTGATAGTAGTGTCCGACTTCTTACAAGCAAATAATAACGTTCTGGGTTCGAGTCCCGATTCGGCACATACAGTTCACCTCTCAGGAAGTTTTCAGTTTTACCCAGGCTTGTTTCATCACCTCTGAGACATCGTCAGAGCACTGATTTCTTCCATTACTGAAAATTGTATCTTTGCGTCTATCCATTTCAGAGACTATTTTAGTAGCACAGCTGGCCACACCTAAAGCAAATTTTCTGATGTAATAATTCGACACACAGTCTGTCCATTAAAGGTAAAGTCGTCGCCAACTAGATGCCTTTCTAGACATGGCGCTTTGTAAGAGGCGCTGTGCAGTCCTCTTCCTCCTAATTTTGAAATGACTTGCCCACTCTTTTGTTGGGGGAGCTGAAGTTTTACTGTGGCATGACTACACATTTTACACACTAACGACACTTTCGAGATGCGACGGAAGTGTTAAGTTTCCGACAAAAAAAAAAAAACATAGGAACGAACGGGGATCGAACCCCGAGTCCATAAATATGCCACTTTACCAATTTTATATTTTCAGGAATTTCAACCACTTATATATAAATATTTCTGCGATAGGTATAAAAGTGTTAATAGATTGATTTAAAACTTAATTGGCAGAGACAGTTTGTAAGAACAAATTTTTCTTTCACGCTTTGTTTAGAAATTTAGAAATTTAGAAATTATCAGTGCTCTTAGAAACCGATCCAGTTACAACAAAAAGACTTGACGAATCTTGACAAGATTATCCACATTACATATCACTTGGAGTATGAAATGACTTGAGACCCACCCATTCAGTACCAAGGAGTAACTGAAGTAGAAATAAAAACTGATATCACTTATTGCAGGAGAAAACAGCACCAGAGATTAATATAAATAAATCTGTACACGTTAATGAGAATATTGCTTTTCAACATTTTACATGTCTCTGCAGCTTTTGCCCTTAAATAAAGTTTGTTTTTAATCCTTAAAAAATAACCTTTTGTGCTTCTTCCGAACTAGGAACTGTATCTGAATTGCTACAGAACCTTGGCTCTGACTTCTTGGATGGGGATTCCAGTTTTTAACAGTTTCCTTTTTCGTTATTTCAACTTCTTGTATGGGATCCTTATCAGATGTTTGCCCATAACTGACATTTTCTTGCTGTTTTTCACTCTACTGTTCAACTAAAGGAAGTTACATAAATAAAACATTAAACTGACGATTATGTTTATACGTATTGTTTATGCTTGTGAACTGCAAGTGCTGCAATGCTTCCTGCAACACGTCAACCTATGACTTCCTTGCGAAATACTATTTGTAGCATGTCAAATTCTTTATTGTTCTTTTTGTTGAAATTTTATGGAACGCTTTCGCTACGTAGCAGTTGAAATCTTCAGTGCTGTCCGAACTTCTTTCATGAATCATGGAATTTACGAAATTTCCATGGAGTCACATAATTGCGTTAGAGTTTTATTGCTGAGAGTACGTCCCATCCGGAGCAATTGGTTCTTTCGTAGTGATGAACCTGCCATCATTTCTCCTGAGAAATACTACCTTCTCCTTTATTGGTACCCGAATCGTTGAGCCACTACACTGTCGGTATTTGGATTTTAAAAAAAATCTTTAATTTTATATTATTCACTACTGTGCAGTTTTAGCTGTGTGACAGTTTTCAAGTGTAGGGTATAGGTATAACCGGTCAAATGGGCGTGTTTGCCTTCAAGAGACACTTTTCATCTTGTTTATTTTAAAGTCCGGACAGCCGTACAATAGTGATGAATATAAAATATAATATTTGGATCCAATAATAACAGCCAGTGAAGCAGTAGCTCAATACCGACTGCAGCATGCCATTGTCACGTTGTAGATTTTATCTCTGTCATTTAAGGTGAGTTGTTGGCTGTTTTCATCTACATGTTATTAAGCCTTCAGAATAGTTAATTTTCTGTACGTTTTTCTCGTACTCGGTTACGGTTTTAACAGCACTGTACTTCAGAGAAGACGGTTGCTGTTTATCCCTACATGTATACTCTTCTGGTGTGCTTAATGGGTGTTTCCAATTCTGATCCAGTTATTGTACCGTGCAACGCGATTTAGTGCAACCTCGTGAAAATTTTTAGTCAACAGTGATAATCAGCTGGTCACAGTTCCTTTCGCTTCGTCATCTTCGTGGAAGCGGCAGATGTCATCATCTATCTGCAGTCTTACTCCTTCACGAAACTTCCTCAATTCAGTTTAAGGGCCGTCGGCTTCGCTTGTTGCTATTAACTTCCGCATTCTTCATTGATTAACTCTGTGACTCATCCCAACAAACCATATAAATGTGACCGTACATGTCTGTTGTCACATTTCTTGCGTTCGTATAATGACATTAGGTCCTCAGATTCACATGTGTTGCCCGTTTCGATTACATTCTTCTTTATAAAATCCTGCCACCACTCGGACGCACACTGAAATGAAGATAACACTCGTGCAGAAAACAAGTCCGTCTTCGCGGCTAAACCATCATAGTGACAACCTGCTTCGTGGAGAGCTCGGGTTTGATTTGTGGCATGTCTGTCGCCACAATAGATGGGAAAGTAGTTACTCCTGTTTGGAAGAAGCTATATTTGCGGCCGGGAGGGAAATGTAACGCGTAGAATGAGTAATTCCGCCCAGTGACGTCACCTGTAAAGGATACCATACCAGTCGATTAACCTGCCCGCGGATTTCAGTTTTTACCCAATATTTACGTGGTAGCTCCGGAAAATTACTAGGCACACCACACAGTTATAAATAGAACGCGCCGTCAGGCTGAGCTATCTGCCGGCCGGGAGTTCAGAACGAGAATTAAAGAAAGAGTGATAACATTGTGTATCAGCTTACGTTTTTCGGTAGCTTAGTGGAGATCCAGACGATACCTTTGTATGAAAATTCTGCGCGCATACTTTATTTAATACATAAATTACAGGAAAACGATCCTAGGGAACAAAATTGTATTTAAAAACGTTTCGTGGAAGCACGCAAAATTTTAGCACGCTCCTCCAGCTTCATGACACACGTGAGGATATTGCAAATTGCGGCGTGCATGCATAAAAACATGTCCTTACGTCACGCACCATTACCGCGAACAACTCAGCGAGAAATAATGGGATTTAAATTACAGTCATAAGTCGAAAGAGAATTGCTTCAGCGTCTATTAACTATTTTAATTGCAGAATACTAACTTCACTAAGATCACACATTTCGACAGGCAGCTAACGACAGCTCGAATGAGGAAAAGCGCTATGCAACATTGTATTTCATATTTCACATCATTTTCTGCAGTAGTGAAGTATCAGTACATATTTTTACTATCCGCCTCTTCTTTACAAAGGTTAGCGTGATGTTTGGCGTAACGAAGTTGAATGCGAGTCGAACGTAGTTGGACATGAATTTCTGGCGACATAAAGAGTTCCCGTGAATCAGCTGTTCGCAGTGCGGCGCAAAGAACTCCGGAGATTGCAATACACGCCATCAAAATTGCTCAGCGTATCCAAGCAATAACTTGTACACTAAGGTGACAAAAGTCACTAGACAGCAGTATGCACATATACATGTGGCGTTAGTGTCGCGTACACGAGGTACAAAAGCGCAGTGCGTTGGCGGAACCGTCATCTGTATTCGGGTGATCCATGTGAAAAGGTGTCCGACGTGATTATGGCCGCACGACAGGAAATAATACACTTTGGACGCGGAATGGTAGTTAGAGCTAGCTGCGTGGGACATTCCATTACGGGAATCGTTAGGGAATTCAATATTCTGATACCTCCAGTGTCAAGAGTGTGTCGAGAATACCAAATTTCAGGCATTAACTCTCTCAACGGACAACCCAGCGGCCGACGTCCTTCACTTAACGAACCAGAGAACGGCGTAACACAAGCAACACTGCGTGAAATGACCGCAGAAATCAATGTGGGGCGTACGACGTACGTGGCGGAATTTGGAGTTAATAAGCTGTGGCAGCATACGACCGTCGCCAGTGGCTTTGCTAACAGCACGACATTGCCTGCCGCGGCTGTCCTGGGCTTGTGACGATATCGGTTGGACCCTAGAAGACGCGAAAACCTGCATCTGCTGATAGAGTTCGAGTGCGGTGCTGACCCCGTGAAGCCATGGACCCATGTTGTCGACAAGGCACTTTGCAAGCTGGCGGTGTCTCCACAATGGTGTGAGTTGTGTTTGCATGGAATGGATTAGGTCCTCTGGCCTGACTGTACCGACCATTGACTGAAAATTGTTACGTCCGGCTACACGGAGACTACTTACCGCCATTTATGGACTTCATGCTCCTAAACTACAGCGGAATTTTTTTGGATGACATTGCGCCATGTGAACGGGCCACGATTGTCCGCGATTGGTTTGAAGAAAATTCTGGACAATTCCAGCGAATGATTTCGCCACCCAGGTCGCCCGACTATGGGACATAATCGACAGGCCAATTCGTACACAGAATCCTGCACCGGCAACACTTTCGCAATTACAAACGGCTATAGAGGCATTAAGGCTCAGTATGTGTGCAGGGGACTTCCAACCACTTGGTCATTGCCACGTCGAGTTGCTGCACTTCACCAGGCAAAAGGAGTCCGACACTATATTAGGAGGTACCCCACGACTTTTGTTCAGGTAAAATTATGTGCTAAACAATGACTACAATAGGCATATGGGCTACGCATCCATATAATTTCTAAGCTATTCGTCGTTTTTTGTACAGAATTTCTTTCAAAAACGAGCTAACCCAACAGTGGGTAAGCAGCATAAGGCGGGAACAAGTGGCGGCCTACTGAGTGTACCTACATGCGCTCTTCTTCTCTTAGGGCTTCTCGTAAATCTTAAGCGTGACTGCAACATCTACTGTGCAGATGTGTGAAATAATAAGTCACCAGTTGCGGAAGGTAGTAGTCAAAAGCTCTTGACCTTCCCGTAAATGCTCTTTTCAGTAAACCAAAAATCCTATCGCAATATGAGGTAAAACATTGTAGTCCAATATTTCATTAGAACTGCTGAAAGACACAGAAAAAAAACACGGCTCTGGAACAAAAATCTGTAGATCACGTATCTGAAATTATGCTCAACAGCAACGATGATTAAGACTTCGAATCGCATATCGAAATGTTTATTTACGGCTACTATCGGCTGTTTTCTCTATAAAGATAGATACTTAAGGCAGAAGTTCCTGGTGGAAACACGCTAAATGTCATCCAATCAAAGATGTATGGAAGTGTTGTACAGAAATTCGCCAGCATCTATAGGGTAAGATACACTAGTTATTACGGAAACCGCGCACTGACATTAGTCACTAGAATAACGCAGGAACTCGCACGTCGCAAACATTACGCTTGAGATGACATAGTACACGAGAAGCGCCCTTCATATTTGGGAATTATTTCCCGAAACGCGTCGTGCGGCCAGTAAATTAAAAAAAAATCGCAACTGGCGGTGGCAAATGTTATTCTATGACAAAAAAACCATATGATTGCGTATTAGCAGACGACTATATCGCTTAACATGACGTTGCTAAACATGGCGGCTAAGTTTTCAGTTGGCTACAAATATGGCGCCTCCTTGGCTAATCTGTGTTGATATCTCTATCAAGGGACGTGACCGTACCTCGCACCAAACAAACACGACGGGATTCGTCAGTCCACGTTCCGAGCCATCAAACTACAGGCATCAGAACAAGAAAAAACCCTCTGCTAAGAAAAACAACAAAATTTCCCAGAATTTTTGCGGAGTTATGCTAAAGCGGTGAACTGAACACTGTTGTTAACATATTAAGCCATTTTCTTGTTACTATTAAAAATCTTCATCCATCCTGGTCCCTCGCTGATGTCTGTCATGTAGCCTATTTTGTTTTCCTAAACGAGACCTGCAAACTACCTCTGTCAACTGAGCAATCGTTTTGATTGCTGAGTTAATATTGTTGCCCAAAACGTCTAGGACATTCGCAAGGCCACTTCCAAAACATGGCTGAGAAAGTAGTGTTACAGGTCTCACTTGAGAGGACAAAATACGAGACAAACACAAGCCATAGACCAGAATGGATGATTGTAAACAAAACGAAGATTAATCATGTGAAGACATCTATGTATCTGGGTGATGTAATTCAACAGAATGGCTCAGAATAGGAACGAATCAATCTTAGGATCTGCAAACTGGACTGACAAAAAACGTCTATAGTAATGATTCATTGAGCACTTAATCCAAGTTAAGACGCTACGGCACGTTTTTGCTTCGAAGACTTTGATTATGAATAGGCAGCGATTGGTTCGATATGTTAATCAAAAGAGAGCACTGGCTGTCAAGGAATATTTTAGGCAACAGATGAATTAATGGACTCGTATGTTTTAGATCTAATGAAGAGCTGTACAGAAAGACAGTAACATAATCGATTAAAGAGGAAAGATTGTTCTATGGGCACATCATCAGAATGTCCGATAATCGTACAAGAAGACCGTAAGACGTCACAGAGTCACGTGTTCAAGTGATACTGGCACAATATCAAAGCTGGAAGACAAACAAGGGCTAAAAGGGGAGATTATACTTATCGATAACTCGTAGAACTTACACAATGGCTCAATTCTAATGCATTAAAAAAAATTAAAGCGTCGAAATCAGCGACAAATTAAAAAAAATCGGTGAGGGCAAGCTTTCATTCACTATATATATATATCCATTTGACAATTTTAGCTAATCAGCGACCGATCTCCTTTTCACTTTCGGAAAAAGTGTCGACTAACAGCGCATTTTGCATGAAATAGGAAACGTGGGCCGTTTTTATCGTGCTGGTCGGAGAAAGCGGTGATTCCCGGTTGTGATTAACGCCGTATGATAGTCTCTTATTTACTCGTGTGGTGTATGGCTTAGATAAGAATAACATGTTCGAGCCTTAATAATACTGTTTCCCTGTTTCTAGCCGATACCGTTGCACGCTACAGATACTGACTAGACCGATAAAGATCGAAAATGAATATCGTTAGTGGTAAAATGTAATTCAAGCGAGTGGAAAAATCACACCTTGTGTCGATCTCGTGTGCAGTGGCACTGGCCATGTCTGCAGCTAGTTGCTCTGGTACACGTGTATAACCTACTTCTATCAAAAGGTCTATTCATAAACATACAATACCGAAAGACATTCGATAGTTTTACGCTGTCTGTTAAAGAAAAAATAAGAGATCGCATAATATAGGACCAACATTGTGAGTGAATTCTTAACTTCCTAGTAGATAAAACTCTACACGTTGCGCTTAACAAGGGGAAATCGTCAAATGTTGAAATATTGGCTCAAATGGCTCTGAGACCTACGGGACTTAACATCTGAGGTGATCAGTCCCCTAGAACTTAGAACTACTTAAACCTAACGAACCTAAAGACATCACACACATCCATGCCCGAGGCTGGATTCGAACCTGCGACCGTCACGGTCGCGCGGTTCCAGACTGAAGCGCCTAGAACCGCTCGGCCTCTCCTGCCGGCCGAGGAATTTTTTCTATTTTGTACAAGGGACACGTGGTCTTCCGTGGCTCCTTACGAAGTGATAATAACATAGATTTAATCCGTATGTGACTCAGGTTTGTTTCTGTAAAAATACCTTCACAATAGCAAAAAAAAAAAAAAAAAAAGACTCGTGTACTACGCAACATACATTAAAAGTGCTGTTTGGGCAGTAAAATAACTGACACGGTCAAGTAGAGAGTATATAAAATGCAGACTGGCCTTAACAAGGAAAGTATTACTGAAAAAGAGGAATTTGTTATCATCGAATATAAATTTAAGTGTTAGGAGGTCTTTTCTGGAATGTAGACTTGCGCGGAGTGAAGCCTGGTCAACAAGTAGTTCAAACAAGAAAACAATAGAAGATTTTGATATGTGATGGTATAATAGAATGCTGAAGATTGGGTAGGTAGATTGCGTAACTGGTAAAGAGGTACTTGACTAAAGAAGGGATCGGTTGATAATCTACACTGCGAATTACCAAGGAATCCTTAGTTTGGTATTAGAGGGAAGTGTAGGGGATAAACCTGAAGAGGGAGACCAAGAGGTGGATACTCTAAGCAGGTTCACAACAATGTAGGGTGCTGTAGTCACGCAGAGACGAAGATGCTTGCGCAGGATAGACTCCCGTGGAGAGCTGCATTATACCAGTTTTCGGACTGAAGACTGTGATAACAAGATAGAGAAGATACAAAGAATAGCGACGTATTTCTCTAGCGGATCGTCCAGGAAGCGCGTGAGCGGACAGAGATGCTCAACGAACCACACTGGAAGTCGCTACAAGGGAGATATTATTCATCATCGAGACGTTTAGTATTAAAATACTGAGAGAATTCCAGGAAGAGTCAGGTAACATGTACTATGTCACCAAAAGTATCGGGACACCTGGCTTAAAATGACTTAAAAGTTCGTGGCCCCCTCTATCGGTAATAGTGAAATTCAGTATGGTGTTGGCCCACCCTTAGCCTTTATGACAGCTTCCACTCTCGAAGGCTTACATTCAATCAGGTGCTGGAAGGTTTCTTCGGGAATGGCAGCTATTCTTCGCGGAGTGCTGCACCGAGGAGAGGTATCGATGTCGGTTGGCATTCCGAAACATCCGAAAGGTGTGCTATAGGTTGCAGGCGAGGACTCTGTGCGAGCCAGTCCATTACAGGCATGTTATTGTCGTGTAACGACTCCGCCATAGGCTGTGCATTATGAACAGGTGCTCAATCATGTTGAAAGATGCAATCGCCATCCCCGAATTGCTCTTCAACAGTGGGAAGCAAGAAGGTGCTAGGTGTTTAAAACATCAATGGAGGCCTGTGCTATGATAGTGCTACGCAGAACAACAAGGGGTACAAGCCCCCTTCATGAAAAACACGACCACACCATAACACCACCGCCTCCGAATTTCACTGTTGGCACTACTCACGCTGGCAGATGACGTTCACCGGGCATTCGCCATACCCACACCCTGCCATCGGATCATCACATTGTGTACCGTGGTTCGTCACTCCACACAACGGTTTTCCCCTGTTCAGTCGTCCGGTGTTTACGCTCCTTATACCAAGCGAGGCGTCGTGTGGCATTTACTGGCGTGATGTGTGGCTTATGAACAGCTGCTCAGCCATGAAATCCAAGTTCTCTCACCTCCTGCCTAACTGTCATAATACTTGCAGTGGATCCTGATGCAATTTCGAATTCATGTCTGATGGTCTGGATAGATGTCGGCCTATTACACATTACGACCCTCTTCAATTTTCGGCGTTCTCTGTCGGTCAACAGACGAGGTCGACCAGTACGCTTTTGTGCTGTACGTGTCCTTTCATGTCGGAAACAGTGGACCGAGGGATGTTTAGGAACGTGGAAATCTTGCCAGACGTATGACACAAGTGACACCCAACCGCCTGACCACGTTCTAAGTCCGCAAGTTCCGCGGAGCGCCCCATTCTGCTCTCTCACGATGTCCATTCTTCTCGAATGGAACGCGAAAGGAAGGAAACTACAGAGTATTCAAGCTCGATGTATATAAAAACATTTGTTTACATTTCAGTATCTACTAAAGTTTATAAGTTTGTTTGTCCAACATTTTACGCAGGAGTTCAAATATTTTTGTGCATGTTGGTGCAGCTCAGTGTGCGCACCGTTTGTAGCTCGATGGATATCGAAGTGGTACTCCACTTCCCGCCACAGGTCCATAAGCATGACAGGTGTTATGGCCTCCAATGTGGCGTAGATCCATCGTCTCAAATCTACCAGATTTCGTACCCTGGTTCTGTAAAGAATGCCCTTGGTCAAACCCCTTGTACTGAAATCCGGAGGACTCAGATCGGGAGACTGAGGGGGCCCACACAATGGGACTCACCTTCCGATCAAACACTCGCGAAACGTCTCGTGGAGAAATATGGTAACATCGACTCGATAGTGGGACGGGGATCATCCTGCTCAAAAACTGAGTCAGGAGGCATCGCCCATATATCGAGATAAATGTGGCCTGTCACTTGCGCGCATGCCCCATGCGACTCAGTGCTGTTCACAAAATGATGAAGGGAGTGTCTGTATCAATTTTGTATTTATCCAACAACATAAACTGTCGAGTTCTTTCGTTATAGTGATTTATTTTGTATACCTCTACCCCAGGCAGCCTGTGTATCGCTGCCTTCATTACCTCGGTCATTCACCGTAAGGTGGCTCGCGGATTACTGGTGTAGATGTAGAAAGCATCTGAAATTGCATTGTTCTGGAAGTCGTCCTGTCATCGCATTTCCAGGGTGTTTTGTCGTACTGTTTAACTACAACACTGACATGCTGTGTACAACGACCTGTTCAACGGTTGTCGGTTACTGTTAACCAAGTACGTCACCTCTTCCTTGTTCTTTGGACATTGAGGGGTCTTGGCTCAGCAGTGTGTCTCTATGTATGTACTTAGTAGATGTTGTTTCATATCCGCATCTTCTCATTTACGAATATTAAGCAAAATCCAAATTCGAATTTCCAGTCGGGAATTTGACTTTCGTTTGTCCCAAATGGGAATGGCGTGTCTCTCCGCCTTGCACTGTTGTCACTTATTAACAAGTATTTTCTCTTCGTCGCTACTCAGCCATGTGATCGGGTTTTATTTGGCGAATGCGTAATTTATACTCCTCACCGGTGTCCTTCCACGTTGAACCGCCGGAAAGCATAAATTTTCAGCCAGCAGACTCGTTACCGTCTATAGCAGTCACTCGAAGGAACCATCAACGTCGTTGCTTGAAAACACGTGCAGATCCAAAGCTGAGAGAACCACGAGAGGAAGGAGAGAGGGAGGAGGAAGGGGGAAGAGAAGAAAAAGAAGTGAAGAGATTGGAGGGCATTAAAATGGGAAGGGGGCAAAGGTGTATGAAAGAAAATCACGAGAAGATACGGACTGGGCTTTTTGGAGCAATAGTCCTTTTAGCCTTGCCTGTCTCTGCTAGAGAGACGTCAGTGTCTTGGTTTGTGTTATTCTTTTTCTTCTCTTCCCCCTTCCTCCTTCTCCCTCTCTCCTTCCTCTCGTGGTTCTCTCACCTGTGGATCTGCACGTGTTTTCAAGCAACGACGTTGATGGTTCCTTCGAGTGACTGCTATAGACGGTAACGAGTCTGCTGGCTGAAAATTTATGCTTTCCGGCGGTTCAACGTGGAAGGACACCGGTAAGGAGTATAAATTACGCATTCGCCAAATAAAACCCGATCACATGGCTGAGTAGCGACGAAGAGAAAATACTTGTTAATAAGTGACAACAGTGCAAGGCGGAGAGACACGCCATTCCCATTTGGGACAAACGAAAGTCAAATTCCCGACTGGAAATTCGAATTTGGATTTTGCTTAATATTCGTAAATGAGAAGACGCGGATATGAAACAATACGCTTTCTGTTACGCAGTCGCCATATTGCGCGAGACTGGCGGCACGCTGCAGGTCAGCGCTCGTAGCGACATCTAGCGCATTTTTTTCTGAAACTCTAGACCTTTCCTATTACATCTAGCGCTTTTTCAGTTACCTGGTGACTTCGTCTCAGTATTATTACAAGTTGAAATCGGTTCATTCTTTTTGGGACACCGTGTATAAAAACGCGCAATTTTTAGTTGACTGTCGAACATTATATTATATGTTGTGGCGTAACAAGCTAGTCACGCCACACATGGGGAGGAAGCCGAAAGGCACGCGTACACACACGCCGACTGGCGTCAAGTCTGGAACAGGATACGTATTGAATACTATAAAGAAAATACGTATCTTTGGAATATACTTAACTTTTAATCAATCCTTGTGATACATCCCTCTTGACTATACAAATGAGACTCGTAAGATACATGCACTGTGACAATTGGCGCCTTGCTAAGTCGTAGCCATTAACTTAGCTGAAGGCTATTCTGTCTCTCGGCAAATGAGAGCAAAGGCTTCGTCAGTATAGTCGCTAGCAACGTCGCCGTACAACTGGGGCGAGTTCTCGTACGTCTCTCGAGACCTGCCGTGTGGTGGCGCTCGGTCTGCGATCACACAGTGGCGACACGCGGGTCCGACATGTACTAATGGACCGCGGCCGATTTAAGCTACCACCTAGCAAGTGTGGTGTCTGGCAGTGACACCACATTATATATAGCTGGTGGCGAAATTCAGACTAACTTGAACTTACAGTTTTCTTATGGTCCATTCGCGCGAAGTCTCACAAATATTCAACATCCACCAAAGTTTTTCGGAGATATATTCAGATTAGATAACATATAGATTCAAAGCATTGAACAAAAAACTTTAAAGTGAGTCAGTAAATTTCCTTAGAGGCCTCGACGACGCACTAAAAGATAGTAACACCTAAAAATAAGCACCATTGTATATAGATATAAGCATTTTGTGATCCAGATTGTTAAGATAAATACCCTCCCTACAAAAGTATATCATACTCTGTGGAAGACCTGTAGCATTATTGCTGTTGACTAGATGAAAAAACAACTGCAACTGTTTATATAAGTTTCTTATTCGCGATGTAGGCATGTACTGTGCCTAGAAAATTGTGTATGATGTTTAATGTGTATGGTGCGGAAATGGACCATAAGAAAACTGTAAGTGCAAATTCTTCCAAATTTCGCCACTAATCATATATATGGATCGATAATCAACTGCCGGCCGAAGTGGCCGTGCGGTTCTAGGCGCTACAGTCTGGAACAGAGCGACGGCTACGGTCGCAAGTTCGAATCCTGCCTCGGGCATAGATGTGTGTGATGTCCTTAGGTTAGTTAGGTTTAATTAGTTCTAAGTTCTAGGCGACTGATGACCTCAGAAGTTAAGTCGCATAGTGCTCAGAGCCATTTGAACCATTTGATAATCAACTAAAAATTGTGAATTTTATATACATTGCAGCGGAGGCAACAGAACAATGCAGAACCACACACATCCAAAACACCACGAAAAAAATGGCAAAGTACGCAGAGAAAAACGGATTTAAAAATGAGAATCGTTTCCCGAAATGCGTCGCATATAATATAAAAAAGAAGAAAATCGTGACTGGTAGCAGAAAAGTTATTTATAAACAACCGCATTGTTTTCACAGTAACAGGCTTTCAAACCATTTCTGAAGCATCAGGTAAGATGAATGTGTTATGCGTCTGATGTTGTTTGTTACACCTTTGCGTTAGTCGGCATTGAATTATGAGATGGCATTCGCTTTATTATTGCAGTCAGTGCTACTGTGGACTGTATGTCTTCCATATTCTGAATTGCATCATAAAAAATAATTATTGGAATGTGTAAGTTTCACTTCTTTGTAAAGCCTATTGTTCTCAGTATACGAATAAACAGACAATTCAGCGATTTTTGACGTACTGCTTATAGAAGTACAATGTTTATAGTCGCGATTGGGCCTGTTGTTTTTTTTAAGATGTGTATGCAGTGAGGAGGATTAATAAAAAAATTGAGTGATGTCAATGAGCAGATGTGCGGAAGTTTTCACCAGTTTTCCTAGTTACGCTACAATCACCCGAGAACAATTTAAGCTGCTCAAACAGTTCTCATCGCAGGGCTCAGCGGTAAACTCGGAGAATAGGAACGGCTCAGCTCTCATTGCCTTGGATAACAAGTAGTTGTTGGAAGGGGTAAGAAAAACAAGAGAAAACAGGCGAGGTCACGGAACTGCCTTAGCGGCCACCTGCTACTGCGGTGACGTAAGCCGCGAAATGACGACTTCCGTTGCGATATGGGGGCTCGTTAGCTTCGTCAGCGGCCGGGCTGCACACAACACAACAGAGGGAGTCCGCGCGGAAGCTGGCGCCGCCACGCGGCCAGGGGCGGACCTACTCAGCTGTGAGGACCGGAGCTGTACAGAGCTGCTCTCCCCGTTGGCTTTTATTTCCTCCGAGGGGCCCCCGAGGAGAACTCTTTCAAACTAATCGTTTCTTTGAATAGGCAATTAGCCGATTCGCCGTTTTCGGTGATTAATGGCCCTTTCTTGCGGGATCGCGGAATAAGAAAACTTCCCGAGAGCCGCTTATGCCTTGTTTGTATTTGCCTTCGCCGGTTTCGCGAAAGCACACCGAGAGCGGCACAACCTGAGTCCGTGTAACTGCGTTTAGCTTTCCCTCCGGCTTTGCTTTATCTGTATAAGGAGTACTGCCTCGAGAATCTCTGTGCCAACTGAAGTATTTCCGGAACTGTACTTCAACATTATGACTCAGGGGCGGGATAAATTTATAAACGTTGTAAAGTCCCCCGCCCAGTTTTTCTGACTGTATGAGAAGGCTAATTTCAGGAAATACTGAAGGAATTTTAGTATGGTTTTCGCTAATAGAGAGATTGATCGCGAGAAAGGTTTGTACGTATAATTTATAAATATTTCGTGCACATTGGCTGAACTATCGTGAATTAAAATACCCCTCCCGTCCTTCTGACTGTATGTGAAGGCTAAACTCAGGAACTACTGTACGAATTTCGATAGGGTTTACACTATTCACAAGGAAGGTCTGTTTATACAGGCTGAGTCAAAAGAAAAGGTACGTGGTTTGAGGGGTGATTCTAAACACAAAACTTCTATGGACAAATACCCTATTCCGAATTGTTTCCGAGACGGAATACATTTGTCACTTTTGTACGTTTTTCTCGAATAACGGTAAAACCACACCCTCCAGCGAAAACGTGTCACAGTACAAAATTGAACTAAGAGTGCATTACATTTTTCTACGAGACAGGCCCTGTTCATTTTTTTCCCTAGGTTTAATAGTCTCCGCGAAAGCAGCTCGAGATTATTGAAAATCTCGTGCAACGCGCATGCGCTGTAGCATGTGTAATTTTTGTAACCAATCTGAGGTAATTTCCCGACTTGATAGAATACAAACGTAGTGTATAAAATTGTTCTTCATAGCTTCCTCTGTACTATTGTGGTACGTTGTAAACAATGGCAGTATTAGAATAACACAGAAAATAAATGTCAATGTACATTAAACATGTTCTACCTCGGAGACCATTCAGAATAGGGCGTATGTCCATATGAGATTTGTTGTACATTACTTTTCCTACGAGACAGGTCCTGTTGGTTTTTTTTTTTTCCTTAGGATTAATAGTTTGCGCGAAAGCAGCTCGAGATTATTGAAAATCTCGTCGACGCGCATGCGCTGTAGCATACGTCTCAAAACGTCCATCTTTCCTTCCGACTCACACTGTGTAATTTATTACCGCTACTCCAGCCAAGTCGTCTGATCTTAGTGCTGTCTGTGCGAAACCAGAGCAGGTCGCTGATATAGACTGAAAATACATCAACCATACATTTAAGAGGACCGTACCAATCCAAAATAGGATATCATTGCACACACACTTTGTAAACAATTTCTAACATCAGCGGTAATAATTTTATCTGTTACTCGTGTCACTTTCAGTACATTATATTTTTGTAATCTTTCGCAGTAAGGAATGCTTTTTTTCCTATGAAAAGATTTTTTTGAAGTTTGAGAAGATTCTGCCCTTGTTCTGTCCCTTAACAGGTCAGAACCTCTGTGCCATAATATCGCTAGGGTAAAGAGTTCCCCAAATATGTCTCTGATTTCCCAACTAGCACAGAGTTCACTTTACAAGTAAAATCTAAATCCAATATTCTTTCCTCTACTTTAACGGTAATTGAGTCTCCATCGTCGCTAGGTCGTTGCTTCTTGCTAAAGGAATTGCGTATTTCCGGTCTTTGGTTCTTAATGCCGGGTTATTGAATTTGATTCGTACAAGTCGCCTCTGAATTCTTGCTCCCCACGGGCTCTGTTGGCAAACGGGAGGTTGGAAGAATCATCAGCGTCCAGAGCAGCGAAAAGTGTGCAAAAAGTATAAGGTCGGCTTTATAGATACTTAAGTTTTATGAACAATCGACAGAACTCGCTCCGGTGTTTTCTCTCTTTCATTGTTCGGTTCTGCAGTGCAGAAGAAAGTTGTTTTAAAATGTAATATACACTGAAGAGCCAAAGAAACTGGTACACCTGCCTAATGTCGTGTAGGTTCCCCGTGAGCACGCAGAAGTGCCGCAACACTTCGTGGTATGGACTCGACTAATGTCTGAAGTAGTGCTGGAGGGAACTGACACCATAAATCCTGCAGGGCTATCCATAAATCCGTAAGAGTACGAGGGTGTGGAGATCTCTTCCGAACAGCACGTTGCAAGGCATCACAGATAAACTCAATAATGCTCATATCTGGGAAGCCTGGTAGCCAGCGGAAGTGTTTAAACTCAGAAGAGTGTTCCTGGAGCACTCTGTAACAATTCTGGACGTGTGGGGTGTCGCATTGTCGTCCTGAGTTGTCCAAGTCCTTTGGAATACACAATGGACATAAATGGATGCAGGTAATTAGACGCTTACGTACATGTCACCTGTCAGAGTCGTATATAGACGTATCAAGGGTCTCATATCACTCCAACTGCGCACTCTCCACACCACTACAGAGCCTCCAGCAACTTGAACAGTCCCCTGCTGACACGCAGGGTCCATGGATTCATGAGGTTGTCTCCATATCCGTACACGTCCATCCGCACGATGCAATTTGAAACCAGCCCTTTCCGACCAGGCAACATGTTTCCAGTCATCAACAGACCAGTGTCGCTGTTGACGGGCCCAGGCGTGGCGTAAAGCTTTGTGTCGTGTGGTCATCAAGGGTGCATGAGTGGGTCTTCGGATCCGAAATCTCATATCGATGATGTTTCGTTGAATGATTCGCACGCTGACACTTGTTGATGGCGCAGCATTGAAATCTGCAGCAATTTGCAGAATGGTTGCCCTTCTGTCACTTCGAAAGATGTTCTTCAGTCGGAGTTGGTCCGATTCTTCCAGGATATTTTTCCAGTCGCAGCGATGTTTCAGATTTGATGTTTTACCGGATTCTTGATATTCACGGTACACTCGTGAAACGATTGTATGGTAAAATTCCCATTTCATCGCTACCTCGGATATGCTGTGTCCCATCGCTCGTGTGCCGACTATAACGTGCTTAAATCTTGATAAACTGCCATTGTAGCAGCAGCAACCGATCTAACAACTGCTCCAGACACTTGTCCTATATAGGCGTTGCCGACTGCAGGGCCGTATTCTGTCTGTTTACGTATCTCTGTATTTGAATACACATGCCTGTGCCAGTTTCTTTGGCGCTTCAGTGTATAAAGTGCTATACTACTGTGAGACTAGACACGTTTTCATGCCGCAAATGTGTGACACTACGTTAGGCTTTTTTTTGTACAGCTACACTTTTTCCTAATATTTCCTATTACACCAGACACTGTTGACGGAATATTTATTTATAATAAAAAGGATACACTTAAAATTTAATTTATATCCATGAAAGTATGCAAATCTCTTGTAATAATGACGCTCTCCAAACGAATGCTAAAGCCATCAGTAATACTACCATTGAAAGAATTAAAAATTACAAATCTGCTGTACAATGAGGTTTTTGTCTTCCAGGTAGACATGAGGCGACAGTGCGTATTTCTCGGTGTTGGCACGTAACATGCCTTGACAAAGCATGATGCAAGAAGACTTCTTGTTTGTATGTATTTCGCTCACTGCTGTCGTTTGTAAATACGATGTGTAAGAGGTCTGTAGCAGAACACTCACATTTTGTCACAGCTATGATCGTTTATAGCTTGACGTGCTCAAGGTTGCATTAATGACTGGAGCGCTCCGGTCGACGACCTTCGAACCATGTCCACACATTCTCGAACTCCACAGTCCAAGTATGGATTCCCGATCGAATGTTCGCTTGGGAATGGACAATAGAGATATCTAACCGTCTCTGCAATGGTGTAATGAGGTTTAAACGTGTGAGGAAAGTTTCGTATTCGTATGTGACTTACATCAATGTTGCGTGTTTGCATGGGCATGCCTCACTAACACGCAACTGATCCTTCGCTCGCGTGTGGAGATACGTAACCGTCATTTTTCCCGGCGTTGGCACGACTGAGCTCGACGAAATAACTAAAGAACGACAGCATGTAGTAATTACCCAGCAGTTTACGCTCTCCGCAGCAGACGTTATTGCCTGTAATGTATCTCTAGGTAGGGAAAACGCAGTAATATCTAGGGACAAAAAGTATCTTTCGAAATGCGTCGCGGTAGCTACACGCATTTGGCCTCATCTCTGGAACCGGGGACCAAGATCTACAGACAACGACCTTGACATTTAGTAATCACCGACCAGTACGGTGGTGTGTGGGGGGGACATTCAAAGTTATTTTTATACCGATACTGTAATTATTAGAATGTTCTACTCGATGAGTTTGGAATTTTTCTTTTACCTTGCTTCTGTTAGACTGAATCGGCGAATAAAGAACAGGACGGCCAAAAATTGTGTGCACTGTGCAAGATAACATAACACACTTAGCCATCGGCGTTCCGTGCGTAAATCAGCAGCTGCAACAAGACCGTCCCGAGACTAAAGGTAAAACTGTCTACAGACCGACGGTTAGTTAGAAACACCGCTATGGGGTAGGGAATGTCCTATTGTTGCTGGTGCGCCCTTGTTTTCCTCCAACTGACTTACTAATAGAGTGCGGCCTTTTTACGACGTCGTCGTGTTCAGCTTTTCATCTTTCCTATGCGTCCTGAAGGCCCCTTGAATTCATCACGTAATTAACATCTTGCATCCATTTCTAAACTGGTCTTTCGGTCTTCCCCATTCGCTGGAGGTGGGCATGCCAACTTAATATTTTGCCATCTCTGGCATCGAGAATAGTGTCTTTTTAACTGGTAATTTCCGCAGTCTTGTGTTTCTAACGTGTTCCAGTCTGAAGATATGAAAACTTCTTCGGCAAAAATCCAACTCAAGGGACATTAATTTATTTTTCTCTTTTTTTATTAGCTTCCATATTTCAACGTCGTACGAGGTAACCCTCTCTAGGATTGATTTGTACATCAAGACCTTCGGTTTCTTCGTAATTCTGTGAAGTTTGCCCATTACTCTTTTTACTTTTCCAGTTTTGCGAAATCTTGTGAGATTCTTCTATTTGGTGGAAAAATGACGCCCAAATATTTAAATGTATAGAATTTTTAATTTTTGCAGTATCTTGTGTCTAAGTCTTCTCTTTCACTTTACTTCACCGTCACATATCCCATCTTTTTTAGGGTTCTATAATGCCTGTCTCTCCGTCTTTTATTAGTCCTTTTCCTCAGGAACGGGTAGAGGCATCGAGTTGAAATTTGTGTCATATTAAGTTCTAAGTTTCCTTGGGCGTGTACGAAATGTAAGCTTCTGAGTCAGAGCAACCAAAAGATACTGCCATTTAGTCACATATTTTGATAGTCGCAGACTCACTATCAAAATCTATGAACGAACTGTGCATATAGATAAATAAGTTCGTATGGAACCCTCAGAGAGGGAGTCCTCCTTGCCAGGATTTTTGTGTTTATTTTCAGGCCCCATTGTTTCCTGAACATGCAACTGGAGTCGCCCTTGTCTCCCGCTATCAGGACCTGGTCATCGGCCAAAAGCATACAGTATTCCTTATTCTACACGTACTCCCATTATTCAGTACATTCCCTCTTCTAGCGTTGCAAAACTTCTGTGTGTACTTCAAAGTCGGCACTAATGGACGCACTTGTCTTACGCATTTATTTGCGGAGAATTCTTTGGGGTTTTGGTTACCTACTTTAAATATACTGTTGTAGTCCTCATATAAGTTTCTTAGTGCCTGTTTCTTAATGCCTGGACCGATACCAAATTTTTGCACTGTTACCCGCAGCTTAGTGGGACTACATCGTATGCCTGTATATGACTCGTCATTCGCCTTGCTAGCACCTTTTCGGTGATATGTTTAAGAGTGGATATCCCATCGGTACATGAGCGTCCCACTTTTAATTCATTTTTTGCTCCTCTGATCGCGATATTTGTGCCGCTATCTTACGCATTATTACTTTAGCATAGAATCGGGCTTTGTAGAAATAACGCCAATTTCTCTGTAGTTTGCACAATCGCGACTGCTCCCTTGTTTAAATATGGATTAAATAATGGCTTTTTTCCATCCATTTCGCGGTTCCTCATCATTCAAACATCTGTTAGATATTTCTGCCAGAACTCCTAAAACTGCTGAGGAGGTCCTCCTTAGGAGTTCCACAGATACGTTTCCATGCCTGTAGCTTTCCCACTGTCAACTGACTTATTCATTCAATTACAGAGGGACGTAGAATTTAACGTAGACGACCAACCAAGGTACAAATTTTACATTTATCACAATAGGAACTTATTATCAGAGGTGAAAGAAGTGATAAATGAGAGGGGGAAAAAATCTTATGATCGAATGACCATTGAACACTGTACTTTCGAAGCCGAAATTTTGTAACAAGTAATCAGGAACTGCCGGCTGGAATGGCCGAGCGGTTCTAGGCGCTACAGTCTGGAACCGCGCGATCGTTACGGTCGCAGGTTCGAATCCTGCCTCGGGCATGGATGTGTGTGATGTCCTTAGGTTAGTTAGGTTTAAGTAATTCTAAGTTCTAGAGGACTGATGACCTCATAGTGCTCAGAGCCATTTGAACCATTTGAATCAGGAACTTTAAAAATAAACGAATGTACAGATATTACTAGTTTTCCAAAGATAAGTTTTAATAGGAGAGCATAGTGTTTTTCTAGTGTTTGTCGCATTGGACTGTCCACAGCTCGTGGTCTGGCGATCGCGTTCTCGCTTCCCGAGCACGGGGTCCCGGGTTTGATTCCCGGTGCGGTCAGGGATTTTCACCTGCCTCGAGATGACTGGGTGTTTGTGTTGTACTCATCATTTCATCATCATTCATACAAGTGCCGAGATTGGACTGGGAAGTTGTACGGGCGCTGATAACTGCGCAGTTGAGGGCCCCACAATCCAAACATCATCATCGTATTGGACTGTGTCCTACTGTCCCACAAATGGTTATATCGGACTCCTGCGTCGTTACAAGAAATTTTCATCAGGATACTGCATATAACTGTGGTAATCATTCGATTCAGTTGTACAGCAAAGAAAATTTCCTGTGCCTTCCAGCTTGGTAGCCACTTGGGCAACTAGCGTCTCACTGTTGTTGCATTGTTTATTCAGATTATCGTGTTTGCCTCTTGAGACGGAGTGAACTTCGTACCGAACCTTTCCTCAACAGGAAAACGCTACGTGGTCACGGGGGACCGAAACAGAAATCCCGCGTCGTAGCAAAAAGTCTCCTACCACCATATCACGTTAGCAGCCTTAGACCGATGGTAGAGCGTGAATATAAGAATGTTGAAAAGTAAATTGATCAGTGTGTTATATACATGTAATCAGTCCTTATTCTTCGTTGAAAACATACATGGCGTTACTGTGTACCATTAACGACACTGGGTTTATTTTCATACCTGCGTTCTACTCATTTTTCTGTGTACGCGTTCATCTACATCTACATGGATATTCTGCAAATTATATTTAAGTGCCTGACAGAGGGTTTATCGAACCACCTTCACAATTCTCTATTATTCCAATCTCGTAAAGCGCATGGAAAGGTTGGCTCTGAGCACTATGGGACTTAACTTCTAAGGTCATCAGTCCCCTAGAACTTAGAACTACTTAAACCTAACTAACCTAAGGACACCACACACATCCATGCCCGAGGCAGGATTCGAACCTGCGACCGTGGCGGTCGCGCGGATCCAGACTGTAGCGCCTAGAACCGCTCTGTCACCCCGGCCGGCCGCACGGAAAGAACACCTATATCTTTTCGTACGAGCCATGATTTCCCGTATTTTATCGTGGTGATCGTTCCTCCCTATCTAGGTATCTAGGTCGGTGTCAACAAAATATTTTCGCATTCGGAGGAGAAAGTAGGTGATTGGAATTTCGTTAGAAGATTCCGTCGCAACGAAAAACGCCTTTCTTTTAATGATATCCAGCCCAAATCACTGTAGTTCAGTGACACTCTCTCGCATATTTCGCGATGATGCAAGACGCGCTGCCCTTCTTTGAACTTTTTCGGTGTACTCCGTCAGTCCTATGTGGTAAGGATCCCACACCGCGCAGCAGTATTCTAAAAGAGGACGGACAAGCGTAGTGAAGGCAGTCTCCTTAATAGATCGGTTACATTTTCTAAGTGTCCTGCCAATAAAACGCAGTCTTTGGTTAGCCTTCCCCACAACATTTTCTATGTCTTCCTTCCAATGTAAGTTGTTCGTAATTGTAATTCCTAGATTTAGTTGAATGCACGGCCTTTAGATTTGACTGATTTATCGTGTAACCGAAGTTTAACGATTTCCTTTTAGCACTCATGTGGATGACCTCACACTTTTCGTTATTTAGGGTCATCTGCCAATTTTCGCACCATTCAGGTATCTTTTCTGAATCGTTTTGCAATTTGTTTTGATCTTCTGATGACTTTATTAGTCAACAAACGACAGCGTCGTCTGCAAACAACCTAAGAGGGCTGCTCAGATTGTCTCCAAATCGTTTATATAGATAAGGGACGGCGAAGGGCCTATAACACTACCTTGGGAAACACCAGAAATCACTTCTGTTTTACTTTGATGACTTTCCGTCGATTTCAACGAACTGCGACCTATCTGAGAAAGTCACTAATCCAGTCTCATAACTGAGACGATATTCCATAAGCACGCAATTTCACTACAAGCCGCTTGTATAGTACAGTGTAAAAGCCTTCCGGAAATACAGAATCGATTATCGTCTTTTCCTAGTGTTTTTGTGGTATAGTTTATATTAGCTGATCTGATCCAAAAATAACTTGTAGGGTGTTTCAGGAAGAATGGTCATTATTCAACAATATGCCAGGATCGACCATTTGAAGCAAAAATGTGTAATAAATGTGGACTCTAAATGCATACTTTAAGAGCTGTGAGCACTTAATCTTCGATACTGTGAAACAAATGTCATCTACAATAAGCCCTTTGCTTTCCGTATTTTGGGAGGAGGTAGTAAGGAGCAAAACAGTAAAAAATGGCTAGTAAACATGGGTTCTAAAGTGCGTACCTTGCTAGTCATAATATTGACGACATTCTGTGAATAGTAATTTTTGACTAAGAGCGATGGGTATGTCTATGATCTTTGAACATTGTTCACCCGATGATGCGGCTCAAAGCGGCGAAACCTTGTCGCGTTTTAATAAGCCACAATTTTACCAGCTGTGAGCGGAATTCTTCCTGACATCATCACATTATTTACACAACGAGCAGGTGACGGGGTAAAACACGGCTCGAGTTTTGGAAGATGGTGGTTCAGATACCCGCTCGGCCATTCAGGTATAGGTTTTTCCGTGGTTTCCTTAAATCGCTTAAGAGGATTGATGCGATGGTTCTTCTGAAGGTGAGGTCGACTTCCGTCTCCGTCATTTCTCACTTTGAGCTTGTACTGCGTCTATAACATCTTCGACGTAGAATGGTCGTTAAACCCTGAACAATTTTTGTGTCATATTTGAAAAAAAAAACTTAATATATTACTTCCAACTTTTTCAAATTTTTACTTGCGTGGTCTGTTATGGAGAACAAAGGCTATTCTCTTAACATTTTTTCTCCACCCAGTTGTTTATTGTATTCATTTAATTTTCGAAGCGACTGCGGCTCCATCTTCAGGCAGTTTACTATTATCGGTGTGATAAGCCATCGGAAATGTATTCTATTAATATCTACCGGAATGTCCTACTGTGCTAAATATAAGAAATATAAGACTTACCACCAGTGGGATAATCGAAAAGTAATGGTTGTTGCGCCTCTCTGGAAGCAGTGTGTTACATTTACTTATATTGAGGGACAACAGCGAAGCCCTGGGGCTGAGATACAAGTGATTGTGTTTTGCTCTCAGTTAGTTTGGTACTCTCAGACAGTACTCGCACAGTTTATACTAGGGGCGGATTTTCGCTGGTAGTTAGTTGTGACAGTTCGTTGCGGGTACTTTCCGCAAGTGTCTGAGAGTCTTGCGAGAGCAGATGCCGGAAGCGTGTACACGCAACAGGGTGGTAGTGGCTGTGAGAACTATGAGAACACTCTTCGCGAGATTTTTCTGTCGTAGTTCCGTCGTGAAGGAAGAGGTTACGATGGAAGAGCATCGGGGTGCAGCTGCAATACTTTCAGTGGCAAAGAAAAATCATAAACGATCGTGTTCGTGTTGGAGAGAGCGGATTAGGCGGCAGAATGATTTTTGATCATGGAAGAATCTCATTGTAGGGCTTGCAATGGAAAATCCACGATATCGAAATTGTATGAGAATCCACATACTCTTTATAATTGGTGCCCAAAACTGCCAATCTAGATACCAGTATGCGTATATCCAATAATGTTACAGACTGTTTTTTTTGTAGCATCAGCTAAGTGCATTCTCTTTCATGGTTGGTAAAATGACAATTACGATCTAATAACACGCACCAATATCTTGATACCCACAGACGATCAAAAATCAAATAGGGCGAATATCTGATAAATAGAGCATTTCCGGACAAACAATTATTTCAGCGTTTTTACTTGCAGTGACTTTAGGAACCACTGGTAAATTATTGAAGATCTGTTCGTCAACACATAATATAGTAATATAACCAATAAATAGGACGTCATTAAAATTATAGATACGGTACAGCTGTATTACTTGAAGTTAAAGGGCAGTTTCACAAGTTCCAAAATGATTACTATCAAACACAACTTCACTTGCTTCTCTGCGCTAATTAATCTGTGCTATATAAAACTACAGTGTCTGATTCCTAGAAGCGTGGATACTGGGTGGTTCAAATGTTAAAATGTGTGTGATCCTAAGGGACGAAACTGCTGATGTCATCAGTCCCTAGACTTACACACTACTTAAACTAACTGAAACCAACATATACTTAGAACACCACACACACCGATGCCCGAGGGAGGACTCGAACCTCCGGCGGGAGGGGCCGCGCAATCCGTGACATGGCGCTTCTAACCGCGCGACTGATATTCTGGTAAATTCTTCTGTGGGGATGTTAAAAACTTTAGCCAAAAAGCTTTGCTTCTTATCTCACTTCCTGTAGTCCAGTCACTGTACATTCTATAACACTGGTGTTTCCTCGTACAAACTATTAAATGCACAACTTTCTCACTTCTAACAGCTTCCTTGATTACTTTTTTTGCAAATACATCGCTGACATCCACACACCGCGCCTATACATCGCGAAGGTAATTCTAATAGTCGCGACAATGCTGGTGTAAAGAGGTACTCGTTGCAATGTTGATGGTTCAAATGGCTCTGAGCACTATGGGACTCAACTGCTGTGGTCATCAGTCCCCTAGAACTTAGAACTACTTAAACCTAACTAACCTAAGGACATCACACACATCCATGCCCGAGGCAGGATTCGAACCTGCGACCGTAGCAGTCGCACGGTTCCGGACTGCGCGCCTAGAACCGCGAGACCACCGCGGCCGGCTGCAATGTTGATGTAGCGCAGTGGATAATGTGCAAGTCTTTCATTCATACTTTCTCATTAACGTGGGATCGAGTGCCTTCAGCGACCTTTTTTTTATTATTTTCGTTGGTTAATTCTGTATAATACGTCCGTGATATTTTTACTTATTTGCTGAGTAACATTGTTTGAATCTAGAATTTCCGAAATAGGCTGACTGCTCGTGCTGTTCGTTTAGGAGGTAAAACGGGCGACTTCTTCGCTCAGAAACATGCAACGGCCACATTTTATGGCTCAAAACACACTGTTTGGTGGATTTGCATGAGTACAGTAAAATATATTACAAACTGTGAATTACGACACAAATCTGGGACGCAAAACGGCCTCTCAGCACTGCCCGAGCGAGTACTCTCAGCTCCCCCGAAAATGACGATATAATTTTTCTTGTTTGAGAGGAGGTTGATGCCTACACAAGAGGTCTACACTCGCATAGAACCACTATCTAGACCTTTCCCCACTCTCGGAGCAAGAGAGCTCACCCTGGCCGCTGTTAACACGACACATATTAGTCGCAAATTCTCTCTGAGAGTGAAAAGCTCTCACTTGTATATCTAGCTTTACACCAAACGTCGATCTTCTACATGTCTCCCCGCATTTTACCTGCTTGTGAAAACGGCTATTTGCTTGTCGGTCCAAGTTTCTTGCGTTACTGTCAGATTTGAATTAATAATATCTAAGGGATAATAATGGGTAAACAGAGAGAGACTACAAAGGATAGCTCATGTCTATTCGTATTTGTCGCGCAGTATTTGTTTTCGCTGTGAAGTCATGGGCGTGACCGCTACGAATCAGTTTTGTGTGAATCTATAACTTGATGTAGCTAGGAAAGGCATTTAGCTAGGACATTATTTCGGGTGTCATTGTGAAGAGCCCATGAAGCAAGTACTACTAGGATCCGAAGCGAGACAATAAAAATATTCGCTGGAATATAAGTGAAACTAGGTGTTAAACTGAAAATTACAAAGTAATGAAAGATGTCGCCTCACATGGCTCTTAAATATTATCGGTATTATAGAAAACGTAAGCGAGAGAAATCTAAAAAGCCTAAAAATTTCCAGTGTCGGAAAATGTGAGAGCTACAGCAACGTCGAAAAGGAAATAAAAAAGCTGCTCTATCACCACACACTTCTGTATTAAGCTCACCGAAGTCGTTGGTCTGCTTCAGCCGGCTGTCTGTTTTGTGAAAGATGTTCTTATCATACTGACCTCATCGCTGACTGATACTACCCACACCGTTAAACATCCCTCGATACACCTGTTCAACTTCATGAGCCTACAAACCCATGCTACATGCGGTAAAATTGTTATTTATCTATTGTTTAATCATTAAACTACTCTTGTAAGCATTTTTTAGAGAGATTGATAATTAAGCTTTATAATAATACGAAACACTTATGATTTTATCCCTGCGTTTAGACGAAAAATGTACGGCGCGGACCTGAATTTTTCGCGTTGTTTATTTTCTGTACAGGGAGTTTCAGCAGGAATTTCTAATATTTTTGGTGGTGGTAGTATAGATCAATCCGAATAAAACATTCCGTATAACATATATCCAATTTAACCCATTTGGATGAACTTTACAATCTTACAGTTACCACACCATAGGATGCTTTTTAAGTACGTGAAGATGAACTCTTGTTTGCTTCTAAATGGATTGCAAATAAATTGGAGCAACAAACATAGCAGCGTGGAAGGAAAGTAATAAGAGAATAGCCTTTGTTGTCCGTAACAAAATATTTCACAGCTGACGTCCCCATTCCGGCTCTATGTAAGTGACAAGATTACTTACGTGTCGTTACTGGATGGGAAGTGCACCGTTATGCTGTCGACAAGTCTCAGAAATCTGCGAAGCAACAGGGCTGAGAGCAAGTGTTTACGAGGACAAAATCTGCGCTCCGGCCGAAGTGGTTCACGCCTCGGTGGCGCTGTAAGCCCTTGTCGGACGTTGTCTGAGAGGCGTGCGAAAGCCGGCCGTGGAGTGAAGTGCTCCTTTGAGACACGCGGAAGTTGCGCGCAGCCCTGCTGAGATCAGACACCGGCGCGGCTGATGGCTCGCCTGCCCAGATTATGGAGTGCTGCGCTCCTTCTGCAGGCCTTCAATTACAGCGGCGAGCACGCTCCGACGAAATTAGCCCTCGTCTTGTTCCCAGAATTAACAACCCAGCCCAGCCGGAACGTGTCACGTGGCATTACTTATCCCCTGCCCTCCACCCCCCTCCCACCTCCTGTTTCCAGCCCCCTCTCCACCCCTTGTCAAACACAAACGCATACGTTAGTATTTCTAAATGTGTCCAAAACTTGGCGGTTCTAAGCAGTACTGTCGGTATCCTGTCACGGTCGCCAAATCTAATTGTTTTGATACTGGCTTTAGAGTAGATAGAACTATATTTAATAATGTATCAGGGGGTTTAAATTACCTAACTAGATAAAGATTGGAATAATTCAGTTTCAGCTTCTGTAATTAGAGATAAGAAAAGCTCCCAGCTTCACACACAGCAAGACGATAGGTGTGCGCCTGAAAGGTAATAGGTACTTCCTCTGGGCCTTATTTTACACTGTACACAGTGTCGGTTACAAATGTTGTAAATTGAACTATATGCTAACTTATAGCGTGTCAGAAGGAGCTTAGGAATACTGTTTCAAATGTGCGTACATTTTCATGTTTAAATAGACAGCTTTTGTGGAAACAAGTAAATCAGTGACACATAGTCAACACGGATTTAGAAGACATCGATCTTGTGAAGCACAATTAGCTCTTTACTCAGACGAAGTGTTGAGTGCTACTGACAAGGGACTTCAGGGTGATACCATGTTCCTGAATTTCCAGAAGGTTTTGGACACCGTACCTCATAAGCGGCTTGTAACCAAATGGCGTGCTTATGGGATATCGTCTCAGTTATGCAACCGAATTCGTGATTCCCTGTCAAGAGAGCACACAGTTCGTAGTAATTGACAGAAAGTCATCGAGTAAAACTGAAGTGATTTCTGGCGTTCCCCAAATTAGTGTCACAGACCCACTGCAGTTCCTTACCTATACAAATGATTTAGGAGACCATCTGAGCAGCAGTCTAAGTTTTTTAGCAGAAGACGCTGTCGTTTACCACCTATTAAGGTCATCAGAAGATCAAAACAAATTGCACAATATCTAGAAAAGATATCTGTATGGTGCGAATATTGGCAGTTGACCATTCCACATGAGTGCTAACAGAAATCTGTTAAATTTCGGTTACATGATAAATCAACCATATCTGAAGCCCGTAACTTCAACTAAATAGCTAGGAATTACAATTACGAATAACTTTAATTGGAAAGAACACACAGAAAATGTGGGGAAGACGGAACACTTAAAAGATGCTATAGATCTACTAAAGAGACTGCCTGCACTACGCGTTTTCGTGATTGATGAGAGCACTCGGCACTTTGCTTTGCTTACGCTGTAATAGTCGATTCGGCTGCATTGCCTTTAAATTTCAGCACATTTCTAGTTATTTTTGAGAAAAGTTTCATCGCCAACATTAACATTGTTATATCACCGTGTTTCTCATCTGAAGAGCTTTCGAATGGCGTTAGAAAGTATATATCGTTTCCTTTCAAAAGAATGTACATGTCCAGTCACGTAAATGTGACCACCTGTCAAAACCCTGCATAACCATATTTTGCAGCGTTCACCACTGCGAGACGTCCAGGGAGAGAGTCCATTAGAGATGCGGAGCTAAGCCAACTCCACTGCCGTGTCCAGCTGCGTTATGTTTCTCGACAGAGTATTCATGGCGTGAACAGCCTCATCGAGGTGGTCCACAGATTCTCTACTGGGTTTAAGTCTGGGAAGTTTGTGGCCAGGGGAGTTCGGTAAACTCATTCTGGTGCTCTTAGAACCACGCACATACAATGTGAGCTTTTGACACGTTGCATTGTGCTGCTGGTAGACTCCATTGTGCTGTGGACACACAAACTGTATTCAGGGATGGATATGATCTCCAAGGATAGATGAATACTTGTGTTCGTCCATTGTGTCTTCCAGAATGGCGATATCACCCACGGAATGCCACGAAAACATTCCCCAATCTATAAGCATACAGGGAGCCTGCTTTCAGGCGCTACGCCTTACACTCCAACGGCCATTTGTCCGATGGAGCATAACACGTGACGCATCTGAAAAGGCCGCCTGCAGCCACTCAGCGGACGTCCAGTGGTTATATTGGCGTGCAAAAACCCAGCCTTTGTCACCGATTAACAGCAGTCAGCGTTGGTGCACTAATTATGCGTCTGTTGTGGAGGCCCATACGCAGCAACATTGGCTGAACGCTGGTTGAATAGACCCTGTTGGTACTCCCTGGTTCAGCTGAGAGATCAGTTTCAACAGTTGCACGTCTATTAGCCCGTACACATCTCCACAGCCGTCGTTCAGGCCTTTCTCTGTGGCCTGCGGTGGACAGCAGTTGCTCCGGCGCCGGTTTTGGATAGCGCCATTTTGCCATCCTCTAATCCACAGTATACGTTAACTGCGACAGCAGCGAACAGTTTACAAACTTAGCCGTTTCGGAAATGCTTCCACCATTCTCTTTTACATGTCAAATACATCACTCCGTTTCCGCACTCCTACGACGACAGCGCTGTTTTCCGCGTCCCCCGACATACTTCATATATCTTACAATGCTAGTGCTGCCACCTGCCATTTGTGAATGGTTATTGTATGTTGACGTCGAACATACGGTCACATTGATGCCTCTGGTCTGTGTACTTGCTTCAGTATCTACAAAGTAAAAGACTTAAGTGTTGAAACTGCCACAAAAATTCAAGGGATGTTACGTGACTCACCCCTTATGTCTCAAGGGATCTCATTCAAACGTATTCTTTTCTTTTTATTTGTCAATACATTCCTTGGAATTCTGAAGTTAACAAGGATAAAGTATAGGCAGCGGAAAGGTTATCTACAACAAGCATCCAGACTGCAGTTATGAGACTCGAAGGAATGAAAGAGAAAGTTATTGAGAAAGTTGTCAAAGAGGCCTGTATCCTATCCCCATATTATTAATTTGTACGTTGATCAAGATAAACATCAGCAAAAGCAGAACTAGGGTAGTAGTATGAAGTCGAATTAAATCAGCTGATGCTGACAGAATGAGATTAGTAAATGAGACAGTTAAGAAGTCATAGGTTTTTTATTGGGGCAGCATATCAAATAATATGGCCGAAGTAGTTAAATTATAGAATTCAGAGTGCCAACAGCCAGAAAAGCATTTCTGAAAAAGAGAAATTTGGTAACATCGAATACAAATTTAAATGTTAAGGAAGTATTTTCTGGAGGTTCTTGATCATACTCGAAGGCAAGAGTTTCTTGTTATTATTGATAAATGCGAAAGTTATTTATGAATGACAAAAAAGTGTTTTATGTAAGTTCGACGAACTATTGAAGCGATTTTTGATGATTTTTTGTTGATTTTGATTTTAATTTTTTGTTGAGGAAATTGTGTTTTCTAGCGCTATATGATAAATCTCTGTTGTTGTCTTTATTTTTCCTAAACATACCTCAGCTTCACGTTACACATCAACAATTTTTAGAATAAAAATCGAAATTAAACAGTGGCCATTTCAATATTGCTATGAATAGTGTTTACTTTTAAGTAAGAGGCCGGCCGCGGTGGTCTAGCGGTTCTAGGCGCTCAGTCCGGAGCCACGCGACTGTTACGGTCGCAGGTTCGAATCCTGCCTCGGGCATAGATGTGTGTGATGTCCTTAGGTTAGTTAGGTTTAAGTAGTTCTAAGTTCTAGGGGACTGATGACCATAGATGTTAAGTCCCACAGTGCTCAGAGCCATTTTTTAAGTAAGAGACAGGAGCCGCGCGGTTTGAGGCGTCATGTCACGGACTGCGCGCCCCCTTCGAGTCCTCCCTTGGGCATGGGTGTGTGTGTGTTGTTCGTAGGATAAGTTAGTGTAAGTAGTATGTAAGTGTAGGGACCGATGACCTAAGCAGTTTGGTCCCTTAGGAATTCACACGCATTTGAACATTAAGAGACAGGAGGATAACACTGTGGAAAAAAATGTTCCGTAGCTTACCTGGCCTTTATATACCGTCAGACAATTTCTAGATGGTTCACCGCTTCCGGTTTCTTGTGGAATCTTGTAGGACGCTGATCGCACACGTAAAGAAAGCGATCGCAATGAGGTAACGCCCAATTTGTATGCAAAACACCTAACATACAGATAAGACGGGTACGGCCTTAACTGATCAAAGCTACTAGGAAAACTACCGTACTCTACACTTACTTAAGACGGTCTACAGTAACCTAGGGTAGTTTTACACATGTGATAGTGTCATCTTCGTCATCATCATTCATTCCCATTACGGTCGGAGGAAGGCAAGGACCTTGCCTAGTCGGCCGTGGTGCGGGTCTCCCGCATCGTCCCCTACGCTCCTCGGATTATGGGATCTCATCATCCAACAGAACAATGCACCATACTTCAGGTCTGGTTAGTTACAAGGTGCTTTACAGGATGTTATATCTGTCAAACCTTTCCCCATGCTGGCCGGGGTGGCCGAGCGGTTCTAGACGCTACAGTCTGGAACCGCTCGACCACTACGGTCGCAGCTTCGAATCCTGCCTCGGGCATTGATGTGTGTGATGTCCTTAGGTTATTTAGGTTTAACTAATTCTAAGTTCTAGGGGCTGATGACCTTAGAAGTTAAGTCCCATAGTGCTCAGAGCCATTTGAACATTTGAACCTTTCCGCATTCGGCTATGTAATGACCTTATCATCGAATACTTCATTTTATGTTTCCAAAAGTTGTTACGTGAGCTTGGGAACGTCTATGGTCATATCGAGAGAAATGTAAAATCTCTTTAAACTGTGTCAGCCGTTTCGTGTTCCTGAATTGGAATGTTTCACTAACGCTTTAGATGTATCGTACGAGTCTTCGCCGTCGTGAACGCGAAATGTGTGTTTCATGCTGTCGACAAATTGTTTTAGCGACGTCAAACCATGACCTTGTTTCCACTTTGCCATGTGCTCACGAGTGACCACGTTCCAGCTTCCTCCAATTCTCCCTTCAATTGCATCCTCTTTGCCATTCGTGCAAATAGTGTATCGCACATGTCTACCGTGGTTTACATGACCCCAGCTGCCTTTCTACTCTCACACATTCGGCTGGCTCCAGTGTACAAATAAAACCAGCAGTTTTCCACTCTGCTCGGCCGCTTGCGTTAGTTTCGTGTAGCGGTATTGTTCGTACAAACAAGTTTTTTGTATCACTTGCGTTTTTTGTAGCGAGTTGTTGCTGTTCCTTGTGATTTCTGTAATTTATGCAAGTGATTTGTAGTTCGAAAAAAAAGGAAGCACTGTTTTATCGGTGACAGTTTGCGCGGTCATGTTTCCACAAGTAGAGCAGCAAGACCGCTGCAGCCGGCCGGGCGCTTCGAAACATTCGCGCCGGCCGCTGTGACAGCAGCTGCGTTTCCGCTGAGGAACGCGCGGAGCACGTACGTAACACAGTGGCGGCTGACCCGCGCTCTTCCTGACGTTGCGTTGTTCTGAGCCAGAGAATGGGGTCGCGGCCCGCACACAAAGCCCGACGGGCCGCCCCAGACACGCGTCCACAAAGTCCTCACTCAGCGCGGTCGTCTGTGTAGCCTGCAAAACAGTGGATGCCGAGTTGAGCAGACGCTGCGTACATGCATACGAGGGACAGGTCAGTGATGTCTCCTGTTTTGTGAATTGTTTGCGTACTTCTAAGCGTCAATATTACCGAAAATGTAATTTGTATATTTTATCATCACATTTACGCATCGATAAATTTTTAAAAAAATAAGTCTGAAACTTGAAAATATACACTCCTGGAAATTGAAATAAGAACACTGTGAATTCATTGTCCCAGGAAGGGGAAACTTTATTGACACATTCCTGGGGTCAGATACATCACATGATCACACTGACAGAACCACAGGCACATAGACACAGGCAACAGAGCATGCACAATGTCGGCACTAGTACAGTGTATATCCACCTTTCGCAGCAATGCAGGCTGCTATTCTCTCATGGAGACGATCGTAGAGATGCTGGATGTAGTCCTGTGGAACGGCTTGCCATGCCATTTCCACCTGGCGCCTCAGTTGGACCAGCGTTCGTGCTGGACGTGCAGACCGCGTGAGACGACGCTTCATCCAGTCCCAAACATGCTCAATGGGGGACAGATCCGGAGATCTTGCTGGCCAGGGCAGTTGACTTACACCTTCTAGAGCACGTTGGGTGGCACGGGATACATGCGGACGTGCATTGTCCTGTTGGAACAGCAAGTTCCCTTGCCGGTCTAGGAATGGTAGAACGATGGGTTCGATGACGGTTTGGATGTACCGTGCACTATTCAGTGTCCCCTCGACGATCACCAGTGGTGTACGGCCAGTGTAGGAGATCGCTCCCCACACCATGATGCCGGGTGTTGGCCCTGTGTGCCTCGGTCGTATGCAGTCCTGATTGTGGCGCTCACCTGTACGGCGCCAAACACGCATACGACCATCATTGGCACCAAGGCAGAAGCGACTCTCATCGCTGAAGACGACACGTCTCCATTCGTCCCTCCATTCACGCCTGTCGCGACACCACTGGAGGCGGGCTGCACGATGTTGGGGCGTGAGCGGAAGACGGCCTAACGGTGTGCGGGACCGTAGCCCAGCTTCATGGAGACGGTTGCGAATGGTCCTCGCCGATACCCCAGGAGCAACAGTGTCCCTAACTTGCTGGGAAGTGGCGGTGCGGTCCCCTACGGCACTGCGTAGGATCCTACGGTCTTGGCGTGCATCCGTGCGTCGCTGCGGTCCGGTCCCAGGTCGACGGGCACGTGCACCTTCCGCCGACCACTGGCGACAATATCGATGTACTGTGGAGACCTCACGCCCCACGTGTTGAGCAATTCGGCGGTACGTCCACCCGGCCTCCCGCATGCCCACTATACGCCCTCGCTCGAAGTCCGTCAACTGCACATACGGTTCACGTCCACGCTGTCGCGGCATGCTACCAGTGTTAAAGACTGCGATGGAGTTCCGTATGCCACGGCAAACTGGCTGACACTGACGGCGGCGGTGCACAAATGCTGCGCAGCTAGCGCCATTCGACGGCCAACACCGCGGTTCCTGGTGTGTCCGCTGTGCCGTGTGTGTGACCATTGCTTGTACAGCCCTCTCGCAGTGTCCGGAGCAAGTATGGTGGGTCTGACACACCGGTGTCAATGTGTTCTTTTTTCCATTTCCAGGAGTGTATTAATAACACTTCACGTGAAACAAATGCTTGGAACTGTTAAACAGTGTCTTGTGAATGTACCTAAAAAGTTTGGAATGGGAAAATAGAGGTCTGAGTGTCAAAAGTTTGTTCTGAAAAATACTATTAAAATCATATTTAAAATTCAAAACTCAGAAACCAATGAAGTTATGCATTCCAAATCTTCGGTATTGCTACATCTGTACATGATAGACATGATTTTAAAATTCGGTTGAAATCGAAAAAGTAGAAGAAAGGTTAAATCACATGATCACATGAGGAAAGCTCGTGGTGCACGGAGCGAGATGAAGGAGCATTGTTACATGGAGTTTGTTGGTAAAGGAAGGGGATGATGTCAACCTAGGGTATCTGGCGAGTTGAAATGGAAGCAGTTTTAGGAACTTATGTATTGACCATTTAGCTAGAACATGCAGCGCTGAGCTAATGTGATTTCGTAGAATGCGTACAGCCCTACAAATAGAGGGATGCTTTTCTTGTGTTTTCTGAAGTGACAGTCATCAGTTGCTGGATCCGGGAGGTCCATTAGTGGGATGGATGAGGGAGGGTGAGTAGAGGGGAAGTATCTAACCTAGTCAAAAAATGTGTCGTGTGAGGTAATATTGGTATGCAGTTGACTGGATTTGAATGAAGGCGATATACACTGAGGTGATAAGTCATGGGATGCATTGTTACCCGGCCGCTATGGCCGGGCGGTTCCAGGCTACGGTCGCAGGTTTGAATCCTGCCTCGGGCATGGTTGTGTATGATGTCCTTAGGTTCGGTTTAAGTAGTTGTAAGTCTAGGGGACTGGTGACCTGAGATGTTAAGTCCCATAGTGCTCAGAGCCATTTGAACCATTTTGCCCTCTCGATTATGTCCCAAAATGTTCAATGGGATTCATGCCGGCGATGTGGGTGGCCAAATTATTCGCTCCAACTGTCCAGAATGTTTTTCGAGCCAGTCTCGAACAATTTTGGCCCAGTAATATGATGTCGTTGTTTGGGAAAATGAAGTCCATGCATGGCTGCAAATGGTCTCCAAGTAACGGAACATAACGTTTACTGTCAATGCTAGGCTCAAGTGAACCATAGGACCCACTCCATTCCATGTAAACAGAGTACACACCACGATGGGGCCACGATCTTCTTGTGCAGTGCCTTGTTGACAATTTGGGTCCGTGGCTTCGTGGGGTTTGCGCCACACTCGAAGCCTAGCGTCAGGTCTTACCAATTGAAATCTGGACTCATGTGACCAGGCCACGATTTCCAGTCGCCTAGAGTACAACCTATACGGTCACGAGCCCACGAGTGGCGCTGCAGGCGGTGTCGTGGTGTTAGCAAAGGCACTCGAGTGTATCGCCTGCTGCCATAGCCCATTAACGCCAAATTTCGCTGCTCTGTCCGCCTCCGTAGAGTAGCGGTAGCGTTACCGTCTACCACGCAGGTGGCCCGGGTTTGATTCCCGACCGGGGATTGGGTGTTGTGTGTCCATCATCATTTTCATCGATTCGCAAGTCGCCGAAGTGGCGTCAACTAAAGAGGACTTGCAATACGGCGGCCGAACTCCCCCGAATGGGGCCTCCCGGCCAACAATGCCAATACGATCATTTCGCTGCACTGTCCTAACAAAAACGTCCGTCGTACGTCCCACATTAATTTCTGCGTTTATTTTCGTTATTTTTTTCCACGCAGTGTCGCTTGTCTGCTAGCACTGACAATTCTACGCAAACGTGACTGCTCTCGGTGGTTAACTGAAGGCCGTTGACCACTGCGTTGTCCGTGGTGAGAGGTAATGCTTGAACTTTGGTATTCTCGACACACTGTTGGCTCTGTAGATCTCGGGATATTGAATTCCTTAACGATTTCCGAAATGGAATGTCCTATGCGCCTAGCTCCAACTACATTCCGCGTTCTGTTAATTCCCTTCGCGCCGCTATAGCTGCTTCGGAAACATTTTCACATGAACCACCTGAGAACAAATGACGACTCCGTCAATGCCCTGCCCTTTTATATCTTGTTTACGTGATACTATTGCCGTATGTATATGTGCGTATCACTATCCCATGACTTTTGCCGCGTCACTCTATTTGCTGTGGGGTAAATGGCTGTGCGGCTTGAGTAAATTGACCTTTGTTGGTTCGATATCTAAGGCAGCGGAATACCAAGGGTCAGAAACTGGAGGGTCCAACAGTGCATCCCCGGTGATAGAACCAGGCTCCGTTATCGGTGCCACGTTCCACATTTATACTCAGTTGAAGTCCATTCCTCTCTGCGCCTCATAACGTTTGTGAAACCGACATCTATGTACGATACGACAGGACGAACAAGAAGAGTCGTGAACTCGACGGTAGGTGGCAGCGTCAAGAAACCGTCCGCCCCCGGACTGCCGGCGTTGTCTGCCGGCAGCGGATGACCTTGATACCGGTGGCGATAAGGCGCGTACACGCTGCGTACACAGCACCCACAAGAGCCCTCCGGCGTCGACGCCGCTAGGTGGTGCTTGTATCGGTGCGGCGCGTCGCAGGAAGTGGGCCCAGATAAGCCGGCCCGCGGAGGCCGCGGAAATTTATGGACTCCCTGAATTTTATTGCTATTTGCTCTTCCTCCTTCCGCCCGCGGCTTTCTGTCGGATATCCGCAGCAAGACGCGCGGCAGCACGTGCTGGCTGCTGGCTGCTGGCTCGGACTTTATAAACAGCGGCCGGGTCGTCAGAATTTATAGAGCGCACGATCGCCGCCCCTAGATAGCCGCTGCCCGTGGCGTTTTATTTTTTGTTGCGAGTCTCCGCGTGTGTTCTTGTTTCAGACGCGGAGCGCCGATCTGGCGGTAAACGGCGCCCGCTGGAACCACATCTGACGGCCCCCATCTATTTCTCTACCGGGCGCATGACGTGTCTGCGCGAGCGGACCCTGGCATTGCGCCGTTAAGTTTACTGCTTGCAGGGAATTCACTAGTTTCTTGAACGGAACGAACCCTTTGCGATAAATGTCTCCGAATTTATTTTGCTGCGGAAACGAACATTACCCGATCGACTAAACAGTCATGCTTACACAATATCGCGACGTGAAATTGTAATACATTCACAACATGAGCAGGCCGCTGTGGCCGAGCGGTTCTAGGCGCTCCAGTCTGAAACCCCGTTGCTGCTACAGTCACAGGTTCGAATACTGCCTCAGGCGTGGATGTATGTGATGTCCTTAGGTTAGTTAGGTTTAATTAGTTCTAATTTCTAGGGGACTGATGACCTCAGATGTTAAGTCCCATAGTGCTCAGAGCCATTTGAACTATTTGCAACATTATAATTAATTTAGAGAGTCCCGCTTCAATTGTTCTAATATTTATTCAAACCATGACTAGTTTCTGGATTTTAAAATCCCATCCTCAAGTGTATAAAATTATTATATTTGTAACACATAACACGCTGTCGGGCCAGTCAGTGCAAGAGCTCCAAACGTCTCATGTTGGCGGAAACTGTCCAGAAGCCGGTCATGGTTTGAATAAATATTAGACAACTGAAGCTGATCTCTCTAAGTTAATTGCCGGCCGCTGTGGCCGAGCGTTTCTAGGCGATTCAGTATGGAACCCCGCTGCTGCTACAGTCACAGGTTCGAATCCTGCCTCGAGCATAGATGTGTGTGATTTCCTTAGGTTAGTTAGGCTCAAGTAGTTCTAAGTCTAGGGGACTGATAACCTCAGATGTTAAATCCCATAGTGCTTAGAGCCATTTGAACCATCTAAGTTAATTACGACGCCTCTCAGTTGCAGAAGCCCTACATAGAAATTCTTGTACATTTAAAACAAATTATACAGTATGACAGAGACGTCCCCGTATCTCTAGGTCAAAACAGGATACTGTATATTGGAGTACACTTTCTGATCACCTTCGTCTTTATGACGCCTTGAACTCTAGTGGGGGACACTTCCAGTGAGGTGTCTGAATGTCTGTAGAGAAATGACAGCCCATTTTACTTCATCAGATGGAACCAGGGAAAGCACTGACGTTGGACGCTGGGATGTGGAGCGGTCTAACTCATCCCAAAGACGTCCCACGTATTCTGGTCGGGACTCCGGGCAGTTCAGTCCGTTTCAGAATCGATACTGCCTTGAAACCGTTGTCTCAGAGATGCTGTTTTTTGATAGGGTGAATTGTCATGCTGATAAATCAACCATCGACTTCGAGTTGCTCTTCTACTGTACACAGTACACAATACTGTGAAACGTGTCCGTATCATTCCCTCATTTAGCATTCTCTTAAGTGCAATAACGAGACCACGCCCTAACCATGAAAAACCCCTCCATATCGCAACACAACCTCCTCAGTATTTTGCAGTTGGCACTACACATGATGGCATCTAAGGTTCTCCAGACATCTGCCAAACCCAAACCCTTCCATCCGACTGCCAAATGGTATAGTGTGGTTAATCACTCCAAATCACTCGTTTTTGTGTATGACTTTTACATAATGGTAAGGAGAGATGTGTTACAGAGTGGTGTGGAAATTGCCATCATAGGAAAGCTGGACAGGAGCAGAAATGATTAGTGAGCAAGTAAACAGCAAACAGAAGATTTACGTAACTTGTGTTTCTCCAGATGTACGAAGACTCGGTACAAATGATGCAACAAGAAACAGTGTCTAGCTATCACTGTCAACAGGAAGAAAGTGCTAGTGGAGTGTCACGCTGCTGCTGGCCATCCTATATTGCAGCAGCAGAGGGCACTCGTGGTTCAGAGCCACTGGAGGTGTGGCCCTGCAGGCGTGCTTCATTGGTTCCGCCATGTCCAGCGCGACTGCTTCTGGCATCTCAAGGAAACTTGTTATTCTTTTGTGATGACGTCCTTGGGGTGGTATCAATACGTGATATCACACTTACTCTACAGTGACGCCTCTTTTAAACCACCTCGAGCGTCGTTTAGTGTTGACCAAAGGTATCTGTGGATTATGAGAAGTATCTGAACAGCTGTACCCCATTTTTTTCGAAGTAGTTCCTCCACCGTTATAGCCCATTCTTTCCAACCGCTTACACACAGCCATTGTACCAGACGTATTACTGGCAGCAGTTTGGAACGCGCGAGTGACTTCTTCACTGATTTAATGTGATTTTTCGCAACCTCACTCCTCAAAACTTGATGGATCTGCCCATCAACACATGAGGTCTGTCCAGTCTTGGTTTACCAGTGGTTGTTCTTTTGCGTATCCACTTCCAAATCATATCACCAACAGTCGAAATGGGCAGCTAGACAGGAGTTGAAATGTCGCTGAGGGATTTGTTAGTCAGGTGGCATCCAGTGACCAGTCCATGTTGGAAGTCAGTGAGCTCTCTTGTCTGACCCATTCTGACATTACTGCTTTCCAACTGACGACAAAATACGCTCACCGTCCTTTTATTCTAGAGAGTCCACCTCTCGTGACTTGTAGTGGTCAAATCCGCATTATATACCGGTGTCCGAATACTTTTGGAGTACTTACATATAAAAGCTACGTATCCAGCCGATATATCACATACAGCCCACCATTGTTCCTTTCTCTGAGATCTATGCTTCTTCATGTTTCCCTTGACATATTGCGAGGGCCGCGCGGGATTAGCCGAGCGGTCTCAGGCGCTGCAGTCATAGACTGTGCTGTTGGTCCCGGTGGAGGTTCGAGTCCTTCCTCGGGCATGGGTGTGTGTGTTTGTCCTTAGGATAATTCAGGTTAAGTAGTGTGTAAGCTTAGGAACTGATGACCTTAGCAGTTATGTCCCATAAGATTTCACACACATTTGAACATCTTGCGGGGCTTCCTTTTGCGCGATTTTTCATTAGTCATGTACTGATGTTGAGCATCATGGGGCTTGATTATTCACTGTACGGAGTTGTCTGGCGTGGTGAGGTCCGCCATTTTAATGAGGCTCGAGATGTTGCTGAACCAAGCTCATTCACTGGAGATACTATTGAAACAAGTTCAGTCCAGAGACCTCTCAATGTTCAAAAAAAGTCGCGCACTTCGAATACGAAGTACTCCTGAAGCTCAGTCCTATTCTGACATCCGTTATCCGTGATTGCCATGTCTTCGAGCTAAAGTAATAAGAATTTCCACTGTCGTAGCCTTCAGAAATATGGTTGGGATAGGTGTTTTGATGACATCCCAGGTCATATCAAAATTTGAGGCGGGATACATTCCAACTGTCACACATAATGTGTATTTTCCTTAGACCGGAAAACTGCGTGCCTGCTGTGTGAACTGCGATATGTTGCGTCTTCATCAGAAAATTACACTTTTGAGTGAGACCCGATGTGGAAATTGATCCAACGATTTTACTGCGCCACGTCGCTGTCAAATAATTCATTTAGAAAAAAATTAATCTAAATCCTTTCAAAAATTTTCAAATCTTTTTTAGTCTGGTCATACCTTGTTGACGGCGTTACTTGATGTTCAGCTCCTCATTTTTTTATTTTTATTTTATTCATTTATTTATTTTTGAGACTGCTCATTGAGTGACGGCGGCATGTTGCATGGGGGCTTAATTAAAATAAAATGCAAATAATTTTAATTCCTTGTTTTAGTAGCTGTCTGTTCGGTTACGAAGTCTCGTAACGGTGGGCCCTGACTAGTATTATTACGCTATCTGACTGCATAGAACAATAACAAAGAATGAAATGGAAATTTTCATTAACACAATTAATTAATTAAGTCCCCAGCAACTATAAAACCTACGAAACCAAAGCACAAGTATAGCTGTTCTGTGTGTGGAAGTATGACTCAACGTACGCATCTGGCACGGTTCTTCTTCAACAACACAAGAAATTTTAAATATCATTTATACTGAATTAATTAAAGGAAATAGAAATACCATAATTACTCAAGAAAACCAGAATTACACTCTAATCCCAGAACACAAGCCAGATGCTTTGTTGACTGAACCTGTAATGAAGCATTATTTACGACATTAAATAATGAAAAATAAATCAAGTTTCGTTACCTTCATATATTGACCAAAATCACTCTAATCATTACAATATATCTCCACACCGACTCGCTATTACCACATCTCAACAATAACTTTTCAGTATCACATCTCAGCAAGCACTCCCTACTAGCACATCTCAAAAAACACTCTCTGCTACGAGTTCTTAACAAGCACTGACTACTATGAGTTCTCCCCAAGCACTGCCCACTACGACATCTCAATAATCACTGCCCACTACGACATCTCAATAATCACTGCCAGTGGAGGCGGCGGAACAATGCTCTCCAGCGCGATCTCTGGCGCTGTGGCTCAGTGTAGCCACCTTTCATATGCCCTTCCTCCACGGGATAGAATTTGATGGTATTTTTGCCAGCATTGGTGGTGAAAATACCACCAAATTCGTCAAAAAAATACAGACAAAAATAAAAGATAATATTAATGCGTAAATATCATATAACTAGATAAAATTTTGGCTTTGCACTGACCTTTCAATAACCTAATATATAAAATACAGTAAGCAATACAAATTCTTTCATACATGTGACTTTACATAATAGTTTACACAAGTATTATGTGGTTAAACAGTTCAATCAATAGCGTCAGCAATGACGAATATGTGCAGGTAAGAGTCTCATAACTTTTCACAAACAGTAATACACAAAAAATCAGTTTATACAAATATTCACATAAACGCTTTCCATAGCCCAAGAAACAAGTAGTTGACAGTTCCAGCAGTAGCACCGAGCAATGGTCAACAGGTGCAAAAACCAACAAGTGACATTTTTTCAGTAGAAACAGTCCATCAGTGGCACCCAGTAATGTTGAATAGGTGCAGACACCAACAAGTAACACCATTTCAGTATAAGCAGTTCCATTAGTGGCACCAGCAATGTTGAGCAGGTGCAGATATCAACAGGTGACATCTTTTCAGTAGAAGCAGTCCATCAGTGGCACCCAGCAATGTTGAGCAGGTGCAGACACCAACAAGTGACATCATTTCGGTAGAAGCAGTCCATCAGTGGCACCCAGCAATGTTGAGCAGGTGCAGACATCAACAGGTGACATCTTTTCAGTAAAAGCAGTCCATCAGTGGCACCCAGCAATGTTGAGCAGGTGCAGACACCAACAAGTGACATCATTTCGGTAGAAGCAGTCCATCAGTGGCACCCAGCAATGTTGAACAGGTGCTGACCGCAGTCCATAATATTCACTTTCACTAATCACACTGTTCATCAGCAGAAATTAAACATGTTCTAGTGGCACCAATCATGTAGAAAAAGTGCAAATAACAGTCCATAAAATTCCCTGTCACTAATCACACAGTTCATCAGCAGAAATTAAACATGTCCAGGTGGCACCAATCATGTAGAAAAAGTGCAAGTAACAGTCCATAATATTCACTTTCACTAATTAGACAGTTCATCATACAAATAATAATAAACACACAAATGATATCAGATAATTGTCATATTGACTATTACAATACACAAATAGCAGTAAACCTATAATATTTATGGGTGTCAGTGCAACCCACAACAAACAAGTAAAATAATATCTAGGAGATAGGTTGGGATCACTTCTCTGGGATTATAAAAGGAAAACACACAAAACACACTCACTCATCTTTCATCCACATTAGTGCTACTGTGTAACTGAATAGTGTTAACTGTGTAAATGCAATTCTGTCAAAAATTTATGTTCATCATGTGTATCAAGTAGTAGTGGCAGCAATGTATAACAGTCAATAATAGTTAGTCAACGTCATAGTCATCATGTCAAGACCAATGTTTGCCAAGCCAGATCAAAATGTACGGTTGCTGAACAACTGTCAGTGTGCCAAGATATGCAAATGCTTCCTCTCTCAAAAAAAAGTATGTACTGCTTATTGATTTAACAAAGTGTGTGTAGACAATCTTCCTTCTACTTAAGTGTTCTAGTCTGCCATCTTCATCCTCCTTGTTCCATATAGACCAGCAAAAAAAATATGCTCCTCACTTACTTCACCTCTTATCCACCAAAACTCCAATAATCATCAGCATCACATAATCTCAATACTTCAATAATACCTCTTCAATACATCAATCACCAATATCATTTACCTTACCTCTTGTCCACGAAAACTCCAATCAACTTCACATAATCTCAATACCTCAATCATACCTCTTCAATACGTCGATATATATAAACCTCATTGCCAATATCATTTCACTTCCATAACAACTCTTTCCTCTAGTCAGTCTCCTCGAACAAGTGCAGACAAAATCCTAATGCAAACCTCAATTCATCATCTCATACAATCCGAAGACACAATGTCAACACACAACCTCTCGTGTAATCCATCTGATCCAAATCTGCTACTCATTATAAATTATAAGATACATTTTGTTTACCTTGTCCATCATTAAATAAAATAAATGCGTACATGACCTCTAACAGACTTAGTTCGAATAACTCTCAGTAATTAATTACGATTACGGAGTGTGAATGATCATAATATTTCACAGTGTGTACACCACTTCAAGAATCATGGCAGAAGCAAACATGTGGAGTATTTCTTGTGTCAAGTGTCACTTCCTATTTCAATTGCTCACGAAGAATGCAGTGTAATAACTGTCAATGGTCTAAACCTAGTGTTGGTATGTCATGTCGTTAGCTTCCTTCCTATTAGCATAAATTTATACAGCTTTCATAAAACCTCCAGCTCATGTGACTTCTATGCAGTTTCTTGTACCAATGTCGTTCGTAGAATTATAGCAGTTCATTTTCTTATCTTAAAAATATAAGGCACTGGGCGTAAGCAAAACATGCAATAGCGAGTAAATATACCAGTAGAGAACAGAATGTCAACAAGTGGATGCAACACAATTCCTACAACAAGGCTCTGCCAAGCGAACAATCTATAATTAATACCATAGTGTGGCCTAAACTCCATGTACGTACACCTCATATCAGCATTTCTATAGTCTAAATTGAAGAGTAGTTATGACAACAAACAGAAATGTGTTAATACGCAATCCATACGCAAAGCAGCAAATATGTATCTTACATAATAAACAAGTCATTAGCATCATATCAGCATAAGCAAATAAATGTTCATATGTAATCTTAATAAGTAAACATGAAGGCGCAAGCAGATAAATCACAAAGTATAACTTACATACGTAACCATATCAGCACAATTAATCAGGTGACAATTAAAATGTAAATAAATAAGCACAGCAGGCACATAATAAAAAAATATGACATCAGTGAAAAAGCATAGCAGCCAAGCGATGCATAATATACATAAGTAATAACACTGTTCATTAATCAATAATTGTCAAAATCAGCAAATGTACACAAGCACGTCGCTTCACAAGTAAATTCATAGAACATGAAATTAGCACAAAGTATGAATCACGTAATCGCGAGCCGCAAATTACATCTAAAATACGTACCTAAGTGGAATTATGTTACCTGAAAAATAAACTCAATTAATAGTTGCCCATTTTTAGTTTATTACTTTTTTTTTTTTTTTGAAATTACATTCTTCCTGAAATTTTCTCCATAGCAAGTCGTCTTAACGTCGGACACGCACAGAATTTACCTGAAGGTCATAAATATTTTATACAACCATATCCTGAAAAATACTGAACGTTAATAACATAATTTATAAAGTCACCATAGCTTTATACAGAATTTATTCGGAGAATTTAGACTGTGTATTTGTTTACGGCTGTCAGTGCATTCGCACTGAGCGCTCGATCAGCTGTAGACGCGTGACGTAGAAAGTGATTGTTTGCGGTTAACGACAGCCTTGTGCGGCGCGCAGACTTCACTGTTGCTTTGAGTACGCGCCGCCGCCAGAACACAGCGCGGTATCCTTGCATTCTCCGCATGTTTACGTATAACTGTTGGTTTCTCAAAAGTATGTCATTCCACAAAAATTTTTACGTTCGATATATGATGTATTCCCTTAGAGCGCCGAGATTTAAGAGTTTCTACTTCAACAGTGTTATCATGAATAATTTTGCGAATTCTATATGGACCGTTATAAAGCAGAAAAAATTTGCGACATAAGCCTTTTCCTTTATGAGACAAACGATGAGACTTAATTAACACCTTCTGACCAACTGACAAGATTTTTAAACGACCAGGACGTTTAGCTGATTTCTCTCTTCTAGCAGCCGCAGATGCAATAGTTCGTAGAGCCAGGTTGACAACTTCAGAATGCCGCAGTTTCCGTGTAGGCGGAAAAGGAACGATTTCAGAAATGCGATTTGACGGTGCTTTATTTTTTAATATCAATATAGGCGGTAAAGAAGTTGAGTCATTAGGAAGTTCATTCAGAATGTTTTGAAAAATATGAAGATACTGATCCCACGTTCTGTGATTCTGATGACAATAAAGACGACACAATTTATTAATTTCCTTCATCCATCTTTCTGAAGCGTTAGATTGAGGGTGAAAAAGTGAAATGAAAATTGGTTTAATCTTACGACGCCGTAGAGTACGAAGCCAAATTTTAGAACGAAACTGTGATCCATTATCTGATATAACCTTTTCAACATGACCCACTTCTTTAAGAAAATGTTTGATGAAAGCATTAGATACTGAACGAGCTGTTGCTTTGCGTAAAGGTGTAAAACACACATATTTTGATGTTAATTCCACTGCTACGAAAATATACGCAAAACCATTAGTAGAACGAACCACTGGACCGAACAAATCGACTGCAGCCATGTCCTTTAATTTCGCTGGAATGATAGGAAACAACGGTGCTCTGTAAGAAACAGTTGGCGGCTTAGCCTTTTGACATAATTTGCATTTGGCAAGAACAGATCGAATACGTTTTTCCATATTACTGAAGTAGCAATTTTCTCGTAATTTATGAAAGCATTTTCTGGGACCAAAATGTGCATAATTGAAATGTGTAAACGAGGTGTGGCCAAAGCATCCAATCTAACAAAGCGCCTAAGAAAATTACAGACACCAAGGAAACTACTAACATCACGTTTCGTGGAAGGAACAGCATAATTACGAATAGCGTCTAGTTTCTCTGGATCAGGGAGAATACCTTCTGTAGAAATAATGTGACCGAGAAATTTCACCTGAGAACGACCAAATTCAGATTTTTCCAAGTTGTCTGTAATGCCAACTCTTGCGAAAATACGTAATAATGAATCCAAAATTTTGTTGTGCTCACTCCAAGAACGTTTAGCAATAAGAATGTCGTCAACATATGAAGTAATATTGTCACGAAGATAAACAGGTAAGATTTCGTTTAAATTACGAATGAATGCTGCAGAAAATATAGTAAGTCCAAACGGTAATTTCCAAAGTCACTTTTGGGTAAAACAGTCAAATCCGGTTAATCTTTACCTACTGTCTAGATAGATTGATAGTAGAAGAGTTGTTTTTATAGATGCAAAGAATAGTGAAAGAGTAGGCAGCGGTGCAGAAAACTAAAAGGGAAATAGCACCACTACAGCTCGGGGCCCTGTGAACGCTACGGCACATATTCACTTAGTATAGTGAATCCCCTGAGGACTTTAATAGCTGCACATAAATTTCAGTTTGTGACTTAGTGGCAAATTTGGCGGAAGTACGTACGTAAACTGTCATTCTTGGAATTGCGAAAGATCTTAAATTTCCGAACAGTTAAAAAGTGTTTATAGTCAAAGCTTCCGCCTCGCGGCGACAAAGACCTACTGCGTCTGTCCCAGTCCCAATGTCGATTATTGTCAAGTTCGCGCGCCTGGCGCTCTCTTGTTGCATCCCGTAAATGAAACAAATTACTTTCTTCAAACCCCTCTGCTATCTGTGATTCTAAATTTCTTCTGCTGTCTTTTCCTACAATTTCGCCTTCGATTTGTTTAACTTGCTTTCGTAATGCCTCAACTTCCCTTTTGACGCGTTCATTAAATTTTCCCTGATTTTCAACATGCTTATTCATGTTCTGGTACTCTTCAGTTTCTGCAAATGGCAATGGAGCTGTATCATCCGAATCTCTGTCCCCATTTAAACTAAGATTTGTCAATTTGTGTGAAATCTCCTCAACTCTTTCCGATAAGTTTACGTCTTCCGTCAGTGTCGCAACTCGGGTTTCGGTATTGTCACATTTAGTAGTTGACTGTTCACACTGTTGCGTTAAGTAATTTGTTACGGATTCCTCGATTCTTTCAAATACTTCTTCATTATCGTGTGCACGTTGTAAATTTAACTCTGAAAATTTTTGAACTATCACGCGATCTCTTTCCTCCTGTTCTCTATCCTGTTCCCTTTGTCTAATCTCCACTGCAATTAATCTATTATTGTGAGCATTCAAAATCGGTTGTACTTCTTCTCTGATTTCTTTGTTTGATTCACCATTCGTATTTTTGAAACATGTCCCTATTCGTGAGCATAACCGTGTTGTCATTGCTTTCATCTCAGTTCTAAGTGTTCCTATCTCAGTTTTAATTGTTCCTATCTCTGTTTTAAATTCAGATCGAAACTGCTCCATTGTTCCCCTATCTGTTTTTAATTCAGATCGTAACTGCTCCATTGTTCCCATCTGTGTTTTAAATTCAGATGCCAAATTTAATATTACACCCATCAACTGCTCCGTATTAACTTGTTCGAAATTCCTTTCGCCCCTAACATTTCCCGCAAAACCAGTTTCATTCGTCATAGCTGTAAAGCCATCTGTGTTCGATACTATTCCAGAATCTTCTGTCGTTAATCTCGAATTCTGAAAATTTTCTGATTGAGAAAAATTTTGAAAAGGTTCCGGACTACTTTCCCGACTTATTAAATTATTTTCAACTTCATTATTCATCATCCTGTTGTCCTGTGTTGGCGAGTTCGCCATGTCATTAAATTATTTTCAACTTCATTATTCATCATCCTGTTGTCCTGTGTTGGCGAGTTCGCCATGTCAACAATTTCGTCATTCTGACTATCCATTATTTTTGCCTTTTTCATTGATCGCGTAATCATTTACAAAATATACAAAACTCGTCACTATATGAAAATTACACACAATGACACTTTATCATCAACAATATCATTCACACGAAATGTTTCCCTCAAACACGATTAATCGAACAATTGAAATAATTGCACTAATTGTCAAACCCATAGACAAGACAACAGAAATGAAATTTTGCAAAATAAATACCATTAGAAGAATGACAATTACCAAATCTACACATGCAATATAGACTACAATTAGTAAACTACAAATTACTACAACAATACTACTGTCTACACAATCAGAAGAATTCCAAGGGACGATCCTGGGCAGCGGTCGCCACGTGCATGGGGGTTAATTAAAATAAAATGCAAATAATTTTAATTCCTTGTTTTAGTAGCTGTCTGTTCGGTTACGAAGTCTCGTAACGGTGGGCCCTGACTAGTATTATTACGCTATCTGACTGCATAGAACAATAACAAAGAATGAAATGGAAATTTTCATTAACACAATTAATTAATTAAGTCCCCAGCAACTATAAAACCTACGAAACCAAAGCACAAGTATAGCTGTTCTGTGTGTGGAAGTATGACTCAACGTACGCATCTGGCACGGTTCTTCTTCAACAACACAAGAAATTTTAAATATCATTTATACTGAATTAATTAAAGGAAATAGAAATACCATAATTACTCAAGAAAACCAGAATTACACTCTAATCCCAGAACACAAGCCAGATGCTTTGTTGACTGAACCTGTAATGAAGCATTATTTACGACATTAAATAATGAAAAATAAATCAAGTTTCGTTACCTTCATATATTGACCAAAATCACTCTAATCATTACAATATATCTCCACACCGACTCGCTATTACCACATCTCAACAATAACTTTTCAGTATCACATCTCAGCAAGCACTCCCTACTAGCACATCTCAAAAAACACTCTCTGCTACGAGTTCTTAACAAGCACTGACTACTATGAGTTCTCCCCAAGCACTGCCCACTACGACATCTCAATAATCACTGCCAGTGGAGGCGGCGGAACAATACTCTCTAGCGCGATCTCTGGCGCTGGGGCTCAGTGTAGCCACCTTTCAACGCGTTCCCTCTCGCTTCTTCGTACGTTTACGTCCACTGTAGGGCCATGTTTGACGCTTCCTGAAACAAAACCACGTTCCTCCCAATCAAGCATGGTTGCTTTGCGTGGTTGAGCCTTGCCAAAGCGACCTCTAAACACACTCATTACCTCTGTAATTATTAGCTCTGTTAGTGGGTTTCCTGCACCAAGACACACGCCACTAATTAGCGCCTCAGCAGTGTAATTCATCATCATCATCATCATCATCAACGTCGTCGTCGTCGTCGTCGTCATCATTGTTCTGTCCAAGGGCAAATTTTCAGATGATAGATCCGCATGTTCTCCTGTCTCCTGCCATCCTCTTCAGGTCCAAGTAATTACCTCTTCCCTTTATGTCGTTTGTCCTCTTCTACCTCCTCCTTCCTTTCGATCTCCTCCTACAAACTAGTCCTTTCAAAGCGTCTGTTAGCAAGCACTCCCGACCCAACGAATATCCCAATTGTTTTTCCCTTCTCGTATAACCGGCAGCAGTCTTCTCCTCTCGCCAACCCTTTCCATCCAACTTATCTTCTCCATTGTCCTCCACATCCACATCTCAAATGTTTCTAATCTTTTTTCATCCTCTCGTTTAGTGACCATGTTTCTGCCTCATAGAGTGCAACACTCCAGACAAAACAACTGCCAAGCTTTTTCGTCAAACATTTATCTAGTTTGCCACATAAATATTTCCACTTTCTATTGAATTCTTCTTTACTTATATCAGTGTGCATTTGAATGCTTCTTTCGTTGTAGCGGTGCACATTCTCATCTCCGAATGACATCTCAAATCGTCGGTGGTCGTACTTCCAAGATATTTAAATGCTCTTGGCTAATAATAACGTGTCTGGTCTTAATATTTGCCGTCTCCTTCCTATGCCCATCACCATCCTCTCTGTTATTGCTGTGTTGATACTCATCTCATATTTACAAAAGCTTCATGGGTCTTTTAGCATTTTACTCAGTGTTCGTTCGTTTTCTATTCTTACAGACCGCAGCACGTTCGGACCTTTCGAGTTAGTTGGCAAATCAAAATTATGTAAAAAAAAAAAATGCACCAACGATATTCCTCCCCATCTGGTATAAGTTATTGCGGGTGCGGTTATTAATTATAAGTGTAGCACTCACTGAACACATAACAGCTACGGCCGTTATTAGTAACGCAGCAGTATCTGTTGAACTGTACCACACTGTCAAGCTAAGATGACTATATACTCGTTCATGTAGCAGTTTTGAGTTGACTAGCTTTCCAGAGCCTTTCAGTTGATGATGTTTCGCAGTCTATAGGTGTTTCATATAAAAGATGGGGATCGTGATGTAATTTGAAATAAAGCGTCTGTTAGCAAGCAGTCCCGTTGCAACGAATACCCCATCCAGCGTCTTCAGAATGTTAGTTTCAAAAGTATTCGCACGAAATCTTTAATCGCCCTATTAAAGGTGAAAGTGTTAAGAAGCGTTTTTCAAGCACAATTAATAGGTTATGTATGCAAAATTCGAAGCTTAATTTTTGACGTTTGGCGAAGTGAAATGCTACAGAAGTACTAGTGGTAACGAAATAGTAGAGTCCTTTATTCATCTGCAAGGTTCACGGTTGAGAAAAACTGAGAGTGTGGTGACAAAGGACAGGATGAGCTTCAAACCCCTGCTCGCAAAATTATTTCAGCCGTCAAGTTCACTTTTGCGTGAATTTTGTAAGCGTTTCTCTCTTTAAATCCGTAGCCCACGACTTTTACAATAATTTCTTACCGCACTAATCACACTTCGCGAACTCCATGTCTAAAATAGTGAACCAGTTCCACATTTGGCTGCTCCTGGGCTTTTTCATCTCGGTACACCGTCGTTAGCGAAAGCGATCGGAACGAATTCTTGTAACGCCTTCGACGACGGAAAGAGTGATGGACTCCAGTTATCCAGTATTTGGGCTTTCAGTAACCTTTAGTATTTCTGTATCTTTGGAAATAACCAATTAGTCCATCAATTATTTCCATGGAACTGCGAATATCGTAAGGTCATCCTGTTTTATCCATGGCCGTATAGGGGGAGACCGAATTACAAGTATATTCATCAGTAAACATTTGGGGTGCTGTGTTAGGAATTACTTTCCACAGTACTTCGAACATCACATGGTTAGTATATTCATTATTCGTGCTCAGAAAGAGCGAGATCGGAGGTGAAGTAGAGAAATACGACGTACGTGCATTGGCAAACAGATGACGCAAGGTATTTGCAGTTACTGAAATAACTGCCTGATACTGATAAGCGGTTATTTCGTTAATTGCGAATACTCAGTAACCGCTTAGTCCAGTTAAGTTATTTTTTTGTCACCTCTACTTTGCAGAAAACACTAGCACAGTCTGCTCCGAAGTCCGAACATCGGTGGTGTCACTATCGCTGATTTAGTGAACTTTTGTTTTAAGATACTGGCGAATATTTTGGAAGACATTGGGCGATCACGTTATGCACAGAACACGTATGTGCGAAATACGATGTGGATGAGGAAGCTTAGGCCGCGCCAGGAAGGGGTGGATGATGGTCCCCGCTCAGGACGACCGTCACCAAGTCAAACTGATAAGAAGTGTCCATCGGTTGTTGAATGCTGGCTGTCAAACGAGTGTTTAGCGGTCAGCTGCAACTGTGTGTATTCCGAAAAGTGTTGTCCACCGCATAGTTACGGAACAATTGAACATGTGAAGGGTGTGCGCTAAACTATAGATGGACGAGGAATAGGCCAGTTGAGTGTTGATCGCGAGTGAACTGAAGTGGAAATTGAACCGGCTTATTGCAGCTGATGAAATGTGGCCCCACGGACTAATCGCGAGAGCGCAGAGGATGAGCAAATCCAGCTTGAAGAGAATGTTGATTTTCTTTTACGACGCCAAGGGTGTGGTTCTCGAATTGTTTGTAGTTAAAGGACAGGCGGTTAACGCTGCCTATTACACGGATGTTCTGTAAAGAATGCGGAAAAGTGTCGACTGTATGCGAAAGACGCCGCCGCTACCTGGATGTTGCATCACGACGATGCATCCAGCCACACGCTTCCCTGTGTCAGTGAGCTCCTAGCGAAGCGTGACGTAGCGACGCTACCGCAACCTCCCTACTGCCCCGACCTCGCTCCGGCCGACTTCTTTTTGTTCCCCAAGGTCAAGAACGCTCTCAAAGGACGCCGTTTTGAAAGCATTGAGGCTATTCAAGCGGCTGTGACAACAGCTTTAAAGGAGATTCCCGTCGAGGCATTCGAGGGGGAGTACTGAGCTAGAGAGGGTCGGCGGAAAAAAACCATGTAGATGCTCGTGGGAAGTACCTTGGAGAATATTAATCATTTGTACGGATATATTTAAAAAAAATCTATTTCATGACTTAAGGGACACATCTTGTAGAGCGATATAGCAATTCTTGTTCTACTAACTGCGTAGCATACTCCTGTTTTCTTCCAAACCTACCACGGCAATGCATCCATCTGGTACGAAGAGGCTTATTGATGAATAGTGCACAAATAAACAATTACATTAAACGTAACGTACGAGTCAGCTTTGGCTAAAACAGAGGGATGATCGGCAATCGGATTTTGACTTTCTCATATTCGTATCGGTCTCAGCAGTTCTTTGACCAATTGCTTGTACGAGATATTCGAAATCGTGTTTCGATATTCTGATCAAATTCTCCAAGCAATATGTATCTAGAATGAAATTTTCACTCTACAGCGGAGTGTGCGCTGATATAAAACTACCTGGCAGATTAAAACTGTGTGCCGGACTGACACTCGAACTCGGGAGACGAGGTAGGAGACGAGGTACTGGCTGAAGTAAATGCTGTGAGGACGGGGCGTGAGTCGTGCTTGGGTAGCTCAGTTGGTAGAGCACTTGCCCGTGAAAGGCAAAGGTCCCGAGTTCGAGTCTCGGTCCAGCACACAGTTTTAATCTGCCAGGAAGTTTTATATGTATCTAGTTCACGAGTAAAATTTTCTGAAGCGTATCCACAAATCCCGATTTCTCTTGTTCTTCCTAACTTTATTCCTTCAAAGGAAAATCCAGGATAGAATGTAACAATATTATGAAAAGGAGAGTTGCTACTCACCTTATAGCAGAGACGCTGAGTCGCAGATCGGCCCAACAAAATGACTGTCACAAGATAAGCTTTCGGCGAACAAGTCTGCAGTCCCTGGCTGCTGAAGCCTGTGTGGCTTCAGCTACTAGAGACTGCAGTCGTGTGTATGAGTTGCGTTTCGCGCGCGCGCCTTTGTTTGCTTGTGTGTGTGTGTGTGTGTGTGTGTGTGTGTGTGTGTGTCGTCCATTTCTGGCAAAGGCCTTATTGGCCGAAAGCTTATTTTGTGACAGTCTTTTCGTTGTGCCTATCAGCGACTCAGCATCTCCGCAATATGGTGAATAACAACTATCCTTATTCCTCCTTGTGATGCAAAAGCAGAAGAACCGCATTCACATCCGCTAGGTCGCATTCGTCCATTTCGTGGCAATAGTGAGGCCCAATGTAAACACTTCTGGCCCGGAATGTCCAAGATTATAATAAACGATTGAAGTGATTTCATAAATTCACTGTAGGTACATTGACATACTGTCACCAGACTCAACACTCATGTAGAAAAACGTAAAAAGTTTTGTACTGTCGTAGCCGCATTTCAGACTTCTGCCACCAGAGCGCAGCAGCGAGCAGTTAGGCGAGATGCCGACAGGCGCCGAAAAAGCGTATTTTCTACTTGAAATGGTTTCACGGCAGTGTGACGCAACGGAGCAACGACACTTCAGAACGAAGTTCAACAGAATTCAACCAAGTGACAACTCCATTCGGCAATATTAGTTTCAGGTTGCATCTGCAAGAGAAAATCAGCGGATCGGCCTGCAGTGAGTGAAGAAAAGGTTGACTGCGTGCGAACGAGTTTCGCATGTAGCCCGCAGAAGTCGGCGAAAAATGCAAAAGAGCTCAACATACAACAGCTGACCGTTTAGAATATCTTGCGGAAACGACTGAAGCTGAAGACTTACCGCTTGCAATTGCTACAAGCCTTGACTCCCGAAGACCAAGTCAGATGCTTCGAATTTTCGGCACGGTTGCAAGAGCTTATGGAAGAGGATGGGTTTTGTCCGAGACTCATCTTCTCTGATGAAGCAACATTTTTTTTTTTTTTTTAATGAATGGCACAGTGAACAGGCACAATGTCCGAATCTGTGTCTGGACATGGTGGAAAACTGGTTCATGCGACAACTGGAGACCGACTATGTGGACTTAATCTAACAAAGGGATGGTGCTCCAACCCACTTCCATCATGCCGTTCGTGAATTCCTAAACAGAAAACTGAGAAAGCAATGGATTGGTAGTGGTCGGGTTGATGATCAGCAATTCGTATCATGTTCTTCACGCTCTCCCGACCCAGCCACAACGACTTTTGGGGTTATCTGAAATCTTTAGACAACATAGTTGTCTGGAGACAACAGAGATTGGTTTACTTATAATCAATTATTCAAAATGACAGTCACAATCGCATTATTTATTTTACCGACAACCGGTTTCAACCCGCGATGGGGTCATCTTCAGGGCAATTTACACCATTTGGTCACTCGCTGGAGTCGTCACCCTGCCTGTGCACGGTTGGTAACTATCAAACCGTGCACGGGCAGGGTGACGACTCCAGCGAGCGACCAAATGGTGTAAATTGCCCTGAAGATGACCCCATCGCAGGTTGAAACCGGTTGGTGGCAAAATAAATAATGCGATTGTGACTGTCGCTTTGAATAATTGGTTATCTGAAAGATTTATTGTTCACTCCTCGTCTACCAACAAACCTGTGGGGTTTTCACGACACAGGAATTACGACATAATGGATATGGCCCAGCCGAGTTTATCCCAGAATGTGCAACGTTACACTTCCTGTAGACGGCACTACGAGCTCGGATCGACAGTGCTTTTGTACACATTTATAAGGACATGCTTTGATTATCGACTTGATATTTGAACAATCAGTAGAGAGGTGCATATGGAGCACTTGTAAAATCTACGAGATCGCTTCAATCATTTATTGCTACAAACATTGCCGATAATGATGTCCCGTATATGGCTGAAATTCGTGTGACCATAATGTTGGAGATCAGTAGTATCGGGATATGTTCTCGGTGTTTTTATGGCGTACCTTAAGATTATGCTCTGTCTGCCTCGGTGGCAGAGCGGCGGCTTGCTAACTGAAGGAGCCCGGTTTCGATTCCCGTCTGGGTCGCATATTTTCTCCAGTCGAGGAGTGGGTGCTGTGCCGTCCTTACGTTCGTGTCGTCATAGCTGGCGTTCCAGTCTTGAGAGGGCTGTATGGGCATCTCCCGAAAGCCAAAAAAATAAAAATAAAAAAGACAACATTATGCTCTGGACAGTCAACAGGAGGCGAGAAGCGCAGTTCACTGTTGTTTCATGTACCTAGTGGGTTTTCACGACACACGAATTACGACATAATGGATACGGCCCAGCCGAGTTTATCCCAGAATGTGCAACGTTACACTTCCTGTAGACGGCACTGTTTCACTGGAACGACTGTCTCCATCATAATGTTTTAGATTCGCCTGATCCCAGTATAGGGGTAAATAAATTACTCTTTACTTGGTTTTCCTGAGTCACTTCAGGACCACTCCGAGATGATTCCGTCAAGAGAGCCACGGTCGATTTCCTCCGCATCCCTTTCAACCGAGCTAGTGCCCTGTCTCTGACGGCCGCACTGTCGCCGGGACATTACATTCTATCCTTCACTCCTCTCCTTTTTCTCCCCCCCCCCCCCCCCCCTGACACTTTTCATCAGTGTCCACTCTTTGTTATTGTGTGGAGACCAGCCCCGTGGCCGCGACTGCTTATCTTCCTCTGATTTTGGGAGTGGCGCTGGTACGGGAGCGAGGTGAGTGAGCACGTGGTGGCAGACAGCGTTTTGTTTAGCCCGCGTGCCCTCCGCGCTTCTGCTGACGGATGAGGCATCCGCCGTCGCCGGCCGTGGTTTTATGCGCGCCTCTGATTGCAGCTGTTAGCGGTAAGCGGAAGCGGCGCGACCCGCCATTAATCATGGCGGCTCTCGATCAGCTCCGGGCACCCCACAGGCGCCCAACAGTCGCGCGCTCGGGCATTAGTCACCGCGGCCGCGCGACCTGTCGGCGCTGGCGTGCGCCACCGCACACCGCCATTACCGACGTCATCACCCTCGCTTACTGGCAATACGCTGCCCCGTCTCTTCTGAGAACCCGGCGTCGGAAGCGGCTCCGTTCTGTCGCATTTCATAGATTTTCTTTCTGCCCGAAAGTAATACAGTTGATGAACAAGATAACGGCTATGTTGCTATTGGGGTTTCGTGAAAAAAAAAAAGTCTAGATCGCTCAATAAAATTCCTTATTATGCCGTTTGCAATCTACAATTCAGCGCCAAAGGAAATGTATTCAAATACAGAGATACGTGAACAGGCAGAATACAGCGCCGCTGTCGGCAACGCCTATACTAGATTACAAGTGCCTGGCGCAGTTGTTAAATCGGTTATTGCTGCTACAATGGCGGGTTATCAAGATTTAAGTGAGTTTGAACGTGTGTTGTAGTCGGCACACGAGCGATGGGACATAGCATGTCCTAGGTAGCGATGAAGTGGGGTACCGTGAATATCAGGAATCGGGTAAAACATCAACTCTCCGACATCGCTGCGGCCGGAGAAGGATCCTACAAGAACGGGATCAACGACAACTGAAGAAAATCGTTCACAGTGACGCGAATCCTACCCTTCCGCAAATTGCTGCAGATTTCAGTGCTGGGCCATCAAGTGTCAGTGTGCGAATCATTCAACGAAACATCATCGATATGGGCTAGTGTACCCTTGATGACTGCACGACACGAAGCTTTACGCCGCGCCTGGGCTCGTCAACACCGGCATTGGACTGTTGATGACTGGAAACATGTTGCCTGGTCGGAAGAGTCTGGTTTCAAATTGTATCGAGCGGATGGACATGTACAAGTATGGAGACAACCTCATGAATCCATGGAGCTACATGTTAGTAGGGGACTGTTCTAGCTGGTGGAGACTCTATAATGGTGCAGTTGCAGTGATATGGGGCACCTGATGCGACTAGATACAAGTCTGACCATTGACACGTGTGTAAGTATCATGTCTGATTATCTGCATCCATTCATGTTCACTGTGCATTCCCACGGACTTGCGCAATTCCAACAGGACAATGCGACACCCCACATGTCCAAAATTGCTACAGAGTGGCTCCAGCAACACTCTTCTGAGTTTAAACACTTCCGCTAGCCACCACATTCCCCAGACATGAACATTATTGAGCATATCTCTTACGGATCTATGGTCAGCCCTGCAGGATTCATGGTGTCAGTTTTTTCCAGCACTGCTTCAGACGTTAGTCTAGTCCATGCCACGTCGTGCTCGCGGGGGCCCTACACGATATTAGGCAAGTGTACCAGTTTCCTTGGCTCATCACGGGACCCTCGTGCCTATCTAACGACTGCCAGGGGCAACAAAAATTTTGTTTTCAGTATCTATACGTATATAAAGAATAGTCTCTGGTTCTTTGGTTCAAATGGCTCTGAGCACTATGCCACTTCACTTCTGAGGTCATCAGTCGCCTAGAACTTAGAACTAATTAAACCTAACTAACCTAAGGACATCACAGACATCGATGCCCGAGGCATGATTCGAACCTGCGACCGTAGCGGTCGCTCGGTTCGAGACTGTAGCGCCTAGAACTGCACGGCCACTCCGGCCGGCTCTGGTTCTTTTATTCCCAGTACATACAAATCTACAGTTTATTCCGATCTTGATGAAATTTTGCACAGTTAACTTTAAGAAAAGTGGGAAATTACAACCTACATAAGATTTCGTAATCTGACTTGAAACATATATCTCTTTGTCTGCTTATTGCGAGTTTTCTACACCACGCGGCGTCTCTCGCATCCAAGTTTCCATCTCCTTCATCCCTGCCAGTCCTCTTCTTGCACGGCCCTATCCTGCATCGCACGCCTCACTCCATCTTCCCAGAGTAGCGGGGTCTTCCTCTTTTTCTGTGTCGTGAAGGTCTCCAGCGTCATATTTTAGAGGGCCATCTTTCCTCTGATGTTCTTCTAAAATGTCCATACCACGTTAGCCGTTTACTTTCAGTTGTGTCTACAATATCTACATATGTTCTCGTAGCACGTCTTTACTTATTTTGTCTCTTCTTGCTACTTCACAACTTCGTCTCCAAAACTCCATATCCATTGCTTTTAATTTCTCCTCATAGACGCTGGAGACTTCTCACTGTCCAACACCACACAGAGCAATGGTGTCAACTGCAATTTCATGTAACCTTCTTTTCAAATTTTATGACGTCGTTTTATTCCAGATAATGGAGTGTAACTGCTTAATTGCCACCTTTCTCTTACCTATTCTGTGCTTTATTTCCTCGTTTCTTCCACCTTTACCCAAAATGATTGTCCCTAAATATTTATATGAACAGCTACACTCTACTGTAAATCCGTCATCCATAACAAGATCTCTCCCTGTGCTTTTACCAACCACGAATTCAGTCTCTTGTGAAGTTAATCTTCATGCCCCACTGCTGATACTCAACTTTAAGCTTTCTTAACATGTGAGACACATCCGCAGATATTATCGATAGAAGCCACTCTGTTCTTCTACTTCTTCAATTTCCCTCTCAATTTAAGTTTTAAGTATCTTACTATACAATTTTGTTATATAACTGGAAACTGTGTTGCCTCGACAATGTGAGCAGTCTCCTTGCTTCTCCATTTAAATACGTTTGTGATGAACCCTTCTTTAAACTCGACAGGCATTTCCTCTCCAGTAAGACAGCGGTTAAGTAGGCTTGCGAGCTGTTGAAATTACACGTTTGGCCCTGCCTTTAACAACTATATGCCTACAGCTCCTGGTCCTCGTGCTTTGACATTTCTGAATTGCTTAAGCGTATCCTGTACTTCCGCTGTTGTTATCCCCTGGATTTCTGTGTCACGTTCGTGCCTTTCCAGAAGTTGGGATCTATCTTCTTTAACTAATTTTTCATAGTTTGTCTCCCTTGTAACTAGGCTTATCAGCTGTAAGTTCATACCACTTCTATCATTTGTTCTTAGATGTTTTATCACTTTACACGAGTCTTTGGATTTTGAACTCTTTGTGCAGTTTTCCATTTCTCAACATTTAAAGTCCCACGTACTACTTCTTGCTCTAATTATTGTTTGCTTCGCCTCTATTCTCAGTCTTACATACCTGCGTCTATCATCAGCCTTATTGCTCATAAGCTGTCTATTATAGGCCTCCCGTTTACTTCTTCGCCTTTGTGGCAACATCATCATTCCACTAATCACTTCTAAATTTGCCAGACGTGTTCTCAATTACTCCGAGACTTTCAAAGGCAGCTTCATGAATAGCTCTCACAACTGTCTTATTTGCTACTTCCACTGATGTACCTTCCCACTCACTCTAAGCTTGCATGAGAAGACAATTGAAGGATTTCGCAGTAAACTTAGCTCTTGCTGTAATTTGTCCAGTGTCTCTACATTATCGTTAATTTTTTTAAAGTGGGACTGAAGTGCCCACTGAAGCAGAAGACTCCATTGCAGACTCTTGTACGATTACTTTCTTTCTCTATAGCATAATCAATTATAGACTGTGACGTCCATGTAGGCTGCGTCCGGGTATATTTATGGATCTCTTTTGTGTGGGGAAGGCCATTCCATATTTTAAGACTGTACTGTCCACATATTTCTAGCAGCCTCTTGCCATTATCATTCACAATATCCTCCCCAAATTGGCCTACAACCTTGTTAGCATCCCGCTTACCCACTCTTCCATTAAGATCTCCTAAAAGATGCAACTCTTTCCTAGTGCCAATTCCATCTAGGTGGTTTGTCAAATCATTAAGGAAATTTTCTTCTAAGCTTCAGAAGCATTATTTGCGGGTACATATGCTGCGATGTTCGCTACATCGCATCCTTTCAGCTTCATATCCACACGCATCACTCAGTTTACCCACACGCATCACACGTTTGTTTACGCAGTCCCATTTCTTAATTGAGTCTTTCCACATTTTATATACCGCAACGGATATCCCCTTCTTCGCCCAACAGTCTTTGTTCACTCCACTGTAAATGTGGACATAATCATGTGTTTCCTCTACTACGTTACCTTTCTTTCTTGTTCCTATTAGTGCTATTGCGTCTGCATTGTTCTGATGGATTTCCTTGAATACTTGTAGTATTTTGGTTGCGATTCCACGGACGTTCCTTGTACCAAAATTTATACAGCGTTTTCGTTTGCAGGGTCAATTCCGTTTAATTCCGATTTGTTTCCAAAGCTTTACTCTTGGATTTTTTGCAGATTGAAGTTATCCGAGCGATCGGCAGCAGGCTCAACGCCTCAACCCCTACCCTACAGGGCCAGGTAGTTTTCAGTCAACGTTTTCTTCCTTTATACTGATTGTCGTTCTGGAGATACTGAGGTCCTCCCTCTCCCTGTCGCCGTCGTTGGAGATAGAATAGGAAAGTGGAAGAAACCTTCAGGCCCCGAAACCTACTACAGTTGCGGTAAAAAAAAAAAAAAAAGAGAGAGAGAGAGAGAGAGAGAGAGAGAGAGTTGGCCGAGACAGACCGATAGAAAGGAAATGAGAAAAAGCGTGACACAAGTAAGTGCAAGGGTTATCAGACTTAGCTAAGGGTCCGTGTTAGGGTAGTACTCCATGGGGACGTGAAACGTATACCGGGTGGCTCAAAAGTCACTGGAAAATTGGTTAAAAGGAAACGGTTTCCAATGTTCAGTGACTTTTGCGCCACCATGTATGTAGGTAATATATAAAGGGGAAAAGGTTGTTACCAAGACTGTTTAAAAGTTCGTGAACGATTTGCTTCAAAGTTATTGGCCGATATACTTCAGTTTTCTACATTTAGATGAAACAATGAAGAAAATCAATGAAAAATAAAATGCCTGACAAACGAAATATTCCGTGGTAAAATGACAGTAATTCCTGTCGCGAGAATACATTACAGCGGCAAAACCCGTTGTGGAGATAGTACCATACGTCATCAATAGATCGCGGGACGACAGAAAGCTCGAGAATTTGTCAGAAACGTGATTAACACTCTTGTTTACCGATTAGTTGCCGTTGTTACATTTGACATATTCCGTAGAAGATATTTTAGGTCATGTTTCACAATTTTTTTTTTATTAAAATCCACAGTGCCGTACAAACGCTAAGGCAGGTTGTGGGCATAGTACCAGCAAAAGTCACTAGATCGCGGGTCGATCAAAAGATCGAACAGAACCCGAGATTTCTCGAAGTATGACGTAAACCGTTCGAATATTTCGAGTCGCGCTCAAACACAGCGCAACTTGAAACGATGAGAACTGAGCTGAAACAATAAAGACGAATACTCCAAAAACGCAATGAGATAGTTATTGCAAAATGTAACGACAGATGTACGCAATTAATCATCTTTTTATATACGTGAAGACGTATTCATTCGTGGCATTCTGTTGACACCCAGTGATTTAAATATGTCCTTCGTTTTAAGGAGTTTGCAGTTTCCCATGCATCTTTCATTCGCTATGAGTATCAACAACGCGCTGTGTGTGGCAGATACTGAACTTCTCGGGCAACGCTCGGCACTGGAGCTAGTTTCATATAAACAAAGACCGAACTTATAAAATGCTGGTTTAATCTACTCATTAGGAGATATAACCCTATGTGAAAGGTTTAGCACTGTAAGACAAGTATTGGGTTATAAGTTGTGTACACGACGTGTCCCAGGAAGAATGGTCACACTCAGGTGACAAGACAGGAATAATCATTAGAAGCATGTGGATATTTGCCCTATTCCGAATGGATTCCGGGACAGAACACTTTTAATGTGCTAGTATATTTCTTATTTGTTTTGTGCGTTATTCAATATAGAAAAATGATTTTTAAAGCCAAATTCTATAGAGCGGTTCCAAATTGGTATAGTGCGATGTATGTTTACCGATATATGTCAACAGAGACAGTAAAACAGAACAACAGCCAGCTGGTGCTGCATGGCGGTAGAAGGCAGTGCTGGACAAGGTTGTGCTATCACGGCTGGAGTACTGGTTATTCTCCGTGTTTTACCGTGCCTGTTAATATATATCGATAAAACAAATATCGCACCAGACTAATTTGGGACCGCTGTGTCGAAAGGCCAAGTAAAATAAGAAAGTACATTAAATGTGTTACGATTCTCATCGTAAGTTGTTATGATGACAGGTGGCCAATGCTAAATAGAAACATATTTTGCAGGTTTGGCAGTGAAGTCGGTAAGGAGCTGGCTGCATTGTCTCTATCTGCAAGGACTGAAATAATTAGTAGTCGTTGGTACAAAAATAATATATATTGTACTTGTGTTACAGGCTTCTTCATACGCTGCATACATATAATTACAAACATATATAGAGAGGCATTACTTATGCCATACTTTGCTACGCGCCTTGTTAGAGATTGCTTTCTATCAGCTGAAGGCTATGCTACATTCGTAGTTGACGTCCCGAGCAAGAGTGGACGAGAGATCGCTAAATATTTGTAGCAAGCCGCGGAGCGGCGCTAGTCTCGACTCGCCGGTCCAGCGATATCTATTACGGACCGCGGTCGATATCTGCAACCCCTAACAAGTGTGGTATCGAACGTTGATACCTCAAAAGTGTTCTCTCTCGGGGAGCGTTTCGAATAAGGTGCAAGTTTGAATGAAGCTTTTTGCTTCAAATGCTACATCAAGCCAAAAATGATGAAAAATGAAAACGTTAAAAAATATTTTTAAAAGTTCACTCAGTACAAACTTAGGCCTTACAAAACAAGGTTAAATGTCAGCAGTGAAAGCCTATGCCTAATCGGGACATCAAATAACAACTCCGTTGAAAAAATTATGCAAAGATGTAACCTGTAGCAGACAAGTGGCGCTAGTCTGAAGGACGTTGCCTTCAGATTTTACTATTTTTTCCTTCCTTATTTAAAAAAAGACGTTCTGTAAATTACAAACATTCAAGGACCAATAATAAAACACAATTTAAATTAGAATAGTTTCATAGACATAAAATTAACCGTTCGTATTCGTTGAATGTGCTATTCAATAGTAGTACCAACCTTAACATTAAATACATTTTGCATCAACACAATGTTGCGACCTGTTAAAATTACACGTGTGTGAATGATAAAAACTGTGTCCTCAGCATTAAAACGTAGCAAACATTATACTAGACTTGTAAAACAGATTGGGCAACGGCCTTGCCGCAGTGGATACAACGGGTCCCTTGAGATCACCGAAGTTAAGCGCTGTCGGTCGTGGCCGGCACTTGGATGGGTGACCATCCAGCCGCCACGCGCTGTTGCCATTTTTCGGGGTGCACTCAGCCTCGTGATGGCAACTGAGGAGCTACTCGACCGAATAGTAGCGGCTCCGGTCAAAGAAAACCATCATAACGACTGGGAGAGCGGTGTGCTGACCACACGCCCCTCCTATCTGCATCCTCGAGTGAGGATGACACGGCGGTCGGATGGTCCCGATGGGCCACTTGTGGCCTGCAGACAGAGTGCTTTTTTTTTTTTGTAAAACATATTATAAAGAATAAAACATTCTGATTATTAAATAATGCGGAAGGCAGCTCTTTCTTGCGGAAGAAACAGCAACTGGTTCCCCGAAGCATCCAGTTTGCTGCGTAAGTAGCGGGAGCTCCGCCGGCTCATTCAGCACAGCACACTCGACGTAAGGCACAGTGGGAATTTTCGGAAAAATCAGAAAAACCAGTTAGGATTAGATTCAAATTTATCGTTCACAGTTGTTTGCGGAGCTCTGTTTCTGTTGGCAAAAATTTCTAGACTCTTCAGTATGTTTAAGGTATCTTCCTTTGGGGATTTGTGCGACACTTTCATGCTTTCACCAACTTACGCTTCTGCGTTTTTTAGTGTGTCGTCAGTGCGCAAGCACTTTCATCATAGGAGTAACCACCAAACCTTGTCATGAACGCACTTCCGGTTTGTTCTATATAAGACGTTTCACAATCGTTGCAGTTTATTTTGTACGTGCCCCAGTCACTGTATTATGTCATGTTTTGTTCCAAATTTTTGCCGTAAGCTACTTTCCAGTCTACCTCTAGTTAAAAAGCCTATACTGACATTGGCTTTCTTGAAGCTGTGAGCAGTGCTTTTTTGAACAAGTCGTTGTTGTTGTTGTTGGTGGTGGTGGTGGTGGTGATCTTCAGTTCGAAGATTGGTTTGAAGCTCTTCTCCACGCCAGTCTCTCCCATGTAAGCGTCTTTATCTCTGCATAGCTACTGCAACACACGTAAGTTACATTTTAGCCTTGCAAGCAATGAAACGGAACACATATCTAAGGAAACAAGTTTGATGACAGGTGCTGTGGTTACGTTCGAAGATGGGCGTGAAGGCTGATGCAGAAGTGGGAGGTATCGACCAGGTATGCTGGCCGGGGACTTCAAGAGCCACAATAGCTCTCTATGAATGGGCAGGAGGAATGTGACCCGAGGGAAGAGCCTGCGGGTCGGTGGCAGTCTCTGCCGTTGATCGCAGGCAGGTGGGGAACCAGACGGCCCTGGCGTGCTTGGGCGCCCAGAAAGGTATCAGCGTCCTCCAAAAACTGCGCCAACGATTCACAGCCATGCACTTAAATTACGCATGTGCTGTTTAATATAAAAACTGCTCCCTAAATTCAAGACATTCAAAGACACTCGGTCTCCCACCACTATTTACTTTTTCAGTCTCGCTGTTAACATAAAATTACATCAAAAGCTAAAGTAGCATGAAAGGAGGAATCGGACGCTGACTGGCTGCTCAAACATTTATTAGGTGAGCTGGTCAGGAAACGGCACTGCTCGCGAAAGCTCTTCACCCTGGGCGCTCGAGAACGGCGGACGCACAAGACATTCCTGGCTACTCGCTATTGCACAACGTTGATGATATATTGTGTATCAGTTACCTTGCTCCTTCGGTGTTTGTTTTCCCTATCTAGAAATAATTCGTGGCCTAGCCGTTTTAGTACAGATAAACGTGATGTAAGATATAAATAGTGTTTCCGCATAGTAAGTTAATCAGAAATGTAATGTAGGTGGAGTGTGGTAATTGTAATAAAAATTCTTATCGTGACTTAGTTTTGTTAATTCCGAGTTGGTAACGTGGCGGCGATGTTGATGTCTTTTATTAGTTTCTGCTGGTGTTCATATGCTGTATGCAGGGTTTTGGGTGTACCCGTTGTGTGACTGGACTCAGAGACCGAGTTACAGGTGGAGGTGAATTGTGTTTGAGGAGAATAAAGCGGACCGCTGGTTTCTGCAGGTAATTGAATCCGTACATGCAAGCATAATAAAACAATATCATTTTAAACCCTTAATGCACATGTCTTATACCCCACCGCAATTTGCTTACTCTAGTCAAGCTTTGTTCTCTTCAATTTTACAATTTCAACGCCCTCCCCCTCCTCTCTCTCTCTCTCTCTCTCTCTCTCTCTCTCCCCCTCCCCCTCCCTCCCTCCCTCACACACACACACACACACACACACACACACACACACACACGTACACACAAAGTCTCCACCAAGACCAAACTGCCGACGATTCCATGCCTAAGTATGCGTTCCTATCAAAAAATTTCCTTTTCAAGAACGCTTTTCCTGCTACTACTAATTTAAATTTTATAACCTCGCTGCTTCGACCATCGTCAATTAATTTGCTGCTCAAAAAGTCATGGGATACCTCCTAATATCGTATCGGATCTCCTTTTGCCCGGCGTAGTGAGCAACTCGCCGTGGCATCGAACCAATAAGTCGTTGGAAGTTCCGTGCAGAAATATTGAGCCATGCTGCCCCTACAGCTGTCCATAATTGCAAAAATGTTGCCGGTGCAGGATTTTGCTTACGATCTGACCTCTCGATTATGTCCCGTGAATGTTCGATGGGATTCGTGTTGTTCGATCGGGGTCGCCATCTCATTCGCTCGCATCGTCCAGAATGTTCTTCGGACGAATAGCGAACAATTGTGGCCCGCTGACATGGAGTATTGTCATCCAGAAAAACTGCATCATTGTTGGGGAACACAAAGCCCATGAATGGCTGCAAATTGTCTCCTAGTAGCCAAACACAACCATTTCCTGTCGCCGCGTGGGTTAGCCGTGCGGTATAAGGCGGCTTGTCACTGTTCGCGCGGTTCCCTCCGTCGGAGGTTCGAGTCCTCCCTCGGGCATGGGTGTGTCTGCTGTCCTTAGCGTAAGTTAGTTTAAAAAATTTGTGTGTAAGCTTAAGTACCGATGACCTCAGCAGTTTGGTCCCATAGAACTCCCCACAAATTTCCATTTCCTCTCGACGATCAGCTCAGTTGAACCAGAAGACCCAGTCTATGACATGTAAACATAGCCCACACCATGCCGGTGGAGCCACCTGCTCGCCCAGTGCCTTGTTGACAACTTGGATCTATGGCTCCGTGGGGTCTACCATCAGCTCTTACCAACTGAAATCGGGACTTACCTGACCAAGCCACGGTTTTCCAATCCAGTCGTCTAGGGTCCAACCGATGTGGTCACGAACCCAGGAAAGGCGCTGCAGGCGATGTTGTGCTGAAAGGCACTTGCGTCTGCTGTTTTCTGCCATAGCCCATCAACGCCAAATTTCGCCGCACTGTTCTAATGGATACGTTCGTCGTACGACCCATATTGATTTTTTGCGATTATTTCACGCTGGAACAGCTGACAGCTCTATGGAAACGCCGCTGCTGTCGGTGGTCAAGTGACGGCCGTCGGTCACTGGGTTGTCCCGTTGTCCATGATGGGAGGTAACGTCTGAAATTTGTTATTCTCTGGGCACCGTTGACATTGTGGATCTCCGAAAATTAAATTCCCCAACGATTTCCGAAATAGAATGTCTTTTGCGCCTAGCCCCAACTACTATTCCGCGTTCAAAGTGTGTTAATTTCCTTCGTGCCATCATAATCACTTCGGAAATATTTTCACGTTGTTGTTGTTGTGGTCTTCAGTCCTGAGACTGGTTTGGCTCAAATGGTTCAAATGGCTCTGAGCACTATGGGACTTAACATCTATGGTCATCAGTCCCGTAGAACTTAGAACTACTTAAACCTAACTAACCTAAGGACAGCACACAACACCCAGCCATCACGAGGCAGAGAAAATCCCTGACCCCGCCGGGAATCGAACCCGGGAACCCGGGCGTGGGAAGAGACTGGTTTGATGCAGCTTTCCATGCTACTCTATCCTGTGCAAGCTTCTTCATCTCCCAGTACCTGATGCAGCCTACATCCTTCTGAATCTGCTTAGTGTTTTCATCTCTTGGTCTCCCTCTACGGTTTTTACCCTCCACGCTGCCCTCCAATGCTAAATTGGTGAACCTTTGATGCCTCAGAACATGTCCTACCAACCGGTCCCTTCTTCTTGTCAAGCTGCGCCCCAAACTCCTCTTCTCCCCAATTCTGATCAATACCTCCTCATTAGTTATGTGATCTACCCATCTAATCTTCAGCATTCTTCTGTAGCACCACATTTCGAAAGCTTCTATTCTCTTTTTGTCCAAACTATTTATCGTCCATGTTTCACTTCCATACATGGCTACACTCCTTACAAATACTTTCAGAAACGACTTCCTGACACTTAAATCTATACTCGATGTTAACAAATTTCTCTTCTTCAGAAGCGCTTTCCTTGCCATTGCCAGTCTACATTTTAATCCTCTCTACTTCGACCATCATCAGTTATTTTCCTCCCCAAATAGCAAAACTCCTTTACTACTCTAAGTGTCTCATTTCCTAATCTAATTCCGTCAGCATCACCCGACTTAATTCGACTACATTCCATTATCCTTGTTTTGCTTTTGTTGATGTTCATCTTATACCCTCCTTTCAAGACACTGTCCATTCTGTTCAACTGCTCTTCCATGTCCTTTGCTGTGTCTGACAGAATTACAATGTCATCGGCGAACCTCAAAAGTTTTTGTGTCTTCTCTATGGATTTTAATACCTACTCCGAATTTTTCTTTTGTTTCCTTTACTGCTTGCGCAATATACAGATTGAATAACGTCAGGGAGAGGCTACAACCCTGTCTCACTCCCTTCCCAACCACTGCTTCCCTTTCGTGCCCCTCGACTCTTATAACTTATAATTTTCAGATTAATCATCTGAATACAAATTGAAGCTTCGCCAATGCACTGCCCTTTTATACGTTGCTTACGCGGTACTAATGCCCTCTGTATATGTGCATATCACTATCCAATGTGTATATGAAATTCTTTGCAACAGAAATAAAGAGGAAGTAATACTTTAGCCATAAATGTGCATAATAATACCCCTCAGCTACGATGCCCAAGTCTTCTATGTTCTTCAAAGAAATTTTTGTCCTACACCAGGCTGTGTTTTTTTATGTAAAACAAACCTTAATTTCATTGCCAGTTAGCTGATTTCTCTCCCGTAGGCGACTTGATTCAACCTGGTACTAAACACAGTTACAGAAGGTATGGGTAGATTCGAAGTTCAAATAGAAAACGTTCTGGTACAAGCGATGACCTCTTTTGGGACTTTATTACGGTTGAAGAGCCAAGAATAAAAAAGTCTTGGTTCATTACTGAAGTAATCTCATGGTTCATTCAGTTTGTACACCGCATGTCATTAAATGCGACATAGTTTCTGTCACACGGTCTCCCTCGTTACAGTGGAGCGCCCCGCCTACGTATCGTTCCACACTCGCGCTCACATTAGCGTGAAACGCTCTCCATTCAGGTGCGCTTGCCTTTCCACGTCAGGCAGTTAACGCTCCACCAACTGCATTGCCGTATGAAATTAATTTCGCCGCTTGCCTGCCTACCCGCCGGCGTCCAGCATTCCTGCGTTGCTCAGTGAATTGTTCGACAAGAATTATGCTCGCATTCGCTAAACAGTCGAGTCTGTGGAACGAGAGAGAATCGGTTCTGTACAAAGGCGGGGGGGAAAGCTTGCGCATTATTGGAAGCTAATCGGTGAGCAACAGAGACAGGCAAATAAGTAACCCGAGGTCTGTGCCAAAGGCGGATATTTACTGCAGGCAGCACGAAATCGTGGGTCTGTTACTTAATCTAAACGCTGTAGTGGAAACAATTAACGAGAGGAACAGTAAATTACGATTAAAAGGATACTAACAGGATCGAAGAAGATGCAAAATTTAAATATATTAAAAGTATTCGCAAATATGGACAAGCATCAGCTGTAGAATGGAAAGATGACAATGAAAATTTGTGCTGGGCCAAGACTCAAACCCGGATTTCCCGCTTTTCGCGAGCGGGCGCCTTACTATTTGGTTATCCCTGCACGACTCACGGCCAGATCCAAACTTCCATATTACGTCAGACATGTGTCTACAACCTGTACTCGTACATCCAGTATATATGAATGCATGTCCGAAGGAACTTTGCATCGTAAATCGGAATAACACTGGCACTGTCATATCGTGTCGGAAAATGTTCCATGGAGAAGAAATAAAAACTTTGAGGTTTGCCGATGACATTGTAATTCTGTCAGACACAGCAAAGGACTTGGAAGAGCAGTTGAACGGAATCGACAGTGTCTTGAAAGCGGGATATAAAATGAACATCAACAAAAGCAAAGCGAGGATAATGGAATGTAGTCGAATTAAGTCGGGGATGCTGGGGGAATTAGATTAGGAAATGAGACACTTAAAGTAGTAAAGGAGTTTTGCTATTTGGGGAGCAAAATAACTGATGATGGTCGAAGTAGAGAGGATATGAAATGTAGACTGGCAATGGCAAGGAAAGCGTTTCTGAAGAAGAGAAATTTGTTAACATCGAGTATAGATTTAAGTGTCAGGAAGTCGTTTCTGAAGGTATTTGTATGGAGTGTAGCCATGTATGGAAGTGAAACATGGACGATAAATAGTTTGGACAAGAAGAGAATGGAAGCTTTCGAAATGTGGTCCTACAGAAGAATGCTGAAGATTAGATGGGTAGATCACATAACTAATGAGGAGGTATTGAATAGAATTTGGGAGATGAGTTTGTGGCACAACTTAACTAGAAGAAGGAATCGGTTGGTAGTACATGTTCTGAGACATCAAGGGATCACCAATTTAGTATTGGAGGGCAGCGTGGAGGATAAAAATTGTAGAGGGAGGCCAAGTGATGAATACACTAAGCAGATTCAGAAGGATGTAGGCTGCAGTATGTACTGGGAGATGAAGCAGCTTGCACAGGATAGAGTAGCATGGAGAGCTGCATCAAACCAGTCTCAGGACTGAAGACCACAACAACAACAACATTTGATAGGCTAGATGTTTCTCTTTCACACCCTGCATCACTGAAGTAGAAAATATCAAAAGTGCAACCTGAAATCGTAAGATGCTCCTCGCTTATTCGGCGCTACAACTAGTGCGTAGAAGCCTATCCGTGGTATCTTGACACTTTACCGTCCGCACGTCTAGCACAAATTTATTGGTTTGGCGCCGGCACCGGCAGCGCTAAGTCGGATTACTTGGCTTGTCGCTGGTCCCTTGTCACCTTTCCGTTGATGACAAGCTTCAAACACACTGTATTTCTCGCTTAAATTTTCCGGAGATCCTCTATTTTTGCCGTATCGTTCCACAAACACGAATTTTCTTTTCAAGTAAGTTCTCTGCAAGTTCTACACTGTTATAATAATTATCCATGCAGAGGTGATGCCACTTTCCATCAGAAGGTGTCAATAGTTCCGTCACTGTTTTTCTAAAGGCTGCCCAGTGCCGGAATATTTCTTGAATGAGGAAATGTATCCCGTACTAGAATCACACAGCATCTGAATGAGTATGCCGTATTTCGCAATTTTCAAGGATTGTGAACTTTAAAATTTAACCGTCCACGCCACAGTATCATTCCTTCATCAATTGAGATGTTTTGACTTAGATTAAACGGTTCTTTAAACTTTTTGAAAAATAATCAATTACGAATTGCACTTTGACAAGCCGGTCGGCACTATCCAGTTTATTGTTGCTGTCGGAAAAATGTAAAATGACAATATTTGTCTGAATCTGTTGCGGGACATCATTTTGCGAAATATCGGTGTGTCTGTCAACGGATTCGTTGACCAATAATCATTGATCCTAGCTTTACTTACAATTCCCATAAGGATAGCAAGCCCAAACCATTTTCTTAGTTCGGGTCCCGTAACGTGGACAAATTTGGCATTTTTTAAATCCAGTTTCCTTCTATTGCAATTTTGACTGTAGTACGTTTTGGTTTCGTTACTAATATATTCAAATAGATCGTTTCCAATATATAATTGTACGATATCCTCAACGCTCTGTGGATCTTTGGGAAATATGTTTGGACCCAGGGATCCTTCAGATTTATGATTGGTCCTCGGTAAATCAAAGTCTGACCACTGTGCACTGTCTTCTTCGTCTGATTCAGGCGAATCAGTTGGCAATCGTAGCGTTGGCCGAATTCTTCTTGGACTTATTTCACGATCTTCCTACGATTCTGCTTCACTTTCATTTTTTTTAATATCAAATGTCTTCTTCCCAATCGGCCAAGTCGTCCGGAACGTCAGACAAGACGTCCGCGCATTCATCGTAAATAATCCTATTGTCTCTTTCGTCCCCCATGATGAAAGGGCAAAAGTAATTATAAAAACAAAACACTTGTTGACGTGTGTAACTTATTGTTACCTAAACAAAACACCAACAGAATGCAAAAGACACTAACGCGCTGTCGCCGGCCACTGCGCGATACTATGCAGACGACTCCACTGTGGTGTCACCGGCCGTTGACCACTATTTCGCGAACGACGTCACTGTGGTGTCGCCGGACGACATAACGTTAAAACCGAGTTATTGTCACGGAGGCGTGATCTGCCATGTTTGGATGCCTCAAGAGAGTATAACTCTGTGACTCTGTCAAGCACGTAATGCCCCTGGCGAGGGGCATCTGTCCAGTCCGGTCCCCACCACAAAGGATGAGTAAATAAAAATTTGTCAGTTAATCCTGCTCGCAAATTCGAACTCTTAATAAGATTTCGAGTAAATCAGTACCAAACTCTGACTGGTCAATTAATTAATTGACAAGTCGTAAATCTTAATTAAGCATTTAATACTACTAAAGTAATATTCTCAGGTCCGCAGACACTGCCGAGGATTTGTCTACATAGAGGCTCGTCGGTTGGAGAGGGTAGGATAATTTTGCCACTCCCATTTTATTTAACACAGATGGCGAAATCTATATCGGTTTCCTGGACCTTGTTTCGCGTCGTCGTTGAAGCCACGCGGTGGTGGAGACGTGCAAAGTCTTCCACGTTCTGGGAATTTACAGCAGTTCCGGCCGGCGGCCACCCATCGTGAAGGCAGGTACTTGACCACTCTAATCGGCCAGAACAGCTGGGACCTGCGTTAGGCTGGCTACAAGGACCTCTTCTTATACCGCGGAGGTCCATCGCTCGAGTCTTGAAGTAGCTCTCCAGCCATTCAACTGCAGCTTATGAAGGTATTAAGTTGGGAGAGCCGTATGTTAGCCATCCGTGCTGCTCGTGATGTTTAGAGTTTACGAAGCACGCCGCAACTTCGATGGTTGAGACTATGGTGTCGCTACGTTTGCACTGCAAGATTCCCACGCTGCAAATCGACGTGTAGCTTGGCAGGCTCTGTTGTCCGATCTCTCTTACTGTGACGGCATCCTTGATCTATGGTTATCTTCTTTTCTAATAGTGATTCATGTTAACTAATTTCTGCTCTCAACCCAGGGACTCGTCTTTGTTCTGAAGACGTTGTTGCCGCGCGGGATTAGCCGAGCGGTCTTAGGCGCTGCAGTCATGGACTGTGCGACTGGTCACCGGTGGAGGTTCGAGTCCTCCCTCGGGCATGGGTGTGTGTGTTTGTCCTTAGGATAATTTAGGTTAAGTAGTGTGTAAGCTTAGGGACTGATGACCTTAGCAGTTAAGTCCCATAAGATTTCACACACACTTAACATTTTAACAAGACGTTGTTTCTTGTGAACTTATATTGTTTTGACTTGTCGTACGGTACGTCCATTGATAGTTCAGTTGCTGCTTTATTGTGACAGTTGCGGATGTTTGTGACAGGGCTACCTCTCCTTTACCTGTCCATTTATAAAGAGATGCATGTCGAGACTATACTATCATTGGGTTTTTGTCATCCGTAATGTCTCTTTAATCAGTCTTTTAGTAGGCGACGAGACACCTGCTGCAAGAAACGAAGTCCGACGCTTAGAACATAGAATCGACCGAGCACGTGGTGCAACTCTAAGACAATGGATTCGCATTCGTCGGGATGGCGATTCAAGTCCTCGCCCTTTGTTTCCCTACATCACTGAGGATAAATACCAGATGGTTTTGTTAGAATATAAAGAACGATTGCCTTTGCCGCCGTTCCTGAAACGAAGCCTGGTTCCGTCTATAATGAGCTCTTCGTGGGCATGATGTTCAATCATAATTTTCCTTGCTTGCTTCTTCGAATGGTACGTGGGTAGAGGAGGCATCGGTTGTATCCGCTTAAAAGAAACTATCCCGGCATTTCTCTTCAGAGATGCAGGCAAAACATGAAGAACTTAATGCTTGCCGAACTAAACTAAGAAAACTTCTTTCCAATTAATGTTGTTTGTGCTATGGCGTAATTCTTGTAAATTATTTAGTAACAACGTCCGACATTATCATACAGCCGCATTCAGATTACAGTCATGCAATTTCCTGTGGCATGTAATTGCTGCTGCATCATCTGCCGTCCGTGTTCATTCGTGTATTCTTTCTTGTATTAGCTGTAGAACAAATTCTGTATTAGGGCACATTTGCCAAGTACGAGCCCCGGACTGGCACACAGGTTTAGATTGTCAAAAAGTTTCATTATTGCATACAGTCCGCTGCCTAATGAAGTGTTGTATATTAAACACTTGACAGATGGTATGAAGCGTAGTATTATTTGTAATCTGAGGCTTTTCAGCGATCGAGGAGTTACCTCTGAGAAACTTTTGTCCTGAAAAAATTGCAGTTGTTTTCTACGAAATATCAGCTTGATGGGAAAAACTATCATCGAGACAGTGATGTAGAGAAAAACAGCGTGCAGCACGTCACGATGTGTAAAACATCGATGTCCTTTGAGTATGGGATTGATGAGTCACAACTAGTCAATCGTGCCCTATCAATATTTGTTTGGGAGTAGCTGTGTGTAGAAATATGAAGTGGAGCCACACAGACTTAGTTGTAAGAAAAGCAAATAGCAGGCTACGATTCATCGACAGACCTCTCGGAAACTGTTGTTTGTCTACACATGCGTGTATAACACTCTCACGGCCCATAGCAAATATTGCTTAAGTGTATGGAACCCATCTCTGCGTTGGAATTGTAGGAGACATCGAACGTATACAAATAAGGGCGGCGTGAAAGTCACGCCTTGTTTGACTGATGAGAGAGTTAAGAGAAGTGTTCGGAAACCATAACTCGCAGAAACTCGAAGAAAGACATCCCACCAGAACCAGCTTAGAAACTTCAAAAACCGCCTTTTAATGCTGAAACTTTATTCACCTGCAGATTGATCCCGTAGAGCTCATAACAATAAAATTAGGTATCTAACAGCGCGCAAAGAAGTGTAGAAGCAGTTATTCTTCCCGCCCACCGTACACGAGAGAAAGAGGAGGGACCTTAACACGTTGCTGGCCATTATTATTATTATTATTATTATTATTATTATTGCAACATCATGAAGGTGCATGAAACAAACATCAAATTGGCATGGAGTGTACAACACATGGAGTTACACAAAATAGGTAGGGGTAACGCCATCTTCATTCTGTATTTCTGTATATAAGCAAGAAAAAATGTTGGATGATGATGATGATTATGATTATGATGATGATGATTGTTTTGTGGGGCGCTCAATTGCGCGGTTATCAGCGCTCGTACTAATTCCCAACCTGTGCTCTACCCAATGTCGCCACTTGTAGGAATGATGATGAAATGATGAGGACAACGCAAACACCCAGTCATCTCGAGGCAGCTGAAAACCCCTGACCCAGTCGGGAGTCGAAAACGGGACCCCGTGCTCGGGAAGAGAGAACGCGACCGTGAGACCACGAGCTGCGGACGGTTATCAGTGAGGAGATCCAAGTCATTCCTCCAGTAAGAAGGAGAAATGTCTACCAACAAGTTAAAATTAGACAGCGGCAGAGTCGTAGACTGCAGTTTCTCGTTCCGCAGATCTGCTGCTCGCGTTGGTTGGGATCCAGTGACTGTTACGCAAATATGGATTCGATAGCCATACTCGACCCCCACTGCATGGTTCCGAGTGACTAGCGCCCGAGAGGACAGATACTGTTTGCTTCGTCGTACAAGCTCATACAGCACATCACCTATACTAGGTCTAGAAATGGGCTTCTTTGCAGGAAGACAAGTAACTACATGATATTGCTTCGACTGTCGAACACCGTTGGCAGTATGGAGACCACTGTTGTTGTTCACCTGGGTGGCAGCAGGGAGACGCCGACGGTGGTGCACCCAACGACAGCAATGGATAGAGGAATGGCACCACATTGACTGTCCAGTCAAGTCCCATTTCTACGCACGTGATCATGATAGACCTACCCCAGTGTGGAGGCATTGAGGAGAACGAATGCTGTCACATTGCATTCCTCATGGTTAAACGGCCCAACATTTGGCGTGAGGTTATGGGGTGCCATAATCTGATGTGAGGAAGTCATAGGATGCCTCCTAATATCGTGGTTTCTGACCTCCGTTTGCCCAGCATAGTGCAGCAACTCGGCATAGACTCAACAAATCGTTGGAAGTCGCTTGCAGAAATTCTGAGCCATGCTGACTCTATGGCCGTCTATAATTGCGAAAGTGTTGCCTGTGCACGAATGACCTCTCGATTATGTGATGAGATTCATATCAGACGATCTGGGTGGTCAAACCAATCGCAAACAACTGTGGGCTGCTGACATCCCACACCGTCACCCATAAAAATTCCATCTTTGTTTGGGAAGATGAAGTCCATGAATGGCTGGAAATGGTCTCCAAGTAGCCGAGCATCCAGAGGACTGAGCCCATTCTACGTAAACATAGCCCACACCATTATTGACCCATTACCAACTTACACAGTGCCTTGTTGACAACTTGGGTCCAAGGCTCCATAGGGTCTGCGCCACATTCCAATCCTGTCATCAGTTTGTACCAACTGAAATCGGGACTCGTCTGGCCAGGCCACGGTTTTCCAGTCGTCTGGGGTTCAACCGAAATGGTCACGAGCCCAGGAGAAGTGCTGCATTCGTTGTCTTGCTGTTAGTCTGCTGCCATAGCCCATTAACGCCAGATTTCGCCGTACTGTCCTAACGGATATGTTCGCCTTACGTCTTTCGCTTCGTTCTCTTTTCTATTTGTTTTGTTTTATTATTATTATTATTATTATTATTATTATTCGCGTAACAACTAATGTATGAGATAAAATATGTTACTACGAAAAGAGACCCGAAGTACCTTTTAGTGATGCTGTGCTATGCCTTTCTTTGGATCATTAATTTTCAACAAAACAAAATATATTATGTTCCTATTGTTCTGGATCTGGCTTTCTATTAAAGGAACATTTTTTCGTTACTGTAACTCGCCATAAAGTTCAACATATCTTCCTTACTTTATAGTTATTGAAAATGTTAATGAAAATTTCGTCGTTATCAATACTGATGTTACAGTACGCAATGATTGTTCAACATCATAATTTTGCAGTGGGTTTTTGTTAACAGTAAAACAACAATAAGTACCACGGCTAACACGAGAACATGAGACTATTATCGGAGAAAAAAAGATGTTTTTACTATAAGGTTGCCAGACCAGAACTACACACAGCAAGATTTCTTTTATGTGATGAAAGTAAATTATCTTTTTGCACTGTTAGTAATACTTTATCAGCAGCCCGCATCAACCTGTAAAACACATCATAAAATCTGCTGCTCCGCTCTGCAACTTCGAAAGCTGAAAGAAATAATTTTTACTTCACTATTACCTGCCCGCTTCTTCGCGGTATGATAGATTTCATTTAATGAAATTTGAATGCGCCGCGGCAACGGCTCGTTCGTTCCTAGCGCAGCTCTGCACCACGAATAATATTTAAATGACTGAAAATGTCTTAAAGGGATGGGATAATATACCAGGCAAGCTTATCATAAATCATAATGCAAGGTTTCACTAAGTAACTCTATTCAAAACATTTAAGTATCTTAATTATTACACACCTTTACAATGAGTACGTAATGGCGTACATCTCTCAATCTTGACAAAAGAATGCTACGCTAGCGTACACTATCACGTCACAGGCTATCCTACTCCCGTAACTCCAAGAAGATGACAGAGAAATTAATGTTCGTTCTGTATTATTTATACTAGTCACACATTCTCATCTTTGTTTGATATTTAATAAGTATCGTCTGTGGCGGTTTCAGTACTCGCCGACACAGATATTATCTAAAATAAATAAAAAACCAGTACATAATTTTATACAAGAACAAAACATGACACACAATATTTTCTCTTTATTACATAATATGTCTTTTGCTAAGAGACGTTACGGGACTCGTCTGGCCAGGCCACGGTTTTCCAGTCATCTGGGGTTCGACCGAAATGGTCACGAGCCCAGGAGAAGTGCTGCATTCGTTGTCTCGCTGTTAGTCTGCTGCCATAGCCCATTAACGCCAGATTTCGCCGTACTGTCCTAACGGATATGTTCGCCTTACGTGCCACATAGAATACCGCGGATATTTCACGCAGTGCTGCTTACCTGTTAACGCTGACAACTCTTCGCAAATTCTGCTGCTCTCGATAGCATCGGTCGTCTACTGCCTAAGCCCATTAACGCCAGACTTCGCCACACTATCGTAATGGATGCGTTCGTCTTACGTCCTACATTGATTTCTGCGGTTACTTCCCACAGTGTTACTTGTCTGTTAGCACTGACAATTCGACACAAACACCATCGCTCTCGGTCGTTAAGTGAAGGTCATGGGCCACTGAGTTGTTCGTAGCGGGAGATAATGCCTGAAATCTGGTATTCACGGTACGTTCTTGACACTGTGGATCACAGAATATTTAATTCTCTAACGATTTCCGAAATGGATTATCCCAGCGTCTAGCTCCAACTACACTGTGCAACAATGAAAATGTAAATCGAATGAATATATCCAACTCCTATCAATTCTGATGTGCTGATCGCGAATATCACAAAGACAATTCAAAATTAGCTCTGGTTTTCATTTTACACTGTTTTATTACGGTGAGATAACTAGGTACGGATTTTTATGTTGAGTTTAAGATCAAATATTATAATGGTTTATCAGTGTCATAACAACTAGTAACAATGGATTATATCATTGTCCCAGGTCTTACTTGTGTGTAATATTTTGGATATAAACATTTTGGTACCAATTTAGTGATTTTTTTGTCTCCCTCCGGTGGTGTGACAAATAAATAACCTTTTATTGTGACCGGTAGCGGAATTTTTTCTACACCGAGCAATAAATTACAAGGAGATTGTACATAACATGTTGTCATCTTATGAAAAACTTGGTTGCAACATATCATTGAAAATTCATTTCTTACATAGTCATCTTGACCTCTTCCCCAAACATTGTGCTGCAGTAAGTGATAAACATGGGGAGTGATTTCATCAAGAAATTTCCACATTTGAGAAGAGGTATGCCGGAAAGTGGAGCCTTACTATTTTAGCAGATTACTGATGGACTGTCATAAGAGATGTTCCCGAGTATGTGTCAAAACGTCAAGCCAAGCGAAATCTTCTGAATTTATCTCCGAACAAAATATGTAATTGTGTATACTGTACACATGGGCATTTAACATTTGTAATCCTTTATATACATTTGTGACCAGTTAATTTATATATTTTCTTTTGTGCTTTACATAGTTCTGGTACAAAGTAGACTTGCAAGGTATTTTCATTCATGTAATATTATCTTCATTTTTTCTTAATATTTTACTTTTGTACTTCCAGAATGGCACTGAAATTAGTTATGCTGTATCATGGGACATGAATGCATATTTAGTTAGTGAGTTATTTATACAAAAATATTGATTACTTTTTTAAAAAAAACTGGCGCTAAATATTTATGAAGATGATGATTTTGTGTCATTTTATCCATAAATAAAAATAACCAACTCAAAATCATGCAATTTACACACTTTCACATCAGATTTGTTGTTCAGTGCTACCATTCCGAGTTCAAAGTGTGTTAATTGCCGTCGTGCGCCCAGAATCACGTGGGAAGCATTTTCACGTGCATCTCCTTAGCACAAATGACAGATCTGCCAATGCGTTGCCCTTTTATGTACGCGATGCTGTCGCTATTAGGCAGTTCAGCACAAAGCCCTGAGGAAGGCCACTTGCAATAGAGGCTGAAACGTCGGACAATTTTGTATATTGACAATACGGTCAACAGCCCAGAAGAATTTTGTTGACACTGACACAAAGGCAGCGGAAGCCTGCGCTTACATCTCCTCATGGGTTGCTGAGGGACTGGTACACCAGAACTCTACTACTCCTACGACTGGTGAACTCTCCTACAGAGTTTAAGCGGCATGAAATGACCAACCTAGGTCTGTCATTCAATCTGACAAGAGGACCACACCCAATCGTCACCATCGATTTCTTTCATATTTATGGCATATGCAGGACTTGGCCAGAAATGAAAGTAATAGAAATGGGCGCTCCAGATGGCCAACCATTTAGAAAAAATAGCATTTTTGGCACGAATCGGGTGAATCATGAGCCATTTATGTTACTGTAATTTCCAGGCAGGGGATGGCGCAGAGAAACCGTACAGAATGTTAAATCGAGGTTCGTGCGGTCGAATCTATGCGATAACTTCATTTTTTTAGTTTTTATGTTTGCTACACTGCAAATAACCCAAAAAATGCTCAATATATTATACTTATTAATATTTTCATAAAATTCATGAAAAGGAAAGGTCAACGAAAATTTTGAATTGCAAATAAATTTTCAGAGAGGGATTGTAAAGCGTATACGAGAATTTCGTATATAAAAATAGAAACTTTTATTGTTTTACAGTTGATGATTTACACGTGGATACTCATCATAAAAGCACGGAGAATAATAATTTTCTTGGAGTCTTGAAGATGTTATAAGCCGTGCATTCATACCACTACACGGTGTTTATGAGGTTCCTATAGAGAAACAAACTTGGTTACATCCTGAAAAGGATGTGCCAGCAAACGACATGTAACAGAACATTTGATATTTTTCCCCCTCGACAAATAAGAGCGGTTTTGAAACTTTTTGTTCAAATTATTTACTTGTCGATAGAAACGGAGATCGTCAGGGTGGAATAGTGTGTGGCCGGGAATCACTTTAGTACTGCATGATGGCAATCCTTCATCTTAATAAATCTCGTCGTGATTTTAAATCTTCTCCCCACGAGTCAGTTCACAGAAGAAATTTGTTCTCCTACACCCAAGGCTTCATCACACCAGTCAAAAAAATTTGTATTAGTTTGTTGTAAGTTTTCCAGATTTTGACCAAGGAATTGCGCGTACACGTCTATCATATTTTCCTTCGCCTTTCATTTTCATGCCTTTTGTGAAAATATTAATACATACGGTGTATTAAGTATCATTTTGCTTTATTTGCAGCGTAAGTAACGTAAGAACAGAAAAAAATAGTTTACGCAGAAGGATTCGAACCAACAACTCTCGGACTACCCTTCTCTACGGATTCCGCTGCGCCGAGCGCTGCCTTAACATAAAAGGCTCATGACGCACACGACCCGCGCCAAAATATGATATTTTTCGAAAAACTCGGCCATCTGGAATTCCATCTCCTGTCACTTTCATTTTTGGCTAAGCCCTGCAAGTACCATAAATTTGGACGAAACCTACGTTGACGAGTAGGGACGAACCCCTTGTCACTACCGAGCGAGGTGGCGCAGTGGTTAGCACACTGGACTCGCATTCGGGAGGACGACGGTTCAATCCCGTGTCCGGCCATCCTGATTTAGGTTTTCCGTGATTTCCCTAAATCGTTTCAGGCAAATGCCGGGATGGTTCCTTTGAAAGGGCACTGCCGATTTCCTTCCCAATCCTTCCTTAACCCGTGCTTACGCTCCGTCTCTAATGACCTCGTTGTCGACGGGACGTTAAACACTAACCACCACCACCTTGTCACTTTGATTCGATGCCCCACCGGGAAAGAGCTATTCAAATGGTTCTGAGCACTATGGGACTTAACGTCTGAGGTCATCATTCCCCTAGAGCTTAGAACTACTTAAACCTAACTAACCTAAGGACATCACACACATCCATGCCCGAGGCAGGATTCGAACCTGCGACCGTAGTGGTCGCGCTGTTCCAGACTGTAGCGCCTAGAACCGCTCGGCCACTCCGGCCGGCCGAAAGAGCTATTGTTATTGAGATGGTACGTCTGTATACTCCCCCCCCCCCCCACACACACAATCTCAACAACTAATTTAATTGTGTTTTCCCTCTCTATGGGCAACGGCCATGCCGCAATGGTTACACCGGTTCCCGTGAGATCACCGAAATTAAGCGCTGTCGGGTGTGGTCGGCACTTGGATGGGTGACCATCCAGGCCGCCATGTGCTGTTGCAATTTTTCGGGGTGGACTCAGTCTCGTGATGCCAATTGAGGAGCTACTCGACCGAATAGTAGCGGCTTCGGTCAAAAATACCATCATAACGACCGGGAGAGCGGTGTGGTGACCCCACGCCCCTCCTATCCGCATCCTCCACTGAGGATGACACGGCGGTCGGATGGTCCCGGTAGACCACTCGCCTCCTGAAGACGGAGTGCTTTCTTTCTTTCTTTCTATTCCTTCTCTGTACATAGAATAAGTAGAATTTCATTATTTACTGGCCTTACTGTGATGAAATTTTGATGCTTAATTGTGTACATTGTACAATAAGAGGTACTTACGTCACGCGCTTCTTAGCGACTAGCAGAGTTGTAGATGACGAATTTTGTAGCCCTATTTCTGCTCTCTTAAAGAAATCTAAAACACCGTGTTCTACGGTTAAAAAATGAAATCGCCCAGCACGAAGGACCGAAACGGAACTGTCTCATTAGCAAGCCCATACAGCACAGCAAACTGATTAGGGAATTCTTCTTCTCGAAGAAAGGATTTCCGCGTTGAGTAAAGGAAACGAGACGCCGGAAGGATCTTGTGATGGCGCGTATTGTTACGTGCCGTCTTTTAATTTAATCCTCCAGAGTCGGACACTCTTCTGGATGGAACGTCCTTTGCACACCGGTCGCTTTTTCGAAACTTTGACGGGAAAGAAGGGCCCGGCATTACAAAGTCTGTTTCACATTCCGGCTACGTCTCCCCGGAGTTATTAAATCAGTGCGTTCCGCAAAATTCATTTCGACCTGCTGTCTTGCAGTCATGCTGTTAGTCCAGCCCTAAAGTACTGCGCATAGGCTAACTCATCGGCGTTTTTAGTTTTTGGCATGCAAATGGACGTAAATGCACCCGTGAAAATTTATTCTTTCAAATGGAATATCTGTGAAACATCTGTGTGCAGCTCATTCGAAACAGCTTTCCTGCTATATGAATATTTTGCTTGCGACAAATTAAAACGCAACAAGTGAAAGAGTTGTATGCTAATTTCCTCTTCGAACCTCGAATATCACAACAACGGATGAGAAGAATGTCGGTTTAAACAGAGCCCGTGGCTTAGGTTGCCGAAGGAAATGGATAGTCAAATAGAATAATTTCAAAACAGTGCAAGTGGGGAATTAAATGAGAACGTTTGAGCTGTGTTACGTAAGTTGGGTCTTAAGATTGGTTCTATGCAAGTTCTTTACAGTGTCTGCTTGAAAGTCTCCTTCTGGCGTTCTATCACTAAATTTCCTTGTGAGTCTATTTATGATTCTGCTTATCTTGTTTTTTTTTATCGAAGCTTAATTGGATCCCTTCTTTCAGTGTAATCGTTATTGCGAATTTTACGCTTTCTACATTTTAGAGATTTTGTGCTGCATCACACAGAATTTCCCTAAGTTCTTAGCGTTTCTCAATATTACCGGAACATGTGTTCAGTAATTATGGTTGCAAAATACTGTGACAAGTTATGTACAAAATACTGGAACGACTGATAGTATTCGATTTCAGAGGTCAGTTTGGCTTCCAGAGAAATGTGGGAAAACGCCAAGGAATAGTGACCCTACGACTTATCTAAAGGTAGATTGAAAAAAGACAACCCTAAAATTATGGCACTTGTAGCTTTAGTAAAAAGTTTTGAATGCTGGGCTACATAAGGTTCCCTTTCTGTGCAGCGACCGTGGAATTTAAAATTATAAAGAATGTACCAAGCAGTCACGGAAACATAATTTATTTATCTTGTTGCAAATCAATTTCGACTGATATCAGTCATCACCGGTGCATTTTTCTAACCGATACATGTCGTAAGTAGAAGTACTGCCCTTTCATAATAGAAATCTGCCAAGGACACTACCTCTACTTATGACATGTATCGCTTAGAAAAATGCACCGATGATGACTGATATCAGTCGAAATGGATTTGCAACAAGATAAATAAATTATGATTCCGCGACTAGTTGCTACATTCTTTATAATTGTAGTAAAAAGTTTTGGGCACTTGACTGGAATAAGGGAAAGTCCAGTAGAGTCGGAGCGCAGACTGTATAAGACAAGAGCCTTCCTAACTGTAGTGCCAGTGGCAGCACCTGCCGCACCACTGCAGTCTGAACAACAGAAGACTATGACCACTCCTTCGATTTCAAATGGTTCTGACCACTATGCGACTTAACTTCTTAGGTCATCAGTCGCCTAGAACTTAGAACTAATTAAACCTAACTAACCTAAGGACATCACACACATCCATGCCCGAGGCAGGATTCGAACCTGCGACCGTAGTGGTCGCTCGGCTCCAGACTGTAGCGCCTAGAACCGCACGGCCACTCCGGCCGGCCTTGCGATTTCGAATGAAAACAACAATGCGTTTCGGAGCGGCAACAAGTTATCTGTTACTATTGAATTTTTCGGTTTACACACTTACCTTTGGAGTGTTGTGTTCTTTTTGAAAGTAAGTAATATCGCATTTTTATTGTATCTTAAGATGAAACTATCATTATTCTCTACACTTTGGGCTGTGACAATGTCTAACGAAGTCATAACAACAGTAATGTTTAACTACTTGCACCGGTACGTTCTGGTTGTATCGAACGAAGCAGTTTCGGGTTCTAGTGGATAATTTTTTTTTCTTTATCAAGGAGAGATGGAGAAGTCAGGAACCATGAGACAAAAGTGACATGAAAGAAGCTGGTAGAAAAAGACATAACAGTCAGGGAAGCGAGTGCAAAATATTCAGTTCCAAAAAGTACATCGAACGGTAGTCAAAAAGCTTCACAGGATAACAAAGAAGTGTCCTTGAAACCTGTTTAAGTAAAATAATAAGCTTTTTTTCTAAGAACATTCACTGATGAACGGGAAACAGTATTTTACGTTCCTGTTAACAATTTGGATAGCTAACTTTAGCCTTTGAGTGAAGATGCGGTCTTAGATCTAATGAGCCGGCCGGAGTAACCGAGCGGTTCTAGGTTCTTCAGTCCGGAACCGCGCTGCTGCTACGGTCGCAGGTTCGAATCCTGCCTCGGGCATGGATGTGTGTGATGTCCTTAGGTTAGTTAGATTTAAGTAGTTCTAAGTTCTAGGGGACTGATGACCTCAGATGTTAAGTTCCATAGTGCTCAGAGCCATTTGAACCATTCGGAAAGGAACCATCCCATTATTGTCGTTAAATGCGTTACGTGGTGCACACGAACATCTGAAACCCGCTTTTCTCGACTTCGTGAAAAGTGCCTTTGCCAGTGCCCGAGTTCGATCGTAACACTTAAGGTCTCAGACAGCGAAAAGACGCACAATTCGTTTCCCCGGCTGCGGAAAGAATGTGGCCCGACCACCGGTGACAGCAGGTATCGATTTCAAGTAACGCCGGAGATTTCTTGGCTACCGCTGGGAGCCTCTCAGGTCGACTCGGTTTATTGGCTCGCTGAATACCGCCAGTTTAATTACTACTGGAAGGTTAAAGACCACTCCGCCCGCCGCCGAAAGTTGGCGGTTTACCTCAGTTTCACTGGCCCTCCCCTCAGGAATCCAAAGTCCAATAGAGGCCACACGACGTTGACGTGGCCCCAATTGGTACAGTAGTAAAATTTTTAATTTCTTCGCAGTAAGCTGACAGGCAACATGGGCTCAGTCCGAAAAAAAAAATACAAACTTTTTATTGATCTCATTAGTGAGAGATTAAATTAACACATAGGAACGTGGAAGGCAGCAATTTGTAGCTCGAATAAACGAATAAATCATTTCAGGAAGCAAGTTCCATATTATTGGGGTAGGCCAAGATACGGGGGTGATTCAAATTTAAACCGGATATTTTTTAAACGTTTATTTATTCAGAAAAATTCACACACACCAAGTTCTTTTTCTGTGTAGTTTTCCCAGTGTATAGGTAGTTACTTGATCCTGTTTTCGCAAAATGAATGCGAGCATCACAGCACGCAGTTGCGTTCGAACGCTTCGAAAGCGCATTCGTCGTCAAATCTGTGGTCTCCGCGTGCTTGCTTTACTGGTCCAGACAAATGAACATCGCAGTCCTAACTGTGGGGAGGATGTACTAATGTCGTCCACAACAATTCCTTAATTTTGGGTGAGTTGGGGTGAATGTGGGATCGAACTTTGGCACACACCTTGCGAACTCTTTCCTATTTCCAAAATCGTCAATAACGTTCGCCTGAGCACCAACATAACTTACGCCAACCTCAGTAGCAGTTTCAGCTAGTGTTATTCGGCAGTCGTCTTCAATAAGCTGGGAACAATGCGAATATTCTCCGCAGTTATGCTGGTCCTCGGGCGACATGGGTGGGCTGCATTCTCAATTGTCTTATCATCCTTCTAAAACCTGTTTGTGCCATTCGTGCAATTGAGTCTTAATCAGGGTGTTGTCCCCGAACTGTGCAGTACGTCTTTTCAAAATGATGGTCTGTTTTACGCCCTCTACTCTAAGAAACTTGATTGTAATGCGTTGCGCAACAAATGATGGTACCTCTTGCTCTGACTTTGCGATTCTGACTAAAGAAACGGTACGACACCATTCTAGCTATGGAGGACAGTCAGTGGTACCTCTTGCTCTGACTTTGCCATTCTGACTAACGAAAACGATACGACACCATTCTAGCTGTGGAGGACAGTCACTGGAAACGAAAGCTACGAGGAGCAGAGATAGCGTCGTTCTTCGTTTACAAAGAGGCGCGTAAAACAAAAATTATGTTTTATATTTGATTCATTCTCGTACTTTTATCGGATGTTGCACTGCACTCCAAAGTAACACAGATACTTGACGCTACATCGCAATATAGTCTCTAAGTCTCTCTAAACAACGGTCGGAAAGTTGCAGCAGTTGTTCAGTACGTCGACGATAGAAATTCGCTCCTCTGCCCCGGAGCTTTTCGAAAACCGCTGTGTGAACGTTCACATCGTCGGGAAATCTGCAAGTGTTGAGTACTATTGAAACTGATTCCGTATTTCTGCAGAAGGCTTTTGATTCTGTACCACACTAGTGACTTGTAGTGAAATTGCTTTCTTATGGAATATCGTCTCAGTTATGAGACCAGGTTCGTGATTAGCTGTTTGAGAAGTCACAGTTTGTAGTAATTGACGAAAAGTCATCGAGTAAAACAGATGTGATTTCTGGCGTTCCCCAAGATAGTGTTGTAGGCCTTCTGCTGTTCCTTGTATATACAGGGTGTGTCACGAAATTTTAACCCTGGGTAGTTGATGCCAGTAGGAACCAAAATCACTAATGTTGTGTAGGTCGACAACGCACCATTTTTAAACTACGAAACTTGGCGCCACGCTCTCTGATTGGCCGTGGGATGTGTCGGGACCCCGGCGGATTCGCCCCCAGAGTGGAAGGCTGGCGCGCTACCACCGAGGTGCGGTCCGCCTTGGATACATCGCCATCTCCGGCAGGCAAACCATTCGCGGTCATGCGTTGTCCAGAGCATCCGGCAACATGGCAATCCCGTGGCAAATCGGAGCGCGTGGCGCGAAGTTCTCATAGTTTAAAAATTTGTGCGTTGTCGACCTACACAATATTCGTAATTTTGGTTCCTACTAGCATCAGCTATTCAGGGTTAAAATTTCGTGACACAATTTTTTTTTTCCATCCCATATAAACGGTTTAGGAGACAATCTGAGGAGCCGTCTTAGGTTTTTTTTTTTGCAGATGATACTGACGTTTATCTACTAATAGCCGGCCAGAGTGGCCGTGCGGTTCTGGGCGCTACAGTCTGGAGCCGAGCGACCGCTACGGTCGCAGGTTCGAATCCTGCCTCGGGCATGGATGTGTGTGATGTCCTTAGGTTAGTTAGGTTTAATTAGTTCTAAGTTCTAGGCGACTGATGACCTCAGAAGTTAGGTCGCATAGTGCTCAGAGCCATTTGAACCATTTTTTATCTACTAATAAGAACAAAACAAACTGCAAAACTATTTAGAAAAGATATCTCTAAGGTGCGAAAATCGGCAACTGACTCTAAATAACGAAAAGTGTGAGGCCATCCACATGAGTGCTAAAAGGAATCTGTTAAACTTCGGTTACACGATGAATCAGTCAAATCCAAAGGCCGTAAATTCAATTCAAAAATGGTTCAAACGGCTCTGAGCACTATGGGACTTAACATCTATGGTCATCAGTCCCCTAGAACTTAGAACTACTTAAACCTAACTAACCTAAGGACAGCACACAACACCCAGCCATCACGAGGCAGAGAAAATCCCTGACCCCGCCGGGAATCGAACCCGGGAACCCGGGCGTGGGAAGCGAGAACGCTACCGCACGACCACGAGATGCGGGCGTAAATTCAATTAAACATCTAAGAATTACAATTATGAACAACTTAAATTGGTAAGAGGACATAGAAAATGTTGTGGGGAACACAAACAGAGACTGTGTTTTATTGGGGGAACACTTAAAAAATTAAACAGATCTACTAAAGAGACTGCTTACACTGTGCCTGTCCGGCCCCTTTTGGAATACTGCTGCACAGTCTAAGATCTTTGCCAGATGGGATTAGAGAAGTACACTGAGAAAGTTCAAAGAAGAGCAGCACGGTTTGTATTAACGCGAAATAGGAGAGAGAGTGTCACTAACATGATACAGGATTTGGGGGGGGGGGGGGGAATTTTTGTGTCGTCTCGTTGCCACTGTATAGTCATGCACCAGGAGAAGCAAGGAGAGGATGTTGTTTGGTGGTAGGTATCCTCTTTCTACAACACAAACTGCACATATGTAGTAACAGGGTTCTTTATTAACCAGTACAGAAAGCTACTTATCTTAAGCTAGTCCATGTGGTACAAGCTCTTCCATAATAGTCCACTTTAGCCTCACTGCTGGTGAATTAACATCCGGCTACGCACACTGCTCTGGTCACTAGGTCCTGACTAACTCTGCAACTGCGACTGCAGGTGACTGGGCTGTGACTGAATGGGCGCTCCAGTCCGCGGCAGCGATCTAAATACTGGCGGTCGCGAGGGCGTTGGCGGCGCCTTTCTTGCGAGTCTGTCTTTGGCCTCCCTCTTGATAGGCTAGCTTGCTCCGGCGCCTACTATCGATCTTCTCGCAGCCTCTTTGCCGAGCAGAGTGCTGGCGACAGCTTAGGCCAGAATAGACATCATTAAAACAAAGGCGTTTTTAGTTGTGGCTGAATCTTCTCACTCAGTTTCAACCACCAACTTTGTCTACTCGAAATGCGAAAATATTTTGTTGACGCCACTCTACATAAGGAGAAACGTTCATCATAATAAGGCACCGAAAGATCTAGATGCTCGTGTTTTCCTCACACTGTTCGAGATTGAAATAATACAGATCTATTGTGAAGGTGGTTCGATGAACCCTCTTCCAGGAACTTAAGTGTGGTTTGCAGAGTATCCATGTAGATATAGATGGAGGTATGGATGTGGAATTGCAGTGAGCCAATTCCTCAATTGCCTGGAAATTGGGGGCGATGTCGATGGGCTTCCTTCCCGATCAGAATTGCTCACCTCTCTGCGGCCTTGATCGAACTGTTCACTACAGCTGGGCGCGACATTACGTAAGGTCCGTATCCCGCCCGAGTTTCAAAGTGGATATGTGTCTCATGTAGTCTTCCTGTCCACAAGAATCGTGCTGTCCCCCGTACTTCAGATTGGGAGTACATTTGCAGTCGCCGCGCCATTTCACTTCCACAATGTTTTGACTCGCCTATTGTCCGTACCGCAGCAGAATTATGTCTGCTGGAAACCAGAACACGTACTCTCCTCTGACAATGCGCCTCTCTTGGTGATCAGTGGTCCTAGCGCCGGATGACGGGTGTAACTTTTGATGTCCCCTCGTAGAAGCTAGTGTCTTTAGGTTCAAATGGCTCTGAGCACTATGGGACTTAACTTCTGAGGTCATCAGTCCCCTAGAACTTAGAACTACTTAAACCTAACTAACCTAAGGACAGCACACACATCCATGCCCGAGGCAGGATTCGAACCTGCGACCGTAGGGGTTGCGCGGTTCCAGACTGTAGCGCCTAAAACCGCTCAGTCTCTTGAGGCAGTAAACCAAAAATGAATGAACTGAAAAAAAAAAAAAAGAATCTGATGGTGTTTATATGAGAATACCAATAATATCCATGTCTTCACAACCAGGAATTTGCTTCACAAGTTCGCGAAAGTAATTAAAAAGTCGGAAAGTGGCAGTGCATCATTCCACACTCCTACAACCTTCAAACCCTCTTTCAGCAGAGGGTGTTGCGTCGCTTCTTCCGCCGGTAAAACACGAGTCACGTGCGTAATACTGTATTTTAAAGAAAAATATATTCCTTGTAGTATCAACAGAACGATTCAGGCTTCATGTGCATATTTATGTCTTCGCAGCGTAATAATTAATCCTTTACATTGCGGAATTGCAACCCCAAAAACTCTTTTTCTCCTTTTTCTAATATTTCGACTGTATGCCTATCATCCAGCTTCAGAGTGAGCACACAGACTGAAGCTACAGTACTCGTTCCATCGTTTTAAACCATAGACATCCAGGTGCGAGGGACGTTGACCAGCAGAAAAGAGAATGCACAAACTGAATCTGCGGCTACACGGTTCGATCAACGCTGAGATGATGTATGAATTATTATTAGCATCTGCACTGAAGCGACGTGTTTGCGAGTTTATTAAAGAAAGCGCCGGATTCCATGCTTTATCCAGGTTGAAACCGATATCTGTTAATTAAATTCTAAATGAATTTCAACTGCTTCTCTCACTAGCGAATCACAAAAAGATTAAGTCGACGCTAGAATATCGAAATTTTCGTACCGTATAGAGTGACCGGATCAGTGCAGCGTTCCGCCACAGCCGATTTAACAGGCTGTAAGAGCAGGGTGTATCGACAGTGTTCCATGCATATTTTTGTGCGTTTGTGTATCTGGGTTTCAAAACGACGGGACGAGTATTGTACCTTCAGTGTCTCACTCTGTAGCAGACGAAAGATATACAGCCGAAATATTAGAAAAAGAAGGAATAGAGTTTGTGCGGCTATATTCCCGGAATTTAGTGAATCATTATTTTATGTTAAAATTGCCGAACTATTCACGGACAATTTGAGGACTGGAATACCCGCACCTTAATAGTCGCGAGTTTGCTGAGGAAAACAAAACGATCCATTTTAATACATATATATCCGAGTATATACTGTTATTGTATTCAGTGTGTTGCAAGTGTTCCTCCCGCTAGCAACTAAAGACAATCACAAGGCTATTCAACAACTGTTGTGTGCATATGTTACCATCGGAAATCCTACTTCACACTCAACACCAAGGTACACGTAATCATCAAAAGGTTCGTTTGCAATTATGTATGAATGTTAAACTCATATAAGTGTGTCCAGTGTTCTTATATACTCGTGCAGATATCTTACTTGTATCTTGTGGTCACGTCATCTCGCCTCTGGAATTGCTAAGATAAAAGTCAGTTGTATTCGACCGTGAATCGGACACAAGCACTATTCAGTTCTGTTGTAAGATGGCTAAGATTATGCATGGCGCGTACACACATTTCGTCGAGGAGAGGATAGTAGCTGTCAAAAGTTGCGTAGCAATTAAATAAAAGTTCAAAGCAGATGTTATTTTTTCACTTGAGATTATAAAGCGATCATTCATGATAAGTGATCCCTTAATCGTACCACACACCATATCTTAAAAACCATAAAAGAAGAAGCGGGTTTGTAGTCACAATTTATAATTATGACAGTTTATTGACATTACCCCTTTTTAAAAAAATTGACAATTACAAATTGTGGACGAACCAATAGATAAAACTTTGCAGATACAGTTAGAACTCAACGTTCTCAGTACTCTAACAAACAATTCCAAATTAAGAAAATAGGGCTACTGACAAACTTGAGAACTTCAAACTCCCTTATAGGACTTCCCTTAAAATAGATATAATGGAAACAATTACAGGTAAAGGGTGACTTAATAACACATGATCACTAGTGCCAAGCTAAGATGCCATTGCATAACATGATAGAACCACTTAAATAAAAAAAAACTACAACAGAAACACTGATCTTTAAAAAATCAATGTTCATGTGCTCAGACGTGCTAATAAAAAATTACTAGAAAAGGCTGCAAAAGGAACTCAGCAGATTACTAAACTTTGGAAGGCGATATGTGAACAACTCCTGTAGTGGCCAGGTTCTTAAACATTGCCAGGCCTAGACCTCGGATGACATTTCACTCCCCACTGGCACAATCAAAAGTTCTGCCCGAATCACAAAGATATTCCAGTAACTTTGAAACACACAAACACTCGACAGAATCTTTGACTCACTTACACATGGACAACTGTATTAATAGAGTTCAGGCTTTAAAAACGGCAACATAAAATCATTTAATTGTAAGAGACACAAAGTACTAGTAAAAATTCTGAGGAAATTTTCAATAACGGCCACCATTTAACTAGGCCAACTGAACTCTTCCACACCGTCGTAAGGTTTGACTATGAAAGTCTCAGCATAATAATAAAGTTTAAAATCTCTGAGTGCGTCGGTGAAAAACAACAATTACGACGACTTACTCCGTATCAGGTACACACTACGAGGGAGCAGGTTCCACAGCTTCGCCGCTTCCCTTCAAGTTTTGTTCCCAGCGAAGTCACAGATCTTGTATCTCCAAGCTGCCCATGTCGGCAAAACGCCCAACCAATTTCACACCACGACGTGTAACGGTCATCACGCTCGTTCGGCAGCCGTTGACACTCGTCTCCCCGCGAATGTCACCAGATCTCGAGGGTTACCCGTCGAAGGCTCACAACCAACTCGCTTCGCCCGCCAACCCGCAAGGTAAGACACGCAAAAAGCAACGATAACTTAGCTCAACCACAATCGATCTCAACCATACATGAACAAAATCCGCCCCGGTAGCTGAATGGTCAGCGTGACGGACTGCCGTCCTAAGGGGCCCGTGTTCGATTCCCGGCTGGGTCGGGGATTTTCTCCGCTCAGAGACTGGGTGTTGTGTTTTCATCGTCATTTCATCCCCATCCGGCGCGCAGGTCGCCCAATGTGGCGTCGAATGTAATAAGACCTACACCAAGGCTGCCAGACCTGCTCCGTAAGGGGCCTCCCGTCCAATGACGCTAAACGCACATTTCCATTTCCATGAACAAAATAACACTGGTGCCAGATCGCCACGGCTCAATCCAACTAATTGTCGATTCTTACAATCTCAAATCGATGTACGTAATACATGAACAATAACAACATGATGAAGACATGAACACTAACCTGTTATAAATAAATAGACTTAGGTGACAAATGTCATGGGACACCTAATATCGTGTCGAATCTCCTTTTCCCCGGCATAGTACAGCGACTCGACGCGCCATGGGCTCAACAGGTCGTTGGAAGTACTCTACAGAAATACTGAACCATGCAGCCCCTGCAGCCGTCCTTAAATTGCAAACATGTCCCATAAGTGTAGGATAGGATTCATGTAAGGCTATCTGGGAGACCAAATCATTCACTCGAACTGCCTAGAAAGTTCTTCAAACTAATCGCGAACAATTGTGACCCAGTGACATGCACATTGTAAGCCACAGAATTTTCGCCGTCGTTTGGAGACATGAAGTCCATTAACGGTCATAGTCGTTACGAAGTAGCCAAATATAACCATTTCCAGTCAATGATCGGTTCCGTTGGGCCAGAGGACCCAGTTCGTTCCCAGTAAACACATCCCACGCCAATATGGAGCCACGACCAACTTCCACAGTGCTTTATTGACAGCGTGCGTCCATGGCTTCATGGGGTCTGCGCCACACTCGAAACCACCGTCAGGTCTTACCGACTGCAGTCGGGACTCATTTGACGAGGCGACAGTTTTCCAGTCGTGTAGAGTCCAACCGATATGGGCAAGAGCACAGGAGAGGCGCTGCAGTTGATGTGCTGTTAGCAAAAGAATTCGCATCGGTCGTATGCTGCCAAAGCCCATTAACGCCAGAGTTCGCCACACTATCGTAATGGATGCGTTCGTACATTGATTTCTGCGGTTACTTCACACAGTGTTACTTGTCTGTTAGCACTGACAATTCGATACAAACACCGCTGCTCTCGGTCGTTAAGTGATGGACGTCGGCCACTGCGTTGTCCGTAGTGAGAGTTAATGCCCGAAATTTGGTATTCGCGGCACACTCTCGACACTGTGGATATCAGAATAATGCGTTCCTAACAATTTCCTTAATGGAATGTCAAATGGTTCAAATGGCTCTGAGCACTATGGGACCATAACATCTTAGGTCATCAGTCCCCTAGAACTTAGAACTACTTAAACCTAACTAACCTAAGGACATCACACACATCCATGCCCGAGGCAGGATTCGAACCTGCGACCGTAGCAGCCCCGCGGTTCCGGACTACAGCGCCTAGAACCGCACGGCCACCGCGGCCGGCTTAATGGAATGTCCCAAGCATCTAGTTACAACTACCATTCCACGTTCAATGTGTTAATCTCCATCGTGCGGCCATAATCACGACGGAAACCTTTTCACACGAATCACCCGAGTATAAACGACAGTTCTGCCGAGTTATACCTTGTGTACGCGATATTACTGCCGCCTGTGATTGCGTATATCGTCATCCCGTGACTTTTGTCACATCGGTGCACATTCTCAAAGAACAGTATCATAGGTCCCTAACATTCTTCATATAACTTCAGTGACAAGTCTGTGCACATACGAACTCAGGTTTACATTTCCATGAATTCGTACAGTATGACGATAATTACACATCGACCTACTTCACTAAGCCTTGCTTTAAAGTGCGTCATTCGTTTTACGTATAACATACAGTTACAAAGTCATTCTAAGCAGTTACTTATGCCGCAATAAATATAATCTTTGGTGTGTCCTTCACACAGAGATTGACAGTTTGACAGAATAATGTCGCTTAAAAATACACGCGCAGGGAAGGGACAGTATACCAGCGCACAACTTAGGTACTCACCTCGTCGGCGCTCAAGTATCCTGTTACATTGTAGGGGACGACGCGCACGGGGTAATGTGACTGGACTAGACTAGTAGTCCAGTGACTGTGTAACGGGAGCCGCCGAGGATTGGACAGGCTGTCTGCGTTCGCCGCACGTGCCCCCGCCCCCTCCACCCCTCCACCCCTCTTCCTCTCGGGCAGCACGTGGGACACGCCGCGGTGAATTAGTGGTCGTCATGAATATTACATGGCCGGCGCCGCAGATGATGCGGCGATTATGACGGGAATCTGAATGAATACGGCGGATGATTGTTGGACGGGCTGTGCATGAGAACGGCAGCGACAGCTGGTCACAACTCGGCGCCTTCCTGCCAATGTGTCTCCTCTCCTCTGAGAGGAAGACTCGTATGTACCGGCAGGACTCTTTAAAAGGGGAGCCAAGTCCTGGAAAGGTTCTCACCTCGTGGAAGGAATGTATACCCGGGGCGGTCTGTGAAGAGAGTACACAGGATCTGCGCTTGGGAAGGGAGAAACTCTGGGGTTTGTAGTCTTTCCTACGTGGTTGTAACAGGTATAGTCTTCCACAATCCGAGCTCCTTTATGAGCTCCTTTATTTCTTCGGAGAGTGCCCCACAGCTTGTCAGCGAGAGAAGTAATTAGTGTTACAACGTAACTGATGATGCTGGAACATACACTACTGTCCATTAAAATTGCTACACCACGAAGATGACGTACTACAGACGCGTAATTTAACCGACAGGAAGAAGATGCTGTGATATGCAAATGATTAGCTTTTCAGAGCATTCACACAAGGTTGGCGCCGGTGACGACACCTACAACGTGCTATGAGGAAAGTTTCCAACCGATTTCTCATACACAAACAGCAGATGACCGGCGTTGCCTGGCGAAACGTTGTTGTGATGCCTCGTGTAAGGAGGAGAAATGCGTACCATCACGTTTCCCATTTTGATAAAGGTCGGATTGTAGCCTATCGCGATTGCGGTTTATCGTATCGCGCGATTGTTGCTCGCGTTGGTCGAGATCCAATGACTGTTAGCAGAATACGGAATCTATGGGTTCAGGAGGGTAATACGGAACGCCGTGCTGGATCCCAACGACCTCGTATAACTTGCAGTCGAGATGACATGCATATTATCCCCATGGCTGTAACGGATCGTGCAGCCACGTCTCGATCCCTGAGTCAACAGATGGAGACGTTTGCAAGACAACAACCATCTTCACGAACAGTTCGACGACGTTTGCAGCAGCATGGACTATCAGCTCGGAGACCATGGCTGCGGTTACCCTTGATGCTGCTTCACAGACAGGAGCGCCTGCGATGCTGTACTCAACGACGAACCTGGGTGCACGAATGGCAATATGTCATTTTTTCGGATGAAACCCAGGTTCTGTTTACAGCATCATGATGGTAGCACCCGTGTTTGGCGACATCGCGGTGAACGCACATTGGAAGCGTGTATTCGTCATCGCCATACTGGTGTATCACCGTCGTGACGGTATGGGGTGCCATTGGTTACACGTCTCGGTCACCTCTTTTTCACATTGACGGCACTTTGAACAGTGGACGCTACATTTCAGATGTGTTACGACCCGTGGCGCTACCCTTCATTCGATCCCTACGAAACCCTACATTTCAGCAGCATAATGCACGACCGCAGTTCCTGTATGCGCCTTTCTGGATACAGAAAATGTTCGACTGCTGTCCTGGCCAGCATATTCTCCAGATCTGTCACCAACTGAAAACGTCTGGTCAATGGTGGCTGAGCAACTGGCTCGTCACAATACGGCAGTCGCTACTCTTGATGAACTGTGGTATCGTGTTGAAGCTGCATGGGCAGCTATACCTGTACACGCCATCCAAGCTCTGTTTGACTCGATGCCCAGGCGTATCAAGGCCGTATCTATGCACCCAAATTGCGTGAAAATGTAATGACATGTCAGTTCTAGTATAATATATTTGTCCAATGAATATCCGTTTACCATCTGCATTTCTTCTTGGTGTAGCAATTTTAATGGCCAGTAGTGTAATATCAGCAAATGAATAATTGAAGGAATGGGTCGGCACTGGGCTTTGTCAGCTAGAAAAGAAAATGCGGAGGACGCTCATTTCCAAGTTCGAACAGTGAAGCCGCTCAACTCTTGAAGTGTCATTACAGTGGCTGTACGTGAGGCAAAGTAAAACATTTGTTGTCAGTCAACATAATCCATAGTTTAATGCTTCCCTGCAGAGTGCGCCATCACGGTGAGCGCATCCGTGTGGGGGTGTGACGTTCCATAAAGCAGTGTCTACCGTGCTGGGCATCGTACTGAGGAGACAAAAGTCGTGGGACAGCGATATGCACAATTACAGATTGTGGAAGTATTACGTACACAAGTTATAAAGGGGAAGTGATTAATGAGAAATAGTTTCCGACGTGATTATGGCCGCTCAACGGGAATTAACAGTCTTTGAAAGCGGAATGGTAGTTGGAGCTACACGCATGCGACATTCTATTTCGGAAATCGTTAAGGTCTTCAGTATTCCGATATCCACAGTGTCATGGGTGTGCTGAGAATACAAAGTTACAGACATTATCTCCTACCACGAACAACACAGTGGCCGATGGCCTGCACTTTAAGACCGAGAGCAGCAGTATTTGCAATGAAAAATAGAGGTCGCTATGAGTTTGCGTTTGGTGCATATTACATAATATGTTATTGTGTGTGAAATTTAGCTAAAATACTGACTTCTTCTTTGCAATTGGTTAGAGGTATCTGTCACCAATCTCGAGAAAATTGATCTGACGTGCTACACTCATTTGCGATCGCGCCGCGCCAACGATTAAGCCAGAGTAAAATATCCATAACATTCCGCAGATTTCGTAAACAGTGTCAGGTATCGAAATGAGATTTTGGCAAATAATAGCACACAAAGAGGAGAGTATTTTGCCATATCGTTATTGTGTAAGACCTCCTTATCTACCGTGTTATTCCACTAACTACAGACTAATTTTTAAGGGCTATCGGTAGCTGATTAAATGAGATCTGCAATGAATTTTGGAATAACATAATTGAAGATGTTCACGTTTTTTTGTACCGAGGATGTGCGTTTTCATAAGCTAGTGATCTTACGGTTCCTCAGTTTCTCACTTAATAAACTTATTAAACCACTGTTTCTGAGTTCTCTCGTAGTTTTCTCTGCACAACATGTTACTGAGATGAGACTGTGTAACCTGCACTGTGTTTTGGCAAAAGAAGCAAACTTTAACATGACAACCAGAAAAATCTGTACGTTTTACTCAAAATTTGCCATTGTTAACAAGCCAGGCGAAAATAAATTGCTGCATTTTCGGCAGAATTCTTTTTAGATACTAGCTAGAGCGCGGGTGACAATAGACCTTTGTGAATGGTCACCATGCGAGCGTGGGAGCGGAGGGGCCCCACTTAATATTTATATAAAAAAAGTGAGCGTAGGCTTCACTTTAGAGCGGCACTTCCCCCTCAGCGCTCCGCATTTCCCCTACAACACCTGCCCATAACCCCCACCACTACCGCTCTCCCCACGTGCGCCATGCCATCTGCGCATCTGCCGGCCACGGAATTCTGCAAGGACTATAGTTGGGTGACATCGACTTTCGTAGTAGCCGGCCGATGTGGCTGAGCAGTCCTGGGCGCTTCAGTCCGGAACCGCGCTGCTGCTACGGTCACAGATTGGAATACTGCCTCGGGCATGGATGTGTGTGATGTCCTTAGGTTAGTCAGGTTTAAGTAGTTCTGAGTCTAGGGGACTGATGACCTCAGATAACAGTCCCGTAGTGCTCAGAGCCATGTGAACCACTTTCGTAGTCACTGAGCTATCCTGATACTCCCTGCCACTTTTTATACTGGCGGATCCGCCTCCCGTGACATCTACTGCTCAATTCGCTTTACATAAGGGTATCTGGATACTTTTGATTAGATGGTGTATACTCAGTTAAAGTAGTTTCCAGTCACGACGACAGGGGGACAATGTACTCGTACAGCCTTTTTATCAGCGCAGCGCCAGAGCTTTTGACAGTGTCGTGAGGTTGCTCATAGCTGCAGTACACCGTGCGCCGGCTGGAGTCTAGATGCCGCACACAGCCCGCCGCAGACACCGACCACAGCCGCCGTCGCCACCGCCGCCTCCCGCGTTAGCAATCAACCCTAACGATGGCCGCTCCGCAGTGGAGCAGAAGTGAGGGCAGCCACGGCTAGGCGTGATTAGGTGAGACCTGCTAACGGGATTCCAGCCACGCGTCCCTGCACCGCGCACCTGTTCATTACGCGCCCGTCTCGCATCTCGCACCGTGAGCGTCGTACGCCGTACACACACACACACACACACACACACACACACACACACACACAGACACACGCGCGCGCTCGCCTATTGCAGACACGACAAGCATGAATGCGCAAGCATACTTGAGCGAGCGTAAATGGGGAAACGTTTGTGCAAGGATTTTAACAAGGTAGCGGCATGTCCACAGAACCTGGGTACGGTAGTCGGGAATTCTCAGGGAAATTGAATTTACTGGGAAAGTCCGGTAGCCACGGGGTCTAAGGGGTCTTGTCGCGGTCCTCGCGGCTCTCCCCGTCGGAAATTGAGTCCTCCTTCGGGCATGGGTGTGTGCGTCGTTCTTAGCGTGGTTCTCAGATTAAGGAGTGTATAAGCTTAGGGACCGATGACCTCAGCAGTTTGGTCCATAAGACCTTACCACAAAAATTTTTTTTGAAGTGTGGTAGATCTCAGGGAATTCTGTAAGATTCCGGGGGCGAGTATGAAAATAATGAACTACCAAGGACATCATATGCTGTCCAATTTTCTGTTGTTTTTTTTATAATTATGGTACGTGAAGTTCAGAACTCCGATATCGCTCCCTTAAAACATATCTACGCACGTCTGAAAAATTCGAGAAAATTGACTTTGATGTTCGCCGAGCTTCAGTATTCGAAAGTGTTGAATCCTGCCTAGTCGTCAGTTGTGGGGTGTCTAGCAAAACTGCTTTCTCGGATCGCTAGACAACAATTCAAGCACATCATATTAAGCAGTTTTTATACGAAAAGTAATTGACAATACTTTGATAAATACACAGATGTGTCGCAAGCAGAGGGCGACATCCGAAATAAACAAGGTTCTTCACTATAACAATCCCAAGTTTGAGAAACATAGAATGTACGAGCAAAGTAATGAGCTTTGACGCTTCTGTCCTAGTTGACGCTACTGCAGAACTGGCCGCGGCCACTCGGGCACGGCGCTTATGTCCTCTTCGCATGGAGGCCGCTGCTGTCGCGTTGTCATCCTGGAGAGGGGACGGCCAGCGTGCAGTTGGCTGACATTTCGCAATGCCCTCTCCGCTCTATCGTTCCCGACTGGCGTGCCGGCGATTGACTTCACGCCGTAACAGAGAGCAAGGTGGAACTTTTCGACAGATAGCGTGGCTCTGTGGTAAAATACTTGCCTTCCACGTGGGAGGCCTTTGCTCGATCCCTGGCTAATACAAATTTGTGAACAGAGGTGCATGCTCTACGAGCATTTCCGTTAAGCGCATAATACGTAAAGTTAAAAAAAAGAAATCGGTGGCTTTCGAGTCTGGTAACCGCTTGATTGTTTGAAGCCATTTTGACTATTTTTCGACCGTGACTCTCCCAAGAAATAGTAATGGTTTTATAAAATTACCGCTACCAGCCACAAACTTTGTTAATTATTGTATTATTTATTTAGCGACATGTTTCGAGGGAATACCTCATTTTCAGGCTAAATGGCATTACAAAAACAATTTTACAAGAAGTTTATACTGATGTTACATAGTCTTTACATAAATTCTGTCGTTATCTTTGTTGTTCTGTCGTGGCGGTCTCGTTGTGATGCGCTGAGGTGTTTTCATTTCCATGGGCCTCTTGGCTTTCGTGGTCACTGTTCACAAATTTTCATTGACGTAACAGTAATTTGGAAACTCGATCACAAAAACAAAACAGATTTTTGTTCAGTTCGAATATCTCCATCATTTAAATATAAAATTCATCAAATACGAGTATAAGCGAATTAACATATATCTAATTGTCATTTTTATGAAAAACGTCTAATTTCTAATTACGATTGTACACAAAAATCCAATTTTTATTCCAAATACAAATTGTTAATGACCGGTCTTTTATATGAGATTGTTAATAATGATTGTTTAAATTAAGGAAAACATTGCAAATTAAATTTTTATCTTTAAAAATGGTTATAATAGTCTAGATCAGAGGGCACATTTACTGAAAGGCGACCGGTTTTAACTTCAATTGAGTATCGTATCGCCACACCGTGATTCCTGCTCTATGCGCAGCCATTGTATATCAAAATGGCGGTAGGTCTGAAGATCATCGTGTGATGATCGAAACCGGTCAAGTTCCAATAAATGTGCCTTACGATCTAGACTATTATAATTATTTTTAAAGATTGTATTTGGATTGCTGATATCTCCAGTAAAGCTTTGAAAATTTTTTATCTTCTATGTATTTCACGCTTCACGTAAATACTCGTAAAACATTCGAGAATCAGAACTGGGCCACCCATGTAACAGACGAGCATTCTACAACACACAGCCACGCAGCACCACCTTGCTTTGTGATATTAATAATTTTCTCGGTAATTTTTTAGAGTTACCTCGAACAGCTGAACATTATATACCACAAATACGAAAAAATTGTAAAAATCCGATTACCGTGTGGTCTCCTTGTGAGTTATTTTGTTACCGGACGCTTTAAAATTCTCTTTTTGGAGACAGTCGGTTGTTAAGTCGGACCCACTGTATCACGGTAGGTCAGGACAATAGCGACAATATGCAATCTTGTGTTATCGTGTTGAAAGATAACGTCGCGGAGACGTTGTATGTAGGGGACATCCACCGGCGTTAAAGCGCCAGAACTGAGACGGCGGATACCCAAATAACCGGCTGTGTGAGCAAGGGGTGATATTATTATACACCCAATGGACACTGTGCCATCACGTCAGGTGCTGGACTCCTTTGATGGTGATAAATGCAATACGGCAACGTTCATGCTCGTTGGAGCCTCCCCAAAGTGATAAATTTATCATGATGCTGAACGCAGAACCGGCATTCGTCTTAAAAGAGCGCATGGTAGCAATCCTGTGTGCAGTATTGCTGGAGATCGTATGGTTGCATTCATATATCCAGTATTGCTGGAGACCGCATGGTAGCATTCCTGTGTCCAGTATTGTTGGGAGCGTCACTGAAGGCGCATCTTTCTGCTGCTGGGTCACCGGAGTTCGTCACTATAGTGCTGACACCCTGTGGCTTATCAGACGTCGTTGCACGGCCCATGTGTATGCTTACCTTGCAGCAAATAATCCCACATTGTAACTCAAGGCGTATGGCGTGACTGTACGATGCTGCATGGTCAAGCAAAAAGTATCTGTCCTCTTGGGCGCCAGCTGCGTGGATCCGTTGAGATCCTGCTCGGGGCTGATTGAATATGGCCTTCCTGAACCGATCGATTCCATATTCGCTTGACAGCTGTGGGTTCCCGACCAGCACAAACAGCAATATCGCGGAAGATGTGCCACAGTCTCAACAGGCCATGATGCAGCCTCAGTGGAAATCCGACAAGTGGTAGATATTCCTTCTTCGTGCTTGCATAAAAAGTAACAACATTGTTTCACAAACAATTAACACTCAAATACGGCTTCTTAACGAGAGGAGGAGGAGAGGAGAGGAGGAAATTAGTGTTTAACGTCCCGTCGACAACGAGGTTGTTGGAGACAGAGCACAAGCTCGGATTAGGGAAGAATGTGGGAGGAAGTAGGCCGTGTCCTTTCAAAAGAAACATCCCGGCATTTGCCCGAAGTGATTTAGGAACTCACGTAAAAACTAAATCAAGATGGCCGGACGCGGGATTGAATCGTCGTCCTTCTGAGTGCGAGTCCAGGGTGATAAACACCGTGCCACCTCGCTCGGCCTTTTAATGAGAAATCGGCTGTGTATCTTCCCTCATGTGCAAAACGGAAATAGCGTTGCTCCTACCAACTTTATGTTCTTGTACTGAAATATTAATCATTTGAATATCTAAGCATGTACTGTTTGTTCACGATAAGTTAACGATTAGCGGTGTGGCAGTCGAGAACAGAGGTAGCATGCCTTGCACTGACATTTCCACTATCTACGGGAGAGGAGCGGTGAAGAAGAGAAGGCAGCATCCACTGCTTGCCGCAGTACTGGCACCATTACCCACAACAATGTGTACAGTCATGTCGTGTGATTCGAAAAAGAAAAAAAAATACAGATTTCAGTTGTTTATTACAGACAAAGTATGAAAGATAAACACTGCGCGTGTCACTGGATAGAGGAAAGTTCAAAGTTTTATGTTCGCACAGACAGTGTACCTTACACTCACATGAGCACCATGTGTTGCACGAGAAACATCGAGACGTTAATCCAATTCATTCCACACGCGGATCAACTAGTTCATATTTACTGAATCGACAGCTGTAACAATTCGATTTCTGATCTCTTGAAGAGTAGCTCCCTCTGGTGGGACAAAGACGCTGTCTTTAATGTACCACCACAGAAAAAAGTGTAAAGTGTGAGGTCTGGTGACCTGAGAGGCCACAAACGACGCAGATGTTGTCCACGTCTTCCAGTCCGACGGTGTGGGGTGATGGTGCCAAGACACAGCCACACCTCCAGTGTGAAAGTGAGGCCGGGCGCCGTCATGCATAAAAATGAAATCATTGGAATCTTAAATGAAGTTGACGAAACAACTAATTCTGCGGCGTGTCCAGGTACGACATTCCTGTCACAGTTTTTTTCGCAAAACATAAGGGTCCATAAACATTGTGAACAGAAACGGTACAAAACACATTCCGTTTCGGTGAGTCTCTTTCGTGTTCGGCGGCGACAACAGAATTGTATGACCCCCCTAATTCTTACATTATGGTGGTGTACTTTACCCAATAGATGAAACGTCGATTTGTACGAAAAGATGAGTCGTTCGCAGAAAGTGTCCTCTGACATATCCTGGAGAAATAAAATGCAAAATTCGTACCTTCTGTTACGGTAACTGTAACTTGTAAGGCTTCATAAGCATGCGTCGTTTTAGAAGACGCCACACCGTTGCCTGAAGAAGCTCAAGTTCCTGGCCTGCCCGTAATGTGGAGTTCTGGGGCCTCGATGTGAACGCAACTCCGATAAGCTCGACTTTCATCTGACGTGCGTGGCCGACCAGCGCTCTTCCCGTTGCATATTCAACCAACATCCAAGAATGCCAGTCATAAAGCTGCTTCTGCAGAGGCGGCTTCTTGCTGAATCGATGGCCGAATGCATGTTGCTCTTGAACAATGGAGTGACCTCGCGCAAATTCCAACACACAAAATGATTTCACTTATGTTGTGGTCCCCATGTGCTACAAACAAACAACAGCGCGTCTGTGCCAAAACTTTCAACCTTTCTTCATCCAGTGACATGCGTAATGTGTTTCTATCTTTTGTAGTTTGTCTGTAACAAACAGTTGAAAGCTGTTCTTCCTTTTAGAATTATTCGGTCCAGGGGCGCTCGGAGAAATACGAATGTCTTTCGGCTAGTTCCGATTTTCTCCGCTACCGGCAGCACGAGTAAAATCAACAAGTTATCGTGGGCATGCCAGTTAGAGTTCAGTTCCATGGAGCCCCATTATGTTGCAATTTAATGACCACTAGTATGGTTGCGGCAATACCGCATACTGTGTGATGCATATAACTTGGCCCTCTTATGGGAGCAGAGGAATCAACAGAATCAGATGACTTCGTACCGTTACCATCCAGAACTACTAAACAATATTACATGCTGTCGCTTTGTACCAATCACTGTGAATGCAGTGTTGATTCCATTGTGCTGCCTGAACTGCGAGAGAGACGCGGAGTTTATTTCCTCCTACATCTCTCCTCCTCCTCCTCCTCCTCCCCCCTCCTCCCTCCCCCCTCCCACTTCCCCCTGCACCAGCGACCATGTGTTTTCTCTCCCATGATCCAACGCAAAAGCACCAAGTTATACACTGTGCCTGTAGCAACTGACCTTTATAAACGTGTCGAATGGCAGAATACGTTCGCATTACGTGCAACCGCCTCATGCGGGGGCATTTTCTCCTATGGCAGGATTGTTTCACAGTGAAGGGTCTCGGTGCAAAAGCTTGTGCTCAAAGTTGGTGTTTTGAACAGGTAGCGGGAAGTGTGACCCAATCCTCCGCTATTCTTGGCAGGTGCGTTGAATAATCCGGCCCGGGCAGAGCACTGCTGCAACTTTGGCGTGGCAGCCGGCTGTCTACCTCCGTTTCACGCTTCCGCCAGTAACGCATTCTGCGCTGAAACATTAATCACCCCGTGAAACTCACGCCGAAGAGTCTAATAAAGCTTTAAAGCGAATTCGGAAGCTTTACCTGCGCGCTGAAAACCTGCCAGGCGCTGGTAAGGGAAGTCACGTATCAGAACCGTTCCTGTAGGCAATTTAACGGTCGTTACGTACACTTGTTCCGTGTGGCCGGGCGAGAGAATTAATGTTCTGCGTACAGAGTGAGTCTCCGTGTCTACTCTATCATGTAATACGAGCACTCCGTAGGTGCAAGCAAGATGATGTATGTTATGGATGAAATTCTACCAATAAAATATGCTTGAAACTACATGTACTTGCATATTGAGTTTATGCAATTTCCCGACAATGATCTCTCCTTCACACACACACACACACACACACACACACACACACACACACACACACACACACATATATATATATATATATATATATATATATATATATATATGTGTGTGTGTGTGTGTGTGTGTGTGTGTGTGTGTGTGTGTGGTGATATATATACTCCTGGAAATTGAAATAAGAACACCGTGAATTCATTGTCCCAGGAAGGGGAAACTTTATTGACACATTCCTGGGGTCAGATACATCACATGATCACACTGACAGAACCACAGGCACATAGACACAGGCAACAGAGCATGCACAATGTCGCTAGTACAGTGTATATCCACCTTTCGCAGCAATGCAGGCTGCTATTCTCCCATGGAGACGATCGTAGAGATGCTGGATGTAGTCCTGTGGAACGGCTTGCCATGCCATTTCCACCTGGCGCCTCAGTTGGACCAGCGTTCGTGCTGGACGTGCAGACCGCGTGAGACGACGCTTCATCCAGTCCCAAACATGCTCAATGGGGGACAGATCCGGAGATCTTGCTGGCCAGGGTAGTTGACTTACACCTTCTAGAGCACGTTGGGTGGCACGGGATACATGCGGACGTGCATTGTCCTGTTGGAACAGCAAGTTCCCTTGCCGGTCTAGCAATGGTAGAACGATGGGTTCGATGACGGTTTGGATGTACCGTGCACTATTCAGTGTCCCCTCGACGATCACCAGTGGTGTACGGCCAGTGTAGGAGATCGCTCCCCACACCATGATGCCGGGTGTTGGCCCTGTGTGCCTCGGTCGTATGCAGTCCTGATTGTGGCGCTCACCTGCACGGCACCAAACACGCATACGACCATCATTGGCACCAAGGCAGAAGCGACTCTCATCGCTGAAGACGACACGTCTCCATTCGTCCCTCCATTCACGCCTGTCGCGACACCACTGGAGGCGGGCTGCACGATGTTGGGGCGTGAGCGGAAGACGGCCTAACGGTGTGCGGGACCGTAGCCCAACTTCATGGAGACGGTTGCGAATGGTCCTCGCCGATACCCCAGGAGCAACAGTGTCCCTAATTCGCTGGGAAGTGGCGGTGCGGTCCCCTACGGCACTGCGTAGGATCGTACGGTCTTGGCGTGCATCCGTGCGTCGCTGCGGTCCGGTCCCAGGTCGACGGGCACGTGCACCTTCCGCCGACCACTGGCGACAACATCGATGTACTGTGGAGACCTCACGCCCCACGTGTTGAGCAATTCGGCGGTACGTCCACCCGGCCTCCCGCATGCCCACTATACGCCCTCGCTCAAAGTCCGTCAACTGCACATACGGTTCACGTCCACGCTGTCGCGGCATGCTACCAGTGTTAAAGACTGCGATGGAGCTCCGTATGCCACGGCAAACTGGCTGACACTGACGGCGGCGGTGCACAAATGCTGCGCAGCTAGCGCCATTCGACGGCCAACACCGCGGTTCCTGGTGTGTCCGCTGTGCCGTGCGTGTGATCATTGCTTGTACAGCCCTCTCGCAGTGTCCGGAGCAAGTATGGTGGGTCTGACACACCGGTGTCAATGTGTTCTTTTTTCCATTTCCAGAAGTGTATATAAATATTTTTTTCCACTGTGAGTTGGGTCGTGGTCACTGACGAGATAAAAGATAAACAACTGAACCAGAGATAGAGATGGTGTTGCGTTGACAGAGCCAAAGACGGATCTATGGAGAGTGTTTCCAAAGACGGATCTATGGAGAGTGTTTGAAGCTACCAGTTTATCCCAACAATCCAGGTGTCTGTATCCTGTTCACCTGCCTTTTCTTATCATCCACGTTTCTGAAGTATACGTGAATACTGGACCCATTAAACTCCTTATCATTCCTCCTGCTGCCTTCTATTATGCTCCCCAGGCACTTGAAACTTCCCACGTTGTTATTAGTACTTGCTCTTTAATGCCGATATCCTTTGCTATTCTCCTCTTATTCTTCGTTATCACCATCACTCCAAACTTCTTTACATTAAACTGACAAATATTGAATCATATTTTTTTATAAAATTAACTTTTTTTATTTTCTGGTTGTCTTTTTCTTTTTCCTGGCGTTAACCCTTATCTTCACGGGGCCACTATATCAATATGGGTTAGGCAATTGTGATAGTTGAGGGTGGCCTCATGCCCCTCCTGTCGCCCCCCCCCCCCTCCCTCGGGATGGAACCTTTGTACCCCACCTACCTGCCTGTAGGGATATTCCATGTGGAAGTATAACGATGTTTTCGAACCGTGTAACTGAAGCGGGACGTGGACATAAGTCCTCCACTGCAGTCACCGAGTCGGATGTGAGAAAACGCCGAAAAACCACATGCAGGCTGCCTGGCACAACGATTACCATCGTCAATGCACCGGGGGGCTTCGATCTGAATCTTGCGCGCCTCCCCGAATGCCGGAAGCGGCGTGCTATCGCGTGCAACTTTTCGGGTAGGTTTTTATTTCCTGGTCGTATGAAAATTTTAATTTATTCTTAATAGTTACATTTTCACGCAAATAATAATCAAAAATAAAAATTTTATTTTTATTAAAATTACGATTTTGTATTTATTAAGTAACATTTCCTTTTGTTAGGAAATATGGACATTAACTAAAATCGTGAAAACTTTGCTACAACTACTCCATCACACTACCCATTCAGCTGTTGACTAATACGTTAATAGCACAGAAATGTGTTGTAGTTAACAGTACTCATAAATCTTATCTCCAAAGGCGATTTTTTCGAGTGTCTTCCGCTTTAGGAAAATGATTTCTGGGCACCGATTTTCACATATTATAAATATGAAGGTGGCCAGTCCGCATCATCCCCTTCTCTGATAAGAAATTCGCTCTTTAAAAGGGGCTGAAGTATGTAACGAGTGTCCGGGAAGTAAGGACAGGTGATTTTCAGCAGTTTCAACACTCTGCGTAAACTGGCGTTGAAAACACCGATACAACCGAAAACCATTTGTTTCAGCGATAACCGCCGCCCCTAGAGTGTCACATCTCCCCCTCTAGCGACAGTGTGTTGCGAGTTGAGTCGGCGAAGCGGGAAAGTCGACCGAATACTGTGCATGACATGTAACACATCCACGGATATTGAGAACAGAATAAAAAAAACTCGGAGGTATTAGTTTTCAGCACGTTCTCGTAGAAGCACCGGGGAGTGTCGCGTTTCGCGCTACCTATCCAACTCGAGCTGGTGGGCGATATTTTACGGCGGCGACGTCGACCGGACGGTGAACTCCGACCTTCGGTGCCAAAGTTTCTCAGTGAAGGCTGGGCGAGACGTGTGCCCCGACACGTGCGGCCACCTCAGTCGGCAGGGACTGGCCGGGGACTCGGGTCGTAATTACTACCGCCCGCACCGGGCGTGTAATTGTCTGGGATCAGCGCAGATGGGCGGCGGTGGTCTCTACCGGCTGTACGTACTTGGCATGCGAGTCGCGCCGGCAGCGGCGGAGCACGGCCGGCTGGCCAGCATTCCGCGCACGCGCTGGGGGTCCGGGCCGTGGCGCCTGCACCAGCTGCACCACACAGTACTGGACTACACTGCTGTCCTCGTGCCCTCCATCTGTACTCCTGTCAGGACAACCGCTGCCAGCTGCCCCTCTCACGCTAGTACAACGCTCACTTCAAACGCACTGCTGGGAAAAATACAGTACGCCCTTTTAGTGTTTTGCAGTACACTCAAGATGTATTGTTGTGCATGTGCAGTACATGAAATGATTACATTTACGGATCAATAGCACTAGTGGTTCTGGGGTACCAGGTATCGATCCATGCCGAAACACCTATATTACTTAATAAATGATAATTAATTGCAACCCTCAGCTGCCGACAGGTGTTGTTTATATACCTCGATGGGGACAGCTGAAAATGTGTGCCCCGACCGGGACTCGAACCCACTTATATGGCAGACGCTCTATCCATTTTTTTAAATCTCATTTTTGTTCTACATTGTTCGTTGATTTGTTCGTTGCGACGTCCGATGACAGCCGTTTAGTTTGTTCGTTGACCCGTTCACTCAGTGTTTTTATTACAGAGGGTAGCTCTGACCGAACACCCTGAGCTACCGTGTCGGCAATCCATCTGAGCCACCGAGGACACAGATAAATAGCGCGACTGCAGGGACTTACACCTTGCACGCCCCCCGTGAGACCCACATTCCCAAGTATCCACAATCTACATACGTAATGTCCCTAATAGATATTTGCCCATCCACTCATTACTGACCCCAACTAAGGTGACGATTCCCGTAAGAGTTCGGGCAATCTGTGCGCATTCACGCAGACGAAGGTCAATGGCCTGGTAGCCTTTAACTATATATGAAGATAGTAACTGTTCTCGAAAGAACGGATACCACTGATGACCGTGCAGCTTCAGTAGAATAAATGATAATTAATTGAAACCCTCAGCTGCCGACAGGTGTTGTTGATATACCTCAATGGCCACTTGAAATGTCGGTCTGAAGTATTTGTTTCAATAGTTTTCGTCCAACAAATGATGTTCGTAAGAATGTAGTAAAAACTGCCAACATCATTTGCTGGATGAAAAGTATGAAAACAAATACACCAAAGCGACATTTCACGTAAGTCACATCCCAATGCAAACCTGCAACGCAGCCATCTGTGTGGCGTGTTTATAATTATGTATTATTTATATTTTAGGACAAGTAATCAATAAAAAACGCACCACATGTTCTAATGAGAGTATGGAAGGCGTCTGACGATGAATTGTAATGATTCTAAACCGGTAATGGTACCTTTTGAATAAAGGAACTTAAGATAAATTTTTGGCTGGTTGTTGTCTCACCACCATCAAATGAAATTTTGTTTACATAGGTTTCAATCGTTATCAGGTGCAACTGCAGTTAAATAGGCCGTTTCTCACATCGCGGTTTGATAGTAGGACACCAATACCCACAATAAATGTTCACAACAAGGGGATATGAAAAGTGAAAACTAATGTAAACAACAACAACAACATACGTGTATTATGCTTATCCATTACGGATATTTTAGAACCGTGACTGTATATTGAATGTAAATAAGTTATAAGAACTGCAACCAGTCACTGTTTTGAATAATAATGCTTTATTCCATTAACCGGTTTTCGAACCTTTTCAGGTTCATCTTCAGATGGTTTCGGGAGGATCCAGGAAGTTACATAATTACTGGTAGTAGCATAATGCTGAGTACTGGTTCTATGGCAGAAAGATGGGTCACACTTTAATGTATCGCCATGACTATAGCTTATCTGTCGATATGGATGTAAATTTAGTTTTTACTTACTGCGACAGTATAGGCGGCTTTTTCGGTTAGTGTCCATCTGTCTGCCTCCATTTTGATGTCCAGAACACTTTCACACAAACTATATTAATTTACACATTGACAGTGACACTTTTCCAGCATCCAGCATTTTAGCTAAAATAATCAGAATCTGCTCTTGATAATACCCCAGATCATGTTAATGTAACAATAGAAATAAGCCAACTGTTCATCTGAAGATTTGTTATTAATTTAAATATACAGTTCCTAGTCATACAGACAGCTGCATCTCACTGCAGATACAATAACTCTATATTATTGATTCCTTGGGATTCATGTTAATGCCAAACACGATAATTGCTATGAAAAAAAATACTATAAACTGCCTGTAATATACAAGTAGAAATAAGATATCAGATCACCTGAAATTTGTTCTTGTAGTAATATTTATTTATTTTATCTTGTGCTCTCAAGTTATCGCCATTCTGATTAAAATACTTGCCCTTATATCGACTTTAATACATGTAAAGAACAACAAATTACATCTCTGTACAAAGTAGGCCTATGCCATATCTTTCTGTCAAGATCTTTGTTACAAGCAACAGTTGTAAAGCGCATGCTGGATGGTGGAAAAGTGTCACTGCCAATGTGTAAATTAATATAGTTTGTGTGAAAGTGTTCTGGACATCAAAATGGAGGTAGACAGATGGACACTAACCGAAAAAGCCGCCTATACTGTCGCAGTAAGTAAAAACTAAATTTACATCCATATCGACAGATAAGCTATAGTCATGGCGATACATTAAAGTGTGACCCATCTTTCTGCCATAGAACCGGCATCCATCATTATGCTACTACCAGTAATTATGTAACTTCCCGGATCCTCCCGAAACCATCTGAAGATAACCTGAAAAGGTTCGAAAACCGGTTAATGGAATAAAGCATTATTATTCAAAAAAGTGACTGGTTGCAGTTCTTATAACTTATTTACAAAACGTACGTGCATGTTAACGTGAACTGCGCCTACTGATGAACCTAGGGGTTCCAAATTGGTAATGGCAGTGTTTATGTGAATAAATCCCTGCAGGAATCAATCTGTATTATTATACTTTCTGCAGAGGGTCAAACACATTCGCGTCCAGTGAACTGAAGCTTCTTACCGCCGATCGCGTGTACGGTGGCTGATACACATTACAGGTGCTGCGGACGCCGTCTGCTGAATGTCGAGGGTGGCGCACGAAAAACAAGGCCCGGGTGCAGAGTGATCGCCAGTTGCGCACGAATTGTTGCCCGCCACGAGCAGATACAACAACAAATGGATAAACATTTAATGATTAGATAATAAAGAAATAACAGATAAGCTAATGCAAAGGTCTACATTCACTGAATTAATCTTGTGTTTTACATTACATTAGGTGCTGAAAATCACCTCTTTGTGCTTCAACGCACTTTTGCATGCTACCTAACGTGTTAATATGTACTTTGCGCAACTCTACCTCATCAATTCTCAAAATACCATTACCAATTTTGTCCTTCGAGTCTTCTAACGTTATTGGGTTATTTGCGTACTCTAAAAGGAGTATACTTCCCCACAGATGTCGCAAGTGGTTAGGTCCGGCGAACCCGGCAGCCACAATCCCTTGCTGACAATCCTTTCCTCTGTGAATCACGAATATGTGAGACTGACTGGTGTGAAGTGCGACAGGTCTCCCCATACTGCTGAACGACAGCATTCGTACGTTCAAGGGTCGTCAACTGTGCTACAATGGGTAGTCCAGTTCTCTGGGGCCGGTTTTTCGTGCACCACTCTGTAATTATAATAATGTCGCGGTATCAGTGTGTTCACCTAGAGTCATAGAGGCGCCTAAAGATGGTGTACTACAACACCGAAACTGGTCGCGTATATATAAATACGGCTGATGATGTTATCCATGCCGGCCGCGGTGGTCTAGCGGTTCTAGGCGCTCAGTCCGGAACCGCGCGACTGCTACGGTCGCAGGTTCGAATCCTGCCTCGGGCATGGATGTGTGTGATGTCCTTAGGTTAGTTACGTTTAAGTAGTTCTAAGTTCTAGGCGACTGATGACCACAGATGTTAAGTCCCATAGTGCTCAGAGCCATTTGAACCATTTTGATGATATCCATACCACGTACAGGGTGTTTAACAACTCATGTTACAGACTTCTAGAGATTGTAGAGGGTAATTATTAGATCACGTTTTACGCAAGAACCCATCTCTGGAAACGTCGTCCAGCGACGTTACAGAGCCTTAAAGGTACAGGCGCCTGGTTTGTAAATGTATGTATATACAGGGTGGTTCCATGATGACGACAGAGAAGGATAAATGTATCAGTTCAAAGTCAGGAACGAGTCGACAGTTATAAGCGAAAACCGTTCTGATACATCTGACAGTGTAATACATGCACTAGTATTGTTTTTGCCAAGACTGTAGGTGAGGCAACTTTCAGAGGTGGTAGTATGGACCAACCAATGAGAAAATGACAAGAAAACATGATCTCTAAACTGCATACCTGGGGCGCTATGAGCACTTGTTCATCTTCGCTACACTTCTATTGAACAAGTACTCATAGCTGTTAAGATACGCATGCTTTCTAGACTTTTTTCTTCTTTCGGTCCATACTATAACCTCTGAAAGTTGCCCGAACTACAGTCTTAGCAACAGCAGTAGCAGCACACGTATTCCACTGTGAGAGGTATCAGAACGAGTTTCGCTTATAACATTCGACTTGTTTCGCTTTTGGACCAGGATCTTTTGCCTCAAATTGATGCATTTATCCTTCTCCATCATCCTTGAAAGTTTGTAACATCATCACAGAATCACCCTGTATGTACCTATATTTAAAGGCGCCGGCGTCTATAACTTTGACGAGCTGTAGCGTCGTCGGATGACTTTTCTGCACATGGGTTCCTAAATAACACTTGATCTATTAACACCCTCTACAACCTCTAGAAGTGTATAATATGAATTGTGAAACACGCCGTATAAAATACAATAGCAGCCGTTGTCCCAGTATCCACCGGACGATGAATCTGGGGAAATTATTAACACGTTGACTTTTCCCACCCTATAATAATACTCGTCGACCGGTAGGACGTCTTCCTGCGGTTGTTCTGGAGCCCCCCGGCGTGGCCCGCTGCTCCTTCCCCGAGCAGCGCCCACAATCTCCGCGGAGCGACACACGGCCGCTGCCGGAGCAGCTCCAGGGAGCCATTCATTTCAATAACCCTCTTCCCCTCCGCCTTCCCCTGGTCCTGAACCCCCCCTCCCCCTCCCTATTGGCTGCAGTTAGCAGTCTAGGAGGGCGGCCACCAGAGGGGCTGTAAAAGTGCCGCCACCGGGGCACGGAGCCTCCACTCTGCAGATTAGTGGCGTAATTACGCCCACGCCCCGGAAGTGGGCGTCCGGCCTGGGGTCGCGCAAAATGTGGACACGCACTCCCGCGGACACACACGGAAGCACGCAGTCGCCGAGTTTTCCATTCACGTACGGGGGGAGCGGTTCCAGAGCCGGTCCGCTCCCCCCGTCTGTGTGAACCCTGACCCTCGCCTCGCGTCTTTTCACCAGCCACTTTTTCACCCGACTCGCCTTCCCCTGCCTCCTGCCAAACAGAGGGCTGCGCGAGAAATTGTAGCCGGAACGAGAACACGTCTTTAGGGGTCCGCGTCTGCCGACTCGGGCGGTGGCGCAAATATTTGCTGCATGGATATGGCACGCCCTTATTGTAAAGAAGCGAAGTAATAAAAGTGAGACGTGCGCCTGAGCCCGCGCGACGGCAGCTAAGACGAGCCTTTACGCCGTCGTCTCGAGACACTTTCATCCGAATGCTTCACTCTGTCAACATTCATACTGCTGCGTCTATCTTCGTGTCTGTAACAAAGTATTCAGACTGCTACCACTCACTTTTAGTTATATATAACATCACCTCAGCTGCTGTTAAGAAATGTTTCAGTTCGTAGTAGCGGTTACGTTCTTTGTGCATCTTTAGGTGACAGGAGTCTTGGATTTTGCTGAATATTGTGGTACTCATGCTACTGATACAGTTTTAACTTGTAAAGAAGTACTCGACAAGGTCCTAGATGCGTAATCTGAAGATCTTCGAAGAACAGAATCGGCATTGGATATTAATTTACTAAAAGCAGCTGAGGTGCTGTTTACATGTACCTGAAAATACAGGATGGGCAGAAAAGCCTTGTCTGGAGAAGTATTTCATTCACGTTAAGACAGGCAGTACAACGTACATCATTTGCACCCAGAGCAGATGACGGGAGTTGGATTCCTGCCTTAAGGAGCATTTCCCGAACCAGCTTTTTTTTTTTTTTTTTTTTTTTTTTGCCGATCTTGGTTTAACAACTGTGGCAGCGCATTGCAGAACACGCATGAAATGTTTCCTGTCACTCAAGCACTGCTTCATTCAACTGTAGCTTCGTGTTTGCCCCTATTAACATCTACAGTAATTATCCTTCCAAGGTTTCATGAACACCACCTCGTGATGCTGTCGTGCGCGCTTTCAAATTGGTTCAAATGGCTCTGAGCACTATGGGACTCAACTGCTGTGGTCATCAGTCCCCTAGAACTTAGAACTACTTAAACCTAACTAACCTAAGGACAGCACACACATCCATGCCCGAGGCAGGAATCGAACCTGCGACCGTAGCAGTTGCATAGTTCCGGACTGCGCGCCTAGAACCGCGAGACTACCGCGGCCGGCCGTGCGCGCTTTGACGGTGTGCGATAGGGATGGGACAAACCGACCGGTTCAAACCAGTACCTGTATTTTCGTTCTGAATAACCGGTATTTTTCGGTATTTGTTTGGTCTCGGTTATATTAGGTGTATTTATTTTTTATTATAATCGAGGAAAAAAACCGAATTGTCAATTAACCATAGCAGCAGTGCTAGTATTTTTCGTTTTCAAAGAAACCTTTTCTTAAAAGGAGTAATTTTTAATCGTAAAATCTCCATTGGTTTGATGGTAAAAGTGATCAGTGCTATTTTAGTAACAGTGCCCAGGGAAACGAGCAACAGATACAAGGAATAAGAATTGGCACAGCACTGCTCAGACATAAGGCACTTTTGCCACGTTTCGTGGCGTAAGGTACGCGTCTGCGTGCAGTGAGCAAGATTACCCCCACCTAAACTACAGTATAGAGCAGTTTCTCGCTATTTTTGGCAGGCATCCGTCGTACTGCAGAATGAAGCACAACGCTTCATTTGCTTTAAAAGATTAACGCTTTGTCTGTCATTTATATGAAACAATAAAAGATGGGCAGTTGTAACAGTGATGAAGTCCCATACTCTTTGACAGAGCGTACGGAGACCCGCACCGCCGTACTAGGCAAGGTCCTAGCGGAGGTGGTTTGCCATTGCCTTCCTCCGACCGTAATGGGGATGAATGATGAAGATAAAGGCGACACAACTACTCCCATTCATCTCGAGGCAGGTGAAAATCCCTGACCCCACCGGGAATCGAACTCGGGACCCCGTGCTCGGGAAGCGAGAACGCTACCGCGAGACCACGAGCTACGGATAGTAATGCGGTAACAGTAATGAATTAAAAAGTTAACAATTCATGCATAGTATACAATAAAAATAGAAAGTTGCTGATTGGCTACCTGTGTCCACACAATATCCCTTTATCTACTTCTAGCCCTTGAAACGGATAAATTGATACGAAAAACAGAGTTTCAGCACTGACTGTTCGTAATGCCCAAATAGTGGTATGATTTCCGATTACAACATGATTTTAAGCTTTTTCAAAAAACTGGAATTAGTAGGAGATAAGAAATTTTTTTGTATATTGAGCCACTTATCACTTGCCGAGAAAAACAGCGAACGGAGGACAGACTAAGTGTTCTTTTTATTTTCCTATTTAATTGACTATTTTGATTCTGTATACCTTGAACTGAGAAGTCAAAATTTTTTAGTGTCCGTTCGATTTCTGCGTTTATTATAGAAAATAATAGCAATAAAAACCAGAAAATCGGATATTTTAGGGACCGGTTACTTTGAATGGTTTTAACAACCAGTTTAAACTGGCGTGGAATAAAAGTAATATAACCGAAAACCATTTGTTTCAGCGACATGACCCCATCCCTAGTGTGCAACCACGCCTTGTCCTGCACAAAATAACTGTATGTGTTATTCTTAGTTGTTAGTCCTTTAAAAACAATTGTCCACAATCCTATTAGAAGCAATGATTTGGTGGAAAAAGATGGTTCAAATGGCTCTGAGCACTATGGGACTTGACATCTGAGGTCATCAGTCCCTTGAACTTAGAACTACTTAAACCTAACTAACCTAAGGACATCGCACACATCCATGCCCGAGGCAGGATTCGAACCTGCGACCGTAACAGTCGCTCGGTTCCGGACTGAAGCGCCTAGAACCGCTCGGCCACCGCGGTCGACTGGAAAAAGATGGTTCAATAATTTTTGTTGCACTACTTTCTCACGAAACTCCTGTTTCACATCTTGCAGAGGTTTTTCATGGAATCGGTGATTTTCTGAACTCTAGCGTCGCTTCTTGTGCGAACATATGTACCCCAATAAAGGCAACCACGTTCCATCATGAGAAAGACCATATCAGGATCAATCTTTGCACCATGTACGAACTGAAATAGCCAGTTGGAGTACAGACCCTGAGAAATATCGTACTTGGTCAGTCGATTCTGTGCCGTTGCTTTGTGCGATGTCTCTTCAGCGTCTGTCAGAATAACCTAATGACTAACCAATCTGGAGTGCTGTATGACTCGATTTTCTCGGAATCGTTCAAGACCGCTCCTAATAGTACCTTTATTGCAAGTATTAAAATATCGACATCTACAGGCATATTCTGCAAACCACTGTGAAGTGCATTGTGCACGTTATTGGGGTTTCTTCCCGTTCCAGTCATGCACAGAGTACGGGAAGGAAGATTACTTAAGCGCCTCTGTGTGCGCTGTAATTGGTAAAATCTTGTCTTCGCGATCCTTTCGGGAGCTATGCGTAGGGGGTTATAGTACATTCTTAGATTCATTGCTTACAGCTAGTTGCCGGGACTTTTTAAGTAGGCTTTCACGCGATAGTTTACGTCTACCTTCAAGCATCTGCAAGTTCCATTTTGTTTTTCAGTATCTCCGTGAGTTCTCCCATGGGTCGAACAAACCAACCATTAGCTTGGTTGCATTCGTTCACCATCTCGTGTAAGCCCCATTTGGTACGGGTTTCACACACTTGAGCAGGATGGGCCTCACGAGTGTTTTGTAAGCAAGACCCTCCGTAGACTCAATTTTCTTAATATCCTACCAGTGAGCTTAAGTCTACCACTTCTCTTCCCTACGACTGAGCCTATGTGATCGTTACATTTTATATCCCTAGAAACGTTTACACTCGGGTATTTTACTATTTGACCTATTCCAATTGCGACTCATCGATATTGTAATAAGATAGACCTTTTCGTTTTGTTAAGCGCATAACTTTATATTTCTGTACATTTGAAGGGAGATGCAATACTTGTGCAACATTCTTCGGACACAATTTCACTACAGGCAACTGCATAGTCTCGGAAAAGTCTGAGTTTACTATTGTCTGCCAGGTCACTAGTAAACAACATAACCAACAATGGTGGCAACATTCTTCGTTGAGGAACGCCTAAGGTTGCTTCTACTTGTGTATATGGTCCTCCATCCAAGTTAACATTCTCCGTCCTTCCTACCAACAAATGCTCAAGCCTGTTGGTGTGGCACCGAGCCAAATGCGATTCGGACTCACTCACTATGAGTTTAATTGTTTGCGTTTAAAAATACGTACAGTTCTTAAACCACACAAAGTTAACACTTAATTCTAGGCACTTCTGTCATCAAAAACGCCTCGCAATAGGTTTTAGCGGTACGCACTCTTGCGTTGTGTATGTTTCCTCCTGTTCTGGCTATATTTAGGTGGTTATTAGCGTTCGCAAATGAAATTAAAGGCAGTCGAAAATTATTTAGCTGGGCGGAGAAGACCGGCATACAGGCAAACAAGGGAAGATAAGCGCTTTCCGTGTCCGTGTCCAGTATAATTCCATGCCATTATTCCAACCCTTTACTACAGTTTTATGAACGTGTGTATCATTAAGCTGCTGAGAGGGTGCACGGTGCAGTGTACGTATTGCAGGTTGCATATGTAATGTACTCCAGGGGCAACAAAAATTTGAATTTCAGCGTTTCATATGATTATTGATCGAATTTTAAAAAAATCTGATGCTGTCATAATTTACCCATTAATAGCTATGTGCTCACTTAAAGGTTTAATATAGTAAGTTAATTACTTAAGCTAGAAACTGTGTATGTAACGAATTTCAACGTCAGTAAGCTTGAAACTCAGGTTCGTCACTGTTTTCATGCCAATTAGTGCATTCTGGAGCATTCCCCCTGAAAACTAACGACGGTACAGTAAAACATAGTATAGTACACTAGCCATATTTTATTATCGTGCACGCGCGATTGTTAACCTTCACCAGTTGAGACACCGTAATCCGAAAACAAGTTCCACCAGACTTCGTATTCACATCTTTTTTCTGAATTCTTTAATTAATATTCTTCCTCTCACCTCACTTTCACTTCCTGTCTATCGTGCTGCGCGGGGTAGCAGCGTGGTCATGGGCGCCTTGCCAACGTTGGCGCGGCTCCTCCCTCGGGCGTGGATGTGTGTGTTGTCCTATCGTAAGTTAGTTTAAGTTATATTACGTAGTGTGTATGCCTAGGGACCGATGACCTCAGCAGTTTGGTCCCATAGGAACTTACCACCACCACCACCACCACCACCACACCCACTACCACCACCATCTATCTATCATAAACATTTCAATTAAATCGACATTGAAATTCAAAATAATTCCGTCGCACTCCGTATTCTGCCTACTTCCCAGTCGCGGCCTAGCCTACTGTCTCTCTCGACACACACACACACACACACACACACACACACACACACACACACACAATGCCCGCGCAGTTGTTAGTTCTATGAAAAAGATTGTAGTATATTGTTCACTTATCAGAAGTTATGGTTTGAAGGATAAAGGTCTGTCCAGTAGTGCTACACTAACTGCACCGAGCGAGGTGGCGCAGTGGTTAGCACACTGGACTCGCATTCGGGAGGACGACGGTTCAATCCCGCGTCCGGCCATCCTGATTTAGGTTTTCCGTGATTTCCCTAGATCACTTCAGGCAAATGCCGGGATGGTTCCTTCGAAAGGGCACGGCCGATTTCCTTCCCCATCCTTCCCTAATCCGAGCTTGTGCTCCGTCTCTAATGACCTCGTTGTCGACGGGACGTTAAACACTAATCTCCTCCTCCTCCTCCACTAACTGAACACCAGGTTCCTGTTTAAATGTCATGGTGAGGCTCTAATGTAACTGATGAGGATATTCAAAACTCTAACGTCGACTCTTCTGGGAGTTCACCTACCCGATAAATGCGGCCAGGAAAAAAGACCACTTCAGTCAGTGTTTAATTCTAAAATCTTAGATTCTGGAACGCACCTCCTCAACCATACAACCCCCTTCCTTGCTCCATGACCACCGCCAGTCATAAAAACCACAAGTTATGATTTTTGAAAACTGGTTATAAAACTTACTATGCGAATTTGTTTTTTTTTAACAAAATACTGTTCTGAAAGTCAGGTTTTTAAAATACAATATCTTACAATCAAAACAATAAAACCACAAGATTTAGTATTAACAATTGGTGCTCCAGTCTGTCCCCGTAGAAGTTTCACTTTGCTCTGTAGTTCTGTTCGATCCATATCGGCACAAAGCGGTAGTCTTCGTGACTATGACGTCATGTTTTCAATAGGTGCCAGCCGTAACGTTCAAACAGTTGCACTGTAGCTGTTGGGTAAACATGTGTCCAGTAGTAATTAATACGGCGTTTTGCGATTAATGACGCTGAAGATATTCATGGCCCACTGCGGTCACGTACAACTCCGACCTCCTGCAAAGTTAGGAAAAAAACAAAATGCGATGTGACGTAAGACGCGGAGTGACATGTTTAGTGTGCTTAAAATGTTAGTACTTACGATATTAATTACGACAGGGAAGAAACAAGATTTCGTGAAAGCACATCATACAGACGCTCATGTTCCGGCCGAAATGAAGCCCTGGTTTCAACCATTCCATTATACACAGAATCCAACAGCCTCTTGCAGTATGAGGGCGAGCAATAGTACCTGAATCGGTCAGTTGATGCGCTACTGTCACACTGCAAGGTTTCTGTTTTCAATGTTTGCATAGGTCTGTGATTAGATGATACACAAAAAATGTCTGAAGTTATACATGGCTCAAAGATTTTCTAGAACTTTTTTCCAAGCTAACTTCTAACTAAAGTAGCTTTTATCAGTTAAAATCGATACTCCACCTACTACGGTGGAAGCAACGGGCCTCAGACTCGTATGGTGATCACATCTTCCGTACGAGAATAATTGCTTGCCACGCAACGCCCTACATAGCGTTTCCTTCAGGCGTGAAAACCCTGTAATTAACTTTATTGATATAGTGGTACGTGCGCTGACGACATAAGACTGCTATGGATGACAAAGTACACTTGAGTTTATGACGAAAGTGTACGGTACACATGAGTTAGTTAGGGGTTGTAAGCGTGTTAATTTTACTGTCGTACTCTGACACTTCCACGAACGATGTAAGGACTGAAAACCATTATTTTTTTCATCTTGTACACCATTACCCAACCTGACCTATAAATGCAGTCGTCATCGCAGCTCATATATTTTTTGTTTAGGTTAATCTTCTGTCTGATCTGATGCGCCTCACCATGAATTGCTTCCTCCCTTGTGCCACCCTCCGTCTCAGAGTAGGGCTTACACAGAACGCTCTCAATTATTTGTTGGGTATATTTAAATTCCTCTCTTCGTTTACACGTTTTACCCTTTACAGCCCCCTCTAGTATCATGGAAGCTATTCGCTGATGTCCTAACTAGGTCCTGTCATCCTGTCCCTTCTTTCTGTCAATGCTTTCCACGTATTTCTGTCCTCGACGACTTAGCGAAGAACCTCCTAATTTCTTACGTTATCAGACTACCTAATCTTCAACATCCTTCTGTAGCACCGCAACGCAAACTCTCTTCGACTCTCTCCTTCTCCGTTTTTCCCACAGTCCATGTTCCAGTCCCATTCTCAGATATTTCCTCCTCAAACTAAAGCCGTCGACACACGGACCGTGCTGGGAACGTCAACGTTGAGCATACCGAGTCAAATGTGCTGCTGAACGCTCAGGAACCGTGCGACTTATGCTTACAGTACGTGGGCCCCAGCGTGATAGCAACGCGTTCCAGCGGCTCGAAAATCACGCTGCTTACGAAATGGACGGGCACAAAATTACTACATTAGCTCTATTAAAACGTACTTTCCTCCTTTGTCCATATGCTAGTCAGGTTGTTTTGTCTGTAGTATACATAAATAGAAACTTCAATATCCATGAAAATGTTGTAAGACAAAAAGGAAAGTACCATGTCCGCTCCGTGAGGACATTGGCTTATATAAGTTCCATTAGAAATAGATAAACATTATTTCATCATTCTCACTTTTTAGTGCAACCCTAAGGTCATTCTTACTTGATCACTGTTACTCCTCAGTAGCATAATCTCTACATGTGAATTACAAAACTTAAGAAAAGAAAGGCAAATTATCTTACTGCAAGTAGTCCGTCGATTAAGCCAATTGAACGAACTCACCCCTCAAAAATAGCGCCCTTATATTTACATAACATCGACTATTACAATATTTACTTGTATTAAAGAAATAAGAAAGTATCGGAACCCATCAAAAAAGCGAAGGTTTGAAGAAAAAATTTTTGATTGCAGTGGGATGTGAACTACTAACTCTACAAATTTTTCCTGTGGAACTCTTGATGGTACTCAATTCGCTATCGCGACGACGGCGCAACTAGGGCCTGTATCTAGCATCTTACCGTGTCCTGAAAGCTTTAAGTGTAGCTATATTACTAATTGAAATTTAATGATAACAAATTGTACCAAGACCAATGCGTTTGTAATGCTCAGTGTTCTATTGATTTAAAATGGTCGACTCTCGTAATACGCAAGTTACAATAATTCTCTTACCACGAATTTTATTAAGCGAATCATACGATTGACGGAGGATTTGCGAGACCTCCCCAGTTTCCTGGTGCTCAAAAACGGCATATACACATACGGGCTTCAACTGGAAGCCAATATGGCGCCTCACAACTCTGCTCCGAAAGGAGATGGTGTGCATGTGACGTAGGTTGCGTTCTGCCGTCTCACTGGTCAACGTTCAACCGCACGTTCACAGTATCTGACATGCTAAATATTGCTCTGCACGTTCGGAAAGATTTCCCAATGTGCTATTCCACGCTATGACGTCAGAAACTCGACAGCACGGCCCGTGTGCTGACGGCTTAAGGTCTATCTTAGATGCTAGCAGACTTCTCTTGGCGAGGAATGCTCCCTTCACCCGCACTAGTCTATTGTTTATGTCCTCCTTCGTTCGTCCGTATGTGTTTTGTTTCAAAGATAGGAGAATTCTGTTACTTCGTTCTTCATTGTCCCCAATTCTCATATTTTACGTTCATGGTTAATCTCATTTCTGTTACTCTTCATTATAGTCGTCTGTTTCGATTTATTCTCAAACTGTACTCTTTACTCAGTAGACTTTGCGTTCCATTTAGTATGTCTTGTAATTCTTCCTCACTCTCACTGAGGGTAGCAGTGTCACCAGCGATTCTTATTGTTGCGACCAGATGAACCCACAATCGTCCGGCCACAACTGTGGGTACTTTGATTTCTCATTGAGGTGGTACTTTAACCTAGAACACATGAAATATTACTTCATTTTATTACATAAATGAATAAAATATTTGCTTGACTTTGACACAGATCCTTGTCACAGGAGTACTGGTTAATTTACAACTGTGGTTGACTATCAATAAATCGCCTGATGCACTTATTAACAAACTGTTGTCTTGCAGTACAATGTCTCACATTTAAATGAACAGGTCCATCAGAATCTTTAGCTATCACGTTGATCCTATACCGTGATGTTGACTTCTTCAGACGAGGTTACGAAATGGACTGAGCTCTTGCATGCTCAACAGTATACTGACCTCAGTGTGAGGGCACGGCTGTTGCTAGCGTTGCTGCCCCTGGATCACGGGGTCCAGGGTTCAACTCTCGCCCGGTTTGGGGATTTTCTCTGCCCGGGGACTGGGTGTTTGTGTTGTTATCATCATTTCATTCTCATCATCATTGCTGACAGTGAATAGGTTGGACTGTGGAAAAATTGGGACTTATTACTGGCGCTGATGACCGCGTAGTTGAGCGCCCCACGTACCAATCATCATCATCATCATCATCATTATCATTGCTATTGCTGAGACGGGAGGCATGGTCTTCAGGAGCTCCTCCCACTCGTTGTAGATTGTAGGGAGTCCTCGTTAATGCCTGTACGATACCACACTTACCACTGATATTCTTTGACTCTGAATATAATCCCACCCTTGAACGTATCGTTTTTCTCTGTCATTTTCACTACATGGTTCCCGTCTTCAGGAGCTCCTCCCACTCGTTGCAGATTGTAGGGAGTCCTCGTTAATGCCTGTACGATACCACACTTACCACTGATATTCTTTGACTCTGAATATAATCCCACCCTTGAAGTATCGTTTTTCTCTGTCATTTTCACTACATGGTTCCCGATTGAAACCCAATAAAAGCGTATTACAGTTATCATGTTTGCCGGCACTGACGCGACGTAACGTGTTTTTGCGTTCCTCCGTGGAGATATATCTGCCTTGTATTTAAAAAAAAAAAAAAAAAACAAACGAAAAACGTCGTGTAACATACAACTGGCAGTTGACTGCGGCTAAGTTTCTTCGTAAGGAAGATTAAAGTAAGAGGTGTGTAATTCTGCTACTTTCATTACACTGAGGGGATACCCGCTACAAGGGAAGTGTACTACGAATCGAACCGCCGCAGACCACTGCATTAGGAAGACTTGATTGGAAGGCCTTGAATGTTGCGTGTGCGCAGTAGCGGCGAGTTCAGAGCGACGTTATGAGGCAATAAAGCCGGCCTTTAGCCGGGGACGACACGTACGTGCTGGAACGCCTGCGCGGCGTGGCCACCTGTGCGGCCCTCTCACGACCATTGCGAAACCAGCGGCGCACACAGGAAATTTGAAACGGCTGCCTCGGCGGACTGGCTACTGGAGTCAACGGTCTCCCTGTAATCTCATGGCTCATGGAGGTGGAGTGTATTTTGTTGTACATGTACACACATTCTCAGTAAACCACTATACAGTGCGTGGCCGAGGGCACTTCTTACCAATATCAGCGATTTTCTCTCCTGGTCCAGTCGCATCTTGAGCGAGGGAAAACCCACTCGTTCTATGCCGCTGTACACAGTATAATCTCTCGTATCTTATTATCGTGATCCTAGGAGAGTTATACGATGGTGGGAACAGAAGGTCACAGTTATCCTCAAATTATCGGTGTCCGCAGCTCGTGGTCTAGTGGATAGCGTTGCTGCCTCTGGATCAGGGGGTCCCGGGTTCGATTCCCGGCCGGATTGGGGATTTCCTGTGTCCGGCGACTGGGTGTTTGTGTTCTCCTCATCATTTCATCATCATCAATCGCGACAGTGGCTAGATTGGACTGTGTCAAAATTGGGGCTTTGATGGACACTGATCACCGCGCAGTTGAGCGCCCCACAAACCAAGCATCATTATCAAATTATCGGTTGCCTGAATGTACCCAGCTGCGTTTCAGGACAAATATGTCGCCTTTCTTCCCAAGTTTCGTAATGGGTTACCCGAGCAGTTTGTTGGCAGGAACATCTACGTCTACATCACTATTCTGCAGTTCACACCGAAGTATCTGGCAGGGCATTCATCGAACGACTACCACTATATTTCTCTGCTGTTCCAGAGTCCAACACCGCGCGGGAAAAACTTAACACTTGAATGTTTCTGTGCGAACTCTGATTTATTTTATCATAATAATACACTCCTGGAAATTGAAATAAGAACACCGTGAATTCATTGTCCCAGGAAGGGGAAACTTTATTGACACATACCTGGGGTCAGATACATCACATGATCACACTGACAGAACCACAGGCACATAGACACAGGCAACAGAGCATGCACAATGTCGGCACTAGTACAGTGTATATCCACCTTTCGCAGCAATGCAGGCTGCTATTCTCCCATGGAGACGATCGTAGAGATGCTGGATGTAGTCCTGTGGAACGGCTTGCCATGCCATTTCCACCTGGCGCTTCAGTTGGACCAGCGTTCGTGCTGGACGTGCAGACCGCGTGAGACGACGCTTCATCCAGTCCCAAACATGCTCAATGGGGGACAGATCCGGAGATCTTGCTGGCCAGGGTAGTTGACTTACACCTTCTAGAGCACGTTGGGTGGCACGGGATACATGCGGACGTGCATTGTCCTGTTGGAACAGCAAGTTCCCTTGCCGGTCTAGGAATGGTAGAACGATGGGTTCGATGACGGTTTGGATGTACCGTGCACTATTCAGTGTCCCCTCGACGATCACCAGTGGTGTACGGCCAGTGTAGGAGATCGCTCCCCACACCATGATGCCGGGTGTTGGCCCTGTGTGCCTCGGTCGTATGCAGTCCTGATTGTGGCGCTCACCTGCACGGCGCCAAACACGCATACGACCATCATTGGCACCAAGGCAGAAGCGACTCTCATCGCTGAAGACGACACGTCTCCATTCGTCCCTCCATTCACGCCTGTCACGACACCACTGGAGGCGGGCTGCACGATGTTGGGGCGTGAGCGGAAGACGGCCTAACGGTGTGCGGGACCGTAGCCCAGCTTCATGGAGACGGTTGCGAATGGTCCTCGCCGATACCCCAGGAGCAACAGTGTCCCTAATTTGCTGGGAAGTGGCGGTGCGGTCCCCTACGGCACTGCGTAGGATCCTACGGTCTTGGCGTGCATCCGTGCGTCGCTGCGGTCCGGTCCCAGGTCGACGGGCACGTGCACCTTCCGCCGACCACTGGCGACAACATCGATGTACTGTGGAGACCTCACGCCCCACGTGTTGAGCAATTCGGCGGTACGTCCACCCGGCCTCCCTCATGCCCACTATACGCCCTCGCTCAAAGTCCGTCAACTGCACATACGGTTCACGTCCACGCTGTCGCGGCATGCTACCAGTGTTAAAGACTGCGATGGAGCTCCGTATGCCACGGCAAACTGGCTGACACTGACGGCGACGGTGCACAAATGCTGCGCAGCTAGCGCCATTCGACGGCCAACACCGCGGTTCCTGGTGTGTCCGCTGTGCCGTGCGTGTGATCATTGCTTGTACAGCCCTCTCGCAGTGTCCGGAGCAAGTATGGTGGGTCTGACACACCGGTGTCAATGTGTTCTTTTTTCCATTTCCAGGAGTGTAGTATCTTCATGCAGTTGAGGGCAAACACAATAAGGCCATCCGGCAACCCTCTACCACTAAAATTGCCAAATCCAAAAATTAACAGCCGACCCGGTGACGGTACGGGATAAGAGCCAGGGAAAGAATGAAGAAATGAGAAGATGTAGTCGAACCTCCTGTGAATATGGTTGTCGACCCAAATCACACTTTTCCATATTTCCACATATTTCTCTAGAACAAAACAAAATCCCATCATATGCTTCTTTTTCGCAACATGATGATAATACTACGTAATGGAGTAGTGTACTACACTATTCTTAACGTTAACTCAATGAGTATTATAACGAGTCGTCGTAAAATAGAAAATAAGACTAAAATATTAAATGTAAAAGAAATGGTGTTACTCAACAAAATTTTAGGACATGTTCAGAGTGAATGCTGTTTATGTTATAAGATAACTGAAATAGATGCAGTATGAGAATACCCAGTATTAACCTGTTAGGAATTGTGAAAATAATGTAACTGCAATGTGAAAGTACGGGTCGTTACCGAATGTACACGCAGTGCTACATGGAGAAAAATATATCGTTTTATAATCACTTAGTTGATTGCGTAGGATATATTGGAACATATTATGAACACATTCTAGTTTTAATTATTTAAAACTAACAGAAATTAAGTTTCTTTTCTCGAAGACATGCTGACACTTTGATAAACAGCTTTCTTCAAGCAGGTGCCGCAGCCTACTGCGAAAATACAAAAACTACCAAGTATGCACAAAAGGCACATGGTGTAAAGAGTACGCTACATATCGACAGGTAAAGGCTTCCAGAAGTTGATGTTTCTAGTCTTCTAACTTGTGTGCTATGATACTTACCGCTTCAATGCTACGGCACAACGATGGTCTGTCAAAACTCGCGTCTTTTTGGTCAATTTACATATCAAACATCAGAGAATGACATTTGGAGATACAGTCTTTACACAGTGTATGTCATTTTCAGAGGTGCGGTTACAATGTCGAAGCTATAATCCAGTTGATAGCGCCGTGTGTTCTGGAGCTGAGAAGAGTAGGGTAGCAGGTTCGCGTCCACTTAGTACATTTTTTTTCACATGCTTTCTGTAAAATATTCTGCGTCTTTCTTATTAAGTTAGTAGAAGTATTATGTCAGAAGCCGATGGTATTTACTATAGATAATATGTCCGCTGCAGTTCTTGTTGTAAAGGCCAGCGCCTGGTATGTCTCCCCAGTGTCCAGAAATCTTAACTTGACGGCCGGTCTATGTCTGATAGTGAACACAACACAAGTTACACACTGGAGATATCTGCGTTTGTGAACTGTCTCGCGTTTGTGTCTCGGTGCTAAATATATTTTTCAGTGACGATGAGCAGCTTGGAAAAAAATCAAAAATCTCCTCTTCCGTGGAATGAAATTAGGAAACGAATCTCGATCTTCAGATCTATGTGGTGAAGTACGTTATTTGAGAATGTTGACAGTCAATACAACATCGAGGGTGTGGATATTATGCATGCGCATACTGAATTGGACACTATACCTTAACTATATTCAATTTGAAACGGAAAATGGGATGAAAATTCAGTTGCGTTAACAAATAGCTTTTCCAAGTATGTATCTCAACAATAGATATGTTTCTCAGATCGTTGTAAAGCATTATGCAGTGTTCCTGCCATCAGCAATTCGCTGTTCAGGTCGTCGACGAGTCCAGAATCGTCTTCCCTATTTCATCGGCTCTTCTTCGACAATCGCTAACAGAGTCCATTTTCGTAAAGAAACTGTGTGGTTTGCGACCCAAATAAAACCGACAACTGTCTCCGGAGAGCGCCGAGAGCGCAAATCACGTTAGACGGCTCGTGTCATGTGTCGACGGCGCTGTGTCTCGTGAGGTCCGATGTCCCGTCCACGTCCACGATCCGAGACACTTACTTTTAGAAGTCGTTAGTTAACTCACTTGAATTTTCGTCCTAGTTTCGGTTTTAAATTGGATGCTATGCTTTAACTATATCCAATGTCAGTTTGCACATGCATAATATCCACATCCTCGATGCTGCAACACTATCAAATACCGTCCACGTAAACGTTAGCTGCCTCGTCGTGTATGAGGACGGCTTTTAACGTCCTTGGCGTCAGGAAGGGCATTGCGGGGCCCACGAGAAATGCCTCCCCCCACCCCTCCCACCCCCGCAACGAACTTGTGACGTCATACTAGTCGGCTTGTCCGCCACACTTCGCGGAAGCTCGGCTCCGTACAGAGCGCACGCTAAATCGACATGTAATTGAAAAGGTACCCACTAAAAATCTTAACATTGTCGTGTGCTATCGAGAACTTGCATTTACATGCGTAGTCAAGAATTATCAAACTTGTCTGAAATAGTTACTCCCTCTCTACTCGAGATTGCTGCGGGCACTCGTGAGATCTGCACTGCCACGTGCTGTAAAATACGCGGGCCGGCCACTGTGGCCGAGCGGTTCTAGGGGCTTCAGTCCGGAACCGTGCTGCTGTTACGATCGCAGGTTCGAATCCTCCCTCTGGCATGGATGTGTGTGATGTCCTTAGATTAGTTAGGTTTAAGTAGTCCTAAGTCTAGGAGACTGATGACGTCAGATGTTATGTCCCATGCTGCTAGAGCCATTTGAACCATTTTTGAACATACGCGCCATGCACGGCCTGTCTTTCTCGTGAGTCTCGGGCCGTGGGGACATATAGTTGAATAATAAAGTGAAATTTGCCAAAATCCTGCAGTAGACGGGATAAACGCTAAGGAAAAAGAAAAGAGTCCATCCTGTTCGATGTATATGATGTAGATAAATAATCTGAAATTACTGTACGGTATAGCCGTGCGGGATTAGCCGAGCGGTCCCTGGCGCTGCAGTCACGGACTGTGCGGCTGGTCCCGGCGGAGGTTCGAGTCCTCCCTCGGGCATGGGTGTGTGCGTTTGTCCTTAGGATAATTTAGGTTAAGTAGTGTGTAAGCTTACGGACTGATGACCTTAGCAGTTAAGTCCCATAAGATTTCACACACTGTACGGTATAGAGAGTTTTGGAAACATGATAGTAGGCAGCTTGCTGTGATTTCGTTCCTAATATAGAAAACACAATGCGGTCCGTTTTGCAAAATGGTGTTCTGGAAACGTGATAATATGCATCCTGCTTTTTGTGATTTTCTTCCTGCTTCCTGCTGCTTTAAAGGCCTAGCCCTCGGTTGAGAGGGAGGGGTGGGGGGGGGGGGGGGAGAGAGAGAGAGAGAGAGAGAGAGAGAGAGAGAGAGAGAGAGAGAGCGAAAGGGAGGGAGGGACGACGTCGGCGATGAAATGTAAGGCGCCGGCGCGTTGTAAAACATGGGGCCCCGGCTCGGTTTGGCTCTGCTGAGACCAGGCGGGTCCGGGCGCTCATACATAGTCAGCGCCGACCCCACCCAATGTTTATTACGCCCTCGAGTCTGGAGCACTGGGGCGGGCTTATCTCTCGCCGCTCGGAAGGAGAAGAAGACGGGGAGGGGAAAAAAGAGTAGGAGTGTAAAATTGAGAGCGGCCCGCCTACGAGATTGGTAGCGGCGAAGATATATTAACTTGTGGAATGCGGCGCCGGGATGTATTTCAAAGCTAGGGCGAGGCCCGAGGTTTCGATGTAATGAAATGTTCAGCGGCTGTAATGCTGTTTACGGGAGCGCGCGCAACCGCCAGGGGAGTTTGCGCAGCCGGCGCGGACTCGGCGGCCGGCGGAAAGCTGGCCGTGCGAAAGACGCCGGCGACGACTGCAGCCCGGGCCTCGTATAACGAGCAGGGCCGCTGCAAAGCAGGGGGCGGCGCCCAGCCCAGCCCAGCTCAAAGCGGCTCCGCTCGCGCCTCCGCCAGGCTGTCCGGTCCCTCTGGCGCCATCACTAGGCTCGTTCCGGCCCTTTCTCCCCCATAGAGCACCTCCTTTTTCCCCGGCGGCGGTGTTCCTTGTCTTTCGGAAACCATTTGATGCGGTTCCGCATTGTCGCTCAGCGAACCAATGTGTGCTTAACGAGTATGGGAGCATCTTCGAGACTGCATTCAGAACTTCCTAGCTCAGGACTTCCCGACCTGGAGTTAATTACTCCCTGGGGGTAAAAACAGAAAGGATTCGATTACGGTTTTGTCTGTTTCTCCAACTTCAAGCTTTCGATTGGTCGGCAGCTCTCGATCTGGATCTCTTGGTAATTCATTTCTCTATGATTTGAGACTCGCGAATTATCTACAGCTTCTTTTAAAAATGACGGTCACAATCTTCCTCCGACTGTCTTCCGTTGTACTGTTCCTTCTAGTGAACAATCCACTCGTGTCTTCCTCTCTTATTCTCCTAAATGATCTTTCTTCGCCAGTTTTTTTTTCCCCCAAGATTTCCAGGTTGTTGGTTTTATTTCTCCCCTTTCAAAGGCATATCCGGCACCACACCCAAATGCTTCAAGAGATTTCGGCTATCGTCCAGGTTTCATAGCCGTACAGTGCTATGCTCTTACCTCTTGTTAGCTTACTTCCTAAATATTTGAATAATTTTGTTTGTTTTATTTAATTTCCTCCAAAATTGATATTAATTTTTTCTGATTCTTTGGAACCCGTGAGTATATTTGTCGTCTAAGATCCATATAAGTACTAAAGGATGAGTACAAAATGGAAAGTAAAAAGATGGTCGACAGAAATACCGGTATGCTGAAATGAAATCTCTTTAGAGTATACCTAAGTTAACCATTATGTAAGTTCCCCAGTGACCTGTCATCATTGGAGGAGATATGTTGAACGATCAGTCGGCAAAATTACAGTTTTCTAAGTGGTGAGCCAGACATGACATCCTGTTCAAATGGTTCAAATGGCTCTGAGCTCTATGGGACTTAACTTCTGAGGTCATCAGTCCTCTAGAACTTAGAACTACTTAAACTTAACTAACCCAAGGACGTCACACATATCCATGCCCGAGGCAGGATTCGAACCTGCGACCGTAGCGGTCGCGCGGTTCCAGACTGTAGCGCCTAGAACCGCTCAGCCACCCCGGCCGGCTGACATCCTGTGAAACATAACTAAATCCGTTCTCTGAGACCTGTCTAGAATGTTCGGAAGACCACTCATGATGGAAATATAGATCTAATACAAAAACAGCGCTGGCGCCTTTGATGATGTACACACAGAAAATGGTATCAGTGACCATGAGGTAATGGTGACAAAATAACTACCAAAGCAGGAAGGAAAGCTAAAACAAGTGGGAAGATTTATATGTTCAGAAAACTAGACAAAAAGGCTATAATCTCGTATCTCAATAACGAAATCGAAACATTTAGCTCTGGACAGGAGCACGTGGAGGAACTATGGCTAAAATTTAAAAGAATGATCATCGGTGCACTTGACAGTCACACGCCTAGTAAAATATTGCATGGTGGGATGGACCCTCCATGACATGCAATCACTGTACAGAAACTTTTAAAGACACACAGAGAACTGCATAATGGTTGAAAAACAAAGCATACGCCAAAGTATTCATTGGGCTATCAAGAGAGCGAAGTGTGAACCCTTCAGTGACTACTGTAACATAACCTTATCCAACGGCCTCTTACAAAACCCAAAGAAGGCAATACATTCGTGTGCAAAACGCGAGGACGAAAGCAACTTTCACATGATATATCACTGCCAAGCAACTTAGGTCGTTGCAACTTGGACCTTGCATAGGAAGAACTTCTACAATAATGTACAGCAGATACCTGAAGTAAATACATAACGAGCCGAACAGAAAGGACATTTCTATTCAAAGGCATTAATTACACTGATTCACAGCGATTTATGATCGTCCGCTACAGTCTGGAACCGCTTGACCGCTACGGTCGCAGGTTCGAATCCTGCCTCGGGCATGGATGTGTTTGATGTCCTTAGGTTAGTTAGGTTTAAGTAGTTCTAAGTTCTAGATGACTGATGACCTCAGAAGTTAAGTCTCATAGTGTTCAGAGCCATTTGAACCATATGATCGTCCCCTGGAAATTACAAAAGGCGTGATATGGTTCTTAAGCAGGGTGTGTGATCACCACGGACGGCGCCGGCCGCGGTGGTCTCGCGGTTCTAGGCGCGCAGTCCGGAACCGTGCGACTGCTACGGTCGCAGGTTCGAATCCTGCCTCGGGCATGGATGTGTGTGATGTCCTTAGGTTAGTTAGGTTTAAGTAGTTCTAAGTTCTAGGGGACTAATGACCACAGCAGTTGAGTCCCATAGTGCTCAGAGCCATTTCAACCATTTTTGAACCACGGACGGCAATGCATGCTCTGCAAAGTGCTCAAGTGTTGGCCACGAGGTTGGTGAGGGTCCTTGTGGTAGGGCGTTCCATTCGTCACCAACGCGCTTACAGCTGCTGGATGGTCTTTGGTGCAAGCGGTCGTGCTGCAGTACATCTACTCAGTGGATTTAAGTCCGGGGAAGGGGTAGGCCAATCCATTCGTTGAGGATCATCTCGTTCCAAGAGCTCTCCCACCTGCCCAGTTCAATGCGGTCGCGCATTGTCATCCATTAAATGAAGTCAGGGCCGAATACGCCTGTGGAAAGACGCAAAGTGTGAGAATAACGGCGAATGTACCGTATTCAACAATGTGCAGGTCAGTACGGCTATGCAGCGTTATGCCCCCCACACCATAAGATCCAGACCACCAAAACGGTCACGTTACACGATGTTTCCGGGTGCATAACGTGTTGCAACCTACCGCCACACGAGGGTACGTCCAGCTTCTTCGAATATAAGCATTTTGGTAGTTCAAGTGTCAAGGTGTGCGGATGCGCGTAGTGTTGCACGGGCATACAGATTTCCTAGTCTTCGAACATGGCACTGTCACCGCTCAGCGTTGCTGTAACTTTGTACTCCTTCCCCACGTGCGTCTTTTCAGAGGTTCATTTGGCCCAGACCTCATATTAATGGCGGACATGTATCTATCGCATCGAACTATGCAGTTGGAGGGGCACTTGGAATGAGAGGATTTTCGGTGAATGGATTGGCCTGTCCGTTCGCCCCACTTATATCCCAACGAGTACGCGCTACGGTCGCAGGTTCGAATCCTGCCTTGGGCATGGATGTGTGTGATGTCCTTAGGTTAGTTAGGTTTAAGTAGTTCTAAGTTCTAGGGGACTGATGACCTTAGAAGTTAAGTCCCATAGTGCTCAGAGCCATTTGAACCATTTGAACCAACGAGTACGTGGAGGATGCGTTGAGATGTACTGCAGTACGTCTGTTTGCACCAACCGCGCTGGTGAAGGAAAGGGACGCCCAACCACAAGAACTCCTTATTAACCTTGTGGTCATCAGCATGGGAGCACGTCGCAGAGCATTGCGATCTGTAGTGCAGGATCTCTTTCCTGTGCAATTGCAGATTTAGCTTCACATATTCTTTAAAAGCAACATACTGCACTGAGGATCAAAACATATACTAAGACATCACAATAATTATGTTACAGATGTCATCCGCAGCTGACTGGTAACTAGCAATGTGGTAGCAGAGCGATGTGACCACAGTGCACAGGACAGAAAGTGTCACCAAACGTGTGCTCTGATAGGCTGTTCCTGTAGTAGCTGTCCTGTAAACGAGTAGCTGTCAGGCACTTAGGTATTTCGATCAGGGTGTAAGAGGTCGTTGACCTGTACTCTGCGTCATTTGCCCTCTAGCTTCGGAGTCGGGTAGAGCGGCGCGGTTTCTCCTTGCTACGCTGCGAATCTACGCAACAGCGCATCGCCGGCGGCTGTAAATCATGGATCGGCCCTCCGCTGAGCGCGAGAATTGAAAGGGAAGGGAAGAGAAGGGAAGATGGGAGGGGAGGCGCGCAGATGGAGGGCTCCCGAGGGCCGCCGACAATCGCAACTTGTTCCTCCCAGCTGATCCGCTTATTGGCTGCCTGTAAATTTCACGAGCTGCAGTGTGAGTGTGTGTTTGTGTGTGTGTGTGTGTGTGTTTTCCGGCCTCGTCCGCTGGACCCTCTTCTATTTCTTTACTTGAACCTTATACGGTAGCTAAAAATGGTCCTGAGATTTTAAACGGGCAGTGAGCCTATTGGTGGCGAGCGATTTACACCTTATTTACGACTACTACGATTGATCATTAATTTATACTATTTAGATTATTTCAAAAGTGTGCATAATGGACTGTTCATCGATGGCTGCGACGTATCAGGTAATAAAGAAAAAATAATTGATGTACTGCTTCGGTCATTTTATACTTTAAATACATGATGCGCTATTTACACAGCCCAGTCACATTAATGAGACCACCGATATGTTCGCTGTCAACGTACAATAACCACTAATATATGGCGGGCGGCAGCACTGGTAGTGGGTTGTATACAGGATGTTACAAAAAGGTACGGCCAAACTTTCAGGGAACATTCCTCACACACAAAGAAAGAAAATATGTTATGTGGACATGTTTCCGGAAACGCTTACTTTCCATGTTAGAGCTCATTTTATTACTTCTCTTCAAATCACATTAATCATGGAATGGAAACACACAGCAACAGAACGTACCAGCGTGACTTCAAACACTTTGTTACAGGAAATGTTCAAAATGTCCTCCGTTAGCGAGGATACATGCATCCACCCTCCGTCGCATGGAATCCCTGATGCGCTGATGCAGCCCTGGAGAATGGCGTATTGTATCACAGCCGTCCACAATACGAGCACGAAGAGTCTCTAAATTTGGTACCGGCTTGCGTCGACAAGAGCTTTCAAATGCCCACATAAATGAAAGTCAAGAGGGTTGAGGTCAGGAGAGCGTGGAGGCCATGGAATTGGTCCACCTCCACCAACCTATCGGTCACCGAATCAGTTATTGAGAAGCGTACGAACACTTCGACTGAAATGTGCAGGAGCTCCATCGTGCATGAACCACATGTCGTGTCGTACTTGTAAAGGCACATGTTCTAGCAGCACAGGTAGAGCATGCCGTATGAAATCATGATAATGTGCTCCATTGAGCGTAGGTGGAAGAACATGGGGCCCAATCAAGACATCACCAACAATGCCTGCCCAAACGTTCACAGAAAATCTGTGTTGATGACGTGATTGCACAATTGCGTGCGGATTCTCGTCAGCCCACACATGTTGATTGTGAAAATTTACAAATTGATCACGTCGGAATGAAGCCTCATCCGTAAAGAGAACATTTGCACTGAAATGAGGATTGACAAACTGTTGGATGAACCATTCGCCGAAGTGTACCCGTGGAGGCCAATCAGCTGCTGATAGTGCCTGCAAACGCTGTACATGGTACGGAAACAACTGGTTCTTCCGTAGCACTCTCCATACAGTGACGTGGTCAACGTTACCTTGTACAGCAGCAACTTCTCTGACGCTGACATTAGGGTTATCGTCAACTGCACGAAGAATTGCCTCGTCCATTGCAGGTGTCCTCGTCGTTCTAGGTCTTCCCCAGTCGCGAGTCATAGGCTGGAATGTTCCGTGCTCCCTAAGACGCCGATCAATTGCTTCGAACGTCTTCCTGTCGGGACACCTTCGTTCTGGAAATCTGTCTCGATACAAACGTACCGCGCCACGGCTATTGCCCCATGCTAATCCATACATCCAATGGGCATCTGCCAACTCCGCATTTGTAAACATTGCACTGACTGCAAAACCACGTCCGTGATGAACACTAACCTGTTGATGCTACGTACTGATGTGCTTGATGCTAGTACTGTAGAGCAATGAGTCGCATGTGAACACAAGCACCGAAGTCAACATTACCTTCCTTCAATTGGGCCAACTGGCGGTGAATCGAGGAAGTACAGTGCATACCGACGAAACTAAAATGAGCTCTAACATGGAAATTAAGCGTTTCCGGACACATGTCCACATAACATTTTTTTCTTTATTTGTGTGTGAGGAATGTTTCCTGAAAGTTTGGCCGTACCTTTTTGTAACACCCTGTATAAAGCGTGTCGGATGGGACGCGATGAACAGTTGCAGTCGTTTTCGTAATGCGTGACTGGAGCGATTTACCTGACGTCCAGAAGGGCATGATCATTGGCTTTCTCTTTCTGGTCAAGGGTGCCGCGGTGGTTAATCTGTACCGTGCATGGCAAAATGGCGCTATTCGAAATCGGCGCCGAGGCTGCTGGGATCATAGATGACACGGGGAAACGACGGCTGCGGAGATGTCTACAGGCGAACAGTTGTGGAGTTGTTGAACAACTGACCGCTCAGATGAACCAAGCGGCTGCGTATGTTGCTGCGTATGGGCCTCCGCAGCAGGCGCCTGATCCATGCACCCATGGTGACTGTTGTTCATCGGCGATAAAGACTCGAATCTGCACATCAGTTCCGCAACTGAACGTCCACTGAGTGGGTAGGCGTGGTCTGTTCAGAGCAATCACGTTTAATGCTCCATAGGGCAGATGGCAATTGGCGTGTACAGCGTGAAACGTCTGAAAGCAAAAACACAGCAACAATCATCGGAATGGTCCAGGCTGGAGGAGGAAGCATTTTGGTCTGAAGAATGATTTCGTGGCACTCTCTTTGTGATCTCGTCATTATGGAAGGCACAGTGGCTAAACACTAGTATGCTCCTATCCTTGAGGGCCACCTTCACTCCTACATGCAATTTGGTCTTTCCTTGGCATGATGGCAACTACCAACAGGACAAAACAATGTGTAATGCCGCTCGAAGTGTACGTCCATGGTTCTAAGAGCACCAGGATGAGTTTGCCGTACTCCTCTACCCTCCAAACCCCACCAATTTAAACCCAATCGAGAATCTGTGGGACCACCCTATCTGGCTGTTCGCGCCGTGGGTCCTAAACCAAGAAACCTAGAGCAGCTGGTCACGGCATTGGAGTTGTCGTGGGGCCACATCCATGTCCGTTCCTTGCAGAACGTACGTCCGCGCTGCAAAAGGTGGTTATTTACGCTTTTAACAGGTAGTCACATTAATGACACTGGATCATGTAAAACTGTAAGATTACATTGAAGACAATATTATGGAAAGGGGAGAGTTAGTAGCTGACGATGAGATGGCTGATGTGCTACTATGAAAAAATGTGACTGTTGAAAAACCTAAGTCTAAACAAGGCACCTGGAGTAAGTGACGTTGCCTCTTGAGTCATCGAGATCTTTGGGAGAACATCCTTTTAATTTATTTTATTGCCCGTAACACAAGAGGGTGCATTAGATTTTATTTTCATTCTCCGTTTGTACGAAACTGTCCATAAATTTTCTTCAGATTTACTTCTTCTAATTAATGTCCAAACTCCTTGTATCCACGTGGCCGGTGGGTGAACATACCAAGGCCTAACAACTCCATCTGGTATACAAGATGTGTGAGACGGAGGAAATAACACAGGCTTCAAGAAAAACGTAATAATCCCAACCCCAAGGAAAGCAGTTCCTGACAAGTGTAAATATTAACGAAACAGCAGTTTAATAAGTCGCCCTTGCAAAATACTAACACGGATTACTGACAGAAGAATGGTAACTCTAGTACAAGTCAAGCTTGGAGAAGATCGCTTTGAGTTCCAGAGAAACGTAGGAACATGCAAAGCAGACCACATTATTTATCTTAGAATAGAGCCCGAAGAAAGGCCATCCTGTATTTGTACACTCCTGGAAATTGAAATAAGAACACCGTGAATACATTGTCCCAGGACGGGGAAACTTTATTGACACATTCCTGGGGTCAGATACATCACATGATCACACTGACAGAACCACAGGCACATAGACACAGGCAACAGAGCATGCACAATGTCGGCACTAGTACAGTGTATATCCACCTTTCGCAGCAATGCAGGCTGCTATTCTCCCATGGAGACGATCGTAGAGATGCTGGATGTAGTCCTGTGGAACGGCTTGCCATGCCATTTCCACCTGGCGCCTCAGTTGGACCAGCGTTCGTGCTGGACGTGCAGACCGCGTGAGACGACGCTTCATCCAGTCCCAAACATGCTCAATGGGGGACAGATCCGGAGATCTTGCTGGCCAGGGTAGTTGACTTACACCTTCTAGAGCACGTTGGGTGGCACGGGATACATGCGGACGTGCATTGTCCTGTTGGAACAGCAAGTTCCCTTGCCGGTCTAGGAATGGTAGAACGATGGGTTCGATGACGGTTTGGATGTACCGTGCACTATTCAGTGTCCCCTCGACGATCACCAGTGGTGTACGGCCAGTGTAGGAGATCGCTCCCCACACCATGATGCCGGGTGTTGGCCCTGTGTGCCTCGGTCGTATGCAGTCCTGATTGTGGCGCTCACCTGCACGGCGCCAAACACGCATACGACCATCATTGGCACCAAGGCAGAAGCGACTCTCATCGCTGAAGACGACACGTCTCCATTCGTTCCTCCATTCACGCCTGTCGCGACACCACTGGAGGCGGGCTGCACGATGTTGGGGCGTGAGCGGAAGACGGCCTAACGGTGTGCGGGACCGTAACCCAGCTTCATGGAGACGGTTGCGAATGGTCCTCGCCGATACCCCAGGAGCAACAGTGTCCCTAATTTGCTGGGAAGTGGTGGTGCGGTCCCCTACGGCACTGCGTAGGATCCTACGGTCTTGGCGTGCATCCGTGCGTCGCTGCGGTCCGGTCCCAGGTCGACGGGCACGTGCACCTTCCGCCGACCACTGGCGACAACATCGATGTACTGTGGAGACCTCACGCCCCACGTGTTGAGCAATTCGGCGGTGTCCACCCGGCCTCCCGCATGCCCACTATACGCCCTCGCTCAAAGTCCGTCAACTGCACATACGGTTCACGTCCACGCTGTCGCGGCATGCTACCAGTGTTAAAGACTGCGATGGAGCTCCGTATGCCACGGCAAACTGGCTGACACTGACGGCGGCGGTGCACAAATGCTGCGCAGCTAGCGCCATTCGACGGCCAACACCGCGGTTCCTGGTATGTCCGCTGTGCCGTGCGTGTGATCATTGCTTGTACAGCCCTCTCGCAGTGTCCGGAGCAAGTATGGTGGGTCTGACACACCGGTGTCAATGTGTTCTTTTTTCCATTTCCAGGAGTGTACATTTAGAGGAAGCTTTTCACAATGTTGTTGGGAAAACACTCTTTGAAGTTCTGACGGTAGCAGGGATAAGATACAGGAGGTGAAAGATTATCTAAAACTTGCAGAGAAACCAGACTGCTGTTAAAACAGCCGAAGGGCGTGAAAGAGAGGGTGTGCTTCGAAAGGGAATGAGACAGGGCTGTAGCCTGTCCCCGAGGTTATTCAGTATGTACTTCGAGCGAGCATTAAAGGAGCCAAGGAGACACACATTCTGTGTGTTGACGATGGTGCCGAGCAGTCATTTAACTTGTAATGTGTTGCCACGAGAGCACTATACGTTAATTACAATGTTCCCTGTAGCCTCTGCAGAGGGTGCATGCGTTTCGTAAACATAACGCTCCACATTACGTTAAGAGGTGACTGGCGCTCTCGCCATTTGAGGTGCTAACGTCGCCTCATCAGACGATAACAATTTTCATTACAGCGAATGTCGTAACTATTCACTGATGAGCCAATACATTATGATCAGCTTGTTAATAGCGTGTTGCGACACCTATGGAACGCAATACAGTCGCGATTTGTCGTCGCATGGAACTGACAAGTCCTTGGCAGGTTTCCGTATGTCTACGCAGAGTTCACGCTGTTGTAATAGAACTGTTAAGACGCTGTAGTTTGCAGGCGCGGAGCTGGCGCCCGAGCGTCTCATTGATGTTCCAACAGGTTTACATCCGGCGAGTTTGGTGGCCACGAAATAAAAGTCGCTCTTCAAGCCACTGTAACGGTGCTCTGACATTGTGACATGCACAATGAGCCTACTGCAAAATGCCATCGAGCACGATGGTGTAGCGTACCCTTGTACATAACCGGCTCTTGCGAAAATACGCTTGACCATGTTCGCGTGTGCCTAACAGAAAGTAAAATTTGGTAAGGCTATCGTTTCCAAAGGAAAATGCTACACCGATTAGTGAGGGGAGGTTTACTGTAACTTATCTCTGAGGACAATTTATTCCGCGTACTCTATTTTCAGTTAAATTTACTTCAGTTATCAAAAATTGTGCAATCATTCACGTAGTATTCCAACGAAAAGAGGTAGCTCGGGACTCGGGATACAAAACTATAAACTTTACTGATACAATTTTGTCATATGATGACATGATTGGAGACCGTGGCTGTTAATTGAAGACAAATGTTGATGGTATTGGGACAGCAACCAGCCACAAATTTACTTTCAGTTTCTTTATTCAAAGGGTACCGTTACCGGTTTCGAATCGTTATGATTCATCTTCAGACGGTTTACATGCTTTCCTTATAACATGTGGTGCGTTTTTTTACAGATTAATTGTCCTAAACTAAAAATAATACATAATTATAAGCACGCCACACACAGATGGTTGCGTTACAGATGTTCATTAGATGTGACTTACGTGAAATGTCGGTTTGGAGTGTTTGTCTTCATAACATTCGTCCAAAAGAAGTGAATACATTCCCACAGCACTCTTATTGTTGCACACGTAAATTTTTCTCACTGAACACTTTAGATCTTCTCAAAAACACAAAATAAAAAATAAAAATAAAAAAAAAACAGTTTCTCTCTGTACTAGTGTAAAACGCGTTTCAGTTGCATAAGTGAATATATGATCTTTCTCCAAACATAGGACATCTTCAAATGTTACCATATATCATAGCATCTTTGATACTCATACACTCCTGGAAATTGAAATAAGAACACCGTGAATTCATTGTCCCAGGAAGGGGAAACTTTATTGACACATACCTGGGGTCAGATACATCACATGATCACACTGACAGAACCACAGGCACATAGACACAGGCAACAGAGCATGCACAATGTCGGCACTAGTACAGTGTATATCCACCTTTCGCAGCATTGCAGGCTGCTATTCTCCCATAGAGACGATCGTAGAGATGCTGGATGTAGTCCTGTGGAACGGCTTGCCATGCCGTTTCCACCTGGCGCCTCAGTTGGACCAGCGTTCGTGCTGGACGAGCAGACCGCGTGAGACGACGCTTCATCCAGTCCCAAACATGCTCAATGGGGGACAGATCCGGAGATCTTGCTGGCCAGGGTAGTTGACTTACACCTTCTAGAGCACGTTGGGTGGCACGGAATACATGCGGACGTGCATTGTCCTGTTGGAACAGCAAGTTCCGTTGCCGGTCTAGGAATGGTAGAAAGATGGGTTCGATGACGGTTTGGATGTACCGTGCACTATTCAGTGTCCCCTCGACGATCACCAGTGGTGTACGGCCAGTGTAGGAAATCGCTCCCCACACCATGATGCCGGGTGTTGGCCCTGTGTGCCTCGGTCGTATGCAGTCCTGATTGTGGCGCTCACCTGCACGGCGCCAAACACGCATACGACCATCATTGGCACCAAGGCAGAAGCGACTCTCATCGCTGAAGACGACACGTCTCCATTCGTTCCTCCATTCACGCCTGTCGCGACACCACTGGAGGCGGGCTGCACGATGTTGGGGCGTGAGCGGAAGACGGCCTAACGGTGTGCGGGACCGTAGCCCAGCTTCATGGAGACGGTTGCGAATGGTCCTCGCCGATACCCCAGGAGCAACAGTGTCCCTAATTTGCTGGGAAGTGGCGGTGCGGTCCCCTACGGCACTGCGTAGGATCCTACGGTCTTGGCGTGCATCCGTGCGTCGCTGTGGTCCGGTTCCAGGTCGACGGGCACGTGCACCTTCCGCCGACCACTGGCGACAACATCGATGTACTGTGGAGACCTCACGCCCCACGTGTTGAGCAATTCGGCGGTACGTCCACCCGGCCTCCCGCATGCCCACTATACGCCCTCACTCAAAGTCCGTCAACTGCACATACGGTTCACGTCCACGCTGTCGCGGCATGCTACCAGTGTTAAAGACTGCGATGGAGCTCCGTATGCCACGGCAAACTGGCTGACACTGACGGCGGCGGTGCACAAATGCTGCGCAGTTAGCGCCATTCGACGGCCAACACCGCGGTTCCTGGTGTGTCCGCTGTGCCGTGCGTGTGATCATTGCTTGTACAGCCCTCTCGCAGTGTCCGGAGCAAGTATGGTGGGTCTGACACACCGGTGTCAATGTGTTCTTTTTTCCATTTCCAGGAGTGTATATTTGTGAGCTCTTTGTATGCATCAAAACATGTGGTGAGTGGTAGAAATCTTTTCAATAACATATCTAAAGTGTTCAGTGAGAAAAATTAACGTGTGCAACAATAAGATTCAAATGGTTCAAATGGCTCTGAGCACTATGGGACCCAACTGCTGTGGTTATCAGTCCCCTAGAACTTAGAACTACTTAAACCTAACTATCCTAAGAACATCACACACATCCATGCCCGAGGCAGGATTCGAACCTGCGACCGTAGCAGTCGCACGGTTCCGAACTGCGCGCCTAGAACCGCGAGACTACCGCGGCCGGCCAACAATAAGAATGATGTGGGAATGTATTCACTTCTTTTGGACGAATGTTATGAAAACAAACACTCCAAACCGACATTTCACGTAAGTCACATCCAATGAAAATCTGTAACGCAACCATCTGTGTGTGGCGTGCTTATAATTATGTATTATTTTTATTTTAGGACAATTAATCTGTAAAAAATGCACCACATGTTATAAGGAAAGCATGTTAACCGCCTGAAGATGAATCATAACGATTCGAAACCTGTAACGGTACCCTTTGAATAAATGAATTGAAAGTAAATTTGTGGTTGGTTGCTGTCCCAACACCATCAGCTTTGCTGATGCTTTTGGAATAAATGAAAAAACGGTCGCTTGCCCATTTGGGCACTGTCTGTTCACTAAGTAATTAAAATTGCAAACAGCAATGAGTAAGCAATAATTTGAATACGTGCGGCAACAGAAGGCTACACACACGTTTGTAGTAATAATACACGTCACGAAATAATAATCAGAAGTATTTCAGTTATTACTGTACTCTTTATTAAACACAGTGAAATGAATTTAGAATAAATACATCTCTCACTAAGTGGAGGCTGCCTACTGTTATGCCAAGTAGTTGCGTAACCTCGCAGCAGCGTTTGCACACTTTTACTAACTTGGGAACTGGCAATGAAACGCGAAAGAAAACTTGAGTTTACTTAAGGACAGTCTAAATAAAAGAACTACCACTGAGTATCAACGCAGTTGCAGCGTCGAAATCCGAACCCGGCTAGCACACAAAACAGCATCACATTTTATGAAAATTAGCAAGTCTGAATAATTGTTTTCTTTTAAATAAAATCTTAAGTTTGTAATGCCAGGAATTAATTTACTTTCAGATAATTGAATTTACTTTTGATCTGCAAGAATAAATTTGCCTCTAAACAATTATTTCAACCGTGAAGTTACTGCTGCGCATTAAAAAATACTTTTACTTTTGTTCCAAAGTTATTAAAAATATAGAAACGAACTGGTATTGAAATTGATGTTGATATATTTCATTCCTTTCAAATAAACAACACACGGATTGTTTCTATAACATGGGGACCTACTTGGTTATAATGACAAGGGATAATTATTAAAGTTTCTAATTTTTTGCAGTAATTATTATTAAAACTAAAAGTTCACCAGTATCACGGGGTGATGCTGTTATAGTTCTAAAAATGTGAACTAAGAGGGACAGTCTTACAGTCGTTCGTTGTTGAAGAGATGAGGCCGTAGCCGTCGTCGACAATGCTGCAGTAGCTCCAGACAAAATTTGCGAGCACAGGTTTGCTTCGCAATGACCATTGGCGGAGCAGCATCTGGATGTGAATGGAACTGCCTTTTCATCTGCCCGCAAACTGAAACTGCTCCTCACACTGACTTAGCACGCAACTCGTGCGTCCGATCACATCAGTCCGCAGCCGAGTGCTTGTGCTGCGTGCGCTTTCTGACGTCACTCCACTCGCGTTGAGGCCGACGAGAAAGACGCCGTGGCGCGTACGTCACAGCACGTGACACTGCAGGACTTCACGAGTGCAACTATTTTAGACGATTTTAATAATTCTTTGCTGCTTGTTTAATTACATGCCAGTTCTCGGTAGCACACGACAGAATTAAGACCTTCAGTGGGTACCTTTCCCATTAAATATTGGTTTACCATGTGCACTGCACGGAGCCGAGCGTTCGCGAAATATGGCTGACAAGCCGTAGTGTGACGTCAAAAGTTCAGAGACGCTGCTACACAGTGCCTTTTTACTCTTTGATACATATCCTTGAAATTCCTCCAACCAACAATGCCCTCGTACAAATTACAGTTATTTACATTATTATTTACACAGACGAATGAACATTCTTTACACTTACAAATATCTGCTAAGATTTACAAGGAAATCGAAATAAAGTATATAAAGGGAAAAAAATTTTAAATATGTATACTACCGCTCAGTAATTTCAATACACCCTGGTATTTCAGATTTACAACACAAATCAGATTTACAACACAAATCAAACATTATTTCTCACAAAATATAATTATATTAAGTTCCACATATATAATACAATCACAATCATTATATTTTACCTTCATTAGAGTATCCCCCTTTGGATTTAATGACTGCCTCACAAACTCGAGGCATGCGGTCAGTCAGTTTTTGTAGGTATCGGGATTCTATACGATTCCACACATCCTTAGCAATATTCCAGAGTTGTTCCTTGCTGGATATATTAACTTTCCTGTCCACTTCATCCCAGACCATTTCAATCGGATTACAATCTGGGCTTTGGGACGGCCATACCATATCATTCAGTACTTTCCGTTTTTCCTATGATGCAATGTAGTTCGTACAGTATGCCGACCGATGTTTTGGGTCATTATCCTGTTGTAAGGTGAACCATTTCCCAGTCAAGCGCAATCCACTTTGTACTGCACAATACTTGAGCATGCGGTGGTACTGCTTGTGATCCATACATCCTTCTGTTTTCACCTCCGGCAAAACATCCCCAAACCATAATAGAACCTCCACCGTGTTTAACTGTAGGTAGAACACACTGCTGGGCTACCCTTTTCCCTACAAATCGGCGAACAAATATTCTTCTTCTGGTTCCAAAAATCTCGAACTTTGATTCATCGGTGAATAACACCTTCGCCCTCTCTTCCGATGTCCAATTACGATATTTTCTAGCCCATTCAAGTCTCTTCTGTTTATTTATGGGCCTTAGAAGGGGTTTTCTTGCTGTGACACGTCCTTTCAAGCGGGCGTCAGTCAGTCTCCTTTTTACTTTTGCAACAGATATTATTGTCGTGTTCATTTCTACCAGTTCCGAACGAATTTGGGGCGCTATTTTGAATCTCTTTCTCTTGCTGGTAATTCATATTTATCATCACTTTTAGTTGTTTTACGAGGTCGTCCTGGTCGTGGTATGTCATTGCTACCTGTTGTCTTCTGGTGGTGAAGAGTGTACAGCACTCCACCTATAGACACACTACACTGTTTCACAATTTGACGAATAGAGAAACCTGCTTAGCTAAGTGCTACAACTGCAGCACGTTTTTCTATGGATATCTCCACTCGTGGAGCCATACTAGCGATGTGCACATTCCAGTGTCACGAAGGAACTGACGTGCAGGAACCACATGTTATGTATCGCAGCAATGCTTGGCGTTCGCTACGGACATCACATCACTACAACGTTTATGCACACAACATAGTTTATTGGATACTATTGTATCTCAATGACCACAAACAAAAATCATGACATGTGTACAACTTTTGTAATACTCTTTTGTTCCTCAACCGTACCCACAGTATTAGACCTTATCTACAGAGAACTGGATGTCATTTATTGGGTGTATTGAAATTAATGGGCAGTAGTGTACATCAGTATTAAAGTGTTACGAAGGAAAGCAGGTGAAATACAATAACGTGGTTCACAGATTTTATAGTTTTCTCGATTATTACTAAGTGTCACATAGAAGCACATACCATTGCATAATATTGTCCGACCTGCCTGCTTCCGTGGCGTGCTGAATCTTTCGGGCAGACGTTCGCCTGCTTGACGCCGTATTTGTGGACGACCATCGTTCTGATATAACAAGAAACATGATTCATCCAAAAAGGCGACACGTTTCCATCGATCTACGCCCATTCTCAGTGATCCCGCGCTCACTACAATCGCCACTCACGATGTCGGGTCAAAATAGTAACACGTAGGAGTTGTCTCCTCCTGAGCCCCAATTTCAACAATATGCGTTGAACGGTTGCTCCCAAACACTTGCGGCTGCACCAGTATTGTGCTTTGTCGTCAGATCTGCAAAAAGACGTTCCTTATCCTGCTTTACAGAGCGGGGAAGCCTCCGCCCTCTGGTTCTGTCACGTGCCATGGACGACCAACACAGCTTGTCGCCTGCTGGTGTTTTTACCGTCTTTCTGCCATTTTCCATAGATGCTCACGACAGCCGAGTAGCTAAGCCGTATCCGAAAAGCTCGTCCACAGGAGTCGTCCACAGAAGCCTACCCATTGTCATAGTTGCTTATGTCTCCATTTCCAGCCCCATATCGTAGCTAGAGGGTCGGTTTTTTTATGGGTTAGATGGTGTTTATCTTCGTAGCATCTACTGATAGGTTCGGTTGGGTATAGGCCTGGGGAGACATCTCTGTATTTGATTGGCAACTATTATCCGGTAATTTGCTTCAGGTGTCACTCTGTGCTTAGTAGGACGACCAGTCCCAAACAGCGTATCGGTTCTCTTTCGACTTTCCTAATTCCTGGATAAATGGGTTTGTTGGCCGTTTTGTCTGATTGTACATTTTTACAGTCCTGTAGATTGGGAGCTCAGATGTTGCGTTAGGGACTGGGTACAGTTCCCCAAGCCGATGACTCCCACTTCGTCTCTGCTCCACTTATACAGGATGTGACAGGAGGAACTGTCAATCTGTAGGGAAATAACAGGGACGATCATTGGAAGCAAAACTGTCCAGTAAACATTGGCTTTAAAATGCATACCTTAAGAGCTATGAACAGAAGAGATGTTTCAGCGAAGATGAATAAGTGCTCATAGTGAGATTTCTTTATTAAAAATATTACTTGAACTGCTGAGTGAAATTGAATGCAAGTGAACCTACTTTCTCTTATTCGTATCATGTCAACACTGACCCACAATATTCTACCACAACGCAATCTGATCAAAAAAGGGATAACGTGACTTGAAATAATTCAAAATAATGGCCCTGACTAAAAGGAAATCTTAACAATAACTTATACATTTCATGAAGCACTTACCTCACAAAAATCTTCATTACGCGAACTACTGCAATACAGCGAGCGTCAGTGCTGCCAGCTAAATAAAAGATTCTAACTACTAAAGCCACTAACTACTAATAGGCGTGCGGTTAGCAAAGGAAAGATTTTGTTGCAAACCGCCGGCCGAGCGGTTCTAGGCGCTTCAGTCTGGAACCGCACGACCGCTACGGTCACAGGTACGGATCCTGCGCCGGCCGGAGTGGCCGTGAGGTTCTAGGCGCTACAGTCTGGAGCCGAGCGACCGCTACGGTCGCAGGTTCGAATCCTGCCTCGGGCATGGATGTGTGTGATGTCCTTAGGTTAGTTAGGTTTAAGTAGTTCTAAGTCTAGGGGACTGATGACCTCAGAAGTTAAGTCCCATAGTGCTCAGAGCCATTTGAGCCATTTTTTGTTGCAAAGCAAATAATGTATTTTTTTTTACCTTAATAATGTGACATCCAGTTCAGACACGAACATAAATCGTCATTGACATCTAGTACAAAGGTGTATAATCACGAATAATATTCAATCTCCAAGTCGAACATGTAGAGATCGTTAGCCTGCGCAAACACTTCGGACCTCTACCCTCCATCAATGCTAACTTCTAACATCCATCACTGCAGGCCGTTCACCTCCAACTGCCCAACAGTATTTCCAGCACTGCTGGCGACTAACTTCCAACTGTCCAATACTACTGCTATTAACTTCCAACAGTGAGTCCAACCAGCCACACAGTCTCTTACAGGCCGCGCGGGATTAGCCGAGCGGTCTAAGGCGCTGCAGTCATGGACTGTGCGGCTGGTCCCGAGTCCTCCCTCGGGCATGGGTGTGTGTATGTTTGTCCTTCGGATAATTTAGGTTAAGTAGTGTGTAAGCTTAGGGACTGATGACCTTAGCAGTTATGTCCCATAAGATTTAACACACATTTGAACACAGTCTCTTACAAAGAAAGCGCAGTCAGAGATCCAATGCAAAGCGCTGCACCGCGCTGCCAATACACAAGCAGCCCACTTAAATATCTCTGAAGATATGCATTTTAAAGCATATGTTTACTAGACTTTTTTGCTTCGAAGAGCGTTCCCATCACATCCTCGAACATTATCCATCCATCGTGGAGTCACCATGTATACTTCTCTTGCTGTATCAAGTGCCCAAAGCGCCACCAGCGTCTTTAAATCTCGCGGTGAACATGCTGATCAGTGTGTGTAGCACTGTGCTTTCATCGTGTGTAGAGTTGGACAACGAGTGGCTCTAGCCTCTTGAGCTGTAGAGGAGTTGAGTGACGATGTGAAGGGCTTAAGAGGCGCCGTAGCTGCGATCTCCTGTTTGTTAAACGGTCACGCAAGTCGTTACCGGGCTCTCGCCGGCCAGGTCGAGATGTATGGGCCCGTTTTTCGGCGGAGCTCTCGAACGGTGCGGGAGATCCTCTGGCGTCGGCGATAACAGCGGCGGGCGGCTACCGTGAACTGGTCCGGCCCCCGCATCGCCTTATCGCTGTATCGGCGGCTGCCGACGGCCCAGCGCCCACCGTCCACTGGACAGGACAGGCCGCTGTTGCGCAGTTTCCGCAGCCGCTCCGGAAGCAGCTCTGGCGGACAACGGCCGCCGGCCATTGTGGCGATGGCGGCGCCCGATACGGCGCCCCGGAAAGAGATAGAGATAGGGCCCCGCGCCGCCCTGCCCTCAACCTCACCTGCCCTCCGCTAGGGCGTCGCCCTGGCCGCTCTAATGGCTTTCCTTTATGACGGGGGATCACGCGTCCAAGGTATATCGCCAGCGCGTGGGCGGCCAACCGGGCTTCCTACAGGAGGCAGTTTCCGGATCACGTTCGCCTTCATTACACATCGATTTTCTGTCCGATGCCTCCCGTACTCTTAATCTACGGTTAGCTTCTGGAACTTCAACGTTAACTTACTATTTTCTCATTTAGTTCGACTACGTCTACATTTGTACACACAAAGATGTTGCAGTGCGTGGTGCAGCATATTTCGTATCATACTTAGACATTTTCTGTCCTCCTTCACTCGTGCATTGAGCAAGGGAAAAATGACGTAACTTATTCTCATTATTCCTACGCGAGGTATACGACCGTACCAGATGAATTGTCGCACAGTCATCATCGAATACAGACCCTCTATTGTTGTTGTGGTCTTCAGTCCTGAGACTGGTTTGATGCAGCTCTCCATGCTACTCTATCCTGTGCAAGCTTCTTCATCTCCCAGTACCTACTGCAGCCTACATCCTTCTGAATCTGCTTAGTGTATTCATCTCTTGGTCTCCCTCTACGATTTTTACCCTCCACGCTGCCCTCCAGTACTAAATTGGTGATCCCTTGATGCCTCAGAACATGTCCTACCAACCGATCCCTTCCTCTGGTCAAGTTGTGCCACAAACTCCTCTTCTCCCCAATTCTATTCAATGCCTCCTCATTAGTTATGTGATCTACCCATCTAATCTTCAGCATTCTTCTGTAGCACCACATTTTGAAAGCTTCTATTCTCTTCTTGTCTAAACTATTTATCGTCCATCTTTCACTTCCATACATGGCTACACTCCATACAAATAATTTCAGAAACGACTTCCTGGCATTTAAATCTATACTCGATGTTAATAAATTTCTCTTCTTCAGAAACGCTTTCCTTGCCATTGCCAGTCTACATTTTATATCCTCTCTACTTCGACCATCATCAGTTATTTTGCTCCCCAAATAGCAAAACTCCTTTACTACTTTAAGTGTCTCATTTCCTAATCTAATTCCGTCAGCATCACCCGACTTAATTCGACTACATTCCATTATCCTCGTTTTGTTTTTGTTGATGTTCATCTTATACCCTCCTTTCAAGACACTGTCCATTCCGTTCAACTGGTCTTCCAAGTCCTTTGCTGTCTCTGACAGAATTACAATGTTAAGACCCTCTAGGTTTGCCCAACAATGTGAGAGGCACCCACATGCCTTGCTCATACTGTGGCATCAAGCAGTCAGGCCTGCAAGATGAGTGGTCTGCCAAGCGAGTGGATTCATTCTTATTTATCGAGTAACATGAACTCTCGTACTCACAATTAAGTTACAAATTATCCTCCTGTATGAATAATACGCAACGGAAACGCACATCTGACTATCAGTAATTTACCGAACTCTGACTGTTCACTACGCGCTGGCAATACCACATTTTCTTTTTGTCTTTTATTTAACGGCTTTTATCAACACGTGGCCACTGCACTGAATATGAATGGCGCACACATTATAAATTCGGGACATCATGACAACATACAATTCGAAGGAAAAGTCCACCAATCTTTTTCTTTTCACTATCTTATTTATTCCGATAAATTCTATAACCTAAACACACAAATTCTATACCCTACAACAATAACACATGAGAAATTCCGCGCAGTGGGCATGGCTTTACATTGGTGAATCTCTATCTTATGGTCTCGTAACTATTTAACGCTACAGTGCACTTTCTGGATAGGATGGTGGATCTTTTATTATATCTCACACTTCGACTCTCACAATCATCATCACGAAACTTTCCTCCAGATCGGGCGGTACAGAAGGAACAAGCATAACCCACTAATCTTTTGAAACTACCTCGCTACTCTCCCATGCAAACCACACATACCCAAATTACATGACATACACCACACTACAACATGGAATACAATACAATAAATAGTCACAACACTATCACTTTCAGCTTTCCCACTTCAATTAGTATTTATCCCAGTTTCACACGACACTGCCCCACTTTGTAATTCTACTCTCCTACTATGAACTCTGGAGATATATGCACGTCTTCCTGTGCAATGCAAGCCAAGTGGCGTTGCTGGATAGACGGCCGACTCACCTTGCTTCTCTCTCAGAGTTTGAATCTAGCGTCACACGGAATCATATCACGCAAAGTAATATTAAGAACATATTCATCACACACGCGAGTCCTCAACTGATACCATGGACGAGTACTTCTCTTTATCCTTTGTCTCATACACAGATTGAGACTCACACAGTACACACCACGTGGAAGTACTCGTCTCTGATTTCAAGTCCTGCACACGCCATTTCTTAAATATTTCAACTTATGGTACACACGCTATTTCTTAAATATTTCAACTTATTGTACACACGCTAGTAATTCAGCTTAACTTAAGCACACGGAAGTATTTCAACTTATTGCTACACGTGGTTTCATTGTGACCGTTGGTCACTTCCGAAGATTACTACGATCCCATTAATATTACCTGCCTGACATTTAATTCTCCCCACAAAAGTTCCTGAAATAGAGAAATTATTATTTCAAACTACTCTTAAATATTCCACATGCATACCATGTCTCCACTCTTTTGTCTTTACGGAGCACACCTAAGACAGGTCTTAACAACACAAGATCCATCGGCAGAGTGCTGAAACATGGCCGTTCTTCAGGTCCTCTCACACCTCTGCTGAAGTGGGGGAGCACCTTGCTACCGTATTGGTCAGCCACATTTCAGGCGCTCAAAGCTCAGGTAAATTTCATCTCTTTGGTCCCACCAAAGGTGGCCAAAGGATCGTCGAAAAGATGATCATATATTCACATTCACTATCTGCGGTTAGCAGACGACCATACATTCATTCATTTCACAGATCTCACCAAACTGGATGTAGGGATTTACTTTGTGGGAGTGCACATGTGATCAATTAAATAAATAAATTGTCATTCTTTCCCACAATGGTATCCGGCTTCGCTGTATTAATTGAAATTGAGTTATTTTAAAAAAAAAAGTGTTGTTCTGACAAAAATAATGAAGTATGTTGTACCTATTTTCAATGTCGGGCGGTACTGTACCCTTTCAAATGTTTCGTGAGAACTAAGGGTTCACATTTAAGTTCCAAGAGGTTGTATGTTATATTCGAGTTGGCTGTACCAAGCTGTATTATCAACGATCATAATAACCAGACTCAGAATTCGTGACTTTTGAAGAGTTGAAACACGCCTATGGAGAACATTCCTAATCAAGACCACGCAAATCATTTTTGGAAGGCCGAGAACACGTTGAAGGTGAGCCTCACTAAGGGAGAGCTTCAGCGCTGCACTCATGGACTGTGCGGCTGGTCCCGGTGGAGGTTCGAGTCCTCCATCGGGCATGGATGTGTGTGTTTGTCCTTAGGATAATTTAGGTTCAGTAGTGTGTAAGCTTAGGGACTGATGACCTTAGCAGTTACGTCCCACAAGATTTCACACACATTTGAACATTTTTGAGAGCTTCAGCTTCAAAAATAGACGAAAACGTCGAACGTGTGCGTGCTCTTGTGAGTTCAGACCGGCGTTTAAACAATAAGTCTTTGTATGTCCATCTTTTTAGACACTCGACTGTTCGCTACAGGATGTCAAATCAAACATCTTTCAGCCGTCTAATTTCCAAACTTATTTTATTTGGCTATCAGTTTCGGCGATTTACTACGCCATCTTCAGGCCCGTCTGCAGCTCGTGGTCTAGTGGCTAGCGTTGTTGCCTCTGGATCATGGGGTCCCAGGTTCGATTCCCGGCCAGGTTGAGGATTTTCTTTGCTCGAGGACTGGGTGTTTGTGTTATCATCATCATCATCGTCATCATCATCATCATCATCATCATCATCATCATCATTATCCGTGACATTGGTTAGACAGGAGTGTGAAAAAATTGGGCTGTGTGAAAACTGGGACTTTGTACGGGCGCTGATGACCGCGCAGTTGAGCGCCCCACAGACCAAACATCATCATCTTCAGGCCCCTGACCGACGTGTAGGAAGATTCCAACCTCGGTTCCGGTCAAAATGTCGGCCAGCATTCAAATATTGGTATCTGCAGATTTCTTTCTGATTGCTATAGCGATCGCTCCAACCATCATCTGTCGGCAGATGATGGTTGAAGTTGTAAGTACACTGTTTAGGTTTTTATGTTGGTAACGTCACGTAGCGCTCTGTATGAAAATCACTGACTGTGCTGTGTGCAGTCTGTGGCTGGTTTGCATTGTTGGAATTTGTTATTGTAGTGTTGGGCAGTTGGATGTTAACAACGCGTAGTGTTGCGCAGTTGGAGGTGAGCCGCCAGCAGTGGTGGATGTGGGGAGTGAGATGGCGGAGTTTTATGAGCGCATGATCTGGACGTGTGTCCATCAGAGAGAGTAAATGTGTACGACTGGATGTCATGAACTGATATTTATATTATGACTTTTGAACATTATTAAGGTAAATACATTGTGTGTTCTCTATCAAATTCTTACATTTGCTAACTATGCCTATCAGTAGTTAGTGCCTTCAGTAGTTAGAATCTTTTATTTAGCTGGCAGTAATGGCGCTCGCTGTATTGCAATAGTTCGAGTAAAGAAGATTTTTGTGAGGTAAGTGATTCATGAAAGTTATAGGTTATTGTTAGTCAGGGCCATTCTTTTGTAGGGATTTTTGAAAGTCAGATTGCGTCGCGCTAAAAATATTGTGTGTCAGTTTAAGCATAGTCATTTATAATTTTTCTAAGGGACATTTCAAAGTGATCTCTATAGCTAGCAGAAATCTACAGCACTTTTAAAGAAATAAACTTTTATTTGGCTTTTCAGTAATGGCAGTGTGTACAGAACAGTTGACTGAAAATTATAGTGGTGTAAATATACGTTAAACCTCATAATAAGCAATGAAAATGTACTACTTCCCGTAAGCCGCCATGCAGTTCCGATGCGGAAGTTAAAATTTACCCGCAGTGGTAGATGTAGCCTAATGAAGTAGGATGAATCTTTTAAAAATGTCCCTATAATCGGAAAGTGCCTGGATGGGACGAGACATAACAGTAAATTTCGATCTTGTACTGTGCCGTGAAACTGCACTACCGCAGCACTTTTTATGTCCCTGCCTGTCCATCCGATTGCGCCAGTGAGGGTATCTTCCTCTTGGCGTTCAGAAGAAGAGGGTAGCTCACAGACAAGAAGGAAGAACAGTGCAGTGTTTCGGATACGACCATACAGTGCAGAGAATGAATGACGTGTGCTTTTCTGTATTCCACCGTTACAGTCAGCGGACACTTAGTTGTCAGCGACCGACCAAATTACAGTGCTGTGCTATGCCTTGGGATCGGTGAAGTCGGCCTTGTATAGTTGGTGTTGGGAAGAAGCAAGGTGGGACAGTGAGGAATTAGATTGTCCATAATTGTATTTAACTGTATTTGCACAGTGTGCCCGTGTCGCTATGTAAGTATACCGTTACAGTTTCGAGTTTCAAAGTACGGCCAGGTCGTCATGAGATCGTTGTGTATTAGCAACAAATCATTGCATATTTTGCCGGCTTTTGTATTTTCCTTGTAGAGACTATAGTAACTTTATGTACGTGTAGACTGTATTGTTCTGTTTTCTACCTGTCTGGGATACGCTGGTGTTTGTAGTGGACTCTAGATGATTCTAGTGCGCCAATCCACTCGTTGGTTTTTGGGTATTTTGTATTGGTCCCCTCTCACAATGTCATGGTAAGCAAAAACGATATTGATATTTTTATATAATGGATACCTTATAAGCTTTTACTGTATATTATTGTTGCCCACTTTGGGGAACAGGTTATTTTATTACTGTGAAGTGAATAATTGTTTTTTTCGTATGCGTCATTTGTTATCTGAAAATCATTTCAGGAGGGTGAGCGCAAGGACATGCTGTATTCGTAGAAGAAAAGGAAGGAAGATCATGGTTTAATGACCCGTCGAGAGCAAGGACTTTAGTGGTGGAGCACAAGCTCTGTTTCAAAGATGGGGAAGGAAATCGGCCACGCACTTTCAAAGAAACCATCCCGTCATTTGCCTGGAGCAATTTAGGGACATCACGAAAATCTAAATTGGGAGGTCGGACGCGAATGCAAGCCCAGTGCGCTAACCACTGCGCCATCTCGCCCGTTTACTGTATCCGTGTGCACTCTGGTATTGTAAATGGTTGTTTAACAAAACAAACATTGATTAATAGCCCCCGCTTGCAGAACTCCCAGCCAAACTCCCCTCCCCTCCCCTCCAAGTACCGCACCTCAGCAGCGTTGACAGATAGCACAGATTCAGCCTAAGGTTAGTGGTTATCACTGGAACAATCGATTTTTGGTTACACCTGTATTTTTCATCTCCAATTTAACCTTACTACTAAAACCGTTCAGAATAACCGTTTCTGAAATAACTTTTTTTTTTTTTGCTGTTATTTCCAGCAGTAAACGTAGGCATTCCACAAAGCTTGAAAAATTTCACTATTACATGAGACTGTCGCAGTTTACGTTTCAAGATACGTAGGATCAAAATATCAAATAAAATAGGTAAATAAAAGAAAGCTTAGTTCGTCCTTCGTTGAGTGCTTTCCTCGAAAAGTAATAAGGGTTTCAATACTACGAAACATTCACCAGTTTGTCCTACTGTTTTTATTTTTAAAGTCTCTGTTAAAAAACCACGTTGTGATCGAAGATCATACCACTATTTAGGCATTACGAATAGTTAGTACTAAAGGGTGAAAAATGAGCTTGAAGAACTTTGTTTTTCATGTTACGTTGTCTGCGTCTAAGGGCTACACGCACATATAAGGGCATATTATGAAGACACAGGCAGCAGATCAACTAATTCCTATTTTTACAATAAACTACGAATGAATTGTCAAATTTGTAACTTACAATTCTTGCCATAACTTTCTTTCTCTTTCATTGTTTCATAGAAGTGGCAAACAGATAATGTTTTTATGTAAAATGTTGTTTTAATCAAATATATACTTTTAATTTTCAACGGGAATTTCAGTAAAATTGAGTTTTGCTAACAAAATCAAAATTGCTGTGTCAAAAGATTCAATTGGACAATTCAGGTAGCGGGCAAAATATACCATTTGTCAGGAACGATTTCATGACAATAGTTAAGAATTTAAGTAATAATTGAATCCAATGACAGGTATTTATTGCCCAATCTCATCGTAAACAATCGTCCTACAATCATTTGATCTAAAATTGACTCCTTTCATCAGAAACAATATCAATCAAAGACTATATCAATCTTTCAGAAGCGATAGAACGCTGTACCACTCTCTTTCTTACAAATAAATTTTATCAAAAGCTAAATATTTTAGCACCACTGCTATGGTAAATTGATGCATCTATTTCATACCCAATTATCAGCATAACCGAGACCAAACGAAGACCGAAAAATATCGGTTATTCAGAACTAAAATGTCGGTATCGATTTTAACCGGTCGGTTTTTCCCATTCCTTGGTTGAAGTGGCTTTACGTAAATCCACTATAACAGTGGTTCCCAATCTTCCTTAGACAATTACTCCCGAGTGTAATCCACATTAGCTTGTACCCCCTGCCCCTGTCATCTGTTGCCTCTTCCCCACATCATCACCAACATTAGCTCTTACCTAAGTTGTAGAATGAAAGACATTTCTTGGAACACTTTCATTTTTAAAATGATGAAAGGTGACCGTGTGTGTGTGTGTGTGTGTGTGTGTGTGTGTGTGTGTGTGTGTGTGTGTGTTAGATTGAATGACGGAGGAATTCATGCTGCAACCCACAACTCAAAGAAAGCTAACTATCCACACTGAGGATACACACATGTTACTAAACATGCTTCCCCTGCATTATTCCACTTCATCGCGGCACTTCCTTGACTAGCATTTTGCAACCTCCTTTAAAATCAAACAAGATCAGATGTGTGCACCATACTTACTGTTCGTAAACCACTACATTTCTACACTCCTTAGTTCTGAACTGGCAGAAACTGGACGATTTCAGAGTGTCAATGCTTTCTGCCTAACCACTCTAATAATAATAATAAAACTGTGTACAGCACAATTGTTACTGCTGTGCCGTGCTGTCAATTAATTCATTCATCTGTTTCAAAGCGAGTAATGAAACAATTTCTGGACTACTGCAGGTATGAAGACGGCATCTGTTCTTTCGGACATGTCCGAAAGGACAGATACCATCTTCATATCGTTAAGGCTAACCGGCTGATGACCTCCTCCTGTGCGTATGCACACGATTTGCCTTGAACTCTTACGGGACTCGGTGGATTGTCTGCCGCGAGTAATGGGTATAATTGCAGGGGCACTACGAATGTAGTGTGTGGACTATAAGTTGAGAATGTGGGTCTCACGGGGAGCGTGCCGGCGATAAATTCCTGCAGTCGCACTGTACTCTGTGCCGTCGGTGTCTCAAATGGGTAGAGCGTCTGCCATGTAAGCAGGAGATCCCGGGTTCGAGTCCCGGTCGGGGCACACATTTTCAACTGTCCCCGTTGATGTATATCAACGCCCTTCAACAGCTAATGGTATTGATTTAATTGTAATGTCATACTGCAGGTATTATCTACAACGTGTAGAGGACTTTTCTTGAGTTAATTAGCACTGGTTACATGTATGTACGGGTCGAAGCACAACATACGTGTGTAGTGGGTGGTCTATGTGAGGAACCTTTAACCTCCACCGCATTAATGCTACTAATTGAGAAAAAGTAATTATTGATTGCTTATACAGGGTGTTACAAAAAGGTACGGCCAAACTTCCAGAAAACATTCCTCACACACAAAGAAAGAAAATATGTTATGTGGACATGTTTCCGGAAACGCTTACTTTCCATGTTAGAGCTCATTTTATTACTTCTCTTCAAACCACATTAATCATGGAATGGAAACACGCAGCAACAGAACGTACCAGCGTGACTTCAAACACTTTGTTACAGGAAATGTTCAAAATGTCCTCCGTTAGCGAGGATACATGCCTCCACCCTCCGCCGCATGGAAGCCCTGATGCGCTGATGAAGCCCTGGAGAATAGCGTATTGTATCACAGCCGTCCACAATACGAGGACGAAGAGTCTCTACATTTGGTACCGGGGTTGCGTAGACAAGAGCTTTCAAGTGCCCCCATAAATGAAAGTCAAGAGGGTTGAGGTCAGGAGAGCGTGGAGGCCGTGGAATTGGTCCGCCTCTACCAATCCATCGGTCACCGAATCTGTTGTTGAGAAGTGTACGAACACTTCGACTGAAATGTGCAGGAGCTCCATCGTGCATGAACCACATGTTGTGTCGTACTTGTAAAGGCACATGTTCTAGCAGCACAGGCATAGTATCCCGTATGAAATCATGATAACGTGCTCCATTGAGCATAGGTGGAAGAACATGGGGCTCAATCAAGACATCACCAACAATGCCTGCCCAAACGTTCATAGAAAATCTGTGTTGATGACGTGATTGCACAATTGCGTGCGGATTCTCGTCAGCCCACACACGTTGATTGTGAAAATTTACAATTTGATCACGTTGGAATGAAGCCTCATCCGTAAAGAGAACATTTGCACTGAAATGAGGATCGACACATTGTTGGATGAACCATTCGCAGAAGTGTACCCGTGGAGGCTGATAGTGCCTGCACACGCTGTACATGTTACGGAAACAACTGGTTCTCCCGTAGCAGTCTCCATGCAGTGACGTGGTCAACGTTACCTTGTACAGCAGCAACTTCTCTGACGCTGACATTAGGGTTATCGTCAACTGCACGAAGAATTGCCTCGTCCATTCCAGGTGTCCTCGTCGTTCTAGGTCTTCCCCAAACGCGAGTCATAGGCTGGAATGTTCCGTGCTCCCTAAGACGCCGATCAATTGCTTCGAACGTCTTCCTGTTGGGACACCTTCGTTCTGGAAATCTGTCTCGGTACAAACGTACCGCGCCACGGCTGTTGCCCCATGCTAATCCATACATCCAATGGGCATCTGCCAACTCCGCATTTGTAAACATTGCACTGACTGCAAAACCACGTTCGTGATGAACACTTACCTGTTGATGCTACGTACTGATGTGCTTGATGCTAGCACTGTAGAGCAATGAGTCGCATGTCAACACAAGCACCGAATTCAACATTACCTTCCTTCAATTGGGCCAACCGAAGAAGTACAGTACATACCGACGAAACTAAAATGAGCTCTAACATGGAAATTAAGCGTTTCCGGACACATGTCCACATAACATCTTTCCTTTATTTGTGTGTGAGGAATGTTTCCTGAAAGTTTGGCCGTACCTATTTGTAACACCCTGTATAACCAATGTCAGAGTTCTACAAAATCGTGATAATAGTAATGATCTTTTGAAAGTAATTTAGTTTCTTGACTGAAACAGAATCGAACCGTTTAGAAGAGCGGAGTTCTTAAATTACGTAAGCGTGCTTCTCTTGACGACATTTGGTGGTTCTCACATTAGCGTCGTGGAGGGAACGTTTTAACAGTGAGGAGCACGTGTTGCGCGCGCTGAGTAGGGCCCGCAGAGGCGCGAGGCGACGCAGAGTGCGTGTTGCTGGTGCGTGCGGCTGACCAGGCCGTGCGTGCTGCGTGCGCGCAAGCACCGCTCTCTGGCGCTGTGGCGGAACTAATTCCGCTGTGCCCGCGCCGTGACCGCAGCAGCGGCAGGGGCGGCCGTCAAGGCCACGCGCGCCGTTCAGTCCGGTCCTGTACTGAGTCTGCGGCTCTTTGTCTGTGCGCGGCTCTCAGCCCCCCCCCCCCCCTACATTCCTCCTCATTACGGCCACCGTCCTTTCTGTGGCAGAGGGCACACCAGTGCCGAGCAGCACAGGTTTTTGAGCTGAAGCAGCGATCAGGGTTATAACAGAGGAGAGCCTCCGAGTCAGGCGATATCCGGAGAGAGGGGGGGGGTTAAAAGATATGAGCCCCCCACCCCCCGCCAAACTGCATACAAGTAAAAGCATCGACACTGCCTCTGGATGGGGAACGCGAAACAAAGAGGAACTACACGGATTAAGACGGTAAATGATATTATTTCACTGATTGCAAAGCCGATTCAGATTTACAAACAACTTTCCAGTACGAGTCCATTTGGGAGTATGACGTTGCACCCCGTCTAGGGTAAATGCATGCACTGATTCGAACGGGAAGGGTGTTGTAAACCCGTTGTATCCTCTCCTGAGGCAAGGTGGCCCGCAACTGGATCTTGATATACTACATTTTGGCTCTCGAAAGGAGTTCGCCCGAGCTTGTCCCGCGCACATTCAAACGAGGACAGATCCGAGGATGTTGCTGGCCACAGGAGTACCTCAAGAACACGCAGACAGTTCTTGGAACACGTGCGGTATGTGGACCAGAACTGTGATGTTGATAAATGGCATACCAAAACTGTCGCATGAGGAGCAGTGTTCTCTCAAGCACTGCACGAAGTCACACGCAACGGATCTCCCCACCATGAAGCCAGAAACAACACTATCGTGCGTCTCCGAAACATTGGAAGAATGGGATCTCTCCTCAGGCCGCCGTCATCGTCACCGAAGGTTGTCATCCGGGGTAGTCAAAACTCCGATTCATCACTGAACACAATGGTATGATCATCGTGAGCAGTCCATGGTTCCCGTCCGCAGCTCGTGGTCTCGCGGTTGCGTTCTCGCTTCCCGACCATGGGTTTCCTGGTTCAATTCCCGGGCGGGGGGTGGGGGGGGGGGTGTGGTCAGGGATTTTCACCTGCCTTGAGATGACTGGGTGTTTGTGTTGTCCTATCATTTCATCTTCACTCATGAAAATGGCGAGATAGGGCTGAGCAAAATTTGGGAATTTGTATGGATGCTGATAACAGCGCAGTTGAGCGCCCCACAAACCAAACATCATCATCATCCATGATTCCCGGTCGTGGCACCATTCTAAACAAAGCCGCTTACGTTGTGGTGTCAGTGGCAACCTATGCATGGAACGGTAATTCCCCAGCCCAACAGCTACTAGTCTCCGACCAATGTCGTGGGATGGCACAGAATGTTGTAGGAAGGCCATTACTTGCTCTCGGAAGGTATGCACAGATGCAAAGGGCTTCCGATGTGATTCTTCTTTGTAGTGGTCAGACGTGGACGACTGGATCCTTGATGAGTATGCCTGCCTGCTCTTACATTCCCAAGCAGTCTAGCACTGGGGCACTGTGACATCCGAATGCCCCCGCAGATGTGGATATTGCGCAGTTCGACCAGCTGGCGAAATGGAGACCCACAATGGGCCCCTTTCAAAATCTGTCAGGTGCTGGTAAAGCTGTCTCACACGAGTACGCGGCATCTCCAAGTGATAGCTCAACCACTGACGCTGTTCACACACCTTGTTTCAGGCCTGGTAACAACGATTAACATGAATAATGCTAATACACTCGGTCAGGGGGAATTTCAGCTCTAAACATTTACATACTCGTCGATGGTGTGTATGTGTGGGAAGTTACATGGACGTCCGATCATGTCCTCTGCGTACTTCGCTTTTCTGTTAGGCTGTGAATATTTTTAAGTATATAAATTTGTAAATTTCGCTGCTAATTTTCGGAGAATAAAGTACCATGAAAACTTAGTATTTCGAAAATAGCAGGGAATTCCAGAAAATTCGAGCTACGTTTAATACAGCATTTTTCAGTTGACAGGAAGCCTGCTCACATAGTTGGGACATTTGCCTAACCGCTAACATTTCAGCCATTAAAGGCTCACTGATACAGGCTGTCCACATCCACAGGTAGAAATGGCAGAACCCAGGAAGTGGAATAAAGAAAGACAGACGGGGATGGCCTTCTACTCAAAATATATAAAAATCAAAAACCAAAAGAGACACTAACTTTTCTGGACAGAGGGGGAAACGGAAGCCAGAAAGTGCATTCTCTCCTCCATCTACACACTCGCATAGCCAGTCTGCAGACAAGTGATCATAATCGTACTGCTTAGGGAATTGCTGATGACAGTGAGTCCACATGCATTTCTCAAATTTCCGGAAGAATGCCTTTCAAATGTTACATTTTTTTGAATTATAATTTCTTGAACATTATGCTAGAGATTATGAAAATTCTTATGACACTGTTAAGTGTGACAAACTGGTGCTTATCTTAGGTGAACTGGGGGTGGATGATTGTGACATCCGATTAATCAGAAGTCTACAGTGGAACCAAAGAGCTTGTGTGCGCGTCGATGGTCCACTGTCAGACGTAGTGACGATTGTGAAACGATTTCGCCAAAGCTGCATTCTATCCTCATTACTTTTCAAAATCTATTCTGAATAGATTTTCCTAGATACTCCTGATGAAACTATTAAGGAGTAGTGGTTAATGGAATTACCATCAATAACAGCACATATGTTGGTGACACTCTTTTTTGCAACTAGGCTGCAGAGTCTGTAAGAACTACTAATCCCTGTTAGTGAACACAGCAGTGCCGTGCGGGTACGTTTTAAACATCATGAAGACAAAATGGATGGCTGTTAACAGAAACCGAGATGAAACTCGGGACACTCATACACTCGGTAATGATAAGATCGAAAGGTTTTCATCACATAAATATTCGGGGTGTCAAATCAACGCCGAATTGGACTTATCTGAAGAACTTAAAAAGGCCAGTTCTTTTCAGAAAATGAAGAAAGTATTACACTATCCACTCATCCACTTAGTTGCTACATGTACAGTATCCGCTCTATGGAGTTGAGACCAGTCCATCCGAATCGGTATGTCAGTCAGGCAGAATCGCCGTGAGCATTGAGGCAATCATCCCAGCACCAGTGAAGATACTCGTTTGATAAAACACTGTGCCCTGTTTCGCGTGCATAACTAGCTGCTGCACACGCTCGTCCAACAGGGACCGAAAGCGTGATAATCGCATGGGGACCTAGAGGAACACAGGGCGGGTGCTAGTGTTCCCATTTCAGTGAGACTAGCCTTCTACATCCACCAGTGTCTTGCGTCAAACCGCGACCATCACGGGATTAGGCGCACCGTTCCACAACGGTGGTTCTCGAAAGACACATCCTTTATCCTCCGATGGATTGCTACAGGTATTTGTACTTTTGAAGCCAAGAGAAGAATAAGACTATCTTGGTCCCGTTTGGATGCATTTGGTAATAACGTCGCCGTTGTTAACATTCCCGCATTCATAGAAAATCACAAATGCCGCATTAATCCATTGCCTACAAGTCGCATCAAAGTCGCGCTACGTTGCATGTATACTGAAGTGACAAAAGTCATGGGATAACGATATGCAGATATACACATGGATGTAGTTTCACATACAGAAAGTATAAAACGGCAGTGCACTGGCGGAGCTGTTATTTTTGTACTCGGATGTTTTACGTGAAAAGGTTTCGGACGTGATTATGGGCGCACAACGCCAATTAACAGACATTGAACGCGGAATGATACTTGGAGCTAGACGAATGGGACATTTCATTTGGGAAATCGTTAGGGAATTCAATATTCCGAGATCCACGACGTACGAGCAACGTATCCGTTAAGACAACACGGGGTTTGGCTATGGCAGCAGCTGGCCGACGCACAAGTGGCTTTGCTAACAGCACGACGTCGCCTGCAGCGCCTCTCCTGGGCTGGTGATCATGTCGGTTGGACTCTAGACAGCTGGAGAACCGTGGCCTGGTCAGATGAGTCCCGATTTTAGTTGGTGAGAGCTGATGGTAGGACTCAAGTGTGGCGAAGAAACCACTAAGCTTGTACCCAGGTTGTCAAAAAGGCACAGTGCAAGCTATTTGTGGTTCCATAATGGTGTGACCTGTATTTACAAGGAATGGACTGGGTCCTGTGGTTCCACTGAATCGAGTATCGACTTGAAATCGTTATTTTCGGCTACTGGCAGACCATTTGCAGCTATTCATGGACTTCATGTTCCCAAACAACGGAGGAATTTTTATGGGTGCAGTGCGCCATGTCACCGGTCCATAGTTGTTCGTGATTGGTTTCAAGAACATTCTGGACAATTCGACTTGGCTACTCAGATTGCCCGACATGAATCTCATCGAACGTTTATGTGCCATCGGGACTTAACGGAGAGGTCAGTTCGTGTACAGAATCCTGCACCTGCATTACTTCCGCAGTTATGGATGGCTACAGAGGCGGCAACGTGGCTCAATGTTTCTGCAGGGGACTTCCGACGACTTGTTGAATCCAAGCCACGTCACAGTTGCTGTACTACGCCGGCGAAAAGAGGTGTGACACGACAGTTACGAGGTATCCCATAACTTTCATCACCTCACTGTACATTGCAGCAACGCTCTCAGACCGAAGTTTCTCATTTATTATTAATATTATTATTAAAATCGTAGGCGTATTTTCATGCTAAATGTGAGTTTGGCGCAAATTATATTTGTAAGGGAGGGGGAGGGCCAGCAGGAGACAGGAACAAACGGTGCTCTCTGCGCCCCTACACTCTCCCCCCCCCCCCCCGCCCCTTCCCCCTTCAGAAGCCAACCCTGGATACGCTCCTGCAGTCCTAATGCGGAAGGGCAGAACTTCTGATTGCACTGAACCTCCGACTCGCATTCTTGAAGCGTGTTATTGATGGAACTTCAGAAATCATAGCGTCAAATAGTATTACGGTAGTAGCATAATTGTGTGTGTGTGTGTGTGTGTGTGTGTGTGTGTGTGTGTGAGCGCTCGCGTGTGTGTGTGTCGACGGAAGTTCCAAATGCCATGGTTCGATACCCAGTGAGTCCTAGGATTTTCATCACTTACTTCGCCACTGGCAGTGTTTGTTAATTGAAAAATGTTTGTTAATTGAAAAATGTTGATTTGCGCCGTGGTCCTGAGTGCACGTTAATCTGTAGGCACCGCTAAACTGGCTGGGTAAGTTGGTACAAAGGTCAGAAAAGACGTAAGGCGTACCACGTCCAATACGACCATGTGTAGTACAGCACTATGGTGTTCAAACCGAGCTCCGGGTGGATGACTGTTTTACCTAATAGTATATGCAGTAAGGTATTTTTTCAGTGGCGGCTAGATGACTAACTGGATGATGAAGCTCAGGAGTATACCTCGAGCTGTTGAGCATTTTATCCAGAGCTGTTTAAGCCTACAACAAAGAACTGCTTACAAATCGCCATATATATATCCACTGTACGGAGGTTTAGCGGAAATTCCTACGATTAAAGTAGTCTCAGGTAATCCATCAAGGAAAGTGGGACTGGGGCCGGACACGAAGAACTTGAATTATAACAAAAGCATAGGCTGTATTTGGATTCGATGTTGTCTATTCTTTTTAATACGTCCAACCAGTTTCGACACCAAATGATTTTATCTTCAGGCCCCTAGTGTAAACTGCCACCCACAACTGTTTTCATGTGCAATAGCCAAAATTAGCTGGATTACGTACCTTCCGTGGCAATAACAAGCGCAGCATGGTTAAATTCTTCGCCTGAGTCAGTCTGTCGACTCTTCAGTTGTGTAACTCGCCTGTTGCTGACAAAGGCCATCCAACTCATTGTTTACTATACAATTCCATTGTTCCAAATCCACAAGCTTTACATCTGTTTGCCCAGTGCCGCACATTGCTAAAATTAAGGCCATAACCGTAAACATATTTCATTCGTCGATGGATTTTAGTTGGAGCTGCTGTTAGGAACATCCAACACCTTTTGACAAAGGATCGTGTTAACATCCGAACTGAAAGCAACTACAAAGGATCTTGAAAAATATCATATAGCTAACGATCTTGCAAATAATTTCTCAGGCTGCTAGTAGAATACCAGAAAACGGATGATTATTTAAAGAATCGATTTTCTATCTTTAAAAGAGCTTCAAACGTTTGGGTAATTTATAGATGAGTTAGTGTGTTAACTATTTTATTTTAAGCACTTCAGCAAGAAAAAGTATAGGAAAGGTTTAAAATTAAGTTTAACATTTGTTGGAAGGCACTAAATGCTTTCAGCCGGCCGAAGTGGCCGTGCGGTTAAAGGCGCTGGAGTCTGGAACCGCAAGACCGCTACGGTCGCAGGTTCGAATCCTGCTTCGGGCATGGATGTTTGTGATGTCCTTAGGTTAGTTAGGTTTAACTAGTTCTAAGTTCTAGGGGACTAATGACCTCAGCAGTTGAGTCCCATAGTGCTCAGAGCCATTTGAACCATTTTGAACTAAATGCTTTCATTATGAAAGACTGAATGAATATAATCTGGGTAATTTGCGCTCCGTTTGAAGCAACCCTAGTTTTTCATGCATCCCAAAGTTTATGACGTTATATCGCCTGATCTATGTGTACAATGATAAAATTTTTCACTTACGCAGATACTGTCTAAATTGTGTTGCGAATAAACTTGGTAGTAAAGACTTAATAAATTAAAACGTCTTGTCTGATGCTGAAGTTTTACTGGAAGAAAAATGAAAACTTCTTTCATTTCACCGTTTTGTGTACGTATGTGTGTACGGTGGTGGGTGGGTTGAAAGAGAGGGGGCGGGGGTGTCAACGAGAAAACGTTTTGCTAAGGTTTGTAATTAAATATAAAGTTTGTTGGACGTCGCTAAGGCTCTCTCTCAAATCTCTGGATGAACAAAGACCGGGTATTTGCATGCCGTCGCATCGGTTGCGCTGCCTCAACACATACCCAATTTCCATATGTAATAGTTGCTTTATTGTGTTTTACTTTTAAATTTTTAAATTCAATCAATAATTACGCGAAATATTGAAAATTAAATTTTTGTTGTACCTGCAAACCGATAGATAGGCACTTTCAATTTGTACCTGGTTTCTAGACGGCGTTTTATTAATGTAGGGAAGGAAAGATGTCGCCGTGGACTCCGCAGGTTGCCGCGTGTACAAAACTGGGAGCAGGACCGCACAGTGAATGCGAAAGGGTGAGTGATCAGCGGCGACGTTGTGCCTATTGAGCTCATTACTTTTATGGGCGGGTGTCCACATCGACAGCAACACTCACACTTAAACGCTTCCTAAACGACAATAAAACGTGCTGCTACCATGACTGGTTTAAGTAACTATAGCTTTGAGCTGTACTTTAGTAGCTACAATATATCTTCTTTGCAAAATTCAGCTGTAACTTTACATCGCATCTTGATGTCCCACGGTGATTACTAACAACAGCCCTCTAAGCGGAACAATAGCTCTTAATTTTCAGAGTTTGAACTGCACCTGCAAGGCCGCATAGAAATGTAAACAGTAACAGAATGCAGGCAACAAGCGGTGTGGTGCAGGCTCCTCGTAAATTTCGAACGCCACGACAGCCGGTTTGTGGCAATGGTGACTACCTATATATCTTCCTATTTTCTGTTCTTCATTCGCCATTACTGTCTCTTCATTAGACGTCTTAAAATTTTCTGCATAGTTTATACCTCTTAGATTAAGTAGTAATAGGCTGCACAAAACACTAACAGAACTCTCTATCGTTGAATTATTGTTGCACTATCAAACAACATTATACAAACATTGTGTACGAATGCGACAATTGTGTATCGTGTAATTATTATCTTTCTAGTTGTTAGTTGCGTAATTAACCCTAGCAATACCGCGGCATTTCCAATACGCGTATTATCAAGCGGTGGGAAGTACTTTCTGCTCCCCCCCCCCCCCAAAAAAAAAAATTTATTAATTGTTGTTGAATTATATTAACAACACAATTTTGAAAGAGGTACTGATGTGTAACTGGGGTTCAGAACCTAAAAATATATTTTAGCATAGTCTTAGCAATATCAACCCACTTTTAATGACGTGTACTACAGACTTTATTGCCACAAAAAAAAAAAAAAAAATCTGGCTATGACATTCAGTGGAGAAACTGACATGTACTACTGAGACTTACCCCAAAAATTTAAGTTTAACTGAGAAATTTACCGGGGGAGGTTCGAGTCCTCCCTCGGGCATATGTGTGTGTGTGTGTGTGTGTGTGTGTGTGTGTGTGTGTGTGTGTGTTTGTCCTTAGGATAATTTAGCTTAAGTAATGTGTAAGCTTAGGGACTGATGATCTTAGCAGTTAAGTCCCATAAGATTTCACACACATTTGAACATTTCTTTGAAAAATTTAAAACATATATGAAGTTAACTGGAAGAACTCCTTAAAAACATTACACATATTTTTTGAGAGATTAAAGTATAAAATAACTTACTAGATTACAATATCTTAAAAAGACGGGTGTAGAGTACACCCCCACTCCCTCCTTGGTATTGCAAGGGTTAATGGAATGTGGGGTCTGTCATAATTTTTACACATCGGGCCATAAAGTTCACGCAGCAAATAAATAAATAAGTGTTAGGAAATCGATGCAGTATGTTGCTTCGTCGCACGGTCCTGTTTCGACCACAGTAACTACACAGCTAATTACGGCAATAGCTTGCGTCTACCAGGGATTGCAACAGGTCCTCCAAGAAACGCACTGAATAGTGCCAGGCTGCGAGGAATGCAACGAATGAAGGCATTTCTTATCGTTCAAACGTGGTAAAAGTATACATATACATCGATACGCCACAAGCCACCGTACGGTGCGTGGCGGAGGGTATCTTGTACCACTACTAGCCATTTCTTTTCCTGTTCCACTCGCATATAGAGCTAGGGAAAAGTGACTATCTATACGCCTTCGTATGAGGCCTAATTTGTCGTATTTTATTTTTGTGGTCCTTACGCAATGTATGTTGGTGGCAGTAGAATTTTTCGGCAGTCAGCTTCAAATTCCGGCTCTCTAAATTTTCTCAATAGCGTTCCTCGAAAAGAATGTCGCCTTTCCTCGAGGGATTCCTTTTGAGTTCGTGAAGCATCTCCGTAACACTCACGTGTTGTTCGAAACTCCAGGTAACAAATCCGGCAGCCCGCCTCTGAATTGCTTGTCTTACTTCAACCTGACGTGGTACGAATCCCAAACACTCTAGCAGTACTCAAGAACAGGTCGCGCCACCGTCCTATACGCTTTACAGATGAGCCACAGTTTCCTAAAATTCTCCCAATAAACCGAAGACGAGCATTCGCCTTCCCCACTACAACCCTCATCTGCTCGTTCCATTTCATATCGCTTTGCAACGTTCCGCGCAGATATTTAAACGACTTGACTGTGTCAAGCAGGACACTAATAATACTGTGTCCAGACGTCACAGATTTGTTCTTCCTACTCATCCGCAGTAAATTACAATTTTCCGCTTTTAGAGCTAGCTGCCATTCATCACACAAACTAGGAATTTTATCTAAACCGTCTTGTGTGGATGTTTCCTGTGGAACGATACTTCAGTGGATCGGTCCTACTGAGTTTTCTACACTCGGGCGCAACCTTCTTGTTCTCATACTTCTGGGAACAGTTCATTACTCTAGGGATCTCTGGTAAATTATCCTCCGTGAAAATACCAGTGATGCTCTTTTCTTCCATCGCCAGTATCCGAATGGGCTGCCTGAAGTTCAAGCGTTATCGTTCCTTTTCGGTCTCGTAATAAATTAGTGTACGGCAACCGCGACTGCAGCATTTGCAAGAAAACTCCATTCATTAAGCTCTAACGTTGCACCTGCCGACAGGCAACTCGTCTTATTTGAGACTTGCTGGCAGATTAAAATTCTACGCCGGAACGAGTCTCGAACTGGAAACATTTACAAGTGATTGGATATCTCAGTCGATAAGAGCACTCCGCGCCAAAGACAAGGTTCGAGTGCGATAGAAGGTGTCAGCCTGCCAGGTAGTTCCAAAACAACACACATTGCACGGTAGAGCGAAATACGCTTTATGAGAACTTGGCTTATGGACGTACAAACTGAGTTCAGAAATCCATTAATCACCAGTACCTAAGTTTTTATTTGGTTTTGTTTTTACAGTGTCCATTTTGACCCTTGGATACACGAATCAGGATTCCACCCTGGTGTCCACATGGCTACAGTAGGTTCTGATAACTTGACGTGCCTGCTGACTGTCTCTATTTGTAGTTATTACACAGTTCTGTTTGACATAAAAAAACGGAGGTTTATTTCTGCTAGACGCTCTTGCTTTGCGTAATAGGTGGGTTACCGCAGAACCCAAACGCAATAAGCACCTCATTTTCCGCACTGGGTATGTAATCGTCCTGTGGAATGCGATGCAATATTCCCAGGGTCATGAACGTATCCTGCCTAGTATACAGCACAGAACCACTGAAAACATAACAGTGAATGTGCTGTCTGCGGCGAAGTGCAAAGTGACCCGTTGTAACACCTCTTCACTCACACGCGTGCGAGAATTTCACCGCAGACTAACACGCATTGAAAAACCTGAAACTGGAACACTGCCCAACAGGTGTCATTGTCTGATTACGTACAGTAGCGCACACACCTTTTCCATATCTGTTCTAAACCAGAAAACAAGGCAGGAAAGGTTCGTTCCAGAGTACACAAACTCTAGGCGAGGAAATCCTGTTGCTATTTGCACTCCAGTATGGCCAGGAAGGGGAGGGGAACAGAAGGCAGACAAATCGCTTTGTGGAAGTTATGATGTTGATGTTGTTTTCAGTAAGAAGGCTGGTCTGATGCAGCCACGCTTGCCTAGTATTCGGCAGGAAGCATCAAAATTAACGTACCAACCCCATTAAGATAGGGAATAAAGTCCGGGAAAAAGGTGACGACTTACAGATTAGAAACAGTTCATTCCACAATTCCTAGATAAATAAAATGTTATAGGCTGTTGTCCGCGGGAAATGCCTGTACCAACAAACGGCACTTCAATTCTGGAATGGTACATACGAATGAGCAGTGTGCTCAGTTCGGCTTATGACGTAAAAAAGAGAGATCGCATCGCAGCCCCGTGTCGTAGTATGTTACGGTGGATTCGACGGGAGTTATCCTGTATTTCAAATCCGCGAATGCACCGAAACGTGAAATCTGTGTTGCGACGTCACAGATCTCATCGCCCTCGACGTTCATGCTCTGTCTGAGGATTACTTCAGGCATGGGCAACTGGCTTAGTCGGTGACAGCGTTTGCTTCGGAGGGCAAAGATCGAACTTCGAGTCCTGACCCGGCAAGCAGTTTTAAGCCATCGGGAAATTTAATTACAACGTGCATCCCTATGTAGTGAAGGACTAGTCCTCTGTGATTGTATCTCATTTAGATGCCTCAGAAAATAGTTGAATTCTGAGACGATAACAGTGTTATTTATCAAAAGTGAATATAAAGTGAAACCACATTTCTCACTGATTACTGAGTGTTCTCGAACACATCTGATTTTCCAGAATTAAATGTAATCGTTATTGAGCAACATCTGCATTCTTTACCAGAAAATCTTGCAGATCTAAGCGCCGTCCGTCTAAATGTAACGTTACCAATGAACGCACATAAATACCGGATAATTGCCTCTGCCCTCGGGTTTAGAATCAAATTGTAATTCGAATTTCGAGACTTCTTTTACTAATTAACGACGATAATACCTTTTCAGAGTCACAAACATTTCTCGTTTTGAAACTTCCAGAATGAAATTTTCACTCTGCAGCGGAGTGTGCGCTGGTATGGAACTTCCTGGCAGATTAAAACTGTGTGCCGGGCCGAGGCTCGAACTCGGGATCTTTGCATTTCGCGGGCAAGTGCTCTACCAACTGAGCTCCCAAGCACGACTCATGACCCGTCATCACAACTTCAGTTCTACCAGTACCTCGTCTTCTACCCTTCAAACTTCACAGTGTGCTCCCTCCCGCCGTTGGATAAGCAGCTGCCAGCAGCAAGTCGTATACTCTTAGCTTACTTACTTGTTACATAGTTTAATTCTTAATTTCTTTGCGTGTTTTTGGGTACTTGCATTGTTTAATTCATAAATTTCGGGCGTATTATAGTATTTGAGAGTTGTAGCATCGCGCTTTAGTGTTTACTTCGTAGATTCTAACTTAAATTGCGTGTGAGTTTCGTATAGGAGGTGTAATTTCGAGTTTTAGTTACTGTAATCGTAAATTCAGGCAGATTGTAGCGCAGTCGTTAGGCATTTGTACAGGTTAGTTCATACATTCTTTGCGTGTTTCCCTTGCGTTATCTAGGCACGGACTCGTGTTTCGCCGGCCGAAGTGGCCGTGCGGTTAAAGGCGCTGCAGTCTGGAACCGCAAGACCGCTACGGTCGCAGGTTCGAATCCTGCCTCAGGCATGGATGTTTGTGATGTCCTTAGGTTAGTTAGGTTTAATTAGTTCTAAGTTCTAGGGGACTAATGACCTCAGAAGTTGAGTCCCATAGTGCTCAGAGCCATTTGAACCATTTTTTTGACTCGTGTTTCAGTAACTGTTGTTCAACATCGATTAGAATGGACAGGGACTGTGATTGCTGTGTTCGGATGAGGGCTGAGTTGGCATCCCTTCGCTCACAGCTGCAAGCGGCGCTGACTTCGGTCGCGCAGCTTGAGGCTGTTGCGAATGGGCACCACTGTGGGGAGCCGGACTTGGGTATCACGGGGATATCAACCTCGTCCCGTCGGTCCCCAGATCGGTCTGCCGCTGTGGTTGCCCCGGTTGCTGCCCGCAGTGGGGCTGAGCTCTCGCCTGTGGTTGATTGGGAGGTCGTTCCAAGGCGTGGCAGACAGCGAGAGACGTCCCCGGAGGCTGATCAGAAAGCCTCCCCGGTGCGTCTGACAAACAGGTTTCAGGCACTGTCTCTGGCTGAGCCAGATGCAGCTGCCTGCCCTGTTTCAGAGGATCATTCTCAGCCTTCAAGGTCCGGGCAGTCACAGAGGGTGGGCTTATTGGTAGTTGGTAGCTCCAATGTTAGGCGCGTAATGGGGCCCCTTAGGGATATGGCGGCTAAGGAGGGGAAGAAATCCAGTGTGCACTCCGTGTGCATTCCGGGTGGGATCATTCCTGATGTGGAAAGGGTCCTTCCGGATGCCATGAAGAGCACAGGGTGCAGCCAGCTGCTGGTGGTGGCACATGTCGGCACTAATGACGTGTGTCGCTTTGGATCTGAGGAAATTCTCTCTGGATTCCAGCGGCTATCTGATTTGGTGAAGGCTGCCGGTCTTGCTTACGAGATGAAGGCAGAGCTCACCATCTGCAGCATCGTTGACAGAACCGACTGCGGACCTTTGGTGCAGAGCCGGGTGGAGGGTCTGAATCAGAGGCTCAGACGGTTTTGCGACCGTGTTGGCTGCAGATTCCTTGACTTGAGCCATAGGGTGGTGGGGTCTCGGGTTCCGCTGAATAGGTCAGGAGTTCACTACACTCAGCTGGCGGCTACACGGGTAGCGGAGGCTGTGTGGCGTGGACTGGGCGGTTTTTTAGGTTAGAAGGCCTCGGGAAAGTACGGGGTGGGCTGCAATCTCAAAGGGTGCATGGCAAATACAGGACGTGCTTGGATCAAGGAACAGTCGGAATTGTAGTTGTAAATTGTTGTAGTTCTGCTGGGGAAGTCCCTGAGCTACAAGCGCTAATAGAAAGCACAGAGGCTGAAATCGTTATTGATACAGAAAGCTGGCTAAAGCCTGAAATAAGTTCTGCAGAAATTTTTACGAAGTCTCAGACGGTGTTCAGGAAAGACAGATTAGGCAGAATTGATGGTGCAGTGTTTGTGTCTGTCAGTAGTGGTTTATCTTGTAGTGAAGTCGAAGTAGATACTCAGTGCGAATTGGTATGGGTGGAGGTTATACTTAACAGCCGAACTAAGTTAATAATTGGCTCCTTCTACCGACCCCCAGACTCCGATGATATAGTTGCTGAACAGTTCAGAGAAAATTTGAGTCTCGTAACAAATAAATACCCCACTCATACGGTTATAGTTGGTGGGGACTTCAACCTTCCCTCGATATGTTGGCAAAAATACTTGTTCAAAACCGGTGGTAGGCAGAAAACATCTTCCGAGATTGTCCTAAATGCTTTCTCCGAAAATTATTTCGAGCAGTTAGTCCACGAACGCACGCGAATTGTAAATGGTTGCGAAAACACACTTGACGTCTTAGCCACAAACAATCCAGAGCTAATTGAGAGCATCATGACTGATACAGGGATTAGTGATCACAAGGTCGTTGTAGCTAGGCTCAATACCTTTTCTTCCAAATCCACCAGAAACAAACGGAAAATAATTTTATTTAAAAAAGCGCATAAAGTGTCTTTAGAAGCCTTCCTAAGAGACAATCTCCATTCCTTCCGAACTGACTATGCAAATGTAGACGAGATGTGGGTCAAATTCAAAGATATAGTAGCAACAGCAATTGAGATATTCATACCTCATAAATTGGTAAGAGATGGAACTGATCCCCCTTGGTACACAAAACAGGTCCGAACGCTGTTGCAGAGGCAACGGAAAAAGCATGCGAAGTTCAGAAGAACGCGAAATCCCAAAAATTGGCTAAAATTTACTGACGCGCGAAATTTGGCACGGACTTCAATGCGAGATGCCTTTAATAGGTTCCACAACGAAACATTGTCTCGAAATTTGGTAGAAAATCCAAAGAAATTCTGGTCGTATGTAAAGTACACAAGCGGCAAGACGCAGTCAATACCTTCGCTGCGCAGTGCCGATGGTACTGTTACCGACGACTGTGCCGCTAAAGCGGAGTTATTGAACGCAGTTTTCCGAAATTCCTTCACCAGGGAAGACGAATGGAATATTCCAGAATTTGAAACACGAACAGCTGCTAGCATGAGTTTCTTAGAAGTAGATACCTTAGGGGTTGCGAAGCAACTCAAATCGCTTGATACGGGCAAGTCTTCAGGTCCAGATTGTATACCGATTAGGTTCCTTTCAGATTACTCTGATACAATAGCTCCCTACTTAGCAATCATATACAACCGCTCGCTCACCGATAGATCTGTACCTACAGACTGGAAAATTGCGCAGGTCGCACCAGTGTTTAAGAAGGGTAGTAGGAGTAATCCATCGAACTACAGACCTATATCATTGACGTCGGTTTGCAGTAGGGTTTTGGAGCATATACTGTATTCAAACATTATGAATCACCTCGAACGGAACGATCTATTGATACGTAATCAGCATGGTTTCAGAAAACATCGTTCTTGTGCAACGCAGCTAGCTCTTTATTCGCACGAAGTAATGGCCGCTATCGACAGGAGATCTTAGGTTGATTCCGTATTTCTGGATTTCCGGAAAGCTTTTGACACCGTTCCTCACAAGCGACTTCCAATCAAGCTGCGGGCCTATGGAGTATCGTCTCAGTTGTGCGACTGGATTCGTGATTTCCTGTCAGGAAGGTCGCAGTTCGTAGTAATAGACGGCAAATCATCGAGTAAAACTGAAGTGATATCAGGTGTTCCCCGGGGAAGCGTCCTGGGACCTCTGCTGTTCCTGATCTATGTAAATGACCTGGGTGACAATCTGAGCAGTTCTCTTAGGCTGTTCGCAGATTATGCTGTAATTTACCGTCTAGTAAGGTCATACGAAGACCAGTATCAGTTGCAAAGCGATTTAGAAAAGATTACTATATGGTGTGGCAGGTGGCAGTTGACGCTAAATAACGAAAAGTGTGAGGTGATCCACATGAGTTCCAAAAGAAATCCGTTGGAATTCGGTTACTCGATAAATAGTACAATTCTCAAGGCTGTCAATTCAACTAAGTACCTGGGTGTTAAAATTATGAACAACTTCAGTTGGAAAGACCACATAGATAATATTGCGGGGAATGCAAGCCAAAGGTTGCTTTTCATTGGCAGGACACTTAGAAGATGCAACAAGTCCACTAAAGAGACAGCTTACACTACACTCGTTCGTCCTCTGTTAGAATATTGCTGCGCGGTGTGGGATCCTTATCAGGTGGGACTGACGGAGGACATCGAAAGGGCTGCAAAAAAGAGCAGCTCGTTTTGTATTATCACGTAATAGGGGAGAGAGTGTGGCAGATATGATATGCGAGTTGGGATGGAAGTCATTAAAGCAAATGCGTTTTTCGTCGCGGCGAGATCTATTTACGAAATTTCAGTCACCAACTTTCTCTTCCGAATGCGAAAATATTTTGTTGAGCCCAACCTACATAGGTAGGAATGATCATCAATATAAAATGAGAGAAATCAGAGCCGAACAGAAAGGTTTAGGTGTTCGTTTTTCCTACGCGCTGTTCGGGAGTGGAATGGTAGAGAGATAGTGTGATTGTGGTTCGATGAACCCTCTGCCAAGCACTTAAATGTGAATTGCATAGTAGTCATGTAGATGTAGATGTAGATGAAGCTCTTCCGCGAACCCTGCAGGCTAGCACTTCTGGAAGAAAGGATATTCCTCACCTTGGCTTACGTATGAACCTGTTCCTGCAGGCTATATTTTCTTCCTCGTTACCAAGTATCTGTTTTACCTTCGTATCCACTGCAATTTGTCTGTTTCTTTTTCTAGTTTCTTTCTTCTGTAGCATCTATAAAAATTATAATTTTACTTTTCGTGCTGGGGACATTCCTACACAAGTTGTCAGACTGGAAATGTAAGGTTAACTGCTGCTACCTCTAGATGTTTCTTTTTCTTTCCCACGATAGAGAGCTATTTTTAATGTCTCAGTGAAATACGGGCTTTTTGTTTTCACAGTGTTTCGACGAATGTGATTTGTTGATTCGGCTTGGAAGGACTTTTAATATGTTCAGTCCCCACTTTTTCGAACTATGATTGATGTTAGCTTTTTTTTCATTTGGAGTCAAAGAGTTTCACCTCCGTATGCGATCATTTCTCCAGATCAATCATGGATTTAATACAAAATGTGTATTTACTTTTGCCTGTAATTTGTTGCTGATAACTTAGTTCATATTTCACTTTTCGTTTTCCTGTAAAAGCCACATCGCGCTACCACTAGGAACACACTTCAGAGTGCTAAAATTTACCTTTTCCGATATTTTCGCTCTCTTGGTATTTTTCAGTACAACTGTCAACGCCGTTCCAATACAGCTCACAAGTCCAAGAGACTCAGAATAGCGGAGATAAGATAAGGCCAAAATCTGCCTGTTTTGCAGACGTGAACCGCGCCCATGACGTGATGGGAAGATATGGTGTAAGTTCGATAACTTCCCTGTTCAGGTGAAATTATATCGCAATATCAGGACACAGAATAAATTGTTTCGGTCATAATTAAGTCGCTAGAAGAGGATTAGGTCACATGCCTTCCCCTTCTCCCTTAACTTTGCGAAATTTAAGTTTTCGCCTTCTTACACTCATGTCTCTTCAGAGTCTAATAATCAGAAAGCAGAACTTTTGCATCTTACCACCTGTCTCGCTCGTATTCCTCGATTTCAGATCTGCGATTTCGTAACTAAGAACTGAGAATATGTACGAATAATCTATTGCGACGAACCGCTAATTGGTACAGAATTGACAGAACTTGGGGTGATTCAGAAAGAAGGGTTTATTACAGACAAACTGTGTGTGAGAGAGAGAAAGACTTCGCGCATGTCACTGAACAGAGGAAGGTTCAAAGTTTTGACACAGCTGCGTTGTTGTTTGTAGCAACTTGGCGGCTACACCACAAGAGAAATTATTTTGTGTGTTACAATTTCGCAAAGTCAACCCATTTTTGGCCTCCCACGTGACTAGACCTCACACCTTGCGATTTTTTTTTCCTGTGGAGGTACATAAAAGATAGAGTCTTTGCCTCAGACGTGGTAGATACTCTTCAAGATCTGAGAAATCGAATTGTTGAAGCTGTCGATTCAATAAAGAGAACCAGTTTTGATGTTTCTTGTGTAACGTATAGTGCTCATGTTGATGTATGGCACAGTGTCTTTGCGAACGTAAGACTGAACTTTGCTCTGTTCAGTGACATACTCATGAAATCTGTTCGTTCTTTTTCCGTCACCTTGTATATTGACTGTCAGTTGTTTCTTAATGTCACCTGTTTATTTTTTTTAATTTCACAGCATAATTTTTTGTTTTTGAAACATTCATACTGCCCTTTCTTTTTCTGCCAGGTGTCCTACTGTTTTGTCACTGACGATAACATTTCTGTCAACCGCAAAAAGTTTCTGGAAAACTGTTATTTTAAGGACATTGTTCCCAGCCACTCAGTACTAGCATTAGAATGTTTTGGCACTGATAAATGTTTAGTAAAAACCTGAACTTTGTGTGTGGACTTTGCTATCTCTCTACTTCGTAATCTATTTTCCAAGTGTGCTCGGAACCACCTATCTCGCCTTATTCTCTTTTATTCGAAGTGGGTCTTACTTATTCCGTGAAATCTGATGGTCAGTAAAATGAAATGGTTGTCATAGAGATAAAATGAAACCTGTGTTTCAGTAACCCGTGTGAATCACAACAAATATAACTTTTGGAAACACTTCCACAAACGGTCATGTACTTCTAATACTTAGAAAGTGACCACTGGCTCTGAAACCAGGCGCCTGCTCCAACACTATAGTTGAAAAACGCCCTACGCTCACTAACGTATTTTCGGAAGCAATCTGGAAAACATCGCTCATCCCTGCCATCACATGTGGAGGCTGTTGCTTACACGCTCATTAACATCATTCGCCACTAATTTCACACCCATCCATCTACTAAATTTCAAATCATTTTAAGTAATTACTTACAGTAGATTTCGTTGTGTTTGTTTATTGGAGCTATATTTAGCACGATTCCTTCTGTCGCTTGTGTGCAGTACCTAAATGACGTTTCTTTTTTCTCCTGCAGGTTCCATGACAGAAGAGAAGAGACTGTAAAGGAACCTCCGTTTCACTTACTCGCCATCGGACTGAATTCACGAGACTTGGTAAGTTCCTTTTTTCCGTCTGAATGACTACCTCGTTCGTTCGACATTTAAAAGTTCTTCGAAATGCGTTACGTCATGGTTTGGCTTGCGCAGTGAAAGTCAGTTCAGAATGAAGCAAGCATATTATCAAGGTTAAACAACAAATGAAGGTTAATGTTAGCACTTTCAACAGCTGAATTCCGCTCGCTACTTTTTTTCGTCAGCAATAGGTAAACGAAGGTCGCGTCAGAGGAGCAGAACTAAGTACTATAATCGATCTCCACCAATCTGGATGTCGAGACTGCGTCAAACTGGTCTGATATAAAGACGGGAGCGGTTTGCGTCCCCTGTAGCGCGCTGATGTAACAACGTGTTGCTTTTCTGAATGGCCACGTAAAGACCAGCGTTTAGTTCTTCATTGGTCGCGGAATATTTTAGTCAAAATGGAACGCGATAGTCAAAATGGAACGCGAGCTTGAATATCTATAGTTTCAACAACGTCAGTGCTTTTAGTCGTTGAGGAACATTGTATCAATAATACTCGTACTTACTGAAGAACATGCATGCCAATGCTGCAGCTTCCGTGACACTTTGTCAGGAGACTGAGAAAGTCAAAACTGAGTGGAAAGTCAGGTAAGATGATTCCATGCGACAAGAATTATACTGGCGGGAAAAGACGCCACACCAAGGAAGAGTTGTGTGACATAGACGAAAGTTGCTAGGAGTGTATCTACATTTGAAAGATGATGTCTATTCAAATTTCGCACCAGTAGCATATGAGCGGCACTAGCAACGCCACTATGAGAATGGAAATAAGGTTTCCTTTAATTACACGTCTTAAGGGTCCTGACCTTTAGTTACGTTAGTCAAGAATGACTTTAGGGCGACAAAGAAGCCATTGTCAACACCTCATTGAGTTTGAACGAGGTCAAGTAATAGGGCTACGACAAGCTGGATGTTCCTTCTCAGATACTGCAGAAAGACTTGGCAGAAATGTAGCCACTGTACGTGATTGCTGGCAGCGGCAGTCAGGAGAATGTAAGATCACAGGAAAATTGAACCCCAGACGACCACTGGGCCCTACTGAGAGGGAAGCCAACGTGTTCGAATTACGGCTGTGGCTCGCCGTACTGCATCTGGAACAGCAATCTGAGCAGCAACTGTCACTCTAGTGACACAACGAACTGTTACAAATCGGTTACAAACATACCGCCGTTTGAGTCTCGTACAGATTCCCGTATGGAGGACATAGCGATAGACATCCCTGGGGTTGTGAAGCAGCTGAATGGGTTGAAAATAAATAAATCGCCAGGTCCTGATGGGATTCCAATTCGGTTTTACAGAGAGTACTCTATTGCATTGGCTCCTTACTTAGCTTGCATTTATCGCGAATCTCTTGCCCAACCTAAAATCCCGACCCACTGGAAAAAAGCGCAGGTGACGCCTGCATATAAGAATGGTAGAAGGACGGATCCTCAAAATTACAGACCAATATCCTTAACATCGGTTTGTTGCAGGATTCTCGAACATATTCTCAGTTCGGATATATGAATTTCCTTGAGACAGAGAAGTTGCTGCCCATGCATCAGCACGGCTTTAGAAAGCATCGCTCCTGCGAAACGCAACTCGCCCTTTTTTCACATGATATCTTGCGAACCATGATTGAAGGGTATCAGACGGATGCCATATTCCTTGACTTCCGGAAAGCGTTTGACTCGGTTCCCCACTGCAGACTCTTAACTAAGGTACGAGTATATGGGATTGGTTCCCAAATGTGTGAGTGGCTCGAAGACTTCTTAAGTAATAGAACCCAGTACGTTGTCCTCGATGGTGAGTGTCCATCGGAGGTGAGGTTATCATCTGGAGTGCCCCAGGGAAGTGTGGTAGGTCCGCTGTTGTTTTCTATCTACGTAAATGATCTTTTGGATAGGGTGGATAACAATGTGCGGCTGTTTGCTGATGACGCAGTGGAGTACGGGAAGGTGTCGTCGTTGAGTGACTGTAGGAGGATACAAGTTGACTTGGACAGGATTTGTGATTGGTGTAAAGAATGGCAGCTAACTCTAAATATAGATAAATGTAAATTAATGCAGATGAGTAGGAAAAAGAATCCCGTAATGTTTGAATACTCCATTAGTAGTGTAGCGCTTGACACAGTCATGATTAAATATTTGGACGTAACATTGCAGAGCGATATGAAGTGGGACAAGCATGTAATGGCAGTTGTGGGGAAGGCGGATAGTCGTCTTCGGTTCATTGGTAGAGTTTTGGGAAGATGTGGTTCATCTGTAAAGGAGATCGCTTATAAAACACTAATACGACCTATCCTTGAGTACTGCTCGAGCGTTTGGGATCCCTATCAGGTCGGATTGAGGGAGGACATAGAAGCAATTCAGAGGCGGGCTGCTAGATTTGTTACTGGTAGGTTTGATCACCACGCGAGTGTTACGGAAATGCTTCATGAACTCGGGTGGGAGTCTCTAGAGGAAAGGAGGCGTTCTTTTCGTGAATGGCTACTGAGGAAATTTAGAGAACCAGCATTTGAGGCTGACTGCAGTATAATTTTACTGCCGCCAACTTATATTTCGCGGAAAGACCACAATGATAAGATAAGAGACATTAGGGCTCGTACAGAGACATACAGGCAGTCATTTTTCCCTCAGTTTGTTTGGGAGTGGAACAGGGAGAGAAGATGCTAGTTGTGGTACGAGGTACCCTCCGCCACGCACCGTATGGTGGATTGCGGAGTATGTATGTAGATGTAGATGTAGGTTATCTGAAGGACAATCCGAGCCACAGGTCCTGTAGCGTGTATTCTATGACCCCAAACCGCCGCCATTTGCGAGTGCAGTGGCGTCAAGCGAGTGTCCATTGGAAGGCAGGGTGGAGGTCTGTTGTGTTTTCTAATGAAACCTGATTCTGCCTCCGTGCCATGCTCTTATGTTGGTTAGGAGGAGGCCAGTTGAGGGCCTGCAACCAACTAGTCTGGGTGCTGGACACATTGGATCTCCTGGAGTTATGATCTGGGTGCAGTACCGTATGACAGCAGGAGCTCTCTCTTTGTTGTACCACGCACCCTGACTGCAAATTTATACGTTAGTCTGGTGATTCGACCTGTTGTGCTGCCATTCATGAACAGCGTTCCAGGTGATGTTTTCCAACAGAATAACGCCTGCCAACATACCTTTGTTGTAACCCAACATGCCCTACAGTGTGTCGACCGGTTGCCTTGGACTGCTTTATCACCAGATCTGTGGAGGAGGAGATCAGTGTTCAACGTCCCGTCGACAACGAGGTCATTACAGACGGAGCACAAGCTCGAATTAGGGAAGGATGGGGAAGGAAACTGGCCGTGCCCTTTCAAAGGAACCATCCCGGCATTTGCCTGAAGTGATCTAGGGAAATCACGGAAAACGTACATCAGGATGGCCGGACGCGGGATTGAACCGTCGTCCTCCCGAATGCGAGTCCAGTGCGCTAAACACTGCACCACCTCACTCGGTCGAGATCTGTCTTCCAATCAAGGACATCATCAGTCGACAATTCAGCGTCATCCACAAACAGCAAAAACCGCCCTTGTATTGACCGACCAAGTGCAACAAACATGGAACTCCATCCCGTAACCAGATATCCGGAACCTGTACAATACAATGCGTGCACGTTTGCATGCTTGCATTCGACATTCTGGCGGTTACCCCTGTTAATGATGTACCAGCATTTCACATTATCAATGGTTTATATCGCGCTTACGTTGACCCATGATTGTGCAACGTTACCTAGACAAAATGTGTTTCCGAAATATCATTTCTCAACATTAATTATTTTTTGGTGTTGCAATTTTTTTCCGTCGGTGTATCATCCGACGTCGTAGAGAGTTCTGAGCTCTTAACCCCGGAAACTAAACCACATTTGAAGTACCTTCGTTTTTCAAATAATGCTGTACTGTTTGCATCTAGTTCAGACAGATTCAGCAAGGAATTTTACAGAGCACGTCGAAAGTTGTCCTGAAATCAGTTACAACAAGACAAAAGTAATATGTAACTATCATTTCGAAAAATAAACTGTGAAGTCGTACAAAAAGCTGAAAAGTTTCTGTATTCAGAACTGTTGAGTACAACAACTAGGGTGGAAAGCAAAGATCGAGTAAAAATGTCCTGCATTGCATTTGATAAACTAAAAATAAATAGGCTGTTCTACACTAACCGTCCGATGTGTTTCAAATAAAAGCCCTGAAAAAGAAGTTTCGACTAATGACAGTGAGACGTTGACTTTATAGGTGAAAATCATTCACGACGCTCAGCTTGGAAGTTACCACGTGATACAGAAAAACAAAGGTGTCAGAGAACAGACTGGAGTGAAACATGTGGTTATGATTGTAATTGAAGACATGCGCGGAAACGTGACATTTAGGGGTGAGACCAATGTCAGTTTTGATAGTTCGCGTACACTGCAAAAAATGGCAACACTTGTCTCTGAGCTTTTACATTTGAGGGTTAGCCCGTTTTTCCGTGCATGCCTTCAATTAAAATGAAGCTGGGCAGCATGCGTAGCCAGGTAAATGGGTGATAGATTGGCAACGGAGGTTCTTTGCTGGAAATAATAGAAGACTGAACGACGACATTGTGCAATGTGTGTAGATGCCATAAGAAAACGTGCAGAGGCTGCGAACATCTGAAACCGTAATGAGTAGTCTAGACGACGCCTCTAAGCAGCAGTATAACTATACAACCACACACACACATACAACGTGGACCGAAAATACTACACAGCTCCAGCTAATTACCGTCGCCCATAAACATCCCACTTGCCCATATGGGGCAATACTGATACAGGGGAACCAAGGTGCTATCTGCCGTAAGAAGAACGATGCCCTTTGAGTACATTCGTCACGCTTCTTTTTTCTTAGCAAGTACGCTAACAGCTCGCTGTTGAGCGCCATAAATTCATTTCTCTCTCTCTCTCTCTCTCTCTCTCTCTCTCTCTCTCTCTCTCTGTGTGTGTGTGTGTGTGTGTGTGTGTGTTATTTGGGTTGAGTCTATGCAGTCAAAGCTCGTAGACAACAACCGAAGTGTGGCACTTTCGCATTTACATTAATATTCGGCAGCTCACTTAATTTAAAAAACGCGCAGGGTATTGTTCTTAGCAGTTATCTATTTTACAGCTTCTTAGAACAGGTAGCTTTAGTAGAAAAAAATCTAATTTGCCCTATTTATGTGTATTTGTTTCACTTTCGGGACAGGCTAAGACGTGTTTTGATCCTTTAGTTGACTGTTTTATCTTTCTGTACCGTACAGCAACCATAAGAATTGTGGCCTTTCATTGATAAATCATGACACTCCAAAGCGCCATGCGTAGTGTTTGTCCAGTGTAAAGCTAGAAAGACAGTGCTAGGAATTGATTCTGAGCTGCCCGCCACTCACGTTGTGGCCTGCATGGAGTGGTAAAATGTGTGGCTTTCGTAGTAGTTCGTAACGAATGCTTTACAATGCGAACTCACTGTATAAGGCTGCGTTAGATATATACCAGTCTAAGTACTAGGCCGTGTGTATATGTAAATGGCGTTTCCGGTAAGTACTCAGTTGTAACCATTTGCTTTGGTAACAGTGAGCAGCGTTAATTGCTGTTATAGTTATTGAAAGGGATGCGGACCGTCGATGGAATTCCCAGAGTGTGTACGCAATATTTCTACATGCGAACAGTGCACGCTTTGTGTGTGTGCCTTAGCGTTCCGTATTGTTACCACCGTAATGGAATAGCTGTAGAAGGAGTGTTTGGTAGGAAACAGAATATGTCGCCTTTTTTAGATTTATAATATTACCTCCGCAGTTACTGAATGCGGGGAACACGAGGGACGTACATACTAAAACGCTATTACATGCTAATCTGGACTCTGAAGAGACATTCCTGTAATGGAGCGGAGGCTTTAACTTCAGCAGGGCGAGGGAAAGAAAAGCAAGGGGTTGTCATCTTCTTACAGTGATTTAGCTATGCCTAAAGGAAACCGATTCTGAAACTTCATACGACGATGTATTTCACTTGAACAAGGTGCGGATCGAACTTACGCCACGTGTTGCTATCACGTCGTTATCATGGCGGCGCTTCATGTCTGTAAAACATGGCAGATTTTATCTTCTATCTTATCTGTGCGATTCTGAGTTTTTCGAACCAGTCAGCTCCGTTGGATGGAATCGGCAGTTGCACTGCGAAATACGAAGGAAGCCAAAATAACGAAGAGAGCTAGATTTATTACATCCCGCCTCATCTACAAGCCTTTTGAACTTGTAAAACATACTGAAAAACAGCTTTTGAAGCAAATGGCGGCCATCGTGCCACGTTTTCTTGTCTGCCTTAGTATCAGAAGCCACTAACGCCCACTTTGCGATGACGCTGGCTCACTAGTGATTCGGATACTGGTGGCGGAAATAAATTTCAGTTTGAGGCGTGGAGGGCTATTAACGAACAGTTAGTGATATCCAGAGTTAAATTCCAACTCTTCTCATAGTGTCTTAGCATTGATAGTGTGGGATACTGTTGATGGTGATCCATTCGTCGGGTCCCCCTCCTCCTCCCTCCCTCCCTCCCTCCCTCCCTCCCACCCTCCTGGTGTTACTCAAAAATGGCTCTGAGCACTATGGGACTTAACATCTGTGGTCATCAGTCCCCTAGAACTTAGAACTACTTAAACCTAACTAACCTAAGGACATCACACACATCCATACCCGAGGCAGGATTCGAACCTGCGACCGTAGCGGTCACGAGGAACAGACTGAAGCGCCTAGAACCGCACGGCCACACCGGCCGGCTAGTGTTGCTCCATAAGGTAAAGAAATGGGCCAGTATAGACTTCCATCCTCCCTCTTCCTTCTCCTTTCCAAATATCGCGGAACGTGGCGTAAACTTGAATTGCGCTACCTAAAGTCTTCTGTATCTCGTGGGACGAAAGAGCAAGTCGTGCATCGTATGACCTACATCTACAGAAAACTCTCCAAGCCAATATACAATTGTGGTACAGTGTAGTTTGCACCAGAACTAGAGACTTAATCATATTCCTTTTGGGAATGTAGCAAAGAAACGACATGCCTCATTAAGCGTGCTAATCTCTCTTATCTTGTTATCACGGCTCCCACGCACGATGTATAATGAAGGCAGCAGAACTGTTTCACAGTTTCCTTCCACCAACGGTTTTCTACAGTCATCCAACAGACTTTCGCGAGAACTGCATCGCCCTTTTTTACAAATATACAATTTATTTTTTTTAGCTGAGATAACTGTGGTTATTTGCTGAAACGTTGCAATTGTTACTCAAAACCAGAAATTTTGCCTATATTTCGTTTCATTTTAACGAATCTAGGTTTCGAGCTGATGGAAACTGGAGAAAACAAACTGCATGTTTGCAGAGCACAGTTTAGAAACTATTTCAAAGATGTCGTAATACTGCGCACAGGCCAGAGTGGATAGATACATATGGGGTTAGAAATATTATAAATTCATAAAAAATCGGTTAAACCACCCAGAACTATTACAGAACGAGCAAACACTCTTTACCGTTTCCAGCCAGAAAAAGTAAAGGAAAACCTGATTACTCACACCAGCCCCAGCCTCCTGCTTTTCAGTTCATCCTTAAATGTTGTGAAAGTTACTGGGTCTCCCTACACGCATACAGTAAATAACTGTCAGTATAAATTTGAAAGTGAATAAATCACGGAATAATGTAGATAGAGAGGTACAAATTGACACACATGCTTGGGATGATATGGTGTTTTAATAGAACCAAAAAAATACAAAAGTTCAAAAAATGTCCGACAGATGGCGTTTCATCTGATCAGAATAGCAATAATTAGCATAACAAAGTAAGACAGAGCAAAGATGATGTTCTTTACAGGAAATGCTCAATATGTCCACCATCATTCCTCAACAATAGCTGTAGTCGAGGAATAATGTTGTGAACAGCACTGTGTGGTGAGGCATTGGCGTCGGATATTGCCTTTCAGCATCCCTAGAGATATCGGTCGATCACGATACACTTGCGACTTCAACCCCAAAGCCAATAATCGCACGGACTGGGGTCTGGAGACCTGGGAGGCCAAGCATGACGAAAGTGGCGGCTGAGCACACGATCATCACCAAACGACGCGTGCAAGAGTATCTTTCACGCGTCTAGCAATGTGGGGTGGAGCGCCATCCTGCATAAACATCGTTCGTTCCAGCAGGTGTTTATCAGCAAGGCTGGCAATGATGCGATTCTGTAACATACCGGCGTACCTCGCACCCGTCACGGTAGCAGTTACAAAACCAGAATCACGCATTTCCTCGAAGAAAAAAGGCCCGATAACGGTAGATGTGGTAAATCCAACCCATACCGTGACTTTCTCGTCGTGCAATGGAGTTTCCACGACAGTTCTAGGATTTTCGGTAGCCCAAATTCTGCAGTTGTGGGCGTTGACAGACCCTCGGCGCGTGAAATGAAATTCGTCGGTCCACAACACGTTACTCAACCAATCCTCATCTTCTGCAATCTTTCGAAATGTCCACACCGCAAATGCCCTCCGCTTCACTAAATCGCCAGGTAACAGTTCATGATGCCGATGGCTTTTGTACGGATAGCATCGGAGGGTACGCCTCAGTGCTAACCAAACAGTAGTGTATGGAAATCCGGTGCGACGTGCGACTGCACGAGTGCTGACTTTCCCGTGCATAGACAAACCCGCTACAGTCTCCATTTCTTCCTGAACTGTCTCAGCAGCATTGCGCCTTGTGCTCGGTCGGCCACTACGGGGTCTATCGTCTAAACAACCCGTGGCTTCGAACTTCGAAATCATTCTCGCCACAGCTCCATTTGTCAACGGACCTTTACCCGTTCGAATCCCCTTCCTATGGCGATAGGATCGTAACGCTGAACTAGCACATTCCCCATTCTGATAATACAGCTTCACTAAAAGCGCCTTTTCAGGTAACGTCAACATGCTGCGACTGCTGGCGCATCTGATTCTCTCCCTCATTACAGCTCATTTTATACACGATTGTCATGCGCAGTCACTGACGTTTTGCTGTCCAGCGCCATCTGTCGGATGTTTTGTGAACTTTTTTTGTTCTAATAAAACCCTATGTCATTCCAAGCAAGTATGTCAATTTTTACCTCTCTATCTATATTATTCCATGGTTTATTAAGTTTTCAAAGTTATACTGACTTTTTGATCACCCAGTATATTTAACCCGTAATCCATTAGATGTCATGTCATCCTTTAATTTCTTTCTTACTCGAGGGGCGTTCAATGAGTAATGCACACATTTTCTTTTCTTTCTGAAAGCAGGTTGGTTTTATTCAGGATTCCAATACACCATATTGTTTCCCACTCTCTTGGCCATAAAACCCTGTTTTTCAAAATAATCTCCGTTCAATGCGACGCGTTACGCCACCTTACTGGGAGGGCCTGTATGCCCGCATAGTGTCACTCTGCTGGTCGACGTCGCAGCCAACGTCTTGCTGCGTCTCCCGCGGATTGCGTCCTTAATTGGTCCAAACAGATTGAAGTCCGAAGGTGCGAGATCCGGTCTGCGAGATGGATGAGGAAGAGCAGTCCAATGAAGTTCCGTGAGCTCCTCTCGGGTGCACAGACTTGTATGAGGCCTTGCGTTGTCGTGGGGAGGGAGAAGTTCACTTGTATTTTTTGTGGTGACGAACCTACTGATGTCATTTCTTCAGTTTTCTGAGGGTAGCACAATACACTTCAGAGCTGATCGTTGCACAATGAGGGAGGACATCAAAGAGAATAACGACATTTTGTCATCGGAGTGAGTGATTGATTATTTTGTAAAAATTTTTCATGAGTTTGACAACGCATGAACCTGTGTTCATCTGAAGATGGTCATTGTATGGCCGAAACCGGTTACGACTGTGTCATAAGAATGTGATTGCGTCTATCAATAAACAAAAAAATTTTACAAAGACAATGACCCTTGTCTTGGAAACCGTCGCCATGACTTGACCGGCTGAGGGTGCGTCTTTGAACTTTCTCTCCGAACAAGAGCTGGTGTGGCGTCACTCAGTGGGTTGCTGTTTTGTTTCCAGTTCGAAATGATGAATACCCATGTTTCATCGACTGTGACGATGTTCGACAAAAAATTGTCCCAATAAGCTTCGTAACGCGCAAGCAATTCCGCACAGAACGGCCTTCGTTGTTCTTTGTGGTCTTCTGTTAGGCAGAGAGGGGCGCAGCGGACACACGCCTTTGTGTATCCTAAGTGGTGGACTAGTGCGTCAGATCTATCAACAGAGATGTCCAGTTGTGCACCGGGGTATTTGATAGTGGTCCGTCTGTCACATCGAATGAGGGTGCCCGCACGTCCCAACATTGCAGAAGTGACAGCTGTATATGCAGCCGGCAGGTTGGAGTGGTGGGGGGGGGGGGGGGTTGAGGGAGAGAGAGAGAGAGAGAGAGAGAGAGAGAGAGAGAGAGAGATCGGACAGGTTTGCGTGCGCGTGCTTGTTGTGATGATGACAGACGCCTCGCCCAACGACTCACCGTGCTTTCGTTCACTGCCAGGTCTCCGCAGACATTTTGCAAGTGCCTGTGATTATCTGCGATGCTCTGGTTTTCCGCCAAAAGAAACTCACTGACAGCTCTCTGATAGGAACGTATCTCCTTCAGTTACGCGATTCTGAGGGCTACGTATTGCACCGCCATCTGCTGGAAATCCACGAAACTATAGGGACTGAAGCGGGAAAATTCCACGATATCCCACAAAAAATTCGGCATTTTTCAGCCGGAATTGGTCAAGAAAAAACGTATTGCATTACGTATATATCTGGTCGTAGTAGATTCATTGGTTCTCAGTAACACTACGAGACATGAAGGATATCTTTGAAATAGTAACGATAGAAAACGGGTTTGTAACCCGACCCTACGATGAGTAAATAACAATTGTTTAAATACACTAATGTAATAAATTCCACTCAAGGTCCGCCGAGCATTCACCTACGAGTGACGTGAAGACTTGCCAGCCGTGACATTTAGTTCGGATTCCTCGTTAAACTGTAGCTCCCCTTTCCCTGGTAGGACTGCTATCGTAGGTTAGGGAAACGCAAGTTGCGTAAGCGGCGACCAATTGAATAGTTTGCATTAGACCGTTTACTGTTATTAGTTTCCGGAACATTTCCGTTACACTTTCGTATGGACTGTGCTGCCATGTTATGATCGTATTAGCGCTTCTCTGAATTGGTTCCATATCCGTTGTCATTCTTGTGTACTAATAAGTCCACTCGTGTTTGTTCTCAAGAACAAGTGCAAAAACGAAGAGTGCGTGGAAGGAAATAAGCGTGATCTTTCAGCAGCCAGGCTGAATTTTGAAATCAAGAATCAAAGTGGTGGGCTGATAGAGAAGGGAAATGTCGAAGGAGAACAAAAGTTCTGAATATATGGGTCGGGTACGAAAAATTTATATTGAACATGTATGCAGAGGAAGATGTAAACTATAGACAAACAAAATATTACAGTTTCACAAAAATTAAATACTAGGCATGAAATAAATTGGTAGAGTTGTTGGAAGCGTTAGACTGTCAAAATACCGAGCTGGGTGGAGAGCCTTATCGATGATACGAGCCCTATCCATATTACGAGCCCTATCCATAATACACCAAACGTTCTCAGTTGTGGAGAGATCTGTTGACCACGTTGGCCAAGATAGTGTTAGCAAGCACGAAGATAAGCAGCAGAAACTCTCGCCGTGTACGGGCGGGCATAATCGTCCTGAAATATAAGCTCAGGATGGCTTGCCATGAAGAGCAACAAGACGGGGCGTACAGTATCGCTGTGCTGTAAGGCTGCCGCGGATGACAACCAAAGCGGTGATGCTGTGAAGTGAAATCGTACCTCAGACCATCCCTCCTGCTTGTCGGGCCGTATGGCGGGCTACAGTCAGGTTGATATCCCACCGCTGCCCAGGGCGTCATCAGACACGTCTTCGGCCTGGAATCTCATTGACAGGAGTAGGATTGTCTTCAGAGATGATTCCCACTTTACACTGAGCCCCGATAATCAGGGAAGACGCGCCTGGAGACGGCACGGACAACTCTGGGATACCATCCTGACTGTCGGCAGCCGTACGGCCCGACAGCCGGGAGCAATGGCCTGGGTGCTGTTTCTTTTCATAGCAGAACCTCTTTGGTTGCCTTCCGCGGTACCCTTACAGCACAGCAACAAATTCTACGTCCCGTTTTCCTAGGCTTGCATTTCAGCAAGATAATGCCCGGCCGCACACTACGAGATTCTTTACTGCCTGTCTTCGTGCTTGCCAAATCCTGCCTTGGCCAGTAGGGTGACAGGGCCTCTCCCGCCAGTAGGGTGACAGGGCCTCTCCCCAGTTGAGAACGCTTGAATCGTTATGGGCAGGTCCTCCAACCAGCTCGGGACTTTGGCGATATTACGCGCCAATTGGACATAATTTGTCACTATATCCCTCAGAAGGATATCCAACTCTATCAATCAATGTCAAGCCGAATAATTGCACCATAGGGCACCGAGGTGGACCAACACGTTATTGACTTACTCAATTTGTGACGCTCTTTCTCTCGAACTCTCGAATAAATCATCAAATTTTCCTTAAATAATAATCATTTATTTGAAACTTCCTGGCAGATTAAAACTGTGTGCCGGACCGAGACTCGAACTCGGGACCTTTGCCTTTCGCGGGCAAGCTCTCCTTTCTTTCAGGAGTGCTAGTTCTGCATGGTTCGCAGGAGCTTCTGTTAAGTTTGGAAGGTAGGAGACGAGGTACCGCCCGAAGTAAAGCTGTGACGACAGGGCGTGAGTCGTACTTGGGTAGCTCAGATGGTAGCCATCACGGTAGCTCAGCGTGTTCGGTCAGATATCCGGGTGGCCTCTGCAATAAAAAAAAACTGAGCGGAAGGATCAACAAACGGACTTTAACGGAAGTCATGTGACGTACGCAACGACCAAACCCAACGATCAACAACCAAGGAAAAAAAAGAAAGGAAAAAAAAGGGGGAGAGCATTTGCCCGCGAAAGGCGAAGGTCCCGAGTTCGAGCCTCGGTCCGGCACACAGTTGTAATCTGCCAGGAAGTTTCATATCAGCTCACACTCCGCCTCAGAGTGTTTTTTTTTTAATTTATTTTTAGAGTAAATCGACATTTTTAAAGGACAAAGACAACATGAATGCAATACTGGACACTTCTTAATGGTATCTTCGGTGTGTTCCACTGCAGCTTTCCCTATAAGCTGTTCCCGTATTGGTATCGCAGAAGGAATAATTTCTCGCTCAAACAGCGACAACGTGGTTTCTTTTTGTGTTTTTCAAGTAGAGCATTATCATGAAGGCGAACGCGATTGCAGCAGCCAGAGATGTGTTCCGACATGGCTATATCGCCGAAACTGACGTCCTCATCCTCTTCGTGCCTGCTTCGTTTCGGGTTTTGTAAATTACACTACTGGCCATTAAAATTGCTACACCACGAAGATGACGTGCTACAGACGCCAAATTTAACCGATAGGAAGGAGATGCTGTGATATACAAATGATTAGCTCTTCAGAGCATTCACAGAAGGTTGGCGCCGGTGGCGACACCTACAATGTGCTGACATGAGGAAAGTTTCCAACCGATTTCTCATACACAAACAGTAGTTGACCGGCGTTGCCTGGTGAAACGTTGTTGTGATGCCTCGTGTAAGGAGGAGAAATGCGTACCATCACGTTTCCGACTTTAATAACGGTCGGATTGTAGCCTATCGCGATTGCGGTTTATCGTATCGCGACATTGCTACTCGCGTTGGTCGAGATCCAATGACTGTTAGCAGAATATGGAATCAGTGGGTTCAGGAGGGTAATACGGAACGCCGTGCTGGAGCCCAACGGCCTCGTATCACTAGCAGTCGAGATGACAGGCATCTTATCCGCATGGCTGTAACGGATCGTGCAGCCACGTCTCGATCCCTGAGTCAACAGATGGGGACGTTTGCAAGACAACAACCATCTGCACGAACAGTTCGACGACGATTGCAGCAGCATGGCTATCAGCTCGGAGACCATGGCTGTGGTTTCCCTTGACGCTGCATCACAGACAGAAGCGTCTGCGATGGTGTACTGAACGACGAACCTGGGTGCACGAATGGCGAAACGTCATTTTTTCGGATGAATCTAGGTTCTGATCATGATGGTCGCATCCGTGTTTGGCGACATCGCGGTGAACGCACATTGGAAGCGTATCCTGGCGTATCACCCGGCGTGATGGTATGGGGTGCCATTGGTTACACGCCTCAGTCACCGCTTGTTCGCATTGACGCCATTTTGAACAGTGGACGTTACATTTCAGATGTGTTACGACCCGTGGCTGTACCCTTCATTCGATCCCTGCGAAACCGTACATTTCAGCAGGATAATGCACGACCGCATGTTGCAGGTCCTGTACGGGCCTTTCTGGATACAGAAAATGTTCGACTGCTGCCCTGGCCAGCACATTCTCCAGATCTCTCACCAATTGAAAACGTCTGGTCAATGGTGGCCGACCAACTGGCTCGTCGCAATACGCCAGTCACTATTGATGAACAGTGGTATCGTGTTGAAGCTACATGGGCAGCTGTACCTGTACACGCCATCGAAGCTCTGTTTGACTCGATGCCCAGGCGTATGGAGGCCGTTATTACGGCCAGAGGTGGTTGTTCTGGGTACTGATTTCTCAGGATCTATGCACCCAAATTGCGTGAAAATGAAATCACATGTCAATTCTAGTATATTTGTCCAATGAATACCCGTTTATCATCTGCATTTCATCTTGGCGCAGCAATTTTAATAGCCAGTAGTGTATAACCGGCGAGACAGCTGTCTACCGAGACACCCTCGCGGAACTGTTTCACGTGACAGGTGTCGGACAGCGTAAATACACATATACAGACGAATTGTCCCGGCTTAAGAGTCACCATACGTGTGCTCGACTTATGCTCGATAATGTACAATTTGACGCGATGCAGCTCTGTAGTCTGCCACATTCGTAGTGATAGCGTTTATTTTCGTTTTTAAACAGTGTCGGGCACTCGCTAAGACTACTGTTCTCCAGCAGGCGGATAAAAAGCGCCGTGCCTGTATCGCAGAGGATGACGAATTAGAGAGCGGCGGAAGAGTGAAACTGCGGGCGGGCGCCGGCTCCAGAAATATTGCAGCTCTCGGCGGCCATCGGTTATGGCGGTCGCGTCGCGCCGACTGACGGCCGCGATAAGCCGCCTATCAGCGCTAAGCCGCCGTGATGGACGCAGTCTGCTCCACGGCGCGCCGCCGCGGCCCGCTGTTTACGGCGCGCTCTGACTAATATCTCGGCTGCCGCCGGCGCGCTATCGCCGCTCCTCTGTGCGCCAGAGGGGCCGGGCATTAAGTGGACCGCGCTCGCACTTCACTTCGGATCACGTAGGCGCTTCGTACAGCAGATGCTTTTTACATTAGGAATGACCTGCCGGTTGGCATTCTGTCGAAACGTCTCGTGCAAACCTTATGAAATGCTAGCTGTATGCCCGTGCATCACAGCGGAAGTTAAAATAGGGGCCGGAATTATGGGATTTGGCTGCTGGAGTAATATTGGCTGGCGGATGATGAAGATGTAGCATATCTGACCCTTAGAACCACTACTGTGTTCCTGCACATTCCACCTGAGTGATGATATAATAGCAGATGTACGATGTCACAAGGTGGGATGGGGCAAGTATGACACGCCGGTCCCCGGCAACTCAAACGTGCTGTTCTTGAGAAAAATCGACTTAAAGAATTCTATACAGTGGCACAGAAGTCTAAATCAATTGCATAAGTTGCAAAGCGATTTAGAAAAGATTGCTGTACGGCATGGCAGGGGGCAGTGGACGCTAAATAACGAAAAGTGTGAGGTGATCCACATGAGTTCCAAAAGAAATCCGTTGGAATTCGATTACTCGATAAACAGTACAATTCTCAAGGCTGTCAATTCAACTAAGTACCTGGGTGTAAAAGTTACGAACGACTTCAATTGGAAATACCACATAGATAATATTGTGGAGAAGGCGAGCCAAAGGTTGCGTTCCATTGGCAGGACACTTAGAAGATGCAACAAGTCCACTAAAGAGACAGCTTACACTACACTCGTTCGTCCTCTGTTAGAATATTGCTGCGCGGTGTGGGATCCTTACGAGGTGGGATTGACGGAGGACATCGAAAGGGTGCAAAAGAGGGCAGCTCGTTTTGTATTATCACGTAATAGGGGAGAGAGTGTGTCAGATATGATACGCGAGTTGGGATGGAAGTCATTAAAGCAAAGACGTTTTTCGTCGCGGCGAGATCTATTTACGAAATTTCAGTCACCAACTTCCTCTTCCGAATGCGAAAGTATTTTGTTGAGCCCAACCTACATAGGTAGGAATGATCATCAAAATAAAGCAAGAGAAATCAGAGTTCGAACAGAAAGGTTTAGGTGTTCGTTTTTCCCGCGCGCTGTTCGGGAGTGGAATGGTAGGGAGACAGTATGATTGTGGTTCGATGAACCCTCTGCCAAGCACTTAAATGTGAATTGCAGAGTAATCATGTAGATGTAGATGCAGAACGATACTGGTTACTAACTGAAATTAAGGTGCTATGTTCGAAAAGTCCACCCCGATAGCTGAGTGGTCAGCGTGGCGGTCTGTCACGCCAAGGGGCCCGGGTTCGATTCCCGGCTGCGTCGGAGATTTTCTCCGCCCAGGGATTGGTTGTTTTGTTGTCCTCGTTCTCATTTCATCATCATCAGTGGAAGGCAACGCGAAACCACCACTGGAATCACTCCCTAGACGCTCATGCGGTGGACCTCCCTGACGAGGCTTCCCCCATGACCACACCTGCCGTAAGGCAGAACACAAAGTTTTTATATTCGAAAAAACAGTACCTAAACATGATGCTTCATGAGACTCATCTAGAATTGGTACAAAAAATAGGAACCGCCTCAGTTCTCATGGCACTAATAGAAAAAAGAGAACACAACACACAAACAGCAGTGGAACATCTACAAAACAAGCATAAACAGAAGATAATGAAACCAACAGAAAAAAAGACACAAAAATACATTTACATTTTAAACACGAAACCACAAGAACACTAACCGAACAGAGACAGAACTACACGAGAAAGAAAAAAATTCTCTTGGAAAAAGGGTTGAAACACTGTACCAATAGCAAAGTAAATATCCAATACATAGAAAATCTCATAGTAGAAACTGAACACATCCTTACACGTGAAGAACACAAAAGTAACTGTGAAATAAACATAGGACTGACAAGAGAACTAGTAAAAAAAAAGGCATAATAAAACAAACACATCAGACACACAAGAAGAACAACCAAACAGAAGCAGCCACCATGAAAAGGATACGACAAAATTTAACAAACAACAATATTTTAATAACAAGAGCAGACAAGGGAAATGTAACAGTACTCATGGACAAAGAGCAATACATCAAAAAAACCAAGGAATTCATGAACACCAACGCCATACAAAAACTGAAGTCATATCCAACTACACGATTCCAGGCAAACCTGAAACGAACATTGAAAAACGTGGAACACACATTCACAGACAAACAGAAATATTACATACCACAGAAAAACCCACAAGCACCAACACTCAGCAGTCAACCAAAGGTACATAAAGATGGAATGCCAATGAGAGCTGTTATCAACTTCAAGAAAGCCCCAACATACCACATAGCCAAACACCTCCAAAAGTTAGTTACGAAATCCTATAAGCCGCGCAGGATTAGCCGAGCGGTCTTAGGCGCCGCAGTCATGGACTGTGCGGCTGGTCCCGGCGGAGGTTCGAGTCCTCCCTCGGGAATGGGTGTGTGTGTTTGTCCTTAGGATAATTTAGGTTAAGTAGCGTGTAAGCTTAGGGACTGATGACATTAGCAGTTAAGTCCCATAAGATTTCACACCCATTTGAACATTTTGAAATCCTATAAATTAGAAAACAACAGAACAGTGATAAACACAGGAAACCTAATAGAGCGCATACAGAACAACAGGTACAACACACAGCATCACTGATTTCATTCGACATAGAAAATATGTATACCTCCATCCCTATCACAGAAGCAATAGAAATCATAGAACAAAATCTCTCATCCCACAGCAACCTCACCACAGAATCAATAAAAGAAATAACAAATATGCTCAAACTGACAACTGAGCAAAACTACTATGTTTGAGATTGAATATTATCTACAAAGTAATTGACTGCCCAAGGGATCCCCAATATCAGGAACATTAGCTAAGATTTTCATCAGTCATCTAGAAAATCAGATATTTGAAAAGTGAACCACTAATGAAAGTTTCAAAGTCATTATCGGTACAGATTTGTGGATGACGTTATTTGTCTGGTAGATGAGCCAAGTGAAAAACAAGACAAGCTCCACTCGGAAATCAACAAAGATCATCAGAACACTTCGCACTTGAAAAAGGAAAAGAAGAACATAAATTTTCTTGGCATTACAATAAAAAAAGAAAACGGCAAATATACATTTAACATCTTTAGAAAACTAACAGCCACAGTACAATAATACATTCCACGTCTAACCATCCCCACAAACAGAAACTTGCAGCACTAAGACTAATGTTACATAGATTAAACAGAATCCCATTCAACAAGATAGACTATGAAAAAGAAATTAGTACATTCATACAAATAGCTAAGAACAATGGGTATGACACACATGTAATACACTGGCTCCATCAAAAAATAAAAACACAAATACAAAATAAACACAACATCTCCAGAATACAAGAGAGCTCACAAGCTGCAAAATTACAAACACACTCAAGAAACACACACAATGACAACACCACACAGAAAGGTACCAGAAGGTGCATCATGACTTACACACATAAATTAACGCACAGAGTTGCAAACATCCTAAAGAGACGGGGATTCCAAATAGCATACAAGACTGTGCAAACCCTCCATTCACACCTAAGCCAACCAGCTACCAAAAAGGACAAATTCCAACAATCAGGAATAAATAAACTTGAATGTTAAAGTTGTGATGTAGTATACATAGGCATGGCATACAGGAATTTTAAAACACGATACAACTAACACATCAAGAGTTGGAAGTACGAAACAAACCATTCCACATTTGCAAAACATTTGAAACACCATAACCACCATCCTACAAGCATAGAACAAGAAATGAAAATAATGAGAGTTAAGCAATCATGACAAACATCTTATACAGATGCAAGAAAACTTCCGCGTTCAGAAAGCCATCGCTGAAAACAAACATGTCATAAATGAACAAACACACATCAGCACCCCTTCGCCTTCTGGACACAAACACACAAACAAACACACACACATACCACAAAAAATGCATACACAAACAGATCACAGATACTTAATAACTACACTCGAAAGTTGGCAATAACATCTGACAGTTGGCAACACAAACCAAAACATTGCATCAAAGCAAGTGTTTAGTTCCTAGTGCTCTGAAATGTGGGAAAAAAGACGCAAATTGGCATTTATAAGAAGAGCAACAACACCAGAAATGCAACAGGAGCGCAATATGCAGAAAATCGTTCACACAACCTGCAAGTACAGTTCAAAATATTACTACATAATAGCAAAAACCAACCACCAGAAATCTTGATAACCTGTAGGTACATTAACCAAAATGTAAACTAAACAGCAAAAACATACAGATATCCAGGCCACTGAAGATGCTATGCAGAAAATAAAGGCGAAGCGCATATGGTACGAAAATTGTGTTTCATTCAGTTGTAGTCAGACGGTCCATAAAGTAAAAATTGTCAGTATATTACACAATGAGGAAACAGGACTACCAAATAATAATAATAATAATAGTAAATGAGGCATTCTATAAAAGTTATACTGAAATAGTATAAGATTCCAGTAAATTTCAAACAAGTATATTTGGCTGTAAATTCCATTATATCTGCACTGATCAGCCAAATTATTATGGCCAGTGCCCATCGCGACTATAGATGGCGCCTGGTGGCGTTTCGGGCACGGGGCGCGGTAACGAAAGTATGTAAGCGGAGCAGACACGGTCTGGGGATCACCCTAGCGAAGATACGGGCTGCAAATGGAAAAATCCATTGAGATAAGCGACTTTGGTTATTACGCAGAGCCTCTGAACGAGTTGCTCGAAAACGGCGAAGCTGGTCGAATGTTCACGAGCTACTGTCATGAGCATTCACGGAAAGAGTTAAAAGAACAATGAAACTACCACTAGGCACTAAATGGTTGGACGTCCACGAACGTGGGGTTCGGAGGCTTATCTGCTTTGTAAAGTAGGATGGATGGTGATCTGTCGCATGTCTGTCGATAGAGCACATTTTTCCTCTCTAGTGTTGTAGGTATGCGCATCGCTGTTCCTCTCAGATTGTGATGGATTACTTATGATGAATTTTATCAGCGAATATACGCAAATCGCTAATAAAATATATTGCGAATATACGCAAATCCTCCCCCCATGAACCATGGACCTTGCCGTTGGTGGGGAGGCTTGCTTGCCTCCGTGATAGCCGTACCGTAGTTGCAACCACAACGGAGGGGTATCTGTGAGAGGCCAGACAAACGTGTGGTTCCTGAAGAGGGGCAGCAGCCAGAGGTAACAGTCTGGATGATTGACTGATCTGGCCTTGTAACACTAACCAAAACGGGCTTGCTGTTGTGGTACTGCGAACGGCTGAAAGCAAGGGGAAACTACAGCCATAATTTTTCCCGAGGGCATGCAGCTTTACTGTATGGTTAAATGATGATGGCGTCTTCTTGGGTAAAATATTCCGGAGGTAAAATAGTCCCCCATTCGGATCTCCGAGCGGGGACTACTCAGGAGGACGTCGTTATCAGGAGAAAGAAAACGGGCATTCTACGGATCGGAGCGTGGAATGTCAGATCCCTTAATCGGGCAGGTAGGTTAGAAAATTTAAAAAGGGAAATGGATAGGTTAAAGTTAGATATAGTGGGAATTAGTGAAGTTCGGTGGCAGGAGGAACAAGACTTCTGGTCAGGTGAATACAGGGTTATAAATACAAAATCAAATAGGGGTAATGCAGGAGTAGGTTTAGTAATGAATAAAAAAATAGGAGTGCGGGTAAGCTACTACAAACAGCATAGTGAACGTATTATAGCGGCCAAGATAGACACGAAGCCCATGCCTACTACAGTAGTACAAGTTTATATGCCAACTAGCTCTGCAGATGACGAAGACATTGAAGAAATGTATGATGACATAAAAGAAATTATTGAGGTAGTGAAGGGAGACGAAAATTTAATAGTCATGGGTGACTGGAATTCGACAGTAGGAAAAGGGAGAGTAGGAAACATAGTAGGTGAATATGGATTGGGGCTACGAAATGAAAGAGGAAGCCGTCTGGTAGAATTTTGCGCAGAGCATAACTTAATCATAGCTAACACTTGGTTCAAGAATCATAAAAGAAGGTTGTATACATGGAAGAATCCTGGAGATACTAAAAGGTATCAGATAGATTGTATAATGGTAATACAGAGATTTAGGAACCAGGTTTTAAATTGTAAGACATTTCCAGGGGCAGATGTGGACTCTGACCACAATGTATTGGTTATGAACTGTAGATTAAAATTGAAGAAACTGCAAAAAGGTGGGAATTTAAGTAGATGGGACCTGGATGAACTGACTAAACCAGAGGTTATACAAGTTTCAGGGACAGCATAAGGGAACAATTGACAGGAATGGGGGAAAGACATAGAGTACAATACGAATGGGTAGCTCTGAGGGATGAAGTAGTGAAGGCAGTAGAGGATCAAGTAGGTAAAAAGACAAGGGCTAGTAGAAATCCTTGGGTAACAGAAGAAATATTGAATTTAATTGATGAAAGGAGAAAATATAAACATGCAGTAAATGAAGCAGACAAAAAGGAATACAAACGTCTCAAAAATGAGATCGACAGGAAGTGCAAAACGGCTAAGCAGGGATGGCTAGAGGACAAATGTAAGGATGTAGAGGCTTATCTCACTAGTGGTAAGATAGATACAGCCTACAGGAAAATTAAAGAGTTCTTTGGAGAAAAGAGAGCCACTTTTATGAATGTCAGGAGCTCAGATGGAAACCCAGTTCTAAGCAAAGAGGGGAAAGCAGAAAGGTGGAAGGAGTATATAGAGGGTCTATACAAGGGCGATGTACTTGAGGACAATATTATGGAAATGGAAGAGGGTGTAGATGAAGATGAAATGGGAGATACGATACTGCGTGAAGAAGTTTGACAGAGCACTGAAAGACCTGAGTCGAATCAAGGCCCCGGGAGTAGACAACATTCCATTAGAACTACTGACGGCCTAGGGAGAGCACGTCCTGACAAGAGACCATCTAGTGAGCAAGATGTATGAGACAGGCGAAATACCCTCAGACTTCAAGAAGAATATAATAATTCCAATCCCAAAGAAAGCAGGTGTTGACAGATGTGAAAATTACCGAACTATCAGTTTAATAAGTCACAGCTGCAAAATACTAACGCGAATTATTTACAGACGGATGGAAAAACTGGTAGAAGCGGACCTCGGGGAAGATCAGTTTGGATTCCGTAGAAATGTTGGAACTCGCGAGGCAATACTGACTTTACGACTTATCTTTGAAGAAAGATTAAGGAAAGGCAAACCTACGTTTCTAGCATTTGTAGACTTAGAGAAAGCTTTTGACAATGTTGACTGGAATACTCTATTTCAAATCCTAAAGGTGGCAAGGGTAAAACACAGAGAGCGAAAGGCTATTTACAATTTGTACAGCAACCAGATGGCAGTTATAAGAGTCGAGGGGCATGAAAGGGAAGCAGTGGTTGGGAAGGGAGTGAGACACGATTGTAGCCTCTCCCCGACGTTATTCAATCTGTATATTGAGCAAACAGTAAAGGAAACAAAAGAAAACTTCGGAGTAGGTATTAAAATCCATGGAGAAGAAATAAAAACTTTGAGGTTCGCCGATGACATTGTAATTCTGTCAGAGACAGCAAAGGACTTGGAAGAGCAGTTGAACGGAATCGACAGTGTCTTGAAAGGGGGATATAACATGAACATCAACAAAAGCAAAACGAGGATAATGGAATGTTGTCGAATTAAGTCGGGTGATGCTGAGGGAATTAGATTAGTAAATGAGGCACTTAAAGTAGTAGATGAGTTTTGCTATTTGGGGAGCAAAATAACATGATGGTCGAAGTAGAGTGGATATAAAATGTAGACTGGCAATGGGAAGGAAAGCGTTTCTGAAGAAGAGAAATTTGTTAACATCGGGTATAGATTTAAGTGTCAGGAAGTCGTTTCTGAAAGTGTTTGTATGGAATGTAGCCATGTATGGAAGTCATACATGGACAATAAATAGTTTGGACAAGAAGAGAATAGAAGCTTTCGAAATGTGGTGCTACAGAAGAATGTTGAAGATTAGGTGGGTAGATCACGTAAGTAATGAGGGGGTACTGAATAGGATTGGGGAGAAGAGGAGTTTGTGGCACAACTTGACCAGAAGAAGGGATCGGTTGGTAGGGCATGTTCTGAGGCATCAAGTGATCACCAATTTAGTATTGGAGGGCAGCGTGGAGGATAAAAATCGTAAAGGGAGACCAAGAGATGAATACACTAAGCAGATTCAGAAGGATGTAGGTTGTTGTAGGTACTGGGAGATGAGGGAGCTTGCACAGGATAGATTAGCATGGAGAGCTGCATCAAACCAGTCTCAGGACTGAAGACCACAACAACAACATACGCAAATCAGCCAGAATCTAACAGCCGGTATGCCCACCTTTGGCTCGGATAACAGAGGCAACCCGTCGCGGCGTGGAAGCAATAAGGCCGTGGTAGGTCGCTGGCCCCACATCTGCACACAAGCGTCACCAAATTCCCGAAAATTCCGGGGAAGTTTCAAATCAAATGGTTCTGAGCACTATGGGACTTAACATCTGAGATCATCAGTCCCCTAGAACTTAGAACTACTTAAACCTAACTGACCTAAGGACATCACACACATTCATGCCCGAGGCAGAATTCGAACCTGCGACCGTAGTAGTCGCGCGGTTCCGGATTGAAGCGTCTAGAACCGCTCGGCGACCACGGCCGGCTCCGGGGAAAGGGTAGATGAGCTCTTACGCCACGTTCAGTCACATCCCAGGTATGTGATTTCTCAGCCAGAAAATAAAAAATACGGAAATTCATCCACTAATGGGGTAAAATAGAGGGTGATTTTTTTTTATTTGCAATGCTACATCTACTACTTCTCGTTTAGAAATAAAAAAATACGTGTTTCAGTGTTTCTGGAAATTGGAACCCTGAGAGAGTGCAATAGGGGATGGAAATTACAAAGCTAAATTTTTGAATATCGGTATTTCACTTCTCTGTTTTAGATGTAAAGAAATATTTGTTAGAGGATGAAAGTTGCTGTGGAAATATCTCTATAAGAACGCAAGATAAACAAAAACTTTGAACTCCGGCTATCAGAATCACTTTTGGTCAGAAGTAAATTCGGAAAAGACCATGCTTATGTGGCCTTAATTAGCGTGAAAAGGTTAGAAAGTACTGCAGTTTATGAACAACATAAAAATTCATTTAAATAGAAACAAAAAAAGTCTGCAGGCTATACAGTTTACGCGAGCGATGTTTAACGGACACACTTATATATGTGACCGTATATACACGGTCACATATAAAAATGTGTCCATTTTATTGTAATACGTACAAATCTACAGGTTTATTTCGATTTTGTTGAACTTTTGCACACATTACCTTCAAGACAAGAGAAAGATCACTGTCTACATAAGATTTCGTAACCTACATTTATTTATGTAATACATAGTACAATCAGATGTCACTAGATCGCGGGACGAGCGAAACCTCGAGAATTTGACACAAACATGATCGCAAATTCCTGTTGTCCGCCCCCAGTACCAGAGCGGTCAACGCGACAGTGCGTCAACTCTAAGGGCCTGGGTTCGATTCCCGGTTGAGTCGGAGATTTTCTCCGCTCAAGGACTGGGTGTTGTGTTGTCCTATCATTTCATCCCCATCGACGCACAAGTCGCCGAAGTGGCGTCAAATCTAAAGTATTGTAACCGGCGCACGGTCTACCCGACGGGAGGCCCTAGTCACACGACATTTACATTTAATTTCCATTTATTGATTACTTGCTGTTCTTGTACATGACACATGCCCTAGAAGATATTTTAGCCCGTGTCTCACATTTCCTTTTTATTATAAAAATCCACAGTGCCGTACACACGATAAGGCGCCAGATCGTGGGCTGAATAAAGGATCGAAGAGGACCCGAGATTTTCCGAACTGTGACGTAAACTGTTCGAGATTCCGAGTCGTGAACAAACGCAGCCCCACTTGAAAAAGTGAAAACTGAGTTTAAACGATAGAAGACGAATTCTCCAAAGAAAGAACGAGATACTTATAGCAAAATGTAACAACAGATGGTGCAACAGGCCAGTCACTTAGTGCGACAGATATTAACCAACGCGAGCAACACACAAACCTTCAAAATGGTTCAAATGGCTCTGAGCGCTATGGGACTTAACATCTGAGGTCATCGGTCCCCTAGAACTTAGAACTACTTAAACCTAACTAACCTAAGAACATCACACACATCCATGCCCGAGGCAGGATTCGATCCTGCTACCGTAGCAGTCGCGCGGTTCCAGACTGAAGCGCCTAGAACCGCTCGGCCACAAGGCCGGCGCACAAACCTTCTCCGTAAATCAGTCCATCTATTAGTGAAAGCTATATCAAAATTCCTACAGTAGTTCCTGAGATTAACCGTCACATACAGGCAGAAAAAGGCGGCGGTAGACTTCAATTGATAAAATGTATTGGTTGTTACCGCAAAATTTTAATTAAAGGTAAATTATTGTCTTATAGACAGTAACAGACGGAAGGATGACGAATAAATATTTTTAAAAAAATTGTATAATAACTGGCTTCAGTTGATAGTACTTTATACAGATCAGCGACACACGTTTCTCGTTTACTAAAGTGCAGGGGATTCGTCTGCACAACTGGGAGGGAAAGACGCGTTTTGTCCATCTATATGATTTTTCTATGAGTTACGCTGAACTGCGAAAGAGTAATGACGCTCATTAGATCAGAAAACGCATCAACGACTTCTTTATGTTTCAAGTTAGAGAAGAGAAGCAGTACTGAAGCTGTTTTCAATTTTCCTATCGCTTTTATGGAATGTGTTACCGATTTCCCTATTTTTAAAATTCCGGCAGTACAGTACTTTTTGTTAGAGTATCACCAGCCATGTTCGTAGGTAGATATAACTTTCCCATAATATCTGAATATTAAGGAGCTTCTATTGCCGTTGACTACACATTACTTTCACAGTGTTCTCCATCTTCAATATCACTATCTGACATCTCGAACTGCACTTATCAATAACTTACTTTCTCGGCACTAGACGCAACGCTACTAAGCTACTTTCCGCAGCCAGCTACAAGCTACCTGCCCCCAAGGTGACTTTGGCGGACGTGCTTGTTTGACGGAAAGCGCGCTCTTCTACCTGAAGGGCAAGTTGCGGAACTGGAGTAGCGGGATTAGTGGACACTCCCTCAGCCTTTCCTGAGATGCGGAGTTCGTGTCTGCCCCTCTGTAAAGTGCTCCACGTCTCCAACTTGCGTCTTTCTCTTCCATCTGCGAGGAAGAAGTTTCAGTAGAAGTTGCTGAACGCGAATCAGACAAAATACACAGTCTTATGTACTGTAGTACCTTATTATTACATGTAAATATCACTTTGCAAGTTTAGACTTTTTTTACGGTATGCCTCTTAAAAAAATGATCTTTACCGTTTTCATTGATGGCTGTTCTTGTTCCGTTACTGTCCGGTGTTTACGTGCTTGCTGTGTAAATTATAAGTGGCCACAGTGCAATTCACAGCGACAGTTCTCCGTAGTATTTCATGCCCAGTTTCCCTCTCACGAGTTGAATTTTTAAAAAAAAAATATTTTTTTCGGTGGTTGCCTCCGGAATATAACGAATGTTACCATAATTTCTTGTTTCTAACGCCAGTGATTTAGTCTGGGCTTCGAGCTGCGAAATTGGCAAAGTGACGTGTGCCCACACAAAAAAACCTGGCTACCGATTTCAACCCCTTAGAGGTTAAACTGCGCAAAATCCTAACGTAGTGGACTACATTATGTAACGGTTGTTTCCTCAAAGTTGAATACTTCTAAAAGTTTAGACTGGGCATCCATACTCCAGCAAAACTTTGAACTCCCAACGAACCATCTCAGCGGCCAAATTTTGAAAGATCTTTTCTTACCAGGCGTCTACGTCGCACACAAAATTTTCCCCCAAATTTCATGCGTCTGGGACCAGCGACCCACGTCATTATCAGTCATTCAGCGTCTTCATTTATACATACAGATAAATTGTAATTTATTTTCGTACTGCATAGTTTTGTGTATGAATATCCAGAGCGACAACCTGAGGTGACGATGCACTTTCCTGAAAAAATAAAAAAAGAAGACATTCTGTCGATGGCGAAACGTGGTTGACAATTTAGCCTTACTAAATATTTCTTTTTATTTCTTTCACAGTAAAATTCTTTTAATCCTAACAGGTTTCACCAACACATTAGTCATCTGCTGAAACCAGAAATCTTACGCAACATATTGTCAGTCTAGCGAAGCATGTGCTGTGCACTCTTTTCACCATATGCTGGTAACACGTTTTCTGAAGGTGTTCAATATATAGCCGAAACAGGACGCGATTAAAAGCTAAATACAGGAAGTAAAGGTAATTCCATACATGTACTATTAGCAGACTCATCCAAGGAGACAGCCTCAGTTTCGCGGCTGCTAGAACTCCTTCGAAAGGAAGGAAGGCAAGGATTTGACGTCCAGTCAATGACGTGGTCGTTAGAGGCAGAGAACAGGCTCGTGTTGGAGAAAGAAATTGGAAATTTGTTGTAAGTTCTATGGAACCAAACTGCTGAGGTCATCGGTCCCTAATCTTGCACACTATTTAGTCTAACTTTAACTTACGCTAAGGACAACACACACACCCATGCCCGAGGGAGGACTCGAAACTCCGACGGGGGAAGCCGCGCGAACCATGGCAAGGCGCCCAAGACCGCACGGCTACCCCGCGCGGCGTTGGAGAAAGATGAGGGAAGAAAGCGGGCGTGTCCTTTCCAAAGGATGCATCACGAATTTCCGAACTTCACCTTAAGGGATTTAGGGGGAACCTCGGAAAACTGTGGATGAGGTTGGAACGCTCGTGCGGTGAGATATTTCTGAAGCTGGCTCTATTGTAGGCTTTCCGCGGGTAAGCTGTAAGCTAACGGAGGTAACGAATGTGGGAAGAAAAGACCCTTCAGTGTCTTGTGCTCTGCAGAAATGTCATCATATTCCACATCGTCGCAACTGTCACAAACTGCCGGCCGCGGTGGTCTCGCGGTTCTAGGCGCTCAGTCCGGAGCCGCGCGACTGCTACGGTCGCAGGTTCGAATCCTGCCTCGGGCATGGATGTGTGTGATGTCCTTAGGTTAGTTAGGTTTAAGTAGATCTAAGTTCTAGGGGACTGATGACCACAGATGTGAAGTCCCATAGTGCTCAGAGCCATTTGAACCATTTGTCACAAACTCAGTGTGAATTGCCGGACGGTTCCTGAATACAAGTCTGGTCTTATCATACCACCACATCGTTCGTTAAGTAGCTTCGTATTTCCTCTAAACAGATGTACTGTTCGTAAAATAACCAGGGATATGCGTTCAGCGTGATTGAAGGCGGATAGAGCACCTGAAATCAGTTGAAAGAAAGTCAGATGTGGACTGATATTCACTGCAAGAAACCCGAAGAAATGTGTTACATCTACGAATGAAGTAGTTCACAAAACAGCCGTTTCATCGATACTTGGCTACCCTTAGCCTTGTCCTTACCCCGTAGAATTAATGAAACAGAAGATTCAAGGAAGAGTACGAGAGATTTTCACAGATGCTCATCCAATTTCAGTGACGGGCGCTGGAAGGACGCCTTGTGCATTACGCAGAGGTTTACTGTTAAAATTACGTCAGCGCACGTTCCAAGAACAGTCTTGCAAAACATCAGTTACTCTCACAAATTGCTGACTAAATGATACCGTCGATAAATTCAGGGAAATTCGAGCTTTCGTCATGCTTTACTGATACTCGTTCTTCTCGCGTAGCATTCAGAAAGGAAACAAGAGATTAGTGAGGTGGTGAATGGGGGGTATGATATTTGTAAATTGATGTACCACAGGCCACAAGCTGTACGGCGATTTGCAGAGAGTAGATGTAGTGTCATCTAACTTATTGCTCAAAAGATCAACAAGATAAATTTATTTTTCCCTCTGTATTAATGTCTCGTGAAACAAGTTATGACCTCAACAGCGTCTTTTTTGTAAATACCATTATGCTCTCAGCTCTAAATTCGTTTCCAGCCTAAACAATTAAACCCAGTTTTTAGCCTTACTGTGACTGAAGCCCCGTATCTCTGACAGCAATTACTGAATAGAAATCACCTTCAGAGCCATGCCAGCGCACAGCGTTCTGAAAAATTCCTCAACAGTTTACAGTACAGCGCGTAATGTGCCAAAGCTCTAAAATGAATTAACAGGCAGTTTTGGCGACGTTAGTTGGAAGTGTTTTCCAATGATTCATGTACTCATTGCCAAATTGTTTCGTTTGTTTCTCTTCGAACTGTCCTCCCCAAATTAATGCGACGCTATTAGAAAATTTTCGTAGGTAGGAATACTGAAAAAGATGTACACCCAGGTGACGAGAAACGTAGCGGACTGCAGTCCCTTCTGGGCTTTTGGAAATACGTTAAGTATTGGCTTTGTAACTTCGGTCATGCTTTGGGCATCAGCCGATTCAAAAGGGATCTTAGTTATGTATTTATTCCGTTGTATTTTTTTGTCAGGATTCTACGCATAATCAGAATGCAGCTGCTAAGGGATGGTTGAAATAATTTATATATCCTTTGTGAAACGTTTCCATAACGCTAAATCCCTTTGATATACAATGAATAGCAGTAAAGTTCCGCAACACAACTGTATGTATTTTACTTTCTGGAAATAATTTTCACCTTTATTAAACGTCTTCACTGTTTGAAGTGTCTGTTGACAGCGCACAAAATTTTTGCCTCTCACCCATTGGAGTTTATCTGTAAAAAATAGATCTTTCAAGTGCAACAGTACTCTTTGTGATATACAGGACATAAAACCCCGTGTGAGGCCTGCGATCATTTTTATGTTGATAATTGGCAACCAATGCTGTTCAATCGCAATAAAGTCATGAGATGTTCAATTGACTCTTTTATTAGAACATGATACGCGTTTCGGGATTACACCTATCTTCAGACATCACAAACTTCAACTCCTTCCTAACCAGCCAGGCTTACTGCGACACAAGCAGTCTTGAAGCAGATTGTATAGCACTGGTCGCCAATTATTAATACTCTTTGTCGCTAATCAGTCGCTAAAAAGTGTTTACCAATGTTCTAGAGCAGGGCCACCCAACCTTCTAACTTACATGGGCCACAATGGAAGAAGATGAGTATTTTTGGGCCGCACATAAAATGCTTAACTATTTAACACCAATAATTACAACTAAGGAAAAAAAAACCGATGACCCATGAGAGAATGCCATCGTGTGGCTGGAGTTTCAAATTGTAAGTGTTCAATTTATCATAACTTTACATAAGTGGAATTTTTCTAATTTCTTTTTCTTTTCGTGTGACGAATGCTCACTTCTTGGGCCGCACTGATATTTGCCTTGGACCGCGGGATGTACACTCCTGTTGTAGTTTGTTGAGACATTGGTGCGAATAGTCACCCAAATTTAGATTTCTCTTGGTTTCTTTAAACCACTGAAGACAAATACCAGAATGGCTGTCTTGGAAAGGACTCCGAAGATTTTCTTCCACATTTTTTCTCCAATCCGAAATCATGCTCAGTCTGTAATTATCTCGTTTATCTGTCTTTCTTTTTTTTTGAACAGATGTGGTTTTCGGGAAGCTTCACTTGACATTTAGGCAAACAGTTCTCCAAGAACAATTTGGAACGGAAAAAAGCCCTTAAACCACATCGTAGTAATCGGAGGTCCAGCAGAATGACCTAAGTTTGGCTGACTTTCCAAAGGACGCTAGCGTCTTCATGAGACTGCTTCGCCCCGACTGCTGAGGGATGAAAGGGGGGAAACTGACGTTTTTTTATTACGTATTTAGTCACTAATCAAACAACCATGTCATGATTGCTTATCATCCAAGCTTGCTTAAACTACAGCTAACTTCAAGTCTGCTTCGTGCGCTGTTGTCATTGCCAAACGAAAATATCAGTTTCCAAACCAGTCAGATTGATCGCAAATCCAAAATCGTCGTTCACCACTCGCCAACATTCAGATTGTTAGCAAGAAGACGTATATATATAAATTTTTTGTTTCGTTCCATATATCTGATCGAGGAAAAAAGAAAGTATAATAACGAAACTCGCACAGCATTTATAGATTATTGAGTGTATAATGACAGAAGAGGGTACACCAGACATATCATACGGGTTTCGAAATATTTGCTTAACGACATGACAATGAAGATCAAACCTGGTTCAGAAATATGAGATAAAATCCAAGTAAAGTAGTGGGAATTGTTGAGGCTTTCGTGGCCACTTGTTGACAAACTGCCTATTGGCTTCTGTCTCGGGTTCTTCGGCCGACGTTCATCTAATGATTTTTCTGACGTTTCGCCAGCACGAGTGGCTGGCATTGTCAAAGCTTCACCCGGTGGTGAACTGGAGCCGAGCTTTTTTTTTTATATAAATAGAGATGGGGCCCCTCCACGCCCGCACCAACGTGGTGACCAAACCAAAAGTTCTACTGTCACCTCCATAAACATGTTAGTTATCTAATAAGTGGATCACAGGATGCTGGGCTGTGATGTCCGTGCGTCTGGGTAAGACTACGCATTAACACGGTCCATCAGGTGATAGATAGTGGACGAAACGCGAGTGAGGGTAGCGATTTGAAGAGCAGAGGGAAAAAAGTGGGATGGGTAGTAAGAGCAGTAGTGGCTTACTAGCTGCGATAGCTCATGCAAGGTTGGATTTGTTAGTATGGGTATCATGCATCATTACCGTGACAAGCGATGGCGATGTGTCCCAGTGGCTGCAGCTGCTACATTCCTGGGACAATCAAGATCGTTATACAGTAGTGGGAGATCGGCCATAGATCGTCTCACTGTGTGGGGGATGTGTGGAGCTTGTTTGCATGCAGTGTACGGTACGGCTTCCCTGTGTGGTGCCAGTTATTCGGCAGTATATTTCAGCTGGATATCCAGTAATGGCGTCTGATTAACAGGGGATCGCCTGTGCCGTTATGTTTGCGTATGCTTGGCCATAGATGTTATGCCCTTACAAGTATGTCTTTTGGTCTTTTATGTTTCCATCTATGGTTGTGGTCGTAGTTCCCCAGATTCAGAATAAACGGGTTCTGCGAATGTCTGGAGTTTCTGTATAGTCTTGTGGTGAGTTTGTGGATTACCTCCGTGAGAGTCTCAAGTCGGTATTCCCGGTGAAGGTCCGCGATGCGTGTGTATCGTGGAGCATTGCTTATGATTTTGAGTACTTTGTTTTGTATGAGCTGCAGACGGCGCAGGCGTGTAGGCGCAGCGTATCCCCAGACAGGAGCTGCGTACGTCATCAGGGGTCGGATAAGTGTCATGTACATGGACCTCGACACCCTTCTGTTCTGTGTGCTACGCCTGTTGAGCATAGGATAGAGCTGTTTGAGCCTCGTGCTAGCTCGGTTGGTCATGTGTTGTATGTGGTCCCCCCAGAGTAATTTCCGGTCCAGCCAGACACCGAGGTATTTGACTTTCTCGCGGAAACGTATTGGACGTGCATGTAGGGTTATTGGTCTGCAGTAGCGGTGTTTGCGCAGTTGCTTCGGTCTTCTAGTGAACAGAACGGCTTCGCACTTGTCGACGTTTACTCTAACACGCCATTTCTCCAACCAAGGCTCGGCCACTCTGAGTGCAGTCTGTAGGCGTGACGTAATGTTTGATGGTTTCCAATCTTGCGCAAGGATGGCTGTGTCATCCGCGTAGATTGCCATCATTGTGTTGTGTGTGGTTGGGAGATCGTTTATGTAGAGGTTAAACAGTAGGGGCCCTAGGATGCTTCCCTGGGGTACTCCCGCGTGTATACCGTGTCGTGTTGATTGTTTTCCCTGCACGTCAGTGTTGAAACTCCTGTCTGTGAGGTATGAGTGTATTAGACGCAGCAGCCCGTCGGGGAATCCCGCGTCGCTGAGTTTGCGGATGAGGCCGTTGTGCCATAGACGGTCGAAAGCCTTTTCGATGTCCAGGAACACTGCCCCTGTAGCTTTGTTTATGTTGAAGCCATGTGTTTTATGTTCAACGACCCGTAGGAGTTGTGTTGTGGAGTGGTGATTCCTGAAGCCGAATTGCTCCGGTCTCAGGATGTCATTTGTTATGCAGTGCCTAGTGATGCGTTTGAGAATCACCTTCTCAACAATCTTACTGAGCGAGCTCAGAAGGCTGATGGGTCGGTAATTTTGTGGGAGGCTGTGGTCTTTCCCCGGCTTCCTGAACATCAGGACCTTGGCCGTCTTCCAAAAGGCGGGGAAGTGTTGGTGTTTTAGTATGGCATTCGTTATGTGTGTTAGGTACTCAGTTGCTTTATCCGTGAACTCCTGGGGGACACGGTTTTGAATGCCATCATGACCAGGGGCTTTCCTAGCAGCGGAATGCATTATAGCCCAGGAGACTTCGGCTGTGTTAGCATGTCGAATGTCGTCGCGCGATGGTTGGGCTAGAATGCGTGTAACCTCTTGGTCAGAAGCAAGTGTGAACACTGGATCTGATGGTACCAGGTTCGGTGTGAATGACGCTGCAAGTGTTCGGGCCATTAGTTCTGCTTTCTCTTCCGCTGAGTATGCAGGTCCGTCGGGCCCTTGAAGCGTTGGGGTGTATATTTTCTCCCTGGTGAAGTGTCGGGCTAGTTGCCACACGCCAGGTCGTGTGGTGTCCAGCCCTTCGAGTTTTTGATTCCACTGTTGTGTTCTATGTGTTTGTATTTTATCGTGTATGATGCCCTGTAGTCTGTTAATGTGCCGTTTGAAGTACGGACGCCTGGTGCGCTGCCATTGTCTCCTGAGGCGATTCCTCATTGAGATTAGGCCCAGGATTTCCTGGGGCAGGGCCGCACTGCGTTGTTGTGAGGTGCGATCAGGTATGGTGCCTGCCATTGCGTCCTGGACGGCGTTAGTGAGGGTTTCTACTGCCTCGTCAATTTGTGCTGTTTCATTAATTTCGTGTATAGGCGGGATGTGGCTATCGAGCGTTTGCTTGAACCTTGTCCAATTCGCGCGCCCGTAGTCCAACATCTTGCGTTGTTCCATGTGCTGCAGTGTTTCCTCAATGTATAGTATTACAGGTTGGTGGTTTGAGGGCAGATCGTTTTCAACGGCAACGTTGAGTGTCGTTGTAATGCCCTTGATGAGGGCCATGTCTATCACGTCTGGCCTGTCCCCCCTCTGATAGGGAATGTGCGTCGGTTCAGTCGGCGCTAGTATAATGTAGTTTCTGCCAAGTGAATGTTCGTACAGTTTTTTGCCGTTGGGATTTCGTATGCGTGAATTCCATTCTGGGTGTTTTGCGTTCAGATCTCCAGCGACTATTCAAAAATGGTTCAAATGGCTCTGAGCACTATGGGACTCAACTGCCGTGGTCATAAGTCCCCTAGAACTTAGAACTAGTTAAACCTAACTAACCTAAGGACAGCACACAACACCCAGCCATCACGAGGCAGAGAAAATCCCTGACCCCGCCGGGAATCGAACCCGGGAACCCGGGCGTGGGAAGCGAGAACGCTACCGCACGACCACGAGATGCGGGCACCAGCGACTATTACTCGCGGTGAAATGTTGAGTAATGTGCTGATATCGCGTGTTGAAATGCCTTGGAGGCGAGCTCGCGGCCGCAGACTATATGTACCTGGCGCGCCAACGTCCGAGGGCTTCTCCGCGTTCATTTCCGGTGCGGTTCTCCTCTTGCTACCTGCGACGGTCGTTCGCTGCAGTACGGGAAGCCAGGATCCGTTTACCTTAAGGCTTTCTTGTTCAAACTGTTCGCGTGTTTTTGTATTTCTACAGCTTCTCTGAACAAGCGCGTGTGATAGTGGTTCTCTACAGCCAGAACTTCCGTGTCGGCGAATTTTATTACGTGGTCGGTCTCATTCAGTGCGTGTTCTGCCACGGCCGATTTCTCCACCTGCCCCAACCTGCAATGTCGCTTATGCTCCTTGATCCTGGTGTTAATGGATCGTCCAGTCATTCCGACATAAACTTTTCCGCATGTGCATGGTATGCGGTATATTCCCGACATTGCAAGTGGGTCTCTTTTCTCCTTCGCCGATCTAAGACACTCTTTGATCTTCCTTGTCGGTTTGAAAATCGTCTTTACGCCATGTTTGCGCAATATACGGCCGATTCTGTCCGTCACTCTGGGAATGTATGGCAGCAAGGCCGTACCCGACATTTCTTTTTCTGGTTCCTTACTTCGCCGAGTGTTTGGCTCAGTTACACTTCTAATATAATTTGTGGAGTACCCATTGCTCCTCAGGACAGTTTCCAGGTGTTGCATTTCTCGTTTGAGGTGTTGCGGCTCACATATTCGTCCTGCTCTCGTTACGAGCGTACTAATCATGCCTCTTTTCTGGCTCGGGTGGTGGTTTGACAGTTTGTGCAGGTATCGGTCCGTGTGAGTCGGTTTTCGATACACGCTGTGTCCCAGGTTTTCGCCGTCCCTTGTGACCAGCACAACTAGAAATGGCAGTTTCTTGTCCTTTTCTACTTCCATGGTAAATGTTATGTTGGCATGGAGGCTGTTCAAGTGTCTTAGGAAGTCACCGAGCTGTTCTTAACCATGGCTCCACACCACGAAAGTATCATCGACGTACCTGTACCACACCTTAGGTTTGCAAGTCGCCGAGTCCAGTGCCTGTGCTTCGAATTGTTCCATGAAGAAGTTGGCCACCACTGGACTGAGAGGACTACCCATGGCGACGCCTTCCAGCTGTTCGTAGAAGTCGCCATTCCACGTGAAATAGCTCGTGGTGAGACATGCATGGAAGAGCTTTCTGATGTCTAGCGGGAAAATGGAACCGATGTGCTCCAGAGCGTCACTGAGTGGCACTTTCGTAAATAACGAAACAACATCAAAGCTGACCAGGATGTCGTTTGGTGCAAGTTTCAGTTTCTTCAGCTTCTCAATGAAATGTCCTGAGTCCTTAATGTATGTGTCGGTCTTCCCCACGTGTGGTTGGAGCAGAGAGGCCAAGTGTTTTGCCAGTTTATATGTCGGTGATCCAGGAGCGCTAACGATCGGTCTCAGTGGAACGTTGTTCTTATGGATCTTGGGTAATCCATACAGCCGAGGTGGTAGGGCTTCTGTGTTGCGCAGGTTTCTCTGTGTGTCCGCCGGCAGAGAAGACGCCTTGATCAATCGATTCGTATTCCGTGTGACACGTTGCGTCGGATCTGCGCTTAGTTTTCGGTACGTCGTCGGATTTAATAGGTCTCGGATCTTTTGCTCATAATCTTCGGTCTTCATTACGACGGTCGCATTCCCCTTATCGGCAGGCAGTACCAATATACTCTTGTCGGCGTTGAGATTTCTTAATGGCTTGTACCTCTTCTTTCTTCAGGTTGCAAGCTGGCGGTTTCGCTCGGCGCAGTATCCTGGCTGTTTCCGTGCGTATTTTCTCTGCCCTTTCACAAGGAAGGGCACGAATGGCTGCTTCAGTGTTGGCAACGGACCGATACCTGCACAAACTGTCAAACCACCACCCGAGCCAGAAAAGAGGCATGATTAGTACGCTCGTAACGAGAGCAGGACGAATATGTGAGCCGCAACACCTCAAACGAGAAATGCAACACCTGGAAACTGTCCTGAGGAGCAATGGGTACTCCACAAATTATATTAGAAGTGTAACTGAGCCAAACACTCGGCGAAGTAAGGAACCAGAAAACGAAATGTCGGGTACGGCCTTGCTGCCATACATTCCCAGAGTGACGGACAGAATCGGCCGTATATTGCGCAAACATGGCGTAAAGACGATTTTCAAACCGACAAGGAAGATCAAAGAGTGTCTTAGATCGGCAAAGGAGAAAAGAGACCCACTTGCAATGTCGGGAATATACCGCATACCATGCACATGCGGAAAAGTTTATGTCGGAATGACTGGACGATCCATTAACACCAGGATCAAGGAGCATAAGCGACATTGCAGGTTGTAGCAGGTGGAGAAATCGGCCGTGGCAGAACACGCACTGAATGAGACCGACCACGTAATAAAATTCGCCGACACGGAAGTTCTGGCTGTAGAGAACCACTATCACACGCGCTTGTTCAGAGAAGCTGTAGAAATACAAAAACACGCGAACAGTTTGAACAAGAAAGCCTTAAGGTAAACGGATCCTGGCTTCCCGTACTGCAGCGAACGACCGTCGCAGGTAGCAAGAGGAGAACCGCACCGGAAATGAGCGCGGAGAAGCCCTCGGACGTTGGCGCGCCAGGTACTTATAGTCTGCGGCCGCGAGCTCGGCTCCAGTTCACCACCGGCAATGGAGGGTGAAGCTTTGACAATGCCAGCCACTCGTGCTGGCGAAACGTCAGAAAAATCATTAGATGAACGTCGGCCGAAGAACCCGAGACAGAAGCCAAAAGGCAGTTTGTCAAAGTAGTGGGATTAGACAAGGTTGTAGTCTACCGCCCACATGACCTATTAATAAAATGGAAATTTGTAATTAACTCTGGCTTAAAAATATCATATAAAAGCAAGTGAACATTTGTTTATTCTTCGCTAAAATAAAAATAATGTCCTTTAGAGTAGTCGAAAGTACAAGATCAAAATTTTCGTGTACATCAAGATAATAGTAAAAGGAAACTAATTTAATAGTCTTGGAAATCTAATAGCTCATCTGTAATATCAAGATGTAGATAAAGAACTTGCAAAATTCCAGTATGTACTGTTAGCAAAATTTTAAAAAGTTAAGATGAGAAACTAAGGTAAATGCTATTAATCTATGCCAGTTCCTGTACTTCTCTACGCCAGTGAGCCCTTACCAAACGACAGAGAACTAAGGTTCAACCGTGTGAAATTTGTTTTCTGAAAGTTGTGAAACGATGGACAATTAGATAATATAAGAAAATGAGGGTATTGCAAAAGAGTTAAAAGTTGAACCCATAAATGATGTAATGAATAAATATAGAAGTATGTGGAAGGACCATGTGGAAAAATTTCCAGTCTAACTCATAATATATGTACCACATGGCAAAATAAATCCAGCATTACTCAAGAAAAGACGGCATGAATAAGGCTGACCCTCGTGTGTGGAACAAATAACTGATAGTGGTGATATTGATGATGACGATGATGGTAATATGACGATAATGTGCACAGTGAGGGACGCAAAACACGTTATTAAAATACATAATACATATATTCAAAATGGGAATATATGTAAAATTCCTTTCATAGACCATAACTGAAATGGTGCGCAACGGAGTGTAATAAGTAAGAAATTTGAAACAAATTTTCATTGATAATTAATATGAAACTTATCACAGACATGTAAATGTATGTGTGTAAAATCTATACAGTACTTATTTTCTGTTTATTTGCGACCACAACGCTGCAGAATTCTGGAAATGACTGTTATTTAATGTATTTATGTGTTACAATCGCTATTTCAGCCATTGTGCCATTGTCAAGTAGAGAAGGTCACAGTGTAGTGCGTCGACGCATACTTATGATTCTTAATAGAATGGTGTCCTTGTGTCAATCAGGTTAACATGTTTTATGTGCATATTAGAGAACCTCGCCAACCACATAAGACGCCGTAGCACGTAGTATAAGAATCCCTATCGAATTTATCGCATACGGCACTCATATTTTTCACTGTGTGTACGCAATATATGACATTAGACAACTGGGGCTTTATGACGATGAATATGCATTGACGCACTTCGTACTGAATTGCTGCATGAGAATGGCATAATATCCGAAATCTCTGCCGCAAATTAAAAAAAATTACAGTACACTTATTAATAGTCCACAAGGAAACTGACATTACTGATATACAATAATTACGCAGACCATTGCCGTTGCAGTGAAAAGTGCAGAAGTCAGATTTCATGTGACACGTTATTTCACATTGTAAATATACAACAGTTTTTGATATTAAGAAATTCGTCAGTAAATCTTTTATATTTCCCTTAAATTGCACTCGGAAGCGTAGCTAGGGGTTGTGGGAGGTGCGCTCCATACTGGGTACTAGCTCCTTATTAAGGGCGACAAAACTTGCTAGGTTCTGTGGCACGAATTATAAAAATATTTTTTTTAATCGTTTCATTCCTGACACGGGAGCGGCCGTGCAACTAGAGAGCTTGTGGACTGGCATACATACGAACATTTTACCGCTAAAATAGCGTCTGTACAAAAATTGTTCTCATACAGTACTTGGGTCAGTGATGTCAATTATCATCGAGACACTGACTTTGCACCAAGAACTGAGATCGTCAGTCGTTAGTGTGCACCGAAATGTTACTACAAGAAACCGATATACGAGTACGTTGCAAAACCATGGATCGCATAGCAGATCGTTTTGCTATTTCAGAGCCCAGAAATCTGAGAACCGTAACTTCCCAGGATTGTGAAACGTTTAGTTGACAGTTACGGAGACATTTCTGAAGGTACTATCCTAGCAGAAATTGGAAGGTTTAGATGATTTCTGCAAGCTGTCAAAAGTTCCAAAAGAAGAGACTCTTTGACAGACATCTTTAAGATTCTTACAGTTCGTGGTTGCTTCTGTATCGCTGGGCATCTGGCCTACAAATTAGTGTCTGTACTCGCCATAATGACGTCACTCCGAGGTGGCGAGCCGATAGAGCCCATATCGACGTCGCTATTTGGGAAGATATAAAATTTATGGGCGTTATCTTTTTACCAACACCATAATGTATACATCAACGCACTATGGCAATGCAGTTTTCATTGGGGCTCTATAGTCATGTTGCTTGTAGCCTCTTTCGGCTATGTTGATCCGTCCAGCACGTTACATATACACTGTTGTATAGGATTTATTTTGTTCTATTGCAGCGCTAACGTCCTGTTTCATTAGCGGACTCTACAGAGACGCACCAGAACTTGTAACACGGCTCGGTGGCAAATTTAATAAAGAACGGCAAGCAACATCGGGAGCAATCAGTCATATGTCATCTGAAAACTTAATCTGATCACTTGTCTGTGTAAGGGATGCAAGGAGAAGACCACCTGACGAAACACATGAATTCTCGCACTAAAGGGACACTTATTTTGTTCACTCTCTTGCGATGTCAGAAGTAGGGCGTGCGTCGTCTGTTTGGTGCTTCTGCCTGTTGCAATAGCTCTGGCGCTCATTTATTTCCGGGCTTCATTCACCGGAACCTGACACACTAAATGACATTTTCCGGTCTTTGAGGTTGCTGGCTGAGCTTGGAGCTCATTAATATTTCATGCAGCGCTTGGTCACATCGAATGGCGCAGAATAGAATCGATTTCGCATTAAGGAACCCGCAACGTCGCAGAATGCGTGGATATCCGTCCGCTGATACACATATCCCACCTGACACGGAGGCACAAAATTCACTTTTGTTCAAATGGTTCAAATGGCTCTGAGCACTATGGGACTCAACATCTTAGGTCATAAGTCCCCTAGAACTTAGAACTACTTAAACCTAACTAACCTAAGGACATCACACACACCCATGTCCGAGGCAGGATTCGAACCTGCGACCGTAGCAGTCCCGCGGTTCCGGACTGCAGCGCCAGAACCGCTAGACCACCGCGGCCGGCTTCACTTTTGTCTTTTGATGATTTCACCTGGTCGCTATTGAAAACAACGCTGGCAGACATCGTCAAACGACTGTAAAATGTCTTACTACATAAGCACATACCATTTCTGTTATTCCTACAGTAAACACTGTTGTCACTCACTACTCGCTACCATTACACAGAACACACCAAGATATGACCAGTGAGTAAATACAGTTACCAGTCACTTAAAAAGCCTGTCCGTATATAGCTTCAGCGGGTGAAACTCATCATTAGGAAAGCAGCGTTCTTGTTCATACAAGTGAAGCTACAGGTCCATATTTAATCAAAGCTGACGCTGCCCAGAAGGTAATAACTGATTCCTTTCAGTACCGAGGCAGCTGGAACGATGTGTGGCCGCTAAATTATTTGCCATTTGATTGTCTTGGGCAGCGACCACACACGGTCGAACTCTGTGCCACTTACATTCAAAGTCGCTGTTTCTAACACCTGTTGTTATTAAAATAACAGGGAGTGGATAATAATCAATAACCCTAGGCGACACGCGAGAATTAGATATTATGTTCGATTAACAGAACACGATAAGAAATATCATCATTCTTTTGCACAGAAGGCGCTCTTGAGGATGTAGTGCAGCATAAGATTGCGCGAGGTTGAATTTATCTTTCAGATCTAATCTACAGTTTTTTACCAAATAATTTTGCAGACTTTAGCACTAAACTGGGGGCAACGGCCTTGCCGCAGTGGCTACACCGGTTCCCGTGAGATCACCGAAGTTAAGCGCTGTCGGGCGTGGCCGGCGCTTGGATGGGTCACCATCCCGCCGCCACGTGCTGTTGCCATTTTTCGGGGTGCACTCAGCCTCGTGATGCCAATTGAGGAGCTACTCGACCGATTAGTAGCGGCTTCGGTCAAAGAATACCGTCCTAACGGTCGGGAGTGCGGTGTGCTGACCACACGCCCCTCCTTATCCGCATCCTCCTCGGAAGATGACACGGCGGCCGGACGGTCCCGGAAGGGCCACTTGTGGCCTAGAGACGGAGCTTTTTTTTTTTTTTTTTTTAGCACTAAACTTAAGCACTAAACTTAAAACTATCACCAACTAACCAGTATAGTCCAGAGTTCTGACTGTTCGCTCTAAATCGATAAAGTCGACATATTTTTAATTAAATAACCAATGTTGCAGCTAAATTAAATGATAAAATCACATGTACCAACTTGCCCTATGGGTGGGGTAGGATGGTCCAGGCAGCATTACTGTACTAGATATTTTTTATGAAGAGAAAAACAGTAAGGAGCTTTAATTACTTAGCTATAAAGGTGGTGAAACAATGTACCAATGTTTCCACGTAAAAATATCATGGAAACATTTAAAATACAAGCTGGACAAAATCAAGAACAAAAGCCAACCTGCCCCAGTCTCTGCAAGTATATTCAGTGTGTTTTTGTGTGGCTTTTATCTGATGGTTTTGAACTGTTGGGTTGGTGCATAAGTTCGTAGCGTTTTTCCATAATTTTAATAAATACCACAGATACACATAACAGAGGCTTTAGTCATCAATAATATATTCTTCTTCATTATTTACAACAATCTGCCGCGGCTGTAGAAATCATGTGGTTCTGAGGCGAAGAACTCTTCGAGCCATGTTGGGACCGAGCGAGGTGGCGCAGTGGTTAGCACACTGGATTCGCATTCGGGAGGACTGCGGTTCAAACCCGCATCCGGCCATCCTGATTTAGGTTTCCCGTGATTTTCCTAAATCGCTTCAAGCAAATGCCGGGATGGTTTCTTTGTAAGGGCACGGTCGACTTCCTTGCCCATCCTTCCCTAATCCGAAGGGATATATGACCTCGCTGTTTGTTCCCCTGCTACAAATCAACCAACCATGTCCGGAGCTCATTTTCATCCGGAAACGAAGTACCTTCAAGGTTGTTCGACAGAGAGCGGAATATGTGAAAATCTGACGGCGCAAGATCAGGTGACTAAGGTGGGTGCGGAATGGCTTCCCATCCCAACTCCTGTATAGTGTTTTTGTCAGTCTAGCAGAATGCGGGCGTTATCGTGGAGTAGCGTCACTTCACGCCATCTTGCTGGTCGTTGTTCTTGAACTGCGTCTACAAGGCGTCTCAGTTGTCGACAATAAATGTCAGCAGTGATGGTCACATCCCGGGGAAGCAATTTGTAGTACACCACACAGTTGCTGTTCCACCAGATGCATAACATTATCTTTTGTGGATGTGCGCAGATCTTTCTACGAGGAGTAGCTGCTTTTTTTTGGACTCAACCGTTGCTTTCTTTTCCTTATGTTAGCCTAAAGGTACCATTTCACTTCACTGGTAACGATACAGTAGAGGAATGACCGGTGTTGTTCACGACACAATTTTTGACGATCAAGCAACATGCACATATTGCCACCCGCTGATTTTCGTGATTTTGGTTTAGAGAATGCGCTACCCATAATACCCGATTTTTGGGCCTTCTCCATTACATGCAAATGTCGCACGATGGTGGAATGATCACAGTTCATCACATTTGCCAGTTCTGTACCCTGATGTGGATCAGCGTGGATTAAGGCGTTTAAACGGTCATCAAACCTGGAAGATCTTCTTGAACATGGAGGGTCACTATTGCCAGAACGGTCCTCCTTAAAACGAGAAACCCATTTTCTTGCCGTGCTGTGTCCGATGGTATTATCCCCACACACGGCGCAAATATTTCTGGCTGCCTATGCTACTGTCACCCCTCTATTGATATCGACCAAAAGATATGTTGGAAATGTTCCGATTTCTCCACTTGGCACTGCATTTTCTAGCGTCCAAAGCTCCATTCACCATCTCCAAATGGCAAAGTGACGATATGTAAACTCAAATAGCAACAGTGAACTACAGATAAAAAAGACCATCTTTAAACCCTTACCAACCGGAATGCCAGCATGCAAAACAGAAACACGACGAACTTATGCATCAACCTATTATTTCCTGTTTTCTTGTTGTTTAGTTTCTGGGTTGAAGATGCTAGAAGCCAGATAGAGGGGCTGCATGTAGTGTTGGGGATGTACGTTTTTACCACACCGGTGATCGGAGTGGTCCCCTTGAGAGAAGTTCGGTAGCTACAGGGCTTTAAATTATTGAATACGGGGTAGTGAGAAGTTGAGCCCTGCCTTGCGGCTGAAAGCGAGGCTGCCGACGCTTCTGTAGAGTGATCTTACCAGTTCCGTCAATCGACACACTTACTGCAGTGACACAAATGTATGACGTACACTGAGATGACAAAAGACATGGGACAGAGTTGTGCACACATACTGATGGCGGTAGTATCGCGTACACAAGGTATGAAAGGGCAGTGGATTGGCGGAGCTGTGGTTTGTACTTAAGTGAGACACGTGAAAAGCTTTCCGACGAGATTATTGACGCACGATGGAATTAACACACTTTGAAAGCGGAGTGGCAGTTGCAGCCAGACGCATGGGACAGCAGAAGTCAATGTCGGACGTACGACGAACGTATCCTTTAGGACGATGCGGCGAAATTTGGCGTTAATGGGCTGTGGCAGTAGACAATCGATTCGAGTGCCTTTGCTAACAGCACGACATCGCCTGCAGCGCCTCTCCTGGGCTCGTGACCATATCGGTTGCACCCTAAACACATCAGGGTACAAAACTGGCAAATGTGATGAACTGTGATCATTCCACCATTGTGCGACATTCTCTATACCAAAATCACGAAAATCAGCGGGTGGCAATATGTACATCTTTGCTTGATCGTCATCAATTGGTCGTGAACAACGCCGACTATTCCTATATCGTTATCGGTGAGGTGAAATAGTGTCTTTATCCTAACAAAAGGAAAAGTTGAGTCCAAAAAAGCAGCAACTCCTCATACAAAGATCTGCGCGCATCCACAAAAGGTAATATAATGAAGACGTATTACAAAGTAATGCTCCCTCACCGATTTCATTTGGTAAGAGCTGATGCTAGGGTTCGAGTGTGGGGTAGACCCCACGAAGCCATGGACCCAAGTCCATGCAAGCTGATGGGGGCTCCACAGTGATGTGGGCTGTGTTTACATGGATTGTTGACTGCAACTAGTTATGTTAGGCTACTAGGCTACTTGGAGACCATTTGCAGTATTCATGGACTTCCTGTTCCTAACCAACCATGAAATTTTTATGGCTAACAATGCGCTATGTCAGAACATTCTGGGTTATTTAGCCACCATGTCGCCCCACCCGAATCCCATCGGATATTTATGGGACATAATCGAGACGTCCTGCACAAAATCCTGCACCAACAACACTTTCCGAATTATGGACGGTTACGGAGGTAGCGTGGCTCAGCATTATTGCAAGAGACTTGCAAAGACTTTTTGAATCCGTGCCACGTGGAGTTGATACACTGCCCCGGGCAGGAGGTGGTCCGACGCGGTATTAGGAGTTCCTCATGACATTTGTCACCTCAGTCGGTGTACACGGTATATACAGCCCTGTAAAAGAACAATGGAGAACATTGTCCAAGAAATAAATTAGAATCCCCCAGGTCCGACCAAGGTTTCCGGTAGATATTCCTTAGTTGTCAGGCAACTGATAAGCCTCTCCAGTTTATTCCTAATTGGAAATCTCTCTGCCTCACTAACAGCTGGCATGGTAATTGGCTGAAAAAAAAAAAAAGGACGCGACTCTATAATGGACCGGAGCTAAAACAACCTTCTTAATTTTCTGTACATTAGAGAGAGAGAGAGAGAGAGAGAGAGAGAGAGAGAGAGAGAGAGAGATTGGGGTGGGGGTGGGGGGGGGCGCAGTACTGACAATAACTCTTGGTCGACCAATAAATGTTTGCGAGTAAATCTGCAGGTTAATACACCGCGTAATTTCGTCTCGGGCTCCTCCGCGTTGCCTCCGCGTTGCTTGTGCGAGGTGTTTTATCGCGGACGCGAGTGGGTGTTCGCTTGACGCCGTCGAACGAAGCCTTCCGAGGACGGACGAGAGCACCGTTTCGTCAGATAAGTTAGAAAGATCGATTCCACACTAGACAGAATGGAGCATGGATGGGGGGGGGGGAGGGGTTGGGGGAGCGGAAGCGAACGCCAAAACATTCCACAGTACATTTCAACGGAACGGGACGTCACCGTTGTCGTCAGTGTTTCTCAAGCGGTGGTGGTGGTGTCGTCGTGATCGTCCGCTGACGTCGAAAGTTAACGCATTTTCGCCGCGTTCACGTTGCAGATGTTCTATGCGGACTTGGATATTTTTCCATGAGTGTTTTTCTACGAGATATCTGGAAGTGAAAAATGGTATAGGATTACAAAACCTGGACAGAAAGATGTTTACACTTTGCCGAATAAATACTTAAATTGATGAAGCAGTTTTCATTAAATAATATTTAATTGAGATTGAAAAAGACGTCTCTGTTGTAGGAGGAAACTACGCTGTTTTTCCCGTTATTTATGTCTTAGTAGGAAGAAAACGCGATGTAGAAGGTAGAAAAACACTACGTAATGCTGTTTTAAATATTGCCTTTATCTTACAGATAGTAAAAAATTCCGTATTATATAGTTGAATGTTTATTTAGATTGTAACCACCAATGTTTCACCTATAAATTCTAGACATCGTCGGTGGATTATATTACACTGAACACCAAAAACTAGTTCATAGAGAGTAATGAAATTTCGGAAATACATTTGTCTAGGTAACATACAAACGTGCATGCATTGTGTTGTACAGATGCCGGATGTAAGTTTGTGGAATGGAGTTCCACACCTGTTGCACGTGGTGGGTCGATACAGGGACGATTAATGCTGTTTGTTGATGACACTGCAGTTGTCGTCAGATGATGCCCCATATGTGCTCGATTGGCGACAGATCTGGCGATAGAACAGGCCAAGGCAAGATGTCGAAACGTGTCAACACATGGTAGAACAGCCGCCGGGCGCACACTGCCTGTGCTGATACGTTTGTCGGTGTCTCTTGTGTGGAGCGGAAGACCCGTGTTTTCTGCTTCGCACCAAGGTTTAAAACAATATACAAAGCTAAGGAATGGTTTACTATTCACGTAATCAAAGCTGAAGGTTTTATAATTCACCAAAAAAAGGTTCAAATGGCTCTGAGCACTATGGGACTTAACTGCTGAGGTCATCAGTCCCCTAGAACTTAGAACTACTTAAACCTAACTAACCTAAGGACATCACACACATCCATGCCCGAGGCAGGATTCGAACCTGCGACCGTAGCGGTCGCGCGGTTCCAGACTGTAGCGCCTAGAACCGCTCGGCCACACCAGCCGGCACAATTCAACATATGAGCAATAAAATGTGAAGGTAAACTCCCGCTGCCATTGGCACCCTTCCGATCGCCGTGTCGTCCTCTGGCAGTGGCGTCACTGGGTGCTGTCTGGAGGGCGTGGGGTGAGCGCACCACTCTTCTTGCTGTTGTCAGCTTTTGTGATCTGTAGCAGCCACTTCTCAATCAGGTAGCTCTCATTTAGCCTTGCGAGTCTTAATGCTCCCTCCAACCACGGAAAAATCCCTGGCACTCGAACCGGTGTCCTCTGCATAGCAGTCAGTCCGCCGACTGCTCAGCTAGAGTCCCGGACGAGCAATAAAATATATTTCGCGGTAATATAGCTCTAATTATACGAGGTGTGGCTAGAAAAAAAACCGGACTAGTACTGGTGAAACAATAAAACGAATGCAATAAGGCTGAAAGTCGCGTGGCCTGTCACGTGACTCTCGCTCTGCCTACTGCTCGAGTTTCATCAGCCTCCTGCACTCAGTCTGCCCGTGGCGTCTGTTTTAAGTAGTTGACGTTTTGTCTGTGCGTCGGAAAATGTTGAGTGTACAGAAAGAACAGCGTGTTAACATCAAATTTTGTTTCAAACTAGGAAAATCTGCAAGTGAAACGTTTGTAATGTTACAACAAGTGTACGGCGATGATTGTTTATCGCGAACACAAGTGTTTGAGTGGTTTAAACGATTTAAAGATGGCCGCGAAGACACCAGTGATGACACTCGCACTGGCAGACCATTGTCAGCAAAAACTGATGCAAACATTGAAAAAATCGGTAAACTTGTTCGACAAGATCGCCGTTTAACAATCAGAGCAGTGTCTGAGTTAACAGGAGTTGACAAGGAAAGTGTCGAACAAGTTTACCGATTTTTTCAATGTTTGCATCAGTTTTTGCTGACAATGGTCTGCCAGTGCGAGTGTCATCACTGGTGTCTTCTCGGCCATCTTTAAATCGTTTAAACCACTCAAACACTTGTGTTCGCGATAAACAATCATCGCCGTACACTTGTTGTAACATTACAAACGTTTCACTTGCAGATTTTCCTAGTTTGAAACAAAATTTGATGTTAACACGCTGTTCTTTCTGTACACTCAACATTTTCCGACGCACAGACAAAACGTCAACTACTTAAAACAGACGCCACGGGCAGACTGAGTGTAGGAGGCTGATGAAACTCGAGCAGTAGGCGGAGCGAGAGTCACGTGACAGGCCACGCGACTTTCAGCCTTATTGCATTCGTTTTATTGTTTCACCAGTACTAGTCCGGTTTTTTTCTAGCCACACCTCGTACACTAACGTGTAGAGGCTGCTGCTTCATTACTGTATTCTTAAACTTCTTAAACCTTTTCTTGACGTAGTGTTTCCCAGCCGTAATAAACTTCGTAAAATACACTGCCGGAAGGAAAGTTAATACACCTGGATAGACAACATCGATTTTGAACCACGTGAGCGAGTTTGAAATGAGTCAAATTTTCGGAGTAGCGGGGGGGGGGGGGGGGGGGGTTCTTTCGGAGAATTGCCACACAATTTGTAAGTGCCGCGTCTGTTGTGCAACGATGCTGAAATCAGTAGTCACGAGAACATTCTCATTAGCCACAGACGAAGTTCTGGGCGACCACCCAGCACAGACGCTAGGCATGATCGTCGTATTGTAAGGGCAGCTTCGGCAGTTCGTAAAGCTACCACAGCACAGGTAAGAGGGCTTGTGAGCCCATACGTGTCAACACGAACTGTTGCGACCCGGTTATTAGCCGTGGGCCGTGGGACTACGACGAGGGCAGGCACACTTCTAGCCCGTCTTCCACTCACGCCACAGCATCGAAGTGCACGGCTCGACTGGTGCTGTCAGACGATCACTTGTAACATGGAATGGTGCGTCGTGGTCTTCAGCGCTGAAAGCAGACTCTACCTGCACGCAAGTGACGGTTTGCGCGTACGACGTAGACCTGGTGAGCACTGTCTCGTAGAGCGCATTCGTCCAAGACACATTGGCCTCAGCTTAGGATTTACGGTCTGGGGTGCGATAAGCTTCGGCTCTCGTTCACCTTTAGTGTTTCCGGAGGTGAAGCTAACCAACGCTCGGTACGTGCAGTGTTGTTAGATCCCTTGTTACGCCGTCCTTGGCCGTGAAACTCAACGTGTTCTGCAAGACGTGCATCGGCTTCCGTGGCCAGCTCTATCTCCGGACTTACAATCGAGCACGTATGGGATATGAAGGAACGAGAAATGGCTGCCGGCCGGGGTGGCCGAGCGGTTCTAGGCGCTACACTATGGAACCGCGCGACCGCTACCGTCGCAGGTTCGAATCCTGCCTCGGGCATGGATTGTGTGTTGTCCTTAGGTTAGTTAGGTTTAAGTAGTTCTAAGTTCTAGGGGACTGATGAAATCAGAATTTAAGTCCCATAGTGCTTAGAGCCATTTTGGGCCAAACTGTGGCTTTCCGATATCAGTGATTTCTGTGATTGCTACTTTTCGGTAACTGGTTTTTTGGTTGTGATTTGTCACAATTCTAATGACTTTTTACGAAATCATAACACGTATACCTCTGCACCCTACCAACGTTAGAATGTTCCTTCTGTTATTAATCACAAGCAACAGCTATCAGACACTGGCAAGTATATCTCCAAACTAGTTTATCTGGTCAGGTGAACAGTGACACTCCAACAGAAGCGATACGTCGTCGCCTGTAATGTGTGCAAACTGACCAGTTCAGCAGTGTGTTATTGAAGTCATTATGTGATCGATCATTGATAAATGTGAAATACACTGGAAGTGAATAACGAAAGTTCCAAACCGCCTTCTTAAAGCCGTCTAGCACACCAAAATTTTCTGCCATATACCTTAGTTGACAGGACTCTGTTATGTGTTTTAAGCTGATGATATACAAATGAAAAGAGTGAGAAAAATGGACCTTTCAGTTAAATGTTGAGATCGGGAATAGTTTAACTGTAATACTTGATGATACACACACAATTTTACTAATGTACAGCAGTGCTGAAATACAATATCAGTGTTGTGAACACACTATTGTTAAACGTTTGGTAAAAGTCACGTAATGAGCTCCTTCCCTCTGCCCTTGCTTTTATCGTAATTTAAGAACGACATATATGCGCATAATACGCACCAAAGTACTCGTCGGAGCATTGTCCATTATTTAACGTAAGTTTACTGGGTTTAAAATTTCGTATTTCTGGGGATGCACAGTCTCCAGATACTTAATAAACGTAAATATGGTCCGTAGTATGCTGTAAAGTGATTTTAATTTAATCGTGCGATTAGCTAATTTCGACTACATGTCACTGTCGAACACTTGTAAAACGAACAGGGAAAAGCACTACATTGTCTACCTGCATCGCATGTGTAAAGTGTTAAAGTGTTAGCTATACTTGCTATGGAGGTAGGCCATGTAATGGTTTTCCCTGTTGGTTTTACAAGCGCTTGACAATGACAAGTAGTCGAAATTAGCTAATCGCACGATTACATTAAAATCACGTTACAGCCTACTACGGACCATGTTTACGTTTATTTCCTGGATATACCTTGCTTTAAAAAAAAAGTACCTTAAGGTGTTTAAATATGGCGAGAAAGTGAACATCAGGTTACGCCAAGGGTCAGTCTGTTACCACAACTTTTTTTTCGTGTACACATTCATTGGCTTCGCGAACTCACAACCAGATTACTATCTTCGCCTTAACCTAGACCTCGAGCAACGCTACAGATCAGTCACAAGATTTCATGCCGGGAGGGAGGGGGGGGGGGGGGAATTCTAATCAAACGTTTCAGCACTACTCCCAGGGAAAACGAGTGTAAAATTTTTCTCACAGCAAATTATTCTGGAAGCAAATTATCTTCTTGGTTCATTTATTCGACAGTGGATATGTTTTACATCGATAGCGTGAAAGACAAAGTCCCTAGAACGAAATACGAACGTCAGTCAACGAATGGCACATGGCGTTGAATGTTATAATGCTGCTTTTATTTGTTGCTTGTGACTTCTTTTCTTGAAAACAGTAGAAATAACATCATAACAGTAAGTGCTCGATTACGCGACACAGTGTTGTAGAGCAAAGACTTTTCTCTGACCTACATCAAGGCGTGCAGAAGACACAACTGCAACCCAGCCCAGCCGTCTTGACAAGGAGAGAGGGATTTCATAAAATTCAATTTGTAATTCCGATCGCAGATTCGGAGTGCCGGTGAAATTACGAATTAGATGATACGGACCACAGGCTGCTCAGATTACTACTTCAAAAGCTGATGAAATTAAATGGTCGATAAATGACATGAAATCAATTTCCCCAGTAATCAGAGACAACCATGGGACTGGCTGAACCGAAAACTATCGTCTCGTCGGGGCGGAGTAATTTTCCGGGTCCCGGGTTAAGTATTCGTAATAATTTGCAAGATGGAGAAATTGTACAGAGGCCACCGAGCCGTTACTTTAAATTAAAAGCCACACCTTCTACGAGGGCTAGGGATATCAGACTGTCTCGCCCTTTGCCAATTCAGTTCCAACAACATGTAAGCTGAGAGACCGGGCTATCGGTGGCCAGAACAAATCGTAACTGCCACCCTTGTTAATTTGGCGACGGGGTCCTCTTTGTGCCGGCTGACCCTCCTGTGATGATGCTGCGTCCGCATTGACAAAGCTGACGAGAGACGCCCCCGCCTGTTCGGTCGGTCGCAGTTCTTAGTCGGAGCTACTTCGTGATCAGCACTAGCACGGGCGATGTAGGGTCTTCATATGTCTTCTGACATTGTAAATGATTCACTTTTACTGTACTGGGACAAAGATGCATGAGTGCGCTGCACGAGTACAACCTTGACTCTGTGTTAATATAATATGTGGTGTTCTTGGTCGCTAGTCAGTTTTGCAGCGCGGATTCATTCTTATCAGAGCCACAGCGGTGAGCAGTTGAGCTTTTAGAGAGGGAAGTCTGATATTTGTGAATCTGGGATATCTGTAATACATCTACATGCTTACTCTGCAATTCACATTTAAGTGCCAGGCAGAGGGTTCATCGAACCATTTTCATACTACTTCTCTATCATTACACTCTCGAATGGCTCTTGGGAAAAAGGAACACCTAAATCTTTCCGTTCGAGCTCTGATTTCTCTTATTTCATTATGATGATCATTTCTCCAGGCGTAGGTGGGTGTGAACAAAATATTTATGCATTCGGGAAAGTTGGTGATTGAAATTTCGTAAATAGATCTTGCCGCACACAATTAGTTTCTTCTGGGACTTAATTACATTCATTTTCATTATTTCAGATTCAGCATTTCACCTAGATTAAAATGTTGTGTCACGACACTTTTCACATGTACAACGCTGGGCCATCCAACAGTCAGTATTGTTCAGCAGTTGAATACGACAACCAAAGCACACGTTAAACGAAGAAAAAGTTTTTGAAAAAAGAATATTCATTGTCTCATATGCAGATAAATTACATAGAAAACTTACAGCGCCGCCGCCATTTTCATATATGTAGGCATGCTTTGTGTTCTTGGTAGCCCTCGTGGATTTTGTAGTTCGTGTTATTATTATTACTTCTGCTCAGTGATACAGTTCTTGATTATTTTGGTTGTTTTTTCGTAGTGAAGCTTCCGCTATCCTCTCCGTCGATAGGCATGTTGAAGCTATCCATGCTCCAACTACAAGTAAATTCTGCTGCCCTTGCGTGGGCTTCAGTCAACACCGATCTCTTGGCTGTTAATTATTTCCAATGAAATTCTCAGCTTGGACTTCCTCCTCCTCCTCCTCCTCCTCTCTCTCTCTCTCTCTCTCTCTCTCTCTCTCTCTCTCTCTCTCTCTAAACAGTGGCTGGATGAGTCATTCTCAATCACTATCATGCAGCTGTTACTATTAATTTGTCTCGATCTGCAGCGATACGCTGTTCGTGCCACGTTATGCCTTTAAATTATGTGTGAAACACCCGCTATTAGAATGTAACAGGCTATCTAGCATTTCTTGTGTTTATGATCAACACATTGGACTTTTTACCTGATCTTCTGCTCTGTAGTATTCCCCTGTTACTTCATGTAAAAAGTTCTATTTAGAACGGTTGTTGGAACTAGATGCATGGGACATTTCAGAAATCGTTAGGGAATTCAGTATTCCGAATTTCACAGTGTCAATAGTGTGCCGAGAATACAAAATTTCAGACATTATCTCTCCCCACGGACAACGCTGTGGTCGACGGCCTTCATTTAACGACCGAGAACAGCGGCATTTACGTAGAGTTGTCAGTGATAACAGACAGCCAAAATTGCATGAAATAACCGCAGAAATCAATGTTGGACGTATGACCAACATATCCATTGAGACAGTGCGGGGAAATCTGGCTTTAATAGTCTTGTGGCAGCAGACGACCGACACGAGTGCCTTTCCTAACTGCGTGACATCCTCTGCAGCGCTGCGCCGAGTAGCCGCACCTTGCCACGGTTCGCGCGGATCCACCCCCGTCAGAGGTTCGAGACCTCCCCCTGGCATAGGTGTGTGTGTTCCCCTTAGCATAAGTTAGTTTAACTTAGATTACGTAGTGTGTAAGACTAGGGACCGATGACCTCAGCAGTTAGGTCCCATAGGAACTTACCAGAAATTTGCAAATTTTTTTCGCTGCAGCGCCTCTCCAGGGCTCGTGACGATATCGGCTAGACACTATACGACTGGAAAACCGTGACCTGGTCAGATGATTCCCGATTTCAGTTGGTAAGAGCTGATGGTAGAGCCCGAGTGTAGCGGAGACCCTACGATGCCATGGCCCCGAGTTATCAACAAGGCGTAGTGCAAACTGGTGGATGGTGCATACTGGTGTCGGCATGTTTACATGGGATGGACTGGGTCATGTGGTCCAACTGAACCGATCATTGACTGGAAATGATTATGTTCGGCTACTTGGACACCATTTGAAGCCATTCGTGGACTCCACGTTCCCAAACAACAGTGGAATTTTTATGGATAACAATGCGCTGCACAGTAGTTCGTGATTGCTTTGAAGAACATTTCGAGCGATTGGGTTGGCGCCGGCAGCTGTGGCCGAGCGGTTCTAGGCGCTTCAGTCTGGAACAGCGGGACCGCTACGGTCGCTGGTTCGAATCCTGCCTCGGGAGGACGACGGCTCAATCCCGTGTCCGGCCATCCTGATTTAGGTTTTCCGTGATTTCCCTAAATCAAATGCCGGGTTGGTTCCTTCGAAAGGGCACGGCCGACTTCCTTTCCTAATCCGATGATACCGATGACCTCGCTGTCTGGTCTCCTCCCCCGAAACAACCCAACCAATCAACCTGCCTCGGACATAGATGTGTGTGATGTCCTTAGGATAGTTAGGTTTAAGTAGTTCTAAGTTCTAGGGGACTGATGACCTCAGATCTGAAGTCCAATAGTGCTCAGAGGCATTTGAACCGTTTTTGATTGGGTTGGCCATCCAGACCGCCAGACATGAATCACAACCAACATTTATGAGACATAATCGAGAGCCCAGTTCGTGCAGAAAATCCTGCACCGGCACCACTTTCGCAATTATGGACGGCTATAAAGGTAGCAGGCATCATGGCTCAATATTTCTGCACGGGACTTCCATGGACTTGTTGAGTCCATGGCACGCGGAGTTGCTCCACTATGCTGGGCAAAAGGAGGTCCGCTACAATATTAGGAGATATCCCACGAGCCGCGCAGGATTAGCTGAGCGGACTAAGGAGCTGCAGTCATGGACTGTGCGGATGGTCCCGGCGGAGGTTCGAGTCCTCCCTCGGGCATGGGTGTGTGTGTGTGTTTGTTCTTAGGATAAATTAGGTTAAGTAGTGTGAAAGCTTAGGGACTGGTGACCTTAGCAGTTAAGTCCCATAAGATTTCACACACATTTGATCATTTTGAGATATCCCACGACTTTTGTCACATCGGTATTATGCTTCGTTCACTTGTCACTTGTGATTTCTACTTGTGACTGAAATCACGTTCAGATACTACTGACTTGTTGCGAAAACTGTGATTTCTCAGTCACTTGTGATTTGTAACAGATACGTGATTTCTTGCCCCCCCCCCCCCCCCTACTTCCTAGTGTCGTATGAAGACACACCATTCCACGGCGGCCTTTCCCCCCGTTCAGTTATCGTCGCAATCGAATCGGCCTTTGTAGACAGCGGTCTTATTTTAAAAATAAATGAACTGGTGCAAACGAAGGGAATGGGAATGGTGGAAGGAGTTATGCATCGATCGCTCGTCGCGTGCGGAAGGGCGAAGTGTAGGCGGCGGCCGTGAGGCGCTGCGACGCGACGCGCGGCCATTAACAGGTGGTTCACTGCTGGCTGCCTGCCACTCGATTCATTAAGCTGCTGCTGCTGCTGCTGCTGCTGGCGGCTGCGAGGTGCATTTTACAAGCGGCGCGCTGCGCTCGCAGGGCAGTAATTGGAGCGTTGCACGCCCGCGTCGTACTGCCTCCGCCACCGGCGCGATTGAGGCTCTGATTAACCTCTGCAATCTGGCCGCGACTCGCGCCTAATTCTCGCTGCGCCGCGGCGGTGATTAAACGCGCGCGGCGACTCCGCACTTGGCGGCCCGCAGTTAGGCAGGCGTGTCTGCCGGGGACGCCGCGATCCAATCAGCGAGCGTCGGCGCAATTAAAGCGTGATCAACTGGTATGATCGGCTGCGCCGCGCGACAACTCACTGAATTTAACGCGGTCCGGCGGTGCGACCCGAGGCTGCGAGCATCTGCCGCGACAGCTAAATAGATGGCGCCGTTCCTCTCCCTGGCCATTGTCTCCTCCCCCCTGAACGAACGAGCAGTCAATAGTTCGCCGAGGCGGCTGTGTTTTCCTCCTAATTATTTCTTCTCACTCTCACTCGTGTTGACTCCAGCTGATGAGGTGAGCGATAACAAAACTGAACTGCGCTTTACACGCTACAGCTGTACGTGTACGTCATTCAAAGAGAAAGAACAGATTCAGTTGATTGTTACGGACAAACTATAAAAGACAGAAGCACCTGCCCATGTCACATTCATACCACAGTGCGCTTTCGAGTCACTACTCGGCTTCGCAGCTGCCACGTGAGTACTGGACCTGGTCACCAACAAAGCATCAGTCACACGAGGGCAGAGAAGTGTCCTACACTACTGGCCATTAAAATTGCTACACCACAAAGCTGACGTGCTATAGATGCGAAATTTAACCGACAGGAAGAAGATGCTGTGATATGCAAATGATCAGCTTTTCAGAGCATTCACAGAAGGTTGGCGCCGGTGGTGACACCTACAACGTGCTGACATGAGGAAAGTTTCCAACCGATTTCTCATACACAACAGCAGTTGAACGGCGTTGCCTGGTCAAACGTTGTTGTGATGCCTCGTGTAAGGAGGAGAAATGCGTACCATCACGTTTCCGACTTTGATAATGGTCGGATTGTAGCCTATCGCAATTGTGCTTTATCGTATCGCGACACTGCTGCTCGCGTTGGTCGAGATCCAATGACTGTTAGCAGAATATGGAATCGGTGGGTTCAGGAGGGTAATACAGAACGCCGTGCTGGATCCCAAAGGCCTCGTATCACTAGCAGTAAAGATGACAGGCATCTTATCCGCATGGCTGTAACGGATCGTGCAGCCACGTCTCGATCCCTGAGTCAACATATGGGGACGTTTGCAAGACAACAACCATCTGCACGAACAGTTCGACGAAGTTTGCAGCAGCATGGAATATCAGCTCGGAGACCATGGCTGCGGTTACCCTTGACGCTGCATCACAGACAGGAGCGCCTGCGATGGTGTACTCAACGACGAACCTGGGTGCACGAATGGCAAAACGTCATTTTTTTCGGATGAATCCAGGTTCTGTTTACAGCTTCATGATGGTCGCATCCGTATTTGGCGACATCGCGGTGAACGCACATTGGAAGCGTGTATTCGTCATCGCCATACTGGCGTATCACCCGGCGTGATGCTATGGGGTGCCATTGGTTACACGTCTCGGTCACCTCTTGTTCGCATTCACAGCACTTTGAACAGTGGACGTTACATTTCAGATGTGTTATGACCCGTGGCTCTACCCTTCGCTCGGTCCCTGCGAAACCTCACATTTCAGCAGGATAATGCACGACCGTATGTTGTAGGTCTTGTACCGGCCTTTCTGGATACAGAAGGCCAGCACATTCTCCAGATCTCTCACCAATTGCATACGTCTGTTCAATGGTGGCCGAGCAACTGGCTCGTCACAACACGCCAGTCACTAGTCTTGATGAACTGTGGTATCGTGTCGAAGCTGAATGGGCAGTTGTACCTGTACACGCCATCCAAGCACTGTTTGACTCAATGCCCAGGCGTATGAAGGCCGTTATTACGGCCAGAGGTGGTTGTTCTGGGTACTGATTTCTCAGGATCTATGCACCCAAATTGCATGGAAATGTAATCACATGTCAGTTCTAGTATAATATATTTGTCCTATGGATACCCGTTTATCATCTGCAATTCTTCTTGGTGTAGCAATTTTAGTGGCCAGTAGTGTACTTAGGCTGTTGGAGTGTGCGACAACACCTCAGTGAATGCACTGTGTGTGGTACTTGAAATATGACCGATAGATATCACGATCAAATACAGAGCTGCAAAGTACTTGTTAACTCTTGGGAGGCTAGACAAGGTACACATAATAAACGGTGTACTAACAAAGATGACACGTCACCTTAAAAGTTAGCGTTTGGATACATGGCAAGGTGAGTGAGATGTAAATGATAATGGATGTAGACTATACTGCTTCCTCCCTGACAATAAGGGAGTGGTTAAGAATGAAACATATCGATCCCAGCCGCGGTCTGGTATATTTCGTAACTGGGCACGGACCTTATGCACTCCAGTCGCCTGAGACAGACACATACGGGGAAGAAGATTCCCAGAACACGCTATCTTGTTCTGCGGGCAGTACTCGAGGAATACACATACACTACACTTAGACTAACACTGGAACAGACATGCATACGCACACAGCAATAAGAAACGGATGGGCACAACTAAGTGCATTAACAAATGGTGTTTCAAAATAACACACGCATAATACCTGCGGACACGACATAACGACATGCCCGTATGCAACGTAACAACAATCTCCAGAGGGTGAACAGCGACACCCACAGCGACAGCGAAAACAGTGACACTGAAAAACAACAACAGGAGGAGGAGGTAGGAGGAAGATGGGACGTAACAGCAGATAAGACACGTAGAATTTTGAATGAGACATAGCATGCCAAAATGCCCTAACAAATTGTAGCTATCAGTCAAATAATAGTTAAGGATACCAAATACTAGTGTAAATGATGCTGGCAATCTAGCCAAGAAAGAACCCAGTGTTGTACATGGATGACTACCTGAGTTAATACAGTGGATTAGCAACACCATTCTCTACTACCAACTGTCAACTATTTTGTTGTGACTGGCGGTCAAGAACTCGAAGAAACAATTCCGAGGTATTCACCGACAGTCACAGTCGGTGATGGCACTAATAAATCTCTCTTCTATCCTATCATCTTTTTACATTCTTCTTAAAACAACAAATTTCTGTTTGTGTTCCAGGTTGTTGTTATTTTAAAAAGGTATTATTCTTTGTCAAACGTTGAAGATAAAAGCAAAACAAAAACAACAAAAAAGACGACGAAATAAAACTGTAATATGTACGACCTGTTTTAAAAAGCAAGCAACACCTCTTCAAATTTCCTGTAAATAAATAAATAATGTTACTCGGTAGAGAAAGGTTCAAAGTTCTACATTTGCACAGACACTACACCATACCCTCAACAATAACACCATGCGTTACTCGAGAAATATAGAAACGGTAGTTCATTTCATTCCACAAGCGAACCACAGGTCCGTGTTTATTGAATCTACATCTTCAACATTTCGATTTCTCAGGGCTTGAAGATTAGCTGCCGTAGGTGGGACAAAGACACTCTCTGTTACGTGCCACAACAGAAAAATAAAATCACAAGTTGTTAGATCTCGTGAACCGGGAGCCAAAAGCAACTAACAAGATCTTGCTGTCCAGCTCTTCCAATGCAATATTGTGGGATGGTGTTTTTAGATACCGCCGAACCTCAAGGTGAAAGCCGGGCGGGGCGCCGTCATGCATAGAAATGAAATCGTTGGAATGTTGGTGAAGTTGAGAAAACAACCAATTTTCCTGTCAATGTTTTCTCCGCAAAAAAGAAAGGTTCATAAATATTGTGGGCAGAAGCGCCACAAAACGCCTTCAGTTCCGGTGAGTCTCTTTCATGTTCGACGACGCCGCCTGGATATTGTGACCTCCCCAAATTCTTACACTATGGCGGTTGACTTTGCCCGATAGATGAGTCGTTCGCAAAAAGTATTTCTTACACACCAGGAAGAAATTCGTAGCTTCTGTTATGGTCGCCGGGACGCATTTTGTCTAGTAACTGCAATTGTAAGGCTTTACATGCAGGCATCGTTTCAGAACACGCCACGCCATCGTTTGAGGAAGTTGAAGTTTCTGGCCTGCCCGTCCTGTGGACCTCCCAGGAATTTTTGTGAACGCACCTCGAATCCCCTCGGATGTTTTCATCAGTCGTGCGTGGCTGATCAGTACTCTCCCCGTTGCTTATTCAACCAACATTCAAAAATGCCAGTCATAAATATGCTTGAGCAGAGGCGGCTTCTTGCTGAATTCACGGCAGCCTGCACGTTGCACATGTACAGTGGATTGAATTCGCGCAAATTACAGGACACAAAATGATTTATCTTGTGGTGTAGTCGCCGCATTGATACGAACAAACAACAGCGTAGCTGTGTTAAAACTTTGAACTTTCCTCTGTCTAGTAACGTGCGCAATGAGTTTCCATCTTTTATAGTTTGTCTGTGATAAACAACTGAAATCTGTTCTTTCTTTTTGAATCACCTTTTGTTAATACGTTGCCATTATTATGTCCACGCCAAATACCGCGAAACCTTGGTCGTCTGCTACGCCAGATTTCGCCGCTCTGTCGTAACGAATACTTTTCGTCATACGTCCCACATTGATATCTGCTGTTTTTCCACGCGTTGTCGCTTGTCTGTTAGCACTGACAAATCTATGCGAACGCCGCTGCTCTCGGTCGTTAAATGAATGCCGTCGGTCCCTGCGTTGTCCGTGGTGCGAAGTAATGCCTGAAATTTCGCATTCTCGGCACACTCTAGACACTGTGGATCTCGGAATATTGAATTCCCTGACGATTTTCGAAATGGATTGTCCTATGCGTCTAGCTCCAACTCCCATTCCGTCTGTTAATTGTCGTCGTGCGGCTATTATCACGTCGGATACCTTTGCACATGAATTACATGAGTGCAAATGACAATTCCGCCAAAGCATTAGCCATATATACCTTGTGTACGTGACACCACCGCCATCTGTATTTGTCGATACCGCTATCCCATGACTTTGTCGCCTCACGTCACTGTAGATGCACATGCAGTCCACTCTAAATGTATTAAGTGTGTGTGTGTGTGTGTGTGTGTGCGCGCGCGCGCGCGCTTGCGCCCCTAGACTTACAACTACTTAAACCTAACTAACCTAAACCGAGCGAGGTGGCGCAGTGGTTAGCACACTGGACTCGCATTCGGGAGGACGACGGTTCAATCCCGTCTCCAGCCATCCTGATTTAGGTTTTCCGTGATTTCCCTAAATCGTTTCAGGTAAATGCCGGGATGGTTCCTTTGAAAGGGCACGGCCGATTTCCTTCCTAATCCTTCCCTAACCCGAGCTTGCGCTCCGTCTCTAATGACCTCGTTGTCGACGGGACGTTAAACACTAACCACCACCACCACCTAACTAACCTAAGGACATCACACAAATCCATGCCCTAGGCAGGATTCTAACTACTATATGAGCTTTCGCGAGCATGTACACGAGATAGTGTTATATTTACTGTTAAACAGGAAATGCATTTCGTCGGTTCTCTCCCTTGGCATGCGGGAAATTGTGAACTACGACTTTTTGAAACACTTACGAGCTACAAAATATATTAGTTTTGTCCTCCTTGCTGTAAAGGAACGGCTTTCAGTCACGAGGCACGGTTGACGGCAGGAGGAAGCGAAGGACGAGTAACCCGCGACTGGATTAATAACCAGAGCGTGGAGAACAGGTCGTGCTGCGGAAAGTATGCGCACCTCGGTGGGGGGGGGGGGGGGGGGGGAGCAGACGGCTCGCCTCCCCCGCGCCGCTCCGTCGCTTCCCCAGCACAAAAGAGGCGGCCAAAGTTGCTCCTTTTGTGTCGGACGCGGCTTTTCACTGCCGACCAATATCCTGCGCGCAGCCGCCGCGTTAGCGGGCCGTCGTAGAGTGCACTTAGCCCAGGAGCCGCGGCGCGCGAGGCCGTCCTGTCGGCGCTTACCCGAGGAACATTTCTGACGCCACTCCTCCGACTGCGATGCTCGCGTTCGCATTCGAAACACAAATCTCATTTCGAACCCAAATCTGCCTTCAGGACAACGAGGCTGTGGCCCATAATGACTGCTTAAGCTGGGTTTCCACAGGCCACTAAAGGTGCTCCACCAATGGCCTTTGCCGGCCGTGGTGGCCGTGCGGTTCTAGGCGCTTCAGTCCGGAACCGAGCGACTGCTACGGTCGCAGGTTCGAATCCTGCCTCGGGCATGGATGTGTGTGATGTCCTTAGGTTAGTTAGGTTTAAGTAGTTCTAAGTTCTAGGGCACTGATGGCCTCAGATGTTAAGTCCCATAGTGCTCAGAGCCATTTTTGAACCAATGGCCTTTATGGTGCCGAAATGGCTAGTGGCTGGGGTTAGGAATGTCTGTAGTACACTCCTTTATCTATCCCAGCACAGGCAGCCTGCCGTACAGTCCCGTCACCGTTAACCATGGTGACTTCATGCTGCACGGGTGGCTGCGGTATTTCTTCCTAACAAGAGCTACCTGTCAGATTGTAAGCACACCGCGTGAAACATTAGTGTCCCCCCTCCAAAAATAAAAAAAAATAAAAAGGAATGGTAGGGTTCAACATCACATCGACATCGAAGTCATTAGAGACGGAGTATTAGCTCGGAATGATGCCGTGCTCTCTCCAATTAACCATCCTCTCAAATTAATCAGGGTTCCATTTCCGGCGGGGTCAGGGATTTTCACCTGCCTCGAGATGACTGGGTGTTTGCGGTGTGCTCATCATTTCATCATCATCATTCATGAAAGTGGCGAGATTGGGCTGAGCAAAGATTGAGCGCCAGACAAACCAAACATCATCATCATCAAATTAACCCTCCAGATATTTGCCTCTAGCGATTTGGGGGAAATCACGGAAGACCTATTACCGGATGCGGATTTGAAGCAACTTCCTCGATAATGTGGGTCCACTGCGCCGTCTTGCTTGGTAACCCCAGAAGACGTCACTCTCGTACCCTGCAACACCACTTCCACCCTCGATAGTGGCTTCCATTCGGTGGGGAGCAGAGCTCACAAAATTCAAAATTCTTCAGATCCGTGATCACGTCCGTAGAGTTACCGAACTGCTATGTATCACGCGCTGTTCCAAATAATGGCAGACATTTCCCATGCGATTAAGATCGGCTGATTTAATGGGTCTTGCATGCTACGATAGGATGCCTGCGTGTTCATGAAACCAGGAACGGCGTGCATGGCAGCACTGTGAATACAGTTGTTGTTATTTTAGCAAACGGGAGTGTTAACAGCTTGTTCATCACTGATATGTAGGAGAAAGGGCAGAAAACGTCCATCGAAAACGTTGGAAAAAAAAAACATTATGGTTCAACTTCATGGCAACCTGAATGACTGGGAGCAAATACGAAAATCACCCTAAAACAACCCACAACCACCCACAGCGCGAACTACACGCTCCACTTGCAACTCGACGGACCACACTGCCAGCTTCCAGGCGGCTACTGTGCAGCAACTGTGTTCGGCTGTTTACAGGCATGCAGTTTTAAGTACTGCTCTGAGCTATAACCTTTTGTGGTCCCTGTTATGTTCCTTTTACGACTACTGTTCTCACACGTTGTTACGTGCTTGCGAGTGGTTCACCGTTCCTCATAGACCCACTAATACACCATTAAATCCGGTAATTTCATTCATGGTGTGACCATGGTCACGTTGATACCTCTTCTCTCCTATTTCGTTTCATAGACTCATCTTACTTTGCAGTGAAGGGTGCAGTTGCTCTCTGTGGGGTGAGTGGTGATCCGTGACAGTTAAGATAGCCCAGTGGAAACATTGAAATCAGTAAAATATGCTTAACTGAAATCCGGTACGTGCTTGCTCAGCGAGGCAAAATACACATGAGTCTGTTAGTCCTGGCCGGCGCTGACATATTGACGGCAGCTTGAGAGGATGCTGTTTAGGCGCCCTGTATTGCTGATAGCAGGCCTGTGGACGTTCACCGTGGGGGCGTGTGAAGACTGCTGTGTGCGGGATTCGACTCACTGTCCTCTGGCAGGAATCGGACGGCGATTGGCTCTGTACTGGTGACAGCAGGAGTGAACAGCGGGTTGGCGGTGGTATGGTACAAACTCCCTTGAGGAACTCACTGCTGGTGGCGCCAGGTGCAGCCTGCTCTCAATCCCATGACTGCCTCTGACAATGCCCTATTTTCTCGCTGTCCGGCATGGTCCTGTGATCGTGGTGATGGTGGTGCTGCTGCTAGACTCCAGCGAAAATCAGACATATTTGTATCGCTCCGAGGCACTTTGGCTTCGCTAAAACATGGCACATAGTCACGTCGTCCATAAAAAGAGACTTGCGCTGATGTGGTGACAGCGACCGCCTGCTACAGTTATTAACGCTATGCAATGCTGTTTTCCACTAAGTGCGGCTAGCCTTGTCCCTCAATCCCCGTACGTGCATGAGTTCAGCGTAGTATTGACATCAGTATAAAATGGTATAAAGGGAGTAGGATTCGTTAGGAATAGGAAAAGCAGGGCAGAGAGTGTGTTACTGTGAACTGTTCAGCGATGGGGATGTTCTCATCAGGATCGACAGCAAACGCAACACCGACAACGATACTTCACAGTTATACCTGACGACGCCGCAAGCCGAAGATGAAGAGAGAGAGAAAAGTATATGATGATATTGAACGGGTAAATCAGTTCGTAAAGGGAGATGAAATCTAATTGCCATGGGGGACTGGAATGCGGTTGTAGGGGAGGCAGTGGGAGAAAGAGTTACGGGGGAATATGGGCTTCGGGCTAGGAATGAAAGAGGAGAAAGACTTAATTGAGTTGTGCAATAAATTTCATCTAGTAATGGCGAATATTCTGTTCAAGAATCACAGGAGGAGGAGGTATACTTGGAAACGGCCGGGAGATACGGGAAGATTTCAGTTAGATTACATCATGGTCAGGCAGAGATTCCGAAATCAGATCCTGGATTTTAAGGCGTAACCAGGAGCAAATATTGACTCAGATAACAATTTAGTAGTGCTGAAGAGTAGGCTGAAGTTTAAGAGACTATTCAGGGAGAATCGTTGCGCAAAGAAGTAGGATACGGAAATACTAGGGAACGAAGGGATACGCATGAAGTTCTCTGAAGCTATAGATACTGCAATAAGGAACAGCCCAATAGGCAGTTCAGCTGAAGAGGAATGGACATCTTTAAAAACGACAATCGGAGAAGTTGGGAAGAGAAACATACGTACAAATAATTTAACTGCAAAGAAACCATCGGTAACAGAATAAATACTTCAGTTGATCGATGAAAGAATGATATATAAAAATGCTCACGGAAATTCAGTAATACAGAAGTACAAGTGACTTAGGAATGATATAAATTGGAAGTTCAGGGGAGCTAAGGCGAAATGGCTGCTTGAAAAAAGGGAAGAAATCGAAAAAGAATGATTGTCTGAAGGACTGACACAGCATATAGAAAAGTCAAAACAACTATCGATGAATTAAAAGCAAGGATGATACCGTTAAGGGTACATGGGAACCCCACTATTTAATCCAGAGGAGAGAGCAGATAGGTGGAAAGAGTACATTGAAGGCCTCTATGAGGGGGAAGACTTGTCTAATGCCATTGAAAAATAAACATGAGTCGGCACAGAAGAGATAGGGGACCCAGAATTAGAATCAGAATTTATAAGCGCTTTGAAAGACGTAAGATCAAATAAGGCAGAAGCGATAGATAACATTACATCAGAATTTCCTAAATCATCGGGGGAAGTGGCAACAAAACGACTATTCACGCTGGTATGTAAAATGTATGAGACTGGAGATATATCATCAGACTTTCGGAAAAACACCATACACACAGTTCCTAAGACTGCAAGAACGGACAAGTGCGAGATATGTCAAATGGTGAAAGATGTTCGAAATTCTGAGGAAAATAGGGGCAAGCTGTAGGAAGAGAAGGGTAATATACAACATGTGCAAGAGCGAAGAGGGAATAATAAGAATGGAAGATCAAGAACGAAGTACTCGTATTAGAAAGTGTATAAGACAGGGATTTAGTCTTTCGACCCCACTATACAGTCTGAACGCCGAAGAAGCAATGAGGGAAATAAAAGAAATGTTCGAGAGTGAGATTAAAATTCTGAGTAGAAGGACATCAATGATAAGATTCGCCGTAGACTTTACTATCCTCAGTGAAAGTGATGAAGAACTGCCGGATATGTTGAATGAGATGAGCAAAGTAAATCGAAGAAAGACGAAAGGAATGAGAAGTAGCGGAAATGAGAACAGCGAGAAACTTAGTTTCAAAATTGCGGATCACGAAGTAGACGAAGTTAAGGAATTTGATGTTTGGTTTGTGGGGCGCTCAACTGCTCGGTTATCAGCGCCTGCACAAAGTTCCAATTATTACAGAGTCCAATTTGTTTTTACTCAGTTCAATCTAGACACAGTGACGAATGATGATGATGAAATGATGACAACACGAACACCCAGTCCCCGGGCAGAGAAAATCCCCCACCCGGCCGGGAATCGAAGCCGGGACCCCCGTGATCCAGAGGCAACAACGCTAGCCACTATACCACGAGCTGCGGACGTGGAATTTGGCTGCCTAGGTAGCAAAATAACCCATGGCAGGTGGGGCAAGGAGGACATAACAAGCAAACTAGCACTGCCAAGAAGGGCATTCCTGGCCAAGAGAAGTCTACTATTGTGTACCATAGGCCTTAATTTGAGAAAGCAGTTTCTGAGAATGTACATTTGGAGCACAGTATTGTATGGTAGTGAAACGTGGACTGCGGGAAGATCTAAACAGAATAGAATCGAAACATTTGAGATGTGGCGCTACGGAAGAATGTTGAAAATCAGGCGGATGGCAAGGTAAGGAATGAGGATGTTTTGCGCAGAATCGGAGAGGAAAGAAATATATGGTAAACACCGACAAGAAGAAGGGACAGGATGATAAGAAATCTGTTAAGGCATCAGGGAATAACTTCCATGGTACTAGAGGGAACTGTAGAGGGTAAAGACTGTAGAAGAAGAGATAGACTGGAATAAATCCAGCAGATAATGGGGGACGTAGGTTGCAAGTGCTACTCTGCCATGGGGAGGTTGGCACAGGAAAGGAATTCGTCGCGGGCCACATCAAACCAGTCAGAAGACTGACGACACAAAATTCTTACCCACATGTCGTCACACTGTGGCTGCCAGCCCATGGCTGCCAATGCAGTGCTTCACGGTTGCTTACTGACTATTTATCATTTCTTTTGCTAAAGGAATGGGTAGCGACACTACAGTTGATTCTGTAGAACTGGCTGCAACACACACTGCCACAGTAACTGTCTTGTGTTCTTCGATGATCCAATAGTCCATACGTGAGCAATCAACACAGAATAGTGTAATACAAAATATTATTAGTAATTAGTTTCTTAAAACGCAAATTGTATGTAAAAAAGTGTGTTGCCTATCATTGGACGTGCTCTTAATACGTTCCAAAACTGTGATTCACGATGACGAATACATCTGAAAATGAAACGTTTGACAGATTAAAAGTGTGTGTTGGACCGTGTCTCTTAGCCGGACTTTTGATTTTTCTGGCAGGCGTGCTCTCAGCACGTGGTATTCTCGCCCCTGGATGATGATGATCGGTTTCTGGGGCGCTCAAGTGCGCGATCATCAGCACCCGTACAAAGTCCCAATTTGTACACAGTCTAATGTAGCCACTGTCACGAATGGTGATGATAAAATGATGAGGACAACACACAGACACCCAGTCCCCGGGCAGAGAAAAACCCCAACCAGGCCGGGAATTGAACCCCGGACCCCGGGACCCAGAGGCAGCAACGCGAGCCACTACACCACGAGCTGCGGACTCTCGCCCCTGGAGCCATTCAGTCCTCTCTCTCTCTCTCTCTCTCTCTCTGTCTCACACACACGATGGGATTTAGGTCACTGCCGGCCCTTCCATTGCTTAAGTGCCCAGGCTTCGCAAGACATACCTCCTGACACCCTCCACATGGACCCTGGCATTCCGCCACTGTATGCAGCATCCACCACATGATCCAACAGGATCTATTCGATGTACTGCTCGGCAATAAGGCGACCCTGCATGAGAAGATTCGTAAGGCTGTCAACGAACAGAACCTTGAAAATCGATCACTTTCCTGGACAAAAGTGGCAGGTACCGCTCACCACGGATATTCACACGCGATCAAGACCATCACCTTGCGTCAGACGACATCTGGACTCATGAGTGAATAATACGTTTCGCTCGTGACGAAGTTATCAGTTGACATGGGAACGGCAGAACTGAAGGCGAGCTGCAAGATGTTGCCATGTCATGCGGGATACCTGAACAGGACATCTGGGTCGTATGATCCTTTCACGTAACCTGTTCATTTCAGTCTGATCGGACAGTGGTCCACCTGAGATCGTATTGCAGTGCTTCGGTGGTATCCGTACTACGCAGCAACACAGAGATGGTCAGACGTGGGTCTTCTTCACATGGTATTGTAATGCATCGGTGAACTTGTCCAAATCGCCTTTTGTACTGACCTATACCCTCCGCCACACAGCGTCAGGTGGCTTGCGGAGTATGGATGTAGATGTAGCGTGTCCACAAGCTTTGGATGACGCGTTTAAAGGCATTGGTATATGCAGCAATACGACCGAAAGTCCATCCTTTTCGGATCAATCAGACCGCCGTTGCAACTTGCACTGCATTAAAATGTCGCACTGCATGTGCTTGGTCGTGAATACAACGTCCACAAATGACAAAAGTCATCTGTGTACCTCACTGGAAAACGCTGGGACACAGGTGCTCACTTCCTTCTGAGGGATCACCTGAGTCTGTATTGCATAACACAGACATATCTTCTGGTAAACCTTCCGGGATGTAAGGTCGTGGTCCATGAAACTCTCCAGCTCCTAACGTTTCGTCCAGAGCTGCGCTGGACATCTTCAGAGGGGTGTTTCTCCTCCGGTGAGTCTTGCCGACCGGAGGAGAAACACCCCTCTGAAGATGTCCAGCGCAGCTCTGGACGAAACGTTAGGAGCTGGAGAGTTTCATGGACCACGACCTTACGTCCCGGAAGGTTTACCAGAAGATATGTCATCCGGTCGTGAAAGCTTTCATACTATGATAACACAGACAGTTGATAGGGAATGAATTTATTTTTGTCTACATTGAAAGCGAAAACCTCAAGCCACCCAATCAGACCACAGGTTCCGGGTGTATCAAAATAACGTAGATTTAACTTAGTGGACGTTGATACTACTGTTCCCCTAATTCTTTTGAACAGTGTAAATAATGGCCGCAGACCTCTTAATTAGCTTTGTAACAAATTGTCAGATTAGATGGATATCCGGTTATGCCTGGCCCCTGCGGTTGTTCTAGCAGACTCGTGCAGTGTAGGCCTCTCATGAAGTTATCCAAGGGACGCAGCCTAATTGCCTGGGGAGGGTGCTCGGGGCGTTTGCCCCTTACCTCGTCGAGGTCGGCAGCGGACACTGCGCGCCGTACCGTGTAGCGGTTCCGCGGCGTGGCAGAGCGTGCGTGCGTCCTGCCCTGCAACCCATTATCTGACAGCAGGCGTATCCGGCTCACAGATTCATTAGCAAATGGCATCGCCCAACCAGTCCCGCGGCGTACCTCTGGCGCTTCGCTCTTCGCTGGTCTAGCCAGGAGTGAGCAAATAACAACCCTTTCAGCTCCAACACAAGGAAAACACAGATGCTGCGTTACGCCAATTGACGATTCTGAACGTGTTTTTTACAATTAGTACCGTATTACCGTTTTTCGTCGTAGTTATGCACTCCTCCATCGCTTCCTGAGTTCTGCTAATACGTCTATCCCTGCATGTACGCTACAATCAACAAAAGTTCTATTACATGGAGCGGCATAAATTTGGCCCTGATTTGAGGTTCTTTTGGCTTCAAGTTACACTGGATTGAGAGTCGTCATAGATAAAGAAGTAACTTCAGGCCTGCCCCGGGGATGTTATAACAACACTTTGCAATTCTCGTTCATTATTAGGAGTTAAATGAACCGTGTACCTTAAGTTCCCTGTTGCGCGGGAAACAAGTCTACTCGGAAGAAAAAATGTCCGTGAAATGTAAAACTTGCTATAACCGAATCGCGAGTGCTCAGTGATTTTAGCATTGGCGATAAGAAAACGAATTTCGAGTAAAACAAAATCAAAATAAAGAATGAAATGAAATCACAATAGCCAGCAAAATTTGGAAAAAAAAATCTTACGAATTCAGTTAATGAGTAAAGAAAATGAACGATCGCCAGCTCATTATGTGAACAAAATTACTATTTCTGGAATTACTGATTTGTATTACAGGTAACTTTACGTTAGAATACTTCGTCTTTTATCAGACGGAAACATGACGAAATTGTTAAAAAATTACATTAGCACAGTTTTAAATTGGTACGTCACAGTGGTCAAATATTTTTCTATTAAATCGCAAAGCATGAAACAATTTAGTAATGAACAGAGGACAATGAAATTTCATTAGCTTTGAATTGTTGCGTAAAACGCATAAAATCATGATGTTACTCAGTGTAACGCTTACCGTCATTATTTTTGTGCAAAAGGCATTTATACACTGATGAGCCAAAAGTTTATGACCCCTGCTTAATAGCTTGTTTGTCCGTCTTCGTAACGAAATACATCACTGATTCTGTGTATCAGGGATCGGACAGTAAGTTGGTAGGTTTGTTGCGGTATGTGGCATTAGGTGTCTACGCACAGATCATGTAATTCACATAAATAACGGGACCCTGATGTGCGTGCGCGGTGATGGCGCCCCATAGCGATCCAGATGGGTTCCATAGGATTTACATCAGGCGAATCTCGTCGCCATCAACGTGAGTTGATTATAATGCTCCTCAAACCACAGTAGCACGGTACTGCTGGTAGATGACATCGCCGCCGGGGAAGGCGTCAAGCATGAAAGGATGCATGTAGTTCGCAACTGTCAGCGTGTCTTCGAATATTACCACAGGTCTCATGGAAGCTAAGAAGAATGGCCCTCACAGCATAATACTGCCGTGGCGCGCTGCCCGTTTCGAGCCGCCGTTCACCTCTATGACGACCATGGACTTAGTGTAGCAGAAACGCGATTTACCCGAGGAGTCGACATATTTCCACTGGTCGACGGTCGAATCCAGATGGTCCCGTGCCCGCTGCAATCGTGATTGACAATGTAGTAGGGTCAGCATCGGAACACGTAGGGCTGGTCTGCAGCGGAGCTCCATGTTCAACACGTACGATGAACGGTGTGCTCCTAAACACTTGTGCGTGCAGCAGCATTGTTCTCTGTCGGCAGAGATGCCACAGATTACCGTGTATCCTACTTTACGGAGCAGACAAGCCTCCGAAGCCACTTTCTGGAAATTTGTGGTAAGGACTGTGGGACCAAACTGCTGAGGTCATCGGTCCCTAGGCTTACACACTACTTAATCTAACTTAAACTAACTTACGCTAAGGACAACACACACACCCATGCCCGAGGGAGGACTCGAACCTCCTACGGAGGCAACGTTCTGTGAAGACTCGTGGACGTCCAACCTTTTAGCGCCTAGTGGTACTTTCAATGTCTTTCTACCTTTTTCCGTACATGGTCACGACAGAAACACATGAATATTCGACCAACTTTGCCTAGGCGCTTCAGTCCGGAACCGCGCTGCTGCTATGGTCACAGGTTCGAATCCTACCTCGGGCTTGGATGTGTGTGATGTCCTTAGGTTAGTTAGGTTTAAGTAGTTCTAAGTATAGAGGACTGATAACCTCAGATGTTAAGTCCCATAGTGCTTCGAGCCTTTTTTTTCCAATTATGATGACTGTGGTCCTTTAAAAAGGCCTCGAAGGGTCGACGATTCCTGTCGGATGAGAATGTGCAGCAGGCAGCTACGGACTTCTTTACACAGCAGGCCACGGTGTTTTACGAAATGGGTATGGCTGATTGGCGTACCTGTAACTTTTTGATCTCCCCTTATACATTTCTCAGAGTTTAATTCATTGAAAATTTCGCAGCTGAGTCTAATGTTTCATGTAAGTTACATTCGTTTCTTGTCACCTTTTGCAATTGACGTGAGACAAAAAAGATTTCATACTGTAATATTTGTATTGCACAACCTCGCAGCAGTATCAGTACGATAAAGACGTAAACGTTTGCACTTTGCCGAGAAACGTATCACAAAGATAAAACTGTGAGCTCTCTGTTGGGAGAGTATTAACTCCGCAGTCCGTTCTTTCACGGTTCTACGTTCACATCTATATTCTGTGAACCACTGTGAAGTGCATGCAGACTGAACGTCCCACTGTATCAGTCATTAGTGCTTTGTTCTGATCCACTCACGTATTGAGCGCAGGAAGAATGATGGTTTAAGCACCCCTTGGCGTGCTGTTGTTAATCTAATATTGTTCTCAAGCTCCGTATGGGAGCGAAACATACGAGCTGTAGTGCACATTTATCCCTAGAATCATCATTTAAAGCCGATCCTTGAACCTTGTATGTAGGCTTTCTTGGGATAGTTTCAGTCTGCCTTAGAGGCTCTGCCAGTTCAGTTCTTCTAACATTTCACTGAGGCTTCCCCGAGAGTCAGACAGGTCACAATTCGTGCTGTCCTTCTCTTTATACGTTCAGTATTCCCTATTAATGCTAGGCTGCGCTCTAGCCTGTGACATTCCGTTACCATAAAACATGTTATTCTATGGAATACATGATTTCTGTTTCTTTCTTCTATACACTAACCTCATTTCACGTTTGAACGGTGGAACTGATCGCTCTGAGCTGCGACGCACAGGCACTATATACAGGGTGGTCCATTGATATTGACCGGGCCAAATATCTCACGAAATAAGCATCAAACGAAAAAACTACAAAGAACTAAAGTCTAGCTTGAAGGGGGAAACCAGATGGCGCTATGGTTGGCCCGCTAGATGGCCTTGCCATAGGTCAAACGGATATCAATTCCGTTTTTTTTAATAGTAACCCCCATTTTTATTACATATTCGTGTAGTACGTAAAGAAATATGAATGTTTCAGTTGGACCACTTTTTTCGCTTTGTGATAGATGACGCTGTAATAGTCACAAACGTGGTATCACGTAACATTCCGCCAGTGCGGACGGTATTTGCTTGCTGATACATTACCCGTGTTAAAATGGACCGTTTACCAATTGCGGAAAAGGTCGATAGCGTGTTGATGTATGGCTATTGTGATCAAAATGCTCAACGGTCGTGTGCTATGTATGCTGCTCGATATCCTGGACGACATCATCCAAGTGTCCGGACCGTTGGCCGGATAGTTACGTTATTTAAGGAAACAGGAAGTGTTCAGCCACATGTGAAACGTTAACCACGACCTGCAACAAATGATGATGCCCAAGTAGGTGTTGTAGCTGCTGTCGCGGCTAATCCGCACATCAGTAGCAGACAAATTGCGCGAGTATCGGGAATCTCAAAAACGTGGGTGTTGAGAATGCTATATCAACCTCGATTGCACCCGTACCATATTTCTATGCACCAGGAATTGCATGGCGACGACTTTGAACGTCGTGTACAGATCTGCCACTGGGCACCAGAGAAATTACGGGACGATGACAGATTCTAGGCACGCGATCTATTTAGCGACGAAACGTCATTCACCAACAGCGGTAACGTAAGCCGGCATAATATGCACTATTGGGCAACGGAAACTAAATGTAATTAATTTGACACTTTATATAAGAGATTTGATGAAATTAATAATTTTATATAAAAACAATTGTAAAACATAGAAATGTGACATCTGAGTTTAAATTTGGGAAATTAATGTATTTGTCTCAGGTTCAATCGAAGTGGTTGCAATTCTCAGCGTGTTCTTAAGGTCTTCATTTGAGATTTCGGTTTTATTTTTAACCTTGTGTACTTTACTCTTAAAAATAACTTCACAACCGTTCATGCTTCCAAACAAAGATGACATGTATAACGTATGGCTGTTCAGCAAGGAATATTTGTCTTTGGGCTGGTATGATTTGTAAAAATCCAACAAAGAAACGTTATCAGATTCTTCTATTAGATGGATGTCAGACTGGAACTCGTCATTTTTCACCTAAACATCTTCTGGTAACATATCTGTATTGTTTGTAAGAGATGTCCTATACATACAAAAATGTTGGTTATTTTTCGAAAATCCTGAAGTCGATTTTCAAATTCTTGCGTATCGCTGCGTATTTCACCGCATCTCTAAGATGATGTTTAGCCAACATGTAGAAACGAAAAAAAAAAGTTTGTGTTTACTTGTGCTTGCCATAATTTCAGTTTCATTTGGAACGCGTTTATTGTTTGAAATATGGTATTGATAAGTAGGTTTTTACGTTGAAGACGCCTGTTTAAGTCACCTAAATGAGTAGTCAAATCTACCAAAAATGCAGTGTGCCACGCAGACGACAGTGGTACAATCACATGGGAAGCTAGTCTGTGGGCAGTCGAATGAAGAGACTGAATCAAAGCTCGTGTCTTTGTATCAATCATCTGCTATGGTAGAAGCTGCACACGAAAATAAAAATATCACATGAAAGCCAACTATAGAGGCCTTTCATGTTTAAATGTGATTCCCATTTGTAGTAATGGATATGGTATCAAATTAAATCTGTTATAACAGAATTACGGTACTGCTAGAGAGCAGACATCGGCAGTACTGGCAATCCACTGGGGAGGGGGTTTCTAACTTATACCGACCAAAACTAAAGTGAAACAGGGTCTTTATCACAAATGTACAGAAATAACTCAGAATTTCCTTCTATTTTAGTAAATTAGCTTCATTATGCGTCTCTAAATCTCTAGTTCCGTAATGCAGCTAAGGTAGCCATAAAATAACATACCAACGCATCTGACGTATTGGCCGGTTATAAGAACGAAACTCTGGGGGGGTTCAGGTACAGCAAGGGCGGCAGTGTTAATAACAGGATGGACCAATGAGAGAACAGCATCGTGTGCCGGGAATTTGACGGATGGTCGCTTATTGGACCGCATTAATACTTGCTTCGGGCCCCATGCGGGCCGTAGGTTTCGACATCCGTGGTGGTAATTGCAAACTTTATAGTTACCAGACGAGGTACATTATCATTATATAATTATGGTGATACATCTAGTCAACAACAGTGCTATAGTGGCTGAAGATGAAGCCTGAAGCCTGAAGCCTGAAGCCGTAGTTGCTTACAGATCGTTCGTAAAATATGAAAACAATAAACACAGATGAGTGGAAGAAAATTAGTAAGAGAACAGTATATGATGTCCAAACCAAAAGCAAAAAGATTATACTTAATGTTTATGGTGTGAAAGTCATCTTGTAACCAGGAGATTGTGTCTTAATATCACTTCAGAACAAAACTATTTTATTGGTCTTGTAATTTAAGTTTCTTCCTCCCAAAAGTATAAAATAATTACCTTTTTGGCCAGTTAGCTTCTTTGGTTGTTATGCATTGTTATCAGTTATCATATGTTCTCGTGATCTGCAAGTACTAACAAAAAAAAACTGGCCCTAAGCACTGGGATTTAACTTCTGAGGCATCAGTCCTCTAGAACTGAGAACTACTTAAACCTAACTAACCTAAGGACATCACACACATCCATGCCCGAGACAGGATTCGAACCTGCGACCGCATGTACTTACACAAAGTTGTTTTAACCATTAGTTGCACCTTTTGTAACGTGGCGCTGACTGCGCTGTAAGTAAATATTAGAAAAAAAGGTTTATTTGTTTGGTAGGCCATTTCCGCAGTGGCTGTTATAGATCAATTATTATTTACCTTTTCTATCTTAAGCGTACTGCAATTCTAAGATAGTTTCACGCCAGACGCGTGTCGCTTTTATTTACAAAGCATCGTCATTAGTGATTCTATAAACATAGTTTATGTAATACGTTTCTACATTTTTCTATTAAAAAGGAAAAAGAAAGAAATCAATAAATAGCGAAACTTAGAAACACATAAGGGATGATCAAAAAGTTTCCGTCCGAAGACCGTACACTTTTTGATTGCCCCTTATATGTGTGTGTGTGTGTGGGTGTGTGTGTGTGTGTGTTTGTGTATTTACAGAAGCACCACTGATGTTCGTTTGCCTATTAAAATTAGATTACGCTTAATATGGAGAAATATAACTGAAATATATATTTAAAAAAGAATCGAGTTGGATTCTAGACACATTCTGAAAGTCCATCAAAATCATAAAACCGTACAGCAATCTATGTTAGATGTAAAGAAATAAAATGTTCGTAGCTACGCGACTTCAGAGTTGGACGCAACTCCTACGGTCCTTAGGGACACGCACAATCGACAAATCGCCGCTGTGTGTTAACGTGAGAGCCGACGGGAGCTGTGTTTGTAATTTGCCGCAACAGACCCGACCAATCGCTTTTCGTCCCTTGTACCATGCTCCAACTCCCTTCCCTCCCCATAGGATGAGTGATTTGCACGCTTGTCTGCGCCGCGGACGGACACAGCAGCGAAAATCGACGCTGTTCGCGACTCGGGACCTCCGAATCCAATTGCCAGCGAAACATCTAAATGGAAATCTCGCGGAATTGGTCGGTAGCGGCGACCAATAACAGAAACAGCGCCCTAAATATTTTCCAGGTTTTGTCAGACGGCGCGTTAATTGACCCAGTTTCGCTGGCGAGCCTGTCTCCCTGGGTAACCCCCTGTTCGCTTCTTCGCCTCCCGTCGCCTTTGTACCTGCAGGTGGCTGGGGACCAACTTTCCGCTACTTGCTGTTTCCCCCTTTCGCCTGGTCCTCTCCCAACTTTGCTGGGACTTGGTGACGCCCAGCTCTAAACAGGCTTATTAATTTTTAATACGGAGTACGGAAGTGTTCGTCCGTACTATTGCGCGCCTCACTACTCTCACAAGAAATTCGCGACGTAGCTTTCATACCGCCTCGAAAACAGTGGCTGCTCGTCTCTTCCAAACTGTTGACACTTTCAAAACAAGTGACACTTGTCTCCTTTTATAAGGACTCTTCTTTCGACAAGGCACGTCCCCTTACCGCCCTTTGTACCTTATCGATTATCGAAGTTCGCGGACGGCTGCATTGTGTTCTCTGGCAGCCTGTTAAAGTAAAACTAACTCGCTATAGTAACGGCCTGATTTTGCCATAGCAGACCTGCGCACTTTGCGCGACTGTGTTGTCCTAATTGGTTCCTTCACGATACCGTTTCTTTTAATTTTATTTATGTTGCATGCAATTGTCCACTATATATGGTGAGTCAGGAGGAAAGGTGCATACTTCGAGGGGTGCTAGTATTGGTGATACTAAACAAAAGACTTCAAATAAACATATGTCCTTTCTCTTAACCGTATATGACCTACAGTTCGCCTGCTTAGTTGAGCGGGTCCAGGTTCGATTCCCGGCTGTCTTGCAGACTTTCTCCGCCCGTGGACTGGTTGTTGTGTTATCCTCATAATCATCATTATCATCACCGACACGCAAGTCGCCCATTGTGGCCTCACCTGAAATAAGACTTGCAACTCGACGGCCGATCTTCCCCGGTTTGGACTCTTGGCCATCAATGCCACAAAATCATTTCTTCTTCTTCTTCTTCTTCTTCTTCTTTACGACCTACAGCTGTTTGAAAGGCATGAGCACCAGTCGCGTATCCTTCTCGACCAGCGTTCAATGCGAATACAATTAAAGCCTCACCGGTCCAGTCTTTTTAGATAGCCGTCTTAAAGGAGTAAGGTACATTGATTTCCTTAAAAAATGTGTTACCAGAATACTTGGAGGATATTCCTTTGGCAATACTGGACTTAAGCACAACGGAGTTAGTTTCTTGGCCACCGATATCACCAGATCTTACTCCATTAGATTACGACTGAGGTTGACTGAAGAACGAAGTCTACAAGCGCAGAGCGGGCACAAAGGAAGATGAGGTTTTTTTGTTCAGAATCACTAATACTATCACACCTCAAGGCGTGTATTTTCTTCCTGACTCACCCTGTATAATACATATACACCAATACTCCGCAAGCCATCTTAAGGTGTGTGGCAAAGGGCACTTGGCGTAACACTGTCAGTCCCCCCTCCCCAATCCCTTCAAATTCCTCTTCCAGAAGCGAATGGTGCGCGGGAAACATGATTCTTGGTAAGCCTCCCTGCCACCACGTATTTCATCAGTTATGGTGTTTTCGTGAAATGTATATAGGATGGCTGACTATTCTAGCAACGTACCTATCCGAATTTTAATGGTAAACACCGGTGAAGCACGTCGCCTGTCCTGCAGCGTCTGCCGCTGGAATTAAATGAGCATCTCCATGACGCTTTCGCTTTGCTCAACGAACCTGTGACGAAACGCGCTGCTCTTCTTTGGATACTCTATTTCATCTGTCAGTCCTGTCTGCTAAGGGCCCGAGACGGACGAGCAGTACTGAGTTTTCGGACGACGAGGGTTCTGTAAACTCCCTCATCCGTGGGTCGACTACACTCCCTCGGTGTTCTCCCGATGTATAATTTTTTATCAATTCTTCGGCTCTCGCATTAACTTTATTATCCAGCTATTTTTTCCTCGTGCCAAATCATCTTTTTCTCGTCCTTTCCGTGCCACTGATTTTTTCATTTAATTTTTAAGCAGAAGCTATTCTGTTTTACTGTACTACTCACCGATTTGAAATATCGTTAAATTGGCAATCTAGCAACGTTCGGCTCGTACTTCTAACTATATACCTTTGAGGGTTTTGCCATTCCTGCCAAGCATTTCCCTGACATTTCTCACAGGGAAAAAATTTTGATGAATACTAACTACGAAAAGAAGTTAAACGCAGCATTGAACTGTGCAACTGTTATTATTCGGAAGAAGTTTTGGGAAACTGTAGTGCGGATTGCTCTAATACATGTGGTCCTGTCGAAAACAGTATTACGTTGCTTTCACCGATCTGAGAATCAACTCACCAAGCTTTTTATTGGAAAGCTACACTTTCAGGTGAAATCCAAACCACGGTCCACTTAGAATTTTGGTAGTACTGAAGCACATCTTCATAAAAATTTTCGCAAAATTATCTTCGCATATTGTAGTGTGTTACCATACCATCCAAGTAAATCAAACTGTCACAGACAGTCTCCATGAAGCAGCCATGCTTCATCAAGGGCTCGGAGGATGTTTTAGGTCCTCTCGACATGCCCCATGCTAGGCTCTGCAAATCACTGTGCGTGGCACAGGATAGCTAGTTACCTCTGCTACTTATTAGGGCTTCTTCCGCTTCCATCCGCGTGTGGAACACGTGATGCATGATCGCTTGAACTCCTCTCTAAGTGCTGTAATTCGTCTATTATTATCTTCGCGCCCCGAAGGGATCCATACTTAGGGGATTGTAGTATATTCGTAAATACCTCATTCAAAGCTGATCCCTATAACTTTGCGAGGAGGCTACCGGTTCAAGCTTTCTAGTACCTCTGTGAAGCTCCAAATAAACTTGTCACCAGTCGTACTGTCCTCCTTTGTAAACGTGCAGCTTCCCTTGTTATTCCTGTGGCTCCCACAGACTTCAACAGTATTCTAGGACGCGTCACACGAGTGTTTTGTAAGCACTTTTGTTTGTAGACTGCATTTCTCCAGTACCGTAACAATGAACCGAAGACTGCCACTTCTTTACCTACGATTCAACTTACGTGGTCTTTCCATTGTACACCCAAACAAAGTGTCACACCCATATGTTTATATAATTTGAATGGTATTGTACTCATTGGATGTTCTTGTCTTTTTTTCTTTTTCTGGAATACAATATTTTACATGTGTGACTACTTAAAGCAAGTTGCCAATCTTTGTGTATGTTAGAAATAATATCGAGATCTGTCCAATTTTCTGTGCAGCTTTTTACAGACAGTACTCCAATATAGATAAGCACATCATCTGTGAAAAGTGCGAGGCCATTAAATTCATGACACAAAGTGTAATTCCCCGGGGCACGCCTGAAGTTACTTCTACATCTCACGATGACTCTCCATCCAAGATAACATAACCGCGCGACCGCTGCGGTCGGAGGTTCGAATCCTGCATCGGGCATGGATGTGTGTGAAGTCCTTAGGTTAGTTAGGTTTAAGTAGTGCTAAGTTCTAGGGGACTGATGACCACAGAAGTTAAGTCCGATAGTGATCGCGCTCTTTCTACCAAGAAATAGTCAATTCAGTCAATAATTTCACTTGACATTTCATACTGTCGTACTAACGGTTAGTGCGGTACTGAGTCAAATGCTTTTCGGAAGCATGTTCCTTAGCATTCAAGTCGGGACTAGAGAAATTCCTCAACCAGACCCTTGTGCGCATACGACGCAAAATATCAAGATTTCCCACCCATAGTGATTAAGACGTGTTGGCAGCCACGTCAGATGAAGACGTTTCAGTTGCTGTTGGCTGTTCGTTACGAGCCTTAATGCTTTCGAGGAAATACGCAAAAAGAAGGGGTACCGTTCAAGAGTTGGCTGTTGAAGATCAGAAAATTGAATTTTGTCAGTCTTGTTTAAGAATTTACATGTTCTGTCCATGATTTTCACGATTAGCTTGGGAAGAACAATGACGATTGGTTTCGTAGGTGTCTTTTGATTACCAAAAACAAAATACGAGACAATAAAGAAGTTACATTAACAGGTTGAATCATCATAACTTCATTTGATATATGCTGTATACTGTATAGAGACGCTTGTGATCGGGACACTTCAGCCCATTTTTATGGTTTTTTTCTTCTTCTTTTTTTGTAGGCCTTTCTAATGTTACTCATCTTTCTGATTACATCTTCTGTAGCATTTGGCTGGGATCTCGCTCTGTTACATTAGCCGGCCGCGGTGGTCTCGCGGTTCTAGGTGCTTCAGTCCGGAACCGTGCTACTGCTACGGTCGCAGGTTCGAATCCTGCCTCGGGCATGGATGTGTGTGATGTCCTTAGGTTAGTTAGGTTTAAGTAGTTCTAAGTTCTAGGGGACTGATGACCACAGCAGTTGAGTCCCATAGTGCTCAGAGCCATTTGAACCCTTTTGTTACATTAAATGCAGCTCGAGTGTGAAGCAGACACTACGGAGCCATGGACCCAAGTTGTCAACTAGGCACTGTGTAAGCTGGTGGTGGCTCCATAATGGTGTGGGCTGTGTTTACGTGGAATGGACTGGGTCCTCTGGTCCAATTGAACCGATCATTGACTGGAAATGGTTATGTTCGGCTACTTGGAGACTATTTGTATCCATTCGCGGACTTCATGACAATGCGCGAAGTCACAGTGTCAGAATTGTTCGCGATTGGTCACGGTCAATTCGAGTGAATGATGTGCCCACCCAGGTCGTCCGATACGAATTTCAGCGAACATTTGCGAGATGCCATTGAGAGGTCAGTTCGTGCACAATATTCTGCACCGGCAACACTTTCGAAATTATGGACGGTTATAGAGCTAGCATTGCTCAATGTTTCTGCAGAAAACTTCCAACGACTTGTTGAGTCCATGCCACGTCGAGTTGCTGCACTAGGCCGGGCGAAAAACGAGGTCCGACACGATATTAGGAGCTATCCCATGATTCTGACACCTCGGTGTATATTTCAATATCTGATGAAAATGTGTTCTTCGAGCTATAATTGGTCTCGCCATGCCGGCCGAAGTGGCCGCGCGGTTCTGGAGCTGCAGTCTGGAACCGCGAGACCGCTACGGTCGCAGGTTCGAATCCTGCTTCGGGCATGGATGTGTGTGATGTCCTTAGGTTAGTTAGGTTTAACTAGTTCTAAGTTCTACGGGACTAATGACCTCAGCAGTTGAGTCCCATAGTGCTCAGAGCCATTTGAACTATTTTTGGTCTCGCCATGGGCCACAAATTGCTTCATTATTTACTTCGTAACAAGTGATGAATTAATTGGCAGCACAGCACAGTTTAAGTACGTATGTAATAGCTACTACACTGCTGTAGGGTCTACACAGTATTATTATTATTATTATTTCTTTACTTTCTCAGACGTTAAGTCTGGTTGAGAATGGAAAGTGACGCGGACCTTGATCAAGCGTCACTTCCTTTTAACTGTACGGTATGTGTTATATTGCATTTAGGAACTTTCGGGTAATTGAACATGTATCAATAATTACTGATTTCTGTAGTTGTATATATACGTTTGGATGTAGCTCTATTGCATTGATGTACTGGTGGATATTGTGTGGTATGACTCCTGTAGTTGATAGTATAATTGGTATGATGTCAACTTTATCCTGATGCCACATGTCTTTGACTTCCTCAGCCAGTTGGATGTATTTTTCAATTTTTTCTCCTGTTTTCTTTTGTATATTTGTTGTATTGGGTATGGATATTTCGATTAGTTGTGTTAATTTCTTCTTTTTATTGGTGAGTATGATGTCAGGTTTGTTATGTGGCGTTGTTTTATCTGTTATAATGGTTCTGTTCCAGTATAATTTGTATTCATCATTCTCCAGTACATTTTGTGGTGCATACTTGTATGTAGGAACTTGTTGTTTTAAAAGTTTATGTTGTAAGGCAAGCTGTTGATGTATTATTTTTGCGACATTGTCATGTCTTCTGGGGTATTCTGTATTTGCTAGTATTGTACATCCGCTTGTGATGTGATCTACTGTTTCTATTTGTTGTTTACAAAGTCTGCATATATCTGTTGTGGTATTGGGATCTTTAATAATATGCTTGCTGTAATACCTGGTGTTTATTGTTTGATCCTGTATTGCAATCATGAATCCTTCTGTCTCACTGTATATATTGCCTTTTCTTAGCCATGTGTTGGATGCGTCTTGATCGATGTGTGGCTGTGTTAGATGATACGGGTGCTTCCCATGAAGTGTTTTCTTTTTCCAATTTACTTTCTTCGTATCTGTTGATGTTATGTGGTCTAACGGGTTGTAGAGGTGGTTATGAAATTGTAGTGGTGTAGCCGATGTATTTATATGAGTGATTGCTTTGTGTATTTTGCTAGTTTCTGCTCGTTCTATAAAGAATTTTCTTAAATTGTCTACCTGTCCATAATGTAGGTTTTTTATATCGATAAATCCCCTTCCTCCTTCCTTTCTGCTTAATGTGAATCTTTCTGTTGCTGAATGTATGTGATGTATTCTATATTTATGGCATTGTGATCGTGTAAGTGTATTGAGTGCTTCTAGGTCTGTGTTACTCCATTTCACTACTCCAAATGAGTAGGTCAATATTGGTATGGCATAAGTATTTATAGCTTTGGTCTTGTTTCTTGCTGTCAATTCTGTTTTCAGTATTTTTGTTAGTCTTTGTCTATATTTTTCTTTTAGTTCTTCTTTAATATTTGTATTATCTATTCCTATTTTTTGTCTGTATCCTAGATATTTATAGGCATCCGTTTTTTCCATCGCTTCTATGCAGTCGCTGTGGTTATCCAATATGTAATCTTCTTGTTTAGTGTGTTTTCCCTTGACTATGCTATTTTTCTTACATTTGTCTGTTCCAAACGCCATACTTATATCATTGCTGAATACTTCTGTTATCTTTAGTAATTGGTTGAGTTGTTGATTTGTTGCTGCCAGTAGTTTTAGATCATCCATGTATAGCAAATGTGTGATTTTGTGTGGGTATGTTCCAGTAATATTGTATCCATAATTTGTATTATTTAGCATGTTGGATAGTGGGTTCAGAGCAAGGCAGAACCAGAAAGGACTTAATGAGTCTCCTTGGTATATTCCACGCTTAATCTGTATTGGCTGTGATGTGATATTATCTGAATTTGTTTGGATATTAAGTGTGGTTTTCCAGTTTTTCATTACTATGTTTAGGAACTGTATCAATTTAGGATCTACTTTGTATATTTCCAATATTTGTAGTAACCATGAGTGGGGTACACTATCAAAAGCTTTTTGGTAATCAATGTATGCGTAGTGTAGAGACCTTTGTTTAGTTTTAGCTTGATATGTCACCTCTGCATCTATTATCAGTTGCCCTTTACATCCTCGTGCTCCTTTGCAGCAGCCTTTTTGTTCTTCATTTATAATTTTGTTCTGTGTTGTATGTGTCATTAATTTTTGTGTAATGACTGAAGTTAATATTTTGTAGATTGTTGGTAGGCATGTTATGGGGCGATATTTAGCTGGGTTTGCTGTGTCTGCTTGATCTTTAGGTTTCAGATAAGTTATTCCATGTGTAAGTGTATCAGGGAATATGTATGGGTCTGCAATGTAACTGTTAAATAATTTAGTTAGATGTGAATGTGTTGAGGTGAACTTCTTTAGCCAGAAATTTGCTATTTTATCATTTCCAGGGGCTTTCCAATTGTGCGTAGAATTAATTGCTCGGGTGACTTCATGTTGCAAAATTATCACTTCAGGCATTTGTGGTATCATCTTGTATGTATCTGTTTCTGCTTGTATCCACCGTGCATGCCTGTTTTGTTGTACCGGGTTTGACCATATGCTGCTCCAGAAGTGTTCCATGTCTCTTATGTTTGGTGGATTGTCTATTTTTATGTGTGTGTTATCTATTGTTTGGTAAAATTTCTTTTGGTTTGTGTTGAATGTTTGGTTTTGTTTCCTTCTATTTTCACTTTTTTTGTATCTTCTAAGTCGTTTCGCCAAAGCTTGTAATTTTTGCTTCTTTTCATCTAATTGCTCTATTGCTTCTTGTTGTGAGATTTTACCTAACCTTTTTCGTTTTTTGTCTGATATTTCATTTCTTATAAATTGTGTTAACTGTCCGATGTCTTTTCTCAGTTTTTCTATTCTGATCTGTAGCCTGTGTTGCCATGCTGGTTTTGTGGGTTTCTTCTGTGTGTTGGTTGGTTCTGATATCTGCCTAGTGTGTATATTTAGTGTAGTGAGTGCTCCTACATAAACCAGTAGTTGTAACTCTTCCATAGTTGTGTATTCATTTATTTTGTTGTGTATGATTGTGTTGATAGTTTTTATTGTTGTTTCGACTTGTGGGCTATTTGGTGGTCTATGCAAGAATGGTCTAATGTCTGTATTTGTGTCTTTGTATTCTATATATGTCAACTGAAATTTTTCTTCTATATCTAACATGTGTGTCACTTCGTGTTCTATTTGTGCTTGTGCTGGTGGCTGTCTTAAAATTTCATTTTCCTCTGATTGTTTAATTGATGCGTGTTGTTCTTTGTTTGTTTGCTCTGGGATGTTTGAGTCCATTACTGTATTTTCTTCTTCTTCTAATTGCACATTATTTTGTTCCAGTATTTGTTGTACTTGTTGTTTGATGTTTTCTAATTCTGACTGGGGTATCCTGTTATTTTTTATTATTACACGAATCTGATCAGCTAGACGTTGTTCTGTTAAAAATTTTAATTCTGGGTATCTGGTAATAAATGTTGTGTATACTTGTGATCTGTATCCAGTTGTGTTGGTTCCTAGGTTTGTTGCTTGGTAATAACAGAACATGAGGTGTCGATTAACTTCATCTGACCATCTCATCCTCTGTCTTTGTTTTCCTTCTAGGGTGGTTGCAGGAAGCATATCCTGCAAAACACCTCTATTTGGATTTAAATCATTTTCCAGTTGGCTAGCAGTGTCATTACCATTGTGGGCGGGCATAGGGTTCAAGCGCCGTCCCCGACCATGACGGCGCTTGTCCGAGGCTTCTTTAGTTCTGTCCTGAACCAAGTAATCACACTAAAAGGGGGGTTAGCCCTATTAGTGGTTTGTTCTTTTCGTCGCCTTTTACGACTGGCAGAACATACCGGAGGCCTATTCTTTTCCCGGGCCTCCACGGGGTTATTATTATTATTATTATTATTATTATTATTATTACCTGTGGCCAGGCACAAAGCAAAGGCAACCTGAAGCCTTTCAGTTTCTGCCATTTTACAAACAGTAAATATATCATTTAGAATATTTTAAAGGACATCTTATTCGCCATTGACTGTAGAAATTATTCATTTCACAATTGCAGTTTCGGTCTCTAGGCCATTTTCAGGTGGTACTCCCAAAGATTTTGCTTCAGCCCTAGTCCACAGTTAAAAGGCCTGTTTGTGATGTCTTGTGCTGAAGCAAAATCTTCTACTGTACCACCTGAATATGGCCGAAACTGCAGCTGTGAAATCAATAATTTCTACAGTCAACGGCGAAGATGATGTCAGAGGGCTTTTTCTAACATGTGCTGAAGCAAATTTTTTTTGTAGTCGTATGGCTTGAATATGGCCGAAATTACAGTTGTGAAATAAATAAGTTCTACAGTCAAAAGAAGTAAATATGTTGTTGTTATGGTCTTCAGTCCGAAGACTGGTTTGATGCAGCTCGTCATGCCACTCCATTCGTGCAAGTCTCTTCAACTCCGAATAACTGATGCAACCTTCATTCTTCTGAATCTGCTTTCTCGTCTGTTGGTCTCCTACGATTTTTACCCCCACACACTTCCCTCCAGTACTAAACTGGTGATCCCTTGATTTCTCAGAACGTGTCCTATCAACTGATTCCTTCTTCTAGTCACGTTGTGCCACAAATTTCTTTTCTCCCCAATTCTAATCAGTACCTCCTCGTTAATTGCGCTATCTACATATCTAATTGTCAGCATTCTTATGTAACACCACATTTCAAAAGCCGGTCGCGGTGGTCTAGCGGTTCTAGGCGCGCAGTCCGGAACCGCGCGACTGCTACGGTTACAGGTTCGAATCCTGCCTCGGGCATGGATGTGTGTGATGTCCTTAGGTTAGTTAGGTTTAAGTAGTTCTAAGTTCTAGGGGACTGATGACCACAGATGTTAAGTCCCATAGTGCTCAGAACCATTTGAACCACATTTCAAAAGCTTCTCTTCTTGTCCAAACTGTTTATCGTTCATGTTTCACTTCCATACCTCGCTACACTCCACAAAAGTACTTCCGGAAAAGACTTCGTGATAGTTATATCCAATGTTAATAAAATTCTCTTCTTCGGAAACGCTTTTCTTGCCATTGCTAGTCTACATTTTATATCCTCTCTGCTTCGGCCTTCATCAGTTAATTTGCTGTCCAAATAACAAAACTTATCTTTTACTTTATGTGCTTCGCTTCCTAATCTAATGCCCTCAGGGCCTCAGCATTACCTGATTTACTTCGACTACATTCCGGTAAACGTAGTGCACACATTTTAACTTGGTTTATTTTAAAATGGGAAGCAGGAAGCGGGTGAAGAGAGTGTCCAGAGGGAGAGGATTAGTGCAGGAGAAGAAAGTTTTGTAGGAAGTGTGTACCCTCAATGTGGATAATTAGCTTTCTTTTCCGAGAAATTTATAGGTGGCACTCGAGACGCACTGAGAATTACTTAATCATTCTATAAGCAATTCCAATTGTCTTATTGTTTCATTAGCTAGTGCTTCAACAAAACACGTACAAAACTAAACATAATTTACCTTTCGTGATTTTAAGTATAGAAGTGTTCAAAGAAAATTCTTTTTGGCTTCAAAGGTAGTGAGGTTCTACTGTGTTGTGGTCTTCAGTCCTGAGACTGTTTTGATGCAGCTCTGCATGCTACTCTATCCTGTACAAGCTTCTTCATCTCCCAGTACCTACTGCAACCATCATCCTTCTGAATCTGTTTAGTGTCTTCATCTCTTGGTCTCCCTCTACGATTTTTACCCTCCACGCTGCCCTCCAATACTAAATTGGTTATCCCTTCATGCCTCAGAACATGTCCTACCAACCGATCCCTCCTTCTAGTCAAGTTGTGCCACAAACTCCTCTTCTCCTCAATTCTGTTCAATACCTCCTCATTAGTTATGTGATCTACCCATCTAATCTTCAGCATTCTTCTGTAGCACCACATTTCGAAAGCTTCTATTCTCTTCTTGTCCAAACTACACTGCTGGCCACCGTAAATGCAACACCCTGAAGGAAGCATCCGAATCAAGTGAAATTTACACCATGAGTTTGCAGCGATGAGATATGCAACTGATTAGAATTTCAGCGCAGACGCACATCACGCGCGCCTGTGGCGCCACCTCATAGCGCCATTTAAGGCTTGGCGATTTCGACGAGTGTACGTTCGGCATGTGTGTTTACCTTGTGGTTGTTTCACAAGACGATCAGTTATGCCTCGTAGACAACAGCGAACATCTTTTGATCAAGTATCCGAGTTCGACAGAGGAAGGATAGTGGCTTACCGAGATTGTGGATTATCATACAGAGAAATCGCTAGTCGTGTTGGACCAAACCAAACAACTGTAATGCGGATATGTGACCGTTGGATGCAGGAGGGTACGACGGACCGACGTGGTCGATCGCATTCACCTCGGTGCACCACTGCACGTACTGATAGGCAAATTGTGCGCATGGCAGTGACGGATCGCTCAGTGACATCCCGAACCATAGCACAGCACATTGCGTCTGTAACGCATCATCCAGTGTCTGCGCGTACCATTCGACGCCGTTTAAAGCAGAGTGGTCTGTCCGCAAGACGTCCATTGCTTCGTCTACCATTGACGCAGAACCACAGACGTCTCCGTCGCCAATGGTGTGATGACAGACGGATGTGGACGGCAGAATGGAATGACGTTGTCTTTACTGACGAGGCACGCTTCTGTCTGCAGCACCACGATGGTCGGATTAGAGTGTGGAGACACCGTGGAGAGAGGATGCTGGACAGCTGCATTATGCACCGCCACACTGGTCTTGCACCGGGTATTATGGTATGGGGCGGTATTGGATATTACTCTCGCACGCCTCTAGTACGCATTGCCGGTACTTTAAATAGCCGGCGCTACATATCCGAGGTGCTGGTGCCAGTTGTCCTTCCTTACCTTCAGGGCTCGGCCACAGCCATATTTCAACAGGATAATGCGCGACCACACGTGGCACGCATTGTCCAAAGGTTCTTCGTCAATAACCAGATTGAATTGCTTCCCTGGCCGGCTCGCTCTCCCGATCTTTCGCCGATAGAAAACATGTGGTACATGGTTGCTCAACGAGTGACCCAGATTACATCCCCAGCTGCCACACCAGATGATCTTTGGCAACGTGTGGAAGCTGCTTGGGCTGCTGTACCCCAGGAACACATCCAACGTCTCTTTGACTCAATGCCGAGACGTGTGGCAGCGGTGATCTCCAACAATGGCGGCTACTCTGGCTACTGATTCTGGCAGGAACAACATGCCACAGACGTCTGTAAACGTAATCATTTGATACTTGGTCAACATGTTATCTACAAAATAAATTTTGTTGTGCTACCTCTTGTCTTTCTTGGTGTTGCATTTACGGTGGCCAGCAGTGTATTTATCGTCCATGTTTCACTTCCATACATGGCTACACTCCATACAAATACTTTCATAAAGGACTTCCTGACACTTAAATCTATAGTCAATGTTATCAAATTTCTCTTCTTCAGAAACGGTTTCCTTGCCAGTGCCAGTCTACATTTTATATCTTCTCTACTTCGACCATGATGAGTTATTTCGTTCCCCTAATAGCAAAACTGATTTTCTACTTTAAGTGTCTCATTTCCTAATGTAGTTCCCTCAGCATCACCCGACTTAATCCTACTACATTCCATTATCCTCGTTTTGCTTTTGTTGATGTTCATCTTATATCCTCCTTTCAAGACACTATCCATTCCGTTCAACTGCTGTTCCAAGTCCTTTGCTGTCTCTGACACAATTACAATGTCATCGGCGAACCTCAAAGTTTTTATTTCTTCTTCATGGATTTTAATACCTACTCCGAATTTTTCTTTTGTTTCCTTTACTGCTTGCTCAATATACAGATTGAATAACATCGGGGAGAGGCTACAGCCCTGTCTCGCTCCCTTCCCAACCACTGCTTCCCATTCATGTCCGTCGACTCTTATAATTGCCATCTGGTTTCTGTACAAATTGTAAATAACCTGTATTTTATCCCTGCCACCTTCAGAATTTGAAAGAGAGTATTCCAGTCAACATTGTCAAAAGCTTTCTCTAAGTCTACCAATGCTAGAAACGTAGGTTTGCCTTTCCTTAATCTATCTTCTAACATAAGTCGTAGGGTCAGTCTAGTGTGATAATAGTGGGGGAAATGGGAGGGGGAGGGGCAAGTAGCTGATTGTACTTAGGGTAATGGTTTCAGAAAGGTTGGTAACCAGTGATCTAGCCAGTGCCAAGCTGTTTTGTCGCCTCTGTTGTCTCCTGAGACACATTGTGGTCGGCAGAGCAAAATCTATCCATTCGCGTAAACCGTTAGCGCCGTAAGAAATCTTCGCGAGTCATTATATTTGTCCTGGCGCAACAAGAAATGTTCGGACGCGGGAAAGCCGGGCAGGAGAACGCCGCCTGCATTCGAAATCTGGACCCTGGAATCGACGAGAAAGGCAAGCATATACATAATGTATCTCAGTTCCGTTCCCTGTAAGGGAATATCTAAACCGGGATCTTGTTTTTGCCAGCCGCGCTGCGGTCCCCGGTGCGCGCTGCTCGGCAGTCGCCGGCCACGACCTCCCTTCCTCTCTCTCTCCATGCTGCTGCGGCTCCTCGCGTCTTCTTTCCCTCTTGCTCTTGCTGCGTTGTTGCCGTTACTCCGGCCTCCGCAGCGGCGGACAGTTCTGGCGGTCCGCGCACAGACCGCCTGACTCGGCCACTTGACATCTATTCATGCCATCACGAGTTTCCTGGTCTCATTTATCAATAGAGCTTCATCGAGTTAGCGTGTATTACGGCGTGTGCCGCTCGTGTTCTTCAGATGAGACGTAGCGGCCCTCCGAGCGGTCTCCGTGCTCTACAGCGACACTTCATTTCCCCACGTGTCTTCGCTACAGAGGTACCTTGCCACCAGCTGCTGCGGAGGCGTTATCTTCCGTGTTATCTTGCGACAGTGTTAGCGCGATAAACAGCGCGACATATGGCCACTGGCAGATGCATCCAGTATGGATTTCGCCTGCAGTCTCCGATAACAAGGAGGAGAATATATGGCGCATTGTTACCGGCACACAACAGCGTTCGCTGGAGAGGCTGTTTGCACGGTTCAGCCCTACAAAGCGAAGTGTGTGCTTGCAAGGACAACGGTGTCTTTTTAGACACACGTGACGTACAGTAGCCTCTATGTCGTGTCGTATAACTTCTGTAGATGCTTCTGGCCACACACGACCCAATCGGGCTCGACCGGCCACAGGGACATCCCTCTGGCTAGAGCTCCTTTGTAATAGACTGAATCGCCCACCACGTTTTCCCCAATTCTGAGGATCGGCAGTGTTTACCTGTGGGTGATTAACCTATTCATGCAACTTTGGACAGTATCTTTACAAAACATTTGATATTGCATGTAGAAAGTGTACCGAACAGTAATTAATTGAAGCCGGCCGCTGTGGCCGAGCGGTTCTAGGCGCTTCAGTGTGGAACCACGCGACCGCTACGGTCGCAGGTTCGAATCCTGCCTCGGGCATGGATGTGTGTGATGTCCTTAGGTTAGTTAGGTTTAAGTAGTTCTAAGTTCTAGGGGACTGATGACCTCAGATGTTAAGTCCCATAGTGCTCAGAGCCATTTGAACCAATTAATTGAAAAATTGAAAGGTAGTAAAGATAAGAAAGGAGGATATAAGATGAACATCAACAAAAGTAAAACGAGGATAGTGGAATGTAGTCGAATTAAATCAGGTGATGCTCAGGGAGCTAGATTAGAAAATGCTGTTTGGGGAGCAAAATAACTGATGATGGTCGAAGTAGAGAGGATATAACATGTAGACTGGCAATGGCAAGGAACTCGTTTCTGAAGAAGAGAAATTTGTTAACATCGAGTATAGATGTGTCAGGAAGTCGTTTCTGAAAGTATTTGTACGGAGTGTAGCCATGTATGGAAGTGAAACGTGGACGATAAATAGTTTGGACAAGAAGAGAATAAAAGCTTTCGAAATGTGGTGCTACAGAAGAATGCTGAAAATTAGATGGGTAGATCACGTAGCTAATGAGGAGGTATTGAAAAGAATTGGGGAGAAGAGAAATTTGTGGCACAACTTGACTAGAGAAAGGATCGGTTGGTAAGACACGTTCTGAGGCATCAAGGGATCACTAATTTAGTACTGCAGGGAAGCGTGGAGGGTAAAAATCGTAGAGGGAGGCCAAGAGATGAATACGCTAGGCAGATTCAGAAGGATGTAGGCTGCAGGGTAGCTACTCGGAGATGAAGGATCTTGCACAGGATAGAGTAGCATCGATAGCTGCATCAAACCAGTCTCTGGACTACAGACCACAAAAACAACTACAATATTACACGGCTATAAAAATGTAGGCTCGGAATCAAATGGTTCATATGGTTCTAAGCACTATGGGACTTAACATCTTAGGTCATCAGTCCCCTAGCCTTAGGACTACTTAAACCTAACTAACCTAAGGACATCACACACATCCATGCCCGAGGCTGGATTCGAACCTGCGATCGTAGCAGCAGTGCGGGTTCGGACTGAAGCTCCTAGAACCACTCGGTCACAACGGCCGGCGACTTGGAACCTGCTTGTTGGTTTGTAAATATTAAATGTAATGACTTAATAACTCTGTACCAGTGTCTTCAAACAAGAATGTTATGCAGTAACAACCTGTGCCTATTAATTAGTTTTTGCCCATAGGTAGGTGTTTTATTTTTTAAAGTTACGTTACTTGTGCAGATTTTCTCACAATGACCTATCCGCCATAAAAATATCTTGATTATGACTCGTCCTACCGTACTTATAAAAGAAATGGGGTTAATTATTATTCAGTTCGTGCTTATATGTTTATGATAATGACATATAAATATATCACAGTAAATATTCCTCTGCATTTTGCCAGTTGCGAAAAATCTCAGGAATCAAAATATTTTGAAACGAACTGCTTCAGTATAGTTTTGGCTAGTGTAAAAAATGCAGCTATTTGAGTTGGTTTCGTATTTAAAGCTACTTTTATTAACAAATACAGAGCGAGGTGGCACGGTAGTTAGCACACTGGACTCGCTTCCTGCCATTCTGATTTAAGTTTTCCATGATTTTCCTAAATCGCTTCAGGCAAATGCCGGGATGGTTCCTTTGAAAGGGCACTGCTGTCTTCCTTGTCCATCCTTCCCTAATCCGCTGGAACCGTTGACCTCGCTATTTGGTCTCCTTCCCCAAATTAACCAACCTGTTAACATATACTTACATACAAACTGAGTGACAGGTCCTAACTTTATTTTGTCTCCGCAGCAATCTATGCCCTCCCTCCCTCCCTTTCTTTCTCACATTCGGGCACACTTAGAAATACAAACATGCGAAAGGCATTTTTTGCAATGTTCAGTGCCGTTCAAAGTTAAGCAGCCACCCATATTTACGACGAATTCTTCAATAATTAGAAATCTCCACTCGCATCGTGATTCATACGTAAGCAAGTACTAGGATCCTATGCTTTGGGGAAAACATGGCGGACAATTCAGTTCAGGTTATAGGAGTCTTACATTAACCGATGGAGTCATGTCGACGCGGTGTGGAGGGGCGTGGGATTAACAGACGTGGTGCCACTACTTCTCATTCACTCAATTAGTTCCTTAATTCGCACCACAAGTCCATTTTGATCTATTCTTCCCACCAACGGAAAAATCCCGGGAAGTACCAGAAATCGAACCCATGTCCTCTACAAGACAGGCATCTACGCTGACGGAGGCGGGCTCTGTAGACAGTAGAATGATGATAATAATAATAACAATAATAGTAATGTCCGCCCCTGGTAGCCGAGTGGTCAGCGCGACGGAATATCGTACCCAACGGCCCAGGTTCGATTCCCGGCTGGGTCGGAGATTTTTATCCGCTCAAGGACTGGATGTTGTGTTGTCCTTATCATCATCATTTCATCCCCATCGACACACAAGTCGCCGAAGTGGCGTCAACTTGAAAGACTTGCGCCAGGCGAATGCCACACGGCATTTCCATTTCCATAATAGTAATAATAATAATAGTAGTAGTAGTAGTATTAGTAGTGCGAGTATTTGAAGGCTTGCGCCGCCTCTCGCTTCCGGTGTTCCATTTCCTCCGATCACGTGTCTTCCTCTTATAGTCGTCTGGCGTCTATTGTACTACTATCTGAACTGTATGATATTATTGTCAATGTTCGTGTAGCACAAGAAATAATTAAGATGAGTTATTCTCAGTATCAATTGTAAATGCAGTTGTAAATGCAGAATACTCAATTCTAAAGCTTAATAGAGCTTTGCTATTTTCAATAAAAAGAAATGTACTATTCTTGGGCGCCTTGGCCCCAGACACTTTAGTTTTCTGAAGGCCTGTCGTTATTAGAATATTATGTTTCACGTATCATTCGTCGTTTGCAGACGCGAATTGCCGCTCTGCAACACGAAGCTGAAATGCTGTGTTGAAGTACACCAAAATCTTGACGGTTACGTGAAAGGCTTTGATTGTTGTGCGAGTAATGGTAATTTCTTTTCAACTGCGAGTTAAGCAGTCTAGCATGTTTGTGTTGAACGTATTAGACATAAAATGTAGCAAAGCTAAGTGTCGCGCACATTAAAATCCGACCAGCGTAATTGTTCTGTTAATGGGAAGATACTCTCGGCTTTCTGTGAGGTTCGCATTGAAATCTTGTTATAGAACTGATTAAAATTCTTTGAAAGCCATTTTATGTTTACATCTGAATTACAATTATTTTCTATGTAGTGAATCGTGTGAGACCTGATCCGTGCTGACTGGTCCTGGCTAACACAAAAACTGTTTCTGCAATGAAATATTAATTCACCTTCAAGTGAAACCCTTAAGCAGATAATTCTTAACGAGTGAGTTCCTATTTTTAAGCCGTGTGGCGTAATGAAAAACTTAAAATTATGTTCTCGCCCTTAATGGCGTCTTTGAAACGAAATCAACTCAGTGTATGAAAACTGCAAATTATCCAGTAATAATTATATGAAGCCTTTCCATACACTATTGAAAGGAAAACACAAGTTTACACATTTATAAAATTAATTATTATTTTCATAAGAAGGCTTTTTCTTACAGTATTAATAACAAACACATACAATTCTCATCACGAATCGTCAATGACGTATTTCTACAATCAAGAACGAAAAGAAGAGTAGTTAGTTTTCTTCTTTCTTCATCGTTAGAGAACTTTCTATTCATTTTTATCTTTGTTCACAGATTATCCTTGAAATACATAGTTTTCGTATTAATAGTAATTTTCATTGTTCTTTTTCTATATCATTTTACAACATTTCGCTGCAATAATCACAACATATCGTCTTTATGGCTTTTATCAATATTTTCGTTATTACGATTATTTTTGTATCGTCGCACTAGTTTCGTAAATTTTCACAATAACGTCACGGGAATGGCACACCATCGCGTCCCGGACATTTGGACCCCAGCTCCTCCTGGGTCGCCCACGCTTTCCTGTTTCCCCTGTGGTTCGCTGCCACACTTTCCTCGACTATTGTCCATCCTTTCTAGATGTCCATACCATTTCAGACGTTTCGCCTCCAGGGTGGATTGATTTATCGACGCTCCCAAAGCCTCTCTTATTTTTTTATTTTCAATTCCAGTGACTTTTATGGCACGAACGGACTATTTTATGATAAAATACTGCGGAACATCTAGATGACTAACGATGAAGAAAAGACAATTATAAACAAGTTGAGGGAGAGATGCAGAAGTAACACGAGTTGATTCATACTTCAAGCAAGCTCATGAAGGTAGTGCGTCTCTGTTCGGGTTTGCTACACTTCACCCTTCCTTTCACAGACCCTTCTCTCTTGCACCTAACACGGCACCCAGCCTTTCCGGCAAAGCCTGCTTAATTGTGCGATGTCCTCTTGAGATATCACCTCCCACTCTTTCACCAGGGCTTTCCGTAGGGTGTATGGATAGTGCTGACGGGCCCTTCTCCCAAGTTGGTCCCAAACATGCTCTGTATAACTCAAATTAGGACTTCGAGCTGGCCAAGCTGTAGCATGTATCTCAGCTTCATACAAGGACTGACGTGGTCAAATCGGGAGACGGACGATCTGCTCTGTTAAAATGCGTGGGTAAACACCCTAGTTCAATATCGCTAAAATTCCTTTATCGATTACTAGTTTGAGCTCACTGACGAGCCAACTTCAGATCTAAAATACAGAAGATTGCATAAAAGTGGTGAACAACCGTAAAATGCGTTTTGTGATTAAACGTCCATTCCATGATACATATCAATAAAAATTATTATTTAATCGTGTATCAGCGATCAGGCATTACACATCATCGTAATCTGTCGTATTGCATCACTCTTGTTGTCACACATACACTGAAAAAATTTATAGACCAAGACAAATGTAAACACACATAGAAGTACATTTGGTAAGTGGCATAAAGGTACAATCTTACCTAAAATAGGTTGTCATGGTTACATAATATACATCATTAGCCATATGGATCTCCAGTGCTCATATTGCCACACTTGCGTTTAAATTCAAGGCGATTGGCAGTGCAACTTATCATATAGCCCATGTGAACATGTACATACGGCCCTTCACTCGAACGCTAGCTACAAGAACAAGGAAGTAGCTATATTACCTTTTCAGAGAAGTGACCGCATATATAGCGTCATTGCTAGACGAAAACGCTGTCAGATGGAGCTACTAACCAAAGACGTTTTACAAAGTCGTGCCTCTATGATAATAAAAAGAACTGTAGCTTATCGACCTTTCTACTAGATTTACGTTATACAAAATGTAAGAACCATGTTCAATTTCTACAACCCGTAGTAACCATATGCTGCCAGTTATCTGGCAGCGTTCCGAGTGATACCCCATATTTATATCCACGCATGGGCTCTACGATAGTTCCCACTCTCAATCTCCTTGCATTTAAACACAATTGAGCGCTGGAGACATATATGGCTAATGCTGTAAATTATGTAATCTTGATGACTTATTTTAGATAATATTAAAGCCGCATACCATTTACCAAATGCAATTATCTATGTCTTTATTTTTGTCACAATCTATAACATTTTTCAGTGTGTCCATGGCAACGAGAGCGATTCATCTAAACAGATTATGGTGCTGTAACGCCTGGTGACTGATACACATTGAATGAAATAGTAATTTTTATTGGCATGTAGTACTCATATTAAATGTATTTTACGGTTGCTCACCTCTTTTACGCAATTTTCTGTATTTTAGATTTGAAGATGGCTTGTCAGTGAGCTGAAACTAGTGTCCAATAAAGGAATTTTTAGCCATTTTGAACTACAATTTTTATCCACACGTTTTAACTCTTCCACATTTCTTGTAATATTTGGGCGTAGCGTGCATTGTCATGCATTAGTGTAATTCCATTAATTTGAGCGAAAAAGACAAGACGCTCGAAAAAGATTTCCTCCACATACTGATGTGCTGTAAGGCTCCCATACTCCACGAAGACCAAATTCGTTCTTGCAGTCGCATTGATTCCTGCCCACACAATCAGAGAATCACCCTGAAAAGGCGCCCTAGACGAGAATGTGCAAGGGGAGTACCTTTCCCCGGGCCTGGTCCACACCCTCTCTATAGCTCAGGCGATCATAGGCCAAACCACGACTCATCGACAAACACTTACCCCAGTTGTAATCTCCAGCCTCTATATTCCCCTGCGAAACGTAGTCGGGCAGCACGATGATCTCTGGTGAGTTTTCGTTCTATAGTAGGTCTTCTGGACTGAAGATTGGCTTCTTCCAGACTTCTTGGGCAGCGTCTCAGTAATATAGACCCTCGAATCGATTTCGTGCTTCAACGGCGGTGATGTGATGTCTGTGGAGAAGAAGCGGTCATCTCTTGTAGATGTTGCTCTTCTAGGGTCCGATCCTGATTTGCATGCATAGCCTCCAGTTTCCCCTGCACCTTCTAATGTTTCTGGAAATCGTGGAAGGTGTAGTTTTCAACACCTCTGTACAGGTCTACTAAAGAGACTGCACACATTATACTTGTCCGTCCGCTTCTGAAGTACAGGGTGTCCCAAAAAGAATGAGCCGATTTTAAATAGAATTATTTATTAGGAAGAATGGCTCAACACCAACAAATTGCATACTAAATTACTCATAAAAGATAGAAGTTTATAAAAATCCATCATAAATGTTCAATATGTCCTCCACTGGCTGCACGGACGACATCTAGCCGGTAGCCGAATTCGTCCCAAACTGAGCATAAGGTGTCTTCTGTCACTGACGCTACAGCAGCTGATATTCTGGTTTTTAGTTCATCAATGTCGTGAGGTAAGGGAGGAACGTAAACACGTGTTTTAACATATCCCCACAGGAGTAAATCACATGGTGTTAAGTCAGGGGACCTAAGAGGTCCTGTACGCCCTATCCAATGTTAAGGCACCTTGGCATTGAGGAAACTGCGCACGTTGTTGTGCCAGTGCAGTGCTGCTCCATCTTGCTGATAGATGAAATGGTCAGAGTCAAGTTGTGGGAATAAACAGTTCTGTAGCATTGCAAGAAATGATTGTCCTGTTACGGTTTCTTCCTCAAAAAAGTAGGGTTCATAAACCTTTCTTTGCGAAACAGCACAAAAAACATTCACTTTTGGTGTATCACGTTCGTGTTCAATTGTTTCATGAGGATTTTTGAGCCCTCATATACGCACATTATGACGGTGAACCTTACCGCTAATATGGAAAGTTACCACATCGCTGAATATCAACCGTGACATAAAAGTGTCATCTTGCATGTCCTCTAGAATAGCATTGTTAAAGTCCACGCGCTTCATTTTGTCAGTATCTCGAAGAGCTTGTACCAGTTGTAATCGGTATGGTTTGAGGGCTAAACGGCGCCGTAACACACGCCACACTGTCATGCTCGGTAACGCAAGTTCTCGGCTAGCACGACGCGTAGACTTGGCGGGTACTCCGCTCAAATGCTCGTCGGATTTGTTCCACTGTTGGTTCAGGAACGCGTGGCCGGCCAGGATTGTTGCCTTTACAGCGGCACCGTGTTTCTTCAGACTGTTTATACCACCGTCGAATGTTCTTTGGTGATGGTCTTTTAGCACCAAATCGAATATGAAACGCCCGCTGAACTGCGACCACTGACTGAGTGCGACTAAATTCAATAGCACAATACGCCTTCTGTTGCGCGGACGCCATATTGCGAGAGGCGAGAGAGTGCCAAAGGATATGATAGCGCGAACTGAGATGGCAATCATTAAAACAAAGGCTTTTTTCTTTGGTAAGGATAGAAACTTAACTAATTAATTGCAATGTGTGTCAAGCCTAGGACTTGAACCTAGGACTCCCGCTTACTAGGCAGATGTGCTAACCACATCACTGTGGGATTGTTGCTACCACAGGTGCACAAACTACCCTCCTCCAGGGGCCTCCCTAACATAAACTCCAAACGAAACACGTCATGAATAATCGTTAATTATCTTCAATATACACCATATATGTGATCATATTAAACACCAACAGCTTTGTGAACCTTCGCACATGTTTCATCACATCACCAGTTGACCATGAAGCCGCTTCCAGAGACGTGAATTTTCTCTTATTAGGGCATTGGACTAAGGTAATCCTTGCAGGTGTGGTAACCACATTGCCACGGTGGTGTGGTAAGCACATCTAACCAGTAAGCATGACACTCGACTTCAGGTCCTGGCTTTGGCACAAATTTTAATTCATTAATTCGTCTTGTGTCCTTATAAAAGATTAAGTTGACACTCATATGCCTCCAGCAAATTGTAATGCCATCAGATGAAAAGCCGTTTTTCGTAGTGACGGGATCTTCTCGTGAAATTTCAGTTACCAAATTTCTCCTCCGATTGCGAAAATACTGTGTTGGCACCCACCTACGCAGGGAGAAATGGTCATCATAACAACATAAAGGAAATCAGAACTCGCACGGAAAGATTTAAGTGTTTGTTTTTTCCCGCGCAGTGTTCGAGAGTGGAACGGTGGAGATGTAGGTTGAAGGTGGCTCGATGAACCCTCTGCCAGGTAATTAATTGCGAATTGCAGAGTAATCACGTAGATGGAGATGTACTACATGCTGCACCACGTTACATCGAAGTTACACCTTTCGCACAATCTTCAGGCGTTGACGGCATATTTACTGCAGAAAGCTGATTACGATAGTCACTGAAAGACCCTCCAAACCACGTTTGATTGAAAGGGGAACAATGAGAGGCACAATAGTAAATGCTACAAGATCAAGAAAATATTATTACGTGGCATCCAGTGTTGGGTTTTTCAGGATGCTCGGGAAAGAAGAATTAAGGCCAGTGCAATAAACAATCGAGACTTGATCGTTTGCTCGCAAAGTAAAGGCCACGGCATGCACCGTCTAAAAAGATAGGATAATGTGCTACACTCTGATTAAATATGATTTATTACGTACTGCCTTTTTCATGTCGGTCAGCGTACAATAGCGAAAATCAGGATAAAGGCAGGGATTCACGAAAGTAATAGTAAAATGTCTGAATGAACCGAATTTAGTATGAAAGTAGCAGATATACACTCCTGGAAATTGAAATAAGAACACCGTGAATTCATTGTCCCAGGAAGGGGAAACTTTATTGACACATTCCTGGGGTCAGATACATCACATGATCACACTGACAGAACCACAGGCACATAGACACAGGCAACAGAGCATGCACAATGTCGGCACTAGTACAGTGTATATCCACCTTTCGCAGCAATGCAGGCTGCTATTCTCCCATGGAGACGATCGTAGAGATGCTGGATGTAGTCCTGTGGAACGGCTTGCCATGCCATTTCCACCTGGCGCCTCAGTTGGACCAGCGTTCGTGCTGGACGTGCAGACCGCGTGAGACGACGCTTCATCCAGTCCCAAACATGCTCAATGGGGGACAGATCCGGAGATCTTGCTGGCCAGGGTAGTTGACTTACACCTTCTAGAGCACGTTGGGTGGCACGGGATACATGCGGACGTGCATTGTCCTGTTGGAACAGCAAGTTCCCTTGCCGGTCTAGGAATGGTAGAACGATGGGTTCGATGACGGTTTGGATGTACCGTGCACTATTCAGTGTCCCCTCGACGATCACCAGTGGTGTACGGCCAGTGTAGGAGATCGCTCCCCACACCATGATGCCGGGTGTTGGCCCTGTGTGCCTCGGTCGTATGCAGTCCTGATTGTGGCGCTCACCTGCACGGCGCCAAACACGCATACGACCATCATTGGCACCAAGGCAGAAGCGACTCTCATCGCTGAAGCCGACACGTCTCCATTCGTCCCTCCATTCACGCCTGTCGCGACACCACTGGAGGCGGGCTGCACGATGTTGGGGCGTGAGCGGAAGACGGCCTAACGGTGTGCGGGACCGTAGCCCAGCTTCATGGAGACGGTTGCGAATGGTCCTCGCCGATACCCCAGGAGCAACAGTGTCCCTAATTTGCTGGGAAGTGGCGGTGCGGTCCCCTACGGCACTGCGTAGGATCCTACGGTCTTGGCGTGCATCCGTGCGTCGCTGCGGTCCGGTCCCAGGTCGACGGGCACGTGCACCTTCCGCCGACCACTGGCGACAACATCGATGTACTGTGGAGACCTCACGCCCCACGTGTTGAGCAATTCGGCGGTACGTCCACCCGGCCTCCCGCATGCCCACTATACGGCCTCGCTCAAAGTCCGTCAACTGCCCATACGGTTCACGTCCACGCTGTCGCGGCATGCTACCAGTGTTAAAGACTGCGATGGAGCTCCGTATGCCACGGCAAACTGGCTGACACTGACGGCGGCGGTGCACAAATGCTGCGCAGCTAGCGCCATTCGACGGCCAACACCGCGGTTCCTGGTGTGTCCGCTGTGCCGTGCGTGTGATCATTGCTTGTACAGTCCTCTCGCAGTGTCCGGAGCAAGTATGGTGGGTCTGACACACCGGTGTCAATGTGTTCTTTTTTCCATTTCCAGGAGTGTATGTAAGACATAAACAGAATGAGATTTTCGCTCTGCAGCGGAGTGTGCGCTGATATGAAACTTCTTGGCAGATTCAAACTGTGTGCCCGACCGAGGACCGAGCTGTGAGGACGGGTCGTGAGTCGTGCTTGGGTAGCTGAGATGGTAGAGCACTTGCCCGCGAAAGGCAAAGTTCCCAAGTTCGAGCCTCGGTCCGGCACACAGTTCTAATATGCCAGAAAGTTTCATATCAGCGCACACTCCGCTGCAGCGTGAAAATCTCATTCTGTAAACATACCCCAGCCTGTGGGTAAGCCATGTCTCCGCAATATCCTTTCTTCCAGGACTGCTAGTTCTGAATCGTTGATGTATTGTTATATACTGTACTGCTGACATCAAATGCGGTACTGTTTCACTGCATTTGTCGGTGTATTGGACGTCGTACTATTGCATATACTTTGTGCACAACTATTCCAATCGACAAGGTTAATTTTCCTGCAAATATTCGTGCCTTTTTACTGATTCCCACTACAGTAATCTTGAGGTCAAGGCAAACGACGGATATCTTGGAGTTAAAAATAAACTTAACCCTAGGACGCCCAATCCTTTTTTTCTAACTTGGATGCCTAAGGGGGGGGGGGGGGGGGGTTCGGCGAGCCCACAGGTATTAAATAAGTTTACTGACGAAAAATTATAATTTTCAGAATGGTTTATGTATTTTAACTAAGGCATCGGTTTAAAAATGTTGTTAATTGTTATAAAAATTGGATTGAGTGAATAAAAAATTGGCATATTACAATACAAAATACAATACACTACTCTGAGTCCTCAACTTCAAGGCAAGAGACACACTTCACAATTTTTTCTGAATGTGTGTTACACACATGTTTATGACACTGTCCACAATACTGTTTTGATTTACTGAGATTGTTGTACTACTTCTTCTTTGTTTTAGCTTCTCTTACACAAATATGGCACCGAACTTTCCCTGCAGGAGGCTGACGTGCTTCTGTTGTCACTTCTTTGATTTCCTTTTGTAGAATAGTCTCCATAGATTGAACAATTTGGTTAGATAACCCTCTTGCATTGGCACTTCTTTCTTCTACCTGCAATTTCACTAGTTCCATCCCAGCTTGCAGAAGATAAAGTTTCCGTTTGTTGTGTTTCTTTTCATTCCATCTTGGATGTTGCTGGATGAATATGGTGGTTGCATTGATAGCACAAATGTCGACGAGAGAGTAAAATACAGATAGAGGTCACCTCTTTGTTCCCCTCTTGCAGGTGTACATACGCGCCATTTGATCAATGGGATCAATTACACCTTTAGTGGAATTATAATATGCATTTATCTCGGTTTTATTCTTCTCTCCTCCAACAGTGCCTTTATCTTGGTGCATTGTTGACAACATCAGTAAGTTCTTACTTGGTTTCGTTTTTGCTGTGTAGGACACCAAAGTTACTGGAGGCCTAGGTGTTGGGAACTGCACCAACTCACTGCAAGTTTACAAGATAAATAACAGCTGACTGAAATCAACAATCACTTCCTCTGAAAGTAAACCGATTGTTGTGAATATCAAGAATACCAACCAACATGAAACTAACTTGCATTGTTGTGGAGATGATGAGAAATACGAAATCCTACTAAGGGAAATTTTCTATAGCATGGAAGCCTAAAGGGGGGGGGGGGGGGGTTGTTGGACCCATAATAAGTTTATTTATTTTTTTCTTTCAAAGCAGGAATTGTCTATAAAATATATTGACACTAACGTTTCATAAAATAGCAAACAAACAATAACTCAAAGGGAATATGTAGTATGAAAATTACTTGGGCAAAAGCAGGCGACATAAAAAAATTGTGGGTTCAACGAACCCCCTCCCCCTTTAGGCGTCCTAGGGTTAACTCCATAGGACGCGAAAGGTTTGCCACAATATTTGCTGGCGCTGAGCTTCGCTGTACCCTCCAGCCCCACTCATCTCCGCCGTCTGGTTCGGCAGCCGGCGTCGCGGGTCAGAAGTTCAAATCCATTACGGGTCCGGCGGCTGCCGGACAGGTTTACGCCTGGTGGACGCGCGGCTCTCACCGGCAGGTCGCCGTCCGCAGACGCCGAACATCCAGCAGCTCGTGGAGAGCGCCGAGACTTCTGCGAAAACCCCGCGGCTGACGAGACGCCTTTTAATTAGCTGCTGTCAGGCGCAGCGCGGCCTAAAGACGAGCTTACTTGGCCGGCCGCGGGGCCCAGGTATGCGGTTCCGTCTCAGATGCACGTCCAAAGCATAAAATACACGACATAGCTCGAGTTTTATAAAACATTTAAAACTTAGCTTGGTGGGTACCAGGTCCAAAATTTCTACTTCAAGAAGGAAATACCGACAGTCACCACTAAGTAATCAAGAAGACTGCAGAAAAAATTGCAAATAGTATAAAAGGCTTCTAAATTGCCTTGGCTCCACAGAAACATTCCCACCAGAAATTCCCCTAAAACTCAATCCAAATTCACAAGCACCATATGAAAACAATTTAGCTAGACAAATTAAAAAGTTTAAAAATAATAAATCCGTACACGACGACAGAATTGCTGCAGAACTCCCAAAAACCTGTGGAATTTTCAGAGTTTAATTCGTGCTACGCGTGATGCAAAAGCCATCTTGTTTCAATCAATGGGCAGCGTCACGCTCCCTTTTCTACACAACTCGGTCCGTGTTTGCGATGTTTTTATTTCTTGCCATCAGAGACGACATCTGTGGAGTATAAAATGCTGTGAGCCCATTTACGATGGTCGGCCGGTGTGGCCGAGCGGTTCTAGGCGCTACAGTCTGGAACCGCGCGACCGCTACGGTCGCAGGTTCGAATCCTGCCTCGGGCATGGATGTGTGTGATGTCCTTAGGTTAGTTAGGTTTAAGTAGTTCTACGGTCTAGGGGACTGATGACCTCAGAAGCTAAGTCCCATAGTGCTCAGAGCCATTTGAACCATTTACGATGCGACTAATTAAGATTAAAGAAATGTGCACGTGGTGGATCCGAAACCCGAACGGAAATAACCTCAATTACAAGACACGCCCAAAGACAACGTTTTGCTCGTCGACTATTGTTAAACTATCACCATATGATGCTTGTCTGGTGTTCAGTGATTGTAACGCTGTAAGAATCAGGACCCTTAGGAGACTAATATTTGATTCAGATTGCTTCACTGAAAACCATTTGAACAAGACTGATACCTGCGTATTGCCAATTCTTAAATGTCAGTGAACGATATTGCCGAAAGGGCATGCCAGAAGGATCACACTAGAAGAAAAATACTCGAATAATAAAAACAAAACTAACATCTGTGTTGGAATCCAACGTCTTTTGTTTGACACAAGCTACCGAATACGGTTGTTGGTTTTGGTATCATTACTCAAGTACTTCATGTCTGGCTGCTGTGCCACTTTCCTTGATGGATTACCACTAGAAGACAAGAGCTACATGTAGACCTAAAAGACCAAATGTATGGTCATAGCCAACATTAAGGTAATGTCTTCTGGCATAAAAATGAAATTTGCTACATACTTCGTAAATAATACTCTAAAACTACCTCTGGTCCAAAATTTTTCATTATGTATCATTGTCAAATTTAGTTTGGTGAAATAAAAATTGCTACGTATTATACACACAAATTTAAAAATTGTAGCAAGAGTACTAAGACTGATATTAAGAAACTGGTACACACAGTTGTTTGTCTAATTACTAATAATAACCTACCACATTTTGAAAGTGGTAAGTAAATAACCATTGAGAAAATGTTCCGTATGTGACAGAATGTGTTCTGAAGGTATCCAGCAACTTAAAGATCAAACTGTTGAAAAAAAAAGTCTAGATTATAACTAATAACGTAATGACAACATTCACAAAATTTGTTTCAGTTACCTCTCAAACAGTTAAAGTTGCATTAGTTTTTACACTAAAGAGCCAAAGAAACTGGTACACCTGCCTAACATCGTGCAGGGCCCCCCGCGAGCACGCATTAGTGCCGCAACACGCCATGGCGAGGACTCGACTAATGTCTGAAGTAGTGCTGGAGGGAACTGACACCATGAAATCTACAGGGCTGTCCATAAATCCGTAAGAGTACGAGGGGGTGGAGATCTCTTCTGAACAGCATGTTGCAAGGCATCCCAGATATGCTAAATAATGTTCATGTCTGGGGAGTTTGGTGGCCAGCGGAAGTGTTTAAACTCAGAAGAGTGTTCCTGGAGCTACTCTGTAGTAATTCTGGACGTGAGGGATGTCTCACTGTCCTGCTGCAATTTCCCAAGTCCTTCGGAATGGACAATGGACATGAATGGATGCAGATGATCAGACAGGATTCTTATGTACGTGTCAGCTTGTCAGAGACGTATCTACACATATCAGGGCACCCATATAATTCCAACTGCACACGCCCCCACACCATTACAGAGCCTCCACCAGCTTGAACAGTGTCCTACTGATATACAGGGTCCATGGATTCATGACGTTGTGTCCATAGCCGTAAACGTCCATCCACTCGATTCAATTTGAAACTAGACTCGTCCGACCAGGAAACATGTTTCCAATCATCAACAGTCCAATGTCGGTGTTGAGGGGCCCAGGCGAGGCGTAAAACTTTGTCTCGTGCAGTCATCTAGGGTACCCGAGTGGGCCTTGGGCTCCGAAAGCCCATATCAATGGTGTTCCGCTGAATGGTTCTCAAGCTGACACTTGCTGATGGCCCAGCATTGAAATCTGCAGCAATTTGCGAAAGGGCTGCACTTCTGTCACGTTGAACGATTCTCTTCCGTCGTCGTTGGCCCCTTTCTTGCAGGATCTTTTTCGGCCGTAGCGGTCGGAGATTTGATGCTTTACCGGATTCCTGATATTCACGGTACACTTGTGAAATGGTCGTACGGTAAAATCCCCACTTCATCGCTACCTCGGAGATGCTGTATCCCACCACTCGTGCGCCGACTGTAACACCACATTCAATCTCACTTAACTCTTAATAACCTGCCATTGTAGCACAAGCAACCGATCTAACAACTGCGCCGGACACTTGTTGTCTTATGTAGGCATTCCCGACTAGAGCGCCGCATTCTACCTGTTTACATATCTCTGTATTTGAATACGCATGCATGCCTATACCAGTTTCTTTGGCGCTTCAGTGTATGCATCCGTGTATTTTCTCATATATCGCCCCTCCCCCTTTTTTTAAAAAAAATAAAAGAAAACACCACTGATGATGCAGAACATTGGCAAACTGAGAAAATTGGTGATGACTGATGTAGTGTGCTGGTTGTGTGAATAGCTGTGCCGGCCGAAGTGGCCGTGCGGTTAAAGGCGCTGCAGTCTGGAACCGCAAGACCGCTACGGTCGCAGGTTCGAATCCTGCCTCGGGCATGGATGTTTGTGGTGTCCTTAGGTTAGTTAGGTTTAACTAGTTCTAAGTTCTAGGGGACTAATGACCTCAGCAGTTGAGTCCCATAGTGCTCCGAGCCATTTTGAATAGCTGTAGCTGAGTCTAGGGTCTCTGTCGTCTCTGGTCTTGAGAGTCTGAATTAATACGTCCGCAGCTCGTGGTCGTGCGGTAGCGTTCTCGCTTCCCGCGCCCGGGTTCCCGGGTTCGATTCCCGGCGGGGTCAGGGATTTTCTCTGCCTCGTGATGACTGGGTGTTGTGTGATGTCCTTAGGTTAGTTAGGTTTAAGTAGTTCTAAGTTCTAGGGGACTGATGACCATAGATGTTAAGCCCCATAGTGCTCAGAGCCATTTGAACCATCTGAATTAATACAGGTTATCGAAAGTTGTAAAAACGGCCTTCGGAGGTGTACCAACTATAGTTGTTCCCTATCAGTTCACTCATTGCTGATCTTCTGTCCCAGGCGCCAGACTTTGTTTCTTCAGCGGGTGTTTCGTCACCTAATAAGGAATTAATTAACAAAATGGGACAACAGGGAAGCTTCAGACCACTGAAATTCAGTATAGTCTGGCAATGCATTTATTTATAAAAGGACACTTAAATGAGAGTTACACATTCACAAGTTTCCTAAAATATTACAATAACACAGCCGCTGGGCGAGCAATGGACTTTCTGTGGGACAAATCAAAAGGACAAAACTTAAAAAAAAAATAAAGACTAGTCCCTAGAGCGAGCGCTAAAATGAAATAACATTAACGAAAGAAGCTAGCCATGATTCAAGAATGCGGTCACAGTAACAGGCGTCGGACAGTAGAGCATACCACGCTAGATGTCGATTTGCAGCGCAGGTATCTCGCGGTGCAAACGTAACGACAGCACAGACGCAACCATCGTAGTTGCGTTGTGCGTTGTAATTATAATCATCACAAGCAGCTCGCGGACGGCTAACACAAGGGTGTTTCCAAACCTTGGTACAAAATGGCGGTAACCGCTGCACGATGATCCTCGAGATGTTGACACCTTTAGTAACTGCAACGGAATGGGGCGGGCCGGCCGTTGGTGGCCGAGCGGTTCTGGGCGCTTCAGTCTGGAACCGCGCTACCGCTACGGTCGCAGGTTCGAATTCTGCCTCGGGCATGGATGTGTGTGATGTCGTTAGGTTAGTTAGGTTTAAGTAGTTCTAAGTTCTAGGGGACTGATGACCTCAGATGATAAGTCCCATAGTGCTCAGAGCCATTTGAACCATTTGAACCATTTGAATGGGGCGGAGAGCTGTTCTCCGAGCTAGTTCAAAGACTCGCTCGATGGACTACCTCGCACCTCTGCAGTATACGTAAAGACCCTTGTAGCCAGCCAGCTTAAGGCCCAGCCACACGCAACGATCTGTCTGCGCAAATATCTGCACACATCGCATTACACAGGAGATTTGCGCAGATAAGAGAAGTGCGCAAACGTGGAAGTTGGAAGTTTGAGCGAAACTGCTCAAATCCGTGGGCTCAAATAACATGTGAACAGACAAGTCGGAGCGTGTGGAGAGAAGATCGCCGCAAATCTGGCGCTAAGACGTGTTTGAGTCAGCTGTTTGTTCAGTCAGGTGTTTCTCGTCTGTGTGTGCAGAGTTTAATTTTAAAATGACAAATACACGTCAATGGTCGGGCTAGTTCGTTGCCGAATTTATGGAAATGTGTAGGAGTCTTACACGTTTGTGGAAAATTAAGAGCAGGGAATACAGCGACAAGGATATGAAGGCAGTTGCTTATAATTCGTTAACAGACAACAGGGTGTATAATAATAATAATAATAATAATAATAATAATAATAATAATAATATATTGTTTGCGGCCTGTTTACCACAAAGCGCTAAGCAAAATAAGATAACATATTCGATCTGGTGCCAGGGGTTTACTGGCATACGTTTCTTTTCTTCATCGTTTTCGTACATATCACTACGAAAACGATGGAGTAAACTTATGCTGATGCCAAAACGTTAAAAACGTTTTTCTTGGATATTTGGTAAGTTCACACTGTTCATCTTTTGCCCTATTTCGCACATATATTCCACGTTTGTCTTAACGAATTTCGTAACCTAACATCAGACTTTTTCGTGACAGGAATATGCATTTCATCTCATTCCAGAGAAAAAATAAAGCATGTGTTAAGACGAATTACGCCTGATGATGGACCCACAGGGTCAGAAATGCATCGTGTACTTAATGAAACACGAAAAGCTGTGACTGAGGGCGTTTTTTAATTCATACCTCGAGTTTTCGGAATAATGGTTAAAAGTTGACGGTGAAGTGCCTGAAAGTAGACGCGAACATGTGCAAAAACGAACACGAGGAATTCCGTTTTTAATATATAAACTGTGGCCTTTGAATAACCAGACTCCACGTGCCTTGCTACACAAGGCGTGACCGCAAACTAAATATTCATAATAGTCAAACTGTGTAATATTTTAGCGAGCATTCTGTCACAGACAATCTGTTTGTTAATCCTTTCAGTAACGGGTTTGGTTAATTACTATAAGCTGGCTGTTACGGGAGAGTGTGATTGTGTGTGAAGGACGAAACTGTAACTTAAGAGTAACACGGGTTTGGCGGTGTTTTGTATCAAACAAGTCACAACATATTTACGTTTTTACTCGCAAACTACCTTTCAATTAAACGCTCGGCTAATCTGATACTCAAAATTTTTTGATGCGACCTTTAGAGGTGTGTAGCGCGGCCAGTTTCTCCTAAATATGATTCTAGCCGACAAACATTACGCAATTTTCTAACAGGGAAGGCAAAAGAACAACTCCCTGTAAGGTGAGTGAATATGTCTTCTATTGGACGAACACATATAACCGCGCCATTGCAATACCACATCAAAATTCACTAGTAAATCCGAAGGACCCAGCCTCAAAGATTTCAACTATTGAATAAAATCCACCGAATTGGAGATATGATGGTCACGCTTACCAACAAATGGGTTGAGAACAGATATTAAATATTTTTCCCGACCGGAAGAGCGGTATGCTGACCACAAGCCCCTCCTGTCCGCATCCTCCGCTGAGGATGACACGGCGGTCGAATGGTCCTGATGGGCCACTTGTGGCCCGAAGACGGAGTGCTTTTATAAGTGGGTGCACCCAAATAACTTTGGCGTGTCACAGGTGGAGCGGCAGCATCAGGATGAAGTTTCATGTGTAATCTCTGCATGAAGTTTCTTGCGTAACGCCCTTTTTTTCAAAGGCGAAAGAGTCTTGCGGTTAATCCTTTCTGTGTGGTCACTAGAGAGTCTTTTGCAAGCCGGATCGTTGAGTAGTGAATCCATTTTAAGTACGTAATACTCCCTCGTTACCGAGACTGTGATAGTGTTTATTAAGAGGCAAATGAAATTAGGTTGGCGGAAAATATTGCTTAATAGAGACAATGGCTTTCCTCTTGTAAGCATATGGAACATAACTATCCTGCATCAAAACAGAACGTTCCTTAATGCGGCCAGCCCGAGTTTCTGAAATTAACATTGAGTTCGATATATCGTTGTCCCCAGTGTTCTTTTGACTGGAATACTCACTTTCAAATTCTAAAGGTGGCAGGGGTAAAATACAGGGAGCGAAAGGATATTTACAATTTGTACAGAAACCAGATGGCAGTTATAAGAGTCGGGGAGCATGAAAGGGAAGCAGTGGTTGGGAACGGAGTGAGACAGGGTTGTAGCCTCTCCCCGATGTTGTTCAATCTGTATATTGAGCAAACAGTAAAGGAAACAAAAGAAAAATTCGGAGTAGGTATTAAAATCCATGGAGAAGAAATAAAAACTTTGAGGTTCGCCGATGACATTGTAATTCTGTCAGAGACAGCAAAGGACTTGGAAGAGCAGTTGAATGGAATGGACACTGTCTTGAAAGGAGGATATAAGGTAAACACCAACAAAAGCAAAACAAGGATAATGGAATGTAGTCGAATTAAGTCGGGTGATGCTGAGGGAATTAGATTAGGAAATGAGGCACTTAAAATAGTAAAGGAGTTTTGCTATTTAGGGAGCAAAATAACTGATGATGGTCGAAGTAGAGAGGATATAAAAAGTAGACTGGCAATGGCAAGGAAAGCGTTTCTGAAGAAGAGAAATTTGTTAACATCGAGTATAGATGTGTCAGGAAGTTGTTTCTGAAGGTATTTGTATGGAGTAAGCCATGTATGGGAATGAAAAGTGGACGATAAATAGTTTAGACAAGAAGAGAACAGAAGCTTTCGAAATGTGATGCTACAGAAGAATGCTGAAGATTAGATGGGTAGATCACATAATTAATGAGGAGGTATTGAATAGAATTGGGGGAAGAGGTATTTGTGGCACAACTTGACAAGAAGAAGGGACCGGTTGGTAGGACATGTTCTGAGGCATCCAGGGATCACAAATTTAGCATTGGAGGGCAGTGTGGCGGGTAAAAATCGTAGAGGGAGACCAAGAGATGAATACACTAAACAGATTCAGAAGGATGTAGGTTGCAGTAAGTACTGGGAGATGAAGAAGCTTGCACAGGATAGAATTGCATGCAGAGCTGCATCAAAACAGTCTCTGGACTGAAGACCACAGCAACAACAAACACCAGTGTTCTTCTAAGGGCGGCACCACCAGCCCAGTCTTGGACGGCATCAACTTGGAGACCTTCATAGGAAGACGAATTGCAACATTGTCGACAGTTTTAGCGGGACTCAGCAGCGGCTTTCTCCTGAAAATTGTGAACTGATGGATCGCCGAAATATTGAATCATGTTGATTTTAGGGTCCGGCGACAAACCCGTGGAGACCTTTAAGACTTACTGCGCCGTGAAAGCCTACAAAGTCACATACAGGGTGTTTCAAAAAATCTGCATCAAACGTCCATCGGTAATAGATCATATCATGAGGACAATTTATGCCGAAAGCTTTCGATTTAAATCCTAATTCAACGCAAGTTAACCCAGAGCTCTTCGTCAAAAGGCTAAGTCGCAGAAGAATTCGTATGCATTATACGTACGTGTTGTTTGCCGTGCCGCCGGCTTTCTCCCCTGAAGCCGACTGCATGCTATCGCTGCAGCGGCGGCCGTTCACCTGGGTCGCCATCGCCACGCCGGTCCAGTCCGCTCCGATCTCCTTGGGCGACCTTGCATTGTCCCGCCTAGCCCCGCCCCCCTGCGATACAGCGCCGGGCGCTGCTCGCTGCTAGCGGGACACGAACCAGTCCTCCGCTGCAGTGCTGCCAGCTGTCGGCACACTTTGGCCTTACTACTCGGAACAAGTTACCCTGTGCCCGCTTCCTCGGCTTAGCCTACTTCAGGGAGAAGAGGCGACTCCGGTTTGGAAAGCTGACGTTAATGTTCGGGAGAGCGGCTTGCAGACGACGCGTCCTCCAGTGATCTCCATTAACCAGAGTGTTAAGCACTTAACACCACTATTACGCGCGACACAACTTACAGACGACGAAGATCATATTTAACAACCGGTATTTTGCTGTACTGTTCGCATCTCAGGTCCGAATGTATGTTACTTACACAAAGAAATACCGGTTTTCAGAGCACTAGTTGTTGTACACCAGTGTCGGAGTTGGTGGTGTAGTGGTAAAGTGCGACCCTAGATACCGCAGCGTCGCGGTATCGAATCTCCACGAGACAACGGAATTTTTCAGTCTGCTTCTATGCTACACCTCTCATTGATGTGAGGACATCCCAGTAACGACGTGTAGTTCGGACTCCACGTTAGCCGGCCGAGGTGGCCGAGCGGTTCTAGGCGCTACAGTCTGGAACCGCGCGACCGCTACGGTCGCAAGTTCGAATCCTGCCTCGGGCATGGATGTTTGTGATGTCCTTAGGTTTGTTAGATTTAAGTAGTTCTACGTTCTAGGGGACTGATGACCTTAGAAGTTAAGTCCCATAGTGCTCAGAGCCATTTGAACTCCACGTTAAACAGTAGGTCCCCTTGCGCGGGTAGCATTAGTGGGGTAGGTTAAGGGCACGGAAGTCGCCGAAGCAGCGACCAATTGAAAGAATTTGCAAACACGTGGCTGAACATTGCTCTTAAGGACTCCTAGACAATAATGCCATACTAATTTACTTTTCCACCAACGATACCCATAAATGACTTGACACGATTTCGTCAGTCCGGTGAAGTAAACAGTACCTTCGTAACAGGGGCTTTCGATAAGTAATGCAACACTTTTTTTCTGAAAGCAGGTTGCTTTTTATCCAGGATTCCAAAACCCCATATTATTCCCCATTCTCTTGGTCACAAAACCCTATTTTTCAATATAATCTTCGTTCAGTACCACGGCCTTAAACCACCTTCCTGCGAGGGCCTGTATGCCCGCAATGTTACCACTCTACTGGTCGACGTTGGAGCATACGTCTTGCTGCATCAATAACCTCTCCATCAGACACGTACTGCTGCCCGCGGAGTGCATCCTTCACTGGGCAAAACAAGTGGATGTCAGAAGGTGCGAGATCCGGGCTGTAGGGTGAATGAGGAATAACAGTGTAATGGCGTTTTGTGACCACCTCTGGGGTGCGCACACTTCTGTGTAGCGCCACTCCAAGGACTGCCGTTTTGTTGCCGGTTCGAAGAGATGTAACCAAGGCGTATTAAATTTCAAGGAAATGAAATAAAAACTTCATAGTTTGTCGATGACACTCTACATCTGGCAGAGTCGGCTAAATACTTGGAACAGAAGTTGGAGAATGATGGGAGTCTTTGAAAAGATATTATGACATGAACGTCGATAAAAGTAAAACAAAGAGAGTTGAATGTTGTCGATTTAAATCAGACAATGCTGAGGGAATTTGGTTGATGAAGAAAACGCTCAAAGTAGTGAATGAGTTTTGCTAGTTAGCAAAATAATTAATGATGGCCGAAGTAGGGAGAATATAAAATGCAGACTGGCTACAGCAAGAAAACTGTTTCTAAAAAATAGCAATTTGTTGACATAATGAATAAATTCAAGTGTTGGGAAGTCTTTTTAGAAGGTAATGTTATGGGGTGCACTTTTAGTCGGAACTGAAACGTCAGCGATGAACAGTTACAACAAGAAGAGAGTAGAAGCTTTTGAAATATGCTTTTACAGAAGAGTGTTGAAGATCAGACGTTAAGAACGAATAAATATGACACAAGTGGGCTAAGAGAAGACATCAGTTCATAAGACGCATCCTGAGGCGTCAAATGGTTCAAATGGCTCTGAGCACTATGGGACTCAACTGCTGTGGTCATCAGTCCCCTAGAACTTAGAACTACTTAAACCTAACTAACCTAAGGACATCACACACACCCATGCCCGAGGCAAGATTCGAACCTGCGACCGTAGCAGCAGCGCGGCTCCGGAATGGAGCGCCTAGAACCGCACGGCCACCGCGGCCGGCCCTGAGGCGTCAATAAAGAGAGAGAGAGAGAGAGAGAGAGAGAGAGAGAGAGAGAGAGAGTAGTGGGGCTGTTAATAATTGTGGGGGAATGCCGCTTTAAGCAGGTTCATATGGATGCAGGTTGCAGCAGTTGCGCAGAAACGAAGAGATTGCACACCACGGACTAGCCTGAAGAGCTGCATCAAACCAGTCCTCGGAGTGAGGACCACAACAGCAGGGCTACAGTTCCCTAATCGATGTGAGTAAACTCATAAGGAGCAGAGGAGAAGCAGGCGGAGAGTATTCAGAAGAGATGTTTAAAAATCTTGCGTACTAAACTCTTTAAAAGACAACACACACAGCGATGAACAAATGAACACTGACTAGGCTGGGACACATAACAAACCACAATCACAGTGTGTTCTGGTGTAGTGAAAAGTGTTTTACTACGTTATTTGTGGAAAATACTTATTATAGTTACGTATGCATCACAACATCTCAGCATGATGCGGAGACTGGAAGTGCTTGCCACACGAAAACGTAAGTAAATACGAAAATAGGCGGAAAACTAAATTACATTCTAGAAGATAGGCTAACTCCCAGCAAAAAATTTTTCTCATCAACATCGTTTGGTTGCAGATGACAAGCTATCTGTAATAATTAACACAAAAGTGATCCGGAAAATTCATGTTCACCAAATGTAAACGTATTTACAAAGAGATACGATCTGTTGGGTTTGAACTTAAAATGCACATAATTTTATAATCATTTGACAAAATGTTCACATTGCAGAATAAATAAAACCAAAAACCCACTGATGATGGCACAGTGGTACCGAAACATGTTTGGGTACTGAGAAAAACGGTGTTTAGCGTAACTGGCTGACCTCACATCCAAAAAATTTTAACTGCAAATACGGTCAATACAAGGAGCTGCAAATCAAAAAGATTGTGATCTTAGGGTATGGGCGTGGATTTCGTATTGCGTTTAAGAAAATACTAAATGCCGAAGGACACGAAAATATTTTACATCATCATGTACTGCAAAGTAGATGAATAGGTTGGAGACGATGATTGATTGTATTTGCATGACAGTTCACCCTGTCATAAAGCAGCATCTACGAAGCAGTGGTTTACGCGAAATAACATTCCTTAAAGGGACTGGCCTGCCCAGAGCCCTGACTTGTAGGCATTGGAACACCCTTTGGGATGAGTTAGAACGTAGACTTTGTTCCAGACCGCGCAGCGTCGGATATCACTATCTTTTCTGGTTTCTGCTCTTGAGAAAGAATGGGCTGCCATTTCTCCACAGACATCCAGACACCTCACTTAAAGTGCCCACATCATGGTCGATCCGTCACAAAGGCGAAGGATGGACACACCGCGGATTAATATCCATCAGTAGGTGCCGGATACTTTTGATCATTGTGAACAATACGGAACATGCAAATAAGGTAGATGCATCGGCACGACACTAGAAGTAAACGAATGGTGTTTAATAGCAGCTACATCTGTATTCCGCGGAGTGTACGTCTGGTATCAATATAATTTATACTCTCCCCCCACCCCTCCCCCGCCATCCTTTTCCTGTTCTATGTGTGACTGGTACGCGGGAAGTGCGATTGTCGATAAGCCTCCGTCTGAATTTTAATTTCCCTAATCTTCTCCAACAGAAAGTGGCGCGTACACGGTGAAGATCCCACACACCGACACAGTTGTAATGTGCCAGTAAGTGTCATGAGGCAAACAGTTTCTGAAACGGTATTCTCTAAAAATAGTTAATGCTAATATGTTAAGACGAACTACTGCTCATCAGCGTGTCACATATCGCATCCACGAACGGTCTACATGTTCTAACTGACCCTTTTGTATTGTGAATTTAATCATGTGACAGGACACATAAGATAAGACTCATTCGTCTCACATATGGAAAATCAAAAAGTGTCGAAGAAGTTTTAAAAGAGAACTATCTCTTACGGGAGAGAAATGAAGTGTGGGACAGTGAAAAGTATGCTTTTCTAGTGATTTAAATCAGTTCATATGCGTTTTTCAATATTTACGTATTGTAAACGAGGCTGTAATCACGATAAATAGAAACTAGGATAAGTGAAGCATCCACTGCTCTGCCGAGGCAACGTAGGCAATTGGCTGAGTGTGCAGCCATGCGATAAGTAGCCGTGTTTTCTTACAGGGCTGGCAACCCGTGACGGCAAACCGTTAGGAGGTAGTCCACAGAGCCTTCTACATCTTCCGGGTTTCTAAGCTGCAGCTGCACCTGCACCCAACGACGCCCGTGAGTACGTTTTCAACACTTCCTTGAAATGATAATTCTCTTTATTTCCGTGTATTGCATCCACCATCATATATCTTGCCTAAACTCGCCTCCCCTGCGTGTTGCTGCATTTTTGCCAACTCATCACTCGAGTTGGAGCGGTAGATAGGAGGCCCACATACTAGGTTCATGTCATTATTTAACTGTACCCATCGAGATTTTTCAGGCAATTCACGGTCATTAAGATCTTGAAAAAAAAAAAAAAAAAAAAACTCACTATATGCAATTCAGATAGCGCAACAGGTTTCCACCCGATATACATGTAAAATATGACATACAAAAGGGAGAGATTGACATTATTGAATGCTGGAGACTAAAAGTTGACAGTAAAATTAGTTGAGAAGACAATACAACGCAACTGCAGAACCACCTAGACAAATCTTTCTTTGTAGTGCGAATGGTGTCAAAAAAAAAAAAAAAAAAAAAAAACGTTCAAATGGCTTTCAGCACTCGGTTCAGTACCTCTTCATTAGTTACTCGATCTACCAGTCTCCTCTTTCAGCATTCCTCTGCAACATTAGCATTCCTCTGTAACACCAAATTTCAAAATTCATGTTCAAAATGGGTCAAATGGCCCGAAGCACTATCGGACTTATCTGAGGTCATCAGTCCCCTAGACTTAGAACTACTTAAACCTAACGAAGCTAAGGACATCACTCATATCCATGCCCGAGGCAGGATTCGAACCTGCGACCGTAGCAGCAGCGCGGTTCCGGACTGAAGCGCCTAGAACCACTCGGCCACAGCGGCCGGCAAAAATTTGTGTACTTTTCACTTTCGTACAAGGCTATATTCCATAAAAAACCTCCAGGAAAAAAATTCCTATCTCTTAAATTTATATTCAGTGTTAACAAATTACTCTTCTTTAGAAAAGCTTTTCTTCGTATAATCAATACGCATTTTATATCCTACCATCTTCGACCACCATCAGTTATTTCGCTGCCCAAATTATCAAACTCATTGACTACTTTTAGTGTCTCGTTTCCTAATCTAATTTCCCTCAAGATCGCCTGATTTAATTCGACTGCATTCCGTTACCCTTGTTTTACTTTTCTTGTTGTTCATCTTAATTCAATCGCGCTTGCACTTTACAAGAATTTTTCCACTTCTGGTAGAATTACAATACTATCGACAATCCTTTTTTATTTCTTCTACCATATCTTTAATTCACTTTACAAATTTCTCCTTGGTTTTCTTTACTGCTTGCTCAATGTGCAGATTAACATCTGCGACAGGTGCCAACCATGTTCAGCTACTGCTTCTCTTTCATGTCCATCTATTCTTGTAACTGCAGTCTGGTTTCGGGACAAGTTGTAAATGATTTATCCCTGCTATTTCCATAATTTCGAAGAGCAAGATATAGTCTTCTGAAAACGAATGAAGCCTTTTCAGGCACGCAATATTGTGCGAACCCACAGACTCAGTTCATGGAATCAGTACCAGGGATATAGCGGCCCGCAGACTCAGGCCGAGAGGAGTCGATGGACGGGGGTGGGGGGGGGGGGGGGGTGGTGCAAGGAGGAGGGACCACTTGCCGCCTCCTGGAATCTGGGTGGGTACTGCCTTTCTTATTCGTTATAGATTTCCCTCGAATTTCCGGCAGTCATTGTCTGTGGCTCCACTGAACTACAGATTTAACATTGCCGACAGCGACCAGAGATACTGAAGCTTAAGCAATCACTATATAGCTTCTCTTTCCTTAGTTGTCATTCCGTTCAGAGGAAATTTTTTCGATTCGTTGGCGCGGCTGCGGCTTCAGCGCTTATCTGCGGCCAAGATGGACACAAACCTTTACAGAGAAGTACCAGTATATTGTGTTCAGTCTTTTTCTGTCGCTTCGTCGTTGAACGCTTACTTAACTGCAGGAAGGAGCTGGTCTAACCCAACACCCTAGCGTTACGGGTTCCGTCACCGATTTCCAACACAGTAAACATGGTAACAGCTTACGTGCCAGTCATCCATCCACATTTCCCGTAAGGACGCGCCCTCTCCTTGATGCACAACGCAATCACATTTGACCGTGGAAGAAGAAAAACCCTTGATGCCTTGCAGATTGTCTGTTCATTTTTACACATTAGAGCTGCTGCAGTACACTTGGAGGAACGCAGCCGGGTTATACTGTAGGTATCTACACTCCTGGAAATGGAAAAAAGAACACATTGACACCGGTGTGTCAGACCCACCATACTTGCTCCGGACATTGCGAGAGGGCTGTACAAGCAATGATCACACGCACGGCACAGCGGACACACCAGGAACCGCGGTGTTGGCCGTCGAATGGCGCTAGCTGCGCAGCATTTGTGCACCGCCGCCGTCAGTGTCAGCCAGTTTGCCGTGGCATACGGAGCTCCATCGCAGTCTTTAACACTGGTAGCATGCCGCGACAGCGTGGACGTGAACCGTATGTGCAGTTGACGGACTTTGAGCGAGGGCGTATAGTGGGCATGCGGGAGGCCGGGTGGACGTACCGCCGAATTGCTCAACACGTGGGGCGTGAGGTCTCCACAGTACATCGATGTTGTCGCCAGTGGTCGGCGGAAGGTGCACGTGCCCGTCGACCTGGGACCGGACCGCAGCGACGCACGGATGCACGCCAAGACCGTAGGATCCTACGCAGTGCCGTAGGGGACCGCACCGCCACTTCCCAGCAAATTAGGGACACTGTTGCTCCTGGGGTATCGGCGAGGACCATTCGCAACCGTCTCCATGAAGCTGGGCTACGGTCCCGCACACCGTTAGGCCGTCTTCCGCTCACGCCCCAACATCGTGCAGCCCGCCTCCAGTGGTGTCGCGACAGGCGTGAATGGAGGGACGAATGGAGACGTGTCGTCTTCAGCGATGAGAGTCGCTTCTGCCTTGGTGCCAATGATGGTCTTATGCGTGTTTGGCGCCGTGCAGGTGAGCGCCACAATCAGGACTGCATACGACCGAGGCACACAGGGCCAACACCCGGCATCATGGTGTGGGGAGCGATCTCCTACACTGGCCGTACACCACTGGTGATCGTCGAGGGGACACTGAATAGTGCACGGTACATCCAAACCGTCATCGAACCTATCGTTCTACCATTCCTAGACCGGCAAGGGAACTTGCTGTTCCAACAGGACAATGCACGTCCGCATGTATCCCGTGCCACCCAACGTGCTCTAGAAGGTGTAAGTCAACTACCCTGGCCAACAAGATCTCCGGATCTGTCCCCCATTGAGCATGTTTGGGACTGGATGAAGCGTCGTCTCACGCGGTCTGCACGTCCAGCACGAACGCTGGTCCAACTGAGGCGCCAGGTGGAAATGGCATGGCAAGCCGTTCCACAGGACTACATCCAGCATCTCTACGATCGTCTCCATGGGAGAATAGCAGCCTGCATTGCTGCGAAAGGTGGATATACACTGTACTAGTGCCGACATTGTGCATGCTCTGTTGCCTGTGTCTATGTGCCTGTGGTTCTGTCAGTGTGATCATGTGATGTATCTGACCCCAGGAATGTGTCAATAAAGTTTCCCCTTCCTGGGACAATGAATTCACGGTGTTCTTATTTCAATTTCCAGGAGTGTATGAGGGGCTTTCAATAAGTAATGCAACACATTTTTCTCTCGGCCAGTTTCATTTTTAAAAAATGCGAAATTTGTTGTGTGACATTGTGAAATATTTTCGCTTCAGCCTCTATAATTTTAGTAATTTCATGAAGTTCCGATACGTGGCGGCGCTATAAGTAGCCTAGAAAATGGCGTCTATAAGGAGATGCATTCTAACCAAAAAGCTGTCATTGAGTTTCTTTTGGCGGAAAACCAGAGCATCGCAGATATTCATAGCTGCTGAAACCTGTCTGTGAACAAAAGCGCGATGAGCCGTTGGGCGAGGCGTCTGTCGTCATCACAACAAGGTCCGCAAACCAGTCCTATCTCCCGCATGCCATCCATCAGCTGTGACTACTGCAAAATGTGCGGACACGCGACGATTCACAAACAAACACCTCGTTGCTCAACTGGCCATCCGTTTTTGTAGTGGGGACACACTCGTCCACCAGTTGGGGTACTCAAATGTGTGTACTCGCTGCGTTCTTCGTCGCCTAACAGAAAATCATTAAGAGCAACGAAGGACCATATGTGCAGAGTTGCTTGCGCATTACGTTGCTGATCGTGACAATTTTTTGACTAACATCGTCATAGGCGTTCAAACATGTGTTCATCACGTCGAACCGGAAGTCCAGCGGCAATCCATGGAATGGTACCACACTACCTCTCCTCTAAAGGAAAAGTCAAAGCCTCGCCCTCATCCAGTAAAATCATGGCGCACGGTCTTCTGGGACTCTAAAGGGGTTATTCTGTTTGATATCTTCCCTCATGGTGCAACGATCAACTCGGAAATGTGTTATGCCACCCTCGGGAAATTAAAGATACAACTTCAGCTTGTTCGTCGCCGCAAAAATGCAAACGAGCTTCTCCTTCTCTATGGTAACACAACACCTCACTTGTACAAGTGTGTGCACCCGAGAGGAGCTCACAAAACTTTATTGGACTGTTCATCCCATCCAGCCTACAGCCCGGATCTCGCACGTTCCATCTGTTTAGCCCAACGCATGATGCACTCTGCGGGAAGCAATACGTGGGTGATTGGGAAGTTGTTGATGCAGCAAGACGTTGGCTCCGACGTCTATCAGTAGAGTGGTACCAAGTGTACATGCAGGCTCTCTTAATAAGGTGGCGCAAGGGCGTCGTGTTAAACGGAGATAACGCTGAAAAACAGGATTTCGTGGCCAAAAGAGTGGGGAATAATAAGATGTATTGGCATCCTAAATGAAACCAACCTGCTCGCTGAAAAAAAGTGTTTTGATTACTTATTGAACGCCCCTCGTAGCTTCTCTTTTTTTAGTTTTCACTCTGTTCACGGGAAATTATTTTGATACCTCGGTGCGGCTGCTGTTCCCCGTTGATCTGCAGTCTAGATGGATATGAACACTTACAGAACCGTACCGGTAGTGTGTGTTCAGTCTTTTTCTCTCGCTTCGTCGTTCAACCCTTATTAAACTGCAGAAAGGAGCCGGTCTAACCCAGAGCTCTAGAGCACTGGTTCTGTCGCCAATTCAAAAGTGGCTCAAATGGCTCTGAGCAGTATGGGACTTAACATCTGAGGTCATCAGTCCCCTAGAACTTAGAACTACTTAAACCTCACTAACCTAAGGACATCACACACATCCATGCGCGAGGCGGGATTCCAACCTGCGACCGTAGCGGTCGCGCGGTTCCGGACTGTAGCGCCTAGAACCGCTCGGCCACTGCGGCCGGCTGTCGCCAATTCCCAACATGTAAACATGGTATACGTGCCAGCCATCCGTCATTCGGAAGAACGCAGCCATGCTATACTGTAGGTATGTACATTTATATTTAATCTGTGGATCCAAAAACATCAGTCGAAGAACGCAAATGACATTTTCTGCGCTAGAAATTTGAAGGTCGAAAAACGTACTCTCCGCAACTGACTTTCTCGAGGTCTGTTGCACAATAATCAGACAGACTGAAGAGACGAGGATTACCTTAGTGCAGTCCTAGGCTGGTCAAAGTTGATTCAAGTGGCGAATTTAAGGATGGTTTTGGGATGTTCCCCACAGTCATCTAGTCATATATTGGCCGTGGGCGACACTTTACCCAATTAACTCAAATAAATGTAGCTTATAAAACACGTTTTGTTCATTTTCAGCTATGCCTGTTGACACCAAAAAAATAGAAATCATGAAATTAATTCATCAAATCTTTTAACCTAAACAAATGTGAATTTCGATGAGCAAAAGTGTTCAGTTTGTCATCAAAGTTGAATAAATCTTTGGAAATAGTTTATTGCCTGTGTATTGACTTCGGGGGCAGGGGTGTATAAATGCGGCATTTTTATTGATGTCCAGCAAGATGTTATCAATCATTCTGATTTTTTCCTTTTTCAATTTTTTAATTTTCAGTTACAGCCTATCGTTATCGGAGTAGAGCAAATTGTTTTTGTTAATATTTTCTAGCATCATTTGATAACTTATTGGATTCCATGGGTTTAATTACATGAGGAAATAATACTAGGTCGTTGAATCAAAAACATAAAAATTATACTTGCCCGCGACAGGCAAAGGTCCCGAGTTCGAGTCTCAGTCCGACACACTGTTTTAATCTGCTAGGAAGTTTCATATCAGCGTACATTTCGCTACAGAGTGAACATCTCATTCTGGAAACATCCCTCAGACTGTGGCTAAGCCATGTCTCCGCAATATCCTTTCTCCCGGATATGCTAGTTCTGATGGTTCACAGAACTTCTGTTAAGTTTTGAAGGTAGGAGACGAGGTACTGACAGAAGTAAAGCTGTGAGGACGGGGCGTGAGTCGTGCTTGGGTAACTCAGCCGGTAGAGCACTTGCCCGCGAAAGGCAAAGGTCCCGAGGTCGAGTCTCGGTCCGGCACACAATTTTAATCTTCCAGGAAGTTTCATATCAACGCACACTCCGTTGCGGAGCGAAAATTTCATACTGAAAAACAAAACAAAACAAAAAAATGTACTTTGCGCATAATGTCGAAATATACTTTCCGTTACGGTACCGAAGTAAATTACGTAGAAAATACATAACTAGAAATTCTTGAGATACGATAAGTTTTTTGTACTTATGATCAAATTTGGTCCTTGGGCACGACACGTTTTCAGAGTCATCGAATCAATTATATCCAAACTGGCAGGTTTTGAATCTTGCCTCCTTCTACGAAAAACTTCTGCGACGCCCGCAACCAGGGATGAGGACAGTGTCCATAAAGAAGTAAAGTCTTTATGGTAAACCAAACGCAATGATCTGGATTCACAGACCTATTCATCATCTAAAAATAATGTTTTGAAGGTGAAGTTCGACACAGAATGGAGATAATAGCTCTAATGAGATTTTAATGACTGTCTGTCGCTAAGCGAAACAGTTTTAGATAAAAATGACACTCTGTCGAATGAGAAATATGCTAACGTGTTCTGAACTTCGGTTTATTTGAGATAAAGAACACATTTTATGACCTGTTTCGGCCTGCTGTTACCACCTTCAGATGGTACAATAGAAAAGAAGAGAGCAGTCTATATTGAAATCTTAAATACATTTATATTATGAGATATTAATACAGTTTTTCCCTTTTTTTCAATTGTAGCATACGAATGTAACCATTGTAGACGAAACAGGATGTGATTGTGTCATACAATATGATTGTGTCTAAAATAAACAGAAATTAAGATACGGCAGGTAGGGAAGTAACGAAATTCAGATTAGCCTATATTGTCTGAATCGTGCCATCAAAAAATGGTTCAAATGGTTCTGAGCACTATGGGACTTAACATCTGTGGTCATCAGTCCCCTAGAACTTAGAACTACTTAAACCTAACTAACCTAAGGACATCACACACATCCATGCCCGAGGCAGGATTCGAACCTGCGACCGTAGCAGTCGCGCGGGAATTGTGCCACCCGTAGAAAATTATTTGCCCGGGAGGAAGCGTTAATTGTGCAGTGCGTGCAAGCAACAAAGGGCTGTAAAACGGACTGGAGGAGAAGAGCTATCCGGGACCTGCGACCTGACAGAGGACAGGCAAGTTTGGCGGTGGCGTTTTTAGTACCAGAAGGCAGGGGCTGACGTCGTGTGCGGAAGGTCGCGCCGTAACGCCGGCTAATTGAGTCTCCAGGCAGCTTCATTTTACGACCGCTTTTGTTTCAGTTAATTACAAAAAGGCTGGCCGGGGAAAGAGGGCTGCCTAAGGAAACATTCCAGCGCGGATCTCTTGGAAAAATGGCAGCGCGACCTGTGCTTAAAACAGGGGTGCCACGAGATTTGCTGACTGCCCGACTATTAACAGCCTGTTGCTGTGAAGCACAGCCAGTTTCTGAGGTCACAATGAAACGACGTGATGCAGTTCGCGGTATGCGAATGTGATATAATGGATGAAGGAAAGCTGCCCATAGTCCCGAAGCTTGGGTTTACCGTGAGTTAGGCGTCGTTCTAATGGTAGAGGAAATGTATTCTATATTGCTAATATAAATCACCCTCTGCTTTATATTAGAATGACAATGAAACTTTGTGCCGGACCCGAACTCGAACCCGGATTTCTCACCTAACGCGAGCGGTCGCCTTAACACCTTCGGCTATCCGTGTACGAATCGTGACCAGACTCAAATTTTAGTATGTCATCGTCCATGAGTCACCACCTGCACTCGTATCTTGCATATATTCGGTCAAAGCCATATTTATTGTCTAGTGGCTGGTATGGCGAATAAATACGAAACAGCAGTACCTGTATTATTAAAAGTATGACGCAAGTATTTCTTCGGACATATGTACTAATGGTAGAGGTTACGATGACCCTCCTCTGCATTATTGCGAAAAACTTTTGAAAATAGTCGAATTTGAAAAATATCAAATCAAGTGCACGTTTTTTGCAGTTACAAAGCTAGTATAATAAATGTCTGAGAAAGGAGGTCGTGCAATGATAAATTATCTTTCACTCATCTACTTCTCGGGGCCCTTCGAAAACGTGGCTCGCTGAAACAATAATTTTACATCTAGGTCGTAAGAAGCAGGTTTTTTGTCTTTGAGACAAGAAAGCTGCGTTTAATGTTTTTATGTTTCCTCAGTGATAGAATTACAACTGTTCAACATGGCAATATGCGCCAATAATAATCACATCGCTCTCTCGCCAAGAACAAATACCAACATCAGCTTACACCAGAAAAATGGAATCCAGAATACTATCAACACGCGCCTAGACATGCTAGGTCAAGAAGACCGGAGGTACAAGAACTGGTAGCACAGCGATGTTACAGAGTATCGATTTTTACATCCAGAGAAATTTATATATAATTAGTTATTTCTTTTACAAATGTTTTAAAATAATTACGCAGAACAGTTATAGAAATAACAATCACGTCAGTAATTTCAAAAGTAATTACAATTTTGAAATAAATCGAAAAAACTAAAAATAAAACTTATTTGAAAAATAATCAAAGCAGTAATATATATGGTAGACTTATCGTCTGATCATAAACTTTTTATATTTGAATTCAAATCAAAATAAAGCTTTACTATTTGCTTACTCAAAAGATAAAATTTATCTAATTAAAATAAAAATGTTTGTATTTCACGTACTTCACTTATTTACTCAATCAGAGGTCGCTAAGGTAATTGCTGAATGCTGCTAGACAGCCAACTGAAGACTTTTGCAGGAAACTTCTTCAGGTGCAATCTGCACTTCGTGCTCGGACTTCTGTTTGTCTCCGCCATTCTTGTTATGTGGCCAGTCCAGTTCTACCCTCCACCCTTCAGCACTTCGCCGATGTTTGTACAGCTGTCGTAATTGTTCATTTTTTCCTACCCTTCATTCCATTATAAAATTTATTCTTGTATTTTTTCGTGTATTGATGTATGTAATATTACGTTTTTGTTCTTTCTATATATTAATGTTTCATATCCATACCACGTTACTGGTATAATACACTCCTGGAAATTGAAATAAGAACACCGTGAATTCATTGTCCCAGGAAGGGGAAACTTTATTGACACATTCCTGGGGTCAGATACATCACATGATCACACTGACAGAACCACAGGCACATAGACACAGGCAACAGAGCATGCACAATGTCGGCACTAGTACAGTGTATATCCACCTTTCGCAGCAATGCAGGCTGCTATTCTCCCATGGAGACGATCGTAGAGATGCTGGATGTAGTCCTGTGGAACGGCTTGCCATGCCATTTCCACCTGGCGCCTCAGTTGGACCAGCGTTCGTGCTGGACGTGCAGACCGCGTGAGACGACGCTTCATCCAGTCCCAAACATGCTCAATGGGGGACAGATCCGGAGATCGTGCTGGCCAGGGTAGTTGACTTACACCTTCTAGAGCACGTTGGGTGGCACGGGATACATGCGGACGTGCATTGTCCTGTTGGAACAGCAAGTTCCCTTGCCGGTCTAGGAATGGTAGAACGATGGGTTCGATGACGGTTTGGATGTACCGTGCACTATTCAGTGTCCCCTCGACGATCACCAGTGGTGTACGGCCAGTGTAGGAGATCGCTCCCCACACCATGATGCCGGGTGTTGGCCCTGTGTGCCTCGGTCGTATGCAGTCCTGATTGTGGCGCTCACCTGCATGGCGCCAAACACGCATACGACCATCATTGGCACCAAGGCAGAAGCGACTCTCATCGCTGAAGACGACACGTCTCCATTCGTCCCTCCATTCACGCCTGTCGCGACACCACTGGAGGCGGGCTGCACGATGTTGGGGCGTGAGCGGAAGACGGCCTAACGGTGTGCGGGACCGTAGCCCAGCTTCATGGAGACGGTTGCGAATGGTCCTCGCCGATACCCCAGGAGCAACAGTGTCCCTAATTTGCTGGGAAGTGGCGGTGCGGTCGCCTACGGCACTGCGTAGGATCCTACGGTCTTGGCGTGCATCCGTGCGTCGCTGCGGTCCGGTCCCAGGTCGACGGGCACGTGCACCTTCCGCCGACCACTGGCGACAACATCGATGTACTGTGGAGACCTCACGCCCCACGTGTTGAGCAATTCGGCGGTACGTCCACCCGGCCTCCCGCATGCCCACTATACGCCCTCGCTCAAAGTCCGTCAACAGCACATACGGTTCACGTCCACGCTGTCGCGGCATGCTACCAGTGTTAAAGACTGCGATGGAGCTCCGTATGCCACGGCAAACTGGCTGACACTGACGGCGGCGGTGCACAAATGCTGCGCAGCTAGCGCCATTCGACGGCCAACACCGCGGTTCCTGGTGTGTCCGCTGTGCCGTGCGTGTGATCATTGCTTGTACAGCCCTCTCGCAGTGTCCGGAGCAAGTATGGTGGGTCTGACACACCGGTGTCAATGTGTTCTTTTTTCCATTTCCAGGAGTGTAGTTGTGTATCACATACAACATAAATCATTTTCCGTATAAAATCAATGCTGTTATCTACGTTTCTCTTAAAAATATTTACAAATACACAATGCTACATTTCTTATATTGAGAAATGTAACAGGTTACCATTATTCAACATGGTGAATTAACGTACATTTGATAAACGGATTATATTGCTAACTTTTAACGTTATGCTAGACAATTTGTAACACAATTTCATTTGACTTCACGCTGTTGAGGAACTACTGTGCAGAAAATTTCACAGAAATTCATTTCAATAATTGCGAAAAAGCTGTAGCTTATGGAAAGTATAAAGGATGTGAAAGTCTATGTCTTATTAAGACTTGGCCATGGTCGGCGTCTACATCCTTAGTCTGCGGAACGTGAATTACGAGGACCGACTGCAGCAGACGAAAGGCCGTCCTGATAGCTGAGTGTTGCCAGCAAGGTAGCTCAGCGTGTTCGGTCAGAGAGGTGGATTCTCACTGTAATAAAAAAAAACTGAGTGAAGAGATTAGCACCGAACTTCAGCAGATGTCACGTTACGCCGACTACCACCAAATACAACTAACAATCACGAACAAAATGCAGGAAAAAAAAAAGTTGTCAGTGCGGTGGACTGTCATGCCAAGGGAGCCCGGGTTCGATTCCCTGCTGTGTGGGAGATTTTCTCCGCTCAGGGACTGGGTGTTCTGTTGTCTTCATCATCATCATCATCATCATCATCATCATCATCATCATCATCATCACCCCCTTCGACGCACAAGTTACCCCAGTGACGTCAGCTCAAAAGACCAGGCGACCGGCTACCCGACTGGAGGCCCTAGCCACACGACATTTCATTTCAGCAGACGAAAATTCAGGCCACGTGCAAGCCTACCGTCAGAGCTCCAGCGTACAAATGGTTCAAATGGCTCTGAGCACTATGGGACTCAACTGCTGAGGTCATAAGTCCCCTAGAACTTAGACTTACTTAAACCTAACTAACCTAAGGACAACACACACATCCATGCCCGAGGCAGGATTCGAACCTGCGACCGTAGCGGTCGCGCGGTTCCAGACTGTAGCGCCAGAACCGCTCGGCCACCAGAGGCCGGCTCCAGCGTACAGATCAGATTAAAGTGGTTTTACAAAAATTTAATATCCTCATATGCTGGTAAAGGTCTTGTGTATACGGATAAGGGAATTGCGGATATGGAAAGCATTTTTCTTATCCGCGAAGACCGCTTCGTATTGGATGCGATATGGCCTTGTCTAACCAGTTATAGGATGACCTGCAGTTTAGCGTAGACATCAAACACGGTGCAACATAACGTTTTTTCACGTCATCAAATCATTTCCAGGGGTGAAAGAAGTGCTCAATGGCAAAAAAAGAATTCTAGGACCGACTGAAGGTTGAACCCCGTCTGAATTTGTAGTGTGAAACCCACCCACTGGGCCATCCCATTTGCATGATGGGTGGGCTGAATATCACAGCTTTCTCTTTCCAAAGTGGTGAGACTCCTACTTGTACTAAAGCTTTCATTTCTTCTGGAGCTGTGGAAATGTGCAACTGCCATATCGCATGTGGTGGCGGTAATTGTGTGGTAATATGATCCCCCCCCCCCCTTGAAATTAAAGAAAAGCACCTCTTTCTTGTTCTGTTCTTGGATACGAGGATGAGGAATACATCCTCTCTGTGCTCTTCCATGTGCGCATCTTCCCTCCACACATCCCCATTACCGAGCGAGGTGGCGCAGTGGTTAGACACTGGACTCGCATTCGGGAGGACTACTGTTCAATCCCGCGTCCGGCCATCCTGATTTAGGTTTTCCGTGATTTCCCTAAATCGCTCCAGGCAAATGCCGGGATGGTTCCTTTGAAAGGGCACGGCCGACTTCCTTCCCCATCCCTCCCTAATCCGATAAGACCGATGACCTCGCTGTCTGGTCTCCTTCCCCAAACAACCCAACCCACATCCACATTACCGGGAGAAGCATGATTCGAATCCGTGAAATAGCCGTAAACTCCTTTGGAAGCAAATTGAAATGTATGTCATAGAGTGCTGCACACTACTATTTCAAAAAGGTCCTAATAAATGGGATTGCAAAGAAAGAATCAGTCCTGTGTATTGTGCTCCCTGTATGGATTCTACTGTTCCTTCTAAACGAATTTTTATTGTCAGTCCCCAATCTCGTTACGGAGTAAATTAACTACAGTATCACTACAAAACTACTCGAGCTATTCCGTACAGCCATGAACGCAATGGTGAACTCTTGCGTCGCAGTGCTCCTTAAGGAACGTCCAGAGTTCTTTCCATAAAAATTTCCGTGGTTTAATATTCTCAGTTGAACACCATATACTCATTTACCAGTAACTTTTCTGTTCTTGGTTTAAAGAGTGTAAGGAATTTTCTTCGCTCTCTGCGAAAGCAGTCTTCCTCAATGAAATTTACTTACGAAAACATCTCGGGTTACCAAACGAGAATCACGTCGTTGCAACGTTTGGACGATGACGTCAGAAGATACAAATATACAGCAGATTTGTAGAAACGAGCACCGAGACCTTGCGTGTCTGTCACTCGTCTGATAAACCGAGAAGATTTCATCATTCAGTTCTGTAATTTTTACTTCGTCACAACTGTTACCCAGTATGACTCAACTTATCGTTTCAAGCCACACATTATTTACTCTCATCTGTACAACTAATTGTATCTTTCTGCCTTTTAGACAGTATGCCAGGACAGTCTTTATAAAACGTGTGACATTTTACAGGGACCGTGGAAAACCATCTGCACAACACTATTTACGAAATATAAATTATCGTAGTAGAGAAAAATACGTATTACAACATTGTGAAATGACTAATGTGACTACTTTGGATTGTAATTATATATGCTTGCTACTATTGACTGGATCCAACTTGAAAAATCTGACTTCAAGTAGCTTAAATTATCCATAGTCACAGTGCCGATTTGTAGGCTGCTGCTGTTTTTCCCTCATTAAGTGATAAGATCTTAATCTTTGAAGTAAAAGTGTCAACTATCGAGTATGACACACGTCTGTCGTTTTAAGAAATATCGCCTCATTCTTCTTCTTTTGCTACTGCCTTTGTCCCGTATTGTGTGCAGGGTCGGCAGGGTTAAGTACGGATGTGGCATGGTTAATTTTAAGGGATGGCCGGATGCCCTTCCTGCCGCCACCCCATACCTCACAGGGCGGAATCAGTGTACCCCATCTGTCTGCGTCTAGTGTAAATCATGAAAGGGTGTGAATGTGTTTCAAATGTTTGCGAGTCCTGTAACTGACGCGGGACGTGGGGACAAGCCCGGTAGTCACCTAGTAGGATGTGGAAATCCGCCTAAAAACCACATCCAGGCTGGTCGTCGTCGTTAATCCGCCGGGCGGATCGATCCGGGGCTGGCGCGCCTACCCGAGTCCAGAAAGCAGCGCGTTAGTGCTCTCGGCTATCCTGGAAATATCGTCTCATTATCAACACGATTTAAGTTACAAGGAGCTGAAACTGTTTAAAGGTGTCCCACGCCAAAGTCTCTTTTCTCATCCAATGCCAGGAAAGGTGGCCTCTGTGGTCTAGTGATTAACGTTACTGGCTGCTAATGCGGAAGTCCCAGGTTCGATACTTTGTGACCACTATAGATTTCTCTGTGGTGGAAAGTCCAAAAACAGGATCCGGTTTCGTGCTCGTGACGAAAAATGAGCTTGATAAAACAAGTAATCAAATTGACAGTCAAATCGAATGGCTATGAGCCACAAGACACTTACACGTATTTCTGCAACAGTTCTGACTCAACTCACGGGAAGCGATCCAAAATCGACGCAACTCTACTAACAACACGATATCGTTGTTGGGATTTTCTTGAACAAGCAGCGCTGAAAACAAGGAAGTAGCGATGTGTTTAACATTGATAAGCAATTACGTAGTTAGTGTGAACAGTAGAACGGAAAGGAAGGAACCTGTGACAAGACGAAATATCGAGTCAGCACGTGTGCACATCTGAAGTGCAAGTGCGCATCCTACAAGCGAAAGACACGGATACGGGTTAAGTCCGCCGCACATGTTTATCTTGTTAGATGGCGAAATGTTTGATGATGTTGTTTGACGACAGCCACCGCCTTCCGAGCTTGTTAAGAAGTGTTTTCCGAAAAACCTCACACTTTGTGTTAAGCGCTGTGTCGTAAATTCTTGATCTAATCACGAGTTACTTTCTCAGAACACGTTTCCGTAGATGTAAAATTAGATAACATACATTACGCCTTGTAGTTTCCTGGTGAAAATCGCACCCTCAGCATTCAAAGCCGATGCAACGAGCTGTGTGTATAATTTTCTCAAATCAAAGATACCAGTGCACCTGTTGCCATTTAAGGACGGTTGCGATATAAGAAATATCACATTACGGAATGTTCCGAGTAGGACTCACTGTCTATGTAGGACGTATTCGAACGAAAAGGCGATGCAGACTCATTCTCTCTCTTTATGAAGAGAGAGCACTAAACCTTGAATATAATTTGTTCCATGGGAAAACAACGTGCTCCTTTTCCAAGCTTGTACATTTTGAATAAACCGGCATTCACTCGCTTTATTATATCTTGCAATGCTAATTTCAAGCGATATGTATCGTCTTCCGGCGGACATTTGTATTAGTAAGGCGTATAGAACTCTTTAGCATACTTAGCTGGTTAGCGTAAACTGTGTTCTAGTCTTCTGTCTTTGGTCCCATGCTTAGTTGTTAAAACATTGTTGCGCTCGGCTGTTGATAAATTCGGCTGTGAAGTGTAATGGCAGCAATGATTGGATTGCTGTACTAAGAAAAATTCTTCGTCAATATAAGCACGTAATATTTGAGGATGCAACCTCATCTTGTTAAATTGCGGATTGCAGCGTGGAACAGGAAGCTGTCAGTTTCCAGGACAAATTAAAAAAAAAAAATGCAGCCATTAGTCTATTCACGATATACTTTCACACCATACACGACTGTGTACATTCTGTTAGGCGGCCACTGCCTAACGAAACTTAAGTTTAATTATTTTTTAAATTTGAATATTGCTGATAAAACCAGTAATTTGATATCGTAACTTATAATTGATTTTGCTCAGAAAGTAACGACGCCGCTTCTATATAGACGTTTTAAACTTAGACTCAACACTATGCTGCAATGACTGCTAAAAGCTAGTTGGTTAATTAATTCTGTTACTGCAGCTGCTGACTCAGTCCTTTAAGAAACGAGCTGAACAGGATGCAGTTGCTAAACAGCCCGAGAGCCTGCATTTGTTGACAATGGATAAATTAGGAAGTTTTTCCTGTGTACCAGTTTATTGCATACCCTGCTGAACTATACAGTTCAATGCTGTGACGAGTTCACTGTGTGTGTGTGTGTGTGTGTGTGTGTGTGTGTGTGTGTGTGTGTGTGTGTGTGTGTGTGTGTGTGTGTGTGTGCGTGCGTGAGTGCGTGCGTGCGTATTCCTAAGGGACCAAACTGCTGAGGTCATGGATCCTTAGAACTTACACACTACTTTAACTTATGCTAAGAACAACACACACACACACACCCATTCGCGAGGGAGACAAGTTCACTGTAACCAACCACTTGGATATTAGCTATAGGCCCACACTGAGGCATATGTGTATAAAAATAGGTAACAAAACTGGAACGCCACAGTATACCATCACGCCATTTCGTATAAAATGTGGTTTAACAGTAAAATTAAGGTTAAACTTTTACTGATAGCCAGAGTCATAGGAAAGTTGGAAATCCATCTGCGGTTCATTGGAAACCCTTCTTTCGGAAAATGCACAACCTAGAGAAAGTTGTCTATTTGCGATACGCTTGTCTGGCTGCGAGAGGGTATGAGCCTGTTTCGCTGAGAGAGGGTATTAGAAAGTGTTTGTCGTTTATTTTGCTTCTTTACCAATTTTTGGAATCTAGTTCGTTGTGGCTTAGCATAGGACCTAACTTTGGCTGACAAGTAAGGATGGGAAAACCGACCGATTAAAACCGATACCGATATTTTAATACTGAATAACCGGTATTTTTCGGTATCTGTTTGGTCTCGGTTATAAGACGTGTTTTTATTTTTTACTTACAATTGAGTAAAAACCCGAAATATTAATTAGCCATAGCAACAGTGATAAAATTTTTCGTTTTTAAATAAACCATTAAACAAAGAGTAATTTCCATCCATAAAATTTGCATTGGTTTTAAATATTACGTTGTTATAGAAAATGGGAAAAGCAATTACTGCTATTTCAATAACAACACCGACAGAAACGGAAAACAGATACGTGACAAATGAACTGATACAACGTTGCTGAGACAGTAATGTCCCTGTTGCCATGTATCGTAGTCGGGAAATATTTTTTCGAATTGACGTAGCAGTGAGGTACAATGCTTTATTTACTTTAGAAGATTAACGGTTTGTCTGCCATCGTTATGAAATAATAAAAGAGGAAGTAAATTATGATAACAGCAAGAAATTAAAACTTAAGAACAATTCATTTATAGTATAAAAATAGAATGCAGCTGCAAATTAATAAGAAAAACAGTTCTTCAACCTTAGTTTTCACCCTTTAGCACTGGCTATTCTCAATGCCCAAACAGTGGTACGATCTCCGATTACAACATGATTTTTGAGCAGAGTTTCAAAAAATTTGAATCAATTGGAGGATACTGGTCGTTTTTTGTAGTATTCAACCACTTATCGCTATTCGAGAAAAGCAGCAAACGATGGATGGACTATGTTTCCTTTTATTTATCTGTTTAAATTAATATTTTGATTCTGTGTGTCTTGAAACTGAGTGATTCAAAATTTTTCAGTCTTATTCGATTTCTACGTTCACTACAGGAAATAATAGAAATAAAAAACCGAAAATCGATATTTTCAAAAACCGGTTATTTTGAGCAGTTTTAACAGTCCGGTTAAACTGGTGTGGAAAAAAAATGATGTAACCGAAACCTCTCATCCCTAGTTGAAAGATGATAGTCTGAGTACGAGTGATGTCATGAGCAGAAACCCAGGTGCTTACTAAACAGTGCAAGTGATCGTTCAGAAAACAATGGGCGATCAGAGGTACGCCCTACATTACTCTGAATTGAACCTCGGAATTGAACTTCGGAATAATATTGTTTTGTTCTGACACATACCTTTCAAACTCGGGGTTACAGCTATGCTTCAGTTTCGTACTACACTGAAAGGTCAAAATGTTGTTTATCGAATATAATTCCCTCTCTGTCATGTTATTTATTCATACAATTTATCCCGCTGCCGAATGATATATTTCGCACATTTTCCCTAATAGTCATTTCTAACGTACTTTATAATTTAGGGCTGTAGATGCAATTCTTATCTTCAAAAATGGTTCAAATGGCTCTAAGCAGTATGGGACTTAACATCTGAGATCATCAGTCCCCTAGACTTCGAACTACTTAAATCTAACTAACCTAAGGACGCAACACACATCCATGCCCGAGGCAGGATTCGAACCTGCGACCGTAGCAGCAGCGCGGTTCCAGACTGAAGCGCCTAGAACCGCTTGGCCACAACGGCAGGTAGCAGCATCGTGGTTCCGGACTGAAGCGCCTAGAACCACTCGGCCACAGCGGCCGGCTCTTATCTTCACTTCAGTAATATATATATATGAAGAGCCAAAGAAACTGGTACACCTGCCAAATATGGTGTAGGGCCCCCGCGAGCACGCAGAAGTGCCGCAACACTTCGTGGCATGAACTTAACTAATGGCTGAAGTAGTGCTCGTGGGAACTCACAACATGAATCCTCCAGGGCTGTCCATAAATCCGTAAGAGTACGCGGGGGGTGGAGATTTCTTCTGAATAGCAGGTTGCAGGGCATCCGAGATATGCCCAATAATGTTCATGTCTGGCCAGCGGAAGTGTTTAAACTCAGAATGTTGCTGGAGCCACTCTGTAGCAACTCTGGACGTGTGGGGTGTCGCATTGTTCTGCTGGAATTTTCCTTGTCCGTCCGAATGCACTATGGAAGTGAATGGATGCAGGTGATCAGACAGGATGTTTACGTACGTGTCTGGACGGTCAGGGGTCCCATATCACTTCAACTGCACACGCCCTACTATTACAGAGCCTCCACCACAGTCCCCTGCTGACATGCATGTACCACGGATTCATGAGGTTGTCTCGATACCCGTACACGTCCATCCGCTCGATACAATTTGAAACTAGACTCGTCCAACCAGGCAACATGTTTCCAATCATCAACAGCCCAGTGTCCCTTGTTGAGGGGACCAGGTAAGGCCTAAGGCTTTCTGTCGTGCAGTCATCAACGGTACAGGAGTGGGCCTTCGGCTCCGAAATCCCATATCGACGATGTTTCGTTGAATGGTTCGCACGCTGACACTTGTTGATGGCCCAGCATTGAAATCTGCAGCAGTTTGTGGAATGGTTGCACTTCTGTCATGTTGAACGGTTCTCTTCAGACGTCGTTGATCCCGTTCTTCCAGGATCGTTTTCTGGACGCAGCGATGTCGGAGATTTGATGTCTTACCGGGTTCCTGATATTCACAGTACAATCGTGAAATGGTCGTACGGGGAAATCCCCACTTCATCGCTACCTCGGAGATGCTGTGTCCCATCGCTCGTGGGCGACTATAACACTACGTTCAAACGCACTGAAATCTTGATAACCTGCCATTGTAGCATCAGTAGCCGATCTGTCAACTGCGCCAAACACTTGTTGTCTTATATAGGCGTTGGCGACCGCAGTGCCGTATCTGCCAGTTTACATATCTCTGTATTTGAATACGTATGTCTACCCCAGTTTTTTTGGCGCTTCAGTGTGTGTGTGTGTGTGTGTGTGTGTGTGTGTGTGTGTGTGTTTGTTTGTGTGTGTGTGTGTGTGTGTGTGTGTGTGTGTGTGTGTGTGGTGTTATTTTTTAAATCGCTTTTGGGCTTGTCCATCTTACAGACTGATCCGTAGCATAGGTTCGCCATCGGCAGCATTCACTCCATATTTAGGTGAACCCAACCTTGTCAGTGGATCATCCGTTTCAAATTTCGCACTATAACGGATTATTAAAATTGCAAAGTGAATTCATAAAATTAATAATACATGATAGAGACGAGTAGAATTAATAGTTTGGTGCGTATAAATGCATATATTGGATTCATTAACAATCAAAAATAAAAAAAAAAACAAGGCGATCTAACGTAACTCTTACCCATTCTGTTGCGACAGTCATTATTTCATTTTGGACGGTTACGCTAAATCAAACTAAAGCTGTCACTCCGGTACAGAACAGTATGTCTCTTCAACCAAGATCTCGAGTGGAGATACCATCATACGCGCACCTTATTTTTCATGAAACCAAAATTTCACAATAGCATCGGCCTTGTCACGGTCGTAGCATCGGTTCCCGTCAGATCTCCGAAGTAAAGCGCTTTCGGGCTTGGCTAGCACTTAAATGACTGACCATTCAGGCCAATTGAGGAGTTGCTTGAGTGAAAAGTGGCGACTTCCGTCAGGAAAACTGACAACAACCGGGAGAGCCGTTGGCTGACCACTAGCCGCTCCAAATCCGCATCCTGAGCGCCTTCGTCTGAGGATGACACGGCGGTCGGTCGGTACCGTTGGGCCTTCCGAGGCCTTTTAGCACGGAGAAAGTGTCACAATATTCGAGTCCTGAAGTCTTCTCTTTTTATCCAAATTTGTCCCAGAATTTTTCCTTTCACATAGTAACAATGGATGCCTGCACTGGTGTAGTCACGCAGTCAATGCGTAGCCATTTTGCAGAATGACTGGCGAAATATGTATCTGAGAGAGCTGGGATTATTTCTCAGCTCTCGGGTTCGATGAACTGTGCAGATCCACCTAGACGGGATACGAATGACACAGATTCAAAAAATTCACCGTTTCCTTTACGATATTGTAATGGACATCGCCTGTTCATCTGTTCCTCACACAGATTTCTTTAATTTGTTTCAGCTGCGTATTACTTAATAACATCTTTGTAATTTAGATAAATATGGAACTTATTCGTCACAGTTTTAAATACAATCAACAACAATTCGTATAACTTTTGGTCATTTCCCATAAGAAAAAAAATTGCAGAACTATTACGTAGAAGTAAAACCTTGGACCAGATATGCATATACTTCTCTCAATGTTTAAAACCACGTCATGTTTCAGTTAATACTCGAACTTTCGAAAATTATTCGCCTCCTTCATAGTCTAAAGAACTAGCTGTCTCATTTCATAATCTTTTCTTCTAAAAACTGTCACAGATTTGTAGCAATAAGTATCACTATTCAAAAGGAGCACGACAATAAGGCACATTCCCGAAACATTTAAGCGTTTTTTCGTTGCTCGTCTCACTTATAATGTCGTACTTAACGCTCGGTTCGGAATACACAGCACACGCGTGGTACCAAATGAGTGAATCAGGTGACCGTTGCTACCTCCTGTTGCCGCAAACCTTTCTCTGTGCAAGCGATCAAGGGAAGTTTGACAAATGGTAGCTTACAGGGGAAAAAGTCTGTGGGCATTGAGGAAAAATATCTTCGTGTTGTTTCACAGGTGACAAGTAAAACGCTTTCATTCGACACTCTTCGTTGTAACAGTAACCAAAGCGCTAAAAACTGTTATTATAACCAACTAGGCGATCTCCTGACCAAGGATACGTGCCTCGGGAAGAACGTTTGCATTTTGGTCACCCTGCAGCAAACGAAGCACTGTACAAAATCTGCGAATGTAGTGATTATTCATTAAATGTTAATAGTATTTTTCTGCACCGTTGGATGGTGGACTGCATTTACAGACATACTGCTACATAATTCTGGCGTTGGCATGTGTAGATCTGTAGAATATTACTAAATGTGCTAACAACACGATATCATCACTCCATAGCAACTTAAGGCGGTTAAAGATGGACTTGAGAGTATACTGCGTAAGGGATGGAATTAGTTTCAGTATGTGCCGATGAACCGAAAATTCTGTTAGTTGCTACTTGCAAAGACACCACACGTAAATCGGATTTTTCCATTTTTTTGTATTTATTGTACATAAAGTTCAGAGGTCGAACATCAAACCATCAAACATGTTCGTCTCAGGAAAATCGACTCTGAGGATTTCCGAGAGTGTTTAATTCACTACAGTTACTAAAATTTTTAAACAGGCTACGTTTTTCTGTGATAGAATGCTTTCCTGTCACGTGGGCGGCCCGGGTTCGATACCAGGCTGAGGCATGTTTTTGTTGACGTTCATGGTGAGCAATCCTGGGATTACATTTCAGCAAGATAATTGCCGTCCGCACATGGCGAGAGTTTGTACTGCTTGTCTTCGCACTTCCAAATACATTTGGAGCATTACAGGCAATGCCCTCCAACCAGCTCAGGTTTTGGACGATTTAACGCTCCAGTTGGACAGAATTTGACACGACATCCAACAACTCTGTCAATCAGCGCCAAGCCGAATAAACGCTTTCATAACGGCCAGATGTGGACCAACGTCTTAATGACTTGCTCAATTTGTGAAGCTCTTTCTTTTGAATAAATCATCCAATTTTTCTGAAATTTGTAATCATTTGTTTGTCGGTGCTTGTACACCACTTCAGCTGATCTCTTGCCCTCTAAGATAATTCCTTCATGGTGGGTCAGTTGTGTGCTACCACAACGAAAATTAACATTACCAGATTCATTTATATTTTTGATGATAAAGGCTGAAGGCAGCAGCGAGAACAATGCTATACAAATATTCGTACAACATATATCTATAGCCATATCGGTGCCAGGTTGTAATTTCCGTCAACCCATTGAATGGTTCTTGGCCTAAGGCTGCGTCAAAGTAGGTTAGGGTTTAAAGTTGGATTCTTAGTCGCCAGCTTCTGCAAAACACAATGTATTTCTTTTTTCTGTTTAGCCGAGCATGTTTCGAAACCTTTGTGTTATCTGTGATGAGTCTCGAGATATTTCTGTGAAATTATTATACAAAGTTCGTGGTCGTTTTTATCTTTTAGGTCTAAAAATTATGGCATGTGAAATTTTTATTTTGCTTTGATTGCTCACCTGAAACTACATTAACTGTGAAGCTGGAGTGTACTTTTTAATGGCTTGACACAATGTCATCCGCAAAGTATTCGGACAAATTTGCTTAAAGAGTTGTTATTTCTCAGTACTTGTTTCGAGAGTAGTAAATTGGTGTATGTTTCCGTCGTATTGTACATATTTGGTGCTTTTCTCTCATTGGTAGGTAATTGCAAACACCGTTTTTCACACCTTTTGCACTTCACTCTCAGCTCGAATCACACGTTTCCATATGCAAAAACAAGAGTTGGAAGAAAGCTTACGTTGTCTTACTCATCGAGAGAAGAGTTTTGTTATTGTCCGGTGATGTGTTTATTTTGATTATTTGGTCAGTCTCTCTCTCTCTCTCTCTCTCTCTATGTGTGTGTGTGTGTGTGTGTGTGTGTGTGTGTGTGTGTGTGTGTGGGGCGGGGGGGGGAGGGGGGGCTCAGAGAGAGTAGAGGAGGAAGATGTTATTAGACTTTGATGTACTATGTTTCCTCTGAGGAAGTGTTTTGTATAATTCATTAAGTGTTGCAGATAGTGTTTTCTTCCTTAATGTTGTATACTCGTTCGAAGCTTTTTTTCCTTGAGTTACTGCTTTTTATACGTTGACAACTTCCTCTATTGTAGGTTTTTGGTAGGCCCCATTACTTTCTCTGAGGACCTTCTACGTCAGTTTCAATATTAGCCCTGTGTGATTGGCGGTTTTCCTCTGTGAAATGACATGCAAAAGTAGAGTGTGTACTGTCAAATTTATTTCGCAAACACGGAGAAAAATGGAGCTTCCAGTCACATAATGGCGACTGTCGAGGATTACCTAATGTGTGAGTGTGAGGAATCTATCAGCAGACGACACAGTATGTTTGTGCAACACGTCTTTTGCTTGGATACTACTGACAATGAGTGCTTTACATCCCTCTCTCGGAGGCTATTTTAAACTGTTGTCACAGCCACTCATATAATCGAGAGATAGTTACGTTTAGTAAGGCTTTGGTAACCTCGCTAGCCGAAACGAGGCGTATCGCGAAACTGTTTCCTTGCCGAGAGAATTTTCCACCCCCACGGAGGACCGTCATGTACCCACGAGCTCGGTCTCATCAACGAACTGGCCACCAAGAACTTTCTCGACTAGTTAAAGCAAATACAGCGGCGGAATTGTTCCTTCGAAACGAGGGCCGTCCAGTGGTCTAATTAATTTGAGAGCAATCGGAACGCCGCGGGAATCCCAGAAGCCCAACGGTCATCAGGCGAACCACAGGCAATGTCGAAATGTTACTCCTGGTTTCTGCTACGCGCTTGGTACACGACCTTTCCAATTAACCGACACTGAGCTATTAAAAATGTCCTTTTTCTGTACTCATCTCAAGATTTAGTTGGCATTATAGCATAATACGCGCTCCTACCTCGCCTCCGAAGAACTACGAAATACTGACACGGAAGCTTGAGCGGTAGTAACGGGAAATACACCCCTGGAAATTGAAATAAGAACACCGTGAATTCATTGTCCCAGGAAGGGGAAACTTTATTGACACATTCCTGGGGTCAGATACATCACATGATCACACTGACAGAACCACAGGCACATAGACACAGGCAACAGAGCATGCACAATGTCGGCACTAGTACAGTGTATATCCACCTTTCGCAGCAATGCAGGCTGCTATTCTCCCATGGAGACGATCGTAGAGATGCTGGATGTAGTCCTGTGGAACGGCTTGCCATGCCATTTCCACCTGGCGCCTCAGTTGGACCAGCGTTCGTGCTGGACGTGCAGACCGCGTGAGACGACGCTTCATCCAGTCCCAAACATGCTCAATGGGGGACAGATCCGGAGATCTTGCTGGCCGGGGTAGTTGACTTACTCCTTCTAGAGCACGTTGGGTGGCACGGGATACATGCGGACGTGCATTGTCCTGTTGGAACAGCAAGTTCCCTTGCCGGTCTAGGAATGGTAGAACGATGGGTTCGATGACGGTTTGGATGTACCGTGCACTATTCAGTGTCCCCTCGACGATCACCAGTGGTGTACGGCCAGTGTAGGAGATCGCTCCCCACACCATGATGCCGGGTGTTAGCCCTGTGTGCCTCGGTCGTATGCAGTCCTGATTGTGGCGCTCACCTGCACGGCGCCAAACACGCATACGACCATCATTGGCACCAAGGCAGAAGCGACTCTCATCGCTGAAGACGACACGTCTCCATTCGTCCCTCCATTCACGCCTGTCGCGACACCACTGGAGGCGGGCTGCACGATGTTGGGGCGTGAGCGGAAGACGGCCTAACGGTGTGCGGGACCGTAGCCCAGCTTCATGGAGACGGTTGCGAATGGTCCTCGCCGATACCCCAGGAGCAACAGTGTCCCTAATTTGCTGGGAAGTGGCGGTGCGGTCCCCTACGGTACTGCGTAGGATCCTACGGTCTTGGCGTGCATCCGTGTGTCGCTGCGGTCCGGTCCCAGGTCGACGGGCACGTGCACCTTCCGCCGACCACTGGCGACAACATCGATGTACTGTGGAGACCTCACGCCCCACGTGTTGAGCAATTCGGCGGTACGTCCACCCGGCCTCCCGCATGCCCACTATACGCCCTCGCTCAAAGTCCGTCAACTGCACATACGGTTCACGTCCACGCTGTCGCGGCATGCTACCAGTGTTAAAGACTGCGATGGAGCTCCGTATGCCACGGCAAACTGGCTGACACTGACGGCGGCGGTGCACAAATGCTGCGCAGCTAGCGCCATTCGACGGCCAACACCGCGGTTCCTGGTGTGTCCGCTGTGCCGTGCGTGTGATCATTGCTTGTACAGCCCTCTCGCAGTGTCCGGAGCAAGTATGGTGGGTCTGACACACCGGTGTCAATGTGTTCTTTTTTCCATTTCCAGGAGTGTAGTATCAGAGACGACATAATTTTTTTATAATTCCAAACAGCATTCTGACTTTGAGAACTGGTTATTAAGAATATCTTGCAGAAGAGAATGATACCACCACTTTAATACGAGTATATCTCATGGCCTTTCATCTTGGCGATAAAATGCAAAGCATGCTTTCCCATCATTACATGGAGAGCAATCTGTTATCAAACTTACCAACATGAAACAGAGTTAGTACTCTTAATCTCAGATCATCTGCTCAATGCGTTGGCAGAAAGTTGCATACATTTTGCAACAGAAATCTGAGCTTTATTTTTAAAATTTTCAAACAAAACGGGAATAGCTTCTAAAAACTCTTCTTTAATAATTTCACCGATCGCATACGATTTATACACTGTTGCAGTGCCTGTGTTATACTGACTACGATGGAAACTTCCTTTGGACGTGACGACAATGAAAATTTCTGCAATACCGGGACTCGAACCCGGAATTCCCGCTTACCGCGAGCGGCTATCTGAGCACGAATCACGGCCAGACTCTAACTTCGGTATGTCGTCAACCCTGTGTCTACAACCTGTATTCGTTCATGCTTTATGTACATTCCCGTGCAGGGGAAATATTTTAATTGAAAGTCGCTTGCACTGTGTCGGTGGATAAGTACGATATTGCAGTACCTGTGTTAGTCCCAAGTACGATGCAGTGTGCTTTCGGACATGCAGTCCCACTGGAGTCCAGAATAAGCTGGGATACAGTACACCCAACCGTTCACGAGCCACTGAAAATTTGGCTGAAGATTCTGAATCCCACACCCGTCGTTCGAAATGTTTGCTATAGTTTATAAACTACAGCGGGGACACCTCCAGCATCCTAGGAACATATGCCTGAGTTTGTCATTTCCCCAAAATGCCAATGGTCTTCCGTCGTGGTTCTTCGGTGATAGATGCCTTGACGCGGTTCAGCCACTTTGATTAGCACATCTGCGTCGGTGTGTCCGTCTATAGTGGCGTTCTTGATCACTTTCAAAACACTTTTAGTCTTTTGTCGAAATATATCTGGTAAATGCTGCAGGTGGAGGAATTTTCATTTTCACATCAGTTGAAAATACGTAGCGTTTGCGCTCGACTGCGTAGTCTACGGCTGTCATTTCACAAGACCACTGTCTGAAAATTGCTGGTTTGTTCGATGTCAACTTATTAATCTATAGAAACCCGGTCAACATACTACGTGTGTATATCGTGCTAACAAACTAAAAAATGGTTCAAATGGCTCTGAGCACTATGGGACTCAACGTCTGAGGCCATCAGTCCCCTAGAACGTAGAACTACTTCAACCTAACTAACCTAAGGACATCACACACATCCATGCCCGAGGCAGGATTCGAACCTGCGATCGTAGCGGTCGCTCGGTTCCAGACTGTAGCGCCTAGAACCGCTCGACCACCCCGGCCGGCCTGCTAAAAAACAAACAAACATTCGACTTTCGTACAATACAACATGCCTAACATGTTGTCAACCTAGAACTTAAAAAAAAGTAAAATAAATTGTCTAGCAGACGGCGATAGTAGACACATGTCTGGCTTGTGTGGCTCGACAACAACACTCCTTTCTATGTCCAATGATTCTACACTGACGGAAAAAAATCGCTACACCAAAAAATAATTAGTGCAGTGTAATGAAATTTTGGGAATGCATTTGTCTAAGCAACATATTTAAAAGATTAACTTTGCAAGATCACAGGCTGACGTAAGCGCGAGAGAAGTCATTGCAAATGTGAAATGCTTGTACATTAATAACTGGTGTTACTGCGACAATGTTGAATGCAAGCATGCAAACGTGCAAGCATCGTGTTGTGCGGGTGCCGGATGTAAGTTTGTGGGCTGGAGTTCCATGCCTGTTCTGCTTGGTCTGTCAATAAAGGGACGGTTAATGCTGTTTATCATCGGCTCTGGAGTTGTCCGATCATGATCGATTGGAGACAGACCTGGTGATCGAGCAGGCCAAGGACAGTTTGTCGAGCATGTTGGGGTACAACAATGGTATTGGGCAAGCCTTATCCTGTTGAAATACACCCCCTGGAATGCTGTTCATGTGTGCCAACACAAGAAATCGAATCACCATACTGACATACACATTTGCAGGCAGGGTGCACGAGAGTGCTTCTGCTATTATACGAAATCACAACCCATACCATAACCCTAGGTGTAGGTCCAGTGTGTTCAGCATGCAGACAGGTTGGTTGCAGGCCCTCAACTGGTCTCCTTCCAACCAACTCATGGCCATCACTGGCTTCGAGGCAGAACCAACAACCATCAGAAAACGCAACAGACCTCCACTCTTACCCTTCAATGAACTCTCGCTTGGCACCACTGAAAATCGCATATGGCGGTGGTTTGAGGTCAGTGGAATGCACGCTACAGGGCGTCTGGCTCGGAGATGTCCTTGAAGTAACCGATTTGTATTAGTTCGTTGTGTCGATGTGGTGCAGTTGCAGTACGATGCTCCAGAGCCATATGCCGAAAACGATGGTCTTCTCTCTCGGTAATGCCACATGGCGATCGTACACTCTCGTGACCGCTGCTGCTAGCACTCATGTACAGTGGCTACATTCCCGCCTAGTCTCTTTGCAATATCGCAGATGAAACATCCGACTTCTCGCAGCCGTTCAAACACAGTGAGGGATAATGGCGTCTTTGTCGCCTTAAAAGGTATTCTTTACTAATATCAGCTCACAACATCCGATCTCAAAGGTAACTAACGCCCACGACCATTGTAGCGTGTATTTAAAGCAAACCTGATTTGCATTTTCATAGTTGTGCTACTCTCGCCAGTCGCATAAGACTGCCGCGAAATTTTAAGAGACATCATCTTTTAGATGTAGAAACACGCCTACCAACTTTCGCGTATGTCGCACAACTCCTTCTTGGTGTTGGGAATTTTTTCCCGTCAGGTATAGAGAAACAGCGCTATGTTCTTAAATTTAAAATTCGAAAAGGATTTTAAATAACATTATTGTTGAGTGGAGACCGGATTCAGACATAATTAAATACGTTACAATTTTAAATGGTGTCCCTCACAGGAAGCCATTTGTTTTGGCATGAAATCATTATTTATATTTACGTGCTTGGCTAGATTTGTAAGACGACATTACAGGCTACATTTAAAAATAGCTACGTTCGCCTAAAAGTAATGAAAATAATTTTCTAATTCGTGTCATTCACTTCCATATTAGTATAGAGTGGTATTTTCGTGACTTTAAAATATTCCTGTGATATACTTTCTTGAGGTAATTTATGTTTCAACGTGGCTATACCATTTAATTAAGTATTCATTAAAAATATCCTTTTACTTGATTCCATTATCTATATCGAGTCGACAGCCAGCGTGGCCTGCATTAAAACAATCATTCTGATATGCGACGTAATCAGAATTATGCAATACCATCACAGCAGATCACGTATGTAGTTTGAACTGTGTGTTCTATTTTCCAATTATGATATGGCATGTGTGTGGTGTCACAGCCAGACACCACACGTGCTAGGTGGTAGCTTAAATCGGCCGCGGTCCTGTAGTACATGTCGGACCCGCGTGTCGCCACTGTGTGATCGCAAACCTAGCGCCACCACAAGGCAGGTCTCGAGAGACTGACTCGAACTCAGCCCAGTTGTACGGACGACAGAGCTAGCGACTAGACGGACGAAGCCTTTCTCTCTCATTAGCCGAGAGACAGAATAGCCTTCAGCTAAGTTAATGGCTACGAACTAGCAAGGCGCCATTAGCCTTACAGTGATTGTAATTAAAGTCTCCTTTGTGCGATGTACCACAATGATTGATTAAAGATAAGTATTATACCAGCTACGTACTTTTCTTCATAGCATTTATTACGTATCCTGTTCCAGTACTTCACGCCCGTCTGCGTTAGTCTAGCGTGCCTTTTAAGCCACCTCTATCTACAAGGTGTTGGCCCAGCTGCCGACACATCAATGTGCTCAAAACATGCGACTGTATCTTTGGTATTTCTCAGACTTACTTTAATGTGTGGATCACTTTTAAATTTTCACTTAAATGGGCTGTTATTTAGTTAAATATTATTGTTGGGGACTTCAACTTGCCACAACTGCTCTTCAAAAGCTTTTGTCACCCTACTCAGTTTCTAAAACCCACATCCGTCGGTCGTGCGGTAGCGTTCTCGCTTCCCACGCCTGGGTTCCCGGGTTCGATTCCCGGCGGGGTCAGGGATTTTCTCTGCCTCGCGATGGCTGGGTGTTGTGTGCTGTCCTTAGGTTAGTTAGGTTTAAGTAGTTCTAAGTTCTAGGGGACTTATGACCACAGCAGTTGAGTCCCATAGTGCTCAGAGCCATTTTAGCCCACATCCGTCTTTAGACAGCTATATTTATGTTTATTATACGGGTCTCTTCAAAAAATTCCGGAACTTTGTCCGCCAAATTTTTCTACGCTTACGTTTTACTTATTGTGCAAGGTCTCCTTCGTTTACTCCCCTCCACAATTGATACCCCGTTCCCAACGCCGTTTTCACTTCCGGAAGCAGTCCTGATGACGTATTCTTGCTGGGTCTCGCGAAGCGCCCTCTGCGAATTTTCTGTTATCTCGTCTATCGTTGCAAATCTTCGCCCTTTCAACGGGGTTTTCGACTTTTCAAATAATAAAAAAAAAGTCCGCAGGTGCCAGGTCTGGAGAGTACGGAAGATGAGGCAGCCTAGTGATTCCTTTTTTTGTGCAATAGTCACACACCAACAGGGATGAATGTGCTGGTGCGTTATCGTGATACAAGCGTCTTGAATTGTCTCGTCACATTTCAGGTCGTTTCCTTCTCACTTTGTCTCGCAGCGTCGGAACACGTACCGATAGTACCATCGATTAACAATTTGCCCCTGTGGCACGAATTCATGATGAACTAACCCTTCAAAGTCAAATAAAACTATCAGCGTGGCTTCGACATTTGACCTGACCTGGTCTTGGAGAACCTTCCCCGACCCATCGTGAAGATTCAACCTTGGTCTCAACCTCATAACCGTAGACCCTCGTCTCATCACCAGTTCTGATTCTCGTAAGGAATATCTTGTTCTCATTTGCACATTCCGAAAACTCTTCACAGATTGCGAGGCGAAGTTCTTTGTAGTCTTGGCTCGTGAACGGTGGGGTGAACTTGGCGGCAACACGATGCATTCCGAGATGCTGTGTCATGGTTTCATGACATGTTCCAACTGAAATGTTACATTCTTCAGCCATATCTCCGACAGTCAGTCTTCAATTGGCACGCTCAATTTCGTTGATGCTCCTAACATGAGCGTCGTCTATAGATGTCATGACGAGGGTAACCTTTAACTTCCGTCCGGCCATTTTTAAAGCGTATGAAAAAAACTTTGCGACACAACGTTCTACTCAATACAGCAATGAGCAATAACTAACAGACGTACAACAATGTCACTTCCGGTAGTGCACATTAAACACAGGCGTGTGCAGGGATGCCAACCGCAATTCGCTCTAACACACCATTGGCGCGAAATTACGAATGTTTCGGAAGTTTTTGAACAAACCGCGTATAGCAACACTTAGTATGGTCTGAAGGTAAACGTAACTATCAAAAAATGGCTCTGAGCACTATGGGACTTAGCATCTATGGTCATCAGTTCCCTAGAACTTAGAACTACTTAAACCTAACTAACCTAAGGACAGCAGACAACACCCAGTCATCACGAGGCAGAGAAAATCCCTGACCCCGCCGGGAATCGAACCCGGGAACCCGGGCGTGGGAAGCGAGAACGCTACCGCACGACCACGAACTGCGGACAAACGTAGCTATCGGAAACTTAACAATGTCAATACAATAGCAGCTTTCTTAAGGGTTTGCTAACAAAAATTGTAACTGCGTCTCTACTTTTGTTTACGTATTACGTTGTGTGAACCGGTATCTTTCGAATCTTCTGCCCAATCCAGAGCAGAGAAGCCGAAATCCACGTACTGCACCGCCAGTGCTGAAGCTGCAGGCGGCGTCACAGATTGTGAAGGGATGCTGCACCAACTTTCGTCTGCATTCGTTCGTGACCAACCCTCGAATTAGGTGTTCAGAGGTTTACCTGTAGTGTACAGGGAGGCTTTTCGCACTGTCTTTTGCGAGCAACGATCCACGACAGACTTACCCCAAATCTTGACGTCCTTCTGAGTGACGGAAGTTCTTTTACTTTGCCTCTGCCTGAATAGTGCCCCCGTAACCTGAAGTGTATGTCTTTCGATTATGTTCTAATGAAATATTTATCAGTGAGTGCATCTCTGGATTTGTAGCTGCTAATACAGCACCATGATTAAATGTTAGAGGAAAGTAGATTCAAAAAAATAATTAAAATGAGTTATCTTAATCTGTGTTGTCTAGGGGAAATTCTTTTGACACCGCCATTTTATTAGTGGTCCAGGTTTTTCTGGTTGGGATGAAACACACGTCTTCCACTGTGCTTTGTATCATCTTCAAAAGTAACTCGTTCACATTCAAAACAGAGGCTTCTGTTCTCTAATATAGCCCCACAAAAAGGAGTCGCATGCGTCCACATCCGGATAATACGGTGACCAATCGAGGCCCATGCCAGTGGCCTCTGGGCACCCCAGAGCCAGAATGCGGTCCGCAGCATGCTCCTCCAGGACATCAAACACACACCTGCTTCGATGGGGTCGAGCTCCGTCTTGCGTGAACCACATCTTGTCGAAATCAGTCACTTTGGATAATGGGGATGAAATCATCTTCCAAAACCATACAGCGCCGGCCCCCCGTGACCAATCGTGCAGTTTGAACTTCCTAACGCAAACCGCTCAGAAGTTATGACGATTTCATTTCGTATAGTTAAATAATTGTCACCCTGTAGACTGACCTACGAACTGCGCTGTACTGAGTTCTGGCGCGCGTTTGGCAGCATTTCTAACCTATGTATGCCCACCGGAGCGTTCTGAAAACCTCCATCGTCAAAATAATTATCATGTTGACACACAGTTTTCCTATTACTGAAAATTTAGGCTAAATGATACGTTTTCGTGTGTCCGCAGCTCGTGGTCTTGCGGTAGCGTTCTCGCTTCCCACGCCCGGGGTCCCGGGTTCGATTCCCGGCGGGGTCAGGGATTTTCTCTGCCTCGTGATGGCTGGGTGTTGTGTGATGTCCTTAGGTTAGTTAGGTTTAAGTAGTTCTAAGATCTAGGGGACTGATGACCATAGATGTTAAGTCCCATAGTGCTCAGAGCCATTTGAACCATTTGTTTTCGTGTGCAGAAAATGCCAAGGACAAAAATGGTTACAAAACCTTTGTTATTCATGGATTCTTCCGTTATTTCTTGGTAGAGAATTCCATTTGTAAGACTGAATAACGAGTTCGACGTTATTGTTTCCTGAGATAACTAGTTTTCAGCTTAAAATCTTCAGGAAAGAACTGACTAGCGTCTGCAAGAGACAGTACTTCTTAGGTAACTAAACATCAGAAGCAAAGGTACAATCTACTTGAACAGAACATTTGCATCAAACTTATTTTTTAACGTCGAAATTACACCTTACGCCATAGACAATATTAAGCGCATAAATAATCAAACTACCCAGTGCTACTGTATTACAGGTTGTATGTTTATAAAGTTTATAATTTAATCAGTAGTTTCCTGAGATAGGGTAATGAGCCGAAAACTAGTTAGAAATAAATAAAAATCAGTAGAACAAAAACGGTGTACTTGTTATTCAACGTTAAATAAAAAAGATATGTTATAGCGATTAAAAATTCGAAGGTTTATGTTTTACAAGTAAGTGATTCTACAGTAAATAAAATATTTTTCTGTGAAGCTAACCATGTTTTCGCAAATAAAAGGTAGTTGTTAAGACAGTGAATGTTAAATTATAGTCACGAACAGCCTAAACCAAATTTTATGATTTGTGTGACGTGCTCTGTTTCGAACACATTGAGTGATGGAATTTACAGTGTTTTATGAAAACATTTATCTTCAAAACTAAGTTATCACTCATGTTTTTCTGTTTTAAAGTGAAACTGGTAGGATAGCCAACTTTTTGGAATGTTAGTCTACAAGGTGTAACTTGTTTAATTGATTTCAAACAAATAAGTAAAATGTTACTACTAAGAATGTTCCAATGTATCGTGTGCTTCCTCAAAACCCGTGTACGAGGTGTGTGAGAAAAGTAATGAGACTGATTTGTTTATTCATCAAAGTTATTTTTTTCAGACAACAATATTTTTCCCTTTTAAGTACACTACTGGCCATTAAAATCGCTACACCACGAAGATGACGTGCTACAGACGCGAAATTTAACCGACAGGAAGAAGATGCTGTGATATGCAAATGATTACCTTTTCAGAGCATTCACACAAGGTTGGCGTCGATGGCGACACCTACAACGTGCTGACATGAGGAAAGTTTCCAACCGATTTCTCATACACAAACAGCTGTTGACCGGCGTTGCCTGGTGAAACGTTGTTGTGATGCCTCGTGTAAGGAGGAGAAATGCGTACCATCACGTTTCCGGATTGTAGCCTATCGCGACGGCGGTTTATCGTATCGCGACATTGCTGCTCGTGTTGGTCGAGATCCAATGACTGTTAGCAGAATATGGAAGCGGTGGGTTCACGAGGCTAATACGGAACGCCGTACTGGATCCCACGGCATCGTATCACTAGCAGTCGAGATGGCAGGCATCTTATCCGCATGGCTGTAACGGATCGTGCAGCCACGTCTCGATCTCTGAGTCAACAGATGGGGACGTTTGCAAGACGACAACCATCAGCACGAACAGTTCGACGACGTTTGCAGCAGCATGGACTATCAGCTCGGAGACCATGGCCGCGGTTACGCTTGACGCTGCATCACAGACAGGAGCGTCTGCGATGGTGTACTCAACGACGAACCTGGGTGCATGAATGGCAAAACGTCATTTTTTCTGATGAATTCAGGTTCTGTTTACAGCATCATGATGGTCGCATCCGTGTTTGGTGACATCGCGGTGAACGCACATTGGAAGCACATTCGTCATCGCCATACTGCCGTATCATCCAGAGTGATGGTATGGGGTGCCATTGGTTACACGTCTCGGTCACCTCTTGTTCGCATTGACGGCACTTTGAACAGTGGACGTTACGTTTCCGATGTGTTACGACCCGTGGCTCTGCCCTTCATTCGATCGCTGCGAAACCCTACATTTCAGCAGGATAATGCACGACCGAATGTTGCAGGTCCTGTATGGGCCTTTCTGGATAAAGAAAATGTTCGACTGCTGCCCCGGCCAGCACATTCTCCAGATCTCTCACCAATTGCAAACGTCTGGTCAATAGTAGCCGAGCAACTGGCTTGTCACAATACGCCAGTCACTACTCTTGATGAACTGTGGTATGGTGTTGAAGCTGCATGGGCAGCTGTACCTGTACACGCCATCCAAGCTCTGTTTGACTCAATGCCCAGGCGTATGGAGGCCGTTATTACGGCCAGAGGTGGTTGTTCTGGGTACTGATTTCTCAGGATCTATGCATCCAAATTGCGTGAAAATGTAATCACATGTCAGTTCTAGTATAATATATATTTGTCCAATCAATACCCGTTTATCATCTGCATTTCTTCTTGGTGTAGCAATTTTAATGGTCAGTAGTGTACCTGGGAGTCACTCTGGTCAGAACTTTAACATACAAAAAAAAAAACACCTTTCCAACTTGGCCAAGAAGATACAAACACGAGTGAACCTTGTGAGAAAGCTGACAGGCAGTACATAGGGAGCAACCACATCAGTCCTCCGAGGAGCATCCCTTGCACTGGTACACTCTGCAGCAGAATACTGTGCACCAGTTTGGCTCCGAAGCGCCCACGTAGTGAAAGTAGACGTCCAACTGAACTCAGTTATGAGAGTAATTAGTGGTACAGTCCGGTCTACACTTACTTGCTGGCTACCAGTGCTTTCACACATCTTTCCACCACACCTCCGTCGAAAGGCTGCCCTTTACAACCTGTGTCAGCAAGTTTCTGAAAACAACTCGATCCTCTTCATGACGATTTGCTATCACTGTCCAGGAAACACCTCAAATCTATAAGACCAGCATATGAAATGGGAGTCCAAATTCTATCCACAGGATTCGACCAGGACGCAGAGTGGAAACGTGAGTGGCAATCTGCAAGAACCCTAAACCACGAACTTGTATACAATCCAACAGTTCCAGTTCCAGGCTTCCACCAACCAAGGGAGGTGTCGGTGCAGTTAAACAGATATCGCACTGAAGAGGGTAGGTGCAAATACAATAAGCACAAGTGGGGCTTTTCAAGTGACAGTGTGTGTGACTGTGGTGACACCCAAACAATGAACCACATTGTGAATGAATGTCCAATGAGTCGCTTCCCTGGTGGCATTGAGAAGCTCCATCAAGCATCCCACGAGGCACTCCGCTGGACCGAGTCCATCAACATCGACTGTAGTCTGAGCCGTTTTAAAACTTGTGTACTGTATATAATTTCACATGTTCGTTTTTATATATATTTGTTTGTTTTGCTAAATGTGTATTACTGTATTTGATGCATACGATAATAATAGTAGTAATAATGTACAAGATATAAAGCGGATAAAACTCAGCACATTATAAACATTTATCATCGCTAAAATATTTAAAAAATTGCAAAATACGTAGCACTTTGTCCAAAAGGTCATGTACAGGGCTATTACAAATGATTGAAGCGATTTCATAAATTCACTGTAGCTCCATTCATTGACATATGGTCACGACACACTACAGATACGTAGAAAAACTCATAAAGTTTTGTTCTGCTGAAGCCGCACTTCAGGTTTCTGCCGCCAGAGCGCTCGAGAGCGCAGTGAGACAAAATGGCGACAGGAGCCGAGAAAGCGTATGTCGTGCTTGAAATGCTCTCACATCAGTCAGTTATAACAGTGCAACTACACTTCAGGACGAAGATCAACAAAGATCCACCAACTGCTAACTCCATTCGGCGATGGTATGCGCAGTTGAAAGCTTCTGGATGCCTCTGTAAGGGGAAATCAACGGGTCGGCCTGCAGTGACCGAAGAAACAGTTGAACGCGTGCGGGCAAGTTTCACGCGTAGCCCGCGGAAGTCGACGAATAAAGCAAGCAGGGAGCTAAACGTACCACAGCCGACGGTTTGGAAAATCTTACGGAAAAGGCTAAAGCAGAAGCCTTACCGTTTACAATTGCTACAAGCCCTGACACCCGATGACAAAGTCAAACGCTTTGAATTTTCGGCGCGGTTGCAACAGCTCATGGAAGAGGATGCGTTCAGTGCGAAACTTGTTTTCAGTGATGAAGCAACATTTTTTCTTAATGGTGAAGTGAACAGACACAATGTGCGAATCTGGGCGGTAGAGAATCCTCACGCATTCGTGCAGCAAATTCACAATTCACCAAAAGTTAACGTGTTTTGTGCAATCTCACGGTTTAAAGTTTACGGCCCCTATTTCTTCTGCGAAAAAAACGTTACAGGACACGTGTATCTGGACATGCTGGAAAATTGGCACATGCCACAACTGGAGACCGACAGCGCCGACTTCATCTTTCAACAGGATGGTGCTCCACCGCACTTCCATCACGATGTTTGGCATTTCTTAAACAGGAGATTGGAAAACCGATGGATCGGTCGTGGTGGAGATCATGATCAGCAATTCATGTCATGACCTCCACGCTCTCCCGACTTAACCCCATGCGATTTCTTTCTGTGGGGTTATGTGAAAGATTCAGTGTTTAAACCTCCTCTACCAAGAAACGTGCCAGAACTGCGAGCTCGCATCAACGATGCTTTCGAACTCATTGATGGGGAAATGCTGCGCCGAGTGTGGGAGGAACTTGATTATCGGCTTGATGTCTGCCGAATCACTAAAGGGGCACATATCGAACATTTGTGAATGCCCAAAAAAACTTTTTGAGTTTTTGTATGTGAGTGCAAAGCATTGTGAAAATATCTCAAATAATAAAGTTATTGTAGAGCTGTGAAATCGCTTCAATCATTTGTAATAACCCTGTACATATACATATCGCTCGCAGATGCTTGTTATGTGGTACAAATACTGTACACAGCAGCACATCTGGATCAGTTTGGGCAGCATATGTAAATAGACGTGCTATTATGTACCGTATTTTTATCATATAACAAGCAACTGTAAGCAGTATTTATATGGACATAACCTATTGGACAGGGTATTGCGTGTTTTTAAATTTTTAAATATTTTAGCGATGACAAACGTTTATAATGTGCTGAGTTTTATCCACTTTACATCTTATTCATGAGGTTCAGCGTAAAATGAACATGTTTTACTAGAAAAAAAATGTTGAAGACCTGAAGATTACAGTTAACCCGCAAGTACTATGGATGGTCTCTCAGACCGGTATAGTTTTTCGTCTTGTGATATTTCACACACTCCAGTGAGGTGAAGTGGACTGGTCTGTTTACCTTCCTATTGGATGACAGGCTACATGTGCCAGAAATCTGGCATTGTTGTTACAGTTTGTTTCTTATTCTTGGGCCTTGAGAGGTTTCACAGATATACCATAGTGTTTGCGTATCGTGTTTTTGTTGAACGTTACCATTTCTCCGAGGTGAGAAAAGCTAGACCACCAAGCAATGTTTTCTATACGAGACACATATGGGTGTTCTAGAACGCCTCAGCGAATTCTGAGTTGAAGACTTTGATGACAGTGATACTGACCCTGATTTCGTTTATTTATTGATCACGATACTAATTCGGAGAAAGAAACTGAAAGTGATGAAGATGTGACACGTGATGATGATGATGATGATGATGATGATGATGATGGAGAAGCGTACTTCTTCGGTAAGGCCAGAAAGATGTTTTCGACGGAGAAAACAGCCGCTAACTTGTAAGAACAAGGCAAGTCGACATTGCCTTGCAGCTGCCTGGACTGCAACAGATTCCTAAAATTTTGAAAGACGGAAAACATCAACCTTTTGTTGTCCTTGATTGAAGTGAAAAACAAGTATCTGTGTCAACAGTGTGGTATTCTGATTTGGTTAGAGAATTGTAGGTCGGTCTGCGTGAAATGCAAGCAGAAGGAAAACGATTAGAATTTGATTCAGGGCCTCAGAAGAATATGTAAGGTAATTACTTTCTTCTTGAATTTTAAAATAAAAATTTGGAAAAATTTCTCCACTGACGGAATTATAGGGTGGAATAATCGCTCTACGTTTGAAATGATAACTAGTAAACTCAAAGCTGATTCCAAGTACAGTTTGTCATGACTGAAATGTGATTTCCATACAGTTAAGTTGCGAATCTGTAATACTATCACCCTGATGATAATCTGTAAGTCAATATAGAGGTAACTATGTGCTGTTATTTTAGCAATACGTAAAATAAAAATAAACAGCTAATTTTGCTGTCTTTTAGTTTTCAAAGTGTTTTAAATATTGCATTGTTTAAAAAATGCAAATATCCATAAAGTCTGTTTCCAAGAAGTGTAACATACACTAGGAAGTCATGAAAATATATATTCACCAAAACAATGGTTTTATACATAAAAAATAAAAAGGCGTTCTTAGAGACCACTCCATAATAACTCCGTTCCTGTCAACTTCCATAGTAGCTAAGGGTTAAGACTGTTGAAACCGACCGTCGTGAAAATATACAGGGTGGTCCATTGATAGTGACCGGGCCAAATATCTCACGAAATAAGCATCAAACGAAAAAACTACAAAGAACGAAACTCGTCTATCTTGAAGGGGGAAACTAGATGGCGCTATGGATGGCCCCCTAGATGGCGCTGCCATAGGTCAAACGTATATCAACGGCGTTTTTAAAAATAGGAACCCCCACTTCTTATTACATGTTCATGTAGTTCGTAAAGATATATGAATGTTTTTGTTGGACCACTTTTTTCGCTTTGTGATAGATGGCGCTGTAATAGTCACAAACGTATAAGCACGTGGTATCACATAACATTACGCCAGAGCGGACGGTATTTGATTCGTGATACACTACCCGTGTTAAAATGGACCGTTTACCAACTGCGGAAAAGGTTGATATCGTGTTGATGTATGGCTATTGTGACCAAACTGCCCAATGGGCGAGTGCTATGTATGCTGCTCGGTATACTAGACGACGTCATCCAAGTGTCGGGCCGTTCGGCGGATAGTTACGTTATTTAAGGGAACAGGAAGTGTTCAGCCACATGTGAAACGTCAACCACGACCTGCAACAAAGGATGATGCCCAAGTAGGTGTTTTAGCTGCTGTCGCGGCTAATCCGCACATCAGTAGCAGACAAATTACGCGAGAATTGGGAATCTCAAAAACGTGGGTGTTGAGAATGCTACATCCACATCGATTGCACCGGTACCATATTTCTATGCACCAGGAATTGCATGGCGACGACTTTGAACATCGTGTACAGTTCTTTCACTGGGCACAAGAGAAATTACGGGGCGATGACAGATTTTTTGCACGCGTTCTATTTAGCGACGAAGCGTCATTCACCAGCAGCACAGCGGTAACGGTTACCGGCATAATATGTACTACCGGGCAACGGAAAATCCACGATGGCTGCAACAAGTGGAAAATCAGCGACCTTGGCGGGTTAACGTATGGTGCGGCATTATGGGAGGAAGGATAATTGGCCCCCATTTTATCGATGGCAATCTAAATGGTGCAATGTATGCTGATTTCCTACGTAATGTTCTACCGATGTTACTACAAGATGTTTCATTGCATGGCAGAATGGCGATGTACTTCCAACATGGTGGATGTCCGTCACATAACTCGCGTGCGGTTGAAGCGGTATTGAATAGTATATTTCATGACAGGTGGATTGGTCGTCGAAGCACCATACCATGGCCCGAACGTTCACCGGATCTGACGTCCCCGGATTTCTTTCTATGGGGAAAGCTGAAGGATATTTGCTATCGTGATCCACCGACAACTCCTAACAACATGCGTCAGCGCATTGTCAATGCATGTGCGAACATTACGGAAGGGGAACTACTCGCTGTTGAGAGGAATGTCGTTACACGTATTGCCAAATGCACTGAGGTTGACGGACATCATTTTGAGCATTTATTGCATTAATGTGGTATTTACAGGTAATCACGCTGCAACAACATGCTTCCTCAGCAGTGATAAGTTCACAAAGGTACATGTATCACATTTGAACAACCGAAATAAAATGTTCAAACGTATCTACGTTCTGTATTTTAGTTTTAAAAAAACTACCTGTTACCAACTGTTCGTCTAAAATTGTGAGCCATATGTTTGTGACTATTACAGCGCCATCTATCACAAAGCAAAAAAAGTGGTCCATCTAAAACATTCATATTTCTTTACGTACTACACGAATATGTAAAAAAAATGGGGGTTCCTATTTAAAAAAAAAGCAGTTTATATCCATTTGACCTATGGCAGTGCCATCTAGCGGTTCAACCATAACGCAATCTGGTCTCCCCCTTCAAGCTAGACAAGTTTCGTTATTTGTAGTTTTTTCGTTTGACGCTTATTTCATGAGATATTTGGCCCGGTCACGATCAATGGACCACCCTGTATACAGGGTGTTACAAAAAAGTATGGCCAAACTTTCAGGAAACATTCCTCACACACAAGGAAAGAAAATATGTTATGTGGACATGTGTACGCAAATGCTTACTTTCCATGTTAGAGCTCATTTTATTACTTCTCTTCAAATCACATTAATCATGGAATGGAAACACACAGCAACAGAACGTACCAGCGTGACTTCAAACACTTTGTTACAAGAAATGTTCAAAATGTCCTCCGTTAGCGAGGATACATGCATCCACCCTCCGTCGCATGGAATCCCTGATGCGCTGATGCAGCCCTGGAGAATGGCGAACAGCCGTCCACAATACGAGCACGAAGAGTCTCTACATTTGGTACCGGGGTTGCGTAGACAAGAGCTTTCAAATGCCCCCATGAATGAAAGTCAAGAGGGTTGAGGTCAGGAGAGCGTGGAGGCCATGGAATTGGTCCGCCTCTACCAATCCATCGGTCGCAGAATCTGTTGTTGAGAAGCGTACGAACACTTCGACTGAAATGTGCAGGAGCTCCATCGTGCATGAACCACATGTTGTGTCGTACTTGTAAAGGCACATGTTCTAGCAGCACAGGTAGAGTATCCCGTATGAAATCACGATAACGTGCTCCATTGAGCGTAGGTGGAAGAACATGGGGCCCAATCAAGACATCACCAACAATGCCTGCCAAAACGTTACAGGAAATCTGTGTTGATGACGTGATTGCACAAGTCAACATTACCTTCCTTCAATTTGGCCAACTGGTGGTGAATCGAGGAAGTACAGTACATACTGACGAAACTAAAATGAGCTCTAACATGGAAATTAAGCGTTCCGGACACATGTCCACATAACATCTTTTCTTTATTTGTGTATGAGGAATGTTTCCTGAAAGATTGGCCGTACCTTTTTGTAACACCCTGTATATATATTGTGCAGTTTTTACAATTAAAACAGGTGGCCCTTCGATAATCTCATAATCAAAAAGTTCAGTTTATTTGCCTCTCATCCTCAAGCCCACTGCCTAGCTTGTCGTTCTGCACATTTTGTCCAAAACCCATCTGAGCGGCACGTCCGGCTGTGTTGCAGGAGCGTCCGAGGCGTGTGATGTAGCAGGGGAGCCATGGCGCCGACTATGAGCTGGTCGTCGCTCGTCGTGGTGGCGGCGGCGGCGCTGGTGGCGGCGACGGGCCGGGCGAGCGCCCAGCCGGGCGACTGGTCGTCCAACTGCCCGCAGGCGTGCAAGTGCAAGTGGGTGTCGAGCCGCAAGACGGCCGAGTGCACCAACGCCAGCCTCAGCGCCGTGCCCGCAGACCTCAGCCACGAGGTGCAGGCGCTCTACCTGTCGGGCAACGTCATTCCCGCCATCACCGACAACGCCTTCCGGTACGAGCCGCCTTCTGCTTATTCCACATTTTCCTGCGGTCCTTGTCAGATTAATGAAGTGAAACAATAATTTCGACTCTCTTTCTCTATCTATCTGTCGCTTGGGCCTTGTCTCGCAGTTACGCAGGGTCAGCCATCGTTAATCGGATTTGACACGTTAATGGCTAAGGGGTGGTGTGATAAACCTTTTGCATTTCTTTTATGTTTTCGTCTTCTTTAGAGGCAAAGAGAAAAGATGAAACGGTACCCCTTCGTAGAACCTATGCCTACCTTCAGGTATTTTTGATTTTCAGTCGTTAAAAAACAGAGGAGTTTTTCTTGTTCCAGTATGGGGAAGGGAGGTTTCGCGCTCAGCTAGTGAACGAGTGAGAAGCACCCCATTTTAAGCGAGTAATTGTAGACCGCAATTTTGGGGTCGCTATGAATAAATGAGGAGTATGTATTTGATATGTGCACCTTTTAGAAAAATACATTATTGTTTTATTAACAGAAAGGTCGTGTGAGTTGTTATTTCAAATAGTACGATAATTACAAGAACTGAAGCCCACCTGTGTACTTTGGAAAATTACGAAGATCCGATAAGCTTAATGGGAACACGGTCAAGACTTCGAAGGGGAACACGGCGACCAAACGTAGCATTATAAAGAATGGACAAATCTACAGCGGAGAAAGAAACTACTTCACCCTGCAAAATAATATGAACTAATACGAACTTAGGCCGATGACCTCGCTGTCTGGTCTCCTTCCCCAAAACCAACCAACCAATACGAACTTATTTCCAGGCATAGCTCAGCTTATTGTGCTTGTCATTCATGCCGAAAAATTTATCTCATTAATTCAGTACATTCCATTATTTTATTATATTATAGTGGCCGGATGTCCTACCTGCCGCCACCCCATACCCCCCGGCACGGAAGTAGTGTACCCCAACTGTCTGCATCGAGTGAAATCGATGCAATAGTGCTAATGTGTTCAGATGTCTGCGAGCTGTGGAACTGAGGCGGAACATGGAGACCAGCCGGGTATTCACCTAGCGGGATGTGAAAAACTGCCTAACAACCACATCCAGGCTGGCCGGCACATCGGCCCTTGTCGTTAACCCGCCGGGCGGATTCGATCCAGGGCCGGCGCGCCAACCTGAGTCCAGGAAGCAGTGCGTTAGCTCTCTCTCCCTCTCTCTCTCTCACGAAACCTGGCAGAAAACACAAAGGAATATTCTGGTCGCATGTAAAGTACACCAACGACAAGATTAAATCGAAACCTTCACTGTGAGATTACGATGGCGCTTTTGCTGATGGCAGTGCCGGTAAACCACAGTTATTAAACACGGTTTTTCGGAATTCCTTCACCAAAGAAGACGAAGTAAATATTGGAGATATCGAATCATGAACAATTACCACCATGAGTAACTTAGAAGTAGATATCCTCGGTGTACCGAAGCAACTGAAAACTCTTAACAAAGGCAAGGCCTCTGGTCCAGATTGTATACGTCACATTCCTTTAAGAGTACGCTGATATAATAGCTCCATACTTAGCAGTCATACACAACTGGTCGTTCGCAGAAAGATTCGTAACCAAAGACTGGAAAGTTGTACAAATCACACCAATACCCCACAAAGGAAATAGGAGTAAAACTTCCTGGCAGATTAAAATTGTGTGCCGGACCGAGGCTCAAACTCGGGACCTTTGCCTTTCACGGGCAAGTGCTCTACCAACTGAGCTACCCAAGCACGACTCACGACCCGTCCTCGCAGCTTCAATTCTGCCAGTACCTCGTCTCCTACCTTCCAAACTTAACAGAAGCTCTTCTGCGAACCTTGCAGAAGTAGCACTCCTGGAAGAAAGGATATTGCGGAGACATGGCTAATCCACAGCCTGCGGGATATTTCCAGAAAGGTAGAAGACGAGGTACTGGCAGAATGTTAGGACAGGTCGTGAGTCGTGCTTGGGTAGCTCAGTTGATAGAGCAACTGCCCGCGGATTCGAGTCTCGGTCCGTAACACAGTTTTAATCTACCAGGTAGTTTCATATTAGCGCACACTCAGCTGCAAATTAAAAATCTCATTCTGGAAATAGGAGTAATCCGATGAATTACAGACCAACATTACTAACGTCGATTTGTAGCAGGATACTGGGACATATACTCCGCTCGAACATAATGAATTTCCTCGAAGACAGCGATTTATTGACAGTCAACACGGATTCAGGAAATATCGTTCTTGTGAAACACACCTATGTCTTTGTTCTCATGAGGTAGTGAGTGCTCTCGACAGATTAATAACCCTTTAGATTTCCAGAAAACTTTTGACACCATTCCTCACAAGCGATTTCTAGTCAAATTGCGCGCCTATGGAGCATCGTTTCAGTTGTGTGACTGGATTCGTGATTTTCTGTCAGAAAGGCCACAGTTCTTAATAACTGACGGAAAGTCATGTAGTAAAACAGAAGCAATATCTAGCGTTCCCCAGGGATGTTTTATGGGCTCTTGCTTATTTAGGTGAATGATGTTGGAGACAATCTGAGTGGCCCTCTTAGAATGTTTGCAGATGCTGCTGCCTTTTATCGCCATTTGAAATTATCAGATGATCAAAATGAATTTCAGAATGATTTAGACAAATACGTGTGTGGTGCAAAAAGTGACAGTTGACTAAATAATAAAAAGTGTGAAGTCACACACATGAGTACCAAAAGGAATCCATTAAATTTCGGTTGCATGATAACTTACACATTTAAAGGCCGTAAATTTAACTAACTGCATAAGGATTACAGTTGCAAATAACTTAAGGGGGATAGGACGTCAAAAATTTTTAAAAAATCGACTTTTCAAAAAGATGCCTATATTTTGTAGCACACATCTTCCTGAGTAGTTTGATGTATGTTGTTGTTGTTGTTGGTGTTGGTGTTGTGGTCTTCAGTCCTGAGACTGGTTTGATGCAGCTCTCCATGCTACTCTATCCTGTGCAAGCTTCTTCATCTCTCAGTATCCACTGCAACCTACATCCTTCTGAATCTGCTTAGTGTATTCATCTCTTGGTGTCCCTCTACGATTTTTACCCTTCATGCTGCCCTCCAATACTAAATTGCTGATCCCTTGATGCCTCAGAACATGTCCTACCAACCGATCTCTTCTTCTAGTCAAATTGTGCCACAAACTTCTCTTCTCCCCAATCCTATTCAGTACTTCCTCATTAATTACGTGATCTACCCATCTAATCTTCAGCATTCTTCTGTAGCACCACATTTCGAAAGCTTCTATATGAGAGATTACAAGGCACGTTATTTGGTCTGAAGTGTACCAGGATGCAGCGCCATACCCCTTTGCACAGCATTCCAGCATTCTTCTGTCATACATATATACATATGTAAGTATATTTCATTCTATAGAATCGAATGTTTAAATATTGTGCCAGAGATTGACATATGTGAAACAAAGCAATATTGACATCAATACTTTCTCTGCTGCTATCGAAGTGCATTGTTTTGATCGCTGATTTTGTCTGTTCTCTGTTTTGAAAGGCTTGTAGTGTGGTGTTGTGAATTTCGAAACGATTTTCATTTGGCTGTGTTGTTTTGTGTTCGTTTGTGGCATATTATCGCTTTCTTGCTCCAAGCCAAACTGTTTGATGTCCTACACCCCCCCCCCCCCCCCCCTTAAATTGGAACGCTCACATATATAATGTTGCGGGGAAAGTAAACTAAAGACTGCAATTTAATGTCAGAACACTTAGAAAATGTAACAGGACCACTAAAGAGTCTGTTTACACTACACTTGTATGCCCCCTTCTGGTGTATTGCTGTTTTGTGTGGGGTACGCATAAGACAGGATTGACGGAGGACATCAAAAAAATTCAAAGAAGGGCAGCCCTTTTTGCTTTATTGCAAAGTGAGAGAATGCCACTGGTAAGCTACACGAATTGAGGTGGCAGTAAAACAAAGGCATTTTCTGTTGCAGCAGGAACTTCTCATGAATTTAAATCACCAGCTTTCTTCTCAGATTGTGAAATGATTTTGTTGGAGCCCACCTACATAGGGAGAAATAAATATGAGAAATTAGAACTCGCACCGAAATCTGTGTGTTTCCTTTCACTGTGTGGTGTTCATGAGTGGAACAGTAGGGAAGTAGTTTGAAGGTGGTTCGATGAACCCTCTTTGCCAGACACTTAAGTGTGAATTGGGGAATAGTCTTGTAGATGTAGATTATGAAAGGCAGCAAAACATAATCTGCAGCATGCTTGTGAGTGTGAGATCTAACTGCACTATCTGATCAAAAGTATCCGGATACCCCTATGTCTCACAGTCAGGAGGACAATGGTTCAAACCTACGTCTGACCATCGTGATTTAGGCTTTCCATGATTTCTCTAAATCGCTTCAGGCAAATGTTGGGATGGTTCCTTTGAAAGGTCATGGCAGACTTCCTTCCCCTATCCAGAGGGACCAATGAGTTTGCTGTTTGCCCATTCCCCCAAACCAACACCCCTATATAATGCGGAATCGTTCTCTAGGTATAATGAGAGAGGCACCTGCAAGTATAAAAGGAGGCTGGTAACAGCAGGATGGATCAGTCGGGAGAGCTTAGTAACTTCGACATAGTCTAGTCATTCAGTGTCACCTTTTAGTATGCTCATTAGAGAACAAACTGGCTTCTGACATAAGTAGTCTCGCACAGGGAAAGTATTGAATCGTACCCATCATATTGAGGACAGCTTCGAAACAGTTCTTGTCACTAGTGTTGTCTTTCTTGACTTGAGTGTGGCCTACAACATGGTAAACATCAGGAAACTTCTCTCAAAGGTGTACAACACAACCAAAGTTACAGATTTATGAAGATACTGCAGACCTGCTCAGCAATAGAAGATTCTATGTTAGTTTTCAAAACCCCAAAAATCAGTGGCGCAAAACAAAAAAATGGCACAGACAAATAGCAAAATTCTGCATGACCTACTGAAGTGTCGGAACATCGATGCTGTCTATGACCTCCTGAATGGCTGTTTTCAGCTCAGCAATGGTTTTGCGATTACTGCTGTACATCTTGTCTTCAATCTATAGTCCCACAAAAAGGAGTCGCTTGTGTTCAGATCTGGAGAATATGGTGACAATCGAAGTCCATGCCAGTGGTCTCTGGGTACCCCAGAGCCAGAATGTGCTCCCCAAAGTGCTCCTGCAGGACATCAAACACTCCACTGCTTATATGAGGTTGAGCTCAGTCTTTATGAACCACATCTTGTCGAAATCGGGGTCACTTTGGATAATGGGGATGAAATCATCTTCCAAAACCTTCACGTACCATTCAGTAGTCAACGTGCCATCAAGGAATTTTGCAGCATTTATTCCATGATGGGATGTTCCACACCACACAGTGACCTGTTGAGGGTGAAGGGACTTCTTGATCGTGAAATTCAGACTTTCAGTCCCCCAAATGCACCAATTTTGCTTATTGATGAACCCATCCAAATGCATGTGAACTTCATCGCTATACCAAACCATACAGCACATACTAATTCCCATTATGCCCTACAGCAAACTGTGCAGTTTGAATGTCCTAACGCAAACTGTTCAGAAGTTAAAATGATTTTATTTCATACATTTCAATAATTGTCACCCTATAACATGCACACCAATAACCAGTCACATAACAAGGCTTGCACCTCGTTTATTTATGCCATCGATCTGCCCCTCTCCACCCATCATAAGCCATTTGAAGGCATTGAAAGACAACTTTCATCTGTTCTTCACAGCATGGGAAAATATTATGAGGCCAGCAGCCTGAAGCCAAATCCAAGGATAACAGCAGTCAGCTCTTCCCATCTCAGTAACAAATATGCTAACTATAGTTTAAAAGTCTCATAATTGGGAACTCCTCTCAACCATATCTTTACCCCTAAATACCTTAGGGTTATTCTTGATAGGAGACTAACATCCAAGTGATATTGTGACAGTGTCAGAATGAAGCTAGCAGCACAAAAAAGCATCTTTAAAAAATTCAAAGGCCCAAGTTGGAAAGCAAGCTCACGTGTACTTCAGACATTGGCTCTAGCCTTGTGCTACTTGCCAGGAGAATATACTTCCCCCTGAGTGGTAGCAATCCTGCCACTCAAAACTGGTTGCTATTGCTCTTCACCAAACTTGCCACCAGATGACAGGAGGCTTGATACCAACCGCCGTCAAGAAGATCCATGTTGTGGCTGTAATGACTCCACCCTGTATCAGGCAGATAATCAGATAGTAACAGCAAAATCCGAAAGGAGCAATGTCAACACTGATGACAGACATTCATTTCATGGGCGTGATCTTGTTGCTCGACGTCTTCACAGCAGGAAAAGCTTCATCTCAAGTACCTCCCCCTTAGTGTAGTCAAAGACAGAAGAAAGGCTTCAACGGTGACAGGAAAGAGCTAAAAGTGATAGGAGAGTACCAAAAGAGGAGCTATCCCCAGGAAACAGTCTGTCATGGCCAACATGAAGATCACTTAATGGTCTTCACGTGGGCATTGACCAGAGTAATACTGAAATGTAAAAATGGGGGCCCTGCAATAACGAAGAAATATCCGAGGCATACTTGTTGAGCAGATGATGATCCATTTCCTTCACTGCCCTGTTTACACCATCTCCCCAGGCATTGTGATGCAGAAGGATCTGGCTCCAGGAAGCCCAAAAGCAGTGCATCTTGCTGAGGTACTGCACTTCGTTTAAATGGTTGTCATAGGCACACCAAGAAGAAGAACCTGAGTAAAAAATCCATCAGGGAATTTCTACCCTTTAAAGCTGCCCATGTTGACTTTTGGTGATGCGACTGAGAAGTGGAAGTGCAAAGGAACAACCATAGCTAAACCAAGACCAGGCAGACTTCATGTACTGAGGGACCACCAAGCATTGCAGAGGATGGCTATAAAAAGAATCATCAGAAGGAATCATTCATGAGTTCCAAAATACTACCAGCAGTCCAGCTATCACAGTGACTTGGCGTAGGAAGTTAAAAAGAATGGGGTACAACAAACAAGCAGTTCCTCATAAGTCACACGTTTCTGTAGTCATTGCTAAGTAACACTTGAGGTGAGTGGATGGTAGGTGACTGGAAACAGATGAATGGTGAACCACACTGTACCCTGTGCAATCTGATGGAAGGATTTGGCTTGGTGAATGTCTGGAGAATGTTATCCGTCATTATGTATAGTGCAACAGTGAAGTACAGAGGAGACTGTGTTACAGTATGGGGGCGTTTCTTGTACGTAGGGTTGTGGTCCTCTTATTGCATCTAACAAAATGCAAAATGTGGGAGGATATGAACGCATTTTAAAGCTTTGTATACTGTGTACAGGAGATTATTGTTATTGTGTTGTGTTTGGGGAAGGAGACCAGACAGTGAGGTCATCGGTCTCATCGGATTATGGAAGGACGGGGAAGGAACCATCCTGGCATTTGCCTAGATCGATTTAAGGAAATCACGGAAAACCTAAATCAGGATGGCCGGACGCGGGATTGAAGCTTCGTCCTCCAGAATGCGAGTCCAGTGTGTACAGGAGAGAGAGACAGTTTAGAGACAATGATCATTTACATCAGCATGACAGCGCACCCTGTCATAAAGCATCTTTGAGGTAACAGTTTGTGGAAAACACCTTTGGGGCAAGTTAGAACATTGACTTTTCTCTGAGCCCCAGTGTCCAACATTACTATCTCCTCTGGTTTTTGCTCTTGAGGAAAACTGGGCTGCCATTCCTCCACAAACATTCAGACACGTCACTGAAAGTGTCCCCAGCAGAGTTCAATCTATCATAAAGGTGGAGGGTGGACCCTTACTATATTAATGTCTACTAATAGGTATTGAGATACTTTTGATCAGACAGTCTATGTTAAAACATCTGCTCTACTTAGACAGTGTATTATGCAACGAGTTTCTGGTGACCAAAAACATTGAACAAATTGTACAGCTAGGAAATCATGTTATTTTACCAGGAGTATCATTTAGGAGTGCCAGTTACTTGCTATTAAAATACATGTCTGCCACATGCAACATCAGACTTGTGTATGGAATGTACATCTGACTGGATACAACATATCTGAAGAATAGCCAAAACTAGTTATTAATAAATTTTAAAATTGTGATTTTGATGAAATGTTGTAGTAATCATGTTCTGTAGCCACTAGGTCTTGCTGTTTGTCATTTAATGTAATGGCATTTCTGCACTAACAAAGAAGAGTGAGTAGTAGTCATACTGAATAAATTCTTTTCAAATGCTTGCAGTGGATTAGTGTTCATATTTATGTCTCCAGCAATTAAACATTTTTATATACCTCACTCTACTGAGTTTGGGTAGTTGGTTGAGAGAGAGAGAGAGAGAGAGAGAGAGAGAGAGAGAGAGAGAGAGAGAGAGAGATAGTGTGAGTGGTGTGGTGCAGTGATTAAGGCAGTGGGCTTATATTCAGGAAGAGTGTGGCCCCATCCAACTTGAAAACTATCTGTGGTTGTAACTACACCAGATAGAGAAACCACCATGACATAAAAATCAGCTTTCTGATCATTCCTTTCCCTTATTATTTCTATGTTGCCACATGTTTGGCAGTCTTTCTCAAATCCAATTGGGTACACACTTTCTTCAGATGACTAGAAAGAGCATTGCCACAGTACAATACTTCAAAGATGTTAAATACTAGCAATGTCAGATGCTATGTAAGTTGAGTAGAGGCATTTTTCATTGTATTGTACATTTGATCTTCCCATAGGTTGCAGTTATTAATCTTAATTTTAAAATGCTATTTAACTAATGTCTAGTATTTTTTTTTTTTTTTTACACAAACCAATAAATGTCTGAAATCATGTAATTGTGTTGCATTATTGTCAAAAATAAGCAAAAATACTTAATATACTTAATCTTTTACAAGGTTTATAGTAGTATGTCTTAGATATTCTTGTGAAAAAGTCATTATTTTCATAAAATGTCTCATTACTTTTTTTGCAGTGATGTTAAGTTGGTAAACCTGCAGAAGCTGTCCTTGCATGACTGCAGCATAAGAGAAATTGGGAAACGTGCTTTCAGTGGACTGGAATTATTAATAGAACTGGATTTGTCAAACAATCAAATTGTTGAACTTCACCCATCAATGTTCGATGACAACTTCAGGTTACGTGTCATCTATCTTGATCATAACCAGATACAGAAGGTATGAAAACATGTCCAATTTTATGAAACATATTTTAAAAAACTAATGTGAAACAGGCAATAGAACAAAAACTTATTTTTCTAAGAAATGTTGAAACATTCACATATTTGTTACAGTGAGACAAGGCAGTAGAAGTTCTTACTTTAACTGTAAATTTGTGTTTCAAAATATGCTGCATATGTAACTCAGATTCTCATGCAAGCTATTTACCATTTTCTATGAATGTGTAAGTCACTGTTTCAAACAAATTTTCTCTAACTGTGGTAACTGTAGGTGGACAGCAGTACGTTTATCTGAGAGATAATTCTGATTTTAGTTGATGAAATATTTCTAGGTGCCTGATGGGATCTTCAGGGAACTCACTTTTCTGCAGACAGTACGCCTCAATGATAATCAGATTGAACAGATAGGCTACAAGGCCTTCGTAAATGTACCAGACCTGCACACATTAAGGCTTGATTCAAATCGTCTGGCAACCTTGCATCCAGAACCATTTTATCCCATGCAAAAGCTGAGGTAAGACAAATCATTTCACAAAATATTTAAAAGTTTTTTAAATTTATTTTTAATTTTCAAATTTTGTTCAGAAAGTACGATCATTCGCCCTCCCAGCATCTTCTGTTTTCAAAGTGCCCTAAATTTAGTACTTGGTTCAAAGGATTTTTTTTTTTTTTACTCAGAAATATCATGACAATGAAACTTTTTGCATGCAGATTTACTAGGCCTTGAAGAAATGAAATTTTGAGACTTCATTTACATCTACATCTACATACATACTCTGCAATCCACCATAAGGTGCATGGCGGAGGGTACCTCGTACTACAGCTAGCATCTTCTCTCCCTGTTCCACTCCCAAACAGAACGAGGGAAAAGTGACTGCCTATATGCCTCTGTATGAGCCCTAATCTTTGTGGTCTTTCCACAAAATCTAAGTTGGCGGCAGTAAAATTGCACTGCAATCAGCCTCAAATGCTGGTTCTCTAAATTTCCTCAGTAGCGATTCACGAAAAGAATGCCTCCTTTCCTCTAGAGACTCCCACCTGAGTTCCTGAAGCACTTCCGTAACACTCGCATGATGATCAAACCTACCAGTAACAAATCTAGCAGCCTGCCTCTGAATTGCTTCTGTGTCCTCCCTCAATCCAACCTGATAGGGATCCCAAACGCTTGAGCAGTACTCAAGAATAGGTCGTATTAGTGTTTTATAAGCAGTCTCCTTCACAGATGAACCACATCTTCCCAAAATTCTACCAATGAACCGAAGACGAATATCCACCTTTCCCACAACTGCCATTACATGTTTGTCCCACTTCATATTTCTCTGCAATGTTACGCCCAAATATTTAATTGACATGACTGCATCAAGCACTACACTACTAATGGAGTATTCAAACATTACGGGATTCTTTTTCCTATTCATCTGCATTAACTTACATTTATCTGTATTTAGAGTTAGCTGCCATTCTTTACACCTATCACAAATCCTGACCAAGTCATCTTGTATCATCCTACAGACACTCAATGATGACACCTTCCCGAACACCAGAGCATCATCAGCAGACAGCCGCACATTGCTATCCACCCTATCCAAAAGATCATTTATGTAGATAGAAAACAACAGCGGACCTACCACACTTCCCTGGGGCACTCCAGATGATACCCTCACCTCCAATGATCACTCACCATCGAGGACAACATACTGGGTTCTATTACTTAAGAAGTCTTCGAGCCACTCACATACTTGGGTACCAATCCCATATGCTCATACCTTAGTTAGGAGTCTGCAGTGGGGCACCGAGTCAAATGCTTTCCGGAAGTCAAGGAATATGGCATCTGTCTGATACCCTTCATCCATGGTTCGCAAGATATCATGTGAAAAAAGGGTGAGTTCCATTTCGCAGGAGCGATGCTTTCTAAAGCCGTGCTGATGCATGGACAGCAACTTCTCTGTCTCAAGGAAATTCATTATATTCGAACTGAGAATATGTTCGAGAATACTGCAACAAAACGATGTTAAGGATATTGGTCTGTAATTTTGAGGATCCGTTCTTCTACCCTTCTTATATACAGGCGTCACCTGCACTTTTTTCCAGTTGCTCGGGACTTTACGTAGGGCAAGAGATTCGTGATAAATGCAAGCTAAGTAAGGAGCCAATGCAGTAGAATACTCTCTGTATAACCGAATTGGAATCCCATCAGGACCTGGTGATTTATTTATTTCCAACCCATTTAGCTGCTTCACAACTCCAGGGATGTCTGTCACTATGTCTCTATACGGGAATCTGTACGAGACTCAAACGGCGGTATGTTTGTACGATCCTCCTGCGTGAAAGATTTCTTAAATGCTAAATGTAAAATTTCAGCTTTTGTTTTGCTGTGTTCCCTTGCCAGGCCAGACTGATAAGTGAGTGACTGGATGGAAGCCTTAACCCGCTTAACGATTTTACGTAAGACCAGAATTTCCTTGGGTTTTCAGCAAGATCTTTTGCTAAGGTATGACGGTGGTAGTGGTTGAATGCTTAACACATCGCTCTTTTTACAGTAGCACGAATCTCTACTAACTTTTGCCTGTCCTCATTTTCCCGATCATTCTTGTACCACGAGTGCAACTGCCTTTGCTTCCTAAGCATTCTCTGAATTGCGCTGTTAAACCACGGTGGGTCTTTTCTTTCTGTAACCCACTTTTTCAGATCATACTTGTCCAATGCGTGATTTACAATGTGTTTAAAATTTGCCCATAATTCTTCCACGTCCATCGTACCGGAAGTAAATGAAGTCGATTCATTACTTAGTGGGATGCTAACAACTGCTTATCTGCTCTTTCTAGCAAGAATACTCTCCTAGCCTTCTTGACCGACTTTTTAACTTTTGTAACCGTAGTCGTAATGACAACATCATGATCACTAATCCCTGTCTCAACACTGACACCGTCGATAAGGTCAGGTCTCTTCGTGGCTACCAGCTCTAAAATTTTTCCATTATCCGTTGGCTGTTGATTTAGCTGCTCAAGACAGTTTTCGGATGATGTGTTCAAAAGTAACTCACACAACGTCTTGTCTGTACCACCTGTAATGAATCCATAGACATCCCAGTCTATACTAGATAGGCTGAAGTCACCTCCGACTCATATAGCATGATCCGGGTACTTCTGCGAAACAGAATGTAGACTCCCTTTGAATGATTCTAGAACTGTCACGGTGGAACCTGGTGGCCGGTAATAACATGCCACAATTAACTTTATTTCCCCTAATCCTGTTAAACGTGTCCAGATAACTTCACAATCACACTCTACTTCGACCTCAGTAGACACACTATTTTTGTCAACTGCAATGAAGACACCACCTCCTACGGTGTCTAATCTGTCTTTCCGACACACGTTCCAACCCTCACTAAATATTTCAGAACTTCCTCGCGCCACACGCTTCCTGGAGGGCAGTAAATTCAGGAACTTTATTCCGAACACTGAAAATGTACTGCTAATATCTTGATAGCTGAAGTGTCTTTATACACTGAGCACGTTCTGATTTCCGTGCCTGCACGTCGACTGGTGAGTGTTCATCAGGACATCTCGCACTACTGCCTAACCTAAAAAAACCCCATGTGCACGCCACAAGTACTCTGCTATCCGAGTAGCTGCTTCCTTTGTGTAGTGCACCCCTGACCTAACTAGGGTTGTCCTACAATTCCCCAACCAATAGCGCAAGTCTAGAAATCTGCAGCCAAGACCATCACAAAGTCAACGAAGCCTCTGGTTGAGACCCTCCACTTGGCTCCAAACCAAAGGACCCTGATCCACTCTTGGAATGATGCTGCAAATAGAGAGCTCTGCTTGCACCCCGTGTGCGAGGCCAGCGGTCTTCACCAAATCTGCCAGCTGCTTGTATGAACTGAGGATTGTCTCAGAACCCAAGCGACAGGCATCATTGGTGCCGACGTGAGCAACTACCTGCAGACGACTGCACCCCATATGCTCGATAGCCACTGGCAAGGCCGCCTCCATATCTTGGATGAGGCCCCCCCGGCAGACAAACTGAGTGCACGTTGGATTTCTTTTCAGCCCTGTACGCTATTCCCCTAAGGGGCTCCATCACCCGCCTAACGTTGGAGCTCCCAACAACCAGCAAGCCTTTGCCCCCATGTGCCTGCACGGGCCCTGCTGAAGGAGCGGCCACCTGCCCACTGACAGGATGAACGGGCGAGGCCAGCCTCCACATTGGCCCTCGACCTCAAGCGACGCTAACGCGTTGCAGTCCGCCACTCACCCTGTGGTGAGGGCGGCCCCAACATACCGGGTACACTAGAAGGTGCCTCGGCGGCTGAGTCAGCGGACACAGCAAGCGACTCCTGGGGTGTCTCAAGCGACGCGCCAGACCCTCTGCAGTCACTGCACCTCGAGGCAGCAGCCTGAAGGTGGCTGACCGTGGCCAACAGCACTCTCAGCTGCTCGCGAACCGCGGCCAGCTCCTTCTGTGCCTGCACACAGCATGCACATACCCTATCCATCCTACTGCTAATATCTTAACGACTCCGTGAATTTATACTCTATGGCTATCAATAAGCAATATTACTCCTCTCAAATACGAGAATATGCAAGGATTTTATGTAATTAAATATGCAAGCACACAAACACTCAGAAAGAAATTAAGAATCAAACTACAAAACAAATATGAAAGCTAAATATGCAACTCGCCACTGCACTGATACTTCACCAGCGGCTGCTCATGGCTCACTCATAGCTAGGAGCATCTGCTCATGAAATATTTCAATTTTCCCTCAAATCACTGATTACATTTTTCTTAATCATAATTTTCCATTTTTAAACCAGACCTCAGGTTGGTCAATTTGATACCCTATTTGTCATTTTCCTGTTCTTTATTTGGCTACGAAAATTGGCACAAAAATCCATTGAGTAATTTATAGGGAGTCTTTTTTTCACTCCATGCACACATTTGACTAAAAACAAAAGTTGATCGCAGTGTATTCTCCTCATTGCTTGTACAAATTTTGATGTCACACTCACTCCCCTGTTTCACATTCTGAGAGATTTTAATTTTATAAATACTGCTTTTGCACCCTAAGAGAAAAATCTTGATTCAGGTAAAAAAATATACTAGCTCCTTAATGCTTCTCTCGGCACAGTCACTTTGATGAAATTTGTTATTTTCACCTAGTAATGTGATTCCCTGAGTGTGATTTACAGTAAGAAATACAATGAAGAATAGGCACCTACCTGTTAAACATGAAATGTATAGAACACTAGTGTGACCCATTCTTGAGTGCTGCTAGAGTGTCTTGGATCTGAAGCAATTCAGAGGTGAGCTGCTAGGATTATTACCCAGAGGTTCGATCAACATATGAGTATTACAGAGATGCTTCATGAACTCAAGTGGGAACGGCTGCAGGGAAGACAATGTTTTTTTGTGAAACAGTGTTCGAGAAAATTTAGAGAACTAGCACTTGAAATTGACTGCAGAATGAGTCGCTGCCATCAGTGTACATATCCTGTAGGGAGCATAAAGCTAAAAGAAATTAGGGTCTCTACAAAAGCTTATAGATAGTCATTTTTCTCTTGCTCTATTTGGGAGTGGAACAAGAAAGGAAATGACTAATATTGGTAAATGGTACACTCCGCCGTACACCATATGGTGGCTTGTGGAGTATATGTTTATATATAGATGTAGATGATTAATGGAATGTACATAGAAGAGACAGAATTTTGAAGTTTTAAATATATTGAATCACATTATAAACTAGCCATGTAAGCGAGTGGCAAAGCAGTTTTTAAAATGTATTGCCATTCTTTGTACAATGATGCCAAGTAATTGTTGTAGATAAGCACTGATATGTCCCATTCTCTATTTTGTATGGCATTGTAGCAACAACCAGATGATAAAAACAGACTACCAAGAAATTATTCACTGTAGTTTGGGCAGTTACAAAAACTTTTACCACGTGATTTCATTTATGAACAGAATGCTGAATATTCTCATCTCTGAAATTTGTCTCCAGTGGACTTGTAAAAAATATTACATAATTATTTCCACTATGTGGTTCTCAATAAGAACTTTTTCACCACAATCTTAACAATCTGACATTTTTTCTCAGCTACTTATCTAGTGAAATGAAATATCCTATTGGGTAGCTACTCAACTGTCGTCTCCCTTTTTTCTGCTGTGTAATTCAGCTTCAGTGCAACTTCTAGGTAGAACAATTTTGTAGATAGGCATCAAAACACAGAAATTTTAGTTCCAAAGCTGTTGTTTGAGATCAAATGGCAACTGTCCTTAACTTGCGGGACAACAAAATGTTTCAAAATAAAAAGGTGTTATGATTCAATTTATGATGTAATGTTTAGTAGCATGATAAATGCTGAAACTTGACTCAATATGAAGGCAAAATGAAAAGTTCTTGGTCCACTTCTTTTTGACATTGCCCCAGTTTGTTTAAGTCAGTAAACTTTGTTCAATTCATCTGTCCACCCCCCCCCCCCCCCCCACACACACACACACTCACACCAGTGAGCAGAACCAATGCTTCCAGAATAAAAACTACTATATCCATTTCACTCAACTCAGAATGTTCCTTTAAATGTGGAAACAGGTAGGAGTTAGAATTGTACTGGTTACTGACTCATCTATGTGTCATATAGTCTTTCTCATAGTATAACAATAATGGAAATCCCTGAATGTAACATTGCATAAAGTAAGGTAAAAGCATCCACTCACCTGTAGTTGACGGATGTATGGAGCACAGACACATGTAACAGAAAACAGGTTCACAATAGTTTTAGAGCTCGTGCTCTTTCCCTAGTAAAAGTACATATATTCCCACAGACAGACAGTGAAGCAGACACTTCCACTGCGAGCCTTTTTCATAATCAATCACTTCAGTCATATTAGCAGGTCCTTTGTATTTCATTTCCTGTGACCCATTGCCTCCTCCTTAATGCTGCTGTCAATCACATCATCCAGGATATGGAATCTCCATTGTCTGCCATGTCCACATCTCAAAAAACCCCAGCCTTGTTCTGCCTTTCTTCCTCAGTGCCCACGTTTCAGCACCATACAAGCGTCTTTGCCCATATTTCTGCAAAATGTCCTTTTTTTCTTATAAAGTGCTCCTTTTTCCATTGCTATCCTTGATATCTGTGCTGCTCTTACAGTCAGTTTTTATCCTGCTTCCAGTAATTTCCTGCTAGTACCATTACTTTTGCTTTCATTGTATTGATTTTTATTGCATAAACCTTCCTTGTAGCTTCAACAGCATTTACTATATCTTGTAATTCTTTTTCACCTGTTGCTAGAAGGACCATGTCATCTGAAAACATCAAACACTATATTCTTCTTCCTCTAACTTTTAACCAAGCGAGGTGGCACATTGGATGTGCGTTTGGGAGGATGATGCTTCAAACTCGTGTCCGACCATCCGGATTTAAGTTTTCTGTAATTTCGCTAAATTGCCCCAGGCAAATCCCAGGATGGTTCCTATAAAAGGGCGTGGCCCATTTCCTTCCCCTTCCTTAATAACATCTGAGCTGGTGCTCCATCTCTAATGTCCTCAATGTTGAGATGTTAAACCAAATCTTCCTCCCTTCCTCTCCAATTTTTACCCCTTGTCGTCTAATGGGTCATGGGCAATCTTTTTTTCAAAGTGTAGACTGAAAAGGGTAGGAGACACAGAGCAACCTTGTCTCACTCATTTTTCTAGTTCTACCCACTTGGTAACTTCCTCTCATTTTCACTGTCATTTTTCGATTGAAATATAATGAGTTTATAAATTGTCTGGTTTTCCAGCTTATACCAAACCATGCTATGAAATGATTTTTACAGTTCTATGAAGCACATATGTAGGTCACTTGCCTTTTCAATAAACCTCTCTCCCAAAATTGGTAAGAGTCCTATTGCATCTCTTGTGCATGTATTCCATCTAAAACAAAATTGTTCCTCAGCAATATTCTTCTCCACAGAGTTATACTGAAGAGGTGACAAGATATGCTTCTGCCAAGGGCACGGGCACACAGGGGGTGCAACAACTTTCGGGGTGGAGTGGTGGGGAGAAAGAAAGATGGTTTAATAATTAACTGGGAGAGGTTTGTGAATTCTCCTACCACTCGTGTTCCTGTCCTTTGTTCATGAGAAGAAGCTTTCCCATGGCCCCGTAACTGTAAAAGCCACTAGTGTCATAGTGCCCCATCAACAGCATCATTTTGGTATGAGTAAATCACAAACAAATGATTGCTGATGAACGGACATCCATCACTAGCATGGTTTAAGTCAATACTGTGCATTTGATTCACACAACTGCTGCCTATGTAGCTCATTCATATTCAACAATAAAAGTCTTTCTGCTACTTACCAATGGTATTGTAGAATCTCAAAGGTCAATGAGTGAATGTTGGCGCAAATGCTATTTGCCTGAAGGCTTTTGGTTTTTGCCAGTTTCTGCTGACTAATGACTGGAGTGAGACTGAGCTACAATCCTCCAAAGCATGTTATAGTATAATAAATGAAATGGGAAACAGATCTCACATAAGTATATCAAACCATTTCATTTGTCTTTCTTCACCTTCGTGCCCCAAACACCCTAAAGCTGTGTATCTTATCTGGAAAAATGTACAGCTGATTTTGGTGCAACTGATTTTGGTGCCAAATATAACACAGTAATGCTGTAGAGCTACATTAAGAAATACCTATCTTAAAGGTTCAGGTGAGGCAGCTGAAGAACTTCCTATTCGAATATTTTGAAGTTTTTTTCCCCCATTTCCTCCATGCAAAGGTAAGGTCCCCCCTCTCGGCAAAATGAAGATGGTGAAAAACTACTTAGCGTCAAGTATGAGTGAAAGCAGATTGTCAAATTAAGCTATGTTGTGGATAGAATATTACACAACTTGACTTCAGTGAGATAATCAATGACTTTTGTTTGCTCGAAGCACAGAAATGCAAAGTAAAATTACAATGGAAACACAATTCTTGGAAATGGATGTTTTCTCAGCTTTTAGTTATAGCCGTTCTTTCATTTCTGGTTAGTAATTTGTGAACTGTTAATAGTTTATGTGGAATAAATAAATGACATGATACACTTAATGTGTTGTGTGTGATATTTTTCATCAATACAGTTTGTTTAAGAAATATTTATCAATAATGGTTCCTGTATCTTTAAACTTACAAAATTTGCTAAATCTGTGTAAAAACATTCAGAAAGGTATCTCCATCAGAAATAAGTGGGAGCAATTTGGAAGTTCTGCTAGTGGCACAGAATCACCTTAGTATGGTTCTACTCTTCCATTACCTTTTCCAGCCTTTTGTTAATGATTCTTGGCTGCATGTGAAATGAGCTAATTGTCCTGTGCTCAATGGATTTCTTGGTTTCCAGTTTTTCCATTCCTGTCCATTTCTTCAATTGTGTTGCACTCCTGTTTTAGCCAGTTTTCTGTAGCCTGCTCTGTTTTTCTACACAGTTCGTTATTGAGCATTTGGTACATCTTTTTTGCATCTTCATTGTTCTTGTTTCTGAATATTCTTCTTTCTTCCACCTTCAAAATAATTTCTTGTGCAAAATAGCTTTTTTGTTTTTTTTTTCCTGTTTACATATCCTATACTTTTTGCTCTGCTTCTGTGATTTTTTTCTTTGACCATATTTTATCACTCATTTATGTTATCATGTGGTTCTTTGTCTCATAATGTACTAATAATCTCTTCTGATAGCCTTTCCATAATTTTTTCTTTCCCAGATCTCAACTTCTTCTCAAAGTCCCTCTTCAGCACAGCAGTGTTCTTAAGTTTTTCATTTTCATTTCTATTTCTTCCATAAGTAAATTGTGGTTACTAGTAATATTCCACTTCTATGCCTTTCTTCAACCAGTATAAAATTAGTTTGGTTTCTATATTTATCTCCTGGTGATTTCCAAGTATAACTCCTCCTCCTGTGAGTTTTGAACAGCACGTTCTGAAGTTGTCATATATACTAGGATAATAAAAATACTTTCTTTTATTCATTTCACTTTACAAAAATAACCATGTCACTTGCACAGTTTACATTTCCTACACACTTAGCCAATTTCTTTGCCGTTATCACTTCTACTCCATTAATTCTTTTTATTTGTCCTCCCAAGTAGTACATATTCATCTGACTGCAATTCTTCTCACCCATCTCATCTTACCTCAGGAATTCCTACCAGGTTCTATTATTCTTTTCCATCTCTCTTTTAAGGTTTTCTCATTTTCCTGCCAGTAGCAGTGCTGTGACATTCCAGGTACCAATCCTTGTTTTGAAATTGCACCTCCTTTCATGTTGTTGTTGTTGTTGTTGTTGTTGTTTCCCTCCTCTCACTGGAGATCTGAGCAGGGGAATATTTTATCAACAGTTGGAGGAAGCAATATTTTGTGTATAAAAAGGAGACTGCGCTATGCAGGGAAAATAATGTGTGGTGATATTCTATTGTCTTCCACAACTCTGGAGGCTGCCCCTAACATGGGATACAGATGCCTTTTGTGGCTGCCTGCTCTGGGTCAGACACTACAATAGCTATTGGTTCATTGGAGATATTTTATTTCTCTGATGCCCTGCCAGGGATGCACCCTCCAGAGGTTACTGGCCCCCCAAGGGTTTCATAGAATTAGATGTTATTGTATGTAATATATTTTATTTCTCTGATGCCTTGCCAGGGATGCACCCAATAGGGGTTACAGGCCCCCCAAGGGTTTCATAGTATTAGATGTTATTGTATGTAATATATGTTTATAGTTGTTATATGTATGTTATGTGATGCTCTATAACTTTTCCTTTTTCTCTCTCTAACTTGCTAAATCTCCATCAACCCCTCTCCCTCCCCTCCCCTACCCTACCCACTTCTTGGACCTTTCTAATCTCAGTTCGTTCACAATACGCAGCAGCTCAGCTGTTGAACTTGTGATTTCATGAAGAATATGTTTGTGTACTACTTAATGCAACCTCTATAGCATGAGATGGTCTTCCTTCATATTGTGTCTTTTTGTATTGCTTCCAAGAGTTTTGATGATGTAAAAGTCAATTATAATGCAAGTAAATAATTCTGCACATCAACAGATCACTCGAACTGCATGACAATCCATGGCGATGTGATTGTCAACTGGCTCCATTGCGTGAATGGACACTTGAACATAAGCTAAACACCCAAGATACGCAGTGTGAAGAGCCAGAGAAACTGAAAGGCATGCTTTGGAAAGAGGTTGCAACTGATCAGATGGCATGTATGCCAAGGATTGTATTTCCACAACAAGATGCTACATTTGAAGCAACTGGTGGTGAAGTTACAATGTCATGCCAGGTGAGTTTTATATATAATATACATGAAAGGCATATGTTAAAAGATAATTTCACAGATATAACAGGAGTGATTTCCACTCAGTGTGATAAAAATGGAAAAGGAGTAATTAAAATTTGGGAAATCCATTTCAACTTAGTCAATGAAAGAGAAAATACATGAGAAGGAAAGTAATACTGTTGAATGGCTAAAATTTTGATCCACATGTGTAGCTTGGGTAAATTTTAATACAGTTGTATTATGTTTTCTTTAAAATAACTAAACATTTCTTCCAACTACATTCCATTAAATCCTAGAGGACTGAAAATGATGGTTTGTATATGATTAATGTATCTAAAAGACGTTGAAAAAAATACTAAGTAAATGGCAACAGAAGGAAGAAGCAAATTACACAGATCACAAGAGGAAACAATGTCAGGAAATTATTCGTGGATTTCATAGGAAAGTCCCTCACATCTGCATTTTTATTGTATTTTAGTTCTGAGGATTATTCTCTCCAAAGATTTTTCCACAGCACAAATGAAAATTAAAAGGAGAATGGTAAATATGCACTTAAGATAAGAAACAGAAATGAGGCAACTATGGGGTGTCTTGAAACAGTAATTTATCTAACTATGAACTTGGAATTGCTTTCAGTATGCTCAGTAAAGGTCATGCTACCTAAATCTATTTCTGTAGTTTCTTATCATTTGGATTGTCACGGCATGTTCACTATTAACAAATTGTGTTGTTCAGGGATTTTCAAGCATCCTAGAAAACCGCTTTATTTGGATCAAGCTGTAACTTTGTGAAAAGACAATTGCAAGCATTACCAAGTACAAAATTTATGTAAACAGCCAGCCAAAAAGAAGCACAGGGAGTACTTCTATTTTTAGAAATAGTGAAAAAATGTTATGTTTTGGAGCACTTCTCACAAGGTGGATAATATTACTTACTGCTTTCAACTAGATATTGTCATATTGTTACAGACAACTTTCCATTTGCTTGAAAACTTTTCTTATCATAAAGCATCAATTATGACAGATATTCATCCGCTACTACCCTGGTAATCGCTAACATTTGAAGCCTTAGTTATCAGCATTGTTTACCAAGCTGGGGTCTTCTGGGGACCATATATTTTTTGTAGACAGTTACTCAGATTAGATTCTTTGGATGTCTAAAAGTATATTTAAATTAGATAAGTATATATGACGGTAGTATCTGTTCCCGAAAGAACAGTTACCGTGGATGACCATGCAGCTTTGCTAGAAATGAAATGATAATTAAATGGACACCCTAGCTGCAAACAGGTGTTCATGTACTACATTGGGGACATGTTGAAAATGTGTGCCCCGACTGGGACTCGAACCCGGGATCTCCTGCTTACATGGCAGACGCTCTATCCATCTGAGCCACCGTGGGCACAGAGGATAGTGCGTCTGCAGGGACTTATCCCTTGCACGCTCCCCGTGAGATTCACATTCCCAAAATGTCCACACCACTACATTCGTAGTGCGCCTAATAGATACTGCCATGTAAGCAGGAGATCCCGGGTTCGAGTCCCGGTCGGGGCACACATTTTCATCATGTCCCCAATGTAGTATATGAACACCTGTTTGCAGCTAGGGTGTCCATTTAATTATAATTTCATTTCTAGCAAAGCTGCATGGTCATCCACGGTAACTATTCTTTCGGGAACAGATACTACCATCATATATAGTTAAAATATGGCTTCCCGGCCATTTACCTTCTTGTGCGAACGCACACGCTATGCCCGAACTCGCACGGGACTTGGTAGATTGATCTGCCATGAGTAATGAGTATGATGGGCAAACATCTATTAGGCGCACTACGAATGTAGGGGTGTGGACATGTTGGGAATGTGGATCTCACGGGGAGCATGCAAGGGATAAGTCCCTGCAGACGCACTATCCTCTGTGCCCACGGTGGCTCAGATGGATAGAGCGTCTGCCATGTAAGCAGGAGATCCCGGGTTCGAGTCCCGGTCGGGGCACACATTTTCAACATGTTTGCAGCTAGGGTGTCCATTTAATTATCATTTCAAAATTAGATAAGCACTGTTGACATATTTGTTTATTGTCAAAGCTGATAAAATAAAAAAAAATATGGAAAAATTGAATCCATGCCATGGCAGCAGTTAAAACTGCAAGATATTGTCCACATTTCAGAAATTGATTCCTTTCAGCAGCAAAGAACTCCAACAATCAGTAGTACATCAAGCAACACTTTCAGTTTGGCAGAATCTACATCTGTCCTAATTCTCATTGTGTTCAGAGCAGTATTGGCATTGTAATAATGAACAACACAAGATGATTCACTATTGCTGAAGATGCATATAGTATCTACAACTTGATCATTAAAGATAATGTTCAAAAATTTGGACATTGTGGGTGTAAGATCACTTGCATTCATTGGCTTGGAAAATCCTTTGGCAATGTCATATTGATGACAGTGAGTCACGGGGCCATTGAACTTGTCCATTTTCATCCTGACTTCACAATAACCTCATCTCCTTCATCAGAATCTCAATCATAATTTTCATTTGCAGTGTCACTTTATTCTGAATTCACTTCAAGGTGAATGTTCTCAGATAAAGTCCTCATTAGGATCGCTCTAACATCATTTAGGTCACTGAGATAATTCACCTAGCATGCAAAGAATGTCATTATTTGAGACTTGTTTATGGGCCATTTTCAAAAATTTATGGTGTTCATATTAATTTTGAAAAATCGAAAAATTAATCTTTCAAAATGTGTAACATAGTATACCAAGTGGGGTGTTGCCAGGACCACAAGTGTTTTTTTTATTTTTAATGATTGAATCATATGTCTGATTATGTAATATATATCTTAAACAGATGTAGGAATATACGAGGCATTTTCAGAAAGTATGTGCGCCAAATTTTTATATATTTTTCAGAAAATGTTTATTTGAAAGAAAAAGTTATAGGATATTGTTTGGTAATACATTTGTTGACTATTTTTCTGCATAATTGCCATCCTGTTCAGTGCATGTGGCAAATCGTGGCTTGAGCTGCTTTGTGCACTCCAAAAAGAACTCCCCCTCACCAACTCCGTATCCCATTTCACAACCTTTTTCTACTTCTGCTTGTTGCCTGAAAATTTAATTCCACTAACATATGCCTTCTGGGAGATGAAAAGATGATAATCTGAAGCGCCCCCCCCCCCCCCCCCCAGTCGGGGCAACATGGGGGGCAGTTCAAAATATCCCAACTAAATGGGTCCAAGACTACCACGGGGCTAAGGCAGTGGAGGGACAGAAGTTCTTGTGCAACAAGCACTTTCCTGTTGTAAGAATTCTGCTCCTTTTGTTTTTAATGCTCCTTTTGAGATATTTTTTTGGGGGGTGGGTGGGGAAGGACTCACAATATCGTTGTGCATTGGTCCCCCTGCCCCGCCCCCTGGGGCAGAAATCCAACCAAGATATAATGTCTTTTTGGTCCCAAAACACTGAAGCCATGCCTTTTTGCCTGAAATTGTGGTTTTGAATTTTTTGGTAGATGAGAAATTGGTGTGATATCACTGTGATGGCAGTCTTTTTGTCTCAGGCATGTAATGAGCCACCCACATTTCATTTCCAGCCACAAGAGAGCTCATACAACCCTCACCTTCTAATACAAGTTTCTCAGGAAACTTGTGGGCTCTATTGACCTGATTTTTCTTGTACTGCTCTGTCTGCTGCTTTGGGACTCACCTTGTACACAGTTTCCTGTTACACAGCATTTCTGTGAGTGTCCCATGTAAGAGAGTTCTGGTAAGTTGTTGAAACATTGCAGAAATTCCATCCACTCTCAATCAGTGGTCTTCATTAACAGTTCCCTCAATTTTTTGCACCAACTCATCAGTCAAAATGGAAATTCTTCCATTCATCTGTTTGTTATGAAAATTTGTTTTGCCTCCACTTAGCTCCCTACATCACTTGAAACACACTCGTTCTGCTCATAATACTTCTGCTGTAAACCATTTTGAATCTAAAAAAGAAGAATCATTAGGTGTCATCCGTTCCACGAGTAGGAAGTGGGTCACAGCACATGACTCGAACCTGGCGTGATATCTTACCAGTAGCTTTCATACACTTCCGTACAACTGGACACTACAATATGAGTTTGCTTCCTACTGTGTTCCTGCAATTCTCACTGTGGTCGGGGGTTCCCCCTCAACCACTCAGTGTTGCCAAACCTCAAAAAACAAAAAAAAAAAACAGTGTGCTATGGTTGCAGTACACTTCCTTTTTGGACATACCTCATATAAAAATCAAGACTAAATTGTTTCTTGCAATTGCTACAGTATCACCAAAAATCACTCTTGGGGTCCCTAGATGACCCTGTTGATATGTTAAGGATAAAATTATAGAACAGAAGATGATAAACAATTTGGCTTGCAGTGACTGTGCCATGAAAGATTTCAATGACATATATCCTTACAATACATGCACTACTGTGCTGTCAGAATAATTAAACTTCGTGACTTCCTTCAAGTTATCAGCAGACAGATTTATGTGTATTATTGTCATCACTTTGTATCTAAGAAAAAAAGAGCGCATGTTTCACATATTAATGATTGTTTATTTTCAGATTGAAGGGAACCCACCACCAACAGCTCACTGGGTTCATGAGTCACAAATCCTGTCCAATAACAGTGACAAGTTTATCATTCATGAAGGACTTGGTGGTTGGCTAAACATCACATTATGGGAAGCTGGACCAGAAGAACGTGGGGAATACACGTGTGTTGCAAAGAATGAGGCTGGTGTGGACGAACGCAGATTGACTTTACTGCTGGACAGTGAAGACCCTTTGATTTTGGGAAAAGACAGTGCCAGTGGCAGCAGTGGAACTAACATGGAGTCCTCACATTTACCTCTCATAGTAGCTCTTGGGGTTGGAGCAACCATTCTTGCAGCACTTCTCATAGGATTGTCATGCTGGCTGTGCAGAAGTGGTCGAGTATGCTATGTAAGACATTTTACAGCTACTATTTTCATGCAGTTATTCTTATGTGACAAAATATTATAATAAGAGAAATTTAAAGATCAGTAACAATAAATAAAAATAAGACAAAGCTGATTGATGTGTGTTGCATAAATACATTATCAGCATATAACACACAAAAACTATAGGGACACCATCTGATGCTAGTGTGGAAACTGAGTAGCTGTCACAACATTACTATCAACTGCTGTGACACCACTATGCATGTGGCACTGAGCATCAGGTGCACCCTCTGATGGGGCCAGGCCAAACTCTGGCATATGCGGTGGCCACCAAACTGACCTAAGCAGTTTAGATTTCAACAGGGAATGCATAGTGTGAGTACTACTGCGCGCGCGCACACACCCACACACACACACACACACACACACACACACACACAGGTGCAGTAGTTCAATTCTTGTGTTTTTATGTGTATCTGTTCGTCACACAAAGCTACAGTTGAATAGTTAGCTTCTCTCTGTTTTATTACTCCAGTTTGGATATGTAAATAGTGTTATATGCGTGACACCAAGGAAAGTCTGTGTTGTGTGACTTTTCTAATCTATAAATTGCTCAACTTTTTTCTCCATTCTAAACAGAATGCACTGTCACACAAAAAATTCAAATTACATTTTTTTTGCTGTAGTTCAGTGTGCAGACTGTTTTTTGATTTACATATAAAATTTTTCCTGGCTGATAGCCAAAAAGTATGCACACATCAAATTTAGTTCACAACATGTTTTTCACTGAACTTAATGAACTTTGTCTATTTAGATTCCATCAAAAAAAAATCTCTTGTAAAAGAAAAAAATGCTTTCAGTTATATTTAATAGTCATACACAAGATAAATAAGCTCTTCATTCAGTATAACAGTTTGCATGGTGATAAACTCCATCATCAAAAAATAATTCATCTTCTGTGATGCATGAAGTAAATTTATTTGGTGTAGAAATAATATCACTTTGATGCTGTCAGATGAAACAGTATGTTCCAAAATTACTCTGATAGTAGAACAACAAACTAAAACTACAAAAGTTGCAGAACTTTATAGTAACTTAGTTAGTACACTATTTCATCTACATCTGCATACAACTGTACTCAGAAAACCAGGGCACTGATAACTACGAAGTTTAGTGCCACACAAACCCAATATCATCACCATCATCGGCAAACCAATGTGGAAAGCATGTTAGAGGGTACTTTCCATTGTACCCATTATTATGGCTTTTCCTGTTCCAATCACATACAAAATACAAGAAGAATTATTGCTTAAATGCCTCTGTATGCATAATAATTAGACTAATCCTGTGTTCACTGTCCCTGTGGGTGTGATATGTAGGGAGTTCTAGTGTATTTCTTGATTCATTACATAAGATTATTGCTTGAAGTGTGCTAAGTATGCTTTTATGGGCTAGTTTGCGCTTTTCATAATGTGGGTTTGCCAGTTCTCTTCTTTTAGCTTCTCCATGACATTCTTGAATGGGTCAGACAAACCTGTGACCATTTATGCTGCCCTGCTTTGTACACATCCAATATCCTCTGTTAGTCCTATTTAATACAGTTCTCCTACACTTGAGAAATATTTTATGATGATTTGTACAAGTGTTTTGTAAGCAATCTCATTTATAGACTGATTAAATTTCCATAGTAGTCTGCCAACAAAGCTAAGCCTGAAGTCAAGAAACACTGCACCTACCTGACTGCCTTGATCCATGGCTTTCAAGATGTCGTGTGAGATAAGTATGAGTTGTGTTTCACGTGACATGTTTTAGGAATCCATGCCAAGCATCGAGGAAGTCACTGTAAGACACCTTATTATATTTGAACGTGGAATATGTTCTAAGTGTCTACAAGAAATGAAAGTCAAGGATATCGGACATTACTTTTGTGGATCACTTCAGCTGCCTTTTGTGTAGACTGATGTGACCTGTGCTTTCTGCCAACCACTGGGCTCAGTGTTTTGTTTGAGAGATATACATTAAACTGTTGTTAAAAGAGGGAATAAGTCAGTCCCAAGTTTGGTATAGTATCAGACAAGGGTTTCATCTGGCACTGAAACTTTGTTCAAGCTTTAGCCATTTCTCAACACCACTGGCAATAATGCATTTTATTTCATTCATCTTTGCAGTGGTACAAGAATTTAACTGGGGCAATATTGCGGATTTTCCTTTGTAATGGAACATTTAAAAATTGAGTTCAGTATTTCTGCTTTTGCTTTTCTACCCTCAATTTCAGTTTCTGTCTCATCCAGGAGTGCCTGGACACTAAATTTGTTGCTATTAACAGTCTTAACATATGACCAGAATTTCTTCAGGTTTTGTGACAGATCTGATAATATTCTGTTATGGTAGTTGTTGAATGCTTCAAGCATTACCTTCTTGACAGAAACGTGCTCACACATAAATACCAAAACATTCTTCCTGGCAGATTAAAACTGTGTGCCCGACCGAGACTCGAACTCGGATACTGGAAGAAGTAAAGCTGTGAGTACCGGGCGTGAGTCGTGCTTCGGTAGCTCAGCTGGTAGAGCACTTGCCCGCGAAAGGCAAAGGTCCCGAGTTCGAGTCTTGGTCGGGCACACAGTTTTAATCTGCCAGGAAGTTTCATATCAGCGCACACTCCGCTGCAGAGTGAAATTCTCATTCTGGATTATAAAAGCTCGATCTGAGCAATAAATGGGAGGATATTTTGCCAATATTTATTTATTTATTTATTTATTTATTTATTCATCCAATTACTCATTTATTCCAGTTTGCAAGATTAGGGCCTTCATTCCCTCTCTTACGTCTAACCAGACTTCCTTAATGAGTCAACATTTTAGTTTTTTAATAGTTGACTCATCAATAGATCACTTACAAACTGATGTCATGCATGGCATCTTACCTGAAAAAGGAAACAATTTATTTTCAGAAAAATTCATGCCTACAGTAATATTATCTTATATAAAAAATACTTTTACATTATTCATTTGTACCACATCACTGGTTAACTCTCTCTCTCTCTCTCTCTCTCTCTCTCTCTCTCTCTCTCGCTCGCTCGTGCGACTGACACGAAGACCTGGATGGTACTTGTGGTGTTCTATTGAATTCTCTATGTTGTTCCCTTGGCCTGTCTGAAAAACTGTGAGACATTCTCATCACAGTTAATGAGAATATGGAAAGGGATTGGAATTATCCATCACAGGTCCTGAGCATAGAACGTTGCTGTAAGAATCATTGTAAAGCTGTGACCATTTACTGTACAATGAAAGTTATTTATTATTAAATAATGTTAATTTTTTATGAGTCCCTACTGTGTTATCAAAATAATAATTGACTTTGTAGTATGAATTATTTATGATGCGTGTTTTAAGTGACATTTTAAATATTTGGATTTTAGTTCTCCCTTTCATCTCTTTGGGAAATTTATTATGCATTTTCATTTCCTTGTAGGAAATATTGTTTTGTGGTTTTGCTTACTCTTGGCAAATAATGATAATAATAATAATAATAATAATAATGATGATGAAATTATCATGACATTTTGGGTAGGAAACTCCATCTCCGGTTGATCATCCCCCTAGTGCAAGTGGTTTTTTTTTATTTTTTTTATGTGATCCAATTCGGTGAGCTGTGTGTCAATGATGATGAAATGATAATGAGGGCAACATGCAGTACACCCAATCCCCAAGCAGATAAAATCTCCAACCTGGCCGGGAATTGTAACCGTGTTCCCGGCACTGAGTCGGCCATGCTGACCACTCAGCTATGGTGGCTGACATAATAACAATAATAATAATAATCATGATAATAATATACCATAACAAATATATCAAATTTACAAAATACCAGTGTTATAAAATTCTGTTAAGCAATTTCCTCCCTACATTCTTGCAGAATGTAAGTAGTGACTTCTTACAGAAACATGTGGTGGCAAAACAGAAATGAGCAGAATTGGAGATGAAGTTGACTGGTCAGAGGAAGACTTAGGAATAAGGTAAAATTAGTGGATGAAAACAAACAGAGAGGATGAGAAAAGCATAGATAGCTACAATTTGACAGAAATACTGGTACCCTGCGGACAAGAAGAAATCATCTGGGATATTCTAAGAGGGAAGCTATGCCAGTGGTACTGATATAGATTTAATCTCCTTTTGAAGGCAGTACAATTTTGGATAAGATGCAGGTTACAGGATAGTTTGGTCCACAGTTGTTTGGTTGAGGTTGGTGAGAAGATGGGGAAAGGTGTAGCTAAGATGGTGAATGTATCTGACCTGGTATTGCAGTTCTGGAATAATTGTAGATATTTGATACATGAGAAGATGTATTGAAGACACGAATCATTAATAAAACAGCGAAGTAGACAGAGCCTTTGAAAGTCATGTTACCCATGGGTTGCATCCAACTTAAGGAGCATAGGAATGAGTAATTTGATCAAACAACTCAGTGTTATGCACTTGGATGTATTCATAGCTGATATTGCTGATGAGCCATTTCAGCAGAGGTTAAAGTGCATTCAGAAAGCAGTGATGGCATATGTTGTCTCTTAGGTTGAGTACACAGAGGAGAAGAAGGTGGCATATGCCATTCTACTAACTTGGAGAGCTAAATTTATTGCCAATACTAAACAGTGTTCAGTGACAGTGCCATGATTCTCCCTCAACTCAGTTTTTATATGAACTGTAGTCACTTAAAAAAAAAATAAATAAAGATTTTAACACTGCATGATACTCATCTTTAACTATTTACATAATACCAGTGTGCCACTACACAACCACCAAACACACTGAACTGTACCAACAGTTCTTCTGTATGTAATATTACTGTCCATCTGATACACTCAGCACACAGCCTGTACTCTTCATTGTGCACTATGCTATATCACTTGACTGATCAAAATATTGCTGATGGTCACAAAAGCACCCAGTTAGTGCTTGTCTTTTAATCTGGAAGCCCCCTGTCTACATCTCCATTGGAATCACTGTCCTCTCACCTTGGAAAAGACACCAATCACTCCACTGGGTTGTTTGTGTCCACAAAGTGGCCATGCCACATCTAACACTGACTGTTTGTGAGGTCCCATACATAGCTTCATGGTGTACCAGCTTGGAGAGGGCTTCTTTTTCTTACCTTTCAACCAACTCTGGACTCCAACTGCTGTGCAGACAAACCCTTAGACTGCATGATGGCCCTGTGTATGGCACACAACCTGTTTTCCAAGTGATAGTGCAAGAGCATGGCTAACATAGCCAGCTGGATGAAGGAAACAAGACACTTCATGAATTACAAATTCATGGCTCAATACTAAAACAATGAGCAATATCATCTCAAGTGACATTTGCATATAAGTCAGTAAGTTCAAAACTCTTGGAAGCCAACTCTAATAAGGTAGAAAATAATCCATCAGCTAATTTGTGGAGCAGTGACTAACGTAGCAGAATTAACTGAAGAATTAGAATAATTTCTTTCAGAACTTTTAAGGCAGTTCTGTGTGAAGGAAAATGTCAGTGGCACACAATGTGAAGAAATAGAAAGTGTTAAGGCTTTGCAGTTATTACACAGTGAAAAAAGTCATGCCATACCTTGATCAGAAGTCATATAATATTGCCAAGAAATATGATGCTGTTTAGTAACTTTTAGCTGTGGCCTGCCCTCATTCTTTTAATTTTCCCTGAGACTGATTTGCTAACATGGCCCAATTTTTCAAACTGCTGAAGGTAACTGAAGACAACTTTTCAGTCTCATTCTGCCTTCATAATTTTTCCAAGAACAATCTATGTATCTACTAGCAGCATTCTGTGCAAATATAATTAGATATTAAGACTAATGTGCAGACTGTGACATAACAAGTGTGTGTGTTTAATGAAATATCTGGCATCATCCACAGGTAAAGAAGGTGGCTGGTGATGGTTCTTTATCTGCCAGCAACCATAATGGTGCTTCGGATGAACAGGAGAAAGGCCTTATTACAAAAATAAACCCTGTCCAGAAGCCTCCAAGGCGTATTGATTCGGCCTCATCCACTGGAGATCTCGCTGAAGTCAAAATGACATTGATTGATAATGGTTCTGTCCTGTGTGAGTACTCAGTTAAATATTATCATAATATTTTACATTCCAATTATTTCAGATATTATTAAACTATTTGACAGAAATCCTTTTAAATGTTCAAATAATGATATGTGGAAAAATAGTTAATCAGTATATTTATGACTGTTGCTACTGTTGTCATCACAGTCTTCATCAGACAGCTCCCCCCACCACGGACACACACACACACACACACAGAAACACACACACAAACAAACACACACAAAGCTATATACTCATGCGCAACTGATAGCTGAGCTACAGTCAAGTTGTTTGTGTGCCTGTACGGATCAGCCAGCCAATGCTGTGCCTATACAATGAGTGGCAGCCTTACCTCATTTCACTGTTTATAAATTATCAGGAGTTGAGTGTCTATGACGATATTTTATTATGTTGAATGTTAAATCTTTGACTTCAATTAAAAGAAATGAGGAAAGCTAACTAGCCACTGTAGCTGATTGACGCTTGCGATGAAGTCACAAGTAATGGCACGAGATGTCAATAGCTTTTGGGCTACCATTCTTTTTCTAGTTTAAGACCTCATCCAATCACACAGATTCTCAGCCCAAGGAACCATTCACAAATAATCAATGTGTCTTATTCCACCTCCTGAGAAACCTTGTGTTTTTTTTTTTTGGTTTGTTCCTTTCTCCATTGGCAGGATATTTTGTCCTGCACTTTGCACCATTCCCTGAACTTTATGTCAGACATTTTCATGAACTGTGTGTCCTATTCTTGTACCCATGTGACAAATTTTGTCTCTCTAGCAATTTCCATTTCCTGATGTTTTTCGCTCGGAACTTTTTGTTTTCAGAGCATTTCCTCAATTCTGTCTACTTCTATATTCTGCTCTGTAATTGCTTCTCACTTATGATAACTATTTTCATTGAGAATTCTTCTTTTGACTCTACTGTAGTTTCTTGCTAACTTATTTCACATTCATTGCTACCAAAGTGGTCATGGTTGTGGTCAGATTATTTAATATTCTGTTCATCAGTAGCTTGCTTAGCTGCTCATCCACTTTCATATCTGCAAAATATTATTTAATTTACTTCAAGAAATAGCTGCCTTCACTATTTATCCTTATAAACCAATTAAAGAAATTAATTTTTCATCAAGCTGCAACATAAAATTATAGTGCAACATTCAAATATGTATGCTGTAGCATAGTGCACTCATAGTCCTGCCTGACCAACACCATGGCCCTTGGCCAAGAGTAAGATAACAATATCAGGAGTCACCCTAAATGAATACAAAGCAAGCCTCTCAGCTCTTGCAGTATTACTCTTTGGTGAACCTATTTCGACATGTGTTGACTTGTCACTTTTTATTCACTGGCTAGTTCTATGAGCAGACAGATGGAGTTGCAATAGGGAGCCCTTTGTCACTTGTTGTTGTTAATCTATTTAAGGAGCATTTTGAGGAATGTGCCTTTGAGTCAGTCACATTGAAACCTACGTACTTTTCCTAGGTATGTAGATGATTCAGTCATGCGCTTACTGCTATGTGGATAGTATTATTAATGAATCCCTTGAGACTAAGTTAGCAAGTTAGCTTATAAATGGAGATGTAGGTCTTTGCTTAAATTTAGCATGGAATCTTGCTCTCTCCGTGGTCAAACAACAGAGGGCTACCCTTCACCCAATCGTAATTAATACATACTATTGATAACTTCTTACTCGGGTCATCTCTGGTTGCGTGCTTTCTCTCTCTCTCTGTCCCTCCCTCCCTCCCTCCCTCCCTACCTCCCCCTCCCCCTCTCTCCCTCCCGTTTTGAGGAATTTTGAATGAATTGATTGGAGATCACTGAAATTTCTCTGCCACCTTTTGATAGTCCTCTGCTCAGGCTCTGTGGTTACAGATAGCTTGAGAAAATTTCTTTTAATGCATAATTAAATAAATTAAATTCATTATTTTTCTTTAATAAAAGGAAGTCAAGAACAAAAAGTATACAGAGACATTTTACAGACATCAAAGTGGAATTTGTCTCAGAGAGAGCCTCAGTACAAAGGATCCTTACATAAAAAGTAAACACAACTAGCCTAAACATTGCTCTGGGATGCCGTTTCTTTTCTTTCTTTTTTAATTAAATAGTCACAAAAACTAAAACAAATCAATTTATGCCCACACAGAAGATCATGATAAGTTACTTAACTAAAAGCCTTAATGGAAAAGTAAGTGTCATTCATTGTTGAGTGTTGGTAAGCCTAGTTGTCTGTCCACGAGAAACCTTACTATACTTCACAATTATACATGCAGATTTGTAACACAGTGAACAAAAATAAAGGGAACGGGGATATTAAACTTTCTGCAGTTATTTAGCAACGGAAAATGATTTACCAGTCACCAATCCTGTTGACATAAAATGTTTAGAGCAACACACTTTCACTGCACTGGTTGGTGGTGGACAGGGGTGCATGTGATCAAGCTGGTGAAACTGACAGCTGAGCCAGCCCATCTGTGGCCGACATACTTGTAAAAAGGGGGAAGGGGGGAGAAGCTGAGTAGATAGCCAGTTGGCTGTGGCCACTTCCAGTGCCTAAAATTTCAGTCCGTATACTCCCTGGGCTCTCAGGGATATCCAACCACACACGGCTGTTGCCACTCTAAACTGTTTGTTAGCAGCCCACCACTTCCATCACCCCTTGAGCCTCTTCTTTGTGAACTGCTAGTGACAAACAAGCTACGGTGGTTCTGTTGTGAGCAGACTTCCTCAAGTTCCAGGCTTTTAATATACAAACATTCAAATAAATAACATAACAATACTTACAGTACAGTAAACAAACTCTCCGTGGTGTTCCAAATTTCATGGCTGCGTTTCTTTCTCAGTGGTGCCATTCAGAAAAATCTCTAGCTCATCGATACAGGTAATTTTAGTTTCCATAGACTATATCTTAATTTTAATGCTTATTTACATTGCATTTTGCATTTTTTCCCTTTCTTCTAGAAGAATATCATTCAGTTCCCTTTTTACCATTACTTCCTTCCCCACTTTCTTGTATTTGCAAGTGAATGTTACTTTTTAAAGCTATGCTTTTTAAAAAGGATCTATCAGATAGAATGTCTTTCTTGAGAATAATTGGCTGGCTTTATTTTCTTCACTAATTATTCTCTCCTGTAATTGCACGAGTCGCTAGCTGAAGTGGAAGAGAGAAATGGTCACCATCCACTGGGCTGTCACTCTGTTGTAGAGCTTCCATTGGATCATTCTTACATTTCAGTAATCAATTTTTTTTATGTTGTTTATCCTTTTAAAGTCTTGTCAGACTGTTTTATTGACTATAATGGCTTCTGGTTACCACAAAATTGTCTCTTATTCCTCCTCATTCTGCCCTTTTTCCCACTTATTTCTCTGGTACTCTCCCTTTCGCTCTGACTTGCGTCGTGCTCAGCCCTTTCAGCAACTCATTGTTGACAGAAGTATTTTCCTAAGCTTCCCTCTTGCTTCTCATAGTGGAACTTCTAGAGACTGTCTTACAGTTTACTAACTTAGATCTTAAATAAATAGAACACAGCACTCATACAATAATGGTAATAAAACATAAGTTGGCAGTTAATGCTGTTTGCTTACCCAATGGTAATTAAGATTCACTACTGATAACTTCTGACACTGGTCATCTTTGGTTGTATGGTGGCTCTAATTGTTTACTTTGTGTGTGTGTGTGTGTGTGTGTGTGTGTGTGTGTGTGTGTGTGTGTTGAGTGAGTGTAGTCTTTGCAATAAATTGCACCACTTCTGTTATTTTGGCAGTGTGTAGGCACATCCTAAAATACTAACTGATGGAGAACTAGGTTGAACTGCGCCAAAAATGAAATTGCCACACTCACCTCTCATTACATGCTCTTATATGACCTAATCAAGCTGCTGGAAAGAACAGGTCCACCTCAATGCATGGTGTCACTTGCCATTTTCTTTCTCCTCATTCACCAACAAATCTGGCTTACATCCATCATCAGTTTCAGTAGTATAACTTTTGTCTCTGCACACAAGGAGACATCACAAGAAAAGGTGAAGTATTAAATTTTGCATTTGAGAAATTGTTACACAGGAGGATCATACAAACATATCATTGTTTGACCATCGCACAGAATCCTGTATGGAGGACGTAGTAATAGGCATCCCTGGTGTAGAGAAGCAACTGAAAGAGTTGAAAACAAATAAGTTACGAGGTCCAGATGGAATCGCAATTTGGTTTAATAGAGAATACTGTATGGCATTGGTCTCTCACTTAGTTGCAAATCTCTCTTCCTGTGTAAATTCCCAGGTGAGTGAAAAAAAGTGCATGTGACACTAGTACATGATAAAGGGTAAAGAAATTGACCCACAAAATTACAGTTCACTATCCTTAACATTGGTTTGCTGCAGGATTTTTGAACATTTTCTAGGTATGAATATAATAAATTTCCTTGAGGCAAAAATGGTTCTGTCAGCAAATCAGGACTGATTTAGAAAGCATCACTCATGTGAAACTCAGATTACCCTTGTCTCACACAGTATCCTTGAACTGTGGAAGAAGAGCAACAGACATATTCCATATCACTAGATTTCTGGAAAACATTTGATGCAGTGCCTCAGTGCAGACCATTAACGAAAGTTGGAGCATATGGATCAGGTTTCCAGATGCGAAGGCTTCTTATGTAATATAATCCCTGTACTTTGTCCTGGATGATGCACATTTGTCAGAGACGAGGGTATAGTCAGCAGTACCTCAGGGAAGTTTGATAGGACTGCTCTTGTTCTGTATATACATAAATAATCAGACAGGTATGGTGAGCAGCAATGTGTAGCCCCTTGCTGATGACAATGTAGTGTTTGGAAAAGTGTCATTGTTGTGTGACTTTAGGATGATACAGGATTACTTAGACAGTATTTCTACACAGTGTGATGAGTGACAGCTTGCTCTAAATGAAGGAAAATGTAAGTTAATGCAGATGAGTAGGAAAACCAAGCCTGTAATATTCGAATACAGTATATATGGAGTGCTACTTGGCACAATCATAACAATTCAGTATCAAGGTATAATGTTGCAAAGTGATATGAAATGAAATGAAATGAGCATGTAAGGTTAGCAGTAGGGAAGGCAAGTGGCTGACTTTGGTTCATTGGGAGAATTCTAGAAAAGCGTAGCTAATCCATAAAAGAGATCGCATATAGAATCTGTTGTGACCCATTCTTGAGTACTAATTGAGTGTCTGCCATACGCTTCAGGCTGGATTAAAGGAAGACACTGAAGCAGTTCAGACGTGTGTTTCTAGATTTGTTACCAGCCCGGCAGATTTGTTCAACATGAAAGTATTACAGAGATTCTTCATGATCTCAGATGGGAATCCCTGGAGGGAAAACAACATTTTTAATGAAGCACTTTTGAGAAATTTAGAGATCCAGCATTTGTCACTGACTGCATGATTCAGCTATTGGCAGCATAAATTTTGTGTGTGGACCACAAAACAAAGTGCAAAATATTAGGACTCATATGGAGGCATATAGGCATTCATTTGCCCCCTTGCTCCATTTGCGAGTGGAACAGGAAAGGGAATGATTGGTAGTTGTACAAGGTATCATGTGCCATGTACCACATGGTCGTTTGAGAAGATGTCTAATGTGGATGTAGATATAGATATAGATACATGGCTCCAAATGTATCTTCCAAAAAAGGTACATGCCATTCACTGCACTAGAAATGAAAGCTCAAAATCACAAGATTTGAAATTCCCCTTTATTTCATCAAATAGATTTGTGTATATTTATGGTGGCTTGATGAAGTGCCCCTGCATTAAAAACATGTACTGCATATACCAGTTGTTGTATGTTGCTCCCACAGGTAATAATCATCAATGTTAGTGGAAAGCATAGACCATGGCATTGCTCCTCACCAATATAGCACAGATTCAGCACGTCTACAACAACTGCTCACTAAAATTGTTTTTGAAAATTTGTTTTTTCTTCTCTTCCAAATACTGCCAATGTGCAATCAGAGTGAAGATACAAACAACATATATCCTATTAGTGGAACATATCTAGGGCAGCAATTCTTATTTTTCTAATTATCGGCAGGTGAAAGACCATGATCTAGTTACATAAACTGTTGCTGAAGTAACTTCCAGGAGTCATTGTAAGGAATGATTATGTGTTGTGCGATGATATCTGAATTTTATTTCACAGCCTAGTGAAAGTGTTCACTATAGACAGATGTGTCAGCAAATCTCAGCTTAGGGCTTGACCCAGCATTTGTGTTGCTACAGTTCCTGTCTCAGTAATTTGATGATGAATAGCAGCAAAAGTTGGATTATTTGCCTGTCTTCTGCCTGGAACCACATTTTGATACAGCCCTGTGTTCATTACCATTCAGATGGTCTGCACAAAAATCATATTTGCTTGCTCACATAATGAATATCCTATCTTGATTAAATGGAACATTTATCAGCTAGTTTGCTATCACTATGCACGTGAAATGTTTCATGAGCACAAATCTCAAATGTACACACATGTCACATTTAAGTGTGCTGTAAGAATACAATGAGTACATCAGCACTATGACTTACATCACTTGCATGTTTTGTGATGATATTGACTTACACCAGTATTACCACAAAGTTAATTTTATATATTGATTGCAAGCTTCAGTTGCTTGGATATATGTCTTTGTTTGGCCTGTGATTTACTTGTTTTGTAAACACTTTTTTCAAAACATCTTGTAGATGGTATAAAAGTTAAAATTTATTTTCTGATTATCAATTTTTGAGTAGTATTAACCTTTGGCTTATTGATGTCCATCAGGGTTACTGCAGATGCAGTTCTTTCTGTTTCAGATTTTTAACTCTCAGTGTCAAATTAAAATGATTGATTTAAATTTGAATAAATTACCCTTTGTTAATATTTTAGACCTATGTTTCATAATATGTTGATAAATTTGTTGGATGAAAGTTCCTGGCAGATTAAAACTGAGTGCTGGAATCTACATCTACATCCATACTCCGCAAGCCACCTGACGGTGTGTGGTGGAGGGTACCTTGAGTACCTCTATCGGTTCTCCCTTCTATTCCAGCCTCGTATTGTTCGTGGAAAGGAGGATTGTCAGTATGCCTCTGTGTGGACTCTAATCTCTCTGATTTTATCCTCATGGTCTCTTCGCGAGATATACGTAGGAGGGAGCAATATACTGCTTGACTCCTCAGTGAAGGTATGTTCTCGAAACTTCAACAAAAGCCCGATACCGAGCTACTGAGCGTCTCTCCTGCAGAGTCTTCCACTGGAGTTTATCTATCATCTCCGTAACGCTTTTGCGATTACTAAATGATCCTGTAACGAAGCATGCTGCTCTCCGTTGGATCTTCTCTATCTCTTCTATCAACCCTATCTGGTACGGATCCCACACTTCTGAGCAGTATTCAAGTAGTGGGCGAACAAGCGTACTGTAACCTACTTCCTTTGTTTTCGAATTGCATTTCCTTAGGATTCTTCCAATGAATCTCAGTCTGGCAATCTGCTTTACCGACGATCAACTTTATATGATCATTCCATTTTAAATCACTCCTCATGCGTACTCCCAGATAATTTATGGAATTAACTGCTTCCAGTTGCTGACCTGCTATATTGTAGCTAAATGATATGGGATCTTTCTTTCTATGTATTCACAGCACATTACACTTGTCTACATTGAGATTCAATTGCCATTCCCTGCACCATTCGTCAATTTGCTGCAGATACTCCTACATTTCGGTACAATTTTCCATTGTTGCAACCTCTCGATATACCACAGCATCATCTGCAAAAAGCCTCAGTGAACTTCCGATGTCATCCACAAGGTCATTTATGTATATTGTGAATAGCAACAGTCCTATGACACTCCCCTGCGGCACACCTGAAATCACTCTTACTTTGGAAGATTTGTCTCCTTTTAGAATAACATGCTGTGTTCTGTTATCTAGGACCTCTTCATTCCAATGAAACAATTGGTCTGATAGTCCATATGCTCTTACTTTGTTCATTAAACGACTGTGGGGAACTGTATCAAACGCCTTGCAGAAGTCAAGAAACATGGCATCTACCTGGGAACCCGTGTCTATGGCCCTCTGAGTCTCGTGGACAAATAGCACAAGCTGGGTTTCACACGATCGTCTTTTTCGAAACCCATACTGATTCCTACAGAGTAGATTTCTAGTCTCCAGAAAAGCCATTATACTCAAACTTAATACGTGTTCCAAAATTCTACAACTGATCGACGTTAGAGATATAGGTCTATAGTTCTGCACATCTGTTCGACGTCCCTTCTTGAAAACGGGGATGACCTGTGCCCTTTTCCAATCCTTTGGAATGCTATGCTTTTCTAGAGACCTACAGTACACTGCTGCAAGAAGGGGGCAGGTCCCTTCGTGTACTCTGTGTAAAATCGAACTGATATCCCATCAGGTCCAGCGGCCTTTCCTCTTTTGAGCGATTTTAATTGTTTCTCTATCCCTCTGTCGTCTATTTCGATATCTACCATTTTGTCATCTGTGCGACAATCTAGAGAAGGAACTACAGTGCAGTCTTCCTCTGTGAAACAGCTTTGGAAAAAGACATTTAGTATTTCGGCCAGTATTTCGGACTCAAACTCGGGACCTCTGCATTTGACAAGCATGTGCTCTACAAAATGAGCTGCCTAAGTATGACTCAGAGTCTGCCCTTACAGCTTTACTGCCACCAGTAACTCATCTTCTACCTTCCAAACTTCATCCTACCTTCCAAACTTCATAGGAGCTCTCCTGCAAATCTTGCAGGACTAATACTCCTGGAAGAAAGGACATTGCGGAGGCTTGGTTAGCAGCCATAGTGTGGGGGATATTTCCAGAATGAAATTTTCACTTTGCAGTGGAGTGTGCACTGATATGAAACTTCCTAGCAGATTAAAACTGCTTGCCTGACCAAGACTCGAACTCAAGATCTTTGCCTTTTGCAGACAAGTGTTCTACTGACTGAACTACCAAAGCATGATTCATAATGTATCCTCACAGCTTTATACCCACCAGTACTCATCACCTACCTTCCACACTTCACAGAAGCTCTCCTGTTGTGGCTAAGCCCTGTCTGCAAAAGATGCTTTCTTTCTTCCAAGAGCTCTCCTGGAAGAAAGAAAGCATATTATGTAGAGAGGGGAACTTCTGTGAAGTTTAGAAGGTACTGGTGAAAATAAAGCTGTGAGGACGGGTTGTGAGCTGTGTTTTGACAGTTCCTTCAGTAGAGCACTTTGCAAAAGGCGAAGGTCAGTGGTTCAAGTCTTAGTCTGTCACACAGTTTTAATCTGCTAGGAAGTTTCATAACAGTACACACTCCACTGGAGAGTGAAAATTTTATTCTGGATTTTGTTGGATATTTTCTGGATTTAATAATGAAGGAGAATATAATTTCAAATTATTGAGTTAAAAGCATTATAACAAACATTATATTAACTTTCATTTTATGTGCTTAGTATGTTAATGATTCATGTCTTACATTTAGCTATCGTGGTAAGCTACCTGTAATAAAAGGCATTCTTTCTAAATGAGGGAGCAATTTTGCACCATCTCATCTATGTCATATTAATTCACAGTATAAATTTAAATTATCCTTTATTGTGTGTATTGCTCATAATTGTTGCGCCCTGAATAGGCTTCAATATTTACTATATACTGAGTAAAAAAATCAGCTCTTCTGGAATTCAAAATCATGATAAATACTGTTCTCAGTCTCTTGATGTATAATGCTACTGCCATCCCATCATACTTACAATCATCCAGTCAGGATTTGCAACAATTTCTCTGGCAGCACATTGTCAGCCAAATGTTTGTTTATATCTCTGGACATAATGTACACATTACTAATGCTCTGTACAGCAAAAGTAGTTAGTCTTCAAAAACTTTTACACTTTGATACTTTCTCCAGTGATTCTGTTGTGATTAACTTTCACATAAGCTTTATTGACAACTATTTGAATCCAAGACTGAACCATTTCCAGTGGAAATTTTCTTTTATATGTAAAATATTATGCACATAGCAATCTATACAATATTAAATGTAGCACAGAGCTGTAAATTATGGCAATTTTGTATGACTTAACTTGAACTTGGTGATAGTGTATGAAATTGCTGACTTAAGTTTACATTATTCAGTGAATTACTCCGATTATGAGCATTTATTGTACTCTCCAACTTAATCCTGCAGTTGCAGATGTGTATAAAATTTAGGAATTACATATATTTCACAAAGAATTGCATTGGTCAAAAATACATCATCTACAACAAATCTGTCATACTTCAATTGACACCATGTGATTTAATAGGGTTTGAATCTTCATTTTCCTACCATTAATACAGTTTTTGTTGGATAAAGATTGCAGTGAGCATGATAATGGATTAGACTTTCCGTACTTTACAGAGTGCAGCTCAATGGCTTAGCGGATAAATGTTGTGCTGCTAGTATCCAATGGGACCACATCTAGCAGAGCACTGACTGCTATGTTCAGCCCAATTTTCAGGGGTTGAGGAGAGGTTTACAGTTTTACATATTTCACTGCATGAATAATTTTTTTTCCTTCTGTTGAGACATTTTCTCAGAGCATTGATCAACAGTCAGACTATCGTGCTCCTCAGCTGCATTACTGCCTCAGTAAATCTTGTAAATGGAAGAAGTGAGACTCTCAAAATTAATTGTACTATCAACCATAGACATGGTCATTATTAAAGACTTGTATCTCATTCTTCATTGACACAACACAGAAAATATTATAAAGTGAAACAAATATTTTGCTTTTTAGAGGTGCTGGTATTAATGAATTTATTAGTTGTATTATATTTATCATTCTTTTTGTTACATCTGCTTAATACTCTTTCACCAATCTTTCTTTACACTGACTTTTGTCAAGCCTGCCATTAACATCTCTGGGAAAGCAGATGAATAATGTGATGAAATGAATATTGAGTTATCAACAGTCAGCTCATTAAAATAATTTTTTGTGACATTTAGTGTTTCTGTCATAATATAAATTGTACTGTATAAATAATAACCCTTTGCAGAGCATTATGAATAAACACTAACTGCTGCCTGATATTCTTTTCTTTATCCACACAGCCCCAAGTGTCATTGACAGTGAAGATCCAATCCAAGAGCGGTCATTGGACTCTCTGGACAGCTCATTGTGTGGTGTAAGCAGCCAGAGGCCACGTGGGCAGCCAGACCTGCTCTCATTCCCAGGCCAGGTGTCTCCAGCTGGCAGCTCTGCTTCAACAGTTCCTGACAGTACACGACTACCTCCACAACATGGGCCTCAGTCACCACCTCCTCAGCCGTATGTGATGGTGACTCCGCACGCATTTGGAACACTGCCGTATTCCCGTTCTCAGTCTCCATTTTCACCTGCAGCAATTGCTGTTCCACCGCGTTCTGCAAACGGTTATGTGACAATTCCAAGGAGGCCACGTGTCCCTTCGTGGAGCAGCCCTCCAACACCTCTTCAGTTACAGCTGGAGCTACCGCCCAGACTGCCTGTTTACGACAATTTGGGACCACGCACTACTGCTGATGGCAGTTCTGTACTGTCCTTAAATCGTGCCGGATTGCCACCCTATTATTCCCCTGTTCCTCCGACAGCGGAGGAGCCGGGATGGACACAGAGATCTGTAACAGATAGTGTCTCATCACAGAACTGCCTTGAAAATGATGTGGCTTTGACAGACTCACCAGCAGCTCCAAAGAGTGTAAAGGTACCACCGAAGCCACCACCAAAACCAAAGAAAAAGCCAGCAGATGCAGTGTCGGGCCCACTGTATGAGGATGAAGGTGAGGATGGTACTGAAGTGTAGGTCAGTGCAACATTTAACTGACTTCCTGTTTAATATGAAGAATGTTGTGAAACTGTTGTGTAGCCAGTATTTCAAATGTTCTTGATACAAGAACAAAAGGAGAGAGAGAGCGTGAGAGACAGACAATCGACAGTCTGATGTTGGTGAATGCTATTGTGTGTTCCTCAGGTGTTAGAACTAACATGGAGGGCTCGTGACACAGGGTATACATTAAGAACTTTGAAATGTTAAACTGTTTTTAAGTGCCTTCTGTTATTGTACATTGGAAACGATATAACTATTTTATGTGACTGGAGAATGATTCTGTGATTAAATGTAGACTTTAAAATTGTATATAACATACTTTTGTCTTTGTGCACTAAAATTGCTACTTCTATTCAGTAACTTGAAAGACATGGATATATATTTGAGAGTATTTCTATAGATGAAACACAAATTACTTCTTTGCCGAACATGAGGAGAGCCCCTGTAACTAAGAAAAATAAGTACTGATTATATAAAATATGATTTGATACATTTTGATTGTTCATAGTTTTATTCAAAACTGACAACTCTAACAGAATTTCACTAGTGGGAATTTTGCATGAGTTTCCAAAAATTACCACAGCAGTTAGCAGTTACGACTTCCATCTCAGCAGTAAAGAAATGTCTTTTATGAATGTCATTTAACAATTTTTTCATGAGTAGAAACACATGATTTTATTTTCATGGAAGAGTATGACAAATGATTAAAGAAGTATTTGCAGTTCTGAGTGTTATATCATTGGGGTTCATTATGAAAACTGCAAATCTAGCATTTATTTTTCTGCTGTTTTGGGCTTCCAAAAGAATATAAGCATGTTCAGCTAAATAAATGTTTCATTTAATATTATATTTGTCAGTATATTTTATAAGAAATGGCATTTTACTGAGCCAATAGTACGGATAAATGAATTGTGCATTTTTTTTAAAAAAAACAGCTGGTTAGCTTTTTATCTCCAGATACAATAATATATTTGACTGAAGAAAATATTCTAATTACAGTGTTTTATGTAAAAATCATACTTATTGATAGTGGACTATAAATAAGATTTTATTTTTATGTTGTATAATTTATTGTATAATATGTTGTTCCTCTTCATATTGATTTTATGGCTTTTTGCACTGAATTTTCATCATTGTCATGCAAAATCAAGATTAAAAGAAATACAATTTAACTAAGACTGAAATTTTCAACAATGATGTTTCAGCATTTAAAAATGACTGTTGCAGAACATGTGTCTTTAATTGAATAAATTGCTAATAGGGGCACAATTTAAAATAATAATAATAATAATAATTTCTTTTATAAGTTTAATGAAGCAGATAGCTTTATTTACTGAAATTTAATCTAGAAATTTTTGAAAAGACTGTAGACTGGCTATATGATGTCCTCTATCGCTTCACACTCTTTACTAATCTTTCTGTGTCTACACAGTTGCAAAAAACAATGCTCTCAATAATTTGTTGTATAAGTTCCCATTTTGTCTGCCCATGCAAGTTTCCCTATACCTATGCACTCTGGTTCCAACTTAACTACTCCTTGGTGTCTTTGCATGTGGTCCACTGTGTTGCATTATCATATTATAGGTGAAGGTGGGGCACAGTGTAACAGAAAAGTTATTTCAGAAATTTAAAAAAAAAGATTGTTGTGAAAATGATGATCTTTTCACATGTCTTTTTTCAAGGAACCTTAAACAATCATTTAAAACTCGCAGACTCAGTTTGGCCTTGGGATTGTTGTATTTATTGCAAATATTGAGCATGGTTGCAAACAGTTACAGTGTGCCCCAGTGTGGGGCAGAGTGTAACAGGCATGCAAAAGTACATTCATGCTAGCATAATATGTATTTTTCAACACATTCAGAACACAGGCTACATTGAAATGTCAGACAAAATTAATATATGCAATCTCTTAAACCAACTGCAATTTTTTACAATATTCCCCAAAGATTAATTTTTTTAAAACTGATATCAAATTTAAGACATCCATACTGTCTTTTGGTTTTTCTCAAGCAAGTAGATTTTCGTAAGACCATTACTACATTTTTTCTGACACATGTTTTCACATGATGTGTCAGCTACATACTGATCTACAAACACATTGGGATTGTTGCCCCCCCCCCCCCCCCCCCATGGGAAAATGTCACGTGATAGTCCCCATCATCGTCTCTATTCTTGATTACTTTACCTACATAGTGAAATGAGTTCTTGCAGGGAACTCTACTAAAATGTAATCATCTCAGACAGCTTTCCTTCTTCGTTCTCAGTTTGACTTCTGATATCTCCACTGTCCGAATAATCTAAAGATGCACACATTTTATTTTCAACTTCCCAGCTAAGTCAGAGTCTCTTGAAAATAGACATCTCATGTGAGATTTACATTTCTTTTCCTCTTTCATCATCTGCATTCTTCAGTGTTCTTCAAATGCAACTCATTCCTATCTCTCTATTTCTTGTGTTGCTTATTCTTCCATCGTCTTTAGGATAACCTTTGAAAATATCAGGACCAATCATAGGTCTACTCTGCAATGGTGGATCTTCCTCTGGTAGAATATTAAAGGGGTCTTTTTGTGACTGCCTTTGACACTCAGTAGCTCCTAGAGCAGGGATTACATTGCTGTCACAGGAACAGCAACTGAATTTTGATTTGATGAGACTTGAGGAGCACTGTCATTTAGTGCTGGGGCTGGGTTTTTGTTGATCAAAACACAGTGTGTCACAAAACTATGCATTAAATCATATTCTGTGAAAATATCACAGTCATCTGGAAAAATACCTGTTTGCTTGAAACCTGTCATGATGTTGGTTGGTGTCATTGAGCAAGTGGAGGCTTTGCCAACACATCCAGCGACACCATAAATAGACAGTGGTTTACCAGGATAATGCATTAGCCATGAATCAACTGCAGAGTTGTAGTGAGCCTGGAATGAACTTAACACACAAACATCAAGAGGTTGCATTTGATTGCTGCAGGATTGTGGAATGGTTATCACTGTTACACCATCCTCCTTAGCAATATTCAGTGCCTCTATAGCAAAGTGGTTCTCATAGTTGTCTAGGACGAGTGGTGAAAGAAGTACAAAATGCTCCATAACATGTGGGAACAACACTCTATCCATCCAGCCTGATGTAGCTGCAAGTCCTATGTAGTGTCCCTGGAGGAGCACCTGTGAGCATGTGGCCCTTGAAATTGACTTTTTGGAATGTTATTGTTTGAGAAAAAACAATACCAAAAGCATCGATTATGCATACTATGGTCACAAGTGTATCTTTTTCCCCTCTGGTAACCTTGTTCAGCTGCTTAATTCGTTTGGAAGCAAATTATTTTTTCGGAGTCTATACTGTTGAGGCACCAGTCTCACCAAAACTGAAAATCCCTGTTCCATCACTAAACTCTGAATTATGGTTCAAAATATTTTTCAGATTACTGAAGAATATTCCAACATTAGTTTTATTGAATGATGTAGCGCTTCATAAACTGCAAGCTTCTGGACATTGGAGGCTAAGGCTTGGATGGCATCCTCTAAAAGCATAGAGCCAATCTATGCCAGCCACATTTTTTCTTCTAGCTGGTTATATTGAGGCATTTGGAATACCAAGTGTCATACTTCTACAGTGTCGAAGTCATAGCACATTAAGAACATTACACCAAGTAGCATACCAAAGATTTTTGTTGTTGTTCATCAGTGAAAAATTCACTGGCAGTTTTATTGTGGACACATACAAATATCTGTTTTTCCTCTGTCCTTACTCTTCTTAATATTCCTGCAATATATGGAAAAGTAAATTATGTAAATTAAATTCATTTGCTGTGATTTTCCATAAAGTGCTCATTTTGTAAAAAAAAACTGCTCAATGGAATTTTTACCTGCAAAAAGTTCCACAACTCAGATTCTTAATAGCAGCTGCCTTGCAAAGACTAGTTCCAGAAAGCATCAGTTCAACAGCAACCATCATATCATCCTCAATAAAGAGATCAATCTCTGTTTTTTTGTGCTCTTTTATGAAGCATATTGAAAATCTATAATTGAATACCCTAATTTAAAACCGCTAGTTTATATTCTGTTCTCAGTTGTATTCATATATACAATTTTAGAGGCAAATAACTACTTTTTATTGGCATACAGCGTAATGGGGTACATTGTAACGGTGTTACACTGCGCCCCACATTAAGCTGTGCCCCATGGGACTGCTTTGTATGATTTTCTAAGATTTGAAAAAGGGCAAAAAATTATGAAATTTTCGATATTCAGTATTGTATGTGTGATTAACACTCAGAATTACACCAATTATTTATCATTATAAACAACAGCAAAAATTTGTGTGTCTACAAAAATTTTCTTCATATACCTCAAACCATGTTTTCCTCACTACAAACAATATTTGAATTCTGGATGTGGGTGTTTCCCTCATCACCATTTCATCACAATCAATGCACAAGTTGCCAAATTGGCATCAAATAAAAAGACTTGCTCCAGGCAGCTGAACTTCCTGCTAATAACACATACATACATTACATTTCGCTTTTGTGTTCTAGATGCCTGCTTAATTTTCAGCAATCTGTTATAGCATCACATTTTAAATGCTTCACGTTTCTTATTCTTCAGACTTGCATGGACGATGTCCCACTTCCATACAATGCTGCACTCCAGATATATACTTTCAGGAACTACTACTTCACTTCCACTTGATGCACACAGGACTCTTATGTTGAAGAAACTTCCTGTTATCTGTACCATTTTGATTCTGCTAGCTCTTATCTATTGTAATCTTACTCCCTAGGTGAAAATATTATTTCACTATTTCTACTGTGTTCTTCAGTTTTATGTGTTATGCAGCTTTCTCTTCTTTTTACTATGTTTGCTCATCTTTTTACTACTACTCTCTTGTCTACACTTCGTTAATTCTTAATCCACATTCTGTGTTACAAAAATTGTTAATTGTATTCAAAAGTTTTACTAAATATCCCTTTCTGCTTTTAGCAGAAGGTGCATGTTATATTGTCTGTCAAAGGTGGTGTTGCCATCTGCACCCGTTGCTCTTTTATTCTTATTCTTCGGATTTGATTAACTTTTTCATTGCTATTCCACATTAAACAATACTGGTGGCAAGCTACAGCCTCATCACACAGTCTACTTTAAACAAACTAGTTTTTCTTATTTGTTACTCCTGTTTCTTTCCTCACTTTATTCCCATTCTTTTCAGTATTTTGAATTTCTTATTACATTTTACTTTACCATCTACATCTACAGCTTTACTCTTCAAACCATTGTGAAGTGCATGGTGAGGATACTCCTACTATACCCTGTAGAAGGGTTTCATCCTGTTTCATTGATATATGCAGTGTGAGAAGAAAGACTATCTAATGTATCATGTATGCTATAATTAATCTGATCACATCTTTGTGGTCCCTATGGCAGGAATATGATATTTACACAATTATAATGTGCCATGAAATGTAATGCACGCCCCAATTTTAAAAATTAAAATAATAAAAGATGAGTTTCTTGGTGTGTCACTGATGGGCTAAATTCGCACAATAATGCATGTATACATGAACTATCAAAACAACAACAGTTTTAAGTGACCCATTGTTAAGTGACTCAGTCATTATTAAAAATGAATGCCTAATTTGATTACCTACATGACAAGCAAACTAACATAATGTAAATTGCAGGTGTTACTCATCATTACTCACTAATGTCATCATTATTGGTCTCCTCAGAGGAGTCTCCATCAAGAATGCATTCATTTCCATTTTACCCATCTTCAGTGTTTTTCCAGAACACATCATCTTCACTTCCAGTGTATCTGAAATACAGCATTTCTTGAATGATTTTATGATCATTGGTGCTGCAATGCTTTTTCCGAGCAGCTGAAACACAGTGTGCAATAATGTGGGTTGCAACATAATTTTTCCTGCTGGAGTCAGTTCATGGTTTGCTTTTCAAAACTGTTTTTCATTCTGGTCCTGCGCATAACCTTTGAAAGGTTTATTTATACACCCTGGTTCCCAGAACTCCTGAAGATAGACATAGACAATGGATATTGTATCACAGGCACAGTCCCTTTGACTGTTCAGAAATGTCACTAAAACCACCCAAAGATGTCAACAACCATGCATGAGCAGCACCTATTAGATGGAGGGGTCCAACAGCCAATCAGTTCCAGCCATTCCACCAGGAAGGAGGTACACAGCTTGTGTTGTCTGTAATTCAACCATGCCTAGACAGTCAACACCATGGTTCAATCATGTCCGCATTGTTACTTTGTGCCAGGAAGGGCTCTCAACAAGGGAAGTGTACAAGTGTCTCGGTGTGAACCAAAGTGATATTGTTCAGACATGGAGGAAATACAGAGAGACAGGAACTGTTGATGACATGCCTCGCTCAGGCCACCCAAGGGCTACTACTGCAGTGGATGACCACTACCCACGGATTATGGCTCGGAGGAACCATGACAGCAATGCTACCATGTTGAATAATGCTTTTCATGCAGCCACAGGACGTCGGGTTATGGCTCAAACTTTGCGCAATAGGCTGCATGATGCACAACTTTACTCCCAATGTCCATGGCGAGGTCCATCTTTGCAACCACGACATCATGCAGCGCGGTACAGGTGGGCCCAACAACATGCCAAATGGACCGCTCAAGATTGGCATCATATTCTCTTCACTTATGAATGTCATATATGCCTTCAACCAGACAATCATCAGAGATGTGTTTGGAGGCAACCCTGTCAGGCTGAGTGCCTTAGACACACTGTCCAGCGAGTGCAGCAAGGTGAAGGTTCCCTGATGTTTTGGGGTGGCACTATGTGGGGCCAACGTATGCCACTGGTGGCCATGGAAGGCACTGTAACAGCTGTACGATATGTGAATGCCATCCTCCTACTGATAGTGCAACCATATTGGCAGCATACTGGCGAGGCATTCATCTTCATGGACGACAATTCGTGCCCCCATCGTGCACATCTTGTGAATGACTTCCTTCAAGATAACGACATCGCTCAACAAGAGTCGCCAACATGTTCTCTAGACATGAACCCTATCAAACATGCCTGTGATAGATTGAAAAGGGCTGTTTATGGACGACGTGAACCACCAACCACTCTGGGGGATTTGCACTGAATCGCCGTTGAGGAGTGGGAGAATCTGGACCAACAGTGACTTGATGAACTTGTGGATAGTATGCCACGATGAATACAGGCATGCATCAATGCAAGAAGACTTGCTACTGGGTATTAGAGGTACTGGTGTGTACAACAATCTTGACCACCATCTCTGAAGGTCTCACTGTATGGTGGTACAACATGCAATGTGTGGTTTTCATGAGCAATAAAAAGGGTGGTAATTATGTTTATGTTGATCTCTATTCCAATTTTCGGTACAGGTTCTGGAGCTCTCAGAACTGAGGTGATGCAAAACTTGTTTTGATGTGGTTACTAATATCCAGGGTTTGTAACACAGAATTCATTCCTACAGGAATAACAACAGGGTCACTGGCTTGGTTGTGGATCTACTTTATTGTGTTGTCAGTGAGATGACCATGAAATGCATCAAGACAGAACATTGATGGTGGTTTGAAAAACCAATGAGGATGGAATTCCCATATGTTTTAGAGCCAGTCAGGCATTAAAGTTTCAGTTATCCATCTCTTCTCTTGATTTCGAACAATGGCATAATCAGGAAACAGCTTTTCATTTTTAGGCGTCTTGGGCCTGTTTTCCTGCTGAAATACTAAGAAGGGGTGGGGGGGGGGGAGTTGTGCCCATCTGCTGCAATTGCTAGCATCACAGTTATATGCTGTTTTTCACAACCTGATGTTTTGATAGCAACTTCTTTTGTCTCCTTCTCATCAATCATGGCGAGCAGATTGATGCCATATTCCTGGACTTCAGGAAGGCATTTGATACGGTTCCGCACTTACGTTTAGTGAAAAAAATATGAGCTTACGGAATATCAGACCAGGTTTGTGATTGGATTCAGGATTTCCTAGAAGAAAGAACACAACATGTCATTCTTAACGGTTCAAAATCTGCAGATGTAGAGGTATTTTCGGGAGTACCGCAAGGAAGCGTGATAGGACCTTTATTGTTTACAATATACATAAATGACTTAGTTGACAACATCGGTAGCTCCGTGAGGCTATTTGCAGATGACACGGTTGTCTACAAGAAAGTAGCAACATCAGAAGACTCGTACGTACTCCAGGAAGACCTGCAGAGGATTAATGAATGGTGCGACAGCTGGCAGCTTTCCCTAAACGTAGATAAATGTAATATAATGCGCATACATAGGGGCAGAAATCCATTCCAGTACGATTATGCCATAGGTGGTAAATCATTGGAAGCGGTAACGACCGTAAAATACTTAGGAGTTACTATCCGGAGCGATCTGAAGTGGAATGATCACATAAAACAAATAGTGGGAAAAGCAGGCGCCAGGTTGAGATTCATAGGAAGAATTCTAAGAAAATGTGACTCATCGACAAAAGAAGTAGCTTACAAAACGCTTGTTCGTCCGATTCTTGAGTATTGCTCATCAGTATGGGACCCTTACCAGGTTGGATTAATAGAAGAGATAGACATGATCCAGCGAAAAGCAGCGCGATTCGTCATGGGGACATTTAGTCAGCGCGAGAGCGTTACGGAGATGCTGAACAAGCTCCAGTGGCGGACACTTCAAGAAAGGCGTTACGCAATACGGAGAGGTTTATTATCGAAATTACGAGAGAGCACATTCCGGGAAGAGATGGGCAACATATTACTACCGCCCACATATATCTCGCGTAATGATCACAACGAAAAGATCCGAGAAATTAGAGCAAATACGGAGACTTACAAGCAGTCGTTCTTCCCACGCACAATTCGTGAATGGAACAGGGAAGGGGGGATCAGATAGTGGTACAATAAGTACCCTCCGCCACACACCGTAAGGTGGCTCGCGGAGTATAGATGTAGATGTAGATGTAGATGTACGTGGCATATCCAACCGAACCAAATGTGCACTTCATCAGTGTTGTCCTTTTGGCCCATCAAACAGTTCAGTCCATCAAACAATTCTTCTCTTTTTGAAATGTGATGACATAATGATGAAATTCTTGAAATTTTTTCTCAAAATCTTGTGAAAGCTTTTGGCATAGTTAGTTAGTTACTTTCATGTTTCATGGATCATTTTGTATGATAAATCATCATGATGTGGAACAAGTCTTCTACATTCGTATTGCAAATTAATTTGTACATCTATTTGTATTCTTAACATCACCATATAATTATCTCCCCCCCCCCCCTCCCCCCCGGCCCACTTCCTCTCGAAATGAAAACGAGATATACAGATTGAGTTAGCAATTCCTACCCACCTCCTTTAACACATTACAAACTTAGAAATTCTTCTACAGAATAGGAGGAGTTGTCAAGGAGAAAATTTTTCAATTTATTTTGAAATTTTACCTTGCTGTCTGTTGCACTTTTTATATCACTAGGTAAGTGGTCAAAAATTTTTGTTGCAATGTTGTGCACCCCCTTTCTGTGCTAAAGACAATCTTAATGTTGAGTAATGAATGTCATTTTTGCTTGTAGTATTGTAATAATGTACTTCATTGTTCCTTTCAAACTGTAGTGGATTATTTACGACAAACTTCATGAGGGAATAAATATACTGTGAAGCAGTAACCGGAATGCCCAACTCCTTAAACAGATGTCTACAAGAGGACTGCGGGTGAGCACCACATATTATTCCTACAGCACATTCTTGGGCAATGAAGACCTTCCTTAAAGATGAGTTACCCTAGAACATTATTCCATATGACATTACTGAATGGAAATAAGCAAAATATGTCAACTTACTGATTTCTCTCTCCCCAAAATTTTCTATGATTCTAAGTGCAAATGTGGCTGAACCAAGTTGTTATAGGAGTTCCAAAAAGTGTTTTTGCCAATTTAAATTCACATCAATATGGATACCAAAGAATTTTGAAGTTTCCACCCTGTGTATTATTTCATCACCATGTGTTACACTTATGGTTGGTGCAGTACACCTAGAGGTGCAGAACTGAGTATGATGTGATGTTTAAAACTTTCCCGGCGTGCTTATTGTTCCATAAAAACACGGAAGAACTGCTGGATATTAGTAACATCCTGCCACGATATTTTGGCGCAGAGTCTTCTGGCCATCTTCAGGTGAGTGCCACTGTAGTAATACTGGTGATTACGCGCTGAGCTCTACTATTTAAAGCCATACTTAGGTGACATTGCGCTTGCGCTTCTCAGCGTGCACGTTCATAACAACTCCGTACGCTGCGCCTCGCACTCTCAACGATGAAAGCTTGGCGTATCGATATCAGGTTGATTTTCATCTTTATGCAGATTACTATGTCGACTATGAAGTTTCTCTATAACAGGATTCCAAGCAGAGTTTACCTGATAACCGCTATCTCGATTGATGAGAGTCTTGTTGTCAGACAATCTTATTTCCACAGATTCATTGATAATCAACGTCCAAAAGCTTGATATATGGGCCAAAATTTTTTTATCGTTGTAATTCATGGAATGGTCTGTGGAAATACAATGTTCGGCGATTGCGGACTTGGTGGGTTGGAGAAGGCCAGTATGTCGTTGTTGTTCCACAATGCGTTCCTGCACAGTTCGTATTGTTTGCCCTATATATGATTTGCCGCATTCACATGGAATTTTGTAAACACCTGATTTATGCAGGCCCAGGTCATCTTTAACGGATCCCACCAGTGATGAAATTTTGGAAGGAGGGCGAAAGATGACTCTCACTTGATACTTTCTCAATATTCTGCCTATCTGTGAAGAAATATTCCCAAGAAATGGTAGATAAGCAGTCGACCTGAAGGCCTCTTTCTCTTCCTTGTTCCGTCGTTTGTAGGTCTTCATCACTCTGTTCACTTGCCTATATGAAAAGCCATTCTTCAGAAATACTTTTTGCAGGTGTTCCAGTTCTGCTTGAAGAATGTCGGTGTCAGAGATGGTATGGGCACAGTGGATCAAGGTTTTGAGAACGCCCATTGTTTGTGCTGGATGGTGGCAACTAGTAGCTTGTAGATACAGATCTGTATGAGTGGGCTTTCTGTACACCGGGTGACCAAGTGTGCCATCACTCTTCTGTCGCACCAAGATGTTAAAAATGATGGTTGTTTGCCAACAATACGAACTGTGCAGGAACGCATTGTGGTTCAACACCAACGACATACTCGCCTTCTCCAATCCACCAAGTCCACAATTGCCGAACATTGTATTTCCACAGACCATTCCATGAATTACAACGATTAAAAAATGTTGGCCTATACATCATGCTTTTGGACCTCGATTATCAATGAATCTGTGGGAGTAAGATTGTCTGACAACGAGACTCTCATCAATCGAGATATCAGTTATCAGCTAAACTCTGCTTGGAATCCTGTTATAGAGGAACTTTGTAGTTGTCGTAGTTATCTGCATAAAGATGAAAATTGACCTGATATCGATACGCCAAGCTTTCACCGTGGAGAGCGCGAGGCGCAGCGCATGGAGTTGTTATGAACGCACACGCTGAGCAGCGCATGCGCAATGTCACCTAAGTATGGCTTTAAATAGCAGAGCTCAGCGCGTAATCACCAGTACTACTACAGTGGCACTCACCTGAAGATGGCCAGAAGACTCTGCGCCAAAATATCGTGGCAGGACGTTACTGATATCCAGCAGTTCTCCCATGTTTTTATGAATATGATGTGTGTTTGTGAAATTCAGGGTGAGACCATTTGTAGAAAACCAGTCAATGATACTTTTGAGGATTTTGTTTACCATTTCTTCCACTTCTGTATGTATACTGGGAGTGATTACAATACTAGTGTCACCTGCAAAAAGAACAGCAATGCTAATGGTTGCTTAGCATTATGTTGAGCATAAAATGTAGTGTGTTGATGTCTTCTTGAAACTCTATCATTTACCCCACTGTTTTGTATTTTAGATTTGATTCATGGATCCAGTTATATGGCTCCTGCTGTGTATAGCGATTTTACGACTATGACGCGTGGGGCCTGAAGATGGCATCAATGTAATGCCGAAACTGGTAGCATATAAGAAGTTCATAAAATAAATTTCTACAATACATATGGCTGTTGGTAAATTATTGCATCAAGAAATACATGCCAGCCATTGTCCCACAGTCCATAATGGATCAACAATGATTGAATGGATGCAGGTGATCAGACATCATATCTAGACATATCAGGGGTCCCATATCACTCCAACTGCAAACACCTCACACCATTACAGAGCCTTCATCAGCTTGAACAGTTCCCTGCTGACATGCAGGGTCCATGGATCCATGAGGTTGTCTCCACATGAGCACACGTCCATCCTCTTGATACAAATTGCAATGAGGCTTATCCAACTAGGTAACATGTTTCCAGTCATCAGCAGCCCAATGCTGGTGTTGAAGGGCCCTGGCGAGGCATAAAGCTTTGTGTCATGTAGTCATCAGGGTTACTCTGAAAGCTCATATTGATGATGTTTCATTGAATGGTTTGCATGCTGACACTTGCTGATGGCCCAGCATTGAAATCTGTAGCAATTTGCAGAAGGGTTGCATTTCTGTCATGCTGAACGATTCTCTTCAGTCATTGTTAGTCCCGTTCTTGCAGGATCTTTTTCCAGCCACAGCAATGTGGGAGATTTGATATTTTACCAGATTCCTGATATTCACAGCACACTCGTGAAATGGTCGCATGGGAAAATCCCCAGTTCATTGCTACCTCGGAGATGCTGTGTCCGATCGTTAATGCGTTGACTAATACACCACATTCAAGCTCACTTAAATCTTGACAACTGGGCCACACATTTGTTGTCTTATATAGATGATGCTGACTGCAGGGCCATATTCTGACTGTCACAAATAGAGCTTTGTGTTTGTTGTCCATTTTTTATGAAGGCCGAAAGCTTTATTTGTGACAGTCTTTTTGTTGTGCCTATCTGCGACTCAGCATCTCCATTATATGGTGAGTGGCAACTTTCCTTTTCATAATATTGTTACATATGTAGCAGTTTGGCCTGCTTTATTTATCTCTTCGTTTGTTGTCCTCAGTGTCGATGCACTGGCTAAAAAAATTGGGGATCGACGTGCAGTACTGTCTACTGTAAATGATGTAGCCGGCAGATGCACAGTTGCGTTTCACAGTCTTTTACATTCACTTTTCACAACCCCCCAATAATACACAGTTATATATGGCCAGTGCACTATTGTTTAACTTTTGATAAGCCTCATTAATAGGTTGCAGGTAAACATCCACATACTGCTGTAATATTTTCCTGTTGAACATCTAAGAGCAGTAAAAATCTAACCACAAAGTTCACAGTTCTTGAGGAATAGAAAGTTGCTTATGGAGCAGGCACTGTCATTGTTTTAACACACAGCCTAATTGTGTAACACTTATTTCACAGATGCATTGTTGTTGTTCTAACCAACATAGGTTTGTCGTCTGAAACTTGACCAAGGACTGACTGTCTCGTGACCAAAATTTGGGCCCTTATATATCATAATAATAATAGGTGCTGAAACTACACATTGTCCTAAGTTTAATTTACAGAAATTACACTTAAAACTTAAATCACTAAATTAACTGAATACATAAAAAAATTGCATTTTTTTAACAGTTTCTTCTGCTACAAGGGTTAAACCGAATTATTTGTTTAAATGATGAAATTAACATATATGGTTATGTAAACAATACTTTTGACAAAACTGTTAATTACTTTGGAATTAATGAAAGGCTGGTTTTGCTAACATGTTTCTGACTAGAGCCAAATAGATACTTCAAGAATACTCGCATTTCGTCCTCCAAATGTTTACAATTATTACAGAATTTATATTTGTTTATATATCAACAATAGAATTTAAGTTGCAAAACAATTGCTGATTTCACCCTATAACAAAAGATAATAACTAGGAATAGTCAAAATAAATTGGAAAATCTACTGTTGTTGTTGTTGTTGTTGCTGTTGTTGTTGTGGTCTTCAGTCCTGAGACTGGTTTGATGCATCTCTCCATGCTACTCTATCCTGTGCAAGCTTCTTCATCTCCCAGTACCTACTGCAACCTACATCCTTCTGAATCTGCTTAGTGTATTGATCTCTTGGTCTCCCTCTACGATTTTTACCCTCCACGCTGCCCTCCAATGCTAAATTTGTGATCCCTTGATGCCTCAAAACATGTCCTACCAACCGATCCCTTCTTCTAGTCAAGTTGTGCCACAAACTTCTCTTCTCCCCAATCCTATTCAATACCTCCTCATTAGTTACGTGATCTACCCACCTTATCTTCAGCATTCTTCTGTAGCACCACATTTCGAAAGCTTCTATTCCCTTCTTGTCCAAACTGGTTATCGTCCATGTTTCACTTCCATACATGGCTACACTCCATACAAATACTTTCACAAACGACTTCCTGACACTTAAATCTATACTCGATGTTAACAAATTTCTCTTCTTCAGAAACGATTTCCTTGCCATTGCCAGTCTACATTTTATATCCTCTCTACTACATACCTAAAACTAAGCACAAAATTAGATCTGGTGTTAAATTCTTTAAAACTGAGGGCCAACCTTTCTCTTATATGAAAATGCAGACGGACAGAATGACGAATAGAGTGTGGGAAACAACAGAGAGGGCAAGGGAAAGACAGGAACCAAGTGGGTTGTTGAACTTTGGAAGGACTGTTTGGAATTGAGGATCAAGGTTGAAGAAAAGGAAAATTGGAGGAACAAATATACACTGACCAAGATTCTGAGATCAATGACAGAGAAGAACACAGGAAAAGATTAAAGTGTCACCAGGAGAAAAGGACACTGAAGATCTCGGAAGAAGAGCGGTAGAGAAGAAGAGAAAGAATGAAGAGGTTCTGGGAGAAGTAGTGGAAAATGCAGTCCACAAAGGGGCTATCCATGGTCCTACAGAGGCTGTAACTCAAGAAGAAGAAGAAGAAGTATATTAATGGTAATTAGTTAAAACTGAAAAAACAAATTTAAGGAGGCAGATTGCAAAACAAGAGGGGAAGAAAAAATATCCCAGATTGCTTCATCACACATTCCATCCTGGATTTTCCATCGCTTGACTCTCTGCATTTTGTTAAGTTTTAAATAATCAATGAGTTTTGGGTGTCTTTCATAATAACAGAGGATAAGTTAACAGGACATAAAAGACATGGGTCCCCAAACATCGAAATATATCAATAATCTCATGTTTAAAAACAAATAGATAAGTAAATAAATCCATTACCAATGTTACAAAATATGAGCCATGTTATGCGTCACAAGACCAAGCCACATTTCTTTAAACTTTTTGATGTGAGAGTATTCTGTTGGGAAACAACGTATTTGGAAAAAGGTCACCATTGTCATGTTAGCAGTGGTTGCCACAAAATATTGGAAAGGACTATGTGCTGCTTCACTTGTATTTGATCTTCAATTTTGCATCACAAGCCACAATCAAAATTGTAGTTTTGCAACAGTAGACCAAGCACCACTTACCAGTCTCGGGTCTAGTAATGGTAAACAGAAAATGTGGCATTGCTGATTAACAACATCGACTGTGTGCACAGACTAAGCAAAATGCCTTCTTTCCTTGACCTGTGAAGTGTGTGGTGTTTAAGGATCTAATATTAGATTGTGTTATAACATTGTGAATGTTATCATTATCAGATGCAATAATGGATGCATTGAAAACAAGAACACAGTATGTAACTGAAAGTGCAAGAAGGGTGTCAAATGGATTTGGAACTATGAAGGTATAAAAACTAGTTTCTTTTGCAGGGTAACTTCACAACTGCTCGAAAAAGACCTAGACCTTACACATTCCATTCTTTAGGGAGAATATACATCATCAGGTGTGGACATTCCAAGCAAAGATTGTTCTCCGAATGAAAATAACTGTAACAATGATTTGACCTCAAATGTAATAGTGAGAATGGAACCCCGTGACGGATCTGTAACTTGTAATGAAGATGAGAATTGCAGATCTAGTAGTAACCATGTTGACAATGATGAAACGCAAATAAACATAAATGAAGATATCCCACAGCAGAATGTGTGTACTAATGATGTACAAACTAACATTCCTGGACTAGACAGAAATGTATTGCAGTGGAGACCAAAAATGGGGACGGAAACATAAGAACAAAAACCAAGACAGGGAGACTAGGGAAAGATGTTGCATTCAAAACAAGGGCTATTTTATGCAAAGAAATTGCTTCAGAGATGCTAAAGAGTTTCAGCATTACCTCTGCCCCTGCAAATGTCTGGAAAAAGTAGGACGACACAATGCTAGGACACAATTTGACAAATTTTATAGGATGTTTCCAGAATGAGATTTTCACTCTGCAGCAGAGTGTGCGCTGATATGAAACTTCCTGGCAGATTAAAACTGTGTGCGCCGACCGAGACTCGAACTCGGGACCTTTGCCTTTCGCGGGCAAGTGCTCTATCAGCTGAGCTACCGAAGCAGGACTCACGCCCGGCCCTCACAGCTTTACTTCTGCCAGTATCTCGTCTCCTACCTTCCAAACTTTACAGAAGCTCTCCTGCGAACAATGCAGGACTAGCACTCCTGAAAGAAAGGATATTGCGGAGACATGGCTTAGCCACAGCCTGGGGGATGTTTCCAGAATGAGATTTTCACTCTGCAGCGGAGTGTGCGCTGAAGGTAGGAGACGAGATACTGGCAGAAGTAAAGCTGTGAGGGCCGGGCGTGAGTCCTGCTTCGGTAGCTCAGCTGATAGAGCACTTGCCCGCGAAAGGCAAAGGTCCCGAGTTCGAGTCTCGGTCGGCGCACACAGTTTTAATCTGCCAGGAAGTTTCAAATTTTATAGGGTTGAATCTTCTGATGCCCAGTGTGCATTGCTTTATTAAGTGATTTTGGAGTTTTAAACAAAGCTGAAAATAGTGAAAACATCAAACAAAGGAAAGTTTAATAGGTTATATGAACTGTGTGGGGTGGTAGTATGTAAAGTTTATTTTTACAGATGTTGAGGAAATGAAGTTCTAAAGCTTTGCAAAGTAAGAAATTCCTTGAAGGCGTTCATGATTGTTGTGGAGTAGGAGGTGGAAAAAATAAAATTGATGATACCCATGTACAAGAGATAACTGAACACATTAATAAATTTCTCAAATGTAAATCACATTACAGAAGGGTGAATGCAGAGGCAGAATTTCATGCGTCAATTGTACTGTGAAGAAGTAGCTAAACCAGTAAACTTGTCATCATGTAAAAATTAGTTTTTGTCAAAATCCAACCTATGTAGCAAAAATCTTAAGAAAGATACATGTAATATGTGTGGCAGATAAGAAGTAAAAATAAAACATTGTGATAATAATGTTAAGCTTCAAATGTTAAAGGAAGAAAAAGGTTGTCATTTGGAAAAAAACAGAAAAGGCCCAGGGTATGAGGAAGGAAGACATGAATAATCGTGATGTTGAAAGATTGTGTTTTGATTTACAAAACATGTTGCCTGTGCAATGAAAAATGTAAATGGATAGATAAATTCTACTCACAAAGCGGTGGCAGGAGAACATATGCACAAGAAGGTTTGTCTTTTACAAGCTTTCAGAGCCAGTGGCTCCTCCTCCTGGAAGAAAAGTTGAAGGGGAAAGAAGAAGGATGAAGGAAAAGGACTGGAGATGTTTAAGAAAAGGGGTACAGTTCAGAAAAGTCACCCAGAACGATGGGTCAGGGGGGACTAACCAGACAGGATGAGAAGACTCTCACCTTGTCATCTGGCAAGTCTCTCCTGACCCATGGTTGTGGGTGACCTTTCTGAACTGCAAGGAGTGATATCTTTGACTTTTGTCAAAGTTCCATCATGTGTCTTTTATGTTACTTGTAATGTTGTGATCGTTACGTGTTTCTTAGCAAAGGTACATCGATGCTCCAAGAACTACTGTGCTGTAACCTTCAGCATGTTTTTCAACAATGTTTAGCTTACAAAATATATTATGGTATATTGATAATTTTTACGTTTTGGACCATCTGACAACAACTGAATGAAACACAATTTTCGTGCCATATACGTTTCACCTCTATTCGCTGCAAGGTGTCTTCAGTGGCCTGGAATATGTACATATTTTCACTATTTAGTTTACATTTTATGGTAATCTACCTATAGGTTATAAACAGTTCTAGTGGTTAGTTGTTGCCATATTGTAGCAATATATTAATTTCTACTTACCAGCTGCATGGATGATTTTCTACATATCACATTTCTGTTTCATTTTTGGTGCCATTCCTCTTCTTGTAGTTGCCACTTGGGGTATTTCCACATTTCACAGCATTGGAAACTGAACACTTGTATTTTTGATGCAGTGTTTTGGTTTGTTTGACCGACTGTTGGATGTTATTGCCAAAGATCGGATCGAATGTTATTGCCAACTTTTGAGTGTAATACCTGTGATCTGTGTGTGTGTGTGTGTGTGTCACATGTTTCTTTTCAGCGATGCTTTTCTGAATGTGAAAATTTTCTTGCATTTGTATAAGATATTTGTCATGATTGCTTATTCTCATTATTTTCATTTCTTGTTCCATGTTTGTGGTTATGGTGTTTTAAATGTTCTGCAAATGTGAACTGGTTTGTTTGTACTTACAACACCTGATACTTTCTTTGTACAATGTTTTATATTTCCTGCATGTCATGCCTATGCATACTGCATCACAACTTTGACATTCAAGTTTATATATTCCTGATCGCTGGAATTTATCCCTCTTGGTAGTTGGTTGGCTTAAGTGTGACTGGAGAGTTTTTCCAGTCTTATATGCTATTTGGAAGCCCTGTCTCTTTAGGATGTTTGCAACTCTGTGTTTGTTTATGTGTCTAAGATATAACATACCATCTGTTTTTTTTCTGTGTGACGTTGTCATGGTGTGTGTGTGTTGAATGTGTTTGTAAGTTTGCAGCTTGTGAGTTATCTTGTATTCTGGAAGTGTTGTGTTTGTTTTGTATTTGTGTTTTTATTTTCTGATTGAGCCTGTGTACTAAATTTGTGCCGTGCCCATTGTTCCTAGGTATTTGCGTGATTGTACTCATTTCTTTTTCATAGTTTCTCTTGTTGAGTGGGATCCTGTTTAATCTGTTAACACATGTCTTAGTGCTGCAAGCTTCTGGTTGTCAGGATGATTAGATGTGGAATGTATTATTGTGTCTGTGGCTGTTGGTGTCTAAAGATGTTAAATGTGTGTTTGCCATTTTCTTTTTTCATTGTTATGTTTAGAAGATTTATTTGATTTTCTTTTTCTTTTTTAAGTATGAATTTTATGTTCTGATGTGCTTTGTTGATTTCTCAGTGGAGTTCATCTATTTTTTCAATTGGCTCATCTACCAGACAAATAATGTCATCCACATACCTGTACCGATATATGATTTTAAAACTTTCATTACTGGTTATCTTTTCAAATATCTGATTTTCTAGATGACTGATGTTTGCTAATGTTCCTGATATTGGGGATCCCACTGGCAGCCCACCACTTTGTAGGTAATATTCATTCTCAAACTGAAAGTAGTTTTGTTTGGTTGTCAGTCTGAGCATATTTGTTATTTCTTGTATTGCTTCTGTGGTGAGGTTGTTGTAGGACATGAGATTATGTTCTATGATTTCTATTGTTTCTGTGATAGGGATGGAGGTATACATATTTTCTATGTCAAATGTAATCAGTGATACTGTATGTGGTACACACACACACACACACACACACACACACACACACGCAAACACACATACACAGGCATACACAAACAGATCACAGATACTTCAAAAATTACACTCAAAAGTTGGCAATAACATTTGATCTTTGACGATAACAGGTGGCAACACAAACCAAAATATTGCATCAAAACAAGTGTTCAGTTTTCAGTGCTGTGAAATGTGGAAAAAAAAAACCAAGTGACAATTACAAGAAGAGGAACAGCACCAAAAATGGAACAGAAATGTGATATGTAGAAAATGGAACAGAAATGTGATATGTAGAAAATCATCCGTGCAGCCTGTACGTAGAATTTAATATATTACTAAATTATAGCAAAAACTAACCACCAGAACTGTTTCTAACTTGTAGGTACAGTAACACAAAATGTAAACTAAATAGTAAAAATGTGTACATATTCCAGGCCACTGAAGATGCTTTGCAGAAAATAAAGGCAAAACACATATGGCATGAAAATTATGTTTTGTTCAGTTGTAGTCAGAAGGCCAAAAAAGTAAAAATTATCAGTATACCGTACCATTACACACAACTGAGGAACACAGGACTACAAAAGTTGAAGATGTTTACAAAATATAATTTGCTATTTATTTAAGCTGTGTTTCCAATAAAGTAACATCATCAAACTGTTTCAGACTATGAAAGACATGTGGTTTATTAATGCTTTATTTTTACAGTAGGCATTATGCATTGTTCCAGTATGTATAATGAGACCAGAAGACTTTCAAGGCTTTTGGTCTATTGATGCATAACAAAAGCTCAAAAGCAGCAATCAAGCATAAGCTTTTTTGTTATTTTTCTGCGTTGCTTAGAATTTAATTATGTTGATGCTCCACTTACAAAAAATTTGGAAGATTCACCAATAAATGCATTTTTAAGGAAATTGATACTTTGGGCTGATTTATCACACCCCCATGACACTTTGACATGACATTTTGGTGCTTGTCTAGTGACACATAACACTGTCCATAATATAATAGCAATCATGTTGTATGACTAATTACAGCCGTATCACCATTTTCTTTACTTTCAGAATCACGCAGATGTAGTCTTGGCACAAGTTTCATTGGCTCATACAAGTTATTCCCTGATTCCTTAACATGTGTCCTATCATCATATCACTACTTCTACATCTACATCTATACTCTGCAAACCACCATGAGGTGCATGGCAGAGGATACATCCCATTGTACCAGTTGTTAGGGTTTCTTCCTATTCTATTCGCATATGGAATGTGGGGAGAATGATTGTTTGAATGCCTCTGTGCATGCAATAACTATTCTAATCTTATCCTCACAACCCCTATGTGAGTGATGTGTAGGGGGTTGCAATATATTCCTAGAGTAATCTTTTAAAGCCAGTTCCTGAAACTTCATTAACAGACTTTCTCAGGATAGTTTACTTCTATTTTCCAGAGTCCTCCAGTTCAGTTCCTCCAGTATCTCTGTGACACTCTCCCACAGATTAAACAAATCTTCTCACCATTTGTGCTGCCATCATCTGTAAATGTTCAACAGCCTCTGTTAGTCCTACCTGGTATGGGTCCCACACACTTGAGTGATATTTTAAGAACCAGTCGCACGAATGATTTGTAAGCAGTCTCCTTTGTAGATTGATTGCACATGCCCAATAAACTGAAGTCTACCATCTGCTTTACCCATGACTGAACTTATGTGATCATTCCATTTCATATTCCTACAAAGTGTTACAACCAGGTATTTATATGAGTTGGCAGATTCTAACAGTGACTCATTGATATTATAGTCATAGGATACTACATTTTTCTATTTTGTGAAGTACAAAATTTTATATTTTTAAAAATTTAGAGCAAATTGCCAACCTTTGCACCATGTTGAAATCTTATCAAGATCTGTTGTTGTTGTGTTCTTCAGCCCAGAGACTGGTTTGATGCAGCTCTCCATGCTACTCTATCCTGTGCAAGCTTCTTCATCTCACAGTACTTACTGCAACCTACGTCCTTCTGAATCTGCTTAGTGTATTCATCTCTTGGTCTCCCTCTATGAATTTTACCCTCCACACTGCACTACAATGCTAAATTCGTGATCCCTTGATGCCTCAGAACATGTCCTACCAACTGGTCCCTTCTTCTTGTCAAGTTGTACCACAAACTGCTCCTCTCCCCAATTCTATTCAGTACCTCCTCATTAGTTATGTGATCTACCCATCTAATCTTCAGCATTCTTCTGTAGCACCACATTTCGAAAGCTTCTATTCTATTCTTGTCCAAACTATTTATCGTCCGTGTTTCACTTCCATACATGGCTGCACTCCATACAAATACTTTCAGAAACGACTTCCTGACACTTAAATCTATACTCGATGTTAACAAATTTCTCTTCTTCAGAAACGCTTTTCTTACCATTGCCAGTCTACATTTTATATCCTCTCTACTTCGACCATCATCACTTATTTTGCTCCCCAAATAGCAAAACTCCTTTACTACTTTAAGTGTCTCATTTCCTAATCTAATTCCCTCTGGATCACCCGACTTAATTTGACTACATTCCATTATCCTCGTTTTGCTTTTGTTGATGTTCATCTTATATCCTCCTTTCAAGACACTGTCCATTCCGTTCAACTGCTCTTCCAAGTCCTTTGCTGTCTCTGACAGAATTACAATGTCATCGGCGAACCTCAAAGTTTTTATTTCTTCTCCATGGATTTTAATACCTACTCCGAATTTTTCTTTTGTTTCCTTCACTGCTTGCTCAATCTACAGATTGAATAACATTGGGGAGAGGCTACAACCCTGTCTCACTCCCTTTCCAACCGCTGCTTCCCTTTCATGTCACTCGGCTCTTATAACTGCCATCTGGTTTCTGTACAAATTGTAAATAGCCTTTCGCTTCCTGTATTTTACCCCTGCAACATTTAGAATTTGAAAGAGAGTATTCCAGTCAACATTGTCAAAAGCTTTCTCTAAGTCTACAAATGCCAGAAACGTAGGTTTGCCTTTCCTTAATCTTTCTTCTAAGATAAGTTGTAAGGTCAGTGTTGCCTCACGTGTTCCAATATTTCTACGGAATCCAAACTGATCTTCCCCAAGGTTGGCTTCTACTAGTTTTTTCATTCGTCTGTAAAGAATTCGCGTTAGTATTTTGCAGCCGTGGCTTATTAAACTGATTGTTCGGTAATTTTCACATCTGTCAACACCTGCTTTCTTTGGGATTGGAATTATTATGTTCTTCTTGAAGTCTGAGGGTATTTCGCCTGTTTCATACATCTTGCTCACCAGATGGTAGAGTTTTGTCAGTACTGACTCTTCCGAGGCCGTCAGTAGTTCTAATGGAATGTTGTCTACTCCCGGGGCCTTGTTTCGACTCAGGTCTTTCAGTGCTCTGTCATACTCCTCACGCAGTATTGTATCTCCCATTTTGTCTTCATCTATATTCTCTTCCATTTCCAGAATATTGTCCTCAAGTACGTCGCCCTTGTATAGACGCTCTATATACTCCTTCCACCTTTCTGCTTTCCCTTCTTTGCTTAGAACTGGGTTTCCATCTGAGCTCTTGATACTCGTACAAGTGGTTCTCTTTTCTCCGAAGGTCTCTTTAATTTTCTTGTAGGCAGTATCTATCTTACCCCTAGTGAGATATGCCTCTACATCCTTACATTTGTCCTCTAGCCATACCCTGCTTAGCCATTTTGCACTTCCTGTCGATCTCATTTTTGAGACGTTTGTATTCCTTTTTGCCCGCTTCATTTACTGCATTTTTATATTTTCTCCTTTCATCAATTAAGTTCAATATTTCTTCTGTTACCCAAGGATTTCTACTAGCTCTCATCTTTTTACCTACTTGATACTCTGCTGCCTTCACTGCTTCATCCCTCAAAGCTACCCATTCTTCTTCTACTGTATTTCTTTCCCCTATTTGTGACAATTGTTCCCTTATGCTCACCCTGAAACTCTGTACAACCTCTGGTTTAAGCAGTTTGTCCACATCCCATCTCCTTAAATTCCCACCTTTTTGCAGTTTCTTCAGTTTTAATCTACAGCTCATAACCAATAGATTGTGGTCAGAGTCCACATCTGCCCCTGGAAATGTCTTACAATTTAATACCTGGTTCCTAAATCTCTGTCTTACCATTATATAATCTATCTGATACCTTCTAGTATCTCCAGGATTCTTCCATGTGTACAACTTTCTTTTATGATTCTTGAACCAAGTGTTAGCTATGATTAAGTTATGCTCTGTGCAAAATTCTACAAGGCAGCTTCCTCTCTCATTCCTTCCCCCCAATCCATATTCACCTACTATGTTTCCTTCTCTCCCTTTTCCTACTCTCGAATTCCAGTCACCCATGACTATTAAATTTTCGTCCCCCTTCACTACCTGAATAATTTCTTTTATCTCATCATATATTTCATCAATTTCTTCATCATCTGCAGAGCTAGTTGGCATATAATCTTGTAGTAGGTGTGAGCTTCGTGTCTATCTTGGCCACAATAATGCGTTCACTATGCTGTTTGTAGTAGCTTACCCGCACTCCTATTTTTTTATTCATTATTAAACCTACTCCTGCATTACCCCTATTTGATTTTGTATTTATAACCCTGTATTCAGCTGACCAAAAGTCTTGTTCCTCCTGCCATCGAACTTCACTAATTCCCACTATATCTAACTTTAACCTATCCATTTCCCTTTTTAAGTTTTCTAACCTGCTTGCCCGATTAAGGGACCTGACATTCCACGATCCGCAGAACAGCAGTTTTCTTTCTCCTGATAACGATGTCCTCTTGAGTAGTCCCCTCCCACAGATCCTAATCGGGGACTATTTTACCTCTGGAATATTTTACCCAAGAGGACACCATCATCATTTAACCATACAGTAAAGCTGCATGCCCTCGGGAAAAATCACGGCTGTAGTTTCCCCTTACTTTCAGCAGTTCGCAATACCAGCACAGCAAGGCCATTTTGGTTAGTGTTACAAGGCCAGATCAGTCAATCATCCGGACTGTTGCCCCTGCAACTACTGAAAAGGCTGCTGCCCCTCTTCAGGAACCACACGTTTGTCTGGCCTCTCAACAGATACCCCTCCGTTGTGGTTGCACATCCCACAGCCATCTGTATCGCTGAGGCACGCAAGCCTCCCCACCAACGGCCAGGTCCATGGTTCATGGGGGAATCAAGATCTGGTTGAAAGTTTATACAGCTTCTCTCAGACAGCACTTCATTATAGAAAACCGTATCATCTGCAAGAAAGCCTAATTTTACTATTAATATTGTTTGCAGGATCGTTATTGCACAACTCAAACAGCAAGGGTCCCAACACACTTCCCTGGGGCACACTGGAAGTTACGTCTACATCTGATGATGATTCTCCAGCCAAGACAACATGCTGTGTCCTCCATACCAAAAAGTTCTCAATCCAGTCACAAATTTCACTTGATACCTCATATGATCATACATTTGACAATAAACATAGGTGCAGTACTGAGTCACATGCTTCTTGGAAGCCAAGAAACACTGCATTTACCTGGTTGCTATTATCCAAAGCTTTGAGTATGTCGTCTGAGAAAAGTACAAGTTGGGTTTCACATGATCGACATTTTTGAAATCCATGCTGGTTGGCACTGAGGAGGTCACTCTGTTCAAGATACCTCATTACATTTGATCTCAGAGTATGTTCTAAGATTCTAGAACAAATCAATGTCAAGGATATTGAATAACAGTTTTGTGGATCACTTCTACTACCCTTTTTGTTGATGGGTGTGACCTGCACCTTTTTCCAAGAACTAGGCACAGTTTTTTGTTCAAAGGATCTATGAGCGATTACAGTTAGAAGAGGGGCTAACTCAGCCACAAATTCAGTATGTAATCTTGCAGGGATACCATCAGGGCCTGGAGCTTTGCTCAATTTTAATGATTTCAGCTGTTTCTCAACACCACTGACACTAATACTTATTTCATTCATCTTTTCTGTGGTACGAGGATTAAATTGGGGCAATTCTCCTGGGTTTTCCTTTGTAAAGGAGTATTTGAAAATGGAGTTAAGCATTTCAGATTTTGCTTTGCTGCCATCAATTTCAGTTCCTGTTTCATCTGCTAGGGGCTGGACACTTAACTTTGGTGCCACTAACAGCCTTTACACACAACCAGAATTTCTTTGGGTTCTGTGAAAAATCATTTGATAATATTCTTTTATGGTAGTCATGCATTGCTCTCTTGACAGAAAAATACATTTCGTTCTGCATCACTCTATCTATCTCCTTATGCTTTGTTTTACACCTATTACGCAGTAATCTCTGTTTCTTTAGCAGTTTCTTTACAGTGACTGTATACCACGGAGGTTCCGTCATTATGAACTGTTCTACTGGGTACATATCTGTTCAGTGCATGGTCAACTATTCTTTTAAACTTGAGCCAGAGTTCCTCTACGTGCTTCTGACGTGCGCTGAAAGTTTTGAGTTCCTTATTGAGATATCACAATACTAATTTTTTATGTAATTTACTCAGCATATATATGTTTCCATTTATTTCAGCTGTCCTTTGTACTTTGGTAATCATTGTTGCCACAACCTCATCATGGTCACTGATACCAGTTTTGATGCGGATGTCCTCAAAAGGTTACATCTATTTGTTGCCTTTAGATCCAATATATTTCCATCATGAGTGGGGGTTCCTAACTGCCTGTTCTATGTAATTTTCAGAGAAGGCATTTAGTAGTTTCACAGGATGCCTTATCATACCCACCACTAAGAAGACTGTACTTTTCCCAATTAGTTGTTTGGCGATTAAAGTCTCCACCGATGATTACAGCATGATTAAGGAACTTATGTACAAGTGAACTGAGGTTTTCTGTGAAGTTTTCTTATGGGCGATAAAAGAATCCAGTTGTCATTTTATAGCCACCCCTGGTACTGAGTCTTACTCTATCAAACTCACATACAGCTTCAATTTCTATCTTGGTGGATTTGAGTTTTTGTAACAAATATATCACCTCCATTTCCCATTTGCCTAACCTTTTGATATATACTTAAATTTTCCTCAAAAATCTCACTGCTATCAATTTCAGGTTTCAACCAGCTTTCTGTACCTAGTATTATGAGAGCTTCACTGATTTCAACAAGTACTTCAAACTCTGGCACTTTGTTGTGAATGCTATGACAGTTTACCATTAGGATTTTAATAGTGTCATCTGTGGGAGGTATTTCTTTTGATCTTACACTGGTTCTTCTGGGTTTACTACAGGTATCATGATCTAGATTGGAAAGAGAGTTGCCTAATCTAAAAAAAACATTGTATGCACCCCAAACACTGTCAGCTATCTGAGTAACAACCTCTGATGTGTGGTTCACACCTGACCTGTTTGGGGGATCTTACAGTTCTCAACCCTATGGCACAAGTCTAGGAAGCCACAGCCTAGCTTGTCATAGTTGTCATAGTACCTTCAAAGTCTGTGGTTCAGTCCTTCCACTCGACTCAGAATCAAAGGATCATGATCAGTTCTGGGGACAATGCTGCAAATTGTTAGCTACATTGAGACTCCACATGCAAGACTGGTCTTCTCAGCCTTCTCTGCCAGTCGCTGGAATGAACCTAGAATGACTTTGGAGCTCAGACAACAGGCATCATTTGTTCCAATGTGTGCGACAATCTGCAGTTGGTTGTACCCTGTTCCCTCAATGGCTGCTGGAATAGCCTCTTCAACATGTTGAATGAGACCTCCAGGCATACACACTAAGTGCACATGGCGTCCTCTCCTATCTCCTGGTGCCATTTCCCTGTGGGGTACCATCATTTGTCATAAGTTTGAAGTGCTGATGATTAATAGATCCCTACCCTTTTGTGTTTGCCCCCTCCTGACACCAGATGAAACAGGTTTCCCCATAACAGGTGAAGAGGGTCCCACCGGCTCAATTTCAGTATCAGTGAAAGACAGCACCTCAAACTTGTTGGTTACGGGGATTAATATACACCCTGATTCCTCCCTAGTCCCCATCCAGAAGGCCTAGATCTACCATTGACATGCCACTCACAGTCATGTGGATGGGTATTTCTTCAGAGAAGACAGGATGCACAGGAGAGGATAGTACTTGAGGTATCTCTGGTACAGGTATCACAGGTACCTGATTCTTGTGAGCTCTTCCAACAAACTGATTTGCAGCAGCTGTCAATTGCTTGATAGTAGTCAGGGCTATTTACAGCTGCTTGTAAATGCTAACCAATTCATTCTATGTTTGAGAACAGCATTCAAGCAGAGCTGTATTTTGGCTGGTCAGTGTATTACAGCACAGGGAAAAAATAACTTCATATTAAGCCTGCTGATTATCTTTTAATCTGCTAAGGTAAAAAGTTGCTAATTCCCTATAAGAATTGAAGCAGATATATGAAATCAGATTTGTATTAAGGCAACACAAAAATCTTTGCTAAAAATCACTAATTTCCTAAAATGTTTTGATATTAATTATAGTTGTCAGCATTCTTGAAAACTGAGTTAAATTATGATAAATGCAAGTAATACATGGTGTTACTCCTCTTTAAGGGAAAACTAGATTTAACAATACATTTGAAAATGCTACAGTAACTAAATCACAAACCCAGTTTTGTTATAAATTGCTCGTAGATTATGCAATGGACAATGGTAGCTTCCAAAAATTCTCAAAAATGCATTTATTTGTCTTTATATACAATGAAATTCAGTGATGATGTATACTTTGGCTGAACTGTGAACCACAAATGCTGATTTGCTATGAATTAAATTACATGTCCAAAACACTTGTACTGGTAACTTACAAAAATATAGTTTTCTAAGCATCCAACAATTCTGGAACTTACCTATTTCTCATGTAATTGTACAATATAATTAGAACAAGGATAGGCCTATAGGCCTACTGTCCTTAAAATTTTTAAAAAAGCACAATTTTGTTTATTCTTACAGCTGATGACAACAATACTAGTTTATCGCAGCAGTTTTTGCAAATGTTCAAAATTTCACAGTATATCAGAATGCAAATGGGTACTGGTACAATCAATGAAAGATTACACAGAAGAAGCGACGTGAACAGAAAAACATATGAGTATAGAACTTCAAATCGACACACGATCTTGCACAAATGATCTCTCACAAGTTGGCTTTCATATATAAATAAAAGTGCGTATTGCATGGGTTTCTCACTTAGCTGATTCTGTGCATCCTTCTACACTGGTGTGCTGAAGAATAACACTGCAGCACAAGTTCATCTTGATCAAAATCTCTAAAATGTGCAGCACCAACAAAGCATGCCTTCTGCCTGTTGCAGATAACAATGTAGGTCCGACTGGAATGCAACTGCCACATCAATAGCAATGTGGAGTGTGGGTGGGGAAGGGGGAGCGATAGCAGGGTAAGCATGACACTTGTTCCTGTACGTGCCCTATAATTCAGTATCTTCTTTCAGAATCTCTGTCTCACCATTATGTAATCCTGCTGGCATCTTCCTGTGTTCCCAGACAATTTCTAAGTATGCCTCTCCTCTTGTGATTCTTGAACAGTTTATTCACTGTTACTAACTGAAATTTACTGCATAGCTCACTTAGGCTTTCTCCTCTCTCTACAAAACCAATATTCTTCTCAATTCTTGTCTTCCGTTCCTTCCTCTACTTCCACAGTCTAGTCCCCTGTGATTATTATATTATCATCTCCCTTTACATATTATTCAGTGTCCTCATATACTTTCTCTCTCTTCTTCATTTTCTGCTTGTTACTTCTACATGTATACCTGAAATGTTACATTTATGATAGTTTTGAACTGAAGGAAGAGATTGCATTAGTCTGTATTTTATGTTTCATTTCACATTTGTAAACTGCGTATTCAAACACTAAGACACACAGTTAAGTTTACATCGCTCAGTTCACCAAAGAGTTTACAGCACTAGTGCTGCCAACCTCACTTTGACACTTAATTAAATACAATCAAGGATAACTGCAACACTTTCCCTTATTTAACTAAGATAAAAGGACGAAATGAAAAACACAAACATATGAACATGAAAGACCCAATTTTGGACATAAAAGTAACAGTCTTGGTTTTGCCAGGGGCTTTGTCAGTATATCTGCTAACTTATCCTCAGCTGAAATGTGCTGAATGCCCAACTCTTGTTCCAAAATTTTTTCTCTAATGAAAAAATACTTTATATGTTTTGTTCAGTGATGGAATTTAGGATTTTGTGTGAGTTTCACTGTTGCCTGATTGCCAACCTTAAGAACTGGAACTTCTGCTAGCTTCCTCATTCCTCTAAAAAGACTACACAGATAAATTACCTCTTTAACAGCCTCTTTGCAACTACCAACTCAGCTTCTGTTATATATGTGGCAGTCATCACCTGTTTTTGGCTGAGCCAGATGATGACTCCACCAGCATGTGTGATAACTATACCAGGTGTTGACCATCCAGTTTTGTTGTACTCCCGAAGTCCACATCACTGTAGCAATCTAACATCCCACTACACAAAATTTGGATGACAGATTACGCCTAGGTCACATGTACCCACTACATAGCGGAGTATCCACTTCAACCTCACTACATCTTCAGTTGATGCTAAGTCCGGGGTTCGAGACAGGAAGCTCACACTTTAAGCTAAGTCAGGTCGCATTCAAGGCATCAGATACATCAGTGCTCCAACTGCTTGTCGATAGGGAAAGTTGCACTTCTCTGCATTCTTCCTTTCTGTCTGTAATGTATCTGGTTCCTTCACAATTGGTGTTGAGACTGGTTTGCAGTCCTGAAAATCGAAACACTTAAAGATCTTCTTTGCACAGGCTTCTTGATTTATCTAGGTTGCATCATCATCAAAGCACTTTATTTCAAGTCCAAGGAAATATGATGTTGGTTTCACAGTGATCTCGAATTCAGCCTTCAATTCATCAACAAACTTCTTGGCATTCTGCTGATCACTTGCCATAACTAACCCATCATCAACATAAAGGGCAATGAATAGTTTCTCTGATATGTAGTCCAGGATTTGCATCACTTGCCTTGAAACCTGCAGACAAAAGACAAGCTTCAAAACATTTACTCCAACATCTTGGGGCTTGCTTAAACCCATAAAGACTTCTCTTTTATTTGCATACTTTCTCTGTACCATCAGTGTACCCTTCTGGCTGTTGCAAATATATTACTTCTTCTAATTCTCTAAATAAGAATGCCACAGATGCATTAAGTTGTATGAGATGCATCATTTCAGCTGCAGCAACACTTACATTGAACGAACTGTGTCAGCTTAGCTACAGGACTGAATGTTTTACAGTAATCTACACCGTATAATTGATTAAAACCTCTGATAACAAGCCTTACTTTATATTTCTCAATACTTCCATCAGGATTAGTCTTCACACGAAAAGCCCACTTACATGGTATAACTCTTGCACCTTCTGGTAGAGTAGTCAGTTCCCATGCTTGATAGTCTTGTAATGACTTAATTTCATTTCTTGTAGACTCCTTCCAGTGAAAACTTTACATATTGTTTACAGCATCTTCATATGATGCTGGTTCTTCATTTGTTTGATTTATCATCTCTTCAGTGATCATCACAAAGTCTTTCAGCTATGAGGGTTTCAATAATTTTGAGAAGTTTTGCAGTTGATGACGACACTGAGCAAGGAGTTCCTCTTCTCTGGTATCAGCACTCTCCTTTTCAGCCTCTGATTCCTCAGACTCTTCTTTACTGGGACTTGCTTCATCTTCTTCTTGGACTGTGTAACTTTCCCTGATTGTTTGCTTGATGTCCTCCATTGTCGACCCACCATGTTGCTGAATCTTTTACAACTGAATAGGCCTCTTCACATACAGGCATCAACACAGTAATAGCAGATGCACAATCTTCCTGGCTTTTATTTCTATTTTTCTTTGGTTTTCCACCAGAAATCCACTTTTTGCAGTCCTTCACCCAGTGGCCCTTTCAGTTACAGTAATTGCAAGTGTCACCTCTTCTTGATTCACTCTTAACAAACTTGCCTTTGCCATCTGGGTTTTGTTTGCATACATTTACCATTAATGCATCCTTTGGTGTTCTGTCACCATTGGTATTCTTCATGAAATTTCTTTCAAACATACATAAGTGTATTGTTAATTTGTCAAATGTTCTCTTCTCATCCTGCATTAACAACATACAACTTGACTGAAAGTTTTCAAATTCACATGATAAAATATGCATGGTCATGCAAACTAGCATTAAGTCTGGTAAAACAGTTTCATTTCTAGCTTTGGTACTCTGTTTAACTTATTCCATAAACTTTTCAGTTTTGCTGCATGAGTAGAAGAGAGATGTCTGTGCAGACTGTGAACAACTGATCCTTGGTTGAAGATTCAAACTGCTGTTTTAAGGGGAGCCGGAGGTGCCTATGCTGCCCATGTTAAAATCACTAAGTTTGAGGAACATTTATGAATAAACTACCAAATAGAAAAATCTGAATTTTTTTTTACATATAGAGTGGTTTAGTATTGCAATTATGACAGAGGGATTTTGGAGTATCTTTTCTAGTTTCCTTCCAATTATTTTTTTTATTAATGACCCAAATTTTTTTACAAATAATTGCTTTATAATTAAACTGAAATGAAACTACTGAACATATTGCCAAATGGCTGTGTTACAATGTAAGTTTGACCACTAGGAGTGCTGTATAAAAATTTCATCTCTCTAGCTTGAGTGGATTTTGAGAAAATGTTCCTTATATTCGAAAAATTCTAATTTACGGGAAATGGCTATCAAAGTTTCTCAATACATTCCTGCACTATAGGATGGATTATCAGGGTCTTCTTCTTCATCCTCCAAAAGCTTCCTCTTCTGTCTTCTTTTCTGGCCTGTTGTTCCATCATACTTCATATGCCTTTCTCTTCTTTCTGCTCCTCTTATCTTTTCCCTCTCAATATTTCTTAGTGCTCGTACAGTGTTCACCCCAGCTGTAAATCCTAATGCCTTCAGAACTTCACACTTCACACTGTTCCCTTGGTTGTAGGTTGCTATTGCATCTTAAATGCCAAAGTGCAGTGTTTTTATGCTTACAAACACCCTTTTAGGAATCACTTTCCAAATCAAATTGTTTACGCTCTCATTAGGATTCTGCGTCTTTCTGTGTAGACATTTGTGTAACAATTCTGGCTGTGCTAAGTCATGAAAAATTGGTTTTATTGCATTTATCACAGCTGCTGGCAAACCATGTTTGTGATCATAGTCCTTTTTTGCATTATATTTGCACCAGGAATCTTTTGTGCACAGGCTGTGTTGAGGGTATTCATTGGAAGAGGCAGTATGAAGGAACAATGCCCACACTGCTTTTCGCATGTCACTAACATTGCTAGTATTTTGCCTTATAGCATACCCATAGTATCTCTGTAGACGTTCAATCACCTCATCAGTAAGCCTGCCTCTCCCTCCTATTGTCTTTCCATCACTGAGCTTACTTGAACCCAAAGTTTGTTTGAGCCTTCGAAGCCGTGCACCCATACGCTTTTGCACATGCCCAGTGCATTCCAACTTTTCAACTACAAATTCATTTCCATATGGTTTCAGTTCCTCTATAGTCTTGAAACCTTTTGAGTCACCATCCCCAAGGTAGTATTTGTACCTAACATTGTATCTGGGAACTGAACGTTCAAAAATTTGTTTCACTCCATCCACTTCCATTGCTCAACTTGATCCACTAAAATTTGCCTCACAGGTTCCACTGTGCTCTCCTTTGATTTTATTTTTGCACCTACAATGTTTTGATAATATTGCAACATCTATCACTTTTGCAATCACCACAAGTAGCAGTTACAACCCCATTCAGGGATTTATGACCCCTCTTTTGCCAGGAACCATCTAATGCCACTACCAAATCCCTGGAACCACCGTTCATTTCTACAGATTCCTCCACTGCTTCCTTCATGGTTTTCAAAGCCACATCTTCAACAGAGGATCCTACCAGTTCACAGTAGTACCCAAATTTGCTTGGAGGCGATGGCAAGTTCATAATACCACAAAACAGTTTACCAGCAGCAGACCCTTTTCCAATGGATCGAAGACCATACACAAGTCGAACATTCACATCAAACACTCTAGATCGTCCATTTTCACCAAAGAGACTGTCATGTGAATTGTAGAAAGTCACTTGATACTTGCAACATGCACAGATTATCTTCATCTCACAAGCTAAACCAAAGTGCTTTGTTATCTTTGGTCCCATTCCTACACATGAACACATTTTGCACAGAACACTTTCTTTCAGCACAGAAGATAATAATCCAATATTCAGTACTTCATTGATATCATCACTGTCACTAACATATTCACGAAATCTGTCACTTCCTCCAGTCAGCTTCTTGCTAGATGATGTCACAGGGCTATGGCCGGCCATGTGTTGCTTAGCAGAAGAACACACTGTTTCAGTAATTGTAGTATCGCAACTTGGTATTAGTGTTAATTTTCTTTTCCCTATGTTCTTCCTCTTCTTATATACATGGTTACTAAAACATGGCATCATAACCAGAACAATGCTTTACACAAGAAGTATAATACTACCAACAACAGGCACAACACTGAACTAATTCGAAACGGTAAACAGCAAAGAGACGATGTTCCATGCTCTTAGTGCTTCATTTGTCACAGTAAACAATGTAGCCAACCCTTGCACACTTGCTGTATGCATAACATAAGGCGCTGTATGCGTAACAGGCTGAGAAAATCCAAAGCAGTTCGCCAGGAAGTCACGAGAGGGTGTTAGATGCATTCAGCGGCCGCCCATTTCCTCTGCAGGTGTGGGGGAAAATGGCAATAACTCCACTTCTAGGGCGAGTAGAACAATAATTCAAAGTTTACATTAAAGAGGAATGTTCCAATTAATTTTCGGCAGCAAAAAAAAGGCAGCCCATGTATAACTGGCAGTTTCCTTGTACATAACTTTTGATACACTTCATCACTAATTGCACTAGTTGTCATGAGCTTTGAATAGCTGTTTACCTTTCAATACAATTCAGATTGTTCTTTGTGCTTTCTAACTTCTCTGACTGTTGTGCCATCTTCCAGAAGTTTGGGCTTCACTAATTTCTTATCAATGGCCTCCAATGCACCTTCTTGGTAATCCAGCAAGTCTCTTATTTTCCTTTTCGAAATTGGCCAATCCACTACAACAGTTAGTGGTTTAATATTTTTTGACATGTCCATTTCTGCAGAATTTTATCTCAGAATATTCTGTGCGGCCTAAAAGTTACTTCTGAATGTAGATATTTTAATCTAAAACCTAGCTGTTGATGTTTCTAACCTCAAAAGTCAGCTGCCTGTACATTACTCAAATCTCAGTTGATGAAACTTTAGCCTCCAATTCTAACTACTGCATTTGCTGGGGGCAAAAAAATCACTCTTTTTAATGCATACCTGCACTAACAATGTTCACAGGAAGATTTCACAACACAGTTTTCACTCAAAGCAGGTGTTGTATTATTTTCAATGACTTTTTGTCACTGTTTTGAATTGTTGATTAACTTGAGGCACTTAAATGAAATTGGGCCCATAACCTGTTCCATTTATAATAGTTTTAGGCTGAAAGAAGAGATTGCACTCATCCATATTTTATTTCACATTTATAAATCATGTGTTCAAACATGAAGACACACAGTAAAGTTTACATCACTCATTTCACTAAAGGGTTTATAGCATTAGTGCTGCCAACCTTACTTTCACAATTAAATCCAAACATAGGTAACTGCAAATGAATTACTGTCATTGGTGTTGGTTTGCTGTCCATTTTGATGAGAACAACCCTATCACTCAACTGTTCACAGTAACTCACTCTCCACCCTACCTTACTATTCATAATGAATCCTACTCCTGTTACATCATTTCCCACTGATGCTAGTATCACCCTATGTTTGTCTAACCAGAAATTCTTATTTTATTTTCATTTCACTTCACTTCACTGAACCCCCACTACATCTACAGTGAGCCTTTGAATTTCCCTCTTCAGATTCCTAAATTCCTTAGCACATTCGAACTTCTGGTATTCCATGCTCTGGCTCACAGAATGTTACACTTTTGTTGTTTATTCAGTCTTTTTCTCATGGTTACCTTCCCATTGGAAGTTCCTCCTGCAGACCGAAACAAGGGATTAATGGGAGAGATCATGATATTCTTTAATTACAGGTGACAAGTACTGTGGATGATGCACATTACCTGTGTTTAACGCAGTGGTTTACATTGCCGTCCACATCTTTGTGCTGTTGATCATTACTGATTCCTCCACCTTTTAGCAGCAGTTTTCCACCCCAAGGGCCATGAGGTTGTCCTGAACCTCTGGCCAATGCTCCAGCCTCTGTGACAAGGCCACTGGCACAATGATGGTGATTCCCTATGTGAGAAGTCTTCAGCCACTATCACTGCTGATTTTTACTCAGAATTTTAGCAACAGCTGGGATTGACTCCAAGATCTAGGACATTTTGATCATTAATCATATGTGCTAACCCTAGGTGACAGGTACATATGACCAGACATTCTTTGGCTTTTATGAGAGATCTTTCAATAAGATTCTGCTACAGTAGCCATTCAAGGTTTCTCACATTGCCCTTCTACCTCTCCAGTGTTTGGTCAACTATTTTTCTAAAGTTGAGCTACAGTTACTCTAAATTTTTCATGCCCAGATTAAAAGTTTCAAGTTTTTCCATGAGAAATTGCTGTCTCTGTACCTAGTTTACTGAACATGAAAATCTTTCTACTTCCTTTAGTTGCCTTTTATACCAAGGCAATCACTGTTCCTACAACTGTCTTATGGTCACTGACGCTATCTTGAAAGAGGTCATATCTTGATGTTGCTATTACATTGAACACATTTCTGTCATGACTGGGCTCCTTTTCTAAGTAGTCTTCAGAAACAGTGTTTAGGTTTTTTAGGGATCTTTTGTCATGTCCATCACTTACAAAACTGCAAGTATCCCATTTGATTGTTGTAGGATTTAGGTCTCCTCCAAATATGACAGTGTGATTGGGGAACTTATGTTCTAGTGAACTGAGGTTTCTTCTAAAGTTTAGAGTTATATCTGCAGGTGAGTCTGGTGGTTGATAGAAGGACCCAATTATAGCTCTATGTCCAGTCTTGATTAAGACTTGTGCAAATAATCTCACAAGTAGTATCAGTTTCTGTCTTCGTGACTTTGAGTAACTGTGACAAATACACCACCTCCATATTCTATTAGCCCTTTCTTTAATATACACCTACATTTACCCCAAAAAAATCTCACTGCTGTCAGTTTCAGGCTTTAGCTCATATTATGTGAGATCTGCTACTTTTTAGGAGTGCTTCAAACTCTGTAACTCTGTTAACACTTCAGCAGTTGATTAGTGGCATTTTAACAGTCTCATCTGTTGGGCCATTCTCTATTACACTAATACTTTTGGGTCTCATACAGCTTTTATTATGTAGACTGGGCAGAGAATCACCTAATCAACAAAATCCTAGTGTACACCCCACACATATTTGGCTGTGTTGGTAGCTGCCTCTGATGTGTAGCACACCCTCGACCCTGTAGTTGACAATCCTATGGTGCCAGTCTAGGAAGTCACAGCCTAGTTTGTCACAGAACCTTCTTAGTCTCTGGTTCAAGCATTCAGCTCAAATGAGAACCACAGATTGTTAGCTTTGTTGAAAGTTCACCGGCATACCTTCTCCGACAGTTACTGGAATAACTGAAGAATGACATCAAAGTCCATATGACAGTAGGTATTGTTTGTTCCAGTGAGTACAACAATCTGCAGGTGATTACACAATGTTCCCTTAGCATTGCAGAAACAGTCACTTTAACATGCCTCCAGGCGTAAAAACTGACTGCACAAGGTAATTCTTCCCCTCCTTTGGTGCCATTTTCCTAATGGGTCCTATTATTCACCATATATTTGAACCACTGACAATTAACAGACTCCATAATTTTGTACTTATTTATTTTGGACTCTGGATACAGCAGGATTCCCAATGGGTGAAGTGTGATGCATTGGCACAGATATTAGGTCATGGAGAGGTTGCTCCTTTGTAGCTGGTTCTTGGGGGTGGTGGGAGGATTGGGGTATGTGGGAATATGACACAGGAAATCTGTTTGCAGGCTAGATGTAGATGTTAGACCTTCAACACACTGAGCAAGGGAGTTCTTGTCACTGCCAATACACTGTCCTTCAGTAGCCAGGCTGCATGAAAGGGACTTTTTGGTGTGGAAGAAATGGCAGTGGTTGAAATGCAGGTACTGTTCATGGTTGATGGGTTTAATGTGGGCAGACATGTGGACGGACTCATGAGAGAGGAGCAGGTCAAGATCCAGGAAGGTTGCATGCTCAGTTGAAAAGGACCAGGTGAAGTGGATCGGAGAGAAGGTGTTGAGCTTGTGGAAGAATGAGTCAAGATCATCAATCTGGACAGGTACCTTGATGATTTCTTCATGATCAGGACTATTTATGAAGGCTGATCTTTTGTTTCTGAAGCTTACCTGGTTTTCTTATAGTAACCTCTCATTTTTTATTGTATTCTTGTAATTACTATTCCAGTAAACCTTTTACAAAAGGGGAATGACAGAACAATAATTGGATTCATCTTACATTTATCAAGTTTTACATTGTATAGTCTGATGGTAATACTCAAATGAAAATCTGATAGAAACTGTTATGTTTCATAGATTTTGGACACAAGATCAACCCCTACCGCTTTTAACAACATCTGTTGTACATTATTGATTCATGTTAATTTATACAGGTCAGATCATGAAGTGCCCTCTCAAAGTCTGATCATAGAGGGTCACATACACTATTTCTCTACCATCAACCATCTCCTCTTGAGTCACATATTAAAATATTTATTTCACACTCCTACAACATTCTGTTTAATTTGCTTGTAAGCAGTACCGAATTTTCTTACACTGCTCTTGAAGTCTGTTTATTAATTTATGCCCCTGCTTCATTCTGTTTTGGACATCCCTTTAATTTCATTCTATCATATAATTCTGACTTTTCACTTCACATATTACATTCTTGCATTTTTTTAATGATGATCCCCTTACATGAATCATGGAACTTAAACAGCAGGTTGGCTTGCATGCCTCAATGATACAGATATCTGTGCCAGACAAATGTGGCTCTTGAAGAGGAATATTAGCCTTTTCAGTAGCTGGAGGGGCAACAGTCTGGACAAGTGACTGATATGGCCTTGTAACAGTAGCCAAAACGGCCTTGCTGTTCTGGTACTGCAAGTGGCTGAAAACAAGGGAAACTAAGGCCACTATTTTTCCACAAGGGCATGCAGCACTACTATATGGCCTAACAAAGATGGAATCCTCTTGTACAAAATATTCCACAGATAAAGTAATTCACTATTCATATCACCAGGCTGTGATTACTCTCAAGGATGTTTTATCAGGAGAAACAAAAGTGGTATTCTCTGAGTTGGAGCATGGAATGTTAGAGCCCCTAATCGGGTTGGTAGAGTGGTTAGAGAATTTTAAAAAAGGAAATGGATAGGTTGAAGTTAGATATAATCGAAGTTAAGGAAGAACAAGACTTCTGGTCAGCTCAGTACATAATGATCAATCAGCATACACTGAGATGACAAAAGTAATGAGATACTTCCCAATATGTTGGACCAGACCTCCTTTTTTGCAGCTTAGTGCAGCAACTTGTTGTGGCATGGACTCAACAAGTAACTGGAAGTCCCCTGCAGAAATATTGAGCCTTGTTGCCTCCAAAGCTTTCCATAATTGCAAAAGTACTGCTGCTGCAGGATTTTGTGCACAAACTGACCACTTGATTATGTCCCATAAATGTTTGATGGGATTCATGTCAAGTGATCTAGTTGGCCAAACCATTTGCTCAAATTGCTCATTGTTCTTCAAACCAGTCTTGAATAACTGCGGCCAGTGACATGGTGCATTGTCACCAATAAAAATTCCATCTTTGTTTGGTAACATGAAGTCCATGAATGGTTGCAAATTGTCTCCAAGCAACCAAACATAATCGTTTCCAGTCAATGACTGGTTCAGTTGGACCAGAGGACTCAGTCCATTCCATGTAAACTCAGCTCTCACCATTACGAAGCCACCACCAGCTTGCACAGTGCCTTGTTGACAAGGCTCCATTGGGTCTGCACAACACTTTAACCCTACCATCAGCTCATACCAACTAAAATCAAGACACTTCTGGCCAGGCCATGGTTTCTCAGTCATCTAGGGTCCAACCAATATGGACACAAGCCCAGGATAGACACTGCAAGCGATGTCATGTTGTTAGCAAAGGCACTTGCATCAATTATCTGCTGCCATAGCCCATTAATGCCAAATTTTGCCACAATGTCATAATGAGTACATTTATCATACGTCCCACATTGATCTCCATGGTTATTTCACACAGTGTTGCTTACAACTGTGCAAACACTGCTGCTCTCAGACATGAAGTGAAGGCTGTCAGCCACTGCATTGTCTGTGGTGAGAGGTAATGCCTGAAATTTGGCATTCTTGGCATACTCTTGACACTGCGGATCACAGAATATTGAATTCCCTAAGGATTTCCAAAATGGAATGCATCTAGTGCCAGCTACCATTCTGTGTTCAAAGTCTGTTAATTCCCGTTGTGCTTGTGTGATCATATTGGAATCCTCTTCACATGAATCCTTTAGTACAAACTGCCAAGGAACTGCCCGTTTATTCTTTGTATAAGTAACACTACTGCCATGTGCTATCACTGTCTCATGACTTTTGTAACCTCAGTATAACTCTATAAAAAATAAGAATGTAAGGTATGTGAATAAGCTGCAGTAAAGTCAGTGCATTATTCTAGCCAAGATATACACAAAGCCAACATCTGCAGAAGTAGTACAAGTTCATATGACAACTAGTTTCATTGCCATGGAGCCAGGAGGGGAGCAGATAACTGGGCCAAGATAGCTGTGTACTTCATTAATGCTGTGTGCAATACATTGCATGTACACACTATTAGTCTGAAGTAGTACTGTTAAATATTTATCAATCTTTTTCATGCTTAGTATACCAAATTCTATGGATAACACAACCATGCTGTTAAACTTTCAAATCAATAACTTCAATACTTTTGGAGATATAAATTTTTACATAAAACATACAATAACCATGCAAGCATCGTGAAACTGAGTTAGGTCTGTAATGTATTCATCTATAGTATCAACTGAAACTAGAACCGTGTGGATAGATTCATATAATCCATTTTTCTGGAATTTTCTTTAGGTCCATTGCCACAGATTTCTGATCTAATTGAAAGTAGTTGGAAAATTATTATTTCATCATATTTTCATTGCGTGTGGTTTTGGAAAGACTGTGAGGACATATGTACAGAGAGAATGCGATGTTTTATTAAAGCTATGTAAATGTAACTGTTAGAGAGTTGTTGTGTAATAGGGGAATTTGTGACGTATGTCGGAGTGAGCTTGATTTTGTAAAGGGCAGCCAGGAGGAGTGTCTAGTACTAAATTTATTAGTAATTTATTTTGTGAAAAGGAATCACATTTTGTTGAACTATATAGGTCAAGGGAAATGACCGATTCCTGTGGATTTTTTTTTCGTTTTTTTCTTTTTTTCGTCGCTTTGTGTGGTTTGGGATCATGGTGTACATTTTTTTATCTTTATATTTAGCTTGTCCTCACCCTAAAACCCCAGATTTCTCGCAGTTGTCCCGTAATTTTTTTTTTTTTTTTTTTTTTTTTTTTTTTTTTTTTTTTTTTTTTAGGGCGATGTCATTGTCGTATTCATATGTATTTTAGTGTAGTGTTTGCTCTCGTGTTCATGTAGTGACATCATAGGTGCCATATTGGAGACAATGAGAATGGTCATTTCCACCATATTGACGATGTAATGGGTCAAAGCAGACTGGTGGAATCGGACGCTTCTGTAATCTCGATTCTCATGTAGTTGATGAAAAGTGACTACAGTGTTGAGTATTTTGAGAAGGTTTGAGCTTTGTGAGTGATTTATTTCAGGAGAATTTGTATGTGAACGTTTCAAGTCATGCATAAACTCCTCGTAGTGTGTTCCGTGCAAATAACAAAACATGGTGAGCAGATCTATACTAGGAGACTACTGAATGACTGACTGAGTTAATTCACAAATAGTCATGGGTCAGTGACTATTTAGGATGTTTAAAATATCAGGTCAGACTAAATATCTTCTGGCCGCTTACTGCTGTCAGTAATATTGCATAATTTGTGTCAGAAAATTAAATAAGAACTTGACGCCCATTTCTTCATTTTAGAGATAATAAACCAACTAAAAGGAAATTTTAGAATTTTTTTTCAAACAGATCGTGGACGAATCCCGAACACTTGATAGTTTAACTAACTTTCAGTTACTGCCCATGGACTTGAGTTATGTGGCCTTTGCATGGTATGTATTCAGCTGAATTTTCATCAACACTGCTTTTCTAGAATGAAATTTTCACTCTGCAGCAGAGTGTGTGCTGATATGAAGCTTCCTGGCAGACTAAACCTGTGTGCAGGGCCGAGACTCAAGCTCAGGACCTTTGCTACTAGCAGGCAAGTGCTCTACTAACTGAGCTACCCAAACACGACTCACAAACCATCCTCCTAGCTTTACTTTGGCCAGTACCTCACCTCCTACCTTCCAAACTTCACAGAAGCTCTCCTGCAAAACTTGCAGAACCAGCACTCCTAGAAGACAGGATATTATCTTGCAAAACTTGCAGAACTAGCACTCCTGGAAGAAAGTTTTAATCTGCCAGGAAGTTTCAACACTGCTTTTGTCAGGTAAACCAGTATCTACCATCACAGAGTGAAGGGACAGACAATCTGAAGCCCATCCAGATAGGTGAACAGATTGTTTAAAGGATAGTGAGAGAGCAACCCGCCCCACCACAGGGTGGCTGGAATCCAACAATAGTAAAAGAAAGAGAAGGTAAAATAGTATGAGAACATGGACTGAGAAAGAAAGAGGAAGCAGCCTGATAGAATGTTGGAGCATAATTTAATCTTCACTAACACTTGGTTTAAGTATCATGGAAAAAAGTTGTATACCTGGAAGGGACTTGGAGCCACTGGAATGTTTGAGATTGATTATATAATAGTAAGACAGAGATTTCAAAACCAGATTTTTAACTGTAAGATATGTCCAGGGGCAGGTGTGGACTATGGATATAGTTTATTGGTTATGAAATGCAGATTAAAACTGAAGAAATTGCAAAATGGCAGGAATTGAAGGAGATGAGATGTGGATAAATTGAATAAAATGGGGATAGTTGAGATATAACAATGAAAGGAATCAATTTTTGACAATATAATGTAACTGTATTGATACGAAAAAAAAAAAAAATCCACTCACCTAGCAGCAGCAGGAAAGACTTTCTTTCTCATTCCATCCAAAAAGTCTCCCCCAACCTGGGTTTCTGGGTGACTTTTCTGTACTCTAGCTCTTTTCCTAAACCTCTCCAATCCTCTTCCTTCACCCCTCTTCCTTCCCCTTCAGCCCCATCTGCTGGAAGAAGGCTCCTCTGGCTCTGAAAGGTTGCATACATAAAATCTCTTTTTATATGTATGTTCTCCTGCCACTGCTTGGTGAATAGAGATTGTTGAGAGTTTGATAAGAAGTATTAGGCCACAACTGACTGAAACGGGGGTAAGGTACACAATAAAAACCACGAGAGATGAACAAGGTAAGTCTGCAGAGGAACAAAAAGGGCAAAAAGACGTAGACCAGTAGCAGTCCCTGGATAATGTAGGAGACACTGAATCTAACTGATGAAAGGAGAAGACATGAAAATGTCACAAAATAAGCATGCAAAAGGGAATACAGTCATCTAAAAAATGAGATGGACAGGAAGTACAAAATTGCAAAGTAGGGATAGCTAGATGTGAAATGCAAGCATGTAGAGGCATACGTAACAGTGGAAAAATAAATGCCACCAACAGGAATGAGACCTTTGGAGAAAAGAGAATCAGCTGTGTGAATGTCAAGAGCTCAGGTGCAAGCCAGTACTAAGTGAAGAAAGGAAAGGAGAAAGCAGTATGTAAAATGATTAGACAAGGGTAGTTAACTTCACAGTAATATTATACAAAAGGAAGAGGAAGTAGATGAAAATGGGTTGGGAGAGATGATATTGTGAGAAGAATTTGACAGAGCACTAATACACATGAGCCGACACCTGAACCCCTGAGTAGACGATATTCCCTTGGGGGAGCCAGGCATGACAAAACTATCCCACTTGATGTGCTAGATATATGACTCAGGTGAAATACTTCAGATGTCATTAAGAATGTAATAAATCCATACCCTAAGAAGGCAGATGCTAAAAGGTGTGAATATTACTGAACTATCAATTTGATAGGTCATGCTTACAAAGTACTGACACAAATGATTTAAAGACTGGAGAAACTGGTAGAAGCCGACCTTATGGGAAGATCAGTTTGGGTTCAAAGAAATGTAGGAATATGTGAGGCAATACTGACCCAAAAATGTATCCTAGAAGATAGGTTAGAGAAAGACACATTGACATTTATAGTGTTTGCAGATTTAAGGAAAGCTTTTGACAGTGTTGTCTGGAATACACTTTTTGAAATTCCAAAGTTATTGAGGATAAAATATAGGAAGCAAAATATTATTTACAAATTGTATAGAAATCAGACTCCAGTTATAAGAATTGAAGGGTGTGAAAGGGAAGCAGTGGTTGAGAAGGAAGTGAGACAGGGCTGTAGCCTATTCACAATGTTATACAATGTGTGCATTGTGCAGGTAGTAAAGCAAGCAAAGGAGAACTTTGGAGACGGATGATTAAAGTTCAGACATAAGAAATAAAAGCTTTGATGTTTGCTGGTGACCTTGTAATTCTGTCAGCGATGTAAAAGGACTTGGAAGATAATGTCCTGAAAAGAGATAATAGGTATTTATCATTTGGATTTGAAGCTCCTTGTGTTTACTGTGTTTGCAGTTAAAATTGTAGGATGAACACCAACAAAAATGAAAAGAAAGGCAATGGAATGTAATCAAATTAAATCAGGTGATGCTGAGGGAATTGGATTAGGAAATAAAACACTAACAATAGTACTATTTGGGCAGCAAAATAACTGGTGCTGACCTAAGCAGAAATTTGATTTGATTTGGTTACTTTGAATACTTAAAATATCAGAATGTATGGAAGTACACATTTTTATCCCCTTGCTCCAAACCAATACTGAAATTTACATGTTGTCATTATCATTTAAATTAAAATACAAAATATTTATCTCCATCACATATGTAAGTTAAAGTGACTACTTAATAGATATATCTAAAAACAAAGATGATGTGACTTACCAAACGAAAGCGCTGGCAGGTCAATAGACACACAAACAAACACAAACATACACACAAAATTCAAGCTTTCGCAACCAACGGTTGCTTCATCAGAAAAGAGGGAAGGAGAGGTTTTAATAGTGTAGAATAAAAAGTAGCATACATTTTAACCTGTGATATAAATAAATTTACATTTCATCACTATAATTTATGATACACGTACACAATTTTGTCGTCATGACATTAGTAAAGGTTTTCTTTCTTCTATTTTTATTCACTAGGGTGCCTTATTGCTCTAGAAATTCATTCATTTTATAATGAGTTTGTTCTCTGAGGAACATTTTTAGTTTCATTTTGAATACCTGTATGTTATCAATTTACTTTTTTATACTGATGGGAAGCTTGTTATATACTTTTATTCCTGACTCAGTTACTCCCCTATGGACTTTTGTCAAAGTTGCAGAGCCTTGGTAGAAAATTTTCCCCTGTCTTGTGCTATGCTTGTGAGTGTCACTGTTTTTCTGGAACAATTCCTTGTTGTTGGCTACAGAAATCAGTGATTATCTAAAAACAAAGATGATGTGACTTACCAAACGAAAGCGCTGGCAGGTCAATAGACACACAAACAAACACAATCATACACACAAAATTCTAGCTTTCGCAACCAACGGTTGCTTCATCAGGAAAGAGGGAAGGAGAGGGAAAGACGAAAGGATGTGGGTTTTAAGGGAGAGGGTAAGGAGTCATTCCAATCCCGGGAATGGAAAGACTTACCTTAGGGGGAAAAAAGGACAGGTATACACTCGCGCACACACGCCCATATCCAACCACACGTACACAGACACAAGCAGACATTTGTAAAGGCAAAGAGATTTGGCAGAGGTGTCAGTCGAGGCAGAAGTGCAGAGGCAAAGATGTTCATTACAGGTGAGGTATGAGTGGCGGCAACTTGAAATTAGCGAAGGTTGAGGCCTGGCAGATAATGAGAAGAGAGGATATACTGAAGGGCAAGTTCCCATCTCCGGAGTTCTGACAGGTTGGTGTTAGTGGGAAGTATCCAGATAACCCGGACGGTGTAACACTGTGCCAAGATGTCTGGCCGTGCACCAAGGCATGTTTAGCCACAGGGTGATCCTCATTACCAACAAACACTGTCTGCCTGTGTCCATTCATGCGAATGGACAGTTTGTTGCTGGTCATTCCCACATAGAAAGCTTCACAGTGTAGGCAGGTCAGTTGGTAAATCACGTGGGTGCTTTCACACGTGGCTCTGCCTTTGATCGTGTACACCTTCCGGGTTACAGGACTGGAGTAGGTGGTGGTGGGAGGGTGCATGGGACAGGTTTTACACCGGGGGCAGTTACAAGGGTAGGAGCCAGAGGGTAGGGAAGGTGGTTTGGGGATTTCATAGGGATGAACTAAGAGGTTACGAAGGTTAGGTGGACGGCGGAAAGACACTCTTGGTGGAGTGGGCAGGATTTCATGAAGGATGGATCTCATATGAAATGTATATATATTGTGGATGGATATGTGTGTGTGTGTGTGTGCGAGTGTATACCCATCCTTTTTTCCCCCCTAAGGTAAGTCTTTCCGCTCCCGGGATTGGAATGACTCCTTACCCTCTCCCTTAAAACCCATATCCTTTCGTCTCTCCCTCTCCTTCCCTCTTTCCTGACGAAGCAACCGTTGGTTGTGAAAGCTAGAATTTTGTGTGTATGTTTGTGTTTTTTTGTGTGTCTATCGACCTGCCAGCACTTTCGTTTGGTAAGTCACATCATCTTTGTTTTTAGATATATTTTTCCCACGTGGAATGTTTCCCTCTATTATATTCATATCATTAATTTGAACCCAACAATTACGTTTGTTATTGTCACTGTTGCCTTTCGAATTTTTTTTCTGATGTCTTATTTTCTCTTTCTATTTTTGCCAGTAGTTTCACTTTGTATTCACCTTCTCCTTTTTACCGTAATCTACTATACAATTTTATCCCGCCTATATATACTCAATAATACGTAACCCACTTCCAAACCATAACAAAAAAAAAAAAAAAAATGTTGCCGCTTTAAACACTACCGCTGCTATAAAATCCGCCGTTTCTAGTCCACAAACAGTTCCTTTCACCTATTAAACAACCATTTCAGCTAGTTCTAATAACTTTCGCTTTATTTCCATTTCCGTTTTTCCCACATCACTGATAATTTTTAGCCGCTTCCCACAGGTTTTAACGTCATTATTTCTTCGTCAGGCAATTGTTAGCCTCATTTTCATAATCTGCCACCACAAAACCACTCCTTTTAATACATTACACGCAGTTTTTTCGAAATTTTCCCGAATTTCTCCGTCCTTTAACGTGTTTTGGCGGCAACACAACGACCTAACCTTTGTGCACATCATTGTCTACCAACCCAAGTCCAACATAGCCCAGCTGTAACCAACACCTTTTCGCCTTTAAAAAAAAAAAAGTCTGCTTGTGTCTTTATATGTGTGGATGGATATGTGTGTGTGTGTGCGCGAGTGTATACCCGTCCTTTTTTCCCCCTAAGGTAAGTCTTTCCGCTCCCGGGATTGGAATGACTCCTTACCCTCCCCCTTAAAACCCACATCCTTTCGTCTTTCCCTCTCCTTCCCTCTTTCCTGGACGAAGCAGCCGTTGGTTGCGAAAGCTAGAATTTTGTGTGTATGTTTGTGTTTGTTTGTGTGTCTATCGACCACCTGCCAGCACTTTCGTTTGGTAAGTCACATCATCTTTGTTTTTAGAAATATTTTTCCCACGTGGAATGTTTCCCTCTATTATACACTCCTGGAAATGGAAAAAAAGAACACATTGACACTGGTGTGTCAGACCCACCATACTTGCTCCGGACACTGCGAGAGGGCTGCACAAGCAATGATCACACGCACGGCACAGCGGACACACCAGGAACCGCGGTGTTGGCCGTCGAATGGCGCTAGCTGCGCAGCATTTGTGCACCGCCGCCGTCAGTGTCAGCCAGTTTGCCGTGGCATACGGAGCTCCATCGCAGTCTTTAACACTGGTAGCATGCCCCGACAGCGTGGACGTGAACCGTATGTGCAGTTGACGGACTTTGAGCGAGGGCGTATAGTGGGCATGCGGGAGGCCGGGTGGACGTACCGCCGAATTGCTCAACACGTGGGGCATGAGGTCTCCACAGTACATCGATGTTGTCGCCAGTGGTCGGCGGAAGGTGCACGTGCCCGTCGACCTGGGACCGGACCGCAGCGACGCACGGATGCACGCCAAGACCGTAGGATCCTACGCAGTGCCGTAGGGGACCGCACCGCCACTTCCCAGCAAATTAGGGACACTGTTGCTCCTGGGGTATCGGCGAGGACCATTCGCAACCATCTCCATGAAGCTGGGCTACGGTCCCGCACACCGTTAGGCCGTCTTCCGCTCACGCCCCAACATCGTGCAGCCCGCCTCCAGTGGTGTCGCGACAGGCGTGAATGGAGGGACGAATGGAGACGTGTCGTCTTCAGCGATGAGAGTCGCTTCTGCCTTGGTGCCAATGATGGTCGTATGCGTGTTTGGCGCCGTGCAGGTGAGCGCCACAATCAGGACTGCATACGACCGAGGCACACAGGGCCTACACCCGGCATCATGGTGTGGGGAGCGATCTCCTACACTGGCCGTACACCACTGGTGATCGTCGAGGGGACACTGAATAGTGCACGGTACATCCAAACCGTCATCGAACCCATCGTTCTACCATTCCTAGACCGGCAAGGGAACTTGCTGTTCCAACAGGACAATGCACGTCCGCATGTATCCCGTGCCACCCAACGTGCTCTAGAAGGTGTAAGTCAACTACCCTGGCCAGCAAGATCTCCGGATCTGTCCCCCATTGAGCATGTTTGGGACTGGATGAAGCGTCGTCTCACGCGGTCTGCACGTCCAGCACGAACGCTGGTCCAACTGAGGCGCCAGGTGGAAATGGCATGGCAAGCCGTTCCACAGGACTACATCCAGCATCTCTACGATCGTCTCCATGGGAGAATAGCAGCCTGCATTGCTGCGAAAGGTGGATATACACTGTACTAGTGCCGACATTGTGCATGCTCTGTTGCCTGTGTCTATGTGCCTGTGGTTCTGTCAATGTGATCATGTGATGTATCTGACCCCAGGAATGTGTCAATAAAGTTTCCCCTTCCTGGGACAATGAATTCACGGTGTTCTTATTTCAATTTCCAGGAGTGTGTGTGTGTGTGTGTGTGTGTGTGTGTGTCTATATATATATATATATATATATATATATATATATATATATATATATATAGAGGGAAACATTCCACGTGGGAAAAATATATCTAAAAACAAAGATGATGTGACTTACCAAACGAAAGCGCTGGCACGTCGATGGACACACAAACAAACACAAACATACACACAAAATTCAAGCTTTCGCAACAAACTGTTGCCTCATCAGGAAAGAGGGAAGGAGAGGGAAAGACGAAAGGATGAGGCAACAGTTTGTTGCGAAAGCTTGAATTTTGTGTGTATGTTTGTGTTTGTTTGTGTGTCTATCGACGTGCCAGCGCTTTCGTTTGGTAAGTCACATCATCTTTGTTTTTATATATATATATATATATATATATATATATATATATATATATATATATTGCTTTGTAACAGCAAGTATCATGAGAGTCTAAAAGATACCCCACATATCAACCTTACAGATCATTTTTGTAGTTTGGAGACGCTTTCAGCCCCTGTAGCATTTCCCCAGAAGATAATACCATAGGAGGGTACAGAATGGAAATATGCAAAATACAACAAAAGCAATATTTGTCTGTTAACAAGGTGAGAAATAGCTCTCAGGGCAAAACACACTGTGCTAAGTTTTTGGGCCAGCTGATCAATTTTCTCTGTCCATCGTAGCTGGCTGTCTATCTGGGTGCCTAGGGATTTTGTATGTGTGGTTTCACAGGTTTTTTGGATGTTGATCTCCATTTCAGGAACTTGGAGTTTTTTATTTACAGTCCAAAACTATATAATGTTAGTTTCCTAAAAATTTAGTGTAGGACTATTTTGCTGTGAACCATTTGTGTACTTGGTTAGTGACTGACAGGCCTGTATCCTGCATTGCCAAGTTAGGACCCATGATCGGAATACCTGTATCAACTGCAAACATGAGTATTTTCATTTGAATGGGTGGTGTCTGTTTATGTGAAAGAAACACACCACAAACATCCTGCAGCTGTGAAACACTATATGTAAATTGAAGGGGGGATCACTGCTGTCACATGAAGTGGAATCAGTGGCAATGAGCGAAAATGTGTACCAGACTGGGGTTTGAACCTGGGATCTCCTACTTGCTAGGAAGGTGCAGTAACCACTGCACCATCCAGGACACAGCATTACTGCAACTGCATGGACTATCTCTATATGCCTCACAGCTGATCCACACTCTCACCGAGTGCCACCTATCTACAGTCTCTGTTTACTTATACTCCAGTTCACTACTTAGAGATTCCCACAGGAGGTCGGAGGTATTTAGCATTCGCACTGAAGAAGTGGATCCATTGCCCAGTCACACTTTTCAATTATTTGAATGCAAAGTGTCTGTTCCTTCGAAAGAACAGGCATAGCTATGAGACACTATATGTAAATTAATAGGGGATCACTGTTGTCAACTGCAGTTGGATGGCTGGGCAATGGTTCCACGTCCGACCTCCTGTGGGAATCTCTAAGTATCAAATGGGAGTGTAAATGGGCAGGGACTGCAGATACGTGGCACTTGGTGAGAGCATGGATCAGCCTTGAGGCATACCAAGATAGCCAGTGCAGTTGTGTTATAGCTGTGTCCCTGAGCAGTTGTGATAATGCTGTGTCCCTGAAGGTGTAGTGGTTACTGCACCTGCCTAGTAAGTAGGAAGTCTCAGATTTGAATCCTGGTCTGGTACACATTTTCACTTCTCCCTGCTGATTCCACTTAATGTCCCACTGAAGCTGACAGCAGTGATCTCCTTCAACTTACATATGACTGTTTTTGCTCTGTCATTAATTGTAACTGGTAGATCATTAATTTAGATCAGGAAAATCATTGGCCCAAGGATCAAGCACTGGGGGACCCCGTCTTTCACATTTCCCCAGTCTGAGTGGATACAAAACGCAGGCTAGCTACAGCAAGGAAAGCATTTTTGAAAAACAATAATTTCTTAACAATGAATATAAATATAAGTGTTAAGGAGCCTTTTCTGAAGATATTTGTCTGAAATGTGAGCTCGTACATAAGTGAAACGTGGATGATAATCAGTTTAGATAAGTATAGAGTAGAAGCTTTTGAAATGTGGTGCTATAGAGGAATGCTGAAGGTTAGATGGGTAGATACTGAATTGAACTGGGGAAAAATGAAATTTATGGTACTACTTAATTAGATGGAGGGATTGGCTGGTAGGACACACCCTGAGGCATCAAGGAATAGACAGTTTGGTAATGGAGGGAAGTGGAATACAGTAATCAGGTTCTTCAGATAAATATAGATTACCACAGCGATGCAGAGATGAAGAAGCTTGCATGAAATAGACCAGCATATGGAACAGCATCAGATCAGTCTTTGGACTGCAGACAACAACAACAACAGCAGCAGGTCAACGGAAGCATTAACTGAAGCAGCGACTATTTTTCTACATTAGCATTTGCGGTATGTATACTGACCTCTCTGGCTTTAATTATGTCCTATCTTTTATATCTCATTGTCATTATACGGTACCGTCTTCAACAAGTTTACCTACAATTCATCTTACTTAATTTGTCACTATCTTCCTTTATATGTTACACTACATGCATTCATATGGCATTGCCCCCCCCCCCCCCCCCCCCAGTTGTGAATACAAGCACCAAGATATGCAGCATGGAGCTTTTGTATGTCTTGGATGTAATCCTGTGATATTCCAACCCATGCCACTTGCACCTGCATAGATTCAACAGATTGGTAGGTGAAGGTGGCATCCTGATGACTTGCTATGTGGCATCCAACAAATTGAGATTGGGCGATATGGTTGGCCTTGGCAGAGTATTCACAGCTGCAAGACACACTTGGGAGGTGGGTGTTCAAGAGCAGTAGAGCTTCACTTGCACGACCTCATCCATGTACCATACAGTTGTCATGGAGCCTGTTAGGAACACTAATGGTGAATGAACACCCTCAGGATAATACACCCCACACCATCACACCAGGCTGGCACGATGTTAGATGGGAGCATTAACTACTCTTCATATCACTCTCCACTGTGCCTCCAGACACAGACCCTGTGACAATCATTACTAAAAATAACTTGCTGCCAGTCTGTAGGGCTTCATGTCCATTGTTTCTAACACCAGGCAACCTGGGTACAATGGTGTGAGTATGTGAGGAGCAGGTGTCATAATAGTTGCACAGGAGTTTCCTGCATCAGGCAGGCACCTTCCAATGTTACTAGCACAGAAGAAAGTACAGACCACTGAATGGCTCCTATTGCTGCTGTCAAATCTGCTTGTGTTTTTCAGGCAATCCTTCGGTACTTCCTCCTTGTGGTGCATGTAAGAAATCCAGATCTGACATGCCATGCACATGTGCCTTCCTGTATCCTTTGCCAGCAACAATGGGCAATGGTGTGTCTGTATGGACAGTGTGGTGCGGAATACAATGACAGTACCACCCAGCCTCCCACAGCCCCATTAAGTGACCCCTCTCCAACTCATCCAGCTGGGCAACCTACTGTCAAATGTTTCACCTGGGCACAGTGCATGCTCAGGTGATTCTTTACTGATGCTGCCCTCTTGTATTAGCCAATGTGCATGACATTATGGCCCTACCCATGCTCCCTGACTGCATGGCTGACTGTGTAAAAGAAATCATTGTCATAGCTGATGGTTTGCAATACCCATCCAGTTTGTAGTAAATTGGTTGGGTTCTTCTGGCTGCAGCTCTTTTCATGACAGTGAGTGTGTACTTCTATTTCTAGAGTCCTATTGCTATCATTAAGCTCACATAACTCAGTGGGTAAGGACCTGGTCATGTTTTGTGCAAGAGTGTAGTTAAAATAAACAATTGGTTGCCAAGGGTTATGCAAGTCCCATAAATCAATGTTCTGCCAATACAGCTCATTTGAAAGCAAGTGGCTAATTTCCTTCCCAATTCATGTCCAATTTGTGCTTGTGCATTGTTGTAATGTCCTCATCACTGATAGGGCATGAAAACCTTACTCTTTCTTCCTTTTTCATTCCACTAAATTTTAACCAGTCGTGCATCATTACTACATTATAGTTTTAATTTTTTTAATAATTTTTCCAGCAAATTTAAGGTTCAAAGAAATTTTGGGCTTGTGGCCAGATGTTGTTTAATTCATTGGATGATATTTTGACTAGGACCTCCCACTTATCGTCAGGTGAGTCCTCAAAGACTGATTAAGACTTGCTCTGTTCCACAATATATAGTGTGCTGCAAGTATTCCGCATATACATCAAAATGAAGTTGACAGACAGACCACACTTTCCACCAGCAGCACCCTCACCAGTGGGACTGCAGTACTCAGTTGTCCTCACATTATCACTTGCCATGGCCATGGGCACATTCTGTCATCTTCAATTAGAACAAATCATGGAGATGATGGGGTTCCATGCACAGTCCAATAGGTAGCCACTATCACGGTTCATCATCTTTTCTGCCAAGCATACTTCCATGGCTTCTTCAATATGGAGTCCCAAAAAGATGTTACTATTGTCAGAATAATGGTTCTATCATACTCCTTAAATGTCCTGTGGAAATACAGTGTTCAGAAGTAGCGGACTTGCTAGGTTGCAAAAGGTGAGTGCAACATTGATGTTCGATACAATGTTCTTTCACAGTGTGTGTGGTCTGTCTATGTAAGCGATACCACACTGACCGGGTATTTAGTAAATTCTGGCCTTCTGCAATAGCAAGTCATTCTTTACTGATCCCAAGAGATCTGCAATCTTATATGATGGATGAAAAGTAATTGCAGAGGATTCTTGCTATTTTAAATGAAATGTTGCCCACAAAAGGAATAAAAGCTAAATATATTGCTGGCGTGTTCAGTTCTTTATCCACTTCCTGATTCTTCGTGTTAACTGAGAGTGCCCTATTAATCTGATGGGTGGAATGTCAATTTTACTGAACATTGTCTTTAGAAAAGCCATCTCGATCTGAGACAGTGTATGCTCTACTTATGAGTGTTTTGAGCATTCTCTGTGGAATTACTTTTTCAATATTTCTTGATAAATATTTGCCAGTCATCAATTGACAAATCAAAGCTAAGTAAGAGCACTGATAAACTCTGAGAGACAATAAAATAATTATGCTCTTCAATTATTAGCTTTAGTAGTATTCTTCTGTTCTGTTCTTGTTCATCATAAAGGGTAGACAATGTGTGAAACCTGGTACTATATTTATGAAAGTTTATTTGAATAATCACCGATTTAAGTCAAAATGAAATCTCTGTGTTTATCCTTATTTATGGAAGCCCCAATAACACTTTCTCCTGGACCAATATTGTTATTATTTATACAAGATGGATACAGATAGCAGTAGCAATCTTCATGAAGGCACAGAACAAAAATGGAGGTTGATGTACATGCCCTTTTCTTCCTTTGTTGCTGTCATTTTCATTTTTTTAAATTTGGTCATTTGCTGCAACACAAATACCTACAATCTTCTTCATTTCTCTTTTTCCAAAAAAAAAGATGCAATTCCTTTGTTACAATTTTTATCTGATTCTTATTTCCACCATAACCGATATTCTTTGCAAGCAGGCCACAAGGTAAGGTAAATCTAAGAAAATATGTATGTCTACCTCTCCTGTATATTTGTCATATGTGAGTGACTTTTACAATAATTACAATTTCTTGCCATCATCCCCAAATGCAGTAGTTATTATACAGCCCACTCACTTGTGAATGTATGTGCCTTTTCACGTTGTTACAGCATCTGGTGTTAAATATTACTTATATTTTATTAATATTCTGTGGCATAGTTTCCACTTGTGCATATTGCTATTGTCACAACACTGCTTCATGGTGAGAATTATTAGATGACTTTATAATTACACCCAGTTTCCAAATTATCCACTGGCTTGCAAAATAATCAGAAAGGTTAAAAAACAATGGAGAAGGTGAATTAATGCTCCTAGTATGCAACGGGTGATAACAACTTAATGCTTGCTAATGCATAGGACAACTGAGTTCCATGGTTCCACCAGTGAGGGTACTGTTGCTGTGAAATGTGGTCCATCTATCAACTTTATTTTGACATATGCATAGCATACTCACAGTGTGCCATATATTGGGGAACAGAACAAGTCTCTATCAGTGTGTGATGGCTCACCTGAAGATGAGGGGCAGGTGACCAGTCAAAATATTGTACAATGAACTGAACGACGACTGACCGTAAGCCCAAAATTTGTTTGAACATGCATTACAATATTTATACCCTGTAATATGGACATGTGAAAGATCAGCATTTGATTCTTATAACTTGATGGTGATATATTCCAATACACACATTACAGTGTCTCCAAGCATTTGTAAGTTTGAAAGAAGTTGAACATTACAATGAGCTGAAAGAAATCACCAATTCACTTGCTATAGTGACCATCATCTGAATTGTCAGAATGTCTGATGAAAAAATTATTTTAGGTTAATGTCTGGTCTTCAAAGAATAATTGAACAACTGATTTCTCATAGTAACTTAGACTCTTGTCTTCTTTAATCATAGCAAAACCATCACCTGGTACATCTTTGCTGATGTACTTGTTATTACCACCTTCTAGTCAGGCATGAATCCAGCGTTGGTGATGGGGACACAGTATGTTAATAAGGCCCCTGTAACGAATCAAACAATTTGTCAACCTTCACTAGTTTGTCAAATTATTTAGCAGAATGCTGCCTTATTTGATGTGTTTACCAAACATAGACTGTGTATGACATGTCTGAGAGAAATTCCAATTGACAGCCAATTTGACAAATAAGTTTGATTGATTCTATACACAGTTCCCAAACAACAGGTAGTTGCTTGCCAGACTTACCTACAGCTTTAAAATATTTGGGATCTTGAGCAGATTTTGAGGATTTATTGTATTGCCTCCCGTACAATGCCATATAGTGTCAAAATACTTCACAACACAACATACACAGATAGACAGCTTAAATTTGACAAATTTGGTTGGTGCATCTGTGTGATTTTTTGCCAAAACAGTGAATCTGACAAACAACTTTGATCGTTTCTGCCACTCCCACTATTAATGCAGCACAGATACGGTGTTGTCATGTAATAGTTTGTGTCTAATAGTGTATAACACCTCACCTTAGCATAATTTACAAGAAAGTGAAATTCAGGAAAATACATTATTTAAAAGTGTTTGTCCAAAACTTTTCTAAAGCTCAAGTGCTATCTATGTAATTGATTTAAAATTATAATAATAAAACCTTAAACAACTTTGATAATGCCACAATGTACATAATATAAAATCAATGTGTGCACTCAGTGTTTTCAGTATGTGACTTAGGACAGTGTACAAAATGAGGCCAAACGACAGAATACAGGTGTATAGAAGTATATGATACATAACGTATTACAGATAATGCAAGAAAAATATCTACTCTGCAAGACATAATCTATACATATACATGGACATGGCATTCAGATTTTCAGATCTGTGGAATTTTCTGTCTCAAGACAAATGATACGAAGTCAAAACTACAACATTACAACACTAAACTACAGAAATAAGTGCAGAGGCAATGTAAATTACTTGAATTACAAATTGCAAGTTTACATCTATAAAGTCACACCTTCAAAATCACCAAAAAAGAAGAAAAAATAATCAGAGCCCAAGTGTACGACAAGTGAGTCAACTCAAAAAACTCATAACGTTGGGTACAGACCAGAAGAATATACACAATCACTAATAGGAGTACAGAACAACATCAATCAGCCACATAAACCACAGTATGTAAGGATGTGTTGACTGATGAAAGGAGAAAATAATGAAAAAATATTAGGGCCTGTGCTTACGACGTGGGGACCGACCCATGAATCCAAACCAAAGTGGTTACACACCAGCAGAAACGTTTTGGCACAACAAAATGAATGAAGTTCATAATCATATCTCAATAAGTTCAATCATATGTAAAGAATAATCAGAGGAAGCATCTAGCCTCAATCAATAAGCAAGAGTTTGCAGACAACTCAAGTTCCAAAGAGATACAGTAATGCAGTACTCAGGATAAATACAGATAATAAGAGCAATAAGAGTAATAAATAACTTTGAATGATGGTGTAATCGAGTCGCTTGAGGACCAAAATCAGTGTGTGAAATCAGAAATGTATACATCTTGTTATACAGTCTATACACAATTTATGATCACAATCATAAATGTATTCCACACTATTTGCTAATTGTTCATACAAACTAACCTACATACATCTCATTAACAATTGATAAAAAAAATTCATACTGAGTGTTGAGATAAGAAAATTCATTGAAATGTATGACTACTAACCTAACAGTGCCTAATTTTATCAGATTCTGATAATTATTTACAACATGGTTCATAGAATTTACTCTTGATTTTTTTTAATTTTCACATTTCTTTGTTGAACATAACACTATGTAGCTTTCCACAGCATTAGAAAAAGTTACATAGTGTATTGGGTAGTTAATCCTCCTATTTGAAAAAACATACCTTTATGTGGGACAACACTGTCCATAGTAGCGACTACTTTTCTAAACAAATAGTTCCACAATTTTTTCATATGGGATAATTTCTTAGCTAACAAGACTGACATAATTGACACATGCTTGAGTACATTACCCATGATCTCTTGTAAGTCAACTGGACCAACAAGGTTGCAGCCATACAGGAGTGTGGGAGTGAATCCACCTACATCTTTCAGTTTCCTCCCTAGGTTTCTCATCACATGCTCCAACGGATAGATAACTTCCTGTCTAGCTTTCACATCAAATCCTGAAACATTGTTTTGTGTACTAAGCATGCTGTTTAATACCTCCCTCACATCACATGGCATATCTTTTGCCTGTCTATATTGAAAAAATAAGTACACAGGGGTCACGTCAGAATGGATTAAAAAGTGTTCACATATATGGTACATTAATAAACAGAGCTAAGTCCAATGAAAAAATTAACTAGTAAGGTAATATACGTAGATATTCTAAGATGTCTCAAAGCAACATTTATTTAGAAATTAGCAGATTAGAAGAAATTATTTACACAAGCAAGACAAATTGGATTGCACTGATGCAGCATCCAAAAAATACCTACAAAATGAGATATGGACCATAGTACATGGTGTGGATTTTCAAGAATGTCAAATGATCTTATTTAAATATTGAAAAATTTATTTATTTCAGGTGTCAACACTTTACATTTCTCTTTGGCTTTCACCAACACAAGATCTCCTACCTCAAAGTTAGAAAATCTGCCCTTACCATCATGTCTCTGCTTTCTCCTATCCCCCTGCTTTTTCATCATCTCCCTGACACACGCTTCTTTCTCTTGCGGTGACAGAATTTTACATGGTGGAAACAAAACATTCTTAGAACTAAGTTAACTGGTCTGCAATTGAACATGATTTCAAACAGTGAAAAACTTGTTGAAGAATGTTGTAAGCCATTCATTATATCCTCAAAGTTTTACGGCAATATGTTCTAAACAGTCTTCCAATTTCTCTCATATATCTTTCTGCAGGATTACTTGACAGGTGGTACACAGAGGCTAAAATATGCCTTATTTTTGCATGATCAACAAAATCTTTTGAAGCTTGTGATGTAAACTGAGAGCCATTATCAGATAAAATTGTTTTAGGAATACCCACCTGATGAAAATATGTGTTTTCAAACTTAGAAATGATTTGCTTACTGGTAGCTTTCTTAAGAGGAAACAGCCTTATGAACCTCAAAAATACATCAACCATCACAAAAATATAACAAAAAGCCATTATTAGACTTAGGCAAAGGTCCATAGACATCCACAGACATGAGATCTAGGTTCACTGTGATCTAGATCACAGTTAAGTGGAGGCATTGTTGTTGATCTAACCAATATGGGTTACTCGTCTGAAACTCGGCCATGGACTGACTGTCTTGGGACCAAACATCTGGCCATTATATATCATCACAATAATAGGCACTGAAACTACACATTGTTTGATGTTTAATTTACGGAAATTACAATTAAAAGTTAACTCATTAAATTAACTGAATACATCGAAAAATTCCATCTTTTTAACAGTTTCTTCTACTACAAGAGTTAGGGTGAATTATTTGTTTGAATCACAAAATTAACAAATATATTTATGCAAACAATACTTTTGACAAAACTGTAAATTACTTTGCAATTAATTAAGAGTTGGCTTTGCTAACATGTTTTCGAATAGAGCCAAATAGATCCTTTAAGAATACTATTAGCTGTTCCTCTAAATGTTTACAATTAGTACAGAATTTATATTTGTTTATAAGTCAACTGCCGGCCGCGGTGGTCTCGCGGTTCTAGGCGCGCAGTCCGGACCCGCGCGACTGCTACGGTCGCAGGTTCGAATCCTGCCTCGGGCATGGATGTGTGTGATGTCCTTAGGTTAGTTAGGTTTAAGTAGTTCTAAGTTCTAGGGGACTTATGACCACAGCTGTTGAGTCCCATAGTGCTCAAAGCCATTTGAACCATTTTTTTTATAAGTCAACAATACAATTTAAGTTACGAAACAATTACTGATTTCACCCTGTAACAAAAGATACTAACTAGGAATAGTCAAAATAAATTAGAAAATCAATTACATACAGGAAACTAAGCATAAAATTAGATCTGGTGTTATATTCTTTAAAACTGAAGGCCAACTTTTCTCTTTTATGAAAATGCAGATCATATTCATGTATGTTAATGTTAATTAGTCAGACATGAAAAAATGAATTTTAAGGAGGAAGATAGCAAAACAGGAGGGGAAATAAAAATATTCCAGTTTGCTTTGTCACATCACCTCCTTGTTGGATTGACCAGATAGATATTTCAAATAGCAAACTGGGCGGTTCAATAACCACAAGTGACCCCAGACTGTGGGTTTAACAAGCTACAGACAAAAAAATATTACATAAGAAATTTTATCAAAAACTACAGTACATATATTTTTTCAAATTTATACTTATATGAACTGGCCATACGAAAATCCCCATACAAAATGTTTACATACAGTGTATTGTACATTTGCACAAAATATCCACAAGTTATACTTTAATAAAAATTAGGCTTCTTCATCATAAGTGAAGTCCTTTTTGGGTAAACAAAGATTACATTCTAAGATCCGTATCACTTTATACAAGTCCTTCTTGCTTAAGAGAATAAATCCTCATGGGTTGCAAAAAGTTAAATTACACTGCGCATTGCAGTTCACTTTTTAGACAGAAAATTTCAGTTGCTCAGTGTTTAGTATTTTTCGCAAGCACTTTCACTATTTTTCAATGAGCTGTTACACATTTTCTCACCAAGTTGTCCGTGCCTTCAACATGTCCAAGTGGGAGTCAGTAAGGAAATGCACTGCTATCAGTTCTCTTGGAGATGGTTCTCCTCCACCACAGTACTCTAAAAAAGCAAGACAAATTACTCTACATTAGTACACTTACTGTTACTTCTAACTTGGTCCAAGAAAAAATGTTTCACACTAAAAATGATAGCCATTACTTCATAAATAGATACATTACACAGTTCTCATAACATAACAATAATTATCACTAAAACTGACTATAGTATGAAAGGTGGGGACTGGTAAAAATTTAAAATCAAGTGCACATTACACTACAAAACATTACTCTTAAGTCATAACTGTCTGAAACTGGTTAAACCTGAAAGACTAGGGTCTCTTTCTCATTTGCAAAATAGCAAAAACTCAAGATTATGTTATGAAAAAAATTAGCCACCATCACATAACTTAATTACTATTCAAATCAAAATCAAGGGGATGGAAGTTGTACCAAATCCTTTCCCTACTTCTCCACTCAACTCTGAGTACTACTCTCATTCACCCACAAAATTAAATAATCACAAAATGCTACAAAATAGTTGACCTGTCACAATATTCATATCAGTGTAGCACCACAGTTATCAGTTAATCAGGAAAATTACTTTTCTTTATTCCAGTTTAAGCTCATAATTCTTCAGAACACAAATAGAAGATTTCAGATAACCTATGGATCCAATAATGCAGCATTATATGACTTCTACCTCACAAAAAATTTGCTCTTTCTGTTAAGCTCTCATTCCCAGCTGCAGTGTCATGAATTGCACAATATACACAGTACCCAATGCCGCCTAGTTCAAAAATTAGATCATCAACACAGTTAAACCACATTTCTTTGTATACAGGTATCTTTTTCATTAATCATGTCTGTCAGCTCCATTATTTTACTTAACTTTTTTACCTTGTTAGCCAGTAGAGTGCATTCTCAAAAAATATCCCTACTGCAGAGACAGGCTCCCTAACCATTAAGACCCTAACTTTATTCATTAATTTACTATTTCATTATTGATATCTAATAAATAAACACCTGCTCTGCTTATCTTATGCAAAACTGATTCTACTGGAAAACACTCCACAGTAACAGTTTCTTATGCTAAGGCAAACTTAACCCTCATTACCAAGCAGACAAAGTTACCACTTAGAAAAACTATTATTTCACTGTATTCCATCAAATTGCTTAAGATTCTATCCTGAAGGGTGATATACATACAAACCTTGCTTATTCTTTCCACACACATTACTCCAGGCAACTATGTTTAAAGTTGTAAATCCCTAATGTTAGAAAAGGCTGTTCCATGACACAGATAGATAGTTATCTCACATATACTTGACTGTACCAAGCACAAACACTTCTACTATACCACAATTAATATTAAGACCTGGTATCCCAGATGGTTTATATAGCATATTGCCTCTGTTGTTGCACCAAATCACACTAATTTCACACATGAGCTGATTACTTCAGATGTTAATTATCCTTCACATATGCTGACACCTTTCATTGTCTGTTTACAAAAAAAGAATGTTTCTGATTCACTTATAAACTACAGCTAGGATAGTAGAAGAGTTTGAATGCCTCAGAAAACATGAAAAATGAGACAGACAGCTGGGTTAAGCATTATTGCCACATAACGAATCCACCACAGACTGTTGAACCCCCTATTTGCTTGTAGGTCTTACTTCTGGTACAATGCACACTCCATTCTCCTAACAAAATCAATACTACCCAAGCTTAGAAATGTTTAAAACTGTTGTGGATTGATATTCAAACATCTAATTGGTGATGCACAGGGTTTCAGGTCAATAATATTCTTTAACCCAAAATCCTGTCAGTCTTTGTGTAAGCCAGTTCATGAGAGTTGTCATGGGCAATGCATGGTCCTCTGAAAGGACCATGATACACATGCAAAAATTTCTTTATCTCATCATTTACTCTGCTAGATTTCTCTTTGGTTTTGATGAAGACAAGGTCATCTGTTCTGAAACTAGTCGGGTTCACTCCTTTGCCATGCCTTCTCTTCCTTCATGCTGCTTTCCTTTTCATCATCTCTTTAGCCAATCTGATCTTTTCATCCTGTGCTACTTAACTTACTTGAGGGAAATCCATTTCTTCTCTGATGATGTGACTAGGTCTCTCATTGAACATAAGCTCATATGGGGCATATCCTGTTGATTCATTCCACAAGTTGTTTATAATGTTTTCCAAATGTCGAATATGACCTGCCCAAGCAGTGTGTTTCTTACTACAATACGTCCCGCACAGTCTATTAATCTCCTTCATAATCCTTTCACTCATGTTACCTTGTGGAAAATAGGTAGAAAACTTTAAGTGTTTTATCTTGTGTGTTGCCATACAGTGTTCAAAAGTGTCTGAAACAAATTGTGGACCATTGGCAGACAAAAGTGATTTTGGTACCCCTACATTGCAAAAGTAATCAGATGTCATGTTCTCAATTATAGTACTAGTATTTGCCTTCTTCATTGGATACAGTTTTACATATTTTGAGAATGTGTCCGAAACAATGAAAATATATTTATGTGGGCAACACTCCCAGAAGGTCAACTGCTATAAGCTCCTTAGGTTCATTAGGAAGGACAGAATGCATTAAGCCTTTTGTTGGCTCACCAGCTGTCTTTACTCTCTGACATTTATCACATCTTTCTAGTCTCTGCTTAGCCCTTCTCCACAAATTGTTAAATATTGCTGTCTCCTGTATTTTAGTTAATATTTTCCTGGTCCCATAATGTCCATAACTCTCATGCAAGTAGTCAATAAATTTATCAACATGTTGGTCAGGAAAACATAACTTCCAGTCCTGATCATTCAAAATTTTCCTCCTAAATAACAACCCTTTATGTATAGTATAGTACTGCTTCACCTTTGGCATGTTGTCTGAATTGCAGTACTGCTTAACCATTCTTAAATTTGGATCCTCATTTTGCTCCCTTCTCATTTGCTTGCAAATCCTTCTAATAAGCTTGTGGGTTTTCTGGCTATAGCAACTGACTATGAACAGAAAACTCCAACTTATTATGATCAAGCACTTTTATTAAAGTTCATATAGTTACATAAGACAGAAGAAAAACAATATAGAAACTCACAAAATGCCCATCGTAACCTAAGTCCACGAGACCGTACCAAAGAACAACGATCCCCCAAAGACAGTTTATTCTGTACTTCGCCAGTGGCAGTTACTCATAGACATGCCCCACTCTCCTCCCTCCCCTTCCCCCTTCCCCCTCTCCCTCCCCCATGACTGCAGAGCACTGGGGGAAGGAGGTGGGTGTCTTCCTGTGTAGTGGTGTTGTGGGATGCTCACTGGTTGATAGCGGCATGTGCCAAGAGTCCATGCTGTCTGTGCAGGGCGGACTAGCCTTGGTATAGTCTGCCATCCAGTGGTGGGGACAGACTGGTTGACCTGTAAGTGTGAACTGGGATGGCACGGAAGCTGTTGGTGTTGCAGTACAGGCGAGGGGGTATGAATCTTGAGCATCCCATTGGTGCTGAACGTTGCAGCTATGCCAGCCATATCCACCCGATTTGGGATTGGGACTGAGCGCAGGTTGGTGATACATGATGTGGATGTGGACCCGTGCGAATTGTCCGTTATGTGGGAGCTGAAGATGGATCCCTTGTGGAGCTGCAAGGAAAGGTCATCACATGGGCACTCAGAGGCATTGATTGAGATGCAAATTTTGTTGATAGTGGACATAGGGGGCACTAGGGGGTGGGGAGTGGGAGGTGGGGGGAAACAACGTAGTTCAGGAGAAACACTGGAACACTCTGTGGTGGTATTGGATGCCAACACTTGTGACGAGGTAATGTCACACGCAACATGTGATTGGGCCTGAGGTTGTGGATTGTCACATTTAGTGCCTGAGTGAAATGAGGGTAGAGTATCATCACACGCAACCATTGAGTTGCCCACAGGTCTAGGCTTACTGCACATATGATCATGGTGGGGCGCAGAGGAGTGGGCAGTCTGTGTGAGATTGGGTTTGTCACCTGATGGAGGAACACTCGACTCGAGGGGGTGTGGTACAGATTCCTCGATCATCCAGGCTGTTTCATGCATTGAAGGGAAACTGTCTGCTGATGGCCACTGGTGAGAATGTCCATAGTATTGTCCATGCGATCCACTACTCGATGCTAGCCAGTGTAAGGCGACTGTAATGCCAGTTTGACTGTGTCATCCCGTAACATAACGAACTCACGACAAGAGCCCAGTGCTGAATACAGAAAGAGCCGAGTATGGGTATGTGGTCATAGAGGGAGCATGCGGATTGCCGCTGTGCGCCTCCAGGCAAGCTCATCTAGAGTGGGGAGGTCAGACAGGTCGACAATTGCTTCATCATTGATGAACTCTGCAGGGAGAACTAGGGTCTCACCATACAGGAGCTCCGCAAGTGAAGCCTGGAGGTCTGTCTTGTAAGCCATGCGTATTCCTAACATAAACCAGGGAAGGGTGTTGGACCACTCACCACCATGGCACATGAGGGCCACTTTCAGAGTCCTGTGCCACTGCTTGACCAGTCCATTGCTCTGTGGGTGGTAAGCCATAGTGCGGAATCTATCCACCCCACAGAGTTTGTTAAACATCAAGGATTGAAACTGCCTTCCCTGGTCAGTGGTGATGGATGTAGGGCAGCCAAACCAAGCTATCTAGGAGGATACAAATGTGCATGCTATGGAATCTGCTGTGATGTCCTGCAGGGGTATTGCCTCCACCCAACATGTAATGTGGTCGATAAAGACAGGATATATTGCAGCTATGTGCCTCCAGACACACTCATCTAGATTGGGGAGGTCGGATAGGTTGACAATTGCTTTGTCGTTGACAAACTCTGTGGGGAGAACTAGGGTCACACCATTCAGGAGTTCCACAAGTGAAGCCTGTCTTGTAAGCCATGCATATTCCTAACATAACCCAGGGAAGGGTGCTGGACAACCATCAGACATGGATAACAGTCCTATGAGGCCCAGATGCACATGTCGGAAGCGGCCTTTCAGGATGCCAAATTTACCTAGACGAGGTTGTGTGTGCCTGCCAACTTTGTTGCACTGGCACTGTAAACAAGCACAAGCCCAAGCATGACAATTCCTCTTCACACCTGGCCACACAAAGCATTATGTAACAAGATGCATAGTAGCCTTAGCACCAAGATGTGAAAGGTTATGTAACATAGTGAATACTTGGCAACACAGTTAAGGGGAAACAATTGGTTGGGCGGTGCCCATGGACGTATCACACCACAGTGGCCTGACAAAGCCCTGTATGTTGCAAGAAATGATCAGGAGGGAAGTATCTGGGTCCTGTCAGAGGTTGTGCAATTCGGTATCATTGTCCTGTAAGTGGGCCAATTAGTCGAAATTAATGGGTTACAAAATAGCAGTGATATGTGATAGGTTGCCAGTCACCACATTTTCTGAACCTCAGATGTAATGGATGTCTGTTGTGTATTGGCAAATTAAGTCCACCTGCCGAAACCTATGTGGGGGAAGGTCAACAGTGGAGTTACATAGAGGCTCCACGAGGGGGCAAATGGTCTGTGAAAATTGTTATGTTCCTTCCTTCAATGTCTGTGCAGAAATATTTTACAGCTTCATAAACTGCAAGCACTTCTCTGTCAAATGCTGAGCATTTATGTTGAGCCATAGATAGTTTTTTGGGGAAAAAAAACAGAGTAGTTGTGTCGTGTCACCGACGTGCTGTTGAAGGACTGCACCGATTCCGAAATCACTTGCATCCGCTGTAATAGAGATGCAGGCATCTGTCAAAGAGTGGGCAAGAGTGACACCACATGCTAACACTGACTTAAGGTCTTCGAAAGCACTCACCATGTTACAAAATTGTTAAGGCAGTTCACCACCGGCAATGGAGGGTGAAGCTTTGACAATGCCAGCCACTCGTGCTGGCGAAACGTCAGAAAAATCATTAGATGAACGTTGGCCTGAGAACCCGAGACAGAAGCCAATAGGCAGTTTGTCACTCACCATGTTGTCAGACCACTGTACTCAATGATTGCCCATGGTTTGTTTCCTGGCCAATGTGTTAGTCAAAGGGGCTTGAATTGCTGCCGCCATCGACAAGCTATGGTGGTAGAAAATGATAGTTCTAAAGACTGGCGTAATTCATGAAACGACACTGGAAGAGGTAGATCACAAATTGAATCAACCTATTCCTGAGGGAGGCATATAACTTCCAAGGAGACGGTGTACCCCAGAAAAGTGACAGCAGTCCAGCAGAGCTATGACTTGTAGTTATTGATCACGAATTCGTTACATGTCAATAATTCCTATTCTGAGGCCAGTTGGATTTGTGTTCTGTCAGAGGAGGAAAAAATGAATATGTCATTGAGGTATGCGTAACAATATGTGCAGTTAAACAGAAGTGAGTCTATAAATTGTTGCCAAGTTTGAACCGCATTTTTGAGACCATAAGGCATGTAACAAAATTTGTAGAGGCCGAAAGATGTGATCAACGCTGTCTTTGGTATGTCACTCTTTTCTGTGGGTATCTGTAAATATGCCTTGGCAATAGTCACCACAGAGGAGCATTGTGCTGTCATTTTTGGGCACTAAATGTATGGGCGAAGACAGTTACTGTCCAATGGACGAACAATACCTGCACACAGAAGTTCCTCCACTGTGGCCTTAGCGAGGTGTAGTTTATGTGGCGGCAGTCAGTGTGCTTTATGACGCACTGGTGGCCTGTCTGTTATGAAAATGTTGTGTGTTATTCCATTTGTGATAGCATTCAGCTGGGCTGGTGAACTCACTCAGGGGCCATTGCGAATGGGAATTGGTAGCACATGAGAGCCACAAACCTGATGTGCCAGGGAAGCTCTCTGCATTGGCGCTGACAAAGTTCCACGAGGTGTGTCTCCAGTGTTGGGGGGCATCGGCATCAAAGTCCCACATGGTGCATCACCGGTGTCGGGGGCTGGCGGCGTTGACAGGTGTTGTACGAGGCATCGCGTCTCGGCAACGGCTTGCATAGCAGACAATATGGCACGGTTCAGTTTGGCACTGCGAGGGCGGAGATCACCGACTGCACTTGATCTGAAGCTGGGCAATGGATGTTGTGAGGCTATATGCCAGTGAAGAGCACTCGATGAGAGCCGTGTCAAAATAATCAGGAAGCTGAGGGGGAGGGTGAGTCGAGGAGGTGACTGAACACACAATATGAGTGGATGAGGCGTGGTGCAATAATGCGACTGACTGGAGGTCTGGAGACAGTCTGAAATGAAAAAGGAACTCAATGCCTAATACTGGGTCTTCTATGTCAGCCACATAGAAGGACCAGGTGAACTGTTTGCCAGGTATGAGTTCAATAGGTAACTCGGCCAAACCGTCGACACGAAGTGGTGATTTATTTGCAGCTCGAAGGAACAGTTTGGCTGGTGTCGTGTCATTTATGGTAAATGTGGGAGGTATGATACTAACATCTGCTCTGGTACTGACAAGAACATACTGGCATGAACCTAAATCCAAGGCATACAGAAGTCTTTGTGAGGTGGGGGATCTGACAGAATGCAACGTCTGTGGGTGCCCTTGCTTGTATCTGCTGGCTGTGGCACCTACTGTGGCCTGCATGAGGCATTTCGAAATGTGCAGGGCAGGAGGCAGTTGTGAGCAGCGTCCCTGTAAGTAGAGTGGAACCAGCATATGCGTGAGTCAGCTGTACTCGTCCTGCCAGCTGAAGCATCAGGTGAGGGGAAGGTGGGGCAGGCAGGCACTACCCCGGATGGGGTGGGGAGAGGCTGGTGCCAGCCCATTGGCGATTCCCGTTCTTGAACTCTAAATGGTTGCTGTTCTGTGTGCTGTCCATGATATGCATGCACCCGGCCTCTACTGCCCGATGGTGAAATTATATTCACAGGATTACCAACCTCGGCAGCATTAGGCACTGTGCTGTATGGAGGGAGGTGGCAGTCCTGGATAATGGAGTATGCCTGGTCTGCCAGCCGTAGTGACGCTGTGATAGGTGGGAGTAAGTGTAATTGTAGTTCTTGCAGCAGCTTCACCAACCACAACGCCCAGAGCCCTAAGTTCGGCAAGATCTCGGTACTGACCTTCTCACGCAAGTGCCGCAACAGCTGTGAGGGGGTTCTGTCACTTAAAGTCTTGTCATATCTAATGTTGTGAATTGTATCGGCTGGTGGACAAGAAAGGCATTTGATGAGTAGTGTGCAGGCAGAGGCATATTTGTTGCTCTTGGATGGGTTCAGCAACAAGTCGCTGATGAGATCAGGGTGGTCACGCAAGTGGTTCTCTAAACACACAAAATGAGTGCTGTCATCTGCAATACCATGTATGCCCAACATGTTGTCCACCAAGGTTAACCATGTCACTGGGTTGTCCAGTTGTAACAGTAGCAGCTTCGGAAAATGACCGGGGACCAGTGCTAGTGGGGTACTGTAGGAAAGGCATAAACCATACAGGGATTCTGCACGGTGTTTGCTGATGCGAACTGTGCCTCAGTGATGGGTGATGTGTTGTGTTGAACGTCTGTTAGCTGTGCAGATGAGACGTGATATCCCATCCTTGTAGGCAGGAAATCTGTATGACCACACGACGAGCACAGTACATCAGTCATGGAAGGATCAATGGCTGATGCAGACAAAATCGCAAGTGAGCGCCAAGTGACATGGCAGAACCATGATAGGTGCATCGCCCGAGGTGTGCATGGGGTGGCAGGATGGGTAGGCATATACATGGCCCAGCGCTGTTGACGTGAGTGTCACTTCAACCGGTGCAAAGGGGGGCATATTAAAACGGCGAACTGCTCTGAGGAGGAGGCGACCATGCATGTGGACCCCAAAACTGGACAGCCATTTGGTCCATGTTGTGCAGTAGAAACTTGGGCAAGAGGTTTCTGGGATCTTGTGCTGGAGGGGCATTCTGTTGAGCATAGAATGCCATAGGTGTCCGCACCAATGTGAACAGTACCCGGTGGGGTGTGGCAGCAGAGGTTAGGGTCATCTGGCCAGTCGAAGCAAACATCGGAGATACGAACATTCCCTGTATATTAGTAGCACATGGGGTAAAGCGTTTTGCTTCACAGTCAAATGTCCATTCTGAGGTCACGGCGTCCTGCCCTGCCAGAAAAACCGGAGGTTGTGACACTGTATATTGGCACAAAATTGGTGATACAAAGTGAGTGTATGCAACATATTTTCACGACTCAGGGTCACCAATGTGGGTTTTCTGGCTATAGTGACGACTGCACATAGAAAACTCCAACATATCATGAGCAGGCACTTTTATTAATGTTCGTATAATTACACAAAGCACAAGAAAAACAATACAGAAACTCACAACACACACATCGTAACCTAATTCCATAGGACTGCACCACAGAACAAGTCCCCAAAGACTGTTTACCCTGCACTTCACTGGTGGCAGTTACTGGCGGTCGATGGTCATCACAAGCTTCTCATCCTTCACTCCCTGTAAATAAAACGACCTTACTTGCTCTTCACAGTTTTCACTACTGCCAGTATCCTTCCTCCCTGCTGGCATCCTATTGTCCTATTGTCTTTTCCTTTTACATGCCTTACCTCCAAATCAAATTGTTACAAATACAAAGCCCACCTAGTTAACCTGGTGTGTTTCAGCCGGCACTTCTGAAGGTAATTCAAAGCCTTATGATCTGTATACACTATAGTCTTATGTCCAGTCACCAGCCGCTGTGGCTGAGCAGTTCTAGGCACTTCAGTCTGGAACCACGCTGCTGCTACAGTCGCAGGTTCCAATCCTGCCTCAGGCATTGATGTGTGTGATGTTCTTAGGTTAATTAGGTTTAAGTAGTTCTAAGTCTAGGGAACTGATGACCTCAGATGTTAAGTGCCATAGTGCTTAGAGACGTCTGAACCATTTCTTATGTCCAATCAAATAGTACTCAAACTTTTGAAATCCAAAAATAATTGCCGAAGCCTCTAATTCTGAAATGTAATAGTTCTTTTCATGTGGCTGTAATGTTCTACTAGCAAAAGCAATAGTTTGTGTTCAACCCCCATCTCAGTAGGTACTAACTGGAAAATTTCTACCCCCAAACCACAAAAACTTGCATCAGTACTCATACAGAAAGGCAGCGAAAAATTTGAATTTCCTAACATCTTACTGTTTACTAATTCTTTTTTCTAACTCTGAAATTCCTCTTCACACTCCTCTGTCCAATTCCACACAACATTCTTTTTCAATAAATTACCAAGGCAAGGATGGTTAAATGACTGATCTGATACAAACATTTGGTAGAAGCCAAACATAACTTTAAGATCCTTCTTGTTCTTTGGGGGTGGAAAACCTGCAATAGCAGCAAGCTTTTCTGTGTCATGCTGTATACCTTCCTCGTTAATCCTGTGACCCAAAAATGAAATTTCTTTCTTTATAAATTCAGAGTTACTTAATTTTTCTTTCATACCTCTCCTACACATAGCTCTCAGTACTTTATTCAGAATCTTACAGTGCTTGAATCATTCTGCACTCACTACGAGAATATCATCTACATAGACTGTGATTTCATAGGTTAATATCTCACTTAGCACCTTGTCAAAAGCTCTGATAAACACACACACAGACAAATTCAGACCAAACGGCACCACACAGTATTGGTAACACTTACCTTCATGTAAAAATGCTGTTCATGGCCTAGATTCCTTGGCCAAAGTGCTATTCCAATAGCCACAAGTCACATCAAAAGAAGTCAGAAATTTACATTCATGGAACTTTTGCAAAATTTCAGCTATGTTAGCTGGTCTGTCACTCTTCCCTATTACAATTTCATTCAACTTCCTGGCATCCAGAACCAACCTGACACCACTATTTTTCTTCTTTACAACCACAAGAGGGTTATTACACCTGCTAATTGACCTTTCAATAATCCCCCATGAGACCATCTTTTGAATTTATTTTCTCACTGCTTCCTTTCTGTAAATTGAATTATATAAGGCCTCTTGAAAAATGGTTCATGATCCTTAAACTTTAATTTGCACTCAAAATCTTTTACTAAGCCTGGCCTGTCTGAAAATCCCTTACAGTTTCTCAGGAGAATACCTTTTAATTCCTTTCTTTGAACACTGTCATCAAAATTCCTCCTACAATCTTCCACTGAGGACTCCACCCTCTCCATTTTATCAACATAACTCAATAAATCACTAATACTACCTCTAGATGCAGATACAAGCAATTCTCTAACTTTCTGAGGCAACTTAGTTTCTACACCCATAATAATTGATTCACTACCTAGCTCTTTGTCCAAATATTTCAGTTTGTTTACCTAAAGCTGACAGGTACCTTTCACAGTACCCTTCCCAGAGTCAAATTCACTCAGAATTCTCTGCCGCTTCTTTTTGGACCAATATTCAACTAAAATTGCTTTCTTAAAACTTTGCCATGAAGTACAGCTATCAGCTACCTGAGCTGCCCATCCATAAGCGTCCCCTTTCAAAATACCTCTCACAAATGACATTTTCTCTTTGTCATTCCATGTTTCAGGCAAATCATTAAATCCTTTAATGAAATCCAGTGGATGCATTTCCCCACATGGTTCAAAATTATTAATTTTCTTACAACTAACAAATGAAGGACTTGGGGCACTACATACTCTATGCTTTAGAGTTTGTACCTCTTCCATCTTTTTCTCTATTTCAGCCAATTTTGAATCTACATCTTTATTTACTTTTACCATTTTTTCCTCTACCACTACTGCACACTTGGTTTCTACCTCTGTTTCAAAATCATTTTTAATCTGATCAATTTGATTCTGAAGTTTAACCCTGTTTTCAGCAAAAAATTTCCTGGCATCTTTGACTTCATCTTGACACTGTCTTTCGGAAGCCTCCACCCCCATACTATAGTCATCACAAAGCCTTTTTCTCTTTTCTACACATTTACTCACAACATGTAAACCAACAAAAGAAAAATTACATAAAAGTACTTCATCAAAATATTCAATACTTTGGTAACAAAAAATTAGAAGCAGAAGTACTCCTGAGTGAAGTAAGACCAGACATATTATGCATAAGTGAACATGGACTAACTGAAAGTAAAATACATAATGTGGCAATAAAGGACTACAAACTAGCTAGTTACTTCTGCAGATCTAAATATAAGGGTGGTGGCGTTTGTATATATATTAAAACAGGTACTCTATCAAAGAATGTAAACAGTGAAGCTGCTACATTTCCCATAGCTAGAGAAAAAGACTTTGAAGTTACTGGTATAGTGGCAGAGGATTTTAGAGTGTTTTGTGTGTACAGGTCACCATGTGGCAATATTAGCATCTTTCTAAAAAAAGCTGCTAGCTTATTGAGAATGAATATGAAGAGAAATCTTATTATATGTGGAGACTTCAACATTGACGTGGGAAAAGACACAAAAATAAGACAGGATTTTGAAGAATTGTTAATACAGAATAACATGAAAGTGACAATAACTGCACCAACAAGAGTGACTTCACAAAGTGAGACAATTATTGACAACATAATTACTAATATGTGTAACTATGAGTCACATGTAGTTCAGACAGAAATATCTGATCATCATGGACAACTAATCAGCTTTTGCAGAAGTAATGACACAGTATCAGAACCAAAACAAACAACCAAAGAAATTAGGATCATCAGTGAACAAAATATCAACATCTTTAGAACAATGTTAAGTAAGGAAACCTGGAATGAAACCCTACAGGCCCAGAGTGTAAATGAAAAATATGATGCATTTATTTCAACAATTAAGTACCATTTTAATGTAGCATTTCCCAGAGTAAAGAGACAAGAAAGGCATCAAGATCAAGCACAGTGGATTACGAGTGAAATACTAGAACAGCGAAGGAAGCTTCAGGACGTGAGACGGATGGGCGAAGCTGAAAACTATAAAATGTTAAAAAAGAAGTATAGAAAAACAATAAGAGAAGCGAAAGCAAGAGCAATTGACACCACTATAAAGAACTCAAAAAACAAGGCAAAGGCAGCTTGGAATGCAATCAATGCTGAAAGAAAGGAAAAAGATGGGTCAAACAAAGAAGAAGGTATTAGGTCAATTAAAGTAGACAACACAGTGGTCACAGATGGTATGGAGATAGCAAACATACTGAATAATAACTATATCAGTGTAATAGAAAACCTAAAATTGGAAAGAAATAGTCAAATCCAGAAGGGTATTAAGGTACCAAAAATATCATGCAGTACTATGTTCTTAAGACCAGTCACGGGAGATGAATTGCGGAAAACTATACAGAAACTGAAGTCCAAGAAATCAGCTGGTGATGATGAAATATCAAATCATGTAATAAAGCTGGTATGTGAGGAGATAATAACACCACTGCTGAACATAGCAAACTGTTCTTTCAGAGATGCAATTTTTCCAGAAAAACTGAAGATAACGAAGGTAGTGCCAGTGTACAAGAAAGGGTGTAAGGATGATCCCAACAACTACAGACCAGTTTCACTGATATCAGGTTTCTCAAAAATCCTAGAAATGCTTATGTATACCAGATTAGTTAACTATTTGGACAAACATAACATTCTCATGACCTCACAACATGGTTTCAGAAAGGGTAAATCTACAGACTCAGCAATTGTCAGTCTAACAGAATACATTTTACAGTCCTTAGATGAGAAAAAGGTTGTCTCTGCAATGTTTCTGGATCTTTCAAAGGCTTTTGACACCATTGACCATGAAATGCTGATACAAAAATTAAGTAACTATGGCATTCGGGGGCAACCAGGTGAATGGGTAAGATCATACTTGTGCAACCGCAAGCAGTATGTATCATTAGGAAACTCGTACCAATCAGAAACCAAATCCATCAAATATGGAGTGCCGCAGGGTTCGGTAATGGGGCCATTGTTATTTAATGTATTTGTTAATGATATAGGTGTTGAGGAGGAAGAAAAGAAAATATTGTATGCTGACGACATGACAATACTAAATAGTGACCAAAATATGGAACAGCTTGAGAGAAGAGCATACATATCTGCAAATGTCACAGCTCAATGGCTGTTGGAAAATGAACTGGTTATAAATCTAAAAAAGACTATGTATGCAGTGTTTAAAAACAAGGAAAAGGCTGTAGACATGGATTTAGAGGTTGATGGAACAAGGCTGGAAGAAGTAGAATCTGCTAGATTCTTAGGTATTCTTGTGGATAATGAACTGAAATGGAAAAAACATATTAATAATGTCTGTAAGAAACTGAGCTCTGTCATATTCTTAATGATGCAACTATCACAGTATTCAGACAAGAACCTTCTGTGTACAGTGTATCATGGACTTTTCGAACCATACTTACAGTATGGAGTGACTGTGTGGGGAAACTCAAACAAACAAGAGACAAAACGAGTGTTCACATTACAAAAAAAAGCAATTAGGACCATTTTAAGAAGAAAGACCTCTGAAACATGCAGAAACTGTTTCAAGAATTTAGGTATCTTAACTTTTTCATCGTTGTATATATACAAAACAATAATGTACATCACAAAAGGTAGTGAGGACTGGATTACAAATGCTAGTGTACACACCCACAATACAAGAAAGAAGAATGAAGTACGGAGCATACCCCACCGACTGGCAATGCTAGAAAAAGGACCCCAGTACTCTGGTATAAGACTACTAAGAAGTCTGCCCAAAACCCTGCAAGATAGTGTACTTCACAATGACTTTGCAAAGAAACTTAAAGACTATCTCATTGAAAAAGAGTTTTACAGTTTTGCAGAATACTTATGCCATTAAATTTGTATATATTGTTACTCATTATCAGTGATGTAAAAATGTAAGCTAAAGGTGTAGGAAAATAAGTGATAAAGAATTTTAATACTTTGACATGTCCTATATTACACGTACATTTACTGTACACATTGTAATCTTACAGGATCAAATAAAATTCAATTCAATTCAATTCAAAAGTTAATGTTAATGATGATGGCGTCCTCTTGGGTAAAATATTCCGGAGGTAAAATAGTCCCCCATTTGGATCTCCGGGTGGGGGCTACTCAAGAAGATGTTGTTATCAGGAGAAAGAAAACTGGCGTGCTACGGATCGGAGCGTGGAATGTCAGATCCCTTAATTGGGCAGGTAGGTTAGAAAATTTAAAAAGGGAAATGGATAGGTTAAAGTTAGATATAGTGGGAATTAGTGAAGTTTGGTGGCAAGAGGAACAAGACTTTTGGTCAGGTGAATACAGGGTTATAAATACAAAATCAAATAGGGGTAATGCAGGAGTAGGTTTAATAATGAATAAAAAAAATAGGAGTGCGGGTAAGCTACTACAAACAGAATAGTGAACGCATTATTGTGGGCAAAATAGATACAAAGCCCATGCCTACTACAGTAGTACAAGTTTATATGCCAACTAGCTCTGCAGATGACGAAGAAATTGATGAAATGTATGATGAGATAAAAGAAATTATTCAGGTAGTGAAGGGAGACAAAAATTTAATAGTCATGGGTGACTGGAATTCAAGAGTAGGAAAAGGGAGAGAAGGAAACATAGTAGGTCAATATGAATTGGGGCTAAGAAATGAAAGAGAGAGCCCCCTGGCAGAATTTTGCAAGGAGCATAACTTAATCATAGGTAACACTTGGTTTAAGAATCATGAAAGAAGGTTGTATACATGGAAGAAGCCTGGAGATACTAAAAGGTATCAGATAGATTATATAATGGTAAGACAGAGATTTAGGAACCAGGTTTTAAATTGTAAGACATTTCCAGGGGAAGATGTGGACTCTGACCACAATCTATTGGTTATGAACTGTAGATTAAAACTGACGAACCCACAAACAGTTGGGAATTTAAAGAGAGGGGACCTGGATAACCTGAAAGTACTAGAGGTTAGGAGTTTCAGAGAGAGCATTAGGGAACAGCTGACAAGAACGGCAGAAAGAAATACAGTAGAAGAAGAATGGGTACCTTTGGACGATGAAACAGTGACAGCAGCAGAGGTTGAAGTAGGTAAAAAGATGAGGGCTACTAGAAATCTTTGGGTAACAGAAGAAAAATTGAATTTAATTGATGAAAGGAGAAAATATAAAAATGCAGTAAATGAAGAAGTCAAAAAGGAATACAAACGTCTCAAAAATGATATCGACAGGCAGTGCAGAATGGCTAAGCAGGGATGGCTAGAGGACACATGTAAGGGTGTAGAGGCTTATCTCACTAGGGGTAAGATAGATACTGCCTACAGGAAAATTAAAGAGACCTTTGGAGAAAGGAGAACCACTTGCATGAATATCAAAAGCTTTGATGGAAACCCAGTTCTAAGCAAAGAAGGGAAAGCAGAAAGGTGGAAGGAGTATATAGAGGGTCCATACAAGGGCGATGTACTTGAGGACAATATTATGGAAATGGAAGAAGATGTAGATGAAGATAAAATGGAAGATATGATACTGCATGAAGAGTTTGACAGAGCACTGAAAGACCTGAGTCGATACAGTTGCCCACAGTCGTTTAACGAACAAAGTAAGAGCATATGGACTATCAGACCAATTGTGTGGTTGGATTGAAGAGTTCCTAGATAACAGAATGCAGCAAGTCATTCTCAATGGAGAGAAGTCTTCCGATAAGAGTGATTTCAGGTGTGCCGTAGGGGAGTGTCATAGGACCGTTGCTATTCACAATATACATACATAACCTTGTGGATGACATCGGAAGTTCACTGAGGCTTTTTGCAGATGATGCTGTGGTGTATCGAGAGGTTGTAACCATGAAAAATTGTACTGAAATGCAGGAGGATCTGCAGCAAATTGACGCATGGTGCAGGGAATGGCAATTGAATCTCAATGTAGACAAGTGTAATGTGCTGCGAATACATAGAAAGATCGATCCCTTATCATTTAGCTACTAAATAGCAGGTCAGCAACTGGAAGCAGTTAATTCCACAAATTATCTGGGAGTACGCATGAGGAGTGATTTAAAATGGAATGATCATATAAAGTTGATCGTCGGTAAAGCAGATGACAGACTGAGATTCATTGGAAGAATCCTAAGGAAATACAATGTGAAAACAAAGGAAGTAGGTTACAGTACGCTTGTTTGCCCACTGCTTGAATACTGCTCAGCAGTGTAGGATCCTTTCCAGATAGGGTTGATGGAATAGATAGAGAAGATCCAATGGAGAGCAGCGCGCTTCGTTACAGGATCATTTAGTAATCGTGAAAGCGTTACGGAGATGATAGATAAACTCCAGTGGAAGATTCTGCAGGAGAGATGCTCAGTAGCTCGGTATCGGGCTTTTGTTGAAGTTTCGAGAACATACCATCACCGAAGAGTCAAGCAGTATATTGCTCCCCCCTACGTATACCTTGCGAAGAGTCCATGAGGATAAAATCAGAGAGATTTGAGCCCACACAGAAGCATACCGACAATCCTTCTTTCCACCAACAATACGAGACTGGAATAGAAGGGAGAACCGATAGAGGTACTCAAGGTACCCTCCACCACACATCGTCAAGTGGCTTGCGGAGTATGGATGTAGATGTAGATGTAGAAACAAGGCCCTTGGAGTAGACAACATTCCATTAGAACTACTGACAGCCTTGGGAGAGCCAGTCCTGACAAAACTCTACCATCTGGTGAGCAAGATGTATGAGACAGGCGAAATACCATCAGACTTCAAGAAGAATATAATAATTCCAATCCCAAAGAAAGCAGGTGTTGACAGATGTGAAAATTACCAAACTATCAGTTTAATAAGTCACAGCTGCAAAATACTAACGCAAAATCTTTACAGACCTTGGGGAAGATCAGTTTGGATTCTGTAGAAATGTTGGAACATATGAGGCAATACTGACCCTACGACTTATCATAGAAGAAAGATTAAGGAAAGGCAAACCTACATTTCTAGCATTTGTAGACTTAGAGAAAGCTTTTGACAATGTTGATTGGAATACTCTCTTTCAAATTCTGAAGGTGGCAGGGGTAAAATACAAGGAGCGAAAGGCTATTTACAATTTGTACAGAAAGCAGATGGCAGTTATAAGAGTCGAGGGGTATGAAAGGGAAGCAGTGATTGGGAAGGGAATGAGACAGAGTTTTAGCCTCTCCCCGATGTTATTCAATCTGTATATTGAGCAAGCAATAAAAGAAACAAAAGAAAAGTTTGGAGTAGGATATAAAATCCATGGAGAAGAAATAAAGACTTTGAGGTTCACCGATGACACTGTAATTCTGTCAGAGACAGCAAAGGACTTGGAAGAGCAGTTGAATGGAATGGACAGTGTCATGAAAGGAGGGTATAAGATGAACATCAACAAAAGCAAAACGAGGATAATGGAATGTAGTCGAATTAAATCATGTGATGCTGAGGGAATTAGATTAGGAAATGAGACACTTAAAGTAGTAAAGGAGTTTAGCTATTTGGGGAGCAAAATAACTGATGATGGTCGAAGTAGAGAGGATATAAAATGTAGAGTGGCAATGGCAAGGAAAGCATTTCTGAAGAAGAAAAATTTGTTAACGTCGAGTATAGATTTAAGTGTCAGGAAGTCGTTTCTGAAATTATTTGTATGGAGTGTAGCCATGTATGGAAGTCAAATGTGGACGATAAATAGTTTAGACAAGAAGAGAAATGAAGCTTTCGAAATGTGGTGCTACAGAAGAATGCTGAAGATTAGATGGGTAGATCACATAACTAATGAGGAGGTACTGAATAGGATTGGGGAGAAGAGGAGTTTGTGGCACAACTTGACCAGAAGAAGGGATCGGTTGGTAGGACATGTTCTGAGACATCGAGGGATCACCAATTTAGTATTGGAGGGCAGCGTGGAGAGTAAAAATCGTAGAGACCAAGAGATGAATACACTAAGCAGATTCAGAAGGATGTAGGCTGCAGTAGGTACTGGAAGATGAAGAAGCTTGCACAAGATAGAGTAGCATGGAAAGCTGCATCAAACTAGTCTCTGGACTGAAGACCACAACATCAACAAAAATCTGTTAATGCTACCATGTAGTGGATGGTTCTCTTCAAGTCTCTCTCTCTCTCTCTCTGTCCTGTCTGTTATCCTCTCTGTCCATCTCATACTTCCTCTCTATCTGTCCATCTTGTTTGTACTTGTGCTCTTGCAGAGCCATGGGAATCACTGTGGAGTGAGCAGCATGGCACAACCATAGACAGTGTATGATGCCAGGTGTGATTGTATACTGAACACATCCATGGATGTGCCTCATTGTTGATGGATGATGGGAGTATGCCATTACTAATCCCACACCACCCATCTGCCTTACTGGGCAACCAGGGTCTGGGGACACCACCACTTTACCCATGTCACTGCACAATGTGGGTAGTAAGATAAGGGAGGGCAGTTAATGGTCCAGAGAGAGTGGGAGGGAGGGTGGTAGTTTTGCCTGCAGATTTGTTTGATATGTCCAGCACTGCCTCCCCATCCTCTGTGATCATTCACTCTTCTTCCCATATCTATAAATTTCCTTCTCCTGATCCATATCCTCCTACCCCTCTCTGTTCCTTCCCCACTCTCTGCCCAGGCTGTATGGTAGGGGGCAGGGAGGGGTGGGAAGTAAAGTGGGCAGGACACTTCTCATTTCAGGGCACAATGAGTGGTGATTGAAACCCCCATGGAGAATGTAATTTAGTTGCTCCAGTCCTGGGTGATATTGAGGTACTAGAGGAATGCTCCTCTGGGCCAGAGAGTGGGTCTTTGGGAGGTGGTGGGAGACTGGAAAGATCGGGCATGGGAGATTTGTTTTTGTACTTGGTTGGGAGGATAATTATGGTCTGTGAAGGCTTCAGTGAGAACCTTGGTGCATTTTGAGAGCAACTGCTTGTCACTACAGATGCAATGACCACTAGTGGCTAGGCTGTATGGAAGGGACTTCTTGGTATGGAACAGGTGGCAGCTGTCGAAGTGGAGGTATTGCTAGTGGTTAGTATATTTGATATGGATGGAGGTGTTGTTGTTGTTGTTGTTGTGGTCTTCAGTCCTGAGACTGGTTTGATGCAGCTCTCCATGCTACTCTATCCTGTGCAAGCCTCTTCATCTCCCAGTACCTACTGCAACCTACATCCTTCTGAATCTGCGTAGTGTATGCATCTCTTGGTCTCCCCCTACGAGTTTTACCCTCCACACTGCCCTCCAATACTAAATTGGTGATCCCTTGATGCCTCAGAACATGTCCTACCAACCGATCCCTTCTTCTAGTCAAGTTGTGCCACAAACTCCTCTTCTCCCCAATCCTATTCAGTACCTCCTCATTAGTTATGTGATCTACCCATTTAATCTTCAGCATTCTTCTGTAGCACCACATTTCGAAAGCTTCTATTCTCTTCTTGTCCAAACTATTTATCGTCCATGTTTCACTTCCATACATGGCTACACTCCATACAAATACTTTCAGAAAAGACTTCCTGACACTTAAATCTATACTCGATGTTAACAAATTTCTCTTCTTCAGAAACGCTTTCCTTGCCATTGCCAGTCTACATTTTATATCCTCTCTACTTCGACCATCATCACTTATTTTGCTCCCCAAATAGCAAAACTCCTTTACTACTTTAAGTGTCTCATTTCCTAATCTAATACCCTCAGCATCACCCGACTTAATTCGACTACATTCCATTATCCTCGTTTTGCTTTTGTTGATGTTCATCTTATATCCTCCTTTAAAGACACCATCCATTCCGTTCAACTGCTCTTCCAAGTCCTTTGCTGTCTCTGACAGAATTACAATGTCATCGGCGAACCTCAAAGTTTTTATTTCTTCTCCATGGATTTTAATACCTACTCCGAATTTTTCTTTTGTTTCCTTTACTGCTTGCTCAATATACAGATTGAATAACATCGGGGAGAGGCTACAACCCTGTCTTACTCCCTTCCCAACCACTGCTTCCCTTTCATGTCCTTCGACTCTTATAACTGCCATCTGGTTTCTGTACAAATTGTAAATAGCCTTTCGCTTCCTGTATTTTACCCCTGACACCTTTAGAATTTGAAAGAGAGTATTCCAGTCAACATTGTCAAAAGCTTTCTCTAAGTCTACAAATGCTAGAAACGTAGGTTTGCCTTTCCTTAATCTTTCTTCTAAGATAAGTCGTAAGGTCAGTATTGCCTCACGTGTTCCAGTATTTCTACGGAATCCAAACTGATCTTCCCCGAGGTCGGCTTCTACTAGTTTTTCCATTCGTCTGTAAAGAATTCGTGTTAGTATTTTGCAGCTGTGGCTTATTAAACTGATAGTTCGGTAATTTTCACATCTGTCAACACCTGCTTTCTTTGGGATTGGAATTATTATATTCTTCTTGAAGTCTGAGGGTATTTCGCCTGTTTCATACATCTTGCTCACCAGATGGTAGAGTTTTGTCAGGACTGGCTCTCCCAAGGCCGTCAGTAGTTCCAATGGAATGTTGTCTACTCCAGGGGCCTTGTTTCGACTCAGCTCTTTCAGTGCTCTGTCAAACTCTTCACGCAGTATCGTATCTCCCATTTCATCTTCATCTACATCCTCTTCCATTTCCATAATATTGTCCTCAAGTACATCGCCCTTGTATAGACCCTCTATATACTCCTTCCACCTTTCCTGGTGGTGATGTAGCAATCTTTGAAGTGGAGGTACACATCTAGGAATGTGGCTTGTTGGGTTGAGTAAAACCAGGTGAAGCAAATGAGGGAGACCTATTTGAGGTTCTGGAGGAGTGCGGATAAGATGTCCTCACCCTCAGTCCAGATAACAAAGATGTCATCAATGAATCTGAACCATGTGAGGGGTTTAAGATACTGGGTGTATAAGAAGGATTCCTCTAGATGGCCATGAATAGGTTGGCATAGGATGGTGCCGTGAAGGTGCTCATAGCCACACCTTGGAATTGTTTGTAGGTAATACCTTCAAAGGAGAAGTAATTGTGGGTGATGGTATAGTTGATCGTGGCGACTAGGAAGGAGGTTGTTCTTTTGGAATCCATTGGGCATTGGGAAAGGTAGTGTTCAATAGTGGATAGACAATGGGCATTAGCTATGTTAGTGTAAATGGAGGTAACATCGATAGTGATGAGCAGGGCACCATGTGGTATAGGGACAGAAACTATGGACAGTTGTTGAAAAAAATGCTTGGGATATGTGGTACTTGCTGGAATGAAGGAAAACATGGAAGGGAGGACCCACCAATATAACTTTCTTTTAACACAAACTGTTTATTTAACAAGATATAAACTGTATCCAAAAACAAAGATGATGAGACTCACCAAACAAAAGCGCTGGCAGGTCGATAGACACACTAACAAACACAAACACACACACAAAATTCAAGTCTTCGCAACAAATGGCCACCTCATCAGGAAAGAGGGAAGGAGAGGGAAAGACAAAAGGATGTGGGTCCCAAGGGAGAGGGCAAGGAGTCACCCCAATCCCGGGAGCGGAAAGACCCACCCTAGGGGGGAAACAGGACAGGCACACACTCGCACACACACGCACATCCATCTGCACATACACAGACACAAGCAATTCTTTAAGACTACTATTACTTGTCCCTCCAAATGTTTACAATTAGTACAGAATTTATATTTGTTTATAAGTCAACAATAGAATTTAGGTTACGAAACAATTACTGATTTGACCCTATAACAACGAATTGCCAAAATAAATTACAAAATCAATGACATGCATAAAACTATGCATAAAATTAGATCTGGTGTTATATTCTTTACAAACGAAGGCCAACTTTTCTCTTTTATGAAAATGCATATTATACTCATGTATGTTAATGTTAATTATTCAGACAAGAAAAAATGAATTTTAAGGAGGCAGATGGCAAAAAAAAGGGGAAGTAAAAATATCCCAGCTTACATCGTCACATACCGACACCAATATCACCACTGTTTGTCATAATACAAAAAGGAAGAAACAAATCTGGCCTGAACAAAATATCACTGAAAGCATCCTGATTTTCCTGATTCCAATCCCAAACAGTATTCTTCTTCAAAAGTTTACACAGGTATGAAGCATTCAAACCTTGGCTGCCTCAGAATTTTCTACAGAATCCCATTAACCGAAAAAACAATTTAACCTGTTTTCTGTTGTGATGAGTAGAAAAATTAGCAATAGCATCTAGTTTCTCTTTATCAGGTGCAATTCCTTTCTCAGATATAGCATGTCCTAAAAATTTTACTTCTTCCACACCAAATTTACAGTTACCTATTTTCAAATTCATACCTCCTCATTCCACTTACGAAAACATACTCGTACATCTTAACAGATTCAAATGTTGTTCCTAAGTCTTTTCAGTGACAAAAATGTCATCAACATACATAATTAATTTTTAACTCACTTCACTTCACAAGATAGAATCCAGAGCTCTTATGAATTCATCTACAGATACATTTAGCCCAAATGGCACCTCACAGTATTGAAAATACTTACCTCCATACAAAAATGCAGTATACTTTCTAGAATTCATTTCAAGTGGAATCTGATGAAATCCAGAGGTCAAATTCAAACTACTCATGAATTTTACATAATCAAATTTGTGTAAGAGCTCATCCACACTCTCAGGATGATCATTCTCTCTGATAAGAAAAATACTAAGATGTCTAGAGTCCAAAACAATGCTCGCTCCACCATTCCACTTACTTACCACAGCCAAAGGATTATTGTAAGCGCTCCTTCTTTTCTCAATTACTCTCCACATTTACATTTTGTAGATTTCTCTCTCAACATCTTTCCTTTTTGAAAAAGGTATACTACTATATGGCTTGAGAAAGAAAGGTCAATGACCTCTAAAGTAAAGCATGCACTGATAGCCTTTCACTTTCCCTGTCTTTCACTGAACACATTTCTTAACTCCAATAACAAATTCCTAAGTGTTTCCTTTTGTTGATCATTAAGAGTTGTAGCTTCCCTCACTTTAGAATCTACTACACTTTCAAAATCCTGATCCTCAGTCTCATCAAAATTTGTATTGTCTTCGAACTACTCGTACTCACCTTGGTTCATAATGTTTTGCAGATGGTTACAACTTTTCCCACAGTTTAAAATACAGAAATTAATTTTCACGTAAGTATTACTTTTAGGTTCCAAAATAAACAGTTCTTTAGCTCTCCATCCAAAAAAAGCCTCAACTTTCACTATCCAATCCATACTGAGAATTATATTTTCTTCCAGATTAGCAATCACTAAGCATCCATGTTCAAAGGTCTTGTCTTTTATACTGAAAATGAAAAGTACCTGAGATTTTACCAATTTGCTTTGCTTACTGGTACCTCCTCTTATCTTTACACCTACAATGGGCATTTCCACAAAATTCTCACTATACTTGAACTTGTCCCTAAACTGTTCAGATGTATCACAAATCGGGCTATCTGTATCAATTAAACAGTTGCCTTCCCACTAATCAGTCATAATTTTAATGTGAGGACACCCAAAATCTGAATCATATTCTCTGTTGTCAGACACTTCGTGCAAGAAGATCACTTACAATTTCATCAACTGCTACATCCAGCCTGTCTTCACAAGGTTTTATGAACTTTACATATATCATAATATTACTTTGATTACTCATATTGTCAGGTAAAGATTGATCACAATGAATAGATTTCATGGCACAGCTAACATCACTTGTTACAGGAGGAACTTTTGATCAAAACATATATAAATGAGAAATATGAAGTTCCTTCTGTCAAAATTACACTTTTGCCTTAGATCCTCTTTCATTACATTCCACCAATTGGAATACAAATTCTGACTAACCACAGCTAACTTATTCCAGAATACACCTTTATCTGTGTTATCATCAAGCTGGTCCCAAACTAACCTCAAAATGTCTGAAGATTGCCTTATAGGCTGAAAACTGGTTAACACAATAAAAGTAGTATTGTAGAACAAAAGCAAACTGGTGCTCTTTATTTATTAAATTTCAAAAAGTTTTCACCTTTATTCTCCAGGCTTACAGATACCTCACCTTTACTGTTTGGATCATTACTCGGGATGTCATTAGTGAAAAACTGTTTTGACCGAACTGGTATTCCATGACCCTCACTTACAATGTCATATACTTCACTTACCCTACCTGTACCATCATCATCATCATTTACAAATAACTCTGAAACTTCATTATTCTTAAACTTCACAAATACCTGATACTCATCATCATCATATTCCTCCAAAATTATTTCATCAACATCACTGACAATACAAGTCTCATCTCCATCAAAGTCATGTACCTCACCTACATTCATTTGCAATTACCCACCAGTCTCAGACTTACCAAACTCAGTTACTTCACACCTCTCATTCACATTTATATAGAAAATACCACCTAGTTCGGATCCAATACAGTCAACACCTGATTTACATACATCAACACTATTGTTTTCTGCCCAAGAGAAGAAATCATTAGTACATACTACATCAAAATTCTCACTACTCTCACATTCTGGTTTGTGATTAGCACTTACATCACCATAATTAAAGTTAGTAGCCAAAAACTTCTGTTCAATTTGATATACATGTGCCATATCATTAACACTGTTATTATTGTCTAATTGCAAGTATAACTAGGGGGATCCTGTGCTTGTTATGTTTCCTCACCCCAAAACTATGGACCTTCATTGAGGCAAGCTGCCATTTCCCAAGTAGTTACTTCTATGATTGTTTTTTGTATTAAAATGCCCCTGGTGATCCCCATTATTCCTGTATTGCCAATGTTCAGAATTTCTCTCTCTATTGACACTTTGATCCTGAAAGGTGTTACCATTATCTCTGTTTTTGTGATTACTCTCATTGTGATTTCTATCATTCTAATTATTATGGTACATACTTCTTTCTACTGCCCTATCCAGCCTGTCAACATATTTTAAAAATTATTTAAGAAAATCGTCAGGTCTGCATACCAAATTCCACTGCACTCTTTCTGGTAATCTCCTTTTAAGTGCATCAATCAAGGTCATTTCATCAAATGGTTTGTCAAGATGTGCTAATTTTTTAAGTTGTTTCTTACAAAACTTTTTCAAAGTGTCGCCCCTATTCCTGTATTTAGGACCATTCAAAAATACACTTTTGATTCTCTCCTGTTCAGCTTCCAACCAAAATTTATTTTAAAAACTTTTCTCAAATCTCTGATATACTTCCCACTGACTTAAATTTAAATTTACCCATGACAGAGCTTCATCTTCAAGAAATCTTTTAAAAAATTTAATTTTTTGATTGTCATTGAAGCCTGACACAAAGCTGTCTCTGCAGTGGTGCAGAGAATCCACTGGATGTAAATTATCTGATGGAAAACTTTTGATAGGAATGTTGGACCACACAATACTATTGTTTGCACACAGATTTTTGTGAATGTAAATTTCCTGAACTGCTTAAATTTTTTGATCTAAAGCAGTTTGCGCGTTGTTTTCTACACTTACAATTTTTTGGTTTCAACTGGTTATATTTTGTTGTTTTTTTCCGCTACGGCCTTCTGTTCAACTCTGATGTTATCAACACACTTTGATTGTTTCACTGGCTCAGCTACAAACTCATTTTACAAAACAATAAATTTATTTTCTAAAGCACCAACTTTTTCTTTCATACTTTGAACCCCTCTCACAACTCATTTTTTAACTCTGAAACTTGATTACTAAGTTGATCTATCTGATCATGTATTCTGTCCATTTTGCTAATGTTTTCAGTTCTTATTTCAGTTAATTGATCATTAACTGCCCTAAATTTGCTTTGTTATCTGTCTTCATTTCCTCTAGTTTTGTCAAAATTAACTGCAAAATATCAGTTTTACTGGTTATTTACTGACTATGATTTCACTTGGCTCAAACATGTCCTGACTGGATCCTGCAGCTTTCGTTTCAACCTCATCTTTGCTTTCATTCCCTATTCACTTAGTTAACAAGCACACAAGTCCACAAACAAATTAACTTCACAAATAGTTTATACTTATCTTTCAAACAATGGAAAATCCAGGATGAAATGCAACAATACTAGTAAATGGAAAGTTGCCACTCATCATATAGCAGAGATGCTGCAATCACACATGTGATTGCAGTCTCAGGCAACTGGTGCCGCAATGGGAGCAGCAGCACCTAAGCATGATTAGATTGGAGATTGGGTGTTGGTAAGGAGGACGCTGGGGCAGGGAGGGGGAGGGGTAGTAGGGTAGGGGTGGCAGACAGTGCAGACAGTGCAGTGCTGGTGGGGAGCACACAGGGATGAGGTAGAGAGAGGGTGCAGGGCAGCTGGGAGGTTAGAATGTGGGCAAGTGAGAGGTGGTGAGGAGGGATAGTGGAAAAGGAGAGAAGTAAAAAGCCTGAGTGCGATGGTGGAATGAGGGCTGTGTAGTGCTGGAATGAGAACAGGGAAGGGGCTGGATGGGTGCGGACAATGACTAATGAAGGTTGAGGTCAGGAGGGTTAAGGGGACCGTAGGATATACTGAAGGTGAAGTTCCCACCTGCACAATTCAGAAAAGCTGGTGTTGGTGGGAAGGATCCATATGGCACAGGCTGTGAACCAGTCATTGAAATAAAGGATGTCATGTCTGGCAGCATGCTCAGCAACAGGGTGGTCCAGTTTGTCGGTGGCCATTCATGCAGACAGACAGCTTGTTGATTGTCATGCCCACATAGAATGTAGCACAGTGGTTGCAGCTTAGCTTGTAGACCACATGACTGGTTTCACAGGTAGCCCTGTCTTTGATGGAACAGGTGACGTTTGTGACTGGACTGGAGTAGGTGGTGGTGAGAGGATGTATGGGACAGGTTTTGTATCTAGGTATATTTCAGGGGTATGAGCCATGAGGTAAAGGTTTGGGAGCAGCAGTTCTGTAGGGATGGACAAGTATATTGTGTAGGTTCAGTGGATGGCAGAATATCAAATGGTTCAAATTGCTCAGAGCACTATGGGACTTAACTTCTGAGGTCATCAGTCTCCTAGAACTTAGAACTACTTAAACCTACCTAACCTAAGGACGTCACACACATCCATGCCAAAGGCAGGATTCAAACCTGCGACCGTAGCGGTCGCGCGGTTCCAGACTGTAGCGCCTAGAACCGCTCGGCCACTCCGGCTGGCACAGAATATCACTGTGGGATGTGTGGGAAGGATAGTGGGCTGGACATTTCTCACTTCAGGGCACAACGAGAGATAGTTGAAACCCTGGTGGAGAATGTAATTCAGTTGCTCCAGTCCTGGGTAGTACTGAGTTATGAGGGAAAAGCACCTCTGTGGCTGGATGGTGGGACTTTGGGAGGTGATGGGAGGCTGGAAAGATAAGGCAAGGGATATTTGTTTTTGTGCAAAGATGGGAGGACAATTATGGTTTGTGAAGGCTTCTGTGAGACCCTCAGTATATTTTGAGAGGGACCTCTCATCAATGCAGATGCGACAACCACAAGTGGCTTGGTTGTATGGAAGGAACTTCTTGGTATCAAACAGGTAGCAGCTGTCAAAGCAGAGGTATTGTTGGTGGCCAGTAGGTTTGATATGGATGGAGGTGCTGATGTATCCATCTTTGAGGTGGAGGTCAACATCTAGGAAGTATGCTTGTTGGGTTGTGTAAGACTAGGTGAAGCAAATGGGGGAGAAGTAGTTGAGGTTCTGGAGGAATGTTGATAGGGTGTCCTCACCCTTGGTCCAGATCACAAAGATGTCATCAATGAATTGGAAACAGGCGAAGGGTTTAGGATTCTGGGTGTTTAGGAAGTATTCCTCTAGATGGCCATGAATAGGTTGGTATAGGATGGTGCTGTATGGGTGCTCATAGCTGCACGTCAGATTTGTTTGTAGGTAATGCCTTCAAAGGAGAAGTAATTGCAGGTGATGGTATAGTTGGTCATGGCAACTAGGAAGGAGGGTATTGTTTCGGAATCCATTGGGCATTGGGAAAGGTAGTGTTCAATAGTGGTGAGACCATGAGCAGGGAGGTAGATCAATAGTGACGAGCAGGGCACCATATAGTAAAGGGACAGGAACTGTGGAGACATGGTGGAGGAAATGGTTGGTATCTTTTATATAGGAGGGTAGGTTCCAGGTAATAGGTTGATGATGTTGGTCTATGCCAGCAGAAATTCTCTCAGTGGGGGACACCAAGTAAGGTGGTGCAGTGGTTAGCACACTGGACTCACATTCGGGAGGACGACGGTTCAATCCTGCATCAAGCCATCCTGATTTAAGTTTTCTGTGATTTCCCTAAATCACTTCAGGCAAATTCCGGGATGGTTCCTTTGGCAGGGCATGGCCGACTTCCTTCCCCATCCTTCCCTAATCCAATGAGACTGATGACCTCACTTTTTGGTCTCTTTCCCCCAAATCAATGGAATTCAATCTCTCAGTGGGGGCACAGTAACTGGCCACAATGGGGTGTCCTGGGTGGTTAGGTTTATGGACTTTAGGAAGCATGTAGAAGGCAGGAGTGCAGGGAATTGTGGGGATGAGTAGGAAGATGGACTCTGGGGAGAGGTTCTGGGATGGGCCTAAGGATTTGAGGAGCGACTGGAGATCCTGCCGGATTTCTGGAATGGGGTCACTGGGGCAAGGTTTGTAGGTTGATGTTTCTGACAGCTGGCAGAGTCCTTCTGCTGGATAATCCTTGTGGTTCAAAACACTAGTGCTGAAGCCTTTGTCTGTAGGCAGGACAATAAAATCAGGATCAGTTTTTAGATGGTGGACTGCAATTCTTTCTGTAGATGCAAGGTTAGTTTGCATATTGAGGGATTTGGGGAATGAAGGTGAGGCAAGGTTGGAGATTAAGAAATTCTGGAAGTTAACAGGGTGTGTTTTGGGGGCAGTGGAGGTGGATCACAGTTGGATTGAGCAGTGAACTGAGTTAGGCAAAGTGTTTCCACTGTAGGGACTGGGAGAAGGAGAGAAGGTCTTTAACAATTTGTGCATGACTGAATTTGGGAGTGGGACAAAAGGTGAAGCCATTGGATAGGACTGATATTTCTTTGAGGCTAAGGCTTCTGGAGGAAAGGTTCATGATTTTGTTTCATGTCTGTTTAGGTTCTTCATTCTGTGTGGTGGTGGGAGGGAGTTTTGGAGGGTGGGCTAAATGTAGCAGGTCTGTGAGACAGGGTTTGTCAGCTATGAGGGGACATGGAGGAGGATTTGATTTTGTTGTAGAGGTGGTGGAAGGTGGAGCTCCAAGGCAGGAGTAGGAAGTGAGCAGGGTGGAGAGCTTTTTGAGATGGTGTTGTGCATGTTGCTCTAGTTCCTGGAGGACAAGAGTTTCAGTTTATGTTATGGGTTCCAGGAATTTGGTATTGCATAACGGGAGAATTTTGCCGATGGAGAGAAGGTACTGGAAGGACATTTGGGCTTGGTTGATGTGGTTTTGCAGGACTATGTTGGTGAGGGCTAAGGATTGGCAGAATCTGAACAGGTGGAGATCATTGTGGAAGGAGGGGTGGCAGCCAGAGATGGGTAATTTGAGGGTAAGGCCATTTGGAGGGATTCCATGAGCCAAGCAACAATGCAGGAACAGTATGTGGGACTGGGTTCTCACTAGGGATAAGGAAATTTTTCTGTACTGATACAGATGGAAAGAGCAAGGATCCTGGTGTTGGAAAAGAAAACCCTTCAAACTATTACCTGGAATCTAACCTCCTACATAAAAGATACCAACCTGAGCCATGGCGCTATTGAATGAGTAGATTGTTCTGTCTGGTGCCACTGGCTCAGGTGTAATATCAACTATCCCTATTGCATGATTATGGATAATGCTCCTGGCTTTCTGGCAAGGTCATTCAGACAATTCTGTTTTGGCAGTGGGATAAAACATGTTACCACCACACCTTATTATCCTAAGGCTTCCTTTGCTGAAAGAATTAACCACAACTTGAAGTTAGCATTGATTATTTATCACCATAAATCACCCAAGAAGTTGGATAGCGCCTTGCTGTGGTTAAACTTAACATTTAACTCCATGCAGCATGAAGCATCCCAGGCCACCCCAGCTAGCCTAATGCTCGCATATCCCATGAATTCCTCGCTCTCCAATTTATGGGAGACAAATGACAAATGATCTTTTACCTCCATATATCACTCTGGAGGTTCCTTAGGGAGAAATGGGAGTGAGCTTGGGCTGACAATTGACAGGTCTGTCACTATAAAAGAAACAAGCACTCCCTTCAGGGGAAGATAGGGGATCTTGTCTACATCAGGAATGTTCCTGGGCAGACTTCCCTGGATAAATGTTTAGGGGAGCTCTCCCTGTGTTTCCTAGGTCCATATTCCATTGTCAAAATTTTAAGCCCAGTCAATCTTTTGGCCATATATCCAGAAAAAGGGAAGCTCATTAGGGTTCATCTCAGTCAGATTAAACATTCCAGTGGAGTCAGGGGTTCTTAGCCCCAAGGGAGGCTTCTTCAGGTATGAGAGGGGGAGGTTGAGCCATGGCACCGTTGAATTAGTAGACTGTTCTGTCTGGTGCCACTGGCTCAGGTGTAGTATGGACTATCCCTCTTGAGGCCCCATTGCCAATATCTATGAGGAAGAGTTGGTATCTGTGGGTTGTGTCCGTAGAAGTAGCATTGCAAAAAGAGGTGGTTACGAGGTTCGACTGGCCAAAGCCACGAGCTGCGCGAGGACATCCTGCACAGAGCAAAGATACTGGAGTATTTCACCAGGAGCAGTGTCAACAACAAGCAGCAAACCTACATCCCGTCTGTTGGTTGGCAACATTCATGTCGGATGACCGCTTGTGGCCTGGCTGCCCTCTTCTACCTGGCTTCCATCGGCATCACTGAGTATCCACTCTGACACACTGTGGATCCATGGAACTGGTTTCTGATAAAGAAGAGTAACATTCTGTGATCCTCATGGTGATTTGTTTCACTGTCTACCTTCCCTCCTTATTATTTTCTGGTTTGTACCTGACACTTAAGAGCTTTACTCGATTGGCTCTTTGTTCTTAAATATAGGCAGTAGTATTGTACTGAGACACAAGTTGTCATTTGAAAATTTGTCCCATTGTTATACTGCCTTTCCTTCTGGTCCATACCTGATCATTAATGTTCTAATTAATCAGCACTTGGTTGTAAATACAGCTGAAACGATTGTACTAAAGCACAGGTTGCCGTTAAACAAAAGATGGACCTGGTGGTTAGATTTAGCTGTCATCCAGTTCAATTCTTTGATTGTAATTGCATTTCTTAGTCATTAGTTATAATCTGAATAACCTGTTGCACTAAGCTGTTTGTTTCTGTGTTTGAAAGACCGGGTCATTATTGATGTGTTTTAGCTGGATCTTGTGGTTCTGCCGAGTGAGTTCTCTTGTAATAAGTGTTCACAAGTAATGTTTTAAGATGTTCTTTCAGAGTGGTCTTAATAACTGTCAATCAGTTTAACTTTGAAAATATTAACAGCCAACTGTCACCAGGGCTTTAGTCAAAATAAAATTGTCAGAAGAGACAGGTTGGGATCCAGTTGCACCTTGGTTGCCAATTGAAATTAAGATGTTGGTTACTTTGAAGTAAGACTTATCATTGTCATATTGTTTGCTAATCTGTGTAACCTTTAAGCACAGGTGTGCATCTTAACCACAAACCTTTCGACATACAGCTTTCAAATTAAAACTTAAGTCATCTGTTCTTAGTAATTGAATCACTCTTGTCATCAATGGTGCTAATATAGTTTTCATGTTTTGCAGAAGGACATTTAATAAGACAGACTGAGTCCAGTGTTGTAGTAAACACCGCTGTTTCACCCAGTAACGGGCAGGCTGCAGGTCCTGCCGCCTTGTCAACATTGTCATATTGTCTGCTGTTTTGCAACACAGCATTTTAGATTTCTTTTTCAAGATTAAAAGCTTATTCAACTCAAGGTTTAAAGTCAAAAGAATTCTGCAAATTGTTCATTTCGTCAAAGAAAATTTTATGGTTAAATGCCTTGATTATCTGTGAAACACAGTTTATATATTGTTAAATAAACAGTTTGTGTTAAAAGAAAGTTATATTGGTGGGTCCTCCCTTCCATGTTTTCCTTCATTCCAGCAAGTACCACATATCCCAAGCATTTTCTTCAACAACTGTCCATAGTTTCTGTCCCTATACCACATGGTGCCCTGCTCATCACTATCGATGTTACCTCCCTTTACACTAACATAGCTAATGCCCATTGTCTATCCGCTATTGAACACTACCTTTCCCAATGCCCAATGGATTCCAAAAGAACAACCTCCTTCCTAGTCGTCATGACCAACTATACCATCACCCACAATTACTTCTCCTTTGAAGGTATTACCTACAAACAATTCCAAGGTGTGGCTATGAGCACCTGCACGGCACCATCCTATGCCAACCTATTCATGGCCATTTAGAGGAATCCTTCTTATACACCCAGTATCTTAAACCCCTCACATGGTTCAGATTCATTGATGACATCTTTGTTATCTGGACCGAGGGTGAGGACATCTTATCCACACTCCTCCAGAACCTCAAATACTTCTCCCTCATTTGCTTCACCTGGTTTTACTCAACCCAACAAGCCACCTCCTAGATGTTGACCTCCACCTCAAAGATTGCTACATCATCACCTCCATCCATATCAAATATACTAACCACAAGCAATACCTCCACTTCAACAGCTGCCACCTGTTCCATACCAAGAAGTCCCTTCCATACAGCCTAGCCACTAGTGGTCGTTGCATCTGTAGTGACAAGCAGTTGCTCTCAAAATGCACCAAGGTTCTCACTGAAGCCTTCACAGACCATAATTATCCTCCCAACCAAGTAAAAAAACAAATCTCCCATGCCCAATCTTTCCAGTCTCCCACCACCTCCCAAAGACCCATCTCTGGCCCAGAGGAGCATTCCTCTAGTAACTCAATATCACCCGGACTGGAGCCACTGAATTACATTCTCCATGAGGGTTTCAATTACCACTCATTGTGCCCTGAAATGAGAAGTGTCCTGCCCACTTTACTTCCCACCCCTCCCTGCCCCCTACCATACAGCCTGGGCAGAGAGTGGGGAAGGAACAGAGAGGGGTAGGAGGAGATGGATCAGGAGAAGGAAATTTATAGATATGGGAAGAAGAGTGGATGATCACAGAGGATGGGGAGACAGTGCTGGACATATCAAACAAATCTGCAGGCAAAACTACCACCCTCCCTCCCACTCTCTCTGGACCATTAACTGCCCTCCCTTATCTTACTACCCACATTGTGCAGTGACGTGGGTAAAGTGGTGGTGTCCCCAGACCCTGGTTGCCCAGTAAGGCAGATGGGTGGTGTGGGATTAGTAATGGCATACTCCCATCATCCATCAACAATGAGGCTCATCCATGGATGTGTTCAGTATACAATCACACCTGGCATCATACACTGTCTATGGTTGTGCCATGCTGCTCACTCCACAGTGATTCCATGCTTCTGTAAGAGCACAAATACAAACAAGATGGACAGATAGAGAGGAAGTATGAGATGGACAGAGAGGATAACAGACAGGACAGAGAGAGAGAGAGAGAGAGAGAGAGAGACTTGATGAGAACCATCCACTACATGGTAGCATTAATAGATTGTTGTTGTTGTGGTCTTCAGTCCAGAGACTGGTTTGATGCAGCTTTCCATGCTACTCTATTTTGTGGAAGATTCTGCAACTTACATTCTTCTGAATCTACTTAGTATATTCATCTCTTGGTCTCCCTCTAATACTTTTACCCTCCACGGTGCCATCCAATACTAAATTGGTGATCCTTTGGTGCCTCAGAACATGTCCTACTAACCAATCCCTTCTTATAGTCAAGTTGTGCCAAAAATTTCTCTTCTCCCCAATTCTATTTAATATGTCCTCAGTAGTTGTGTGATCTACCCATCTAATCTTCAGCATTCTTCTGTAGCACCACATTTCGAAAGCTTCTATTCTCTTCTTGTCCAAACGGATTATCGTCCATGTTTCACTTCCATACATGGCTACACTCCATAAAAATACTTTCAGAAACGACTTCCTGACATTTAAATCTATACTCAATGTTAACAAATTTCTCTTCTTCAGAAACGCTTTCCTTGCCATTGCCACTCTACATTTTATATCCTCTCTGCTTTGATCATCATTAGTTATTTTGCTCTGCTAATAGCAAAACTCATTTACTACTTTAACAGTCTCATTTCCGAATCTAATTCCCTCAGCATCAGCCAACTTAATTTGACTACATTCCATTATCCTTGTTTTGTTTTTGTTGATGTTCATCTTATACATCTTTCAAGACATTGTTCATTCTGTTCAACTGCTCTTCCAGGTCCTTTGCTGTCTCTGACAGAATTACAATGTCATCGGTGAACCTCAAAGTTTTTATTTCTTCTCCATGATTTTAATACCTACTCCGAATTTTTCTTTTGTTTCCTTATTGCTTGCTCAATATACAGATTGGATAACATCAGGGATAGAATACAACCCTGTCTCACTCCATTCCCAACCACTGCTTCCCTTTCTTGCCCCTCGACTCTTATAACAGCCATCTGGTTTCTGTATAAACTGTAAATAGCATTATGCTTCCTGTATTTTACCCCTGTCACCTTCAGAGTTTGAAAGAGAGTATTCCATTCAACATTGTCAAAAGATTTCTTCAAGCCTACAAATGCTAGAAACTTAGGTTTGCCTTTCCTTAATCTTTCTTCTAAGGTAAGTCATAGGGTCAGTATAGCCTCACGTGTTCCAATATTTCTACAGAATCCAAACTGATCTTTATCAAAACAAGACATGGTTGTCTCACTGGGAGGTCCGCGATCGTTCATTAAGTAAAATATGGCGTTTCAGTCTTCGATCGCTATTCTTTATTCTCAATAACCGGTTTCGGGCTAGCTGCCCATCTTCAGATCTGTTAGACAATGTTAAAAATGTAATTAATAAGAGAGATACAGTTAGCGATAAAAATATCTTAGTTTACAAAAAGAAATTATGGAACGTATTAAATGCCAACATACCATATGTTGTAGTTACAGAGTAACTTGTCCGTACAGAACACACAGTTCACTGTCATAAGTAAAGTAAATTTCAATCTGTTAAAACATTATATCGCAGTATTTAAGAGTAACCTGATTGGTAACAGTAAAAAGTGCCCTCTACCTATAACAATTGTGCATCTGTCATTATTTCGCCGTATATATTAATGGCGAATATTCTTTTTAATAAAACAATTTTTAAGGTAATAACATATGAATAATCATTGTGAGTGGACCATGAAACGAAAAATTTTTCATTAATTTAAAATTTTTTTATAGAGAAAAATAAAATATAATTAAAATGTAGATATTCTTCCGAAAATGTGCGTTTGCTCTTCTTTGTTTTTGATTGGTGGTGGAGTGGATTTTAAAGACCTGTTTTAGGCTTCCTCTTGAATGCAACAGCACGCCCCAGTAAGAAACAGCTACAGCGGAACGGCCCTCAGCGTACTGGCGGCGAGGTGAATTGGGCGCGGCGCAAGACGACTCGGCGTGGCGTTGTATACGTTCTGACGTAGGGAAATCCACTCCACCACCAATCAAAAACAAAGAAGAGCAAACGCACATTTTCGGAAGAATATCTACATTTTAATTATATTTTATTTTTCTCTATAAAAAATTTTTAAATTAATGTAAAAATTTTTCGTTTCATGGTCCACTCACAATGATTATTCATATGTTATTACCTTAAAAATTGTTTTATTAAAAAGAATATTCGCCATTAATATATACGGCGAAATAATGACAGATGCACAATTGTTATAGGTAGAGGGCACTTTTTACTGTTACCAATCAGGTTACTCTTAAATACTGCGATATAATGTTTTAACAGATTGAAATTTACTTTACTTATGACAGTGAACTGTGTGTTCTGTACGGACAAGTTACTCTGTAACTACAACATATGGTATGTTGGCATTTAATACGTTCCATAATTTCTTTTTGTAAACTAAGATATTTTTATCGCTAACTGTATCTCTCTTATTAATTACATTTTTAACATTGTCTAACAGATCTGAAGATGGGCAGCTAGCCCAAAACCGGTTATTGAGAATAAAGAATAGCGATCGAAGACTGAAACGCCATATTTTACAAACTGATCTTCCCTGAGGTCAGCTTCTACCAGTTTTTCCATTCATCGGTAAAGAATTTGTGTTAGTATTTTGCAGCCGTGACTTATTAAACTGGTGGTTCTGTAATTATCACATCTGGCAACACCTGCTTTCTTTGGTATTGGAATTATTATATTCTTCTTGAAGTCTGAGGGTATTTCGCCTGTCTCATATACCAGGTGTACCAGTATGAAATGAGCGTTTTTTTGTGAAAATGAAACACTAATTTTGAATTGAAAAGTAAAAACATTTTATTCAAAGTACTGACCATTGCTTTCTGTACATTTTGACCACCTTTCTGGAAATTTGTGGACACCACGCCAATAGAAATGTTCGTCTTTTGAAGCAAACCAGACAGACACCCAATTTTCGACTTCTTCGTAGGAATCGAAGTGTTCCTCAGCCAATGCATGTCCCATTGATGAAAACAAATGGTAGTCAGAAGGGGCCAAGTCTGGTGAATACGGTAGCTGGGGTAGCAGCTCCCAGCCAAGTGTTTTGATTGCATCCTGAACCAGTTTTGTTTTGTGTGCAGGTGCATTATGGTGTAAAAAAAATTACTTTGCCATGTCTTCTGTCCCATTCTGGTCTTTTTTTGATCAATGAATAGTTCAAATTGATCATTTGTTGTCTGTGGCAATTAGTATTCACAGTTTCACTGGGTTTTAGAAGCTCATGATACACCACACCTTTCTGATCCCACCAAACACAGAGCATTATCTTCTTGCCGAGTCAAGCTGGTTTTGCAGTCGATGTTGATGATTGTCCCAGATTAACCCATGATTTTACCCATTTAGGATTCTTAAAATAAATCCATTTTTCATTGCCAGTAACAATTCGATGCAAAATTGATTTTCTTTCATGTCTTTGAAGTAAAACTTGACAAATGGTTTTTTGGGTTCCATCTGTCTTTCATTCAATTCATGTGGCACCCATTTTCCACACTTTTGGATCTTTCCCATAGCTATCAAACGGTCAGAAATTGTTTGTTGTGCAACATTTAGCATTGCTGCCATTTGCTTCTGACTCAAAATATCATCTTCATCCAATATCGCTTGCAATTCGGCGTCTTCGAACTTTTTTGGTGATCTTCCACGTTCTTCATTTCTTACATCAAAGTCATTATTTCTGAACCATTGAAACCGTCTTTTGCATGTTTCTTCTGATAGAGCATGATCACCATATGCCTCGACAAGCATTCACTGCAACTCTGCAGCACTTTTTTTTCAAATCAAAACAAAAAATTAATGCTTTCCGCAAAATAGATTACAAAGATTAAAATTAAGATATCAGTCCTCTACTACACCTTGGATGGACCCTCTGTCAGCTACCCTATTTCAGAACATCCAACAACTGTTGTTGAATTAAACTACAAGTCATGGATGATGCTAAACTGTATCAGAACTGCTGTAGCCCATGTAAAAATCAACCTGATGACAACTAATATGACTATGGAGAAAGACATAACATGGAACATCATCTAACAAGCCAAAATTGTCACCGGCCGGTGTGGCCATGCGGTTCTAGGCGCTTCAGTCCGGAACCGCGTGACCGCTACGGTCGCAGGTTCGAATCGTGCCTCGAGCATGGGTGTGTGTGATGTCCTTAGGTTAGTAAGGTTTAAGTAGTTCTAAGTTCTAGGGGACTGATGACCTCAGATGTTAAGTCCCATAGTGCTCAGAACCATTTGAACCAAAATTGTCCTGCATGTTGCTCCCTGGACTACCTCTGGCTATGTAAGATTGAAGCTTTTGACCTAGTGCAGTACTGGGCCAAAAATTAATAGATCTGGACATGGAAAATTAAAGTAGAAAGTAATTTCACTGATTTTCTTTCCAAATTCTGATGTCAAAAGTTCCTATATTAAGCATAAGTTGTACAAATTATCAAAATTATAGAAACATATTCCCTCCACGAAACTCTGTTATTCAGATCATTTAAGTTTGTTGTTCCAATTGCAATGAGCTAATTAATTTCATCATAAATGATGGCAATCCAAAGCTGTTAACAAACAATTTCTTAAATCTAGCCACAGGGAAAATTTTATGAGCTACTACGTAAATTTTGAGGGAAAAATCACTTCCAAATTAAAGAGCTATTTTTTCTCTTTATATTTACATTTTCTCTTTATATTTACATTAGCCCAAACTTAATTAATTTAAGAGATACTGTTACTTAATAACTTCATCTGGCCCCAACTTTCAGTGACAATTATAGGCAGAATACTGTAAGTCTCCTGGGTATTGTAATGAGACATCCTTCTCCAGCATTACTTTTTCTCAACAGTAATTGTTGATACCAGTGTTATTTTTCAAAGTTTGGACAGATCAACATTACTTCAGCTGCTTTTCTGAAAGCTTTCACATAATTTTATACCCAATATGTTATATTTTAAGCTAAAATTTATGAAAAGGAATTACTTTATTTTAATGCTACAATTGATACTAGCTCTCAATGTACAGTTACAATTAATTTTCTTAGAAACATTAGAAATTACAAATTATTTGGCACACTTAGAATTTCTGTTATTAATTACACAATCTAGTACTATTTACTGTGTTTATTTCTGGATTCATTTATGAAATAATAAGTAAAATTAACAGAAATTCATTTGTCAAGAAAAACTGTCAACTCTCTGGAATATGGCTATTTACTGGAGAGTGAAGTAGTAGTAAGCATGCCTCTGATGTGACCGGATGTATTTTTATACACAGTGGACCCGCACATAGCAAGCATAATTCATTCCTGAATCTTACTCATAGTGCGAAACAATTATTAACTGAAACAATTTATCTCATATAAATTAATGTAAAATGTGATAATGCATTTCACGTAGAAAAAGTACTGAAAGTTTTATTTTATTTATACCATTTATTCAAAGAAAATTATACATACAATATTATGTATTTTATTATTCATGTTACACAATGAATTGTTTTTACTAGGAAGTTATCTATAGTCATTTGTTTCTACCGATGCTTCAATATTTGGCAAAAAAGCAGCACAGCATTATCGTCAAATAAATTTGTAGCATGGGTAACCATTACTTTATTGGGGTGATGATTTTCAGTGTACAGTGCAACCAATTCCCATGCCTTCACCATTTATCTTATTGCACCAGAAGGTTGCTGCTTTGCTGTTACCACCTCCTCCTCCTCCAAAGAACTCCTCTCCACAACTTTCTGCTGAGAAACACACTGCAACTTCATAAGCACTTTGGTGGTCATTTCTTGGCCGTGATCTTCCACAAGCTCATTGATTGCATTTTTATCTACTTCTAGTCCCATGTTCTTGGCCAAACACATACTCTCACTGACTCCACAGGTGCTGACTCAAATGCTTCAGAGTCACATTTGACAATGCACTTCAGCCAAAGCTTACACCAAGCAGAAGTGAGAGTTCTCTCGGTAATCTCTTCCCATGCCTTTGTGATTACCTTAATGCAAGCAACGGTGTTGAAGTGATATTTCCAAAACTCTCAGAGAGTGAGATTGGTAGCTTCAGTCAACTCAAAGCAGTGTTCGAGTTAGAATTAGGGTGTTTTAGAGTCTTAGAGTTAGGTGTTTATCTTGATGGACTGAGGAGGTGATCTTGCAGTCCTGGAGAATGAGCAGGAGCATTGTCCATAACGAGCAAGGCATGGATTGGCAGATTCATCTCAAACAAATATTTTTTCACCAAAGGCTTTTTGTTGGACCTCCACATCATATTTAACCTTCTCTTCTGGAATTTCACTTCTTGAAGGCTCGTGGAATTTCTGAATGGTAACCAAGCAGTGGTTTAATTTTCAAATCGCCACTTGCATTGGCACAGAATAGCAGTGTGACATGGTCTTTCATTGGCTTGTGACCAGACAGTGCATTCTCCTATGCAGTTATAAAGGTAGGATTCAGCATCTTTTTCCTGAACAGACCCATCTCGTCACAATTAAAAACCTGTTGCAGGAGATAACCCTGAGAATTTACGAGCATCTTGAATTTGCTGGTGAAGTTCTCTGCTACCTTTGTGTTGGAGCTGGCTGTTTCACCATGCCTCACAACACTGCCGTTGCCAGTTCTTCTCTTAAACTTCTCAAACCACCCACAGATCCCCTCAAACACTTCTTTGGTCGCTGACAATCCTGGTGTCTTCTTAGAGAGTTCAGCAAAAATCATTCTTGCCTTCTCACAAATGATGTTCTCATTAATAGTGTCACCTTGCAATTGCTTTTCATTTATCCATATAAGGAGCAACCTTCCAACAACATTGAGAATACGAAACTGCTGTTTAGATACTCTTGCCACACCCTTTGAAGCATCTATCTCCTTAATGTTGTCCTGGTTCTTGAGCATAATGCAGATAGTTGATTTAGACTGAGTGTATGTTCATGCTAAATCAGCAAAGAACACACCACATTCACAATTTTCAGTGATTTTACATTTCATTTCTAAAGCCAATTTCTTTCTCTTGTGGCTTTCTTCTTTCTATCTCTTGTGGCTTTCTTCTTGTGGCTTTATCTTTGGGGACATTTCTATGTAGGTTATTAAAATTTGCACATAAAAAAACACTGTGTAAATGTAAATTTAGAGAAATGTGTGCTCACAGGCTGCACTAACATGGTAGCAGGATGAGCACTAAACCCAGACTCATCTACATCTACATCTACATGTGTACTCTGCAAATCACATTTAAGTGCCTGGCAGAGGGTTCATTGAACCACTTTCACAATTCTGTATTATTCCAGTCTTGTTTAGTCCACAGAAAGAACAAACACCTATATCTTTCCGTACAAGCTCTGATTTCCCTTATTTTATCATGGTGATCATTTCTCCCTATGTAGGTTGGTGTCAACAAAATATTTTTGCATTCGGAGGGGAAAGTTCATGATTGGAATTTTGTGAAAAGATTCCACCGCAATGAAAAAGTCTCTGTTTTAATGATATCCACCCCAAATCCTGTATCATTTCAATGACACTCTCTCCCATATTTCGCGATGATACAAAACGTGCTGCCCTTCTTTGAACTTCGTCGATGTGCTCTGTCAGTTCTATCTGGTAAGAATCCCACACCGTGCAGCAGTATTCTGAAAGAGGATGGACAAGCGTAGTGTAGGAAGTATCCTTAGTAGATCTGTCACGTTTTCTAAGTCTCCTGCCAATAAAATGCAGTCTTTGAGATTAGCCTTCCCCACAACATTTGCTGGGTGTAACTTCAAATTTAAGTTCCCATAATTGTAATTCCTAGATATTTAGTTGAATTTATGGCCTTTAGATTTGACTGATTTATTGTGCAAATTCCTTTTAGAACTCATGTGGATGACATCACACTTTTCATTATTTAGGGTCAATTGGCAATTTTCACAACATACAGATATCTCTTCTAAATCATTTTGCAATTTGTTATGATGACTTTATTAGTGAATAAACAACAGCATCATCTGCAAACAATCTAAGTCTGTCTCCCAAATCGTTTATATAGATAAGGAACAGCAAAGGGCCTATAACACTATCTTGGGGAATGCCAGAAATCACTTCTGTTTTACTCAATGACTTTACGACTTTTACTACAAACTGTAACCTCACTGATAGGAAATCATGAATCCAGTCACATAACTGAGACGATATTTCATCAGCCATCAATTTCACTACAAGTCGCTTGTGTGGTACAGTGTCATAAACCTTCCAGTAATCCAGAAATACGGAATCAATCTGAAATTCCTTGTCAATAGTACTCAACACTTCATGTGAGTAAAAAGCTACTCTTGTTTCACAAGAACAATGTTTTTTAAATCCATGTTGACTGTATGCCAATAGACAGTTTTCTTTAAGGTAATCCATAATTTTTGAACACAATAACCTGCATATCGATGTTAATGATACAGGCCTGTAATTTAGTGGATTACTCCTACTACTTTTCTTGAATATTGGTGTGACCTGTGCAACTTTCCAGTCTTTGGGTATGGATCTTTTGTTGAGTGAATGGTTGTATATGATTGCATCAGCATACTCTGAAAGGAACCTAATTGTTATACAGTCAGGACCAGAAGACTTGCTTTATTAAGTGATTTAAGTTGCTTCACAACTCTGAGGATATTTATGTCTTTGTTACTCATGTTGGCAGCTGTTCTTGATTCGAATTCTGGAACATTTACTTCATTTTCTTTTGTGAAGGCATTTCAGAAGGCAGTGTTAAGTAATTCTACTTTGGCAGTATCTCCATTGCTATTGCGCAGAGAAGGCATTGATTGTGTCTTGTCACTAGCATACTTTACATATGACCAGAATATCTTTGGATTATCTGCCAGGTTTCGAGACTAAGTTTTGTTGTGGAAACTACAAACATCAAAAAAAGTTTTGCATCACCTCAGTTCCGAGAGTTCCGGAACCCGTACAGAAAATTGGAATAGAGATACACATAAACATCTTTCGCGCCCTTTTTATTGCTCATGAAAACCAAACATTGCATGTTGTACCAACATACAGTGAGATGTTCAGAGGTGGTGGTCCAGGTTCCTGTACACGCCGGTACCTCAAATACCCAGTAGTATGTCCTCTTGCATTGATGCATGCCTGTATTCATCGTGGCATACTATCCACAAGTTCATCAAGGACCTGTTGGTCCAGGTTGTCCCACTCCTCAATGGCAATTCAGCATAGATCCCTCAAAGTGGTTGGTGGGTCATGTCATCCATAAACAGCCCTTTTCAATCTATTCCAGTCATGTTCGATACGCTTCATGTCTGGAGAACATGCTGGCCATTCTAGTCGAGTGATGTCATTATCCTGAAGGAGGTCATTCACATGGTGTGCACAGTGGGGGCATGAATAGTTGTCCACAAAGATGAATGCCTCGCCAATATGCTGCTGATATGTTTGCATTATTCGTCGGAGGATGGCATTCACTTATCAAACAGCCATTACGGCACCTTCCATGACCACCAGCAGGGTATGTCAGCCCCACATAATGCCACCCCAAAACAGTAAGGAACCTCCACCTTTCTGCACTCACTGGACAGAGTGTCTAAGGCATCCAGCCTGACCGGGTTACCTCCAAACACATCTCCAACAATTGTCTTGCTGAAGGCACATGCGACACTCATCAGTGAAGAGAACGTGATACCAATCCTGAGGGGTCCATTCGGCTTGTTGTTGGGCACATTTGTACCACACTGCTTGGTGTCATGGTTGCAAAAATGGACCTCGCCATGGACGTTGGGAGTGAAGTTATGTATTGTGCAACCTATTGCACACAGTTTGAGTCATAACACTACATCCTGTGGCTGCACGAAATGTATTATTTAACATGGTGGCGTTACTGTCAGGTTTCTTCCAAGCCATAATCCATAGGTAGTGGTCATCCACTGCAGTAGTAGCCCTTTGGCGTCCCTAGTGAGACATGTCATTGACAGTTCCTGTCTCTCTGTATCTCCTCCATGTCCAAACAACATTGCTTTGGTTCACTCCGAGATACCTGGACACTTCCTCTGTTGAGAGCCCTTCCTGGCACAAAGTAACAATGTGGACATGATTGAACTGTGGTATTGACCATCTAGGCATGACTGAACTAAAGACCACACGAGCTGTGTATCCCTCTTCCTCGTGGAATGACTGGAACTGATTGGCTGTCGGACCCCCTCCGTCTAATAGGTGCTGCTCATGCATGGTTGTTTACATCTTTGGGTGGGTTTAATGATGTCTCTGAACAGTCAACAGGACTGTGTCTGTGATACAATATCCACAGTCAATGCCTGTCTTCAGTAGTTCTGGGAAGTGGGGTGATGCAAAACTTTTTTTGATGTGTATTTTATAAGCATCTCACGTTGAAGTCTGTGCTAAATTTCTAGCTTCTGTAAAAGATCACCAATCTTGGGGATTTTGCATCTGTTTGAATTTGGCATGCTTGTTTCATTGTTTCTGCAACCTTTTTTGTGTACCAAGGAGAATCAACTCCATCGTTTGTTAATTTATTTGGTATAAATCACTCAATTGCTGCTGATACAATTTCTTTGAATTCAAGCCACATCTGGTCTACACTTATATTAGTAATTTGGAAGGAGTGGACATTGTCTCTCAGGAAGCTGTCAAGTGAATTTTTATCTGCTTGTTTGAACAGGTATATTTTTTGTTTATTTTTGGAGGATTTTGGGGTTACAGTTTGACAACCCTGTGTTCACCAATCCCTGCATTCATTTTGATGCTTGTTATTAACTCAGGATTATTTGTTGCTAAGAGGTCAAGTGTGTTTTCACAACCATTTACATTTTGCATGGTCTCATGAACTAACTGCTCAAAATAAGTTTCAGAGAATGCATTTAGCATAATTTGGGATGATGTTTTATGTGTACCTCCAGAGTTAAACATGTATTTTTGCCAACATATTGAGGGTAAATTAAAGTCACCACCAACTATAATTCTATGAGTTGGGTACATGTTGCAGTACATACTAAAGACATTGTTCATATGCCACTGCCCACAATGAGAGTTGTTCATATTGTTGAACTTTTCCCCCAGCACATGCATATGGCTGATGACATCACATCAAATCATTGTCACTCATTATGTGAAACATTGCTCACTAAATGAGCCATTCTTTTACAATTTGTTTTTCTCGTTACATAAATTGCGCATTATGGGAGGTGCTCATTCAGCGAGGTTCCACTGTGTATAAAAGATTTCTGAAGGGACTGTATCTGTAGGTGAGTGCATTACATTTAATAACTTTTTTGCAGATTAAGATTTTAACAAAATCCATTTGCTGAATTGGCCAGTATGCAGTCATGTTTTCATGGAGAAAATGTATATCACACCTGAAGTTACTGACGTGTTCCAGAGATTGAACTATGAGAAGAAGGTGGCGGACCAGGGTCAGACTTTGAGAACAAGATGGTGAAGCAGGGGCCAGAGATCAAACTATGAGAACTGATTTTGATTGTGTGTTATGTTTCTCTGTCCCCATTTATTATTGTATGGAGCAGAATGGTTGCAGTGAGGAGTGGAAGTGAGAAGAAATGGGATACAATCCTTAAAGTCCTTCAAGATGGCGCCGATAGGAAAGTGTAGTGACGCTTCTCTCTCGTTAAAAAGGCAAAAAATGAACAGTTCTTCGTGTAGAGAATGTAAAAAGCGTGTGATGAAGGGTATTCTGTGTATCAAATGCAACTTCTGGTTACACGAAAAGTGCGCGAAAGTAAATCTAAAGTTCGTCAGCGATGATTTTCCGTGGACATGTCACGGTTGTTTACGTGACGAAACGGCAGATCTTGTAAGTGCAGTTGATACAAAAATCGAAATTATAAAGTTACTACGAAGTGACATTGAGGCATTAAAAACCGAACTTTCAACCATCAAGAAAGAAAACGATACATTAATACAAGAAAAGAAGTCCTGTGTGTGTAAAAGCCATCAAACGGAAAAGCAAGAAGATCGCGAAAATACGAATGACCGATCATACTTTAAAAACAACATTTCAAGTGTTCCCGTTGATGTCTCGGTAAACTCAGTAAGCCAAAAACCGGAAGATAAATATAAATGGAAGGTGGTGACATACAGCAAAAGGAAAAACAAAGCGCCAGATACGCAACAAAAGGAAAATGACTTTTTAATAATTGGCGATTCGCTGCTGAAGAATATCGCTGTCCCCAATTGCAAGATCGACGTACGACCTGGTACTAGAACGCATCAACTCGGTAAACATTTTAAAAATATGGTAAATGCAAGACAAGATACTACAGAACCAGATTCTGAAACCAGACATAACTATGATGGAGTGTTTATACATGTTGGGACGAATTCGTTAAGGAGCAGCAGTGAGGAAGAAATGGCAAGCGAAACAAGAAACATGATTCGTTCTGCAAGAAATATGTATGCAGGATCTCGTCTGATACTTAACGGAATCATAAACAGAAGGTCGGTGAGTGAAATATATATCGCCAAAATAAACTGTGCTCTTAAAGAACAATGTGATCATCTTGGGGCAATTTTTATAGACCCAAACAAATTCCTATGTGAAAACTCACTAGCGAAGGATGGCTTGCATTTAAATAGACTGGGGTCTGTAACGTTCAGCAGAATGTTTGCAGATGTCTGCAAAATCATTAGATGCAAGGGAAACTAATATGGCCTGAAGGGGATGAAAAATCATACACTCCAGCTGGAAAAGAAAAATATAAGCACCATACAAAAAAAGATGATACTAAAGAATTTGCCCCAGAATACAGCTCACAACATGTAAACCAACAAAAGAAAAATTACATAAAAGTACTTCATCAAAATATTCAATACTTTGGTAACAAAAAATTAGAAGCAGAAATACTCCTGAGTGAAGTAAGACCAGACATATTATGCATAAGTGAACATGGACTAACTGAAAGTAAAATACATAATGTGGCAATAAAGGACTACAAACTAGCTAGTTACTTCTGCAGATCTAAATATAAGGGTGGTGGCGTTTGTATATATATTAAACAGGTACTCTATCAAAGAATGTAAACAGTGAAGCTGCTACATTTCCCATAGCTAGAGAAAAAGACTTTGAATTTACTGGTATAGTGGCAGAGGATTTTAGAGTGTTTTGTGTGTACAGGTCACCATGTGGCAATATTAGCATCTTTCTAAAAAAAGTTGCTAGCTTATTGAGAATGAATATGAAGAGAAATCTTATTATATGTGGAGACTTCAACATTGACATGGGAAAAGACACAAAAATAAGACAGGATTTTGAAGAATTGTTAATACAGCATAACATGAAAGTGACAATAACTGCACCAACACGAGTGACTTCACAAAGTGAGACAATTATTGACAACATAATTACTAATATGTGTAACTATGAGTCACATGTAGTTCAGACAGAAATATCTGATCATCATGGACAACTAATCAGCTTTTGCAGAAGTAATGACACAGTATCAGAACCAAAACAAACAACCAAAGAAATTAGGATCATCAGTGAACAAAATATCAACATCTTTAGAACAATGTTAAGTAAGGAAACCTGGAATGAAACCCTAGAGGCCCAGAGTGTAAATGAAAAATATGATGCATTTATTTCAACAATTAAGTACCATTTTAATGTAGCATTTCCCAAAGTAAAGAGACAAGAAAGGCATCAAGATCAAGCACAGTGGATTACGAGTGAAATACTAGAACAGCGAAGGAAGCTTCAGGACGTGAGACGGATGGGCGAAGCTGAAAACTATAAAATGTTAAAAAAGAAGTATAGAAAAACAATAAGAGAAGCGAAAGCAAGAGCAATTGACACCACTATAAAGAACTCAAAAAACAAGGCAAAGGCAGCTTGGAATGCAATCAATGCTGAAAGAAAGGAAAAAGATGGGTCAAACAAAGAAGAAGGTATTAGGTCAATTAAAGTAGACAACACAGTGGTCACAGATGGTATGGAAATAGCAAACATACTGAATAATGACTATATCAGTGTAGTAGAAAACCTAAAATTGGAAAGAAATAGTCAAAAACAGAAGGGTATTAAGGTACCAAAAAGATCATGCAGTACTATGTTCTTAAGACCAGTCACGGAAGATGAATTGCGGAAAACTATACAGAAACTGAAGTCCAAGAAATCAGCTGGTGATGATGAAATATCAAATCATGTAATAAAGCTGGTATGTGAGGAGATAATAACACCACTGCTGAACATAGCAAACTGTTCTTTCAGAGATGCAATTTTTCCAGAAAAACTGAAGATAACGAAGGTAGTGCCAGTGTACAAGAAAGGGTGTAAGGATGATCCCAACAACTACAGACCAGTTTCACTGATATCAGGTTTCTCAAAAATCCTAGAAATGTTTATGTAAACCAGATTAGTTAACTGTTTGGACAAATATAACATTCTCATGACCTCACAACATGGTTTCAGAAGGAGTAAATCTACAGAATCAGCAATTGTCAGTGTAACAGAATACATTTTACAGTCCTTAGATGAGAAAAAGGTTGTCTCTGCAATGTTTCTGGATCTTTCAAAGGCATTTGACACCATTGACCATGAGATGCTGATACAAAAATTAAGCAACTATGGCATTCGGGGGCAACCAGGTGAATGGATAAAATCATACTTGTGCAACCGCAAGCAGTATGTATCATTAGGAAACTCGTACCAATCAGAAACCAAATCCATCAAATATGGAGTGCCGCAGGGTTTGGTAATGGGGCCATTGTTATTTAATGTATTTGTTAATGATATAGGTGTTGAGGAGGAAGAAAAGAAAATATTGTATGCTGATGACATGACAATACTAAATAGTGACCAAAATATGGAACAGCTTGAGAGAAGAGCATACATATCTGCAAATATCACAGCTCAATGGCTGTTGGAAAATGAACTGGTTATAAATCTAAAAAAGACTATGTATGCAGTGTTTAAAAACAAGGAAAAGGCTGTAGACATGGATTTAGAGGTTGATGGAACAAGGCTGGAAGAAGTAGAATCTGCTAGATTCTTAGGTATTCTTGTGGATAATGAACTGAAATGGAAAAAACATATTAATAATATCTGTAAGAAACTGAGCTCTGTCATATTCTTAATGATGCAACTATCACAGTATTCAGACAAGAACCTTCTGTGTACAGTGTATCATGGACTTTTCGAACCATACTTACAGTATGGAGTGACTGTGTGGGGAAACTCAAACAAACAAGAGACAAAACGAGTGTTCACATTACAAAAAAAAAAAGCAATTAGGACCATTTTAAGAAGAAAGACCTCTGAAACATGCAGAAACTGTTTCAAGAATTTAGGTATCTTAACTTCTTCATCGTTGTATATATACAAAACAATAATGTACATCACAAAAGGTAGTGAGGACTGGATTACAAATGCTAGTGTACACACCCACAATACAAGAAAGAAGAATGAAGTACGGAGCATACCCCACCGACTGGCAATGCTAGAAAAAGGACCCCAGTACTCTGGTATAAGACTACTAAGAAGTCTGCCCAAAACCCTGCAAGATAGTGTACTTCACAATGACTTTGCAAAGAAACTTAAAGACTATCTCATTTAAAAAGAGTTTTACAGTGTTGCAGAATACTTACGCCATTAAATTTGTATATATTGTTACTCATTATCAGTGATGTAAAAATGTAAGCTAAAGGTGTAGGAAAATAAGTGATAAAGAATTTTAATACTTTGACATGTCCTATATTACACGTACATTTACTGTACACAATGTAATCTTACAGGATCAAATAAAATTCAATTCAAAATTTAACTATGTAGTGTACACTGAAGGGAAATGTGCCAGTTGATTCAGTACAGAATCGCACAGATATTGCCACTGTAGCCAGATCCATATTGTGGTGACACTGCACCCCTGTATCATTTTAGTAAATAAATTCAAACTATAAACCTTCTCAAAATTGAAAATAAAACAAAATCCATTCCTGTTGTTCAGGGCAGCTACAGCTCATTGCTTATATTGTGACGTATAACGAAGAACAGTTTTATTTTCATGAGTTATTAGTAAGTCATAAATTATTAATTAGCAATAAAAGAAGAAGTGCATAACCAAGAGTTGAGAAAATGTTCCTTTCCAGGGATGATGACTTTAGTATAATTTTATTATGTGTTTCCTTGTTTTGAGTATAGAAAACTCATTGATTATAAGACTGAAGTCAAGTTTAGAAAGTGTGTCAGATTCTATTGACAAGATAAGGGGCAATCAAGAAGTTTCTGTTTGAGAGCATTGCTGCAGCATATATGCAACATAACACAACTGCGAATCGAGTATGTAAGACCTGACATGTAGGCAGGGGATTAGCATGTTGTTACAAAATGCATCCAAACAGAACAAATGTGCTGTTATTCTTTTCTTGGCTGCTGAAGGAAAAAAACCAGAAGACATTCATCAAAGAAAGAGAAATCTGTATGAGGCAGTATGTCAGTCCACCACTGTTGAATGGTTCACCAAGTTGTGTCATGGTCGTGATTCGACACAAAAGGCTGGTTGATCTGGGAGGCCAGCTTCATCCATTACACTAGCTGAAATGGGAAACAATCAAGCACCTGCCCTAGATTCCTGATCACTGTCCATGTGATTATCATGCCTTCGGTGCCTTAAAAAAAGGCCTCAAAGGATCAACAATTCCTGTCAGATGAGTATGTGCAGCAGGCAGTTATGCACTACTTTACTCAGCAGGGCACAGTGTTATACCAGACAGGTATCTTAAACCTGGTACATCTGCAGGATAATTGCCTCAATGCTTACAGCTCTGGTCTGTACAGCCTTCAAAAAGAAATTTTTTTATCACTGCTTATCAATTTGACAGTCTGCTTTCACCCGTGGTGCCGGTGACCACAAGGGGAGGGGGGGCAGAGAGGATACTTACCACCTCCTCCCCATTGGAATCTGGAGTATACTTTATTCACTACACATACCTGTAAACCAAAGATAACCATCAGTTATATAGGAAATAATATTTTTTTGTGTCACCAGTAAAATATGTGCACGTGGCGTGAAGTGGTGTCAAATAAATAGCCTTGCTCCCAAATAAAATGACTTGCTCCAGGTAGCTAAACTACCCAAGAGAAGTTTCTGTTCAAATATGCCATACACACATTTCATTTTGATTTTGGAAAGTGACCAACTCATTTACATAAAAAAGTAGCAGTTTTGTGCCTTGCTCTTCCAATTGAATAAACTTATATGGGCACCTATGACCTATACTTGACATTAAGTAGTTTTTTTATAATCTTTAATTTGCTAAAACTTTGTTCATAAGCTGCTTCAGTCAGTGACATTGTTATACAAGGCCCAGTCACATTAATATGACCACCTCTATGTTTGACATAAAAGTGCAATAATGAATCCCAGGTGGCAAGTGGCAACACTAGCAGTGGAGGGTATATAAAGTGTGTCCGGGACACGGAAAAAAGTGCAGTCGTTGTCTTAATGCAGAAACAGAGTGACTCATCTGATGCCCGAAAAGGCATGATCATTAGCTTTTGGGCCAAAGGTGGAAGTATTTATGAAATTGCTAAGTTTGTAAACTGTTCGATTGCTGCCATGGTTGAAGTATACCGCTCATGGTGAAATAGCACTATCCAAAACTATACGAGGCATCTGTGATGCACAACAGGCCACTGATGACAGGGGTGAATGACAGCTCTGGAGATGTGTACAGGTGAACAGACATGCAACTGTTGAGCAACTGACACCAAAATGAACCATGGCCTACCTCAATCACCATTCAGCGGACACTGTAGTGTATGGGCCTGTACAGCAGGCACTTGCTTCATGTATCCATGCCAACTGCTGTTCACCGGCATTGAAGGCTGGAATTTGCATGTCAGTACCACAACTGGAAATCTGCTGAGTACCAACAGGCAGAGATTGTCGTTAGTGTGTAAGGCATGAAACATCTGAAAGCAAAGGGTCCAGATCAGAGGAGGTAGTGTTGTGGTCTGGGGAATATTTTCGTGGCATTTTCCGGGTGATCGCATCATTCAGCAAGCAACACAAGTGTGCATATATCCTTGGGAACATGTCCACCCCTACATGCAGTTTGTTTTTCCTCAGCATCATAGCAACTGCCAGCAGGGCAATGTGATGTGTCATACAGTTCACAGTGTATGCACTTGGTTTGAAGAGCAACAGGACGAGTTTATTACACTCCCCTAGCCACCGAATTTCCTGGACTTAAACCCAATTGAGAATCTGTGGGATCACCTTGTCTGGGCTCTTCACACCATGGATCCTCAACTGGGAAACCTAGCACAACTGGCCACACCACTGGAGTTGTCAACCCTACCTGTAACATCCATAACCTTACTGACTTTCTTCCTGCACATCTCGTAGAAGCCTATGCTGAAAAAGGTGGTTATTCAGGCTTTTGACAGGTGATCACTTTAATGTTACTGGGTGGTGTAATTGTCATCAAAGCTATTTTGATTATAGCACCATTACCAGGTTGGTAAAATTTGTGAGAAGGTGGAGTGGAACTTTGCTAGCGACTGGTGGCTGGTGAACACAGCATGTCTACATTTGAGATAAGACAACAGGCATGAGAAATTATTGTGAGACACACTAGCCTCTCTCTGCATACCTTGCCAGCACAATGATAATGCACAGGACAGGAAAGATGATGTCTCAGTCATAGGGATTTCAGCAGTATTGTCAAGTACATGACCAAGTGTGGTTGCAGTGGCACAACTACACCGCTATCTGATATAAATAACCATTAATTCTGTAGCAGATTCATTCATAGTCCAGCAGTACCACCAGGAAATAGAGGCTGCACTAGATGTGGAGATGGAATGTAGCCACGAGCCACAGCTGCTGGTTTGAGTCCCTGCCAGGATACCTGGTTTTTGCACTACCAAACCATACAACAATGCAGTGAGCTTGCTGGGCCACCCCATTTGCAGTTGGCTTCCTGCCAGGAGGTACCAGATCAGATCCTGGGCACAGCAGATGACTTTCGACAATACAGTGGGTGTGTCCCTTGCCACTTGCCTTGGCCACTTGATTCGGCCATTCATCATAAGTGACTATCTGCAAGATTCATGTACTAATGATGTTGGAGCTGTGGGTCATGCAACACATTCCTGGGCCCAGCACTGCGCAGATGTCAGGAAAGCAGGACACCACCACGTTTCAGCCAGCTGGATGGACACAAGCCACAGCTGACTGACTATTGGCTCCCTCTTCTGGGCCAGGAGTGTGGGTTGCTTCTTCCTTGGCCTCATCAACCTACCTTCAAATCTGACATCTAGGCCACCAGACCTCCTGACAATATAGCCATCCCATGCTACCCCTGAGGTCAGCTATGAAGTGGTGTCAGAAGTACTGATGATGTGTTCAGTGGGCAGCATAGGGTGCATTGCCTGTGCATGTGACCTCAGGGTCACAAGCTGCAGTACCACATAGTGTGATGAGTGGAGAAACTGTATTACTTTTTGTGTGTGTCACTCATCTAAGGAGTGTCATTGTAGCCTGAGGGTTACTTTGTTTTGACCAGGAGAACTGGCTGATGTGTGTAAATTTTGTGGCATTAGCAAAGAGCAGTTCTCAGAGGTGTTAGTGCAATCAGCATGGGCATTCTGCACCATGTGCTGAATCTGTATCTGTAACTGTTTTATGTGGCATGATTTTGATCATGTTGCAAAGCAGTGTAGAGAATGTACATGCTTGAGGATAAGGCACAAGGCTGTTGGTAATTACTGCAAATTTGTATTGTGTGTGAATGAAGGATAAAGATATTGCAACAGCAGCACCAGAGGAGCAGGGTGTCACTGGTCCCAAGGCAGTTCAGGCATTAATTAATGAGCTAACATAATGGAGAGCAGAAAATACAATGCCTAAGAAGATGGCACATAGAGATGAGGAGTTATCACTGCTTAGAGCACCAAGCCTTGTAGTAGATTCGGCTGCTGCTAGCCAAATCAGTCCTTTTTCTGGAACAACATCTGAGAGTGTGATGTCCTTCATGTAGGATCTGACATCAGTGAGTATTGGGGGTTTGGCCAGTAACTATTTGTTGATAGTAGTAAAGTTACATTTAATGGAAGAAGCAAAGACTTTTGTGAGATGCTCAGAGATGTTGAAAAAGGTGGAGACATTTGAGCAGTTGAAATGGGCTTCTTCAGAGATAAAAGAAGCAAAGTAGCATGGAATTCCTTTGGTAGCAGTTTAATACTATTATAAAGACGCAAGGGGAAGCCGTTGAACATTTTGCTGACAGAATTAGAAAAGTGAATGTGTGAGCATATGAAGTGACTCAGAGTGGAAGTTTTGCTGCAGGAGGCCAATCAGATGGTGCTCAAGGGTTTCCTATAGGATTTGCCACCAGATATGTTGAGGATGGTGTGTACTGGGGTGCCTAGGGCTATGAGATTAGTGATGGATTGTGGGGAGATTGATGTGCTGATGGATAGGCTTCACGTATTCTCTGCAGATGTGAAGCACTGCAATTGTGGTTATGCAGAGCATGTGCAGAAGCAGTGTCACCAGCCTTAGTGAAACAAACATGGTATGTATCATCAGCTGCACTATGGTAATGGTAGTAGGGGTGGAAGAGAGGAAGGAAGCAGCTGTTAAATGCACAGGGAATCTGAAGTCCACCAAAAGGTGCTCATGTTAAAATGAATTGCAACAAGTATATATATGCAAAGGCAGAGGTGCAATAGTGGGTGTGGTGAAGGTAAGAAAATATAAGTTTTTAATAGACACAGGGGCAGATATGTCGGTAGCCAGTAGAGCCCTAGTGGGTCGGAGACAGTGGAACCTATGATGCTATCGATTGCTTCATGTGGGAGATAATAATATAAGGCCATTGGTGTTAATGGAAGTAGATTTTCAGGCAGAAGAAATTGGGCCTAAGCTGTGTATGGAAATAGTGCCTCATATAAATGGGGGCTACTGCGTGATCCTGAGGTTAGAATTTTTGCATCAACGTCATGCCATAACTGACTTTCGGCAATGTTTGATTGAACTTAGTGGGAAGACATTCCGGCTAGAGGAAGCCTTCTCCAATGTAGATCTGAAGCGAGCTGCTTCCATCATTGTGGATAATCTGATTAAGCTATGTATATTGCTTTGGATAAGTATGGAGCCAGACTTACTAGGCCAGATATTATGCATAACAGAACCACTGGAAGGAAGTGATGTACTAGCTTCAGGAAGCTGTTTTGCTAAAGGAGTATTGTATTCACATGGGAGTATGATGGCAGGAAGGTGGTACCCATGAATATTGACAATTTTAGTGCCGTAAAAGTTATGTTGACCAAGGGGATATTGATCATCAAGACTGGAGATTCCAGAGGAGGGAGATTGCTGTCCAGCATGTGTAAGCCATAAACAGCAACAAGAAATCACTAAGACTGCATTGTGTAAGACAATGGAGCATCAAAAGTGAGTGGAGAGAACATGGATGGAGGAGCTACTGGTGGAATTTGAGGATGTGTTGTTTCCCAAGGGCCTGTTGCCTGTGATGCTCATTATGCAGTACAGAATTCAGACAGGGAATGATGCATTGGTGTGCCACAGACTATATGGAATACCTAGCTGTATACAACCAAATTTGGAGGACTTTATTAACCATCAGTTGGCTGATGGGATAGCAGAAGGGAATAATAGTCCATAGACAGCCGGTACTGTGACGGTGCTGAAAAAATCTGTGGACATTTCCAGGAAATACAGATTGTGCTCTGATTACCGCCATCTTAAGAGTAAGACTGTAACAGATGCATACCCCATATCTAACATTACAGAAACCATTAAACAATGGAAAATCCAGGATGGAATGTAACAAAATTAGAGAAGGTAAGTTGCTACTCACAATATAGTGGAGATGCTGAGTCACAGATAGGCACAACAAAAAGATTCACACAGTCATAGCTTTCGGCCATTAAGGCCTTTGTCAACAATAGGAACACACACACACACACACTCAAACAAATGCAACTTGCACATACGACTGCAGTCGCAGGCATCTGAAACCACAGTGTTGTAGAAAACAGTCACCATGACTATACTGGCTGAGGGTACAGCTTGGAACTTTTTCTTCAGAGAAGAGATGGTGTGGTGCCACCCCATGGATTGCCATTTTGTTTCTGGTTTGAAGTGATGAAACCCTGATTCATTACCTGTGACAATGTCCAACAAAAACTGTCATGATCAATCTCGTAACGTGCAAGCAGTTCCACACAAATGTTCCTTTGTTGACCTTTATGGTCTTCAATTAGACGGCAAGGAACCCAGCAGACACACACATGAGTGTGTCAGCCCTGCCACACACAATGGAGACGGCCAGTTGTGCAGCGAGGTGTTTCATTATGATCCGTTGACCATCTTGAATGAGAGTGTCCACACATTCCAATATTGCAGAAGTCACAACTGTGTGCAGCTGTCTGGCATGCAGAAGATGGGACAGGTTTGTGTGACCTTGTTGTGATGATCACAGGCGCCTCTTCCAATGACGCACCCTGCTTTCATTCACTACCAAGTCTACGCAGACATTCTGGAAGCACATATGAATATCTGCATTGACCTGGTTTTTCACCAAAAGAAGCTCAATGACAGGTCTATTTTTGGAATACGCTTCCATTACAGACTTAATTTTGATGGCTACATATAGTTCTGGCACCTGTTGGAACTTCATGAAGCTATAAGGGCTGAAACACAAATATTCCACGATGTCCCACTGCAAATTCTGCCGAGAAAAAAGTGTGTTGCATTACTTACTGAAATGCCTCTCTTACACTGTGCTATGAATTAGAGATTGATGGGTAATCCGAAGTTCCACCCTGCTTGGCAGTTGGTGCTAGCACTGATGGTGTGTTGCCACCATAGTAGATTAATGATTGTAAAATTACGGAACGCAGTGCCCCACCGAGGATGGGGACCGCCTGGAGTGACAGCGGAGAGTGTGATGGAACAGGACTCCCTTAAAAATCGATCAAACTAGAAATGACAGTGCTCATCTAACAAAAATGGAGGTACGTCACCCCTTATGTCTTATGTACTAAAGTTTGAAAGTAACTGAAACCAATAATGTTACACTTTCCTCGGGATTAACTGAATATTACGCCCACATCTGCAAATCACCCTACATCAGTGAAAATCAAAAACTTCCCTGTCCCAAAGCACATGACTGACATGAACACACTATCTGATTTCCTGCTGCCTGATAGTTTAATGGCATACACAGGACGAATTTTCTCAGTGCGCGCCAATAATCCATTTGAGAATTGTCACAAACAATCGATTTGCAAATGCAAAAATAATATTAGCAAACAACATAAATACGGAAAATCAATTAGAAGCAAATATAATAGACTGATTGCCTTTAGTCTCACTGAAAATAGTAGCAATTATGCTATTGTTTGTCGGAAGTTAATGGGTTGGCAAAATTATAAAGTTTATAGCAATAAGGGATTTATTCAAGAAAAGAACTTTTAATTATTGCTCTGAGTGTCACTGATAAATACAGTTCAATGTGGTAAATTGCAGCTGAGTGAAAATTAGTGGTAATGAAAAACCATCATAGCTTTTTAAAAAATTCTTTACGATATTATTTGTAGAAATAATTTGGGAAGGTTGAGCTTCTTTATCAATGTTTTTCACAGCAGTCTCCATTTAACTGGTGCTGTCGGTGAGTCATCGATAGCTGAATTGTTGATCCACAGTCCTTGAGTATGCAGTCCAGTAATTTATCGTCATCTTGCTGCTGCTCTCGGTTGTAGCTGTCCATTGTGAATGCAGCAAGAACATGGAATGTTTGTAGAATTATCTCATTTAGCATATCTACATACAGCGATGAAAATAAGACACGCTTCGTTCAATTAACGCACTGCATACCTGAGGTAATAAGGTTAGTCATATATACAGGGTGGTCCATTGATAGTGACCAGGCCAAATATCTCACGAAATAAGCATCAAACGAAAAAAACTACAAAGAACAAAACTCATCTAGCTTGAAGGGGGAAACCAGATGGTGCTATGGTTGGCCCACTAGATGGTGCTGCCAAAGTTCAAACGGGTATCAACTGCATTTCTTTAAAATAGGAACCCCCATTTTTTATTACATATTCATGTAGTATGTTAAGAAATATGAATGTTGTAGTTGGAGCACTTTTTTTGCTTTGTGATAGATGGTACTGTAATAGTCACAAACGTATAAGTATGTGGTATCACATAACATTCTGCCAGTGCAGACGGTATGTGCTTCGTGATACATTACCCATGTTAAAATGGACCATTTACCAATTGCAGAAAAGGTCGATATTGTGTTGGTGTATGGCTATTGTGATCAAAATGCCCAACGGGCGTGTGGTATGTATGCTGCTCGGTACCCTGGACGATATCATCCAAGTGTCTGGACCGTTCATCAGATAGTTACATTATTTAAGGAAACAGGAAGTGTTAAGCCACATGTGAAACATCAACCACGACATGCAACAAATGATGATGCCCAAGTAGGTGTTTTAGCTGCTGTCGCGGCTAATCCGTACATCAGTAGCAGACAAATGGTGCGAGAATTGGGAATCTCAAAAACTTCAGTGTTGAGAATGCTACACCAACATCAATTGCACCCGTACCATATTTCTATGCACCAGGAATTGCATGGCAATGACTTTGAACATTGTGTACAGTTCTGCCACTGTGCACAAGAAAAATTACGGGACGATGACAGATTTTTTTAAAAGTTCTATTTAGTGACGAAGCGTCATTCACCAACAGCGGTAACGTAAACTGGCATAATATGCACCATTGGGCAGCAGAAAATCCATGATGGCTGCAACAAATGGAACATCAGTGACCTTGGTGGGTTAATGTATGGTATGGCATTATAGGAGGAAGGATAATTGGCCCCCATTTTATCGATGGCAATCTAAGTGGTGCAGTGTATGCTGATTTCCTATGTAATGTTCTACCGATGTTACTACAAGATGTTTCACTGCATGACAGAATGGCGATGTACTTCCAACATGATGGATGTCCGGCACATAGCTCGCGTGCGGTTGAAGCGGTATTGAATAGCATATTTCATGTCAGGTGGATTGGTCATCGAAGCACCATACCATAGCCTACACGTTCACTGGATCTGACATCCCCCGATTTCTTTCTGTGGGGAAAGTTTAAGGATATTTGCTATCGTGATCCACTGACAACACCAAACAACATGTGTCAGTGCATTGTCAATGCATGTGCAAACATTACGGAAGGCGAATTAATCACTGGTGAGAGGAACGTCATGACACATATTGCCAAATGCATTGAGGTTGATGGACATCATTTTGAGCATTTATTGCATTAATGTGGTATTTACAGGTAATCATGCAGTAACAGCATGTGTTCTCAGAAATGATAAGTTCACAAAGGTACATGTACCACATTGGAACAAGTGAAATAAAATGTTCAAACGTATGTACGTTCTGTATTTTAATTTAAAAAACCTATGTGTTACCAACCGTTCATTTAAAATTGTGAGCCACATGTTTGTGACTATTACAGTGCCACGTATCACAAAGCAAAAAAAGAGTGGCAATCTGACAGCACTGTAACCACATGTATGGTAACTACTTCTGTCAACAAATATTAGTCATGCTTTACAATCGGTGCAATGGGTAGAGTTTTGGGTTAGCATGCAGGAGGTCGATGGTTCAGTCCTGTGTTGAGACATGTTTTTTATTTGGTAAATGTAGTCCAGGTGGTATAGTATCTGACATCTTAATCATCAACAGTGATTGCACTGGGTCCTCTGGAAAATATTTGCACTTACATACTACCGGTTTTCTTTGTACTCTTTTCAAATGGTCCCATAGATTAGTACCAACTATTATTCTTGCTTCGTTCAGGTCAATTACATTTCATTAGGCCCTTATGTTACTAGTAGGACTAACAACGTGCTTTGGGAATAAGGTCCAAACTCAGTTACTATTTGTTTGTGTTATCACCATGGTCCCACTAATTATGCCTTTCAACAATGAGTCCGGTAACTGCATGCTGTTTAGTATGTATCTCAATGCATTATTATTATTATTATTATTATTATTATTTCTTTCTTTCTTTCCTTTGTGAGACGTTTATGTCTGGTTAAAAATGGAAAGTGACGTGGACCTGGACCAAGCGTGACTTCCTTTTAACTGTACGGTATATGTTACATTACATTTAGGAACTTTCGGGTAATTTAACATGTTTCAATAAGTGCAGATTTCTGTAGTCATATATATATGATTGGATGTAGCTGTATTGCGTTGATGTACTGGTGGATATTGTGTGGTATGACTCCTGTAGTTGATAGTGTAATTGGTATAATGTCAACTTTATCCTGATGCCACATGTCCTTGACTTATTCAGCCAGTTGGATGTATTTTTCAATTTTTTCTCCTGTTTTCGTCTGTATATTTGTTGTAATGGGTATGGATATTTCGATTAGTTGTGTTAATTTCTTCTTTTTATTGGTGAGTATGATGTCAGGTTTGTTATGTGGTGTTGTTTTATCTGTTGTAATGGTTCTGTTCCAGTATAATTTGTATTCATCGTTCTCCAGTACATTTTGTGGTGCATACTTCTATGTGGGAACATGTTGTTTTATTAGTTTATGTTGTATGGCAAGTTGTTGATGTATTATTTTTGCTACATTGTCATGTCTTCTGGTGTATTTGCTAGTATTGTACATCCGCTTCTGATGTGATCTACTGTTTTTATTTGTTGTTTGCAAAGTCTGCATTTATCTGTTGGGGTATTGGGATCTTTAATAATATGCTTGCTGTAATATCTGGTGTTTATTGTTTGATCCTGTATTGCAATCATGAATCCTTCTGTCTCGCTGTATATATTGCCTTTTCTTAGCCATGTGTTGGATGCATCTTGATCGATGTGTGGCTGTGTTAGATGATATGGGTGCTTGCCATGTAGTGTTTTCTTTTCCCAATTTACTTTCTTTGTATCTGTTGATGTTATGTGTTGATGTATAGTGGGTTCAGAGCAAGGCAGAACCAGAAAGGACTTAATGAGTCTCCTTGGTATATTCCAAGCTTAATCTGTATTGGCTGTGATGTGATATTATTTGAATTTGTTTGGATATTAAATGTGGTTTTCCAATTTTTCATTACTATGTTTAGGAACTGTATCAATTTAGGATCTACTTTGTATATTTCCAATATTTGTAGTAACCATGAGTGGGCTACACTATCAAAAGCTGTTTGGTAATCAATGTATGCGTAGAGTAGTGACCTTTGTTTAGTTTTAGCTTGATATGTCACCTCTACATCTACATCTACATCTATACTCCGCAAGCCACCCAACGGTGCATGGCGGAGGGCACTCTACGTACCACTGTCACTACCTCCCCTTCCTGTTCCAGTCGCGTATGGTTCGCGGGAAGAACGACTGTCTGAAAGCCTCCGTGTGCGCTCTAATCTCTCTAATTTTACATTTGTGATCTCCTCGGGAGGTATAAGTAGGGGGAAGCAATATATTCGATACCTCATCCAGAAACGCACCCTCTCGAAACCTGGCGAGCAAGCTACACTGCGGTGCAGAGCACCTCTCTTGCAGAGTCTGCCACTTGAGTTTGCTAAACATCTCCGTAACTCTATCACGGTTACCAAATAACCCTGTGACGAAACGCGCTGCTCTTCTTTGGATCTTCTCTAACTCCTCCGTCAACCCGATCTGGTACGGATCCCACACTCATGAGCAATACTCAAGTTGCTATTATCAGTTGCTCTTTACATCTTCCTGCTCCTTTGCAGCAGCCTTTTTGTCCTTCATTTATAATTTTGTTCTGTGTTGTACGTGTCATTAATTGCTGTGTAATGACTGAAGTTAATATTTTGTATATTATTGGTAGAAATCTGATGGGGCAATATTTCGCTGGGTTTGCTTGATCTTTAGGTTTCAGATAAGTTATTCCTTGTGTAATTATTATTATTATTATTCTACTGATGTGATTGTGGAAACATCATTTCTATTACCATTAGGGAAACAGTGTAATTCAAAACCAAAGATTTCATAATTAGCAGTGTTGGAATGAATCATACAGAATACTGTCTGTCAGACGGGTAATGTGCGTTAGCTGGAACAGTGCACAGGACTGACAGTGTCTTTATACTGTATGCGCTGTCCACCAGACAGAGACTAGTTGCAAGCAGAGTAACATGCTTGTGACAGACTCCAATGCGCATGTGTACATATATCAAATTTTCTCATTGTAGACCTCTAAAACAGTGTGGCAGATGTATGGCATACACAAACGATGAGTATGTGGGTATGCTTCTGGTCCTTGGTGCATCTGATAACCGGGGTGGTGTTACTGCTTGTGAATATGCTGCTAGATATCCTCATCGACACCATCCAGATAAAAATGTGTCTGGAGTTGGGCCTTTGGGAGTCAGGTTCCCTCTTTCCACCACTGCGTGGACGTGGTCATCCACAGACTCGCCATATTCCAGCTACTGAGGAAGTTATTCTGGAGGTCACACACCAAGATCCTAAGTGAAGTATAAGTATCATAGCAAGGCAACTGCCTATCTTGCAACACACAGTCATTAACATGCTGTACGAGCATGGGCTGCAACCCTATCATTATGCTTTCACGCAACATCGGCGGATGCAGTTCTGTTAGTGGTTCCAACAACAACAGGGAGCTAACAATGACTTTGTGTACACTGTAATATAGTCAGATGAGGGTTGGGTTGTTTGGGGGAGGAGACCAGACAGAGAGGTCACACCCTGTCATTGACAGGTTTGCTATGTGCATCAATGGTTTCGCTATTTGATTAGCTGTTCTCTTTACTAGTGTTATTGGCACCTCATCTACTCCAGCTGACATCTTGGACTTCAGACTTTTAATCACTTTTAAAACTTCCTTTTCATTTGTTGGGGCTGCCATGGGTGCTGCTCTCTTAATCTGCTCCCCAAAATTCCTGCTTAATGTCTGGGGTATATTTAAAAAGTAGTTATTTACATAATTAGGCATGGCATATTTATCTACCATTTTATTCTCCTCATCTTTTAGAATAATTTCCTTATTTTTGATAGGTATCCCAGTTTCTTTCCTCACAATTTCCCATGCTATTTTAGTTTTATTTCTGGACTGTTTTATTTCCATGTCATTACTTAGTAACTTCGCATTTGCAATTACTCTGCGGTATATTTTCCTATACCTTTTTAAATATTCTATAAAATCAGTATCTGCACACTCCCTCAACTCTGAATTGAGTTTTTTCATGTTTTCAAATGATTTCTTAATGCCAAGAGTCATCCAAGAACTTGACTTTATGTGTCCAGTAGACTTGATTCTGGTCAGTTTCTTTGGAAAACACATCTCAAAGTTCATCATATAATTCGATGCAAATACACTATATGCCTCATCTGTACTTGTTTGCTTCATAACATCTAACCGATTTTCATTTTCTAAGATACTTATGAACTGATGACAGCTGTTCACAGAGAAGTTTCTTTTGCAAATATTATTTACACCTTTATCTTCCTTTGACCTTAAGGGGATTTCAATGGTGAGAGCATTATGATCAGACAGCCCTAAATCAGCTGTTCACAGAGAAGTTTCTTTTGCAAATATTATTTACACCTTTATCTTCCTTTGACCTTAAGGGGATTTCAATGGTGAGAGCATTATGATCAGACAGCCCTAAATCTATGTTTGTTACCTCTATGTCAGTTGTTGACATATTTGAGAAAATGTTATCTATGAGGCTACTGGAGGTGTTTGTTATTCTAGTTTAATTGTTTATGTGTGGTGACATGTTGAAACTCTTTAATATGTCCAAAAATTGCCTTTTTTGTTGACTTTCAACTAGAGTATTAATATTTAAATCACCACAAAGAATAATCACAGATTTTTTTTTTGTAAGAAGTATTTAGCAAAAATTCTAATTTATCAAAAAAGACTTCTACGTTTCCACATGGTGACCTATATACTGTTATGACTATGACTTTTTTCCGCAGGCCATATAGCTGGACAGGACCTGCTTCAAAGAACTTTTCAATACTTAAGTTCTCTGCTTCACATCTCTTTTTAAATTCTAACCCTTGTGTAAGGTAAATAGCGACTCCACCACCTTTTGAAATTTTCCTACTATAACGATTTGCCAGTTTAAATGTATTAATATGAATACTACTAATTTCATGGTCCTTACACCAGTGTTCAGTAATACACAAGAAATCAGGTTGGGTGTTACTTACTGCTATTTCGAGTTCATAATATTTGTTCTTGAGGCACTGCACATTTAGAGTCATAATCTTTAGAACAGGGGAGTGAGCACCAATGGTATTTCTCCTTTCGTTTAACATTGTTAACTTCGAGTATTCATTAAGGCTGGATACCAAAAATCCTGTTGTACCACAGGTTTGATGTTTCTGTTGATTTTCCTACTTAAAATGAATAATGCTGATCGATTGTTTATACTAGCTGTGCAGCTCATGACATTTTAATATTAACTACAGCAGATGTTGATATTTTCAGTGCTTCAGCAAATGTTGCTCTAGTTAAGGTTTTCATTTCTTCTGCTTCTGCCCTCATTTGGAGTAGGATTTTAGGGAACTTTTCTATTGATATACAGCTTATTTTGTCTAGTATCTTTTCACTCGTCATCTTTTTTCCATAATAGTTCCTGTGCTGCCTATGCCTCGTGAAATGATTTCTCTCTGAGCTGTTTGCATCCACAAAAGTTGCACACTTAAAAGCACAGCAGCTCTTCCTAAGTTTATTATTTGTTGACCTTATTTCTTTGTTTACACATGATTCCTCAATTAGATCATGTCTCTGTGGCACACTTACAACGAGAACCTTTAAATTTAGATCTGACAGCATATTTAGAGTTATTTGAAGTGCCCTTGTCGCTAGTTGGCTTTCATTTTTGTATATGTCATTTTCTCCACCAATTAGCACACAGCATGTTCCAGTCTTAACTAAGTTTTCACAATTATTTTACTATTTCATTAGGGGGAGTGCCAGGTTTGATAATGCCTGTTACCCTAAATTGGGACTGCCAATCATTTATTATTTGCGCCACACCCTTTGCATGACTATCTCATAATACACAGACCTGATATTTGTTGTTCTTCAAGTGCCCTCATTTTATTGGCTTTATAGTACACTTTGAAGAAACATTTCTCATCTTAGAACACACAGATGATCTAGAATCACTTTCACTTTTCTTATTTTTTGGGTTCACATTTCGTCCTGTAGTGTCCTTATCACCCACTTTTCATTGCACTCTGTTCACTGATGATTTCATACCATCGGAAAGATTTCGTTCACTATGAGCAAAATTTTTGTTTGAAATGAAAAATGCCAGTATTTTTTCATTACACTCGTTTTTTAAATTGCCACCTTTCCGTTGGTTTATCAGTTCCTCTAACTTATTTACATAACGATTTGCAAGCACAAGGTCTTGCTGAAGCGATGGAGTAACACTTTCTTCTATGCAGTTATTGTATCTTGACAAAGCTACCATTAGTAGATCACAGCATTCCATGCCACAGTCACATTTCGTGTCCCATTCTTTCATTCCCGCGAAACACTTTGCACGAATCCTTTTGTGCGACGCTGCACATAAAGTGATACCTTTCGCAATGTAGCTCCCGCGAAACACTTTGCACGAATCCTTTTGTGCGACGCTGCACATAAAGTGATACCTTTCGCAATGTAGCTATTGCAATTTATACAATTTATACTCGATATATAGCTCTTTTTCATGGAACTGTTTATACACACTTCTATACGCTCGCCGTCTTACATTTACACAAAAACGTACCAGCATTCAAACAGTTATTTTACATCGACCAAGCGCACAGGATACTTGCATTTGCCCGGCACAACAATCACCTTCTCTCCTATTTAATGATGCTTTTCTCTGCCAACCTACCCGTATCTCTCTACGCCGTTCAACATATAACGCTCAGCACTACTCCGAGTACAACTTCACATTACTTTTTTCTTGGAAAACAAATTTCGGGTAGCATATTAATAAATTTGCAAACATGCAGCATCAGAAAAAAACAGATAACTAATATATTTGTAACAAGTGCATGATGTAAACAGAAACAAGGTTTACAAAGAAAGAAATTTACAAAATTCATTCTAAAGTAACTCATCTGATGTATCAAGGAGATCAAGCAGTAAACAAGCAAAAAGAAAACACAGGAAAAAGGAAAAAAATAATTATATCGAAGAGTAGTGCTATCTTCGCAAGAGGAGCCAGTGGTGGAATGGCTAGGGTATCCACTTACAAGTTATTGTTGGGGATCGTGGACATCAGCAGGACAAGATTTCAGTTGTAGTGCGGGGCTATGGATGGCACACCGTCTGGTCTTGTTATGTCCTGACGTGGCGGGCTTAGGGTGTTTGCACCTGGTTATAAGTGTAGTACTTGGCAGATGGCAGCCAGTAGCCCTGTGTCTAGGGAAGATGGAGTAGCCATTGTCATCGTGGGACGGGGAGCCTCAGCAGCCACATGGCAGTAGGAAGACGGCCAGCGAGAAAGCGTCATAGCAAGTGAGTGTTTGAGATGGCAGCCAGTTGGATGGCCTTTCGGCGTCTTGCTGACAACGTTTACTGTCTGGGGAGGAGGTGCTTGGTGTTTCTCGTCCAGGGAATGAGGCGCTGACAAGATGCTGGCTGATATTAGCTGTGGCATGCGTTTAGTCACGAAAGTGTGAGACGAGTTTATGCCCGTTGTGTTCAGTGCAAAACTTGGATTATGCAGACGTCTGTGTCAAGCTGCGTTTCCGTTCGTTTAAGTTGTGTGAGTCATTGTATTGCTGTCACAGCGGCGTCACCGCAAGTATTACTATGATAGACCTTAAGGGATCTATACTTTGTTGAAATTGTGTTCAAGGATTGTCTGTTGTCTTTTACTACTGGCATAAGTCGAATTATTGATCACATTTGTTGTGGTCTGAAGTCAGCAGTGGATAGCCTGGTTTGGTGTCCTAATTACCTACACTGTTTGACAACTGCTGAAGAACAACTGTCAGTTACTACAGAACAACTGACAATTTCTGCAGAACGCTTGACCAATGATAGTAAAAGGAAATGCTGAGGATGGGACATGTTAACTGCAGCGAAGCTTGTTTATGAAAGCTCTGCATGCATTCGACAGCTCATGCAGTACGGTTTTTGGTGAAGGCGGTTGTGGAACTGATTAGTGTGACACTCCGTATAGTATGGCAATATGTCTGCAAGACATAATTTGAGTCCTTGTGATCGTGGACGAGTCGGCTGAAAACAGCTGCTGAACTTAGAAATGCTACACAAAAAGCATGCTGTGAACATAGACAAACCACCACTCCGCAGTAGTGGGACATGGAGGGTGCTGTCCCACATTTCATTGTTGCCAAATTTATTCAAGATGGCGGCGATGACGTCATCCAAGACGGCTGATTTTTGTGGGAAAATAGGCCAACTGGGCTACCTCCACTAACCTAACCCCCAGAAAATTGGAGGGAAATTTGAATTTTGGCAGGAAAATAGGTCAATTGTGCTATGTCCACTAACCTAACCCTCCAGAAAACATTGGTGCCAAATTCAAATTCCAACGTGATAATGTCTGCAAAACCATACTTGTCTTTATTATTATTCATTATCATTTATTATTATTTATATAATGCACATGTGCTCATCACGAGGTCTGCAGTCCAGCTGAGGTAGTTCATATCTCCGCCACCAGGGAGCGCCGCCATGACGCTATCCAAGATGGCTGATTTTGGCAGGCAGAAAGCTCAGCTGACATGAATTGCTCCTGCACATTCAATCTTTGCTGAGCTGTCCTGTCCTTGTCAAACCATCGCCATGTGTTCGATCATTGAGATGAATGTGAAGGATAGAGCAGCTTTCAATAGCTGCATTACATGTAGACATTCGAGGAAGGGCTGTAGCCACAGTTCACTACACCACATATGGAAGAGTATAATAATGGAGGAGTGTCGAAGGAATAAGTACAAGAATTCTGTTCAGCAGCTTTTGGCAATGCAGAGGGATGGAGCCAGGATGCATATCATAACCAGCACATGCCCATGCGCAAACTGCAGACATATTCACCATCAAGCATTCACTCTCCCAAAATGGAAAAGACATCCAGTTGATGTCAATTCGCTTCGGCCTAAGCATATTTGTATACTCCGTGTATACCATTGAAGATCAGCTGCTCATCCCCCCATCCTCGTGGCCATGTCGAATGTGGTCCATCGATGAGTTATTGGTGTTTGAGTGGGATGAGTTTAACAGCTATGTTGTTTTAAGCATACTGCTGAGGACTGCCCCCATAGCCTTACATGCTGAATTGAAGAGCGCATTAATGCTAGAACACATGAAGAGGAAATAAATACGTTGCAGTGAGATGCTTTAAAGATGCATTACCCATCTCATGGAAGCACCATATAAGCTCCCAGCCCACAAGAGATGACTGCCTCTGATCCAGCAGACTGAAGAACTGATCTAGTTCACGAGCTCACCGCTAGAGGGCACTTCGATAGGTCATGTGATCACACGATTCAGTCAATATGAACATGGCATCATGATGATGTAGGTGAATGGTATATAAGGAGGACTCGGCAGCTGATGATGTCTATTCAGGTCAGTCAAGTCAAGATGAAGTGTCAGTTACCGCAGCAGCAGAAGAATAGGTGGAGGAAGCAGCAGAAAAGTAATTATCTATTTCGCAAAATTATTATTTCTGTAACAGCAGCATATTATGCTTATGAAATTTCTGCTTTGTCCGCTAGCTTCACCCGTGACGTCAGCATCAGCAGGTTCCAACCTGTCGGGACCCGCACACGTGGTGACCTCCGACTCTTCCATGCAGGATCCTGTAGTACAGCTTCACAGCATGCTTGAGCAGGATAGCAAGGTGCTAATGTCAGTGCCAGACTGCGTCTGAGGCGGCTTCACAGTACTGGACTCCTTCATACGCGCCATCCATTGATCATCGCACAAAACGTACAACCATCAGTGCAAGGACAGTAGGCTAACCGCGCTGGTATGGATGTTGTGGATGAGAAGATACCGACCTCCAGTGCACCACAGCCTTTACTGTTCGCCTCATGCTATGTGTTAACAGTTAGTGGTTCAAAGCGTCTTCATGTAGGACTTGAAGTTTCACAAGACAGTAGCTTGTCAACTGTGTTAGTGCTCGAAAATGTACCCAAAAATATTAGTTAGGTTTTCTGACTACGAGTAGGATGAACTCTGTCATCTAAAAACATACATCAAGAAACATGACTACCAAATACGCTCCATCCCACTCCTACCAGGGCATGTACTGTGGTAGTCTAACTGTGAGTACTCTATCAATGTATGATGATGCTACACTAATAACTAAAAGTGCTGATGGTCATAGTATTTTCATGCAGCACTCGACTATTGATAATTTTTTCTATCTAGACATGGCAGTAACTAGTACAATAGAGAGACTAAATAGATGACGTCCGTATGTTCAAGCTGTATACAGTGACATCATTAACTGGCTTCACACATGTAGCATTCACATAGAAGATATAGATCATTGTTTTAGTACCTGTATAACTGCAGTGCTGAAGTCTTGTGCTATTCCTCGAATAGGTGTTGAAAATGTTGAACTCAAATTTACTGATGGAATACCAGACTACTGCAATGCGCCTATAACATTACGGGATATAAGAAGCAGCTATTTTCGAAATAGTGTACTTCTGCTGCACCTTTTAAAAAAGAATTAACTTATTGTTTTCCATTCCGATCATAATTGTATATCTAGAATACACAAATATGTTTATAATGTTAAATTTCTGTTTGTCTTTTTTATTTCTCTAGACAAAAATGTCACATACCTTAATGCATGTTTGTATACGTTATTGTATGTGACACTCTTCCCTTTAAATATATGACTTGGGAGTTCATTCAATCATGTAACCATTGTAGCTCAGTTGGTAAGGTGACTGCACCATAGTGACTACACACACATATTATTTATCATATAAAAGCCTATTGCATGCCAGCACCTAGCACAGCAGGTATCATGGCAGACTGGGTGAAGCACCCTCGCTGCTAGGACTTTGTTGTAGGTGACTGATCTTGTGATGATGACCAAGACCAGAAGACCAATAAGAATGGAACATTCCTTCCCAACAGCATACGAGCAATAATTGTAGGTCCTTCCAACCGTGGTAAGACAAATGTCCTCATGGCTCTGTTAACACACATAGACGGAGTCCGCCTCTAGCACCTTTTCGTCTTCTCCAAAACACTCTTTCAACCCAAGTACCAGTTACTGCAGAAAATATTAGATGGGGTAGATGGTGTAAAGTACAGAGCATTCAGTGAAAGCGATGACATCCCCCCACCTGAAGAGGTAAAGCCTAACACTGTCTTCATATTTGACGGTGTGGCTGTTGAAAAGCAGGATCAAATTTGTAGATATTTCTGCTTTGGTTGTGTCATATGGGTGTTGACGTATTTTATCTGAATCAGACATATTCCAGGATCTCTAAACAGTTGGTGAGGGATAATGCCAACCTCATTATAGCCTTCAAACAAGACAATCTCAATTTAAAACACATTTACCAGGCTCATGTAGGGACCGACATATAATAGAATGAATTTGTAAAGATATGTGCTGTTTGTTGGATCCACTCACAATACGGGTTTCCCGTTACTGATAAAATTCAGAAACTGAATGACGGTAGGTATAGCCAGAACTTCCAGGAGTTTCTACATATATAAACGAACAAAATAGCTGAGTCCGTCAGTAGACACTACACCATGGACAAATTTGCACACGTGGCGGACGCTCAGTCAGAGAGGTTAGGTGTGCATAGACAGAATGCTCGCATGTACACCGATATGAAATTTAAGAATCTTGACGCAAGAATTGGTAAGGTTGTAAGGGAATTAAAGGACACACACAAACTTCTAGCGCTTAACCAAAATCGGCTAGACAATATAATTAGCGTAATTTAGGGGAAGATAGAAGCTGATGTGGTTGTTATTGAAGAAGGTGGTGTGGGAAACAAGCATAAGAAGAAAAACAACAAAGCATATATAAAACCACGTGATACGTAGAGCTCTGATTAGTATGCTCCCGAGATGTCGACAAAGCATAAAGTCATTCAGGCGTGCAAAGCAGTTTGGATCACGAGCAAACACTAAGAGAAACTTTTAATCCTGTTACCAAATATATCAGTAAGATGGCTTCGCGTGATAATAATCCAATCACAGAATTCACCAACCAGTATGGGGCGGGCAAGATAGATAGAACATTTGGTGTCAGTTGGGAGAAATCGTACATGTTAGGCTCTCAAACTATAAGTTTATCTGATAGCACAATACGCATTGGGGATACAGAGTTTAAATGAACATTAAACTAAGACCCTCAAAAAACTTAAAATACTCTACCAATGACAGCAAAGTGTATGGTGAATTACTACAATTGACTGAGCTGTATAAAAATCCTGACGGAACACCGAGAAACCTGCAAAACTCTAAATACACAACCATTATACAACCTTTACTGAATGAACAACCTAAAAGCATTGGTGAGAGTGTAGACTTTCAGCATACAGGTGCGAGCAATCAAATCCCGTAGTATATATATTACGATGAGCCGGATGAACTAATAGACAGACTTTGACTGTCGATGGTTTCGGATGCTGTGGACAATACAGCTCATTTGAATGAGGTTGTTTCGATAATCTCTGAGCTTCGAGAGAGAGGGATCATCATATAAGTATGGAGACGGTAGTTCGAGAATTGCACAAGCCAGCACGCAAAACATACCCTCGCAGGCATGTTACGATTAAAGGGCTGGATGACTTGTGGCAGGCCGATCTTTTAGATATGAATCAATATTCACATGAGAATAATGGATTCAAATACATTTTAATGATTATTGATACATACTCTAAATTTGCACAGGCATTACCTGTCAAAACTAAAACCAGTAGAGATGTTGCTGTAGTGTTTGAGCATTTGCTGCAGACATGAACGAATCGATGTCCGGACAATCTTCAAACCGATCATGGTGGTGAATTTTAGAGTTTTACAATGAACATCTCAAGACTGTGATGGAGCGATATGGGATACACCACTACTCCACGTTTACCCACCTGAAAGCTAGCGAAGTGGAGCATTTGAACAGAACAGTCAAAGCTCAAATGTGGATGCGTTTTAATCTTCGTGGTTCTTACAAGTGGCTAGATATCATCCCACGGATAATTGCGCGGTATAATCGAACCAAACACACTAAAATAAAAATGAGATCAATCGATGTTCGCGATAATTCACTCATGGACACATTATATTTCCACATTAAAATGCTGGACCTGTGCAAACAGAGGTTCAGTGTAGGCAACTTAGTTCGTATTTCAAAACAGGGTCATTCCATGCCAAGTGGTCTAGAGGCTCCCACATGACCCTCATGGATTTTGATGAAATTTTGTATGAACATTCACACATGTTCTCAATGAACACTGGTCAAGTTTCAGTTTCAGAAATTCAATACTTTCAGAGATACAGTCACTTAAGACCATAGCACAGCTTTCTATAGTGCGTCCTTGAATTTTCAGCAACTTTGACATATCTCTGTAAGTATTTGCATGAATGAAACAAAACTTGGCCATCTTAAACAACTTTTAGAGCTCTTTAAAGTAAAATATTAAGAAAAGGATTTCTTAGCAATTTTCATATAGATAATTTGAAGCAAAGTTGGGCGAAAAAATAGCTGTTTAAAAAAAATGCGAACTTTAGTTTTTTATATCTCCAAAAGTAATTGTGAGATGTACATGAAACTTTGCACACCATAACTCACCAGCACAAGGTCTTAGAATATAAAATTTCATTCTCCTATTGCTTTCCATTATTTCACAAATCTAGGGTGAAGTTGACGATTTTTCAAAAAGTGCTAAAAATGGTTATCTTTAGTCAAATTTTTCAAAAAAGTGTATTCTCCAAACTCTTCTAAACTATGGTCATTAGAAAGAGCATATTCTAAACTATCTAGAAAAGTGGATTTGGTTTTGCAATGCGAGCATGTAAGGCCCTAACAAGTAGCATCATCAAAGAGGCGCACTGGAAGTTTGAACACATTTTTCTGGCACTCAAATTATACCTGAAATCTTTTATTTTGCCTTATACATGTTTATTAATGTCTGGGATAAGTGAAATAAGAAGTCCTGATGAATAGGACCTAGCTAAGTCCGAATAGCAAAAGAATAAAAATAGAAACAATGTTATTTCTTGTCACCCCCCCCCCCCCACTCTCTCTCTCTCTCTCTCTCTCTCTCTCTCTCTCTCTCTCTCTCACACACACACACAATTATTATTAAGAATGAATGTAAATCGTAAAATTTATTTGCATAATCATCTAATTATTAGTTGCCTGTTTAATGAACACCACCAGCTTACTGATGGAAAAAAGTGTATAAATGAGTTGCTATGGTCCATGGTGGTTTAACCACTGCTAGTTTCATTTCTCCTGAGAAAACCAGCATTCCCATTGCCATAGGGGCCACGCCTGATAGCTTAACAACAACGGCCATGGGTGGATTTCTTTACCACAGGATCCCAAGCCTGATAAGGGTTTCTTTACACAGGTTCCCAAGCCTGATAGTAAAATTATTTAAGTGCCCTGTGTAAAATTAAAAGGCACTCTTGGGTTCCTTAGATTGTTTCCTCTAACCTATTCCAATTTTTGATATGCTACATTAATTTTCTGATGAATATCAAGAGGAATGGTGTATTGCCGGCCAGACGAATTTACTGATGGAGCTGGAATAACTGCAATAACGTGGTGTTCCGGAACCCAGCACTTGTCACTTCTTGGTGGCCAATAAAATGAATTTGCTGGACCATGTGGGTGCATAAAGTTTATTAATGCATCCCTTTGCTCTTTGGAGGTCTCACAGATATTCCCAATCCACCACACGTTTTCATAGATGCATGCAACATATTGTCCTGGTTGGAGAGCAGATATTAATATGCCTCCTTCATTACTGTGACCCATTTTAGCTAGAAAAGATGAACAATCATTTGAAACTCTGCTGACCTGAATTGTTGTTTCATCAATAGGTAAAAAGTGATGATTTTCTCTAGTGCCTGCTACAGTTGGTCCAAGTTTAAACCTCTCTTCTTGTGACACAATATTTTTTTTCAATTTCATCTTTACTGACGAAAACAAATAGAATTCCATTAATGTTTTCAGAGCAGAAGTGAAACAGATCTAGGGGAGTAAGAATTTGTCCATTAAGTGGCTGTTGCAAGCTTGCTCTTGCTGCTAACCGCTTTGTTGTACCTCCAATCCCATCACAAGGTGATTTCCCGTGACTAGTAGCAAAAAAATTCCATTCGGCTGTCATTCCAAAATCACTCTTATGATAGCACAAATTTAGAAAATTCTTGAAATTTTTATATTGAGCACTGGAGCCATCACTGAAATAATGAATGTGGGATATCTGCGCAAACTGTGCTTTTATATATTTGGTGAGCTCCTTGATAAAAACGTGAACTGTAACAGTGTCATGCCGCAAACAATCACTGATAATGCAAAAACTTAAAGATTCTACATTCTCATTTTGACGAATGTAGATAACAAATGGATGAATTGTTGCTTGACTATTGTCCCAGTGGAAGCCTTGCACAGCATCCTGAATGATAAAAGAATAATTTTCTGCAAAGTCCATTAGGACAACAAGCTCTTCGTCTTTCAGATGACATTGAAGGCCTTTAAGATGCAAGCTTTGATGCTTGGCAATGTAATGATGGCATGACAGACTCCATATTCTATTTTTTACATCTTCAATAAATTCATCCACTACCATTTGCTTCGTGTCCAGTGTGGCCCGATCGGTATGTACCCATTGCTTAAACACAATAACTTCCTGTGGCTCATGATTGAGGAAATAGCTGGCAATTTCAGATGCTATAGCTTCGGGCCCAGGACACCTTTCACAGCGATGTAGCATACACTGTTTAGAGTTCAAACTGCAAACTGCCATGCTGAGAATCTCCTTATAATTTTGGCGTATACCAGCTCCGCTAAGCATAAGCTTAACATTTTGGTGAATTGCACAGACGCAAACTGCATGCATTCCAGCTGATCCTACTGTTACACACCATTTGGGTCTAAGTTCACAAAACTTTGAGAACCCTATTTCTGGACCATTTATATTCTTATAGGTAACATACATTTCCCATAAATTGCAAATTAACAATCTTTTCTGCATGAATGTCTTTCTATCTAAAAGTCTAACTCAAATACTATCTTTTTTTCCAGGGCACACCCTGCTATACTCATCATCTTCAAAAAAATTTCGCACTCTACTAGCAACTTCTGCTGGTAATTTCCTGCTTTGCCTATTTTCGGGAAGTGCCAGAATGCCCTTCTCTGCCTTAAGCTTCCGAGCATTCTTCACCATTCTTTCGGACACGACGAACTGAGCTGCTGTTTGTCTGACTGTCCAACTTACAGGTGCCAAGGTTAAAATTTGCATCTGTTCTTTCTGAACTGCATTCTGCATCTTGGCTTTCAGTTCAGTCAGCAAATGTGCATAGTCGGCACAATTTCCACATTCCTTAATTTCACTAGCATCTTCAATTTGTCGGTTTACTCCCATTGCATTTACAATTCTGTTTTTAATCACATTTTGAATTTTCTTCTTCACATATTGGGGCTTATCTCTGTAGCTTACTGTTCTCTTCAAGGGTGAAATACCGATAGACAATAAGCTACTATTTAATTCTTCTTTTGGTGTCAAGTCCTCATCAGAATGTGATGATGAGGCTGATAAAGCTTTCTCCAAGTGTTTATTTAAGGTAGTCCTGCAAGCCGGACAAATTTTCTGACCTGGCTTTATGTTATTAACAAGCTGCTTCTTCAACATATCAGAAGCCTTATTAGCTGTTTCAGTATCAAGAGTGCGAATTCCTGCCTTAACATTATGATTCACCTTCCCAAAGGGATTGAAGCATTTTTTTTGTAACTTCTCATAATGTGTCAATAACAGGGCTTCATGGTGTAGGCAAACTTGAGACATATTGTCTAGCTTTACTTCAGAACGTCGGACCAACAACTCTTTTTCCTCATCACTAAAATCCACAAACCATTTTAAAGCAGCTTTTTTGGCAAAGAAAGTGACATGACACTTTGTTCCACTATCTCCTTGCCCAATTGAGCAGGAAGGTATACTGTTCCCTTCTGCATCCATCTCTAATCAGTAACTAAATAATGTATTTGGCCTCTAAGTGCAAATTATAATCTGCTTAAATTTCAGACAAATTGCTACTGAATGAAATTATACACAATGTATAATACCAATGAAAAAATCTAATAAGATATATATGCTATAAAAGACACAATCAAAACAATTTTTTGTAAATTAGAACTTTGATGGTGTTACGAATCACTTAACAAGCCACTCAGTCAAGAGAACCCATTCACTATGCTGCAAACACACCACTGAAATACTACTGATTGTTAAAGTAATTGTTGCCATTATATTTTCTATAAACAGTGAATCTTGTGAATTTTCTCTGTGAAACTAGTGGTTACGTATTTACCAAGGTATTAGGCTACATTTTAAGTGTGATTAAATACAAAATTAAAACTCTTAGATGTTTAAAAAAACCAATTTCACATATTCCCCTAATAACTTTAAGACAAAAATTCACAGGTTACAACACCTAGGTATTAAAATCTCTGCAATATTGACTGGAAAATTTATGATCTCTCTTTTTTTTTTACAAATGAGAAGAGTTTTATGCAGATGAACACTTACGATAAAAGCAGAAAGGCTACTTCTCATAGTTTTCAAGTTTTTCTGACAGTCTTAGTGCCTGTTTACCAGATCTTTTTATTTCAATTATTCAAGGCACTAATAAACATTTATTAGGCATAATAAAAGGTTTCAGGTATAATATGAGTGCCAGAAAAATGTGTTCGAACTTCCAGTGCGCCTCTTTGATGATGCTACTTTTTAGGGCCTTATATGCTTGCATCGCAAAACCAAATCCACTTTTCTAGATAGTTTAGAATATGCTCTTTCTAATGACCATAGTTAAGAAGATTTTGGAGAAAACACTTTTTTGAAAAGTTTGACTAAAAATATCCATTTTTAGCACTTTTTGAAAAATCGTCAACTTCACCCTAGATTTGTGAAATAATGGAAAACAGTAGGAGAATGAAATTTTATATTCTAAGACCTTGTGTTGGTGAGTTATGGTGTGCAAAGTTTCATGTACATCCCAGAATTATATTTGGAGATATAAAAAACTAAAGTTCGCATTTTTTTAAAACAGCTATTTTTTCGCCCAAATTTGCTTCAAATTATCTATATCAAAATTACTCAGAAATCCTTTTCTTAATATTTTACTTTAAAGAGCTCTAAAAGTTGTATAAGATGGCCAAGTTTTGTTTCATTCATGGAAATACTTACAGAGATATCTCGTCTCAAATTTGCTGAAAATTCAAGGATACACTATTGGAAGCTGTGCTATGGTTTCAAACAAGTGACTATATCTCTACAAGTATTGAATTTGTGAAACTGAAACTTGACCAGTGTTCATTGAGAACATGTGTGAATGTTCATACAAAATTTCATCAAAATCCATGATGGTCATGTGGGAACATTTCTCGATATTAGACCACTTGGCATGGAATGGCCCAACACAATACAGCGTTCCAGAAATCGTACTTACCAAACTGGTTGGCAGAGATATTAACAGTATCCAAAGTGCAGAGAACGAACCCTAGGACATATATCTTAAAGGATGGCTAGGGTGAAGAAATTGCAGGATGCTTTAACATGGAGGAGTTGCAGAAGAGCTCTGAGCCACATGTATTTCTCATTGAGTGCGTGATAAGACGTAGCGGGAATAGAGTGCTAGTTAAATGGATAATCCATCATCAGAAAACAGTTAGATTGATGCTTCCCAACAAACATCAACCTACTCTCATTGCACACAGACCAAGTCTCTCCCATCTGCTCAATTTCCCACTTCCAGCTCCACTCCCCCCAACACCTCAAAATTCTAGTCAACACTATCTGGAACCACAATACCCCAATTCGGTAATTTAACCTTTCCTCCAAACCTCTCTCCCAATTCAAAACCTCTGTCCTATCCAAAGGCCTCACCTTCAGCCCCAGTCCCAGATTCAACCAAACTGCCCTTGTTAAAGATTTACTGTCCTACACTCGTAGTCTCTGCTGGAAATATCACTTTGCCATGAAGAAAAATAATCCTGATCCCACTCCTAATGATCCAACTCCCCAAGACACTATCCAAATTGAACCTTGCCTGGAACAGTTCCGTCCTCCATCACAGCGGGACCCACCTCCTCTTCCTCAAAATCACCCTCTCCAAACCTTCCAGGAATTTCTCACTTCCAGCCTTGCCTCTCAATCTTTCTTGAAAAACCTTAATCCTACTCCCAACATCACCACAGCCGAAGCCCAGGCTATCCATGATCTGAAAGCTGACCGATCCATCATCATTCTTCTGGCTGAGAAGAGTTCCACGACCGTGGTACTTGATCGTTGGGAGTATGTGGCTGAGGGACTGCGTCAGCTTTCAGACAACACTACATACAAAGTTTGACAAGGTAATCCCATTCCTGATGTCCAGGCAGAGCTTCAAGCAATCCTCAGAACCTTAGGCCCCCTACAAAACCTTTCACCTGACTCCATCAACCTCCTGACCCCACCGACACCTCGCACTCCTACCTTCCAGCTACTTCCTAAAATTCACAAACCCAAACATCCCAGCCACCCCATTGTAGCTGGTTACCACGCTCCCACATAACGTATCTCTGCCTACGTAGATCACCACCTTCAACCCATTACATGCAGTCTCCCATCCATCATCAAAGACACCAACCACTTTCTCGAATGCCTGGAATCCTTACCCAGTCTGTTACCCCCGGAAACCATCCTTGTAACCATTGATGCCACTTCCCTATACACAAATATCCCGCACGTCCAGGGCCTCGCTGCAATGGAGCACTTCCTTTCACGCCGATCACCTGCCACCCTACCTAAAACCTCTTTCCTCATCACCTTAGCCAGCTTCATCCTGACTCACAAATTCTTCACTTTTGAAGGCCAGACATACCAACACTTAAAGGGAACAGCCATGGGTACCAGAAAGGCACCCTCATATGCCAAGCTATTTATGGGTCACTCAGAGGAAGCCTTCTTGGTTACCCAGGCCTGCCAACCCAAAGTTTGGTACAGATTTATTGATGACACCTTCATGATCTGGACTCACAGTGAAGAAGAATTCCAGAATTTCCTCTCCAACCTCAACTCCTTTGGTTCCATCAGATTCACCTGGTCCTACTCCAAATCCCATGCCACTTTCCTTGACGTTGACTTCCCATCTGTCCAATGGCCACCTTCACACATCCGTCCACATCAAACCCACCAACAAGCAACAGTACCTCCATTATGACAGCTGCCACCCATTCCATATCAAACGGTCCCTTCCCTACAGCCTAGGTCTTCGTGGCAAACGAATCTGCTCCAGTCCTGAATCCCTGAACCATTACACCAACAACCTGAAAACAGCTTTCGCATCCCGCAACTACCCTCCCGACCCGGTACAGAAGCAAATAACCAGAGCCACTTCCTCATCCCCTCAAACCCAGAACCTCTCACAGAAGAACCCGAAAAGTGCCCCACTTGTGACAGGATACTTCCCGGGACTGGATCAGACTCTGAATGTGGCTCTCCTGCCCCGAAATGAGATCCATCCTTCATGAAATCCTCCCCACTCCACCAAGAGTGTCCTTCCGCCATCCACCTAACCTTCGTAACCTCTTGGTTCATCCCAATGAAATCCTCAAACCACTTTCCCTAGCCTCTGGCTCCTACCCTTGTACCGGCCCCTGGTGTAAAACCTGTCCCATGCACCCTCCCACCACCACCTACTCCAGTCCTGTAACCTGGAAGGTGTACACGATCAAAGGCAGAGCCACGTGTGAAAGCACCCACGTGATTTACCAACTGACCTGCCTACACTGTGATGCATTCTATGTGGGAATGACCAGCAACAAACTGTCCATTCGCATGAATGGACACAGGCAGACAGTGTTTGTTGGTAATGAGGATCACCCTGTGGCTAAACATGCCTTGGTGCACGGCCAGCACATCTTGGCACAGTGTTACACCGTCCGGGTTATCTGGATACTTCCCACCAACACCAACCTATCCGAACTCCGGAGATGGGAACTTGCTCTTCAATATATCCTCTCTTCCCGTTACCCACCAGGCCTCAATCTCCGCTAATTTCAAGTTGCCACCACTCATACCTCACCTGTCATTCAACATCATCTTTGCCTCTTCACTTCTGCCTCGACTGACATCTCTGCCCAAACTCTTTGCTTTAAATATGTCTGCTTGTGAGATGTCTGCTTGTGTCTGTATATGTGTGGATGGATACGTGTGTGTGTGTGTGTACGCGAGTGTATACCCGTCCTTTTTTCCCCCTAAGGTAAGTCTTTCCGCTCCCGGGATTGGAATGACTCCTTACCCTCTCCCTTAAAACCCACATCCTTTCGTCTTTCCCCCTCCTTCCCTCTTTCCTGATGAGGCAACAGTTTGTTGCGAAAGCTTGAATTTTGTGTGTATGTTTGTGTGTCTGTCGACCTGCCAGCACTTTCATTTGGTAAGTCACATCATCTTTGTTTTTAGATATATTTTTCCTACGTAGAATGTTTCCCTATATATATATATATATATATATATATATATATATATATATATATATATATATATATATATATATATATATGGTTATAATATATATATATATGGTTATAATAATATATATATGGTTATAATAGAGGGAAACATTCCATGTAGGAAAAATATATCTAAAAACAAAGATGATGTGACTTACCAAATGAAAGTCCTGGCAGGTCGACAGACACACAAACAAACACATATACAGACACAAGCAGACATATTTAAAGACAAAGAGTTTGGGCAGAGATGTCAGTCGAGGCAGAAGTGCAGAGGCAAAGATGTTGAATGACAGGTGAGGTGTGAGTGGCGGCAACTTGAAATTAGCGGAGATTGAGGCCTGGTGGATAACGGGAAGAGAGGATATATTGAAGAGCAAGTTCCCATCTCCGGAGTTCGGATAGGTTGGTGTTAGTGGGAAGTATCCAGATAACCCGGACAGTGTAACACTGCGCCAAGATGTGCTGGCCGTGCACCAAGGCATGTTTAGCCACAGGGTGATCCTCATTACCAACAAACACTGTCTGCCTGTGTCCATTCATGCGAATGGACAGTTTGTTGCTGGTCATTCCCACACAGAATGCATCACAGTGTAGGCAGGTCAGTTGGTAGATCACGTGGGTGCTTTCACACGTGGCTCTGCCTTTGATCGTGTACACCTTCCGGGTTACAGGACTGGAGTAGGTGGTGGTGGGAGGGTGCATGGGACAGGTTTTACACCGGGGGGCGGTTACAAGGGTAGGAGCCAGAGGGTAGGGAAGGTGGTTTGGGGATTTCATAGGGATGAACTAAGAGGTTACGAAGGTTAGGTGGACGGCGGAAAGACACTCTTGGTGGAGTGGGGAGGATTTCATGAAGGATGGATCTCATTTCAGGGCAGGATTTGAGGAAGTCGTATCCCTGCTGGAGGGCCACATTCAGAATCTGATCCAGTCCCGGAAAGTATCCTGTCACAAGTGGGGTACTTTTGTGGTTCTTCTGTGGGAGGTTCTGGGTTCGAGAGGATGAGGAAGTGGCTCTGGTTATTTGTTTCTCTACCAGGTCGGGAGGGTAGTTGCGGGATGCGAAAGCTGTTGTCAGGTTGTTGGTGTAATGCTTCAGGGATTCCCGACTGGAGCAGATTCGTTTGCCACGAAGACCTAGGCTGTAGGGAAGGGACCGTTTGATGTGGAATGGGTGGCAGCTGTCGTAATGGAGGTACTGTTGCTTGTTGGTGGGTTTGATGTGGACGGACGTGTGAAGCTGGCCATTGGACAGGTGGAGGTCAACATCAAGGAAAGTGGCATGGGATTTGGAGTAGGACCAGGTGAATCTGATGGAACCGAAGGAGTTGAGGTTGGAGAGGAAATTCTGGAGTTCTTCTTCACTGTGAGTCCAGATCATGAAGATGTCATCAATAAATCTATACCAAACTTTGGGTTGGCAGGCCTGGGTAACCAAGAAGGCTTTCTCTAAGCGACCCATGAATAGGTTGGCGTACGAAGGGGCCATCCTGGTACCCATGGCTGTTCCCTTTAATTGTTGGTATGTCTGGCCTTCAAAAGTGAAGAAGTTGTGGGTCAGGATGAAGCTGGCTAAGGTAATGAGGAAAGAGGTTTTAGGTAGGGTGGCAGGTGATCGGCGTGAAAGGAAGTGCTCCATCGCAGCGAGGCCCTGGACGTGCGGGATATTTGTGTATAAGGAAGTGGCATCAATGGTTACAAGGATGGTTTCTGGGGGTAACGGATTGGGTAAGGATTCCAGGCGTTCGAGAAAGTGGTTGGTGTCTTTGATGATGGATGGGAGACTGCACGTAATGGGTTGAAGGTGTTGATGTACGTAGGCAGAGATACGTTCTGTGGGGGCTTGGTAACCAGCTACAATGGGGCGGCCGGGATGATTGGCTACAATTATATATATAAAATTATTGCAGAGGTACTAGAACCTAATTAGACTAAGTTCCACCAGAAACACTTAACTAAAGGCAAACGTATTCGTCTGAGGTGGGTGGCTCTAATACAGTTTCCACTACCACGACCAATTGAAAACATTTCATTCAAGTAAGTGGGATCCAAACACTTTTTTCCACGGCAACAAGCATGTGAACATATATATATTTCTCTCAAGTAAGTTTTTATAAACATTTTTTCCACTACAATGACAACGTGAACATATAGAATTTAATTGGTGGAACTCACGTACTTAAAACTACTTCTGACTGGATGGCTAATGGCAGGTGAAACATACAAACTAAAATCTAATCTATATAACAACTCAGATCGAAGCAAATATGGGCTGCGAAAATTTTATTTTTTTCTTCTTCTTCATTATAAAATGTACAAGTGAACTGGCCAAATTTATTTATTTTTTGCTCATGTACATTAAATAGTAGTAACGGTCAAAAAATATATTTACATATATACATAAAGACTTTTTAAATAATTTATTCGAGATTTTAAAATTTTTTTTTTTTATGATTTTCTTTCAGAGGATAATTAATACATATTTACACACACTTAACACAGGCTCGCGCACATTTGCACACTCAGACATACAAGGAAGCACGCAATCTGATACACACTACAAAACTCTCATCCAATATTTATACACACACCCACGTAGGCATTGCAAATAATCTTCGATAGATAGAGCTCTCGATGCCATGCAACGCACACCCTTAGCCCGCCTCTGGGTTGCACCTTTCAATGTGCGATATGCATACATTTTTGACCGAAGACCTACAAACTCCACAATCGGTGATCCATTTGACTCGTCCTTCATGAGACCGATAACCTTGTTGTTCTGTGGAACAATTCCATAAGGATTATCGGCCACATAAGAAGATGTGCCAAATTTATTACTGTGGTACCCAATTACTTCATATGGATCGCAGTTCTTCACCCAATAGATGAAGCTATCAGTATCCATATAAAGAAACTTAGGATCTGCGAAATGAGTTTTCGCGAACTCATAATGAAAGTGGTACATGTGAAGTTTGGACAGGACTAGTATGCACATCACCACATAGATGGGTTTAGTAAACTATACTGCAGTTTTCGCCATCTCCACAGCAACGAAGTTCTTATTGAATATGGTGACCCGCTTAAAATTTGGTCTGGCAATGCATTTTCTTACGCCATAATGCCCACCCCATCAATCAGGACTGCTTGAAGGAGATGGCCCAGGTGATTTTAACCAGCTCCATAACCAACCTGAGGCACTGCTGGAGGTTACGATAGTGAATTATATACCGCTGCTTATCCCCCACCGTAGTCATCAGTTTCGGTGTGGAACCTCCTCGTGGAACTAGTTGCTCTGGACACTGCGGCAAATCGGAATGCGCATCATGCAAACTAATAGGGTATGCGAGTTCTGCCTCCACAACATACCCTATATCAGAATCAGCTTCCATACTCGCCACGATTTTTCCACCTAATCCCTTGTATTCATCTCCGGACAGCCACCGAAACTCGGAAATTGGCAGTGATTGCCCATATAAGTTATTCACGTCAAGGTACATTATATAACTTGAATCAAGGGATGCGTTCAACCTGTCACCCATCCGTGGGTTATTTGCTTTCACACATCTATGGACACATTGTCAAAGTCCCCCACAGATCCCTCACTCAAAGAAGCATGCCAGGATCTGTCAATAATTCGATGTTGCACTTCATTTTCTTGAGCATCGCGTCGCACGACAACCCATGTGCTGTGTAATAAAAGGCTGGGTCCAGAGAATATGTGGTCATACATAGACTCCGGAACTTCTAGAAAACGTCCACAAGCAAGCACACGTCTATGTTCATGTAAAGCTGTGTGTACTCTCCTAAAGTGGAAATATTGAATTCCTGGCAGACATTCACAGCATGCTCATACTCTGCAATCGTTATGGCGTCGCCTATGAGGTTACTGGAGAATGCAGTAATGTCGGGTAGCCTGGTTTCGTTGATTTTGGCCATACTATCCACATACTCATGTGGGAAAACCACCTTCCTAGTCGCATGTTGAAACTTTTCCTTGACAGGAAATGCTGCTCGAGTGATATGCGTATCCCCAAGAGGTAGAGTCTCAACAAGTCTCTGTAGTGGTGCTTGCATAAAACGTAGCGTATCAAGGAAGTGGAGAGAAATTCTTGGCGTCATTCGTTTGGAGAATGAAATATACTTCTCGATGCTCTTAGGTAGGACACTGACCTGATCTTTCTCCAAACCAAAATCGGCTAATGCTCAACTAGAAAGTGAGCGTCATACCCACTTAAATTGTGGAATAAAACGGGTATGTGTCTAGGTAACTGGTACTTCAAATTGCATGTGTTGTGAGCTGCGCCACAGAATTTCCCTGTAAGGTGACAGTGGTCCCTACGAGGAGTTTCCGCTTTTCTGTCTAAAGGTAGCTCACAAATATGACAAACAGTGGCATTATTATACAGATCTTCATTCTCCATCGATTTGGTAATGGGGACGTTCCCGCTGTAAAGCTTATCAATCTCCCGTGAAAATTTTTCAAGCTCAGAGAGCAACCAAACCGCAGGATTATCCCTGCGTAAGATTTGTATCAGTTAAGGTTGGAGTCATACGACGATACAATTTGGTACGCTGCCGCATATGGTACGTGTTTCTCTGTAAAGGTGATGTGTGAGATTGTATGGTCAGCTTCACAGTGGGTCACAGGAGCGAGGAGGCGTTCGAAGTTGGCGTAGACTACAAACGGACGCCGCTCCCGGTGGTAAGCATTTTTAAACTTTATGAATTTGTTTTCCTCAGTGGCAATGATAACATGTACTGCATCCTTGGAGGTACAGTCTACTAGATGTATAGCTAATAACTGTTCAGAGGAGAAATAACTGAGGCACCTTAAACAAATATTCTTTTTTCATTTGTCACTTAACTGGGAATAAAGGAGTTGGGAAATGTCCTTGATCCACACATAGTGATAATTGTCACCTTCAGAAAAGGGAAGCATATTTACATGCAGCTCTCTCATACCGGCAAATTTTGAGAAATGGAGAGGACCGACTACAATATGCTCGTTTTGCTCATCTGGCTAAGTTTTGTTTTTCTTCTACAGGCCATAAACATGTACTGATATTCTGATATTCTTGGCCTCTAATTTAGTTGTGTCCTGGATTTTGACGGGGAACTCAATACCATCAAAGTTATAACATGAATGTATATTATCACCTCCATTGTATGTACTGGGACGCTCAGGATGATTTCTTCTATCGTACTTTCTCTCGCAAGCCAGGATTGACCATGCAAAACAAGCCTGATCTTTTCTATTTTCGACATTAATGCATGCATGCTTATTAGCTATATCTTAAGGAAACTTGATATTGCTAGACCCTCCGTTTAATGGATCGTGGACATTTATATGGATGTCCAGGTGTAGAATTCTGCTGAGTGCCTTAGCTGAGCCACTTATTTCCATCTTGGAAAACCGGCCCAATATGACACTCAAGGTGGATTTACAAAACCACTCGGCGATTGATGTGCTCCGCGTTATCACGCCATTATCCCCCCAAAGGTTATGGATGCTAGTCTCTCCATTACCAGACTCAACTTTGGTGGGATGCGATAACTCAATGCAGAGAACTGCACTGCATTTAATGGCATGATAACATGGATTATCGACTACCTCGAGGAGCTCCGCCTCCAGGACAGGGAGGCACGAGTTTAGAAATCCAACAGGATCGTGGTACCCCCCTTTCAGGTTCTGATCCTAGTGATCGAGATTTGCTCCTCAAAGGCATCCGCAATCTCCGAGTACTGCAGGCGTGCCCCAGTGCGAGCATCCGGAGGCTGGCTTGGTGACCTCGGCGGAGGCGACAGATTCCCATGCGGCGCCAGGTGCACGTGGCGGCCGGGGAGAGCCGGAGTGCAAACAGCCAGGCTGTGTGACCTTGGCAGCGGCAGCTCTCTGCGGGGTGACCAATGGCATCTTCACCGGACGGTTTAGCCGCCGCCATGGGTGAGTAATTACTTTTTTGGCTCTGACTCCAAGATGTGAACAATTCATCCAGTCTATGGGACCCTCAATCCATCGTCCAGTAAGTGCTTATAATCACCTAGAACGAAGGAGATATTTTATAAATGGAATTGTTTGAGAAAAAGACATAAGTATATTAATATTATTAGAGATATGTAATTTTTTTAAAACTTACAAGTAGGCTGATGACATATCTGTTGCTGAATGGCCTCGATCTGTCTATCGACAGCCATAAGATCTTCAATAGTGTTTCCTGTAACAGAGTGAAACATAATTTTAGTTATTTTGAAAGGTTAGCTCGAGTTAGGGTGACCAGATGCAATTGTTTAAAAAGGAGGACAAAAAGCTTTGAAAAGAAGGACAAAGGAAGAAAAAAGAGGACACATCAAATGGAGCAACTGCAGATGAGGCTACCACCTGTCAGCTTTGGACAAGTCACGTGACTGCCGGGAATTACAGGTTAAACTAGTAGGCTACTTAATTGTTACTGATAGTCAGTTGGTGATTCCCAGAGCAATATTTTTATTATTTTAAATTAAAAACATTGATTGTGGTGACAGTGTGGTATCAACTGTTTAAGATTTAATAAAGACGGCTGCCTAAACGCCATTCCTGATTGGCTACTTTCATGTGACTTGTCCAAAGCTGACGGGTGGTATCCTCATCTGCAGTATTCCCATCAAATATACGTTCACTTTTAATAAATGAGTTTATTATTTATAGACATAACATACATCCAATCCTACTCGGGGGAACCAATTTTTTGCAGAAGTTTAGGCTTACTTAACAGATAATTGTAAAATGACACACATGAAAATTCTTTTAAATTAAATTGGACCATCAACAGACCTTTCTCTGATTCAAAGTTTAATCTATTCCTCTCATCAGTCCACTGTGTGGTAATTACAGAAAATATTCTTTCGGCATTTGCATTATATCCTGAAATACTGAAAAAAGTATTCAGAAAATTTAGCAACTCTGAGTGACAATCAACTGACTTACTGTTACAAAAAAACTTTGCCCATTTTTTACTACAAGATAAAGTACTAAATTCTGGATCATCATTATTCCTTTTTAGAAATTGCCTGAAATTGCAGAACTAATCACAACATTTTGCATCTTCGGAAATACGGAAGCGTCCGATCCCGCCCGTCTGCTTTGACCCATGATGTCACAAATATGGCGGAAACAAAAACAAACACACGCACACACTTTCCACAAGAAGCCTAATGACACTAACGGGACAAGTGCGGGAAATGGGGTGTTTTGGGTGGGGGCAAACTAAATATAAACAAATTTAGACGCCTTGCGTAGCTACAACGTGTAAGTGAAGACAGCCATGCATGAATACCCACGCACCTCCCCAGGGGTCGTAACCCCTGCAACCCATAGAAGATAAAGATGCTTCAGTAGCTGATTAGTGTTTTTTGTCTTAAAAAAAAACCTCACGGGATACAACGAACAGATCAGAAAGATAAATATAATAAACTAAAACAGAAATTGGAGGAAACAGATAATTGAAATAAGTAATAAGTGTTTTTAAATTAAAAAAAAAAAAAAAAATCTCACGAGATAGAACGAACAGATCAGAAAAGTAAATAAAATAAGATAAAACAGAACTGGAGACAGCCACACTCAAACCAAACTCCGCGCCGTCATGACGTCACACACGACAACACCCTTACGTCACGGGTCAAAGCCGACGCGTGGGATCGGACGCTTCTGTCGACCCGCATCTTCAATTTCAAAGGCTTTACGTTTCTCCTGCATATACACAAGGATATTCGCAACATCACTGTAGCAAAAATCATTTTTAAGTGACATCCATCTAAAACATGAGAAGTCCTCAAACATACAAAGCCACCATTTCAAATATTCATGGCATGATTGATAAAGTAAAGTAGCTCCCTAGCTCCCTCCAGAAAAATTCTGACTTCTTTCTCGAAGCCTACCTCTGTTGCAATTTTCAGGATCTGCTTGACCTTAAGGCAAATGAATTTTTCACTTAATCGATCTTCAAGCACCTTACATACTGACTAAAATTTCAATGACATCAACCACAGAGTTATCCTACATTCCTAATTCCAGAATACTTGTACTGAACAAAGACATAAATGAATACAAATACCACAAGTGAGCTTCACTCAATCTATTCTCAAAAAATTGAAACAAAATCTTTGGTGGTCTGCTTTCAGAGAGAAAGTAAGCTTTAAGAGCAGCATACATTTCCTGTACCCTTTAAATGGCTGGAAAAAGAAACAGCAACCTAGTATTCACATGAGACAGGATTTGATTGTAATTAACTTCACCGAATTCACAGAAAGATCGCAACTGTTCTTTTCTAACTGTGTAAATAGAAAAATAATTATGTATTTTTACAAGTAATACACTAAATCAATAGAAAGACAATCAGCTACATGCTGAATTGTATTGTGTAAAACGTGAGCTGGACATCCTACTCCAATTAAATACTCATTTTTCAGAGATGTCTTTCATCTGCTAAATATATTATTGCTTTCCTTGCAGTTAATACCACCAAAGTTTGTGTTTGAATTATCACCAGTAAATGACACACATTAACAACACCCAAATGCTGTAAAGTTTCTGTAATGTACTCTGCAACTGTTTCAGATGTTTCATTTGGAGTAGATTTTGATTACTTTTATTTTTAAACCACCCCGTTTGTAGTCAAAATATCGTCTAACAATCGAAAACATTTTTATATTGCCATGGTTACTTCCATCAGTAGAAACGCCAAAACATGATATACCACTCAAGTCTTCCAGTGTTACAGTGAAGGCACGCGGAGCAATCACATTATTTACAATACTTTCAGTTTTGTCCTGGCTGAGAAAATCTTTTTAGCAACATCAGAGTCAAAATAAATTGCTTCATTTAATTTTGGCGTACAATCCATTGATCTGTAGGTAAAATGATGCATAACATTATGGAATGCTAATGCTCCTTCTCCAGCAACAACTCTGGCTTATAGCAGAAGTAGATGGTTGTTGCTGAAATAATGTCTCTATCCTAGACATTGAACTGAAAGCCTGAAGGTTTTTTTATGCTTCCGAGTGCCAATATGATGTTCAAGATCTTGGTCACCTGTGCAAGAAATTTAACATTTCAGTAACAAAGCAACATGCATTTCGTATTATAGCGTTCAGACAGCCAATAAGATTGCGTGTTTCTGCCGGGAATTAAAACTAGTTGTCACTTGTTACTGATTGTCAGTTGGTGGTTAACTGAGCAATATAAATACAAATAAAAACATTGATTGTGGTGACAGTGTGGCGTCAATTGTTTTGATATGACAACAACACGGAATTGTTTACAAAGCGAAAAACGTAAGACCATTGACCTCCCTTCATTCGATGCACCGCTAAACATAAATTCAAGCAACAGCTGACGACATGTAAACTGCGCTTTAACCTTCCGAATACAAATAAATTGAATGACTGTGAAACAATGAAATAAAACCATGACAGTTAATCTGTCGAGTTATTTTTTACCTTTATTGGCCACAGAGACGTACGTTCCAGCTCCACATATCTTACATTCCACTTCAAATTCATTTCTCCCTTTCTTGAAAGCCGGATATTTGCAGGAAAGGACATCATAAAATGTACACTTTCGTTTACGCATAGCCAAATATTTTACGTAACTCACTCGGTTAAAAATTACACTCACTAATAGCAAGTGCACTACAGGCAGCCTAGCCAGTACAAAGCGTCGAAAGCGAAGATACGAACGAAAATTTTAAATAATCGATATTTGCATTCGCTTATAGGTCGTGCGTGTTTATCACGAAGGCTGTGCCAATTGTTAAAGTATTTAAGAAAAGAGCAATAGAACGGGACGAATTGTAAATTTAACTGTATTACACGAACTTTGCGAAAAAGCTGGACACTGTAAAAATCCGCCCGGTCCCCGGACAAAGAGCTAAAAAGGAGGACATGTCCGGATTAATTCGGACGTCTGGTCACCCTAGCTAGAGTGAAAGACGATTTATTATTCGGTATACTCACGTGTGTGGCGGTGTTCTGGGGCATATAGAGCTGGGCGCTGAATCCAATTGTGTAGGGGACTACGTGGGACAGCCTGCTTCCAACTCGAGTTGGAATTGCCTTAAGTGATCTAGAAACAAAGAAAAAAAGTAATAAGAGATACGAAATAAGAAAACAAATTTTTAAATGGTTAATATAAATGAGGAACAGATTAGATATTAAAATTATACTCACAAGGCAATTCTGGCTGTGTCTCGAGAACAGGAACCTGTTGGACCCCAGTCCGCTCCTCGCAGTTGATCAAGTCCGCGAGGTCCACTATAACAATGAAATATATATAATTAATAAGTGGAATATATAAGATATACAGGAAAATGGATAATGAAAAATAGAAATTATTTACTTACTGGGTAATGGCGTATCCTGGACTCTACGCCTCTTGGGTGTTGAGAGCCTGCTGCTGCTGCTGGTGTTAACTCTCTTCATCTTTGCAGAGAACAACGAAAAAGCAACGAAAAGCAAACGAACAGTCCGGCGGACAACGGATGAGTGAGAAAGATGACCAGGGGGTGACTCCTTATATAAATCTGATGACATAGTATCACGTGATCTTAGGATGAACCAATGGGTGTTGAGAATTTTGTCGGGGTGGTAATTGAGTTCAGTAGCACCCCTAGTAGCTGAAAGCTGAACTAGTTAGATCCTTCCAGGACTTGGTGGAGAGCTGAGCATTATATAATTTATAAAATTATAGACAAATAATTGATATTATTTAGAATAGAGACTGGATGACAATGAATTCAGGATTCGAGATGATAATGTGTGTGTGTGTGTGTGTGTGTGTGTGTGTGTGTGTGTGTGTAATAGGGTGTATTGTGTTAGCATGAATGATTTATTATTAAAAGTATGTTATATACGTGTAATTGGAGGTTGATGATAATAAGAATGGTGCTAGTAAGGGCTGAAGGAAATTTTTCTTGGTAAAGAGAGAATTTTGTATGAATAAAGAGAAGGTTAAGTATTTGTGGGATGATATAGAATTTTGGTGAGTTCTTATATTCTGTAGATAGGGATTTGAGTTGCGAACTTGGTGTTAGATTAAATTGGGGAGGTATGGCCTATCTATACATGCGTGTGTTTTTAGGGATCATTTTGGAGTAGGCAGTGGGGTCATGTGGATCGAATAATGAGAGTCACGTGATCAATTAACTTAGTGATGGGCCTCGTGGCGACACACATACTGTTGTGATGTCATGGATGTTTCCAGTCTCAAGCAAACAACTTTGGCGCAAAAAGTGTGGTAGTGCATTCTTGGTCTCACAAAGACACTTGGTGGATCGCGAACTGACAGACCGTTGTGTGCCGTCGGCATCGGCAGGTTCGAAACTGTTCAGGAAAGCAATTCTGGCACCATAAGTGTCCTGGACCAATGGACCGACTGTTGTGTGACATTGGGGAAGATTCCACTCTTGGCGAACAATTTTGGTGCGAAACGTGTGGGAGGGACGAATACACATGGTGTATGGACAACCTACCATTGTGACATCACAATCGATAGGTTTGAAAGAGCAAAACATGTTTACGCCTCTGGACCCACACGGTCCGAGCAGCCGCTGGAGCTCGCGGACTGCTGCCAACAGCTGTGAGGTGGGGCGAGGCGGTCGCTCTCTCATGGGTCGGTGGCGGGGCCAGGGGCGGCGACGATTTGAACTAATTCAGTTGGGGCCTACACCTCATGCATGCTGGTGCGATCTCAAAGATGTGTACTGAGTCTGTTGGAGAACAAGTGATGATGGTACTGCTTGAAATAAAGACTTCAGTCGTTTTTCCCTGCAAAATAACAGGATGTGAATTAAGTTAGTAAAAGTGCAGTTTATTATTTGACGCGATTTTGATAGGTTAGCAGTGAAAAAACATAAGTGACAGTCAAGTTCGTAGGATGTGGATAATTTCCTATGTGTGATCGATTATGGTGTTGGAATTTGAAATTGTGACAGATTTTTGTTATGGATGTAACGCAAATGGCTTTCTTTCCGCCGAAATTGGACATCTTGAATAAATAATAAATGATAATAATAGTAAATAGAAGTACAGTTTTCGAGAATTATCGTGTTGGAATTTGAATTTGGCGCAATTTTCTGGTGGAGGTAGGCCAATAATAATAAATAATAGTAAATGATAACGAATGATAATAAATGATAATGAATTATAATAAAGACAAGTATGGTTTTGCAGCCATTATCATGTTGGAATTTGAATTTGGCGCCAATTTTTTCTGGAGTGTTGGGTTAGTGGACATAGCACAATTGGCCTATTTTCCCGCCAAAATTCAAATTTCCCGCCAGTTTTCTGGGGGTTCGGTCAGTGGACGTAGTTCAATTGGCCTATTTTCCCGCCAAAATCAGCCATCTTGGATGACGTCATGCACTCTTGCCAAGCTTACATGCCGCCATCTTGGATGACTCATCGCCACCACCTTGAATAAATTTGGCAACAATGGAATGTGGACTGCACCCCCCTTGTCCCACTACTCTCCGCAGGAGGATCGATACGTAGCCCTGGTGACGAAAAGAAACAGACATCTCACTCCCAGGCTGATCACTGCAGATTTTGCAACAGCTACCAATACACATCTCTGGCAGAATCACTTCACAGCGATTAAATCAGGCTGGTTTTTACGCTCGTTAAATGCATCCCACTTCAACCACAGCATCTTCGTGAAAGAGTTCGTTGGGATAGGGAACATGTTGGTTTGGATCAGCATCAGTGGTCCTGAGTGACGTTGTCCGATGAACCCCGCTTCACTGCAGTAAGTAATTCTGGCAGTTGTGGAGAGAGAGGGATTACACATTACAGAAAGTTCATGAATGTCAGCGGTACGGCCCAGATGTTTCGTTGTGGACAGGAAATATGCTCAGCGGCCGAAAACCGCTGTATATTTTTGCGTGAGGCACTGTTACAGCACTACAGTACTGGAGGGGGATTATTCTGATTCATGCACATCTATTTATGGGTGCAGTAAGTCCTAACTTTCTGTTTATGGTCGATAATGCCCGCCCACATAGGACCGCTGAGGTGTTGGACGTACTGGAAAGTGAAGTTATTGAACATATAGAATGGCCTGCATACTCCCCGAACCTGGGATTCTCTTTGTAGATTTGTTTCTCAACGAACACCCCCTCCCTCAACCTGTAAGACCTGAAAACCGTCCTGAGAGAGGAGAAGGACAATGTTCTGCAAGGAGTCCTCTACAGTTTGATAGGCAGTATGAATAACAAGTGCAAAATGTGCATTAGTGGCGGGCATATTCCTTACTGAGAGTCGGACGTCGACCTTTACGTTGGGAGTCTGATCAGCGTAAAACTGAACGTCATTTGCGTATGTTCTCCTGCTTTCCTATGTGATGAAATCTGTATCACTTCTCGTTATTAAGATACCATTCCACTTCCGTTGCATATGTACTGTGTTTCATATCGTCCATCATTGCCTGTGATTATTCCTGTGCCAGAATGTGTCTGTTCTGTAGCTGTTGTCAAGCAGTATATATACTATTCCGCTTGTTAACTGATTGTATTATCGTTGGTTTGGGGCTTGGGTGTGTTGTCTGCTGGGTCATGTTTTGGAGTTTGTGCCAGAGTCAGTATTTCATTATTATACTTCTTGTCAGTCCTTTATAGTTTGCGTAATTATTTATGGCATACTTGAATATTGTCTTAGGCCAGCATGATTGTAAGGCTAAAGGTATAATGAGAGGCAGAAGATTTTACTGTTTGTTATAGTGCACTAGACGTTAATTCTTGCATACTTGAGTGCTGGCTGCGTTACTTGTGCTTGACGTTATTCATATTCTCTAACTTGTTGAGTTATTGTTAATAAATGTATTTAAAGTTTGTCAAGGATTTGTGTCCTTAAAACCTCCAGCCACTTTCCACTTGAACTGTTTTCTGTGCTGCTATATTACATCCTCAAAAGCACAGATTCAAAGTTGTTGTGTGATGTGTTAGATGCTAGTTAAGATGGTCTAAATATTCGTTTGAGCGCTAATATTCTCAGTCTTGCACACATCATCAGTTAAATAAGAAGTCACAAGTACTGTAAATATTAAAGTCACTCTATAAGAAATTTTGAAGTTACATTTTGTGCACTAAAATATTAGGGGACCGGAAAGTAATCTTGTCCTCCACTTGTCGATATCTATGTCATTTATTAGCTCACTCTGTCCTTCAGTGTCGTTGCAAAGACATTTTAAGGTTAGAGTGACTTGTTTACTCTTAAATATTGAATATTACTTTATTTTAAATTACCAAATAAGCAGCAACCAGTCGCAAAATCATGTTTTCTTTATTTAATTTTGCAAATCGATTTCAACTGATTAACAGCCATAATCAGTGCTACAGATACAAGAATAAAAATAAAAGTAATTAATAACAGCGACCAAATGAATAAATGTACATATAGCAGCGTAAAACCTATTAAATGTATATAGACGCATTAAACCATTTAAAATGCACATACACATTACCTTTCAACGAATATGTGCCATGAGTAGTAACACTGCCTTAAGCAGAGGTCAAACATAATGTGATACATCGAGAATTGATTATGACAACGAGAAACCATAAGGGGGCGCTGCAAATCAAACCCACCCTCTACGTGAAAAGATACAGCTAAAATAAAAATGAGAAGAAGAAATGACATACAAAATGAGGTAAAATATAACGATAAAATACTGAAATATTTACACAAATGGATATATTGACAAAGATTTTGTCAACCACATAGTACAGTTATATACACCAAAAAGCGATTTAGAAATTAGAAAAAAAGGAACAAACATAGGTGAGAAGCACACCATAGAACAAATTTTAAAAAGCTTTTTAAAAAATTTAAAATTATTTATCATATTATCGAAGAGCAAAAGTTAATCATAATGCCAAAACGTAAATCGGTGTGGGCATCCATCTAGCGTACAGTTAATGACATTCAGGAAGAGCGGATTTTTTTCGGCAGATGGCGCCACATTGCTGAATGCAAAGAAAATTATGGACATGAACGAAACAAACGTATTAAAGAAACAAGACCAAATGCAGAAATAAAGTGCTAGCACACTTAATACATAGGTCTATTACCACAGGCTCGATAGGATGAATTGAGAACTCGTAGGGGCTCTTACGGTGTGCTCGTATATCATGAGATGTAAATCCACACCATATGTCTGTTGGTGCAACTGACAAAGACGGCGAAAGCCCAATTAATGGGCGTCAATGCAAACTTAGTCACAATGACCTAATTCATTTCACCAATCTACTTATCTCTGCCCCCCTTTCGTTTTCCCTTGTCCTGTCATTTTCATTCCTATCAAGCAAATGCTCGGCGAAGAGCTCCCAAAAATGAACTCGCCTCACATTCACCTGCTCATTGAGAAGACACACGCTAGCTGAACTATGATGACAAAAGACCTCCATATCCTCTAGCGCAAAAAAAAAAAAAAACGAATGAGGTTATTAGTTTTTTGGATCTATACATAAGGAATAGTGATGGAGGGCTTCATTTTGGCATATTTCGAAAAAAGACATATACTGACTGTATCATAAATTATCATTCAGCCCACCCTAATCAGCATTTTTCAGATTTGCATTTAATCATGTTTTCTGTACCCCACTTTCTGAAGAGGATCGTAAAACTGAGTTAGATATTATTTTTTCCAAAACTAAATCTAATGACTATCCGCTACCCTTTGTTCAAAAAATTTATGAAAAATTTGCCAATAAATATAAAGACATGGGAGCAAATGAAGTAGTTGTAGGGAAAAATGAAGCAATGAAATATATTTCTGTACCATACTATGGGGCAGTTAGTCTTAAAGTTGCAGCTATTTTTAGGAAACTCAAGATTAAGATAGGTTTTTCAACCAAGAATACTTTGGGACAAATTTTAGATCATGGCGTATAAAGTAAAAGTTTTACATCAGTCGGGGGTTTACAAAATACTTCGTCTAAGCTGTAAAATTGAAACTAGATTTGCTCAACATGTCGCCGTTGACAGAAAGGATGCGGCTGATAGGTCGAATTTTGCAGCCCACATTATAAATAGTGGACATGAACTTCCTCGGATTGAGACACATTTGAGGTTATTACATAGAGCAAAAAAGGGAAATTATCTTGATTTGCTAGAGGATATGGAGATCTTTTGTCATCATAGATCAGCTAGCATGTGCCTTCTCAATGAGCAGGTGAATGTGAGGCGAGTTCATTTTTGGGAGCTCATTGCTGAGCATTTGCTTGAAGGGAATCGAAATGATAGGACAAGGAAAAACGAGAGGGGGCTAGAGGAGGGAAGAGTGAAAGGGGGTGGAGATAAATAGATTGGTGATATGAATTATGTCATTGTGACTAAGTTTGCATTGACGCCCTTTAATTGGGCTTTTGCCGTCTTTGTCGGCTGCACCAACAGACATATGGTGTGGTTTTTTTTCCTTTATTGAGTTTCGATTCCCCCCCGAAGTGGTCGGGCTGGCAGCAGCTTAGTATGCTGCTCTTCAGCCTACAGAATTTGTTTTAAAAAGAGGATGATAATAAATAATAAAAACAGGCAATAAAATTGGAGACTTAAATGTTAGCATGGCGGAAAAAATCGTGGATCTTAAAACACAGAAACAAAGGGATGATGATGCTAATAAAATACATATGAAGCAGACTGGTAAAATAATAGACAGACAATTAAAAAAAACACAGTGACAGTCTGGTTTCTGTTTGCAAGAGACATAAAATTCATACCCAGTGACAGCATGATTTCTGTTCGCAATACTTTAAAAAGACGAACAACACTGAACATTCACTTGGACACTGCACTAAAATGTTGGCAAATATAACATACCACAACCGAGGGCTGGTGGGGGGAACCTGGACAGAAGATGGGTAAAATAAAAGGCGGGGGGGGGGGGGGCAGAAGAGGAAAAACGAAGGGGGGGAAATGAGCCGATGGAGGACGATGACCCATAAGAGGGGGGGTGCTGGGCAGGCGTGACAGGGAGTGGGGAAGGCAGAGGAGGGGAATACAAAAGGAGTCGGGGGGGGGGGGAGAAGGGAGGTAGGGAGAGGGTGGGCGGGGAGAAAATAGGATGGAAGGGGTGGAAGAGGGAGCCCAGGGAAAAGACGGAGGAAAGGAGGGGGGGTGAGGATCAGAGTTGATAGGAGGGATAAATGGAGGGAAAGAGGGCATTATCCGGGAGGGGGAGTTGATGGAAGCCACCTTGGGAAAGGAAATGAAGGGTGTAGAGATGGAGGGAGGGGGGACACAACAGTGAAGGCGTGGCAGGGGGTGGGGACGGGAGAGGAGGGAGCAACCAGGGGATCAAAGCAGAGGGAGGGGTAGAGTATGCGGAGATGTTTGAGGAATAGTAGCAGATGGGGGAAAGGAATGAGGTCATAGAGGATCCGCGTGGGGGACGGGAGGCATATACGGAAGGCGAGACGGAGTGCATGACGCTCAAGGATCTGGAGGGACTTATAGAATTTGGAGGGGGGGTGGGGCATATATCCAGGTGGGACCAAGTCGTTTTCCGGTAGATACATGGGCTGCTCCCAGCACAGGGTCCTACTCGCCACCTTCCTCGTGCCGTTGCTAAGTCAAAGCCTCCCGCCACTGTCCGTCACATGCCGCCTCGCGGACCACATTCGTACCAAAAGCCTCTCTAGCTAAGAGATTCTTCACAACCAGCGATTCCACCAGAAAGGCACAAAGTCGAAAAATACCAAAACTTTGTGGAAAGTTTCGACGCCGAGGGACTAGAGTGTCTACCCATTCCTAAGAGAGAGGGTTTTTAAAGTCGGGCAGACAGAAAGACAGACGGGCAACAGAGTGATCGTGTAATGGTTCCTTTTTTGCCGACTGAATTAAGGAACCCTAAAAATAGAATTTTGGAATCTTACCTCCACTTGGATAACTTCCTGCAGACGACTGTGACTCAGGCGCTTCAAAATTCAGCCACAAGATGGCTTTCGAATGAGTTTAACTGGACTGGTGGGGGGGGGGAGAATCAACTATAAATTTTAGTGCGTGGCAACAATTAATTTTATATGATCATTCCACTTCAAATCGTTCCGCACGCATACTCCCAGATATTTTACAGTAGTAACTGCTACCAGTGTTTGTTCCGCTCTCATATAATCATACAATAAAAGATCCTTCTTTCTATATATTCGCAATACATTACATTTGTCTATGTTAAGGGTCAGTTGCCACTCCCTGCACTAAGTGCCTATCCGCTGCAGATCTTCCTGCATTTCACTGCAATTTTCTAATGCTGCAACTTCTGTGCATACTACAGCATTGCGAAAAGCCGCATGGAACTTCCGACACTATCTACTAGGTCATATATATATATATATATATATATATATATATATATATATATATATATATATATATTGTGAAAAGCAATGGCTCCATAACACTCCCCTGTGGCACGCCAGAGGTTATTTTAACGTCTGTAGATGTCTCTCCATTGAGAACAACATGCTGTGTTCTGTTTGCTAAAAACTCTTCAACCCAGCCACGCAGCTGGTCTGATATTCCGTAGGCTCTTACTTTGTTTATCAGGCGACAGTGCGGAACTGTATCGAACGCCTTCCGGAAGTCAAGGAAAATGGCATCTATCTGGTAGCCTGTATCTAATATTTTCTGGGTCCATGAACAAATAAAGCGATTTGGGTCTCACCCGATCGTTGTTTCCGAAATCCATGTTGATTCCTACAGAGTAGATTCTGGGTTTCCAGAAATTACATGATACGCGAGCAAAAAACATGTTCTAAAATTCTACAACAGATCGATGTCAGAGATATAGGTCTATAGTTTTGCGCATCTGCTCGACGACCCTTCTTGAAGACTGGGACTACCTGTGCTCTTTTCCAATCATTTGGAACCTTCCGTTCCCCTAGAGACTTGCGGTACATGGCTGTTAGAAGGGGGGCAAGTTCTTTCGCGTACTCTGTGTAGAATCGAATTGGTATCCCTCCCGTCAGGTTCAGTGGACTTTCCTCTGTTGAGTGATTTCAGTTGTTTTTCTATTCCTTGGACACGTATTTCGATGTCAGCCATTTTTTCGTTTGTGCGAGGATTTAGAGAAGGAACTGCAGTGCGGTCTTCCAGTGTGAAACAGCTTTGGAAAAAAGTGTTTAGTATTTCAGCTTTACGCGTGTCATCCTCTGTTTCAATGCCATCATCATCCCAGAGTGTCTGGATATGCTGTTTCGAGCCACTTACTGATTTAACTGAAGACCGGAACTTCCTAGGATTTTCTGTCAAGTCGGTACATAGAATTTTACTTCCGAATCCACTGAACGCTTCACGCATAGCTCTCGTTACGCTGACTTCGACATCGCTTAGCTTCTGTTTGTCTGAGAGGTTTTGGCTGCGTTTAAACTTGCAGTGAAGCTCTCTTTAGTTTAGCAGTAGTTTCTTACCTTTATTGTTGAACCACGGTGGGTTTTTCCCGTCCCTCACAGTTTTACCCGGCACGTACAGTCGTGCTCAAAATTATCCGAACGATCTGAATTGCATTTCGCCTGACTCGCATGCAACCCACATAACGCAGCTGTCTATCAGGTTCTCTAATCGCTCCTTGGTATAGTAGTTTGACTATTGAAAATGGTTCTAACTAGTCACCACTAGAAAACACTGCTCTGTATCGCAACAACTCAAGATGTAAAGTAATACCACGATACTAGATATATCACAGAACAACTTATCACAGATAAGACTGTCCTTAAGCCTTGTAAGCTCACATTTATTGCAATAAATGACATACCTGAAATGTTACCATTCTCATTATTACGTCAGATAGGTAATGCATGTAGTAAGTTCGTCGTATTCATGATTTCCTCTTCAAAGTAACATACCGTACTTGTTATTAAACACAAAATGACATTAAAAATTTAAGTTGTTCACGAACAGCTAGTTGAGAATATGTATGAACTTCAAATGACACGACGAACCGGCTCGTTCTGCACATGGATTCAAACCCAGGTCATGCAGACTAAGATTACGTGACTGACGGAAACTAACAGTCATTTCTGACTAGTCATACAGAGAGTGATATACCTCGATTTTAGACAGTATCAGTTAGCAAATATCAACTTTAAATTACATAACGTAAACAGTTTTAACGGGCGCGAATTCCTACCCAGCATCTATTGACCCTGTTAACGAACTACGAGAGATGTTAAATATTACTTCTTCACAAGAAACTTACTTGAAATGCCGTGAGGTAAAGCTTTGTGTTGCACAGGGATTCGAACCCAGAACCTAATCGGATTGTTATCGAAGGACAATCAACTGTGACATATCGGATCTTCTCGGCAGTAGCTAGAAGTTTTAACTGAAAAGACGAGACGAAACATTAATTTTTTCCTTCCCAGGACTCCAACCCGGCACCTATCGCTGTTATATTGTAGAGAAAACGAACGTTAAATATGGGTTTATTACACCACCAGCGACATGTGAGTATGTTAGAACTAGAAATAATATGACGAAGAGTTCAGTGCTGACAGGGAATCGAACACCACACATATCGTTGTTGACAACACACAAACAGACGTCAGCAACCGAATTTTTCTCCATCAGCATCTCGGAATAACATCCTTGAACTTACAGTGATCTCGCAAATAGTTATATGTCTCACTGGGAGTCAAAAACGTCCGATATCGTTAGTGTTGACAATGTATGAAAATGCATAAAAAATCAAAATTATTATCCACCAGGAGACAGGTGTTCTCATGCTAGATATTAATAATTGACAATGAAAACCTTAGTGCCGGGCCAGGATTCAAACCCATTCACGCGCAATATGTGGAGATGTTGAGCAATCTGCTATTTTGAACAAACAACAAATTGTAGTCGAGCTGTATTGTCATGAAGGGATCAAATTCCGCGCTAAGGGCGGTCTGAGTTGTATTCCCAATTCAGAACCAATTTCATCGGCATACAGAAGCTCAAATAAAAGATGGAATAAGTGTCCTGTGACCATACATGGCGTTTGTTTCGTCACTAGAAATAAATAACTAGTATAAGAAAGGATACTGGTGATATAGTTTCTACATGTCGCCATTCCTAACTTTGTTGTGGTTCAACCTAATGTCCACTAGGTAGAGAAGGAATATCATGTATAATGTGAATTTCAGACCACAATGCCATTATACCTACTTCACTTGGCGTAGCTAGAAGCGAATAGAATCGGTCTCTCCCTATCAAAAAGCATTGGCAGAAGCTGGAATCAAACCTAGACCACCAAATCCTCTTCTCTGTCACTCATTTTCCTATCATAACACCGTTGCGGCACATTCGATGAGAATTCTGACACACAGGCCCCCTGTAATGGTTTGCAGCATGTTCAGTACATTCATTTACTTGGTTGACCGAATCGCCGTGAACTAGCTGCCTCGGCTATTCAGTGCATACATTCGACTCTATTTTGTAATCACCGAAATAAAATAACGTAACTGCCACCTACACAGAACTGCCAACAGTGTAGGATGCAGAAATTTAAATAGAAAGTGTTCCTTTCGATTTGAGCTACTCTATTGCACTATCTGTTTGTTGAAACTGTCGTGCAGTGCGAAGGAAAAGCTGTAACCGTCTGTCTCTCAGAAGTCTAGATCCGGCCATATGCATTATCTCACAGCACTGTGGAATGCGGAAGTTCTGGAGGAACTGTTGACTTCTGGAGCTGCTGTACCCACGCGACAACTAGTAGCGTAACGGTAGGCATTGCACACTGTAGATAAGACGTCGCGAGTTCAATTACATTTGCTGCCAAATTTTATAAAACCCAATTCTGCTGTCTGCTGAAGTTATCAATTTAATGGAACCTTGAGCGTAATTCCCTTCATTTCTCAACCCAAAATAGTCGCATGTGGAAAAAGGGCTAACTTCTGCGACATTTTGTTCTTTTCAGGTTTAATAAATGGCCAGGCAGCAGATGCATCTCGTAGCTTTTGTATTATGTATGGGGAGAGCGCATCGTGCCAAAATAGTGAGAAAAGTATTTTCTACATTAGCTGTCGTCTGGTAGCGGCATTTTATTTTTCTTCAAACCTTGTTTGACACCTTTAAATCAGAATAAGTTTTCTACGTGCATGTAATCAATAAGCTGCATGTGCCTTGTCAGATTGTTATAGTTAACATCAGAGAATTCGCTTATAACGTTGATGATTAATTTCTCTCTCATGTTTAGCATTGTTTTAACAACAATAAAAGAAATCTTACGAAAATTGTGCATTGTATTATAAGAAATGAAATAAAACTGCCCACGATAACCTTACGACGAAAGTCTGTTTTAATAAAACTGAGTATCTGTATACAAGCGTGCCTCTATCGGTACGTATTAGTAAAATATTACTCGATTGGCTCTGTGTTTAATTGGTATGCTGAGTCATACTCAAGAGGTATGCAAATTTGGCATTTCATAAATAAAGTTATATATTCCTAGAAACCCAAAATTTGCTTGTCAGCAGCTGAAAGATTCGTTACCTGTTGTGCAGCATTGTAAGTTTTTCACCATTGTACTATAAGCTGAAAGTATTTTCTTGCGATTTACTTATCGATGTTTGATCTGACTGCTTGTAGCTCTTTCACAGAAGGGATAAAAACGTTACAGTCAGCAATACTGGAACTGCGAACCATAACAGTCGGTTTTCCACAGGTCAGCACGTCACCACAGAGCTAGCGAAGAGGTACGTGTTATGCCTTCTTCTTACAAGGCCAATCGTGGCTAGAACTCGTAATCTGCTATTTAAAGGACGAGATTAGTTGCGAGTTCCACGTGCAACGACTTTCCTGGGCTGAAAACCGTAAATTTACAATCATCTGTTACATCTCAAGCGATAATAACTCAGATTATTCAATGGAAATGACAGGAAAAATCAATTGAACTTTGAGGCTTAATTCCTTGCACACCAGGAAGTAACTTGTCGATCACAGAGTTGCCAAACATACCTTGCCTTGTTGACAAATCTCACTTACAGTAGCAGCAGGAAGAAGGCGAACCAATGTGATCCTACAGTGGGCTGGGAAGTGACCATAGCTGCCGTCTCGAAGACGCGGCTGCTACGGCCTGGAATACGTAATGCGTCTGATTCGCATTTCTGTAACTAGGTTTAGGGTTGGTTCAAATGGCTCTGAGCACTATGGGACTTAACATCTGTGGTCATCAGTCCCCTAGAACTTAGAACTACTTAAACCTAACTAACCTAAGGACATCACACACATCCATGCCCGAGGCACGATTCGAACCTGCGACCGTAGCGGTCACGCGGATCCAGACTGAAGCGCCTAGAATCGCACGGCCACGCCCGCTGGCACCTAGGTTTAAGAACTAGAGTGTAGTTACTAATAATACTCAGAACTGACTGCTAACTAAGCATCATTAATCAGTAACGCTCATAGTTGTTTTTACATTTCTTTCGTACTGTACTCAAAACTAAGAAACTAATTCACGGACGTTTTCGTTCCTCGCCGATAGTCGAGAACAACAAACAAATAAAAAAAAGAGAATGTGTGTGTGTGTGTGTGTGTGTGTGTGTGTGTGAGAGAGAGAGAGAGAGAGAGAGAGAGAGAGAGGGAGAGAGAGAGAGAGAAATATAAAAAAGATTGAGAGAAAGGGTAAATAATTGTTGTAAAGAAATTGAATACTGTTATGTAAAGAAATCTTTCATTAAAATGACACGTTATACATTATTATGAAATGTCGTATTCATCATCTATGGGACGAGTGTTAATCTAATCTAATCATATCATATTGCTGACTAGCCGTGAAGAGTCATAAATTACCGAAATTTTCGCCAATATCAGTAACCAAAACTAAACCTGAAAATAAAAGACGACAGTTTTTGTAATAAACCAAGACTCCTATCAAGACCATTTCATCCCTGTTGACTAACCACGAAAGATGTCTGATATACTTCAATTCAGAAGTAACAAAGTGTGTATGCATTTAAAGATGAAGCGCATGATGCGAAGTTCTGTGACGGAGATACGAACCCAACACGTAATCGTATTGTTAACTAAGTAAAATCAAATGTTACGTATCGGTTTTTCTTACCAACTGCTAGGTGTTTGAATCTAAAATAAGGATACAAATTTTTGTGCCTGAGCGACAATCGAGCCGCACTCCTATCGTTCTTCTTTATCGTCCACGAATATAGCTTAAGTGTGAATTGCCTACTCACCAACAGTAAGATGTGTGCGTGTTTGACCAGAAATTGTTGACAACACATTAACAGACATTAAAAATTCACGTTAATTTTCAGTAGCAGGCCGTGATAGGGCTTGAAATGAAATTATGAATATTTTTGTACTGTATCAGGATTCGGACCCACATACCTTTGGAGGAGACCTGGAGAAGATTGCAGTCTTGGGAAAAGGAACGAAATGATTGAACTATTGTTATGAGAGATTCAGATCCTCGAAAGAGGAAATACGAATTCGAACCACAGTCCAGCACCAAATTTTTCAACGTCTCTAGTTCAATCAAGTGCAAGTAAAATAAGAGCCCTGTTCCTTTAAATGGCTATCGGTTCATCAAATAAAATAAAATTTTCTAATGTAAGTTTACTGGCGACGGTATTTCTGTTTACCATGAGCTCCACCTGTGTCATTTCCCGACGTAAACCGGCTCTGCCCAGTTGGGAATGAAGGAACGTGATGTTTAATGCGGATTCTGGATTATAACATCTTTCTCTTGAGGTTACCAGAGGTAAAGTAAATCTGTTTGTGCCTCTTAAAAATAAATGCCTGAACTCACGCATTGCACTTGTAATACACTCCTGGAAATTGAAATAAGAACACCGTGAATTCATTGTCCCAGGAAGGGGACATTTTATTGACACATTCCTGGGGTCAGATACATCACATGATCACACTGACAGAACCACAGGCACATAGACACAGGCAACAGAGCATGCACAATGTCGGCACTAGTACAGTGTATATCCACCTTTCGCGGCAATGCAGGCTGCTATTCTCCCATGGAGATGATCGTAGAGATGCTGGATGTAGTCCTGTGGAACGGCTTGCCATGCCATTTCCACCTGGCGCCTCAGTTGGACCAGCGTTCGTGCTGGACGTGCAGACCGCGTGAGACGACGCTTCATCCAGTCCCAAACATGCTCAATGGGGGACAGATCCGGAGATCTTGCTGGCCAGGGTAGTTGACTTACACTTTCTAGAGCACGTTGGGTGGCACGGGATACATGCGGACGTGCATTGTCCTGTTGGAACAGCAAGTTCCCTTGCCGGTCTAGGAATGGTAGAACGATGGGTTCGATGACGGTTTGGATGTACCGTGCACTATTCAGTGTCCCCTCGACGATCACCAGTGGTGTACGGCCAGTGTAGGAGATCGCTCCCCACACCATGATGCCGGGTGTTGGCCCTGTGTGCCTCGGTCGTATGCAGTCCTGATTGTGGCGCTCACCTGCACGGCGCCAAACACGCATACGACCATCATTGGCACCAAGGCAGAAGCGACTCTCATCGCTGAAGACGACACGTCTCCATTCGTCCCTCCATTCACGCCTGTCGCGACACCACTGGAGGCGGGCTGCACGATGTTGGGGCGTGAGCGGAAGACGGCCTAACGGTGTGCGGGACCGTAGCCCAGCTTCATGGAGACGGTTGCGAATGGTCCTCGCCGATACCCCAGGAGCAACAGTGTCCCTAATTTGCTGGGAAGTGGCGGTGCGGTCGCCTACGGCACTGCGTAGGATCCTACGGTCTTGGCGTGCATCCGTGCGTCGCTGCGGTCCGGTCCCAGGTCGACGGGCACGTGCACCTTCCGCCGACCACTGGCGACAACATCGATGTACTGTGGAGACCTCATGCCCCACGTGTTGAGCAATTCGGCGGTACGTCCACCCGGCCTCCCGCATGCCCACTATACGCCCTCGCTCAAAGTCCGTCAACTGCACATACGGTTCACGTCCACGCTGTCGCGGCATGCTACCAGTGTTAAAGATTGCGATGGAGCTCCGTATGCCACGGCAAACTGGCTGACACTGACGGCGGCGGTGCACAAATGCTGCGCAGCTAGCGCCATTCGACGGCCAACACCGCGGTTCCTGGTGTGTCCGCTGTGCCGTGCGTGTGATCATTGCTTGTACAGCCCTCTCGCAGTGTCCGGAGCAAGTATGGTGGGTCTGACACACCGGTGTCAATGTGTTCTTTTTTCCATTTCCAGGAGTGTAGTTCGTTCCACCAGACCATTGTGGCCACATTTGCCAGCCTCAAGAGTGTGCTATAACGGATGATGTGGCCGGCCGAAGTGGCCGTGCGGTTAAAGGCGCTGCAGCCTGGAACCGCAAGACCGCTACGGTCGCAGGTTCGAATCCTGCCTCGGGCATGGAAGTTTGTGATGTCCTTAGGTTAGTTAGGTTTAACTAGTTCTAAGTTCTAGGGGACTAATGACCTCAGCAGTTGAGTCCCATAGTGCTCAGAGCCATTTGAACCATTTGAACGGATGATGTGCTTAACTTACAAATTAGTCACGGTGGAAAAAATGCGAGTCTGTTAAATGGTTAAGTAGAAGCAAGCTTCTGACGTGGAGATTATGCTATTCTCATGCCAGCAGGACGTAAAGACTCTGCCGGCCAGGGTGGACGAGCGGTTCTAGGCGCGACAGTCTGGAACCGCGAGACCGCTACGGTCGCAGGTTCGAAACCTGCCTCGGGCATGGATGTGTGTAATGTCCTTAGGTTAGTTAGGTTTAATTAGTTCCACGTTCTAGGGGACTGATGACCACAGAAGTTAAGTCCCTTATTGCTCAGAGCCATTTGAACCATTTTTTTTTGTAAAGACTCTTCTAGGCATCATAGCCTCGATGTGAAGCCATTATGAAATTTTCACTAATTCAGGAAATTTCTTAGTTCGAGAAAATCCACTGTGAAGTGTGAAGTTTCCAGATAATTCGATTATTACCGTCATTATTACTATCATTTTCTTCATACCGCTGCTGGAACACATGTGCTTGAAGATCATTTAAGGCCTTTTGGTCATTATAGCAGTAGTTGCCCGAGAACAGGTTCTTTCCCTGTCTACGGAATCCTTTTCATGTTAAGTAACTGATAAAGACGTTACTTGATAACAAAAACGCGCTGCCTTTCTTCATTTACTTGCGCCTGGAAATGGCTGCCGAATACTGCCAAACCAGAAAGCCAAGGGATCTTACTGCCTTCCGATATACGTCGCTGTCAGTTCTTCCATATGATTTGGTCGACGTGACCTGTTTCAAGCTGTGTACGACAGAGAACGTTTTAGAAATCAGTTGTTTTCCTTTGCAATAAACAGAAATATTTTCATTCTAAGCTATCCAAGTCCAAAATTTTCGCAATATCAGTTCAAATTTAATATTCGCTTCTATAATGTAGGAAAGAATTCCACAGCTGCAAAACCCGCATCCGACTAATTGTCCTTACACTTAGTCGCTGACCATAAATTCAAGCTCAGCGTGACACCAGTTTAAGTAACCTAATACATCGAAGACTGTTTGCCAGTGCTCTTTCTAACCGGAAAATATGCAATTCACGCACTGGGCTCCATAAGTACACTGTAACAGTAATTTCTGTGTGTATGCAATGCATACGGATTGTAGAATTTAGTGATACTCTCATTTCCACTTCTGTATACAATATGCCTGACCTAAAGTGGCCCTTTATCATTACAGGCCCTGGGCGGTGCACCATCATATTGACAACAGTAATGTGGTTATACTGACAACCTCACTGTTCGTTTTACCTGATTTTGTAATTATTTAAATAAAATAACATGACCTTCCAGTGGGAGACATTTCGTCCCCCTTTTCTTTTTGTGAAATTTGTCAGTAAGCTTTTTGCCTTCCAACCAGCGAAATGCGGCAGAGTACGGCCGGTAAACGATTCACAAACCACGATTTAGTGCCGTTAAGATGATTTCTTTAAACATTGGCGTAGCTGAAGGAATTTAGTTTCTTCTTAAATCGTCTCATGCAGCAACGTTCACAGATATCTCAAATAGGAAAAGCTCTTTATCGAGGTACGAAGGTTGTAAAACAAACTTCCCACAGTTTCTGTCAGGTTGATCTTTTCGTCTGATAGCACTGCGTAAGGATTTTGTCTAAGAGGTATCAGAAGTCGTGTTCCTGTAGCTGCGGGAATCATTGGTTGAAAACGAGTTTAACAACAATGGGTACAGTACTGATAAATATTCAAAATGATTACCAACTTAAGTCTGCGTTCATCCACAAATTGAGGCGTATTTGTAATATTGAAGCTAGACTGTGTATCCTTGTCTGCCTTGAGTGGGCATTAGAAGGCGTTTACACACACGTATACGAGAGTAATCCCAAAGGTAAGGTCTCGTAGGGGACACGCAAGTGCCAACGCAGGCACAAACGAGAGATCCTAATTTTAATGCCAAGCAGAAACCATAGTGCTGGCTGCATGGTGGCTAGGTGATTAAGAGGAAGACTACGGATACGAAGGTCTCAGGTTCGATCCCTCGTCAGTCTCACGATTTTTTTGTGCCGTTTTACACTTATTTCTCCTCGGGCAGTGTTTGTTGATGTGAAAAATGCCGAGTTGTACTGCGGTTCGAAAGCCACGTTAATTTGTGTGTTACCCTATTAACTGGCTAGGTAAGTCAACTCAAAGGTCGGAAGAAAGCAACGGTATATCACCTCTAACAAAACTGTGACTATTAAAGCACTGTGGTGTTCAAACCACTCATCCGACTGATGACTGCTTTACTTTCTATGGGTTCCAAAATTAATGACCTTCGGGTTATTAACATTTTTGTGTTTTCATGCTGTAGCTTTGATACCAGTATACGTAAGTAACCAGCCGAACACTGTCACCGTTCGAGTTGTCAAAGTGGTAGACGACCATGCTGTCGACCCCAGTTACAATCTTGGTCATGGCTATGTTTTAGTTGAATACCTCTATGTGCCTTTCTGCGTATTTCAAGACATACTTTTATACACTTGGTACGCATCCAAATTGATATCTAATAGAGCTGTATTTAGCAACATGAATCAGATATGTTTTCCGTGCAATATATCGGACAACACGACAGTGCAGCGAGATTTCGTTTGTGTGTTGCGCATGGTGCAAGAAATATTTGTGTTTTTCTTGCTTCTGTGATAGGTTTCACCACACTGAATGCGAGCAAGCTCACGAATAGACTATCAATAACTGGAATTACGCAATAATACACTTGAAAATTGTATTTTTGCATTACGTATCCCGATGAAAATAACTGTAAACAGGTTACATGCCTACTTGCTTATTATTCGCGCTTCTCGATGTTTTTTCCTCAAAAAATAGAAAGAAAAATAAAAAGAAAGAGAGAGAGAGAGACAGAGAGAGAAAACAGAAATGTATTTCAAATATCAGCTCAGTGACGCCATGTTCGTCTCGTGACGTAAAGCAAGGATAGTTGATAGGTAATATCTCGTTGTACTAGAGACACGTATGGCTACAGGGTTCTTTCTTTTCGCTCTGCAAACAACAAGAACAGAATTCAGTAGGAAGTGGTAAGAACACCTACGAAGTGCGCCAATTAAACACTCAGCTTTTCTTGGTTATTTTGTTAATCGACTGTAATGCAGTAAACATCCTTGATTATTTATTTGTTATTACTACCATTGTTATTGTTATTCGTCACCTCACAACAGCTTTCCTATCGCTCATTGCCGCCGATGCACGTAACGAATTGATCAGGATGAACGGAATGTGGGATGTTTCGTCATGGAGGATATACAAATTTATCTCGGCGTCTTGTATTCAGGGTAATATGAAAATATCAATAAGAGAAGACGACAACGGGATGCCGGTGATGCAGGCAATAACACTCAACTATTTCTGTCGACTTAACAGCATGACGACGGACAAACTGGCGTCTCACTGTGTTTTGATTATAATTCGTTAGCCTTCTTGCGACCTCGTTTTAATACCTCGTGGGAGCAGGCATCATATTTTGCTTTTTGAACACCGAACAATAACACACAAAGACAGTAGATGGAAGGAGACAAAGAAACAATCAGACTCATGGGTGTGGATGCAGTACATCATTAGAAGACTAAACAAGAGGGAAACATTACGAAAGCAATGAATACGCTGTTTAATATATATTATTTGCATAGATCTGAAGATGAAAAAGAGCAGATCTGCACCGTGCCCGCATCTGCACTTTAGTTTCTGTCTTAACGGGCATAATTTTTAGTTTCTTTTCTCCTGAATTTTCAAATGAATTGATTATTATGTGGTACAGAATAATTAGTTAACTGTTTTTCTTTCAGCTTCCTTCGCACCAACATTTTTCTACATTCTCGTGCAATTCATGAAATTCTACATGTATGATCACAAGACTGCACATAGACGCAATCGATTTCGAGGTACAAAGATTTTGGTATCTTACTTTTCGTGACAGGTGGACAAAGTTGATTTCCAAAGACTTTTTATTGTACTGAAATAATCATTTGTCACAAACTAACAAGGTAAGTGTTTTATTCGTATATATTTTGTAGGAAACTGTAATCGTGATGGAAAATTACACACCTGAATGTTTGACACAACTGGTAGGAGAAAACGCTGCATATTAACCAAACCCTGCGTCACCTCTCCGAATCCTACTATGACATGGGCACGGGATTCTCCTCCTATAACGCTACAGAGCTGTTCCTAGCACAGCTGAGAATTGGTAACATCGTCACAAACATTTGGCAAAACTGTGGCAGTGCAATCACTTTCCACTTGAATGACTCGTGCTATATAATCCTCATCTAAACTAAGACACTGAGACGGAAAATTCAATTTTTTGGCTAAAGAAATGCTATTCTTCACATAAGTGATAACTTTTAATATCTTTCACGATGCGTTACGAGTCTGAGCGACCAATACCATGATGAGAAATACCATGATGAGAGTGGTGTGCCGCCAGCAGCATGTCCGTAGCCCCGTGGTTCCGCCCGTGTCTCGTGTTTGAACAGCGCCAGGAGTCGTCAACTCTAACCGTAGTAGGTGCCAGCGTGTGTGAGCTTTTTCTCCTGATTTATTTTATGGAGCTGCAAATTTCCAGAAAAAATTCTGTAACGAAATCAGAAGAAAATCTTCACACATCAAATCCTCTTGGCAGCTCGACTAAGTAAGTTGTGTTAATGGTCATAATCTCGGCTTTCTGACTACCAAGCTGCTTCACAATACAAGCAGCTCTGAAGAAATTTGAATCGACCGTCAACGATACGAAATTCAATATTGTTCTTCACTCACATACCAGGGTGATAAGTATGAAGGAAATGAACTGATAAGCAAGTCGCAAGAAAATACTTTCAGCTTATAGTACAATGGTGAGAAACTTACAATGCTGCACAACAGGTAACGAATCTTTCAGCTGCTGACAAGCAAATTTTGGGTTTCTAGGAATATATAACTTTATTTATGAAATGCCAAATTTGCATACCTCTTGAGTATGACTCAGCATACCAATTAAACACAGACCCAATCGAAATATAACTGACAAGGGAACCTCCCCATCGCACCCCCCTCAGATTTAGTTATAAGTTGGCACAGTGGATTGGCCTTGAAAACCTGAACACATCAATCGAGAAAACAGGAAGAAGTTGTATGGAACTATGAAAAAAATAAACAAAATATACAAATTGAGTAGTCCATGCGCAAGATAGGCAACATCAAGGACGGCGCAAACTCGGAAGCGCCGTGGTCCCGTGGTTAGCGAGAGCAGCTGCCGAACGAGAGATTCTTGGTTCAAGCCTTCCCTCAAGTGAAAATTTTATTTTCGCAAAGTTATGATCTGTCCGTTCGTTCATTGACGTCTCTGTTCACTGTAATAGATTTAGTGTCTGTGTTTTGCGACCGCACCGCAAAACCGTGCGATTAGTAGACGAAAGGACGTGCCTCTCCAATGGGAACCGAAAACATTTGATCGCAAGGTCATAGGTCAACCGATTCCTCCACAGGAAAACACGTCTGATATATTCTATACGACACTGGTGACGACATGTGCGTCACATGACAGGAATATGTTGTCGACCCACCTAACTTGTACACTTGGCGAATGGGTAAAAAGATGCTTCTACCTTGCCCGATTTAGGTTTTCTTGTGGATGTGATTATCATAAATTAAATTTTTAATTCGATAGAAAACTTGAACCAAGTACCCCTGGTTCCGCAGCTGCTCACGCTAACCACGGGACCACGGCGCTCCTGAGCTCACATTGTCCTTTATGTTGCTTATCTTGCGCATGGACTACTCAGTTGGTATATTTCGCTTATTTTTTCGTAGTTCCACACAACTTCTTCCTGTTTTCTCGATTGATCTGTGTTCAGTTTTTCAAGGACTATCCACTGTGCCAACTTATAACTAAATCTGAGGGGGGTGCGATGGGGAGGTTCCCTTGTGAGTAGTATTTTACTAATTCGTGCCGATAGAGGCACGTTTGTGCACAGATACTCAGTTTTATTAAAACAGACTTTCGTCGTAAGGTTATCGTGGGCAGTTTTATTTCATTTCTTATAATACAATGCACAATTTTCGTAAGATTTCTTTTATTGTTGTTAAAACAATACTAAACATGCGAGAGAAATTAATCATCAACGTTATATGCGAATTCTCTGATGTTAACTATAACAATCTGACAATGCACATGCAGCTTATTGATTACATGCACGTAGAAAACTTATTCTGATTTAAAGGTGTCAAACAAGGTTTGAAGAAAAATAAAATGCCGTTACCAGACGACAGCTAATGTAGAAAATACTTTTCTCACTATTTTGGCACGATGCGCTCTCCCCATACATAATACAAAAGCTACGAGATGCATCTGCTGCCTGGCCATTTATTAAACCTGAAAAGAACAAAATGTCGCAGAAGTTAGCCCTTTTTCCACATGCGACTATTTTTGGTTGACAAGTGAAGGGAATTATGTTCAAAGTTCCATTAAATTGATAACTTCAGCAGACAGCAGAATTGGGTTTTATAAAATTTAGCAGCAAATGTAATTGAACTCGCGACGTCTTATCTACAGTGTGCAATGCCTACCGTTACGCTACTAGTTGTCGCGTGGGTACAGCAGCTCCAGAAGTCAACAGTTCCTCCAGAACTTCCGCATTCCACAGTGCTGTGAGATAATGCATATGGCCGGATCTAGACTTCTGAGAGACAGACGGTTACAGCTTTTCCTTCGCACTGCACGACAGTTTCAACAAACAGATAGTGCAATAGAGTAGCTCAAATCGAAAGGAACACTTTCTATTTAAATTTCTGCATCCTACACTGTTGGCAGTTCTGTGTAGGTGGCAGTTACGTTATTTTATTTCGGTGATTACAGAATAAGAGTCGAATGTATGCACTGGATAGCCGAGGCAGCTAGTTCACGGCGATTCGGTCAACCAAGTAAATGAATGTACTGAACATGCTGCAAACCATTACAGGGGGCCTGTGTGTCAGAATTCTCATCGAATGTGCCGCAACGGTGTTATGATAGGAAAATGAGTGACAGAGAAGAGGATTTGGTGGTCTAGGTTTGATTCCAGCTTCTGCCAATGCTTTTTGATAGGGAGAGACCGATTCTATTCGCTTCTAGCTACGCCAAGTGAAGTAGGTATAATGGCATTGTGGTCTGAAATTCACATTATACATGATATTCCTTCTCTACCTAGTGGAGATTAGGTTGAACCACAACAAAATTAGGAATGGCGACATGTAGAAACTATATCACCAGTATCCTTTCTTATACTAGTTATTTATTTCTAGTGACGAAACAAACGCTATGTATGGTCACAGGACACTTATTCCATCTTTTATTTGAGCTTCTGTATGCCGATGAAATTGGTTCTGAACTGGGAATGCAACTCAGACCACCCTTAGCGCGGAATTTGATCTCTTCGTGACAATACAGCTCGACTACAATTTGTTGTTTGTTCAAAACAGCAGATTGCTCAACATCTCCACATATTGCGCGTGAATGGGTTTGAATCCTGGCCCGGCACTAAGGTTTTCATTGTGAATTATTAAGATCTAGCATGAGAACACCTGTCTCCTGGTGGATAATAATTTTGATTTTTTATGCATTTTCATACATTGTCAACACTAACGATATCGGACGTTTTTGACTCCCAGTGAGACATATAACTATTTGCGAGATCACTGTAAGTTCAAGGATGTTATTCCGAGATGCTGGTGGAGAAAAATTCGGTTGCTGACGTCTGTTTGTGTGTTGTCAACAACGATATGTGTGGTGTTCGATTCCCAGTCAGCACTGAACTCTTCGTCATATTATTTCTAGTTCAAACATGCTCACATGTCGCTGGTGGTGTAATAAACCCATATTTAACGTTCGTTTTCTCTATAATATAACAGCGATAGGTGCCGGGTTGGAGTCCTGGGAAGGAAAAAATTAATGTTTCGTCTCGTCATTTCAGTTAAAACTTCTAGCTACTGCCGAGAAGATCCGATATGTCACAGTTGATTGTCCTTCGATAACAATCCGATTAGGTTCTGGGTTCGAATCCCTGTGCAACACAAAGCTTTACCTCACGGCATTTCAAGTAAGTTACTTGTGAAGAAGTAATATTTAACATCTCTCGTAGTTCGTTAACAGGGACAATGGATGCTGGGTAGGAATTCGCGCCCGTTAAAAATGTTTACGTTATGTAATTTAAAGTTGATATTTGCTAACTGATACTGTCTAAAATCGAGGTATATCACTCTCTGTATGACTAGTCAGAAATGACTGTTAGTTTCCGTCAGTCACGAAATCTTAGTCTGCATGACCTGGGTTTGAATCCATATGCAGAACGAGCCGGTTCGTCGTGTCATTTGAAGTTCATACATATTCTCAACTAGCTGTTCGTGAATAACTTAAATTTTTAATGTCATATTGTGTTAAATAACAAGTACGGTATGTTACTTTGAAGAGGAAATCATGAATACGACGAACTTACTACGTGCATTACCTATCTGACGTAATAATGAGAATGGTAACATTTCAGGTATGTCATTTATTGCAATAAATGTGAGCTTACAAGGCTTAAGGACAGTCTTATCTGTGATAAGTTGTTCTGTGATATATCTAGTATCGTGGTATTACTTTACATCTTGAGTTGTTGCGATACAGAGCAGTGTTTTCTAGTGGTGACTAGTTAGAACCATTTTCAATAGTCAAACGACTGTGCCAAGGATCGATTAGAGGACCTGCTAGACAGCTGCGTTATGCGGGTTGCATGCGAATCAGGCGAAATGCAATTCAGGTCGGATACTTTTGAGCATGACTGTATCTGTGTAAAACGCATTTTACGATTGCCTTGAACTTTTTCCATAAACACTCAACATCTGTTAGGTAGTCTGAAATCTGCCTTCTATTATTCTTGCAAAACAGATAAACCTTCCTCCCTTTTTTTATATTCCTATTTATTTCCTTATTCAGGGATGCTGGAACGGCCTTATGATGACTGATTCCCTGTTCTGCGCTTACAGAGTCGAAAAGTTCCGGTCTGTTTGTTATCAGTAGGTCCAAGATGTTATCTCCACGAGTCGGTTTTCTGTTTAATTGCACGAGGTAATTTTCGGACAATGCACTCAGTGTAATCATCACAGACATTGGTTCTTTTTTAGTTTCAACACGAATCCCGTATATGGTAGAAATTTTCATTCGTTGCTTCAGTCTGCAGATATACATCACAGGTGATTGAGTCTTGAAAAGGTTACTGAGCTGTGGCGGCTTCTGTGAGGGCGCGCGCCCAGTCCTACTGGTGCCACTCGTGCGCGCGCTCCATCGATTCTGCCCCTCGTCGTATCATCTTCGCTTGGTTGTGTGTTCCCTCTGGGGCTGTGTGGTAGCGAGTGGTGCGTGGGACACGGATCTGGACGGGATGTGCTTGAGTACTCGGCGTTGCAGCGAGTTGAAACCATTGACTGCTGGGCTATGTAGGCTCGCGTTTTCCTGCAGCGTTGATCGTTGCTACCGGCGAGTTTGGCGGGCAAGGAGCGGCTCTGGTCGCGTGCAACCTGGTTACGAAGGGCATCAGTTAATTGTGGTGTGCTAAATACGTCGAGACGTATTGAACAACTTGTTAGAAGCTACGAGCAAGAGGGCAGTACTATCCAGTGCCTACCTGGAGTCCTGAAGGCCTCTTTGACATTTATTTGAAATTATGTATGAAGACTGTTCATCAAGTACTGTACTTAAAGATTGTGAGAGCTGGCCAGAAATCCGGTTTCTCTATGGCTCTATGCCTTTGAGGGACCCCTTGTTATCATTGAGTATTTGATAATAATGATTGTAATTTCTGTTTGTTATAGGCCCTGTGGCTCTTCCTGGGGCCGCGCGGTCTGAGGTTTCTTGTCACGATTAGCGCGGCTGCCGCCCCCCCCCCCACCCCCCCCCCCCACCGCCCCGGCATCCCGTCGGAGGTTCGAGTCCTACCTCGGGCGTGGGTGTGTGTGTGTTGTCCTTAGCGTAAGTTAGTTTAATTTAGCTTAAGTAGTGTGTAAGCTTAGCGACCGATGACCTCAGTAGTTTGGTCCCATAGGGTCTTACCACAAATGTCCAATTTCCTTTCCCTGGCGAATTATTGGTTTTGGCCTGGAACTAAAGTTGTGTGCACTCAGCCTGATGTATGAATGTGTGGGTCATATGTGTGTGTGTATGCTTGTATTTGTACACTCTCTTTCTTCGTGTTGAAGAGCCCTTCGGCTTTAGATGTACATGTTAACCGTCCACCTGCCATTTGTTACGAATGGAAATTACAGTGGCTACTAGTCCCTAAGAGGCCCCAGTGAAGGAATACTTTGACTTTATAAATCTAGTTTGGATTATTATGTAATTATTCTTTTAAATCACTTTGTGCATTGATGTTAAAATCTTCTGGGTTATTAGGCTGCGTCATATTTCTACTAAAATGATCGACTTTTCGACCCCTCTGCTGGGGTCTTCCTCAGGATCTTATCGTGTCCACTACTGCTAGAAACGTGGATCATTTTAGTAGAAGTAGGACGCGGCCTAATAACCCAGAAGTTTTTAACTTCAGTGACAACGGCCACGAAATCCTGCAGAATTACACTTTGTACATTGTTTCTTGGTATTGTTAGGAAGATTAAACTGCAAAGTTTATGAGCCGGCCACCCCTATACTGAAGTTTTGGTAGTCGGTTTCCTTGAAAATAATCTTCAATTGCCCGTTTAAGTATTGGTGAGTGTTTTAACTTGTATCAAACTTGTGTTGTTTGTTGTTTGGTATATGTTGACAGCCTTGCATCGGCAGCGGTTGACGCGTTGCTGCTCCCCTTGTCCGGGGCATGGACGCGTTTTCCTTCTGCTTCGGCGGCTTTCCCGTCATGGCACGAGGCCTAGATGTTGGCAGGCCAAACGCACTTATGCGTTATCTCCCGTTCCAGCCTCAAGTTTAGTTTATTGCCATTCTTTTGGTATCGTGCCGCGGCGGGGGATCACCGGATTAGGACTTGGCTTTAATCATCTTGGAGAAGCAATTTACTAAGTGTTCCTATTATTTTAACGTCCTTGTGGACTTGTGATGAAAGGCACTGGGCTAACTGAGCATTAAATTTCTTGATTTCTTAAAAAAAGGGTTTAATTGTCATTACTGCTTTAATAGCGTTTTGGGGACCCGGTAGTTTGAGTATTTAACTTGATTTATGTGTAACAACCTCACGTGCAATCAGTGCAGTATTACTGTTTGCTTCGGTTTTCACACGTGGGTAGAGTTTGGACAGCTTAGCCGTGTCTTGTCTATATGCGAGCAGAATAATATTCTCTCACGGCACAAAAGTATACATTTTAATGTCTTTTATTTAAAGTTTGTTCAACTTATATTAAAGTCCTGTTATGGGATTCGTTCACAGCGCCGCTCCAGGTTTATTTAATCAGTTGACTGTTTGTAATCGGGCCACCATTGTATTGCGCAGTTTACTTCTTCGAGTACCATTTGTAGTTTTGTGTATAATGGAAATGTCCTTATGCATTGTGGTGTTAATTTAAAATGGTTCAAATGGCTCTGAACACTATGGGACTTAACTTCTGAGATCATCAGTCATCTAGAACTTAGAACTAACTAAACCTAACTAACATAAGGACATCACACACATCCATGACAGAGGCACGATACGAACCTGCGACCGTAGCGGTCGCGCAGTTCCAGACTTAGAGCGCCTAGAACCGCTCGGCCACTTCGGCCGGCGATTAATTAAAAACCTTAACTATTTATATGAATTTGGCAAGAATCTTGGTAACTGTTAGTTGGCTTATAATAAAATTGTTATTGTTGTTGTGGTCTTCAGTGCTGAGACTGGTTTGATGCAGCTCTCCATGCTACTCTATCCTGTGCAAGCTTCTTCACCTCCCACTGCTTACTGCAGCCTACATCCTTCTGAATCTGCTTAGTGTATTCATCTCTTGGTCTCCCTCTACGATTTTTACCCTCCACGCAACCCTCCAATGCTAAATTTGTGAATTTCCTACCAACCGGTCCCTTCTTCTTGTCAAGTTGTGCCACAAATTTCTGTTCTCCACACTTCTATTCAATACCTCCTCATTAGTTATGTGATCTACGCATCTAATCTTCAGCATTTTTCTGTAGCACCAAATTTCGAAAGCTTCTATTCTCTTCTCGTCCAAACAATTTGTCGTCCATGTTTCACTTCCATACATGGCTACACTCCATACAAATACTTTCAGAAACGACTTCCTGACACTTAAATCAATACTCTGTGTTAACAAATTTCTGCCGGCCGGGGTGCCAGAGCGGTTCTAGGCGCTACAGTCTGGAACCGCGCGACCGCTACGGTCGCAGGTTCGAATCCTGCCTCGGGCATGGATGTGTGTGATGTCCTTAGGTTAATTAGGTTTAATTAGTTCTAAGTTCTAGGGGACTGATGACCCCAGATGTTAAGTCCCATAGTGCTCAGAGCCATTTTAATCATTTTTGAACAAATTTTTCTTCTTCAGAAACGCTTTCCTTGCCATTGCCAGGCTACATTTTATATCCTCTCTACTTCGACCATCGTCAGTTATTTTGCTCCCCAAATAGCAAAACTCCTTTACTACTTTAAGTGTCTCATTTCCTAATCTAATTCCCTCACCATCTCCCGACTTAATTCGACTACATTCCATTATCCTCGTTTTGCTTTTGTTGATGTTCATTTTATACCCTCCTTTCAAGACACTGTCCTTTCCGTTCAACTGCTCTTCCAAGTCCTTTGCTGTCCCTGACAGAATTAGAATGTCATCGGCGAACCTCAAAGTTTTTATTTCTTCTCCATGGATTTTAATACCTTCTCCGAAATTTTCTTTTGTTTCCTTTACTGCCTGCTCAATATACAGATTGAGTAACATCGGGGAGGGGCTACAATCCTGTCTCACTCCCTTCCCAACCACTGCTTCCTTTTCATGCTCCTCGACTCTTGTAACTGCCATCTGGTTTCTGTACAAATTGTAAATAGCCTTTCGCTCCCTGTATTTTACCCCTGCCACCTTTAGAATTTGAAAGAGAGTATTCCAGTCAACATTGTCAAAAGCTTTCTCTAAGTCTATAAATGCTATGAACGTAGGTTTGCCATTCCTCAGTCTTTCTTCTACGATAAGTCGTAAGATCAGTACTGCCTCACGTGTTCCAACATTTCTACGGAATCCAAACCGATCTTCCCCGAGGTCGGCTTCTACCAGTGTTTCCATTCGTCTGTAAAGAATTCGCGTTAGTATTTTGCAGTTGTGACTTATTAAAGTTGCTTAGAACTGGGTTTCCATCTGAGCTCTTGATATTCATACAAGTGGTTCTCTTCTCTCCAAAGGTCTCTTTAATTTTCCTGTAGGCAGTATCTATGTTACCGCTAGTGATATAAGCCTCTACATCCTTACATTTGACCTCTAGCCATCCCTGCTTAGCCATTTTGCACTTCCTGTCGATCTCATTTTGGGTAATTTTCACATCTGTCAACACCTGCTTTCTTTGGGATTGGAATTATTACGAGGCCTGTTCAGAAAGTAAGCTCCGATTGATTGCCAAATTGAAACCACAGTGAACATCAGAAATGTTTTACTTGTAACAATTAGCTACACCTTTCAGCTACTTCTCTACGTAGTCGCCGTTCTGACTTAGACTTTTGTCATAGCGTTGTACCAACTTTTCAATAGCCTCATCATAGAAGGCAGCCGCCAGTGCTTTCCGCCAATTCTCCACGCTGGCCTACACCTCGTTGTCTGTGTCAAAATGTTGTCTTCAAAGACAGCGGTTCATGTGACCAGAGATGAAACTCAGGGGGAGACAATTGCGGACTGTATTGTGGGTAATCTCACATTTCCATTTGAAAACGATGCAGGAGCATCTTCATTGCCCCTGCAGAATGCGGCTGAGAATTGTCTTGAAGAAGAAACAGCACGACAGTTATGTAATGTTAGCTGCATAGCTTCAGGCGAAATTTCTCACCAGGCCCTCGTACTTGGCGGCAGACACTATTTTCTAGACATCTTTACGCACTCACTGCGAGCTCAGAAATGAGAAGAGCGACGTGATGCTAACTGGGGTTATACTAGAGACACTACCCAACACATCTGTGCAAAGCTTTATCGGATTTTCATAGTCGTTTCCATTTCGCGACCGATCGGAGCTTACTTTCTGAACGCCCCTCGTATATTCTTCTTGAAGTCTGAGGGTAATTTCACCTGTCTCATACATCTTGCTCACCAGATGGTAGAGTTTTGTCAGGACTGGCTCTCCCAAGGCCGTCAGTAGTTCTAATGGAATGTTGTCTACTCCTGGGGCCTTGTTTCGACTCAGGTGTTTCAGTGCTCTGTCAAACTCTTCATGCAGTATCGTATCTCCCATTTCATATTGTCCTCAAGTACATTGCCCATGCATAGACCCTCTATATACTCCTTCCACCTTTCTGCTTTCCCTTCTTTGCTTAGAACTGGGTTTCCATCTGAGCTCTTGATATTCATACAAGTGGTTCTCTTCTCTCCAAAGGTCTCTTTAATTTTCCTGTAGGCAGTATCTATCTAACCGCTAGTGATATAAGCCTCTACATCCTTACATTTGACCTCTAGCCATCCCCGCTTAACCATTTTGCACTTCCTGTCGATCTCATTTTTGAGACGTTTGTATTCCTTTTTGCCTGCTTCATTTATTGCATTTTTATATTTTCTCCTATCATCAATTAAATTCAATATTTCTTCTGTTACCCAAGGATTTGTAGTAGCCCTCGTCTTTTTATCTACTTGATTCTCTGCTGCCTTCACTACTTCATCCGTCAGAGCTACCCATTCTTCTTCTACTGTATTTCTTTCCCCCATTTCTGTGAATTGTTCCCTTATGCTCTCCCTGAAACTCTGTACAACCTCTGGTTTAGTCAATTTATCCAGGTCCCATCTCCTTAAATTCCCACCTTTCTGCAGTCTCTTCAGTTTTAATCTAAAGTTCATAGCCAATTGATTGTGGTCAGAGTCCACTTTTGCCCCTGGAAATGTCTTACAATTTAAAACCTGGTTCCTAAATCTCTGTCTTACCATTATATAATCTATCTGATACCTTCTAGTATCTCCATGATTCGTCCATGTATACAACCTTCTTTTATGATTCTTGAACCAAGTGTTAGCTATGATTAAGTTATGCTCTGTGCAAATTTCTACCAGGCGGCTTCCTCTTTCATTTCATAGCCTCAATCCATATTCACCTACTATGTTTCCTTCTCTCCCTTTTGCTACTGACGAATTCCAGTCACCCATGACTATTAAATTTTCGTCTCCCTTCACTACCTGAATAATTTCTTTTACCTCATCATACATTTCATCAATTTCTTCATCATCTGCAGAGCTAGTTGGCATATAAACTTGTACTACTGTAGTAGGCGTGGGCTTCGTGTCTATCTTGGCCACAATAATGCGTTCACTATGCTGTTTGTAGTAGCTTACCCGCACTCCTATTTTTTTATTCATTATTAAACCTACTCCTGCATTACCCCTATTTGATTTTGTATTTATAACCCTGTATTCACCTGACCAAACTTCTCGTTCCTCCTGCCACCGAACTTCACTAATTCCCACTATAACTTTAACCTATCCATTTCCCTTTTTAAATTTTCTAACCTAATTCCCGATTAAGGGATCTGACATTCCACGCTCCGATCCATAGAATGCCAGTTTTCTTTCTACTGATAACGACGTCCTCCTGAGTAGTCCCCGCCCAGAGATCCGAATGGCGGACTATTTTACCTCAAGAATATTGTACCCAAGAGGACGACATCATCATTTAACCATGTAGTAAAGCTGCATGCCCTCTGGAAAAATTACGGCTGTAGTTTCCCCCTGCTTTCAGCTGTTCGCAGTACCAGCACAGCAAGGCCTTTTTGGTTAGTGTTACAAGGCCAGATCAGTCAATCATCCAGACTGTTGCCCCTGCCCCTCTTCAGGAACCACACGTTCGTCTGGCCTCTCAACAGATACCCCTCCGTAGTGGTTGCACCTACGGTACAGCCATCTGTATCGCTGAGGAACGCAAGCCTCCCCACCAAAGGCAAGGTTCATGGTTCATAGGACTGTTACTGGAAACATTTAGTTTCATATCGAACGTGGGTGTTTCCACCCGAAACTTCAGTGGCGTCACTCGCGTGACGTCACTTTAGTTGCACATGGAAGTTCATATCGAACGTGTGTGTTTCCACCCGCAACTTCAGTGGCGTCACTCGGGTGACGTCACTTTAGTTGCATATGGAAAGCCGGCTTTTTCTTGGGGATGAGGGGCGAATGCGCCTAGAATGCAAGACCGCCACTGCGTGTGGCGCGCCCGGCGGCCACTGTAGCACCAGCGCCAGCGGCGGCTACCGGAAGGCCGCGGCGGGCCGCCCGCCGGCGGCTGTGGTGGGGGCGGCCCACGCCCGCGGACCGCGCTGCCCGGCGGCCGGCGCCAGTGTGGCCACCGCCGACGCCCCGCCATGTCCAGCAGCCCGGCGCGCGACCGCCTGGAGCTGGAGATGCACGCCGTGCCTCCCGCCGGCGACGACGCGGAGGGCGGCGACGGGCAGCCGCAGCGCTTCGAGGTGTTCGCCGTGGCGGACGAGTGGCGCTCGCTGGGCCAGCTGACGAGGGAGGTGCCGCCGCGGGCTGAGCACTACCGCGACTTCACAAACTCGCCGCACGCCTACCGGCCCACGCTAGACGAGCTGCACGAGGGCAAGTACTCCGGCAAGGTAAGTCGCCGCGCGCCGGGACCGCCCCCACCTGTTGCCGCACGCCGCCGGCTGCGCCCCCGCGCGCTCTCGTGCCCGTCACCCCGTTACGTCCAACTATCACCTAACAGCTGCACCTCTTTTATTTCGTCAACCGTTCGGGAAATTGAAATTAGGTTTTCGGCAAAACTTAGTATGCAGAGGGCACGTAATTTGCAGGTACAGTAGAGCGTCGATTATCCGAAGTAATTGGGGGACATGGGTGTTCGGAAAACTGGTTTGTTCTGATAATCGAACTGTACATGTTTATTTGCCAAAAAGAAATACTGTACAGTAAATTTATTCATAAAACAGGCATCTCTTTTAGTATTACACAGTAACATACAAAGGCAACTTCAGTAGCAATATCTAGTATGTGGCACAGTTTATTAAACAAAAATATATACATACCACATACGCATTTTGTATGAACAATACACACAGTACACAAAATTGACGTTTAAAAAATCCTTTATTTTGGTCTGTCTAAGCAAGCCTACACGCTTACGAGCAGCTAAGTCACGTACTTTTTTCATTACAGATATCTGAAACTGGTCACTTTCATCTTGGGCTTCAAACCATCGCAAGGCAGTATCTAAACAAGTCAACGCCTCAGAAGCTGTTGGTATACTTTCATCTTCACTTTCTGGAGCACTGACTGATGGGATGCTGGCGGCGTCGTCATCTTTATCAGTGACGACGTTTACAATCTCGCTGTCTTGCATGATTTGGTGTCCTGGATCTGCATAATCGATTTTCATCCATTCATGAACGTCTTCTTCATCACATTCGTGGGAATCTATTTCTTTTAGCATATCGAGAATTCCGGACATATCATTCTGTTCGTCAGTTTTTTGGGAGTAAGGGGGATGATGGACGGTAGGGTGGGAGAGTAACAGGTGCGAGCGAGTACACAGTTCGGTTAAGCGGCCGTTCGGTTGACCGACGTTCGGATAATCGACGCTCTACTGTACCTCATGCAGGGATGGCGATTACCACCGAAGCAGCCGGTTTTAAGCTACGTCGGTTTTTCCCCACGCCAATTCAACCCAGCTGTTAAACCCTGCCGGCCGGAGTGGCCGTGCGGTTCTAGGCGCTACAGTCTGGAACCGAGCGACCGCTACGGTCGCAGGTTCGTACCCTGCCCCGGGCATGAATGTGTGCGATGTCCTTAGGTTAGTTAGGTTTAATTAGTTCTAAGTTCTAGGCAACTGATGACCTCAGAAGTTAAGTAGTATAGTGCTCAGAGCCATTTGAACCATTTTTTTTTTTGTTAAACCCTCTCAAAATAACCGGTTTCTGAAATTACCGATTTTCGTATTTTATTCTAATTATTTCCTCTAATAAACGTAGAAATCGAATAAAGAATGAAAAACTGTGACTCTTTTGATTTCAAGATACATAGAATCAGAATATTAAATTATATATATGAATAAAAGAAAACTTAATCCGTCCAGCGTTCCGTTTTCAAATGGTTCAAATGGCTCTGAGCACTGTGGGACTTCACATCTGAGGTCATCAGTCCCCTATAACTTAGAAGTACTTAAACCTAACTAACCTAAGGACATCACACGCATCCATGCCCGAGGCAGGATTCGAACCTGCGATTGTAGCGGTCGCGCGGTTCCAGACTGAAGCGCCTAGAACCGCTCGGTCACACCGGCCGGTCGTTCCGTTTTCCTCGAAAAGAGATACGTGGTTGAATACTAGAAATATCACAAGTATTCTCCTATTTGTTCTGATTTTTTGAAACTCTGTCAAAAATCATACTGTAGTTGGGGTCATATCACTATTTGGACATTACGGATAGTTAGTTCTAAAAGGTGAAATCTGAGTTTGAAGAACTCTGATTTTGTTTCAATTTGTCCATTAACAAGGGCTGCAAGCAGATAGAGAGGTATATTATGTAGACAGGCAACCACAGATTAGCTACATGCTATTTTTATTGTTCATTATGAATGAATATTTAAGTTTTTAATTTATTACTGTTACCATAGTAAAGGAAACAAAAGAAAAATTTGAAGTAGGAAACAAAATCCATGGAGAAGAAATAAAAACTTTGAGGTTTGCCGATGACATTGTAATTCTGTCAGAGACAGCAAAGGACCTGTAAGAGCATTGAACGGAATGGACAGTCTTGAAAGGATGATATAAGATGAACATCAACAAAACCAAAACGAGGATAATGGAACGTAGTCTAATTAAATCAGGTGATGCTGATTAGGAAATGAGACACTTAAAGTAGTAGATGAGTTTTGCTATTTGGGGAGAGAAATAACTGATGATGGTCCAAGTATAGAGGATATAAAATGTAAACTGGCAATGGCAAGAAAAGCGTTTCTGAAGAAGAGAAACTTGTCAACATCGAGTATAGATTTAAGTGTCAGAAAGTATCTTCTAAAAGAGTTTGTATGGAGTGTAGCCATGTATGGATGTGAAACATGGACGATAAATAGTTTAGACAAGAAGAGAAAAGAAGCTTTCGAAATGTGGTGCTACAGAAGAATGCCGAAGATAAGTTGGGTACATCACGTAACTAATGAGGAGGTACTGAATAGAACTGGGGAGAAGAGGAATTTGTGGCGCAACTTAACTAAAAGAAGGGATCGGTTGGAAGGACATGTTCTGAGGCGTGAAGGGATCACCAATTTAGTACTGGAGGGTAGCGTGGAGGGTAAAAATCGTAGAGGGAGACCAACCATTTTCTGTAATAACGCAATATTTCAAACCAGTCCGACTTCTATTTAAAAAAGGTTCATTTAAAAAAGAAAAAAAATTAGTACTGCTGTTATGGCTAACATATATTTTGTTTTTTTGCCCGATAATTAATAAAAAGTAATAATGTTATAACCTAGACCGAACAAGGACCAAAAATACCGGTTATTCAGAATTAAAATACCGGTATCTGTTTTAACCGGCGGTTTTTCCCATCCCTAACCTCAATCGGTAGAAACGGAATTCTTATAGTACCAATCTGTTATTTGGCTTTCTGTTAAGACCACTTTTTCTAAGGATCGGGTATAGGTATCAAGTTGAAATTTAGGCAGATACATAGGTCTACGATCTCTTGGTGGTATAAAAAATTCAAGCTTCTAAGTCATACATTTTGATGCTCGCATACTCACTCATCGAAACTTATGGGGTATCTCTCGTTGACCGAGAATCATGAAATTTGGGAAGAAGCAGGGTTTCACAGAACAAGTAAAGGAAGAAATCCGAAAATTGTTAACTTGTAATTACATCATACAAAAATGTAGTGTTTCCATTTGTTACCCGTCTGTCTATCCGTCCGTTTGTTAATACCCTTTTACTCATAAACAGATACAGGTATCAAACTGATATTTACGTCAAATATCAATGTCTACGGTCTCCTGGCGGTGTAAAAAATTTCAGCTTCTAAGTCAGTGTAATCAAAATATACGGCCATCTATGTCACGATTTTGATACTCATAAATTCACTCATCAAAACATACATACATAATTAAATTTGTACGGAAACCTCAAGCGCGAGTCCTACCCAGACTTGTCCCTTTTTTTGTACGTGTAATGTCCGATCAGTCGCTTTTTAAATATGATACGATTATTGTACCAGTAAATAGTTTTCCAACCACTGCAGTCTCGTCATTAAATGGAACTGTTACAGAAGCATTTTTTGGACCATGTTCGGCTGGATTGTTATGATTCCACTCCCTCGTGGTATCCATGACAAATTCATTCCGATAAAGTATTCATTCCGATAAAGTACATTTTGCTAGTTTACACACGCAAGCACACAGTACTTACGCGCATTTGGTTTCGCAGTAAACGAACACTGAACTCACATGCTCGAACTCACGTTCAATGCTTGTTTTTAATGTTCGTTATTGGAAAGGATAGCATCAGACAGCGCACCCACATGGACATCAGCACTTAGCTGCTCATGGTCCAGAAAATATCGTTTCCGTGACACCGCTCACTGAGAATGCAGTGAGTAGTAAAATAGTTAAGGGTACCATAAATCTTATCACTTTCGAAAAGCGACTGTTTGCATATTACAGTCGCACTTCTTCGTCCACAAGGGGTATAATGAATTCACGTAATTTTGTTGCACGTTTAATCCACTTAAAACTTGTATCAACCGAGATATTGAAGTAAATATATTTTTAAATGGAACGATGTCATTTTATTAATGTACTTTACAGCTCTGGAAAAGACATGTGCAGTGTTACAGTGGTTGTTAATGTTGACAGTGAAACTATTCATAAAATCATCCGAGAGACGTGCTCAATTTCAAACGCAAAGCGGCCGGAATCGTTTATTACGATGTAAACGCTGCCAAATGTGGCTCTCGTGACGTTCATCGCAGCAAGTGCAATTTTTTTCCAGTATTTTCTGCTAGTTCTTATGAACGTCTATCGACGCAATTATCCTGCACACAATAGCATCACCAGCCCACGCTATTAAGTGCTGCTGATCGTTAATGTACACTCTTGATTATGCTTTCTAGTTTAGTGTTATGATCAAAACAATGGAACTGCACTTATTGCCATTTAAGAGGCTGTAGCTCCCAGGAAGTTTTTCTCACACGCATATCGTCTATAGCTTTTGAGTTATGATGTGTTGAATTTGGTATCCGAGTAGACGTGGCTCGAAGAGAATCTACCTCAGGGTTTCCCAAACTTCTCCTCTGATGCAACGCTCTGACAATTCGGGTGTTTTGATGAAAGTCCGTGTTTATTTTGAAAGTTAATAGAATTCTGAAAGAACGAGAAATTCGTTATGTTCAGGGATTACTTCAATTGGAAATCATAATTAATAACAAAGAAATCATCATTAAGTTTTAAAAAATTATTGTCGTCAAAACATTGAAAAGGAACACCATATTATTAATAGTTTTTCGCGTAGCATGTATTCACTTCCTGCGGAACACTGGTGTGCATAGACAGTGTTTCAATATAATATGTATTTTTCTTTAAATGCTTTTTTTCCGCGACTTTTTGGTTCTGAACTCATATTTTCTCAAAATCTGCTCGACAGATTTTTACTCTAGCTTTTTATTGCATCCATTTTCCAGCCAACGAAATTGTTTTGTAATATCATACATCTGAAAAGTCATAAACAATTCGAAGCTGAAAATTATAAATAGAAATTGCTTCCACACTTATAAAGTTAAAAGTACCTGAAATACAATAGTTTTATTTCATTAGATTGGTTCATAGATATTTTTTGGCGACATCCTAAGTTCCATCTGTCTCCTGTTAATACTTTTTCAGAAAAGATATATGCAGTAATTCAACTACAGCAGTGGAACCTAGTTAGAAGCTGTAAGTTAGTGACAATGAAATATTTTAAGATGAATTCTTTTTATTAACGAGAGCCTTATATGTATAGCATATTAGGTAAATTTTACAGAAATTGGTATGAAAGTTAATGGGGAAATGAATTTTAAATGTTTTGGAAGAATTACGTTCAACACTGAGTTATTGCTCTCCTAAAAGTAATAAAAAAAAAAAAGAAATTCAAAGAGGTACGAGTCATAAGCTACGTCTATTTTATAGATATTTATAATAAGCCGCGAGGCGTTCCAAGTCTTAAATCATCATCAAGCGACCATTTAGCAGCATATTAACACATGACTGTAGCATTCTTATAAATTAAATTTCAAAGTGTCAGAAACACGAGGCATTCGGCTTGCTCGACTGAAGATTTGTCCCGAAAGACTCGAAAGTTTTACAGGACACACTAATTCACAAAAAGGAAATAAAAGTAATCCTCACAACTGTAGACCATTTTCAGTAATATCGAGTTGTACTTGCATTTTGGGACTTATATCTTGTTCAAACATTATGAAATACCTCGAAGATGTACTATTGACATACACCAAGCAAGGTTTCATAAAATCTCTCTCTTCATTCGTGTGAAGTAATGAGTAATCGACAAGGGCTCTCCTGTTGATTTCCATACTCGAAGATTACCAGCAGAATACAGACACTGCTCATTACAAGTAGCTTTATAACAAATGGCGTTCTATGGTATATCGTCTCAACTACGCGACTGAACTCGTGATTTCCTGCCATAAGGGTCACAGTACAGCATGATTGATGGGAACAACCCTTGTGGTGAAACTCAGGTCATATCTGGCGTTGCCCAAGCAGTGCGACAGAAGCTTTGCTGCTCCTGATCTATTATAAATCATTTGTAAAACAGTCTGAGGAGCCCTCTTAGTATGTTTGCAGATGACACTGTAGGTTAACGTCTAATGAAGTCAACAGAAGATCAAAACGAATTACAAAATTGCTTAGACAAAGTAGTTGAATATTGAGAAAAGTGTAAACTGATCACGAACAACAAAAATCTTATGCACTCCGCTTGAATTCCGTTTAATTTCTGTAATATACTAGATAAACAAATTTAGAGGTTGCCAGTTCAACGAAGTGTCATGGGATCGCAATAAACACAATTTAAATTGGGCTGAACTAGAGAATGAGAGTCAAAGACTCTGTTTTATTAGCAGAACATATGCGATGTCACGGAAAAAGGACAGAGAATTACTAACTGTAGCAAGAATTAGTTTATAAATATTTAAGTAGTGGTTACGTTAATTGGTCAGTGGGCCTTCCCTCACGACATACTGCTGAAGCCTCATTTTGGTGTGTGGTTTCTTTCGGACATTCCAACGGAAGTCAATTGTATGCCTGCACTTAACTTTGATTGTGTAACCTCTTTAAATGGTTAAGAAAGAGATACACCCTGCTTTTCTGTGTAAAGAGTATGCGCCATCGTGAGTGCAGCCTATAATCAAATCTACAGCAATTTGAGTGTCACATTTGTCGAAAGTGAGAGTTGTGATAAGAGGTTCTCTGCCTCAGGCAGAGCTTGGGAGACGAATTGGCAATTTACCTTCACAGTAAATTGCGTACAAATAGGCGGAAGGACCCAATACTTTTAGATTACACTGTTGCCAATAAATCACGGGAACAGTAGCTACCGTAAAATATCTGGGAGTACCCGCCCCAAGTGGAACAGTCACATAAAACTATTATAGGAAAGCAGATGCCAGGCATGCACTGGAAGATTCGTAAGGATATGTAATGCATTCACGAAAGAAATAGCTTGCAAAACACATGTTCGATTCGTGAGTACGACGGACGTCCAGTAAGTTAGGGAACTCATATTTTTCTCGGCCAGTTTCGGTTGAAAAAGTGCGGGATTTGTTGTGGAATATTATGGAATATTCACGCTTCAGCACCTACAGCTTGTGACATTTTGATAAGCGGCGGTGCTATACCTAGCCTTCAAAATGGCGAATGTAACGGGGGTGCGTTTCAAGCAGATAACTGCATTGAGTTTCCTTTGCCGGAAAACCGGAGCACCGCAGATATTGATAGGGGCATGCTGAATATCTGAGACCTGGCAATGAATAAAAGCACGGTGAGTCGTTGGGAGAGGCGTCTGTGATCACCGCAACAAGGTCGCGAAAATCTGTACCATCTCCCGTGTGCTTGCCGGTTGCACACAGCCGTGACTCCTGTAAAACTGGAACGTGCGGACACTCTCATTCGAGGTGATCAGTCAAACACCTCGCTGCTCAACTGAACGTACCTGTTACTAGTGCTGACACACCCCTCCACCAGTTGGGGTATTGATAGGTGTGTGCTCGCTGGAATCCTCGCCTCCTAACAGAAGACAGTAAAGAGCAACGAAGGACCACTGTGCAGAATTGCTTGCGCGTTACAAGGCTGATCGTGACAGTTTTTTGTCCAACATCGTCACAGGCGATGAAACATGGGTTCACTACTTCGAACCGGAAACTAAACGTCAATCAATGGAGTGGCGTCACACCACTTCTCTTCTGAAGAAAAAGTTCAAAGCCACACCATCCGTCGGTAAAGTAATGGCGACGATCTTCAGGGACTCTGAAGGAGTTATTCTGTTTGATGTCCTCCCTCAAGCTGCTACAATCAACTCTGAAGTGCAATGTGCTTCCCTCAGGAAACTGAAGAAACGACTGCCGCGTGTTCGTCGCCACAAAAATGCAAACGAACTTTTCCTTCTCCATGACAACGCAAAACCTCACACAAGTCTGCGATCCGAGAGAAGCCCACAAAACTTGGCTGGAATGTTCTTCCTCAGTCGTCCCACAAGACGGATCTCGCACCTTCTGACACCCACCCGTTTGGGCAAATGAAGGATGCACTCTGCGGGAAGCAGTACGTAGATGATGAAATTACTGATACAACAAAGAGTTGGCTCCAACGTCCACCAGTATAGTGGTACCATGCGGGCATGCAGGCACTCCAGTAAGGTGGTGAAAGGCCGTCACATTGGACGGACGTTACGTTGAAAAATAGGGCTTCGTAGCCAAGAGTGGGGAACAATATGGTGTATTGGAATCCTGAATAGTACCAAACTGATTTCTGAAGAAAAATTTGCTGCATTACTTATTGAACGCCTCTCTTAAGACTCGACGCCAAATATGAGACTTTACAAGGAAGGACTGATGGTGAAGACAGACAAGATCCATCGAAGAACGGTAGGTTTCGTCATGGGCTCCTTAGGGGCAGACGCTACAAGGAAGGCACTGTACATTGCAGATAAGTTTGACTTTAAAATTTCAAAATGGACGTTCTATGATGAGTCAGGCAACAAATAACTTCCTTCAATATACATCTCGAGCAATGACCGCCTCACACCTTTAGGGGGCTTGCAGATTATTGGTGTGGGTGTAGAGCAGCTTCCTTCAGACACGAGTAACTTGACAGATGTGTATGTGTCTGCAGTATTTCGTAAAGGGGTATTTGCTGTAAGTGGATTCAGTGAGAGAGTGTATAGTATGGTGTTGTGTTTGAATTGGTGACGATGAGAGAGATATGGGAGAGGGTGCCGTTACATAGCTTACTCCTCGCGGATAGTGGCAACGACGTTTGCGCACATAACGGATCACAGTCAAAAGAGTCACATGAGTTTCATCTACGTGACACTGAGGAGAGATTCCGAATTTAATCCAGGGCATAGACGCAAAGAAAACAGGTAATCGGCTACGAATAGCTCCCTCCTTTTGTGGCGAAATACTGGTTGTGAAAATTTTCTTACATATCCGAAATTCGAGCCCGATACCTGCGCGTGCGGTAGTGACTTCACTTATCTCGGCTCCATAGGCTTGTCTATGAAGTGACACCCGTCACCGGTTAAAAAACGTTTCACTCTGTGGCACTTTCCAACCTTAAGCCTTCTCCGAGAGTCGTAGCAACCCATGTTTTCGTAAAATATTAAAATTCGTGATAAGATTACACGACACACGAAATGTTTCGAGAGCAGGCCCTCATCGTCAGGTAAAACATACAAGAGTATTTATGAATGGTTAGTAGTTTTCAAAGATTCTTTTATATTTTACCTGAAGATGAAATCCCTTTCACGAATTCTATGTCTTTGAGAATAAAATTAAAATTACCACTAATTCCTAACCTTGACCACAATTAAAGCTAGAATCGAAAACTCCAACCTGTCTGTTTCTGCGGTCCACAGTGAAACGGATCTCTGCGTTGACAACTGATAATCCATCTCCATTGTATCTCGTCATCGCTGATAGTAAATTAATAAATACACTCCTGGAAATGGAAAAAAGAACACATTGACACCGGTGTGTCAGACCCACCATACTTGCTCCGGACACTGCGAGAGGGCTGTACAAGCAATGATCACACGCACGGCACAGCGGACACACCAGGAACCGCGGTGTTGGCCGTCGAATGGCGCTAGCTGCGCAGCATTTGTGCACCGCCGCCGTCAGTGTCAGCCAGTTTGCCGTGGCATACGGAGCTCCATCGCAGTCTTTAACACTGGTAGCATGCCGCGACAGCGTGGACGTGAACCGTATGTGCAGTTGACGGACTTTGAGCGAGGGCGTATAGTGGGCATGCGGGAGGCCGGGTGGATGTACCGCCGAATTGCTCAACACGTGGGGCGTGAGGTCTCCACAGTACATCGATGTTGTCGGCAGTGGTCGGCGGAAGGTGCACGTGCCCGTCGACCTGGGACCGGACCGCAGTGACGCACGGATGCACGCCAAGACCGTAGGATCCTACGCAGTGCCGTAGGGGACCGCACCGCCACTTCCTAGCAAATTAGGGACACTGTTTCTCCTGGGGTATCGGCGAGGACCATTCGCAACCGTCTCCATGAAGCTGGGCTACGGTCCCGCACACCGTTAGGCCGTCTTCCGCTCACGCCCCAACATCGTGCAGCCCGCCTCCAGTGGTGTCGCGACAGGCGTGAATGGAGGGACGAATGGAGACGTGTCGTCTTCAGCGATGAGAGTCGCTTCTGCCTTGGTGCCAATGATGGTCGTATGCGTGTTTGGCGCCGTGCAGGTGAGCGCCACAATCAGGACTGCATACGACCGAGGCACACAGGGCCAACACCCGGCATCATGGTGTGGGGAGCGATCTCCTACACTGGCCGTACACCACTGGTGATCGTCGAGGGGACACTGAATAGTGCACGGTACATCCAAACCGTCATCGAACCCATCGTTCTACCATTCCTAGACCGGCAAGGGAACTTGCTGTTCCAACAGGACAATGCACGTCCGCATGTATCCCGTGCCACCCAACGTGCTCTAGAAGGTGTAAGTCAACTACCCTGGCCAGCAAGATCTCCGGATCTGTCCCCCATTGAGCATGTTTGGGACTGGATGAAGCGTCGTCTCACGCGGTCTGCACGTCCAGCACGAACGCTGGTCCAACTGAGGCGCCAGGTGGAAATGGCATGGCAAGCCGTTCCACAGGACTACATCCAGCGTCTCTACGATCGTCTCCATGGGAGAATAGCAGCCTGCATTGCTGCGAAAGGTGGATATACACTGTACTAGTGCCGACATTGTGCATGCTCTGTTGCCTGCGTCTATGTGCCTGTGGTTCTGTCAGTGTGATCATGTGATGTATCTGACCCCAGGAATGTGTCAATAAAGTTTCCCCTTCCTGGGACAATGAATTCACGGTGTTCTTATTTCAATTTCCAGGAGTGTATTATGCCCTATTTCTGTAGGCCCTGCGGTCATTACCATTGCTAGAAACTATTATGAGGTGGTAGGTAGGAATTCGAATCGGGACTTCGGCCGTTCGACGGAGATTCTGTTCTCGACTGAAGCAACCGCGAACGATTCACTCTCAGATCCCAAACTCCACTTGTTAGTATCTCTCTCCCCTTCTTTCCAGTACGTCAGGAGCTTTCATGGCAGAATACACGTCATTTTGTATGAAAGCATGGTGTCTGTTCTTTTGGATATGTCCGAAAGAAGAGACACCGCGCATTTAATAACTGATGTGCCTTGATGGGCAATCGATGTACTACCTTCAGTGCTGATACACAGTTATGTTCAACCTCCTGCGGGAATCGCAAAGTAGCGAGAGTGGAGGAAATGGATAGGGACTGCGGATAAATGGTTCAAATGGCTCTGAGCACTATGGGACTCAACTTCTGAGGTCATTAGTCCCCTAGAACTTAGAACTAGTTAAACCTAACTAACCTACGGACATCACAAACATCCATGCCCGAGGCAGGATTCGAACCTGCGACCGTAGCGGTCTTGCGGTTCCAGACTGCAGCGCCTTTAACCGCACGGCCACTTCGGCCGGCCGACTGCGGATAGGTGGCGCTAGGTGGGAATGTGAGTCGCCAGAGAGGCGTGCCGAAACTGTCTGCGTAACTGCGATAAAAACTGTCCGTATGGCGCAATGGTTAGCGCGACCGCCTAGCAAGCAGGTGATCTCAGATTCGAACCCCAGTCCATCACACATTTTCACTCGTCGCCTCTGATTCCTCATAAAGTCCCGATGCAGCTGACATCAATAGTTCCTTCCCTTCACTTTCCTTTCCTTTTCCCCCTCCACCTTATTCTGGTAACAACCTCTAAACTAAGAAGATACAACGTATATGAGGACGCCATGAAAGCCTATACTGTTATGTAAAAAACGTTAATAGCTAACAATGTCCGAAAGTTATATTTCGGTGGCAGTACAACGTCGACAACATTGTTAAATAGAAACAACAGTTACATTCTTCACGAGAATGGACTGACAGGCGGTTACAATAGTGCAACGTTATCCGTGGAAGGATTAAAAAAATAAATAAAAATAAAAAGGTTAAGTTCTTTGACAACTAATCTGGCACCGAAGAAATCAGATACCAATAAATGGCTGCATGGGTGAAACATAATACGACGGTGAACTACACTCATGCTCATAAATTAAGGATAATGCTGATACATGATGAAACAACGCTCTGGTGGGTGGTTTGCGGGTTTAAATCACCTCGAGGTATGACCATGCGGTGCATTTGACCTGTGGTCATCGCACGGTGGCGCTGGCAGCAGTTCACATAAGCAGAGGTGTGTTGGTGCATGTCAGAGTACGGTGCAGCGAGTAGGTGTGCAGACGTTTTCAGATGTGCTAATGGTGACTGTGTGTTGAAAATGGCTCAAAGAACACATATTGATGACGTTATGAGGGGTAGAATACTAGGGCGAGTGGAGGCTGGTCAAACACAGCAGGTCGTAGCACGGGCCCTCCGTGTGCCACAATGTGTGATCTCAAGATCATGGCAACGATTCCAGCAGACAGAAAGCGTGTCCAGGCGCTACGGTATGGGACGTCCACAGTGTACAACACCACAAGAAGACCGATATCTCACCATCAATGCCCGTAGACGGCCACGGAGTACTGCATGTAGCCTTGCTTGGGACCTTAACGCAGCCACTGGAACAGATGTCTCCAGACACACAGTCTACAGACGACTGAACAGACATGGTTTATTCGCCCGGAGACCTGCAGGGTGCATTCCACTGACCCCTGGTCACAGGAGAGCCCGTAAAGCCTGGTGTCAAGAACACAGTACATGATCATTGGAACAGTGGTCCCTGGTTATGTTCACGGACGAGTCCAGGTATAGTCTGAACAGTGATTCTCGCCGAGTTTTTATTTGGCGTGAACCAGGAACCAGATATCAACCCCTTAATGTCATTGAAAGGGACCTGTATGGAGGACGTGGTTTGACGGTGTGGGGTGGGATTATGATTGGTGCACGTACACCTCTGCATGTCTTTGACAGAGGAACTGTAACAGGTCAGGTGTATCGGGACGTCATTTTGCACCAGTACGTCCACCTTTTCAGGGGTGCACTGGGTCCCACCTTCTTCCTGATGGATGATAACGCACGACCACACCGAACTGCCATCGTGGAGGAGTGCCTTGAGACAGAAGATGAGGTGAATTGAGTGGCCTGCCTGTTCCCAGACCTAAACCCAATCGAGCACGTCTTGAATGCTTTCGCTTGACGTATCGCTGCACGTCTTCAAACCCATAGGACTCTTCAGGAGCTCCGACAGGCACTGGTTCAACAATGGGAGACTATACCCCAGCACCTGCTCGACCAACTGACCAAGAGTATGCCAACCCATTCTGTGGCCTGTGTACGTGTGCATGGTGATCATATCCCATACTGATGTTGGAGTACATGCACAGGGAACAGTGGAGTTTTGTAGCACATGTGTTTCGGGACGGTTTTCTCAACTATCACCAAGACAGTGGACTTACAGATCTGTGTCGGGTGTGTTCTCTATGTGCCTATGCTGTTAGCGCCAGTTTTATGTAGTGCCACGTTATGTGGCTCTACATTCTGCAATTATCCTTAATTTATGAGCATTAGTGTATATCGTTGGAAGACTTAGTAATTTTTATTTTGACGAGGTTGGCATTGCTGCAAAGTGGTATGTTGTCATTCATCTGTCGTAGTCTCTTCAGAGAAGAATGGCCCCACAATTACTCCAGCAGATATAAAGCCCGTCACTGTAAACTGGTTGTACTTCCATGATGTGACACAATGTCTACCCACGCTAGCAAAGAAGCAACATTGTCGTTCTAGCTCAAATACAAACAGTTCTAGTTGATTGTCTTCCCCGAAACTAACGTTATTTATGTTCAGAGTTTGTAAATATTAGTCCAGGGATTGTTGAACAACCTGAGTTTTCCCCGTACGTGTTTATAGTGAATAACTGTCGAATTTCGATCAACGATCAGAATCGAGTGAGCGTTGTACGTACTGTGTTACTAAGAGCGCCTCCGCTAGTGAACTAGAGTGTGCCCAACAAACAAAAGGCACTATCGCACAGAGCGGACACAATCAGTATCTTCAGGAAGAGGATTAAGCGAATTAATGCTGAATCTAACTTGAAATTTGCTACTAATAAAATTACTCATTTCATCACAAGAGCAAAAATAATAAATTATGTACAATAGATGCTGAAATATACTTCTTAGTTTCTGAGGTGTGAGGAATTCCTGATTATCCCGCACTTCTTCCGGTCAAGAACAAAAGTTGAGACCACTGCTCAAACTGCCAAACGTATATGATATTATTCATAGACGTAGGGTGATGGTGGCAGTGGAGGACCTAGAATGCAGGACGATGGGAAATAAGGCAATACGAAGGTACGTACGCATGTGTGTATATGTGTGTTTTGTAATAAATAATTATGCGTCGTGGACTCTTTCTATACACCCACAAGTCCACAATACTTTTCCTATACGGCCCACGAGCTTAGGAAGAGAAAATGACGACGGACCATGGTTGTAACTTGTTAATCCTGTAGCCAAAGAATAACACAAAGTTTCGTGAAGTGTATGGATTCACAATTTATCTAAAATAAGAGCTAGTTGTCAATGTATAACTCGGGAACGTACTTAATTTAGAAGGCGTCAAGGCTGGTACTGAATGAAAAGCTTTTCGAAAGTCTAGAAACATCGGTTCAGTAAAGCTTCTGCTGTCCAAGGGACGGAGCTAATCACTTGTGAAGAGTGGGAGTTGAGTTTCGCATGATCAATATTTTGAAACCCATGTTGACTTCCTCGAAGAATGTAATTTTGTTCCAGCTTTGTTCCTGTTTGAAATCAGAATAGGGTTCAGTTTTCTGGCACAGATGATTGTATGTGATATAAGGTGGTGGCAGATCTTCGGTTGAATTTCTTTTTCTGCAGATGGGTGTGAGCTGCGCTCGTTTCCAGTCACTGGTAACTTTTCTCTGCTCAACGCATCCACGGCACAATTTCATCGAAAACTAAGCTAATTCAGATGCAAATTCCTTATAGATCGTGGCGGACTCCATTGCGCCCTGAGACCTTAGTATGTCGTAGCGAGTTAAGCTGTTTTTCAACACTACTTGTAGATTAGTATGTCACTCAATTTACCAGCGGTTAAACTAGTAAATGATGGCCATCGGGGCTCAGATCGAAGCGGAGCTCATCACTGAAGAGAGTTTTATTCCAGTTAATGAGATTACACATCGAAGACTTGTCTGGAAACGGCCCTGACAACGGGGGGTTCCAACCTGACTGTCGCCCGCCATACGACCCAACAACCGGTGTTGATGGTCTGGGGTGCCATTTATTTTCATAGTAGGACCGCTCTGGTTGTCATCCACGGTACCCTTACAGCACTGCGGTACGTCGACGAAATTCTATGCCCCGTTTTGTTGCCATTCTTGGCAAGCCTCCTGGGCTTACATTTGAGCCAGATAGTGCCTGCCCGCAAACGGCGAGACTTTCATCTGCATGTCTCCTTGCTTGCCAAACCCTACCTTGACCAGGAAGATCGACAGATCTATCCCCAATTGAGAAGGTTTAGAGTATTATAGGCAGGGTCCACGAAACAGCTCGGTATTTTGACGAGCGCCAGCTGGACAGAATTTGGCACGATGTCCCTCAACGAGACGTCCAGCAGCTCTAACAATTATTGCCAAGCCGAGTAACTGCTTTCCTGATGGTCACAGGTGGACCAACACATTACTATCTTGTTCAGTTCGTAAAGCTCTCGCTCTTGAATAAATCATCCAATTTTTCTGAAATGGTAATCATTTGTTTGTCTGTACATGTACACTACTGGTCATTAAAACTGATACACCAAGAAGAAATGCAGATGATAAACGGGTATTCATTGGACAAATATATTATACTAGAACTAACATGTGATTACTTTCAAGCAATTTGGGTGCATAGAAACTGAGAAATCAGTACCGAGAGCAACCACCTCTGGCCGTAATAACGGCCTTGCTACGCCTGGGCGTTGAGTCAAACAGAGCTTGGATGGCGTGTACAGCTACAGCTGCCCATGCAGCTTCAACACGATACCACAGACTAGTGACTGGCGTATTGTGACGAGCCAGCTGCTCGGCCACCATTAACCAGACGTTTCCCGTTGGTGAGAGATCTGGAGAATGTGCGGGCCAGGGCAACAGTCGAACATTTTCTGTATCCAGAAAGGCCCGTACAGGACCTGCAACACGCGGTCGTGCATTATCCTGCTGAAATGTAGGGCTTCGCAGGGATCGAATGAAGGGTAGAGCCACGGGTCGTAACACATCTGAAATGTAACGTCCACTGTTCAAAGTGCCGTCAACGCGAACAAGAGGTAACCGAGACGTGTAACAAATGGCACCCCATACCATCACGAAGGATGATACGCCAGTATGGCGATGACGAATACACGCTTCAAATGTGCGTTCACCGCGATATCGCCAAACACGGATTCGACCATCATGATGCTGTAAACAGAACAGGATTCATCCGAAAAAAATGACGTTTTGCCATTCGTGCACCCAGGTTCGTCGTTGAGTACACTATCGCAGGCGCTCCTGTCTGTGATGCAGCGTCAAGGGTAACCGCAGACATGGTCTCCGAGCTGATAGTCCATGCTGCTGCAAACGTCGTCGAACTGTTCGTGCAGATGGTTGTTGTCTTGCAAACGTCCCCATCTGTTGACTCAGGGATTGAGACGTGGCTGCACGATCCGTTACAGCCATGCGGATAAGATGCCTGTCATCTCGACTGCCACTGGTACGAGGCCGTTGGGATCCAACACGGCATTCCATATTACCCTCCTGAACCCACCGATTCCATATTCTGCTAACAGTCATTGGATCTCGACCAACGCGAGCAGCAATGTCGCGATACGATAAACCGCAATCGCGATAGGCTACAATCCGACCTTTATCAAAGTCGGAAACGTGATGGTACGCATTTCTCCTCCTTACACGCGGCATCACAACAACGTTTCACCAGGCAACGCCGGTCAACTGCCGTTTGTGTATGATAAATCGGTTGGAAACCTTCCTCATGTCAGCACGTTGTAGGTGTCGCCACCGGCGCCAACCTTGTGTGAATGCTCTGAAAATCTAATCATTTGAATATCACAGCATCTTCTTCCTGTCGGTTAAATTTCGCGTCTGTAGCACGTCATCTTCGTGGTGTAGCAATTTTTATGGCCAATAGTGTACATCAAGTCTACCGATATCCATCAAATTCGGATAATTCATTTGTGGTGCGTCGTTTTTTGTCTTAGAGCGTATTTCCTCTTACACCCATTTATAAATGGGATAATGCTCATCAACATCGGCACGTGACTCTATGAACTGTCTGCGTGTTGTTTGATGCTAAGAAGATCTGTTCTCAACAGAACGTGTGCGGGACCAGCTCTTATCTCAGTTCTGCCCCAATGCTAGTATCCAGGCTACCAAGAATCAGTTTCAAAAATTGTGGGCCAGGAGAGGATACAACTGCTTTGTGACACCGTTCCCAACCGACTCAATGCATGCATCCAGGCAAGGGAAAGTGGCGAGGAGGGAGATGCAGCGTCATAATAATGAGTGAGGTAATACTGCCACGTTCATGGAAAATTAAACTCGATGTCATAATCCTTGAAATAACACAACGTACCCTCTCAACTCGTCAAGTTTCATTTCGTTACCTCGTCCCCTTCTGGCTGCTTCAAGTTTTTTTGTCAAACAGTGGTACAGGTAAGTTTCAACTTGGCATTAATAACGCAGTTATTCCATGAGCTTGGGATTACATACCATATACTTCACAAAATTAAACGAGTTGAATCTTACAGGGTAACAATTATTGAACTACACGAAAAAAACGTAAATTAGTTACAAAATACGGCGTGCACACACTTTATTCAACATGTAAACGTCACTACAGATATTCGGATTTAGGTTATGACATGTCCGATATGCTTGCCATCTTTGGCGATGATCTGGCGCGCACGAATAGCGAAATGCTGCATGACCCGCTGAAGTGTCGGAACATCGATGCCGTCGATGATCTCCTGAGTGGCCGTTTCCTGCTCAGCAATGGTTCTGGGGTTACTGCTGTACATCTTGTCTTTCGTATAGCCCCATAAAAAGGAGTCGCATTTGTTCAAATCCGGAGAACATGGCGGCCAATCGAGGCCCATGCCAATGGCCTCTGAGTACCCCAGAGCCAGAATGAGGTCCCCAAAGAGCTCCTGCAGCACATCAAACGCTCGCCTGCTTCGATGGGGTCGAGCTCCGTCTTCAATGAACCAGTTCTTGTCGAAACCAGGGTCATTTTGGACTATGGGGATGAAATCATCTTCCGAAATCTTCACGTATTGTTCGGTAGTGACCCTGCCATCAAGGAATATAGCACCGATTATTACATGATTGGACGTTGCACACCACACAGTCACCCGTTGAATGCTGATTCTCAGTCCCCCAAATGCACCAATTTTGCTTATTGACCAACCCATCCAAATGAAAATGGCCGACAACAAGGCGCGTGCGCATGCACATACCAGTTCCCATCATGTCCCGCGCCCAATCGTGCAGTTTGAACGTCCTAACGTAAACCGTTCAGGAGTTACGATTTTATTTACTCCTGGACCCCTGGTCTAGCGAAGCCGGCACGTTACCTCAGCGTGTTCGGTCAGGGAGCTCGTTGGCCTCTATAATAAAAAAATTGAGTGGAAGGATCAACAAACGAACTTTAACGGATGTCATGTGACGTCCGCAACCACCAAACCCGACGATCAACAACGGACAAAAATAAAAAAAAAGCGGCAGCGTCTTTGATTCATAATCAAAACGTCTTCGGTCCCGGTTTCGAAACCCGCTGCTGTTTAAATTTTGATTAATAACCCGCATTGCCAGCTGAAGACTTCTGGCTTGAGAAGTCACCCTTCATTCCGCCAACGGCCTTTTCAAAGAGGGCAGAGGAGCGGACAGAGGTTCAGGGCACTCTCTTGTCCTAGGGATGGGCAACTACCCTTAAAGGCGGAAGAATCATCAGTGATCCATGGCATGAGGATGCAGAAGGCATTGGAAACCACTGCATTAGAGACACGTAACGTGTATGCACAGGACATGTGGTCTGTAGTTGAAGAAGTGTCATGATGATCTCTCCATTGGTAAAAGTTTCCGGAATAGTCCTCCATTCGGATCTTCGGAAGGGGAATGCCAAGGGGGAGATAACCATGAGAAAAAGATTGAATATTCAACGAAGGATAACGTTCTACGAGTCGGGGCGTGGAATGTCAGAAGCTTGAAAGTGGTAAGGAAACTAGAAAATCTGAAAAGGGAAATGCAAAGGCTCAATCTAGAAATAGTAAGCGTCAGTGAAGTGAAATGGAAAGAAGACAAGGATTTCTGGTCAGATGAGTATAGGGTAATATCAACAGCAGCAGAAAATGGTATAACGGTAGTAGGATTCGTTATGAATAGGAAGGTAGGGCAGAGAGTGTGTTACTGTGAACAGTTCAGTGATAGGATTATTCTTATCAGAATCGATAGCAAACCAACACCGACAACGATAGTTCAGGTATACATGACGACGTCGCAAGCTGAAGATGAAGAGATAGAGAAACCGTATGAGGATATTGAAAGGGCAATACACTATGTAAAGGGATATGAAAATCTAGTAGTCACGGGAGACTGGAATGCAGTTTAGGAGAAGGAGTGGAAGAATATCGGCTTGGGACAAGGAATGAGAGAGGAGAAAGACTGAGTTCTGTAACAAGTTTCAGCTAGTAATAGCGAATACTCTGTTCAAGAATCACAAGAGGAGGAGGTATACTTGGATAAGGCCAGGTGATACGGGAAGATTTCAGTTAGATTACGTCATGATCGGACAGCGATTCCGAAATCAGATACTGTATTGTAAGGTGTACCCAGGAGAAGATGTAGACTCAGATCACAATAAAGTAGTGATGAAGAGTAGACTTAAGTTTAAGACATTAGTCAGGAAGAATCAATACACAAAGAAGTGGATACGAAAGTACTAAGGAATGACGAGATATAGTTGAAGTTCTCTAAGGCTATAGATACAGCAATAAGGAATAGCTCAGTAGGCAGTACAGTTGAAGAGGAATGGATATCTCTAAAAAGGGCCTTCACAGAAGTTGGGAAGGAAAGCATAGGTACAAAGAAGGTAACTGCGAAGAAACCATGGGTAACAGAAGAAACACTTCAATTGATCGATGAAAGGAGGAAGCACAAAAATGGTCTGGGAAACTCAGAAATACAGAAATACAAGTCGCTGAGGAATGAAATAAATAGGAAGTGCAGGGAAGCTAAGACGAAATGGTTGCATGAAAAATGTGACGACATCGAAAAAGAAATGATTGCCGGAAAGACACTCAGCATACAGGAAAGTTAAAACAACATTCGGTGACATTAAAAGCAAGTTAGAAGAGAAAGGGGATCCAGTATTATTAGAATCAGTATTAGAATCAGAATTTAAAACAACTTTGGAGGACTTAATATCAAATAAGGCAGAAGGGATGGATAACATTCGATCAGAATTTCTAAAAGCATTGGGGGAAGTGGCAACAAAATGGCTATTCACGTTGGTGTGTAGAATGTATGAGTCTGCCGACACACCATCTGACTTTCGGAAAGGCATTATCCACACAATTGAAGAGACGGCAAGAGCTGACAATTGCGAGAATTATCGCATTATCAGCTTAACAGCTCATGCATCCAAGTTGCTTACAAGAATGATATACAGAAGAATGGAAAGGAAAATTGAGGATGCGCTAGATGACGATCAGTTTTGCTTTAGGAAAGGGCAATTCTGACGTTGCGGTTAATAATGGAAGCAAGACTAGAGAAAACTCAAGACACGTTCACAGGATTTGTCGACAAGCGTTCGACAATGTAAAATGGTGCAAGATATTCGAAATTCTGAGAAACGTAGGGGTAAGCTACAGGGAGACACGGGTGATGTACAATATGTCCAACAGCCAAGATGGAATAATAAGAGTGGACGACCAAGAACGAAGTGCTCGTATTAAAAAGGGTGTAAGACAAGGATGTAACCATTCGCCCCTAGTTTTCAATCTGTACATCGAGGAAGCAATGATGGAAATTAAAGTTTCAGGAACATAATTAAAATTTAAGGTGAAAGGATATCAATGATACGATTCGCTGATGACGTTGCTATCCTGAATGAAAGTGAAGAAGAATTACATGATCTGTACGGAATGAACAGTCTAATAATTACAGAGCATGGATCGAGAGTAAATCGAAGAAAGACGAAGGTAATGAGAAGCAGTAGAAATGAGAACAGCGAGAAACTTAACATGAGGACTGATGGTAGATGAAGTTAAGGAATGGTAGATGAAGTTAAGGAATTCTGAAATTCTGATTCCTAGGCAGTAAAATAGCCAATGACGCACGGAGCAAGAAGGACATCAAAATCAGACTAGCAATGGCAAAAAGAGCCTACCTGGCCAAGAGAAAACTACTAATATCAAAGATCGGCCTTAATTTGAGGAAGAAATTTCTGAGAATGTACGTTTGGAGTACAGCATTGTATGGTAGTGAAACATGGACTGTGGGAAACCCGGAACAGAAGAAAATCGAAGCATTTGCGGTTTGGTGTTACAGACGAATTTTGAAGATTAGGTGGACTGATAAGGTAAGGTATGAGGAGGTTCTCCGCAGAATCGGAGAGGGAAGAAATATGTGGAAAACACTGATTGATAAGGAGAAGGGACAGGATGATAGGACATCTGTTAAGACATGAGGGAATGACTTCCATGGTACTAGAGGGATCTGTAGAGGGAAAAAACTGTAGAGAAAGACTGAGATTGGAATACATCCAGCAAATAATTGAGGACGTCGGTTGAAAGATGAAGAGGTCAGCACAGGAGAGGAATTCGTGGTGGGCCGCATGCAATCAGTCAGAAGACTGATGTAAAAATAATAATAATAATAAATAAATAAGTCGTTCGCAGTTGATACAAGGTCGGACCGATTTGCCGAACCGTGGAACGACCCGGAGGCCAGGCTATTGTGTTCACATGCGATTGCAGTCTTTCTCGGCGTGTTCCACTGATGAATTCTTCTAGGGTTATCAGCCGAGTGGTGCCGTCGTCTTGTCGCAACGTTTCAATGAGTTTCATACCCATCTTCTGGCGATGTGTTTACATTTTGAGCCCGGGCCATTGAAACTTAAAGCTCAGGTTAAGGGGGTAACTGTATATGTGGTGTCTGTTCTTTCGGACATTTCGAAAAGACCAGACACCACATGTGTAATAGATAAGCACTGACCTGGTGGCAATGGGACTCTCACTGTATTATTTTGGTTTTTGATGATGGGGACATGGGCGTCTGCATAAATTTGTGCGGGAGTATGGGGGCAAGTACCTATGTATGGGGACACTAATGTATGAGACGAACTATTTTCAGTGATGTATTAAAAGTTGGACTATGAACACACAAGAAGTTAGGATAATTTTTTTTTCGCTCTACCTTAATTCTCTTAACAATTTTCGTGAGTGATCCTTGACGCTCCTTGAACCAGTTTCTCATCCACCTGCTTTTCTGTAACAACGTAAAGCAGTTATCACAACAAAAGCGTCTTTATCATTCAACATTCCAAATCACAGTATTATTGCTCCGTGTTATTGACAATATTACTGATCAGTGTAGAGAGAACGTCTGTAATATTTCACAACACTATTATTCAATATTATTGACAGTCTAGGCTCCGCTTCTGTAGGCTTGAGGAGTACAGATATAGATGTAAATTTGCAGTGTCCAGACGTAGATATACACTCCTGGAAATGGAAAAAAGAACACATTGACACCGGTGTGTCAGACCCACCATACTTGCTCCGGACACTGCGAGAGGGCTGTACAAGCAATGATCACACGCACGGCACAACGGACACACCAGGAACCACGGTGTTGGCCGTCGAATGGCGCTAGCTGCGCAGCATTTGTGCACCGCCGCCGTCAGTGTCAGCCAGTTTGCCGTGGCATACGGAGCTCCATCGCAGTCTTTAACACTGGTAGCATGCCGCGACAGCGTGGACGTGAACCGTATGTGCAGTTGACGGACTTTGAGCGAGGGCGTATAGTGGGCATGCGGGAGGCCGGGTGGACGTACCGCCGAATTGCTCAACACGTGGGGCGTGAGGTCTCCACAGTACATCGATGTTGTCGCCAGTGGTCGGCGGAAGGTGCACGTGCCCGTCGACCTGGGACCGGACCGCAGCGACGCACGGATGCACGCCAAGACCGTAGGATCCTACGCAGTGCCGTAGGGGACCGCACCGCCACTTCCCAGCAAATTAGGGACACTGTTGCTCGTGGGGTATCGGCGAGGACCATTCGCAACCGTCTCCATGAAGCTGGGCTACGGTCCCGCACACCGTTAGGCCGTCTTCCGCTCACGCCCCAACATCGTGCAGCCCGCCTCCAGTGGTGTCGCGACAGGCGTGAATGGAGGGACGAATGGAGACGTGTCGTCTTCAGCGATGAGAGTCGCTTCTGCCTTGGTGCCAATGATGGTCGTATGCGTGTTTGGCGCCGTGCAGGTGAGCGCCACAATCAGGACTGCATACGACCGAGGCACACAGGGCCAACACCCGGCATCATGGTGTGGGGAGCGATCTCCTACACTGGCCGTACACCACTGGTGATCGTCGAGGGGACACTGAATAGTGCACGGTACATCCAAACCGTCATCGAACCCATCGTTCTACCATTGCTAGACCGGCAAGGGAACTTGCTGTTCCAACAGGACAATGCACGTCCGCATGTATCCCGTGCCACCCAACGTGCTCTAGAAGGTGTAAGTCAACTACCCTGGCCAGCAAGATCTCCGGATCTGTCCCCCATTGAGCATGTTTGGGACTGGATGAAGCGTCGTCTCACGCGGTCTGCACGTCCAGCACGAACGCTGGTCCAACTGAGGCGCCAGGTGGAAATGGCATGGCAAGCCGTTCCACAGGACTACATCCAGCATCTCTACGATCGTCTCCATGGGAGAATAGCAGCCTGCATTGCTGCGAAAGGTGGATATACACTGTACTAGTGCCGACATTGTGCATGCTCTGTTGCCTGTATCTATGTGCCTGTGGTTCTGTCAGTGTGATCATGTGATGTATCTGACCCCAGGAATGTGTCAATAAAGTTTCCCCTTCCTGGGACAATGAATTCACGGTGTTATTATTTCAATTTCCAGGAGTGTAGATTAGCGGAAAGAGGCTTGTGGATCGATGAATCACTGTTTATTCTATACTGGTCAGATAAAAGCGGCATATTTACTGAATGTCTGGTGAAACGGTATTTCCAGGCCTGCGTATTGCCTAATGCGGAGTTCGGCACATTAGGAAGTTACAGTGTGGTCTTATTTCTGGTGTAGACAGCTTGGAGCTCTTTTGTTTACTCCATGCAACGTCACGGCAGAAGCTAAGGAGCATATTTTTACAGAAGGGAGCGGTATCAGGTAACAAATGCAGTGTTCATGAACTTCGCTTATCAGAGCTCGTGACTTGAAAATAAAGAGAAGTTTTATGAGTTGTTTCCGATCGTCTATTTTAGACAGTCCGCAAATTCTCACGTGGACATATGGCTCTAATTGTAGCTATTTTACGGATGGTGGGCTCTTTTGAGGAAGCTTTCCTCTAGGTAATCGGTGACACGCATGGGTCATAGAACATTAAAAATAATGAAAATTAATTGCTGAACCCGTATTTGACAGTTACTATGTGGCTAGTACTCATTCAAAGACACCTACTACAACCAAACTCGGATACTCCGATACCTCCATTTTGTTCGCGTGGTCATCATGTGCAGCAAGTATATAAATACTAGCGGAAAAATGCTCGGTGTCGGAGCACAAAAAGGCAGATGCGTTCCTTTTTAAAAGACTGACAGAAAAGTGGGGAACCAGCTGCCTTAATCCTCATTTCGCTTTCCTTGGCAAAAATTTTGGCATGCGACCATATTCAGACAGAACATTCTTAATCCTTTTACCCAGTCTCTTTTTGTAGTTAAGCTTTACCTCTTAGCATCCCCCTCTCACTGCCACTGTCTATATATGTTTGTCTCATTTTTCTCCCATTGATTTATGGTAAATCCCACTGCCCCTGTCTTCACTCTCACATTGTCTTCTTTTGACTTTCTCTCCCATTGTAACAGTCACCGCCATACCTGGATGTCCAACGTATTTTTTCCCCTGTATTCGCGTGTTTAAAATTTCGGTCCAAAATATGCCTCCCCTATAACTACCTGCTAAAGTTCGTCGGTCTGGCACGGTCCAGACCCTCTTAGGTCTCAACTCATCTGTATTTTCCATTTCCACTGTATCTTCTCTCTTTTGCTTCTACTGCTTCTATTCCATCCATCTCTCTTTCTCTTTTACTGCCACTGTCTCTCACTGACCATCAGTATCTCCTTTCTATTTGGCCCCCACTGTTATTGTCTTCATCCATTTCTCTCTCTCTTTGGCTGCCATTTTCTCTCACCCTCCATCACTTTCTCCTCTCCCCCTGGCACTGTCTTCTCTCTCTTCCACCGTCACTGCCTCTTTGCTACTTCCTTACAGAACAAAAAAAAAAATGCGAATATGTTCGTATACTAAACTTTTGCGGTGAAGAAGGCGGACTGAGGTTTGAGGTAGCTGGTTCTCGTTTCCTGCCAGACTCTTTTAAAGAGAATCATACCTGCCTTCTTTATGTTCCGACAAGAGCATTTTCCGCAGATTCTCTTCTTTTCACTGCTACAGCAGGGTGTACAGGTTGTATAAACCGACTTCTATGGGCCAGTAAAGTTTTGACACTTTATTTATACACTTAATCACATTTATATAACTTGACACATATAAACAACATATATGTACAGATAATATTATATGATTGACTCAATATATTTCTCTTTCTTGAAGCTTTGCTCATCGATCGCATTTCATGGAAAACGCCCAGCTTATGGTTTTTATCTTAAAAGAGTAAAAATATTTTACTGAATTTCCGGTGCCTTCAGTTTCACATAATTTTTGGGAGTCTTTTTGTGTTCGTTTTGGACTTAATAAGACTCTTTTCATCCCATTTTTTTTTGTAACTGCAGTAGAACTTTAAACATATCTGTATAGGCATGAAGTGCCCATTTCACAGAGACACCGCGTCACAAAAAAGTTTTGTTGGTGAAAAAATGGTGACTAAAAACGTAGTGACCTTAGAATCCTTGCGATGACCCTAGAACCCTTGCGCCATGTGTTCACTACGTCAGTTAAAACTATATTTACGCCTGAGACCGGACATTATGTGCATATTTTACATACGTAAGTACGGTAATATCTAAAAATATTTCAATGTTCTTCGAAAAAAATCATCTTAAGAAGAAATGGTAAAAAATTTGACGATTTTCCACGAATAGAAATTATAGAAATGGAAATCCCGAATCCCCAATCACCCAAAAATTATGGTCTTTCAGGGTTTTCTCATGAACCACCCGCGAGCAAATTAGTGGTGCTTTTACAAGCCGCATAGAGTCTAGCCTAGACAACATCTAATGCAAAAGAACCAACCAATTTGATCAATTTGCCTGGGCTGCAGAAAGTGCGTAACGTTCAAATTCCCGCTTCACTGTAGATTAGCTACAGTGTGCCTGTTCTTTCGATAGGTATAGAAATGATCCCTGGGCCAAGGGCTATCCAAAACAGTTGACCCCTTATCTCTGCGATCAACAGGACCCGAGATATGACCCCCCTGAAAAATCACATTTTCGCGCGCGGCTTTTTGGAAAATATTAGAAACGTGCTCTACGGTGCAAGAACCGATTCTTTTTATAAATTCAAACTCTTTCTTCTTGCTGCAGTCTATTTATTCCAGACGCATTTAGCCTTTTACTATAAGGCATATTCAGTGGATTTAATCTGGAATAATGCAGTTTCTTTTCACATGCAATACTTACAAATGTGGGTGAATTTCTAAGGGACCAAACTGCTTAGGTTATCGGTCCCTAGACGTACACACTACTTAAACTAAATTATGCTAAGAACAACCAACACACAACCATGGCCGAGGGAGGACTCGATCCTCCGGCGGGAAGGGGCCGCGCAGTCAGTGACATGGCGCTTCTAAGCGCGCAGCCATCCCGCGCGGTGCAATACTTACAGATTAGAAATCAGTTCACGTTATAATTTTTACATAAATAAATTATTACACAAAATTATTCTTTTATCCGGGTGATTCTCAATTTCCTCTCATTTCGTCATAGGTCAGAGGTTGTACTGTCACCTCACCTCAAGTTGGAGGAAATGCGGATTTAGAGCGGAGATACAAATAAAGTAGACAGGAAATTATGGTGGAAAAAAACCTAGCAAGCGGACCCTGTATCAATGCAGGACACATCATAGGAAAGAAGATGAGGAGAGTTTGAATTCCACATGCTATGAGGTGGACTGCAGCTCTTTATGACATACGTCATGGGATAACGATAGGCACATGTACAGACGGCGGTGGTATCGCGTGCACAAATTATAAAAAGGACAGTGCATTGGCGGAGATGTCATTTTAAGTCACGTGATCCCTGTGTAAATGTTTCCGATGTGATTATGGCCGCACGACGGGAATTAACAAACTCTGAACGCGGAATGGCAGTTGGAGCTAGACGCATGGCACACTCCAGTTCGGAAATCATTAGAGAATTCAATATTCCAAGAAACACAGTGTCATGAGTGTCCGAGGACACTTGGCATTACCTCTCACCACGGACGACACAGTGGCCGTCGACAGCGGCATTTGCGTAGAGTTGTCAGCGCTAACATACAAGCAACAGTGCCTGAAATAACCGCAGGAATCAATGCAGAACGTACGACGAACGGTTACGTTAGGACAGTGCGACGAAATTTGGCGTTAATGGGCCATGGCAGTAGATGACCGTCGCGAGTGCCTCTGCTAATAGCACGACATTGCCCGCAACGCGTCTCTAGGGCTCGTGACCATATCGGTTGGACCCTAGGCGCCTGAAAACCGGGACCTCAGATGAGCACCGATTTCTAACAACAGATAGTAGGTTTCGAGTGTGGCGCAGAACCCACGAACCCATGGACCCAGGTTGTCAACAAGGCACTGTGCGAGCATCTGGTGGCTCCATAATAGTGTGCGCTGTGTTTACATGTGATGTACTGGGTCCTCTGGGCCGCTGACAGGAAATGGTTGCATTCGTCTACTTGGAGACCATTTGCAGCCATTCATGGACTTCATTTTCCCAAGCAACGCTGGAATTTTTATGGATGGCAATACGCCTTTTCAGTGAGCCGTAATTGTTCGCCACTGGTTCGAAGAACATTCTCGACAGAGTGAATAACTTTGCCACCCAGATCGGCCGACAATGAAATCCATCAAACTTTTATGAGACATAATCGAGACTTTCGTAATCATGGGTCAATATTTATACAGGGGACTTCCAACGACTTTTGAGCCCATACCACATCGAGTCGTTTGCACTACGACGGTCAGAAGGAGGTACGACACGATATTAGGAGGTATCCTGTGACTTGTCACATCAGTGTAAGCTGAGGAAGCCACCTTGCTCATAGACATCGCTGTTCCAAACGCCTATAATTTGCAAACAGTGAGAAAAAGTCCAAATAATTGAATCAGGGAGTTGAGGTAAAAACCATGCGGAAACAGATGTTTGTGTACATCGTCTCAGTTATATCAGACTCTGGCATTATCCCAAAGCGAACTGGTCGTCTCTAAGGATATCGTCGTCAACGGAACGTTGAACACTGATGTCGTCGTCGTCGTCGTCCTCCTCCTCGTCTTCCTCCTCTTCTTCCTCCTCCTCCAAAGCGAACGGGAAAGTGTCTACAGGACCAAAAAATTACATTCTTGACTCTGTTGATAGCAGGAATTGTGCACAACACATACTGAGCTTTTCCTGGCAAATTAAAATTGTGTGTCGGATCGGGACTCAGAACTGGAAGTTTTCCAGTGGTCCTGCGTAGCTCAGTTGGTAAGAACATTGCCACCGACAGAAGAGCGTCCGGATTCGAGTTCCGGTTCGACACACACTTTTATCCGTCAGGAAGTTTCAAAACAGCGCTCAGTAGTCATATTCATTCTGCAAATCTGTTGACATGTTCGACGAGGTGTCGGAGAGCATACATAGCTTATTGATGGTTTCCATTTAAACTATTATCATTGTATCAACAACAAATATTCACATATATTATTTAAGTGGATGTATGTGTGTGTGTGTGTGTTTATGTTTATGTTCCTAAACAACTGGACCGATTTCAACCAAGCTTAGTGCACATCTCCTTTACTGTCAGGCAACAATTGCTGTGGAAGTAAGAATCACCTACCTATCATAATCCAGGACGAGGCCCACGAGAAAGACAGGCCGCGGCGCGTACGTCACGAAGGTAGGCCTGAACTCTCTCGTGCGCTCAGTTCAGCAGACAAAATGCGTTTCTAAACCTGTTAACTCGCAGCTGGGCTTGTAAGTACTAACAAGAATTGCATCTTCCACTCGAGTCTGCTATTATGAAGTCTTTACTCATTAACAGTACTACAGCAAAATTTAATTTAAGAGCAATACTCGATATAAATGGTATAACGGCTAGTTTATAGCATTCAGTCTCTTCTGCTTAACAGTACTCATTACATGCTGGAAGTGGTGCCTAGCGCAAATGATAATCATTTTAGCATGATTTTATTTTATTGTACGTCAGTACAGCCGTATCGAAATATAAGTAGACCCATTGACTTCCCATAATTATAGGACTAATAACAGTAAGATTCCATAATAGCGGATTCCACTAGAAGATTCAGTTTTCGTTTGCACGGACACGCCTAATTACGAGTTAACAGGTGTAGAGACGTAGTTTGTCTGCTGATTTGAGCGAGCGAGCCTGGACTTCTTTCGTGACGTACGCGCCGCGGCCTGTCTTTCTCGTAGGCCTCGGTCCAAGAGATATGACGTCATAAATAATTAGGTACGTGAAAAGCTGCCGCATCATGTATGACGTTTAAATGTATTACCTCTACGCTGCTTACTCTATTCCCAACACATTTTGCAGCAGTATCTACATATGCCCCGGAGGTTCCTACAAAATTATATCATTGTATGGCACTCAAATCAGGAGATATGACGTCATAAACACTGAGATGCATGAAAAACTGCCATATCATGCATGAAGTTTTAATATATTTATTCTTTATTACTGAGACATTCCTACAATACAGTCAACACAAGGAAACTCCTGGCACCTGGCAGCACTTCTGACAGCTTTCTGAAGCGAAACGCAAACTGCTATAGGCGAAAATAATAGCCGTCTATAGAGCTATCAAGTGGCTTTGCCTTAGAGGCGTGTACAAAACCGCGGTGCAGAGACGCAAAGCAGCTGTGCCCAGCGCACAGAAACTGTTTCATAATTTCATAAGTATTTCTTTTCACAAATACAAGGAAATAAAATTTATTCGATATTACACTACAAACATAGTTCAGTTTTTGTTTTCGTTTCTAATAGAAAATAGACAAAAGGAATACCTGGGCAATGGCGAACTTGTCAGCTAGCATGATAATAATTTAGCCAACAAATAATAATAACCCCTTCTGCTGCGCCATTTGCATAAGGAACAGACGGAGAAGAAAGCAAAGACAAGTACTGCCAGTGTCATATAGGCCATTTGACGCCGCTAGATGAAGAAACAGAGCAAGGAAGGTGGCAAAGAACGAGGTCTTTAAGAGAAGCATCACAGGCTCGGACTGGAAAAAGGATGGATTAGCGTATCAGTTATGTCCTTTTGAAAGGAACGATCCCGGAATTCGCCTAAAGCGATTTAGGGAAACCAAGGAAAAAATAAATCTGGATCATCCAACGGGGATCTGAACTACTATCGTCAACTCCTCTGTGGTAACCATTGTGCCATGCTGTTTCTATTTATTTTTTTTATTTTTGTAAATTTTACAGTCTAGTCCGTAGGACCAAATTGTGGAGCAAAGCTCCATGGTCAAGAAACGAGTCAGTACAAGATACTAATATTATGAAAGTCAATAATATATAAAACAGAATGTACACGAATCCTCGCAGACGACAAGCTGCTGAGTACATATTCGCATAAAGAACAAGATAACACAGGAATCTGCTTAATTTTTTCTAGGAACTCCCCAACAGAATAGGTCTGGGGGAGGGGGGGGGGGATCCGCGACGCTACCTCATTGATCTGGCTACTCTCTCATTGTTCTTTTTCTCTGTTTTAATCGCTGTTAGATTCTGTTTGCCTCCTTTCTGCCTTAACCAATTTTCTATTCTGTGTGTCGCACTTCGTTGAATAGTGGGCGCTCTTGACTGTAATGGATCACAGGTACGACAGCTGTGGACGGGGCGTCTCCTGTTGCATCAGAGGCCCGGGACGCCACCTGCTGACCTCCCTATTTCTTTCATCTTTCTTTTATTACTGACAGTACAAAAGATGTCGATTACGTTTTTAGCCTTTTCACTTTTGCTGTTATGAATCTAGATAAGAAACCCAGTCCGCAGCTCGTGGTCGTGCGGTAGCGTTCTCGCTTCCCGCGCCCGGGTTCCCGGGTTCGATTCCCGGCGGGGTCAGGGATTTTCTCTGCCTCGTGATGACTGGGTGTTGTGTGATGTCCTTAGGTTAGTTAGGTTTAAGTAGTTCTAAGTTCTAGGGGACTGATGACCATTGATGTTAAGTCCCATAGTGCTCAGAGCCATTTGAACCATTAAGAAACCCACCCCCCACACTTTCTCCCTCTTCCCAAATCAACCAACCAACCCAACAGAATAGACGGGTGAGGTATGAGGAAGTTTATCAGTTTGGATGTGAAAGTGCGTGAATTACTCCTAAGACTTTTGTAAATACTTTGGTAGCTTATTGAAAACGGACGCCCGCATCTCGTGGTCGTGCGGTAGCGTTCTCGCTTCCCACGCCCGGGTTCCCGGGTTCGATTCCCGGCGGGGTCAGGGATTTTCTCTGCCTCGTGATGGCTGGGTGTTGTGTGCTGTCCTTAGGTTAGTTAGGTTTAAGTAGTTCTAAGTTCTAGGGGACTTATGACCACAGCAGTTGAGTCCCATAGTGCTCAGAGCCATTTGAACCATTTGAAAACGGACGCAATAGAATACTGCACGCCTTTCTATACAACGAGGAGGTGTGATCAAAAGTATAGATTGGATTTCTGCCTTATTATATTTATTTATTCGGCTTCCGGCAGCTTATGGCCATTTAGCCAGGTAAATGTTAAATAAGAGATATGTAGTACAACCCATAAATTAATGATATAACAGTGATGCAAGTATAACGACATTAACGACTAACGGCACCAATTAATACATAACACGAAAAAATAGGAGCACTAGAAACACAACTTTTCTGAGCCTACATTAAAGTAACTATACATATAAAATACATATTAACATAACAATTAACATAACGACTAACAGCACCAATTAATACATAAAACGAGAAAATAGGAGCACCAGAAATACAACTATTCGGAGCCTAAATTAAAATAACCAAGCACATAAAATACATGTTAACATAACGATTAACATAACAGCTAACATAGTTTGCGGTGCTGGGTTTTATTACAAAGATTTCTTGACAGCTTGTAAAAATATGAAAATCTCTTTGTTATATGCAGTATTATTCAAAGAAAAGTAGAAGGGGGGGGGGGCAGTCGTAAGTAATTGTTGTAAAAAAACATAGTCTGTGCCTTCCCATTTTACACATGCAAAGAATATGTGATCGATGTCATCTTCTGTAGTGCTATTCCGATCACAGAGCGGAGTTGGAGCAATTGAAATGCGGTGGAGGTGCACCTCAAAGGTTCCGTGGTTGGATCTCGGACAGCAGACAGTAGATATCAGCCTTCTGGGTAAGGTAACACCGCGAATTTCTAGCGCCTTGCATTAACTGCGTGAAAGCTGGTTATTCTTGGGAATAAGTGCATACTGTTAACAACAAATGACGTTAAACGAAAATATGTTGAGAAGCCAACGTCATTGATTCCCATATTGCAGAACAATGGTCGACAAGAAGTTCGCAAACTTAACTTGGATCACATATTGTTCGAACTACCCGTTTCTCAGCCATAAGTCTGTAATGTGAAGAATTATCCCAGAAGATATAGCGTATTTCATAAGTGAATGAAAATAGACAGAGTAGACTAATTTTCGTGTCGTACTATGACTTACTGCAGATGCTGTTCTAATTCTAATTATAGCAGCATTCAGTTTTTGAAGAAGATCCTGAACATGGGCTTTCCATGATAGCTTTCCATCTATCTGAACACGTAGAAATGAGGGGTGTTCGGACTCGCTAATCATAAGCCCATTCTGTTTAACCAACAGGTCCGTTTCAGTTGAACTGTGTGTTAGAAACGGTAAAAACCGAGTCTTACTGTGGTGTAGCATTAATTTATTTCCTGCAAGCCATTAACTTATGTACAGAACTACACTAACTGATACACTGCCTATGATGAACCCAACATTTTCACTAGCAAGCTGGTGTTCGATGGAACAGGAAAAGCAGTGACCAATGATCACTGAACTCTGTGCCGAAAAGCGTCTGAGGTTAGAATAATGAGAAACTGGTAATAAAAAACAACACCGGTTACAAAAGAAGCCCCGAAAAAATAATACATGAAAAATAAATAAACATTCCTCCGTCTGCAGAATGTAAAAATATGTTTGTGGCAGAGCTTGTAACAGTAATGGCACACGCTCTACAGGAGGTGGGAAATTTAAACGTTCTGAAAATAGAACGCTATCGAGTACATAACCGAATCAGCAGCTGTCACTTGATCGTGGTCCCGAGAGTGATGGACTGCAGCAACTGCTCCGCTGCCACAAATAGCGGTCCTCGTGCCAGAAGCTTTTAATACGCCACCAAAAGCTCAGCCGCGCGCTCGCAAAATTAAATTTTTGATCCACAAAAGGCAAATGAATAGTAGTTTCCTCCTGCGCCGCTCCCCTCCAACTTCTCTGTGTCGTGGGGATTGATCGAAGAGAGAAGTTTGATGTCTGGTTGCCCTTGGTCAGCGATGAACAAGCGTCCGCAACGTCATTCATTCCTGCTGCCAGCAGATGGATCAGACGAGCATTACCAATGGACGCACGATATGTCCGATTTTACGTCAAATCTTAAAAGTTCACGTAGGTAAAACACCTTAAATGGGAGGAAGACGAATAGGACACGCTCAAGGTTATTTGTTAAGGACGCATTTGTATGTACGACAGTTTCAGGGTGTAGCAACTGCAGAAAAAATTCGTATCCGCTTGGTGTAAGCAATAGAAACATCTTCCTTTCCTAGAGTTTATATCGTCGTATAGGATCCGTGGCTTTCACGATTTTTCAAATTTGTTTTAATCAGCTTTGCAGCAGGATGGCATCGCTGTCGCGACAACCATCAGTTGACCTAAAGTTACCGAAGGTGGTGCCACTAAATCGGAGTTACTAAATACAATTTTCCGTAATTCCTTCACAAAAGCAGACGAAGTGAATATTCCAGACTTCGAAACCATGAGTGACATAAAAGTATATATCTTAGGTGTTGCGAAACAACTCAAATCACTTAAGAAAGGCAAGTCTTCCGGTCCAGATGGTATACCAATCAGGTTCCTTTCACAGTATCCAGACACAATAGCACCTTTCTTAGCAATCATATACAACCGCTCACTTGACGAAAGCTCTGTTCCTAAAGACTAGAAAGTAGCACAGGTCACACCAATATTCAATAAAGAAAATAGGAGTAACCCATTTAATTACAGACCCATATCACTGACCTCAATTTGCAGTAGGATTTTGTAGCATATACTCTACTCGAACATTATGAATCACCTTGAAGAAAATGACTTATTGATACATAATCAACACAGATTCAGAAAATATCCTTCTTGTGCAACACTGCTAACTCTTTATTCCCATGAAGTAATGAGTGCTGTCGATATGGGATCTCAGATAGGCTCCATATTCGTAGATTTCCAGAAGGCTTTTGATATCGTACCTCACAAGCGACTATTAATTAAATGCGTGCATATGGAGTATCGTCTCAGGTGTGTGACTGGATTCGTTATTTCCTCTGAGAGGTCACAGTACGTTGTGATAGACGGTAAATCATCGAGTACAACAGAAGTGATATCTGGCGTTCCGCAAGGTAGTGTCATAGGCCCTCTGCTGTTCCTGATTTATGTAAATGATCTAGGTGATTATCTGAGCAGCCCCCTTAGATTGTTTGCAGATGACGCTGTAATTTACCGTCTAGTAAAATCATCAGACGATCAGTTCCAGCTACAAAATGATCTAGAAAGAATTTATGTATGCTGTGAAAAGTGGCAATTAGCACTAAACAAAGAAAAGTGGGAGGTCATCCACATGGTACTAAAAGAAATCCGATAAATTTTGGGTATCCGATAAATCGCACATATCTAAGGGCTGTCGATTCGACTAAATACCTGGGAATTACAGTTACGAGCAACTTAAATTGGAAAGACCACATAGATAATATTGTGGGGAAGGCGAAACAAAGACTGCGCTTTGTTGGCAGAACACTTAGAAGATGCGACAAACCCACTAAAGAGACAGCCTACACTACACTTGTCCGTCCTCTGTTGGAATATTGCTGCGCGGTATGAGATCCTAACCAGGTAGGATTGACGGAGGACATCGAAAAAGTGCAAAGAAGGGCAGCTCGTTTCGTGTATCGCGCGATGGGGGTGAGAGTGACACTGATATCATACGCGAGTTCGGGTGGCAGTCACTGAAACAAAGGCGGTTTTCTTCGCGGCGAGATCTATTCACAAAATTTCAATCACCAACTTTCTCTTCCGAATGCGAAAATATTTTGTTGACACCCACCTACATAGGGAGAAATGATCATCATAATAAAATAAGAGAAATCAGAGCTCGAACGGAAAGATTTAGGTGTTCCTTTTTCCCACGCGCCATTCGAGAGTGGAATGGTAGAGAAGTAGTATGAAAATGGTTCGATGAACCCTCTGCCAGGCACTTTAGTGTGAATTGCAGAGTAACCATGTAGATGTAGATGTAGTGCGTGCGCCATCTGTCTGTAAATAGTGTAGACTGTGTTCTGTGTGCTATCGTATTTTTACTGCAAAAGAGAACTTCGAACTGCTCAAAGTGCTATATAAAGGTCACTCCTAGGTCTCACTGAGAAATATCAGAAAGGGCAATAACAGGTTTTCAGGGTGTCGTGGAAAGGATAAAGAGTCTAAAAAGGAAACGGGCAGGACGTGCCGTACGAAGATGGACAAAGGCTGTGTTAAAGTGGAATCCCAGAGAGAGATTACCACTACAAAATACCCCATCCGACCGATAGGATAAAGAACTGAAGAAAGCCACTGTCTTCAATTCGCAGAGGATAGCAGGAGCTAGAGAGGCACAGAAACTGTAGTTCGCGGTTGAAGAGGCTACACTTTTAAATGTTGAATTAACTGAGGACTGTAGAATACAAGGGGGAGTCAGATGAAAGCGAGACAGGTGGAAGAGAGGGATGTAATCTGTTTAGTATACATTTATCCTACTGTGAGACAAGACGGTCAATGCCCTAATGGGAAAATGTTTACGGTTGCCTACGGAGCCATGATTGCACCCAGGCCTGCACCTCTTCGTCCGAAGCACATCTGAGGCCACGAATTTCTTGCTTCAGGGCACAAAAATCGCAAGGGGAGGGATCAGGATTGCACGAAGGATGTGTAAGGGGTTCCCAGCGAAAGTTCTGCAGTGTAGTCTATCCAACGTTATCAACATGTGGGAAGGCATTATCCTGCAACAGAATGATGCTATCCGTCAACATTCCTGAGCTTTGGACTTGATGGCGTCCTTCAGTTTTTGTAAAGTGTCCACGTACTGCTGTGCATTAATTACGGTGGCTTGTTCCAGAAAGTCTATGAGCAGCGGGCCATGAGTCAAAGAAAGACTATCATCACCTTTCCGGAGCTGGCGTGCCGTTTGTTTCAACTACTTTGCACAATTTTCTCTGGAAAGCCGTTAAAAATCCTCCATACAGTTCCCATCTCTAACACTGTAATCTTCGTGCCTTTACATCAACGGTGATTGGTGGAATTTTATAGCGTTCATACAGTTCTGCATCGGTTCTAATTCTCCAAGCACTATTTTCATATACTGTGGAATATGTCTTGCGTTCCCATGCATGCAAAGCGTTTTTCACTTGTTCTGTTATTATCTACGTTTCAGACCCAAACATAACTGATTTTATAATCGTTTAGTAAAGTGTCGTCTTCAGCTGTCCTGAAATTTTGGAGAATCGTAACATGTTAAAGATGCTGCAATAGCATCTGTTACCTGCACCTCTTCTTGCCTTTATCTCTGTTGCTACCATATTATCTTCCATAACCATTCCTCTCAAATACTCATTTAGTCTTTCAAACCCTTCAGACTGCTCAACGCCTCTCCATCTTGTTTTGGTTTTTGTGTTCATCACATGCATTCTTTTTCCTAACTTATGAACAAGCCAGGGCAGCCGCTTTGCGTTCCAAAATTACTTAGTTTTTCAATAAATATTTCTGAGAAGCACGGCTATGTAGTCGGCAAATGCCACATTCTGAGTCGTCCTGTTGAAAATAGTACCGACTGTTTTGCTTGGCAGTTATCGCATGGCAGCCTCCACAGCCAAGTGAAATAACGTCAGAGATACAGATTCTTCCTGCAACATCCGAATACTTGCCATTAGCTAAAATTTTGCAGTTGGTGTTGCTTGCGGTCATTTTCACGAACTTTATGATCTTTGTGAGATCCCCTATCCCCGTTCTGTCATAGTTGCTTTAAAATCCATAAACAGCTGATGCACCGTTATATTGTATTCGTAACACTTTCCCATCATTAAACTAAAGGCGAACATCTGATCTGTTGTTGCTCTTTCCTTCCTAAGCCCGCACTGGTATTCCCCAGTCATAGCTTCTGCATATGTTCATTATCCCAACCAGTACTCTGTAGGTAGTATTCACCAGTGCCATTCCTCTATGATTATTGTAGTTTGCTCTATCGCCCTTCTTATTTACTAGTGTACTTATGGATGTGTTCCAGTTTGATGGCATCTTTTCACTTCTACGTGTTTTGCGAACCAGTTCTCGTATATTCTTTAATATCCGTACACCACCATACTTGAAATTTTCACTTGGTACCTTCTCCCACAGCTCTTAGTTCCGCATCTCCTTAACAGCTACAATCGCTTCTTCAAACATTAGTTTCCCTTCATTATCATTGCTGACAGCTTATTCCACCTGTTCCTCTTCTCCAAATTCCTGGATTTCCCCATATTTCAATAACTCTTTGAAACATTCTTCCCATCTTTCTATTATTTCAGTTTCATCTCCGATTAAATTTCTTCCTTATCCCTGCATATCGTTGTTCGAGGCTGTCACCCTTGTTTTATCCTTTATTTGCTTAAGCATTCTTCTAACATCCTTTTCACTTCTACATTTCTCGACGTCTTTTAGTCTATTTGTCACTAATTCTCTCTTTTTCCTTCTAGAAATAGTTCTTACTCTCCGTCTCATTTCTTCCTGATTTTGTCTGGCGGTCCGTATGTCTCGCTGGAGAATCTTCTCACTTGCGCTATTTCGCTTCTCAATAGCCTTCTCACAGTCATCGCAGTACCACTGACTTCCACCTTACTCTGTTTTCCAGTTCCAGTTTGACTTCCATCGCCTGTCGTATCGTTCTTTCCATTAGTTGCCACTACTCTTCCTCCTCAAACGCAATCGGTCTCATTCCTCCATCTATTTCAGTCTTGAATTCTGCTATTTGCCTCTCACTGGTGACAACTAGGCCCACATCATACTTTCTAATCTTTTCTACAAGGTTATAGATTTTTGTTGACATACTCTGCCCATAAGTGACCAACACCATACAGTGATCCGAATCTGCATCAGCCCGCCTTATCACCTTAACATCTTTAATGTTTGAGCCATATCTTCTTTAGAAAAGAACATGATCTATTTGGTTGACTGTGTCTCCATCCAGAGATTTCCAGGTCAATTTATGGATACTCTTCTGTGGGAATATAGTGCCAATTGCGGTGAGATTTTTGCTTACGACAAAATCAACCTACCTCAGTCCCTTGTCATTATACTCTTCATGTATACTGTACTTTCTCACATTTGATCCAAACACTGTTTTCTTCTACCGAGCGAGGTGATGCAGTGGTTGGCACACTGGCCTCGCATTCGGTAGGACGAAGGTTCAAGCCCGCGTCCGGCCATCCTAATTTAGGTTTTCCGTGATTTCACTAAATCGTTCCAGGCAAATGCCGGAGCGGTTCCTTCGAAAGGGCACGGCCGATTCCCTTCCCCATCCTTCCCTAATCCGAGCTTGTGCTCCGTCTGTAATGACCTCGTTGTCGATGGGACGTTAGACACTGATCTCCTCCTCCTGCTTTTCTTCCCACCCTGGCATTCGTATCTCATAGGCAACGCTATTAACCCGCAATCACAATTGCAGTGTAATTTTACCGTCGTACTACTATACGAGAGTATCCGCTGTGCCATAAGTACCTGCAGAGGATGGATTTGATGTGGAGGAGGAGGAGGAGATTAGTATTTAACGTCACATCGACAACGAGGTCATTAGAGGCGGAGCAAAGCTCAGATAAGAGAAGGATGGGGAAGGAAATCGGCCGTGCCCTTTCAAAGGAACCATTCCGGCACTTGCCTGCAGTGAGCTAGGGAAATCACGGGGAACCTAAATCAGGATGGCCAGACGCGGGATTGAACCGTCGTCCTCCCAAATGCGAGTCCAGTGTGCTAACCACTTCGCCATCTCGCTCGGTGAGATTTGATGTCATAGCTGCAGTCGAGATGCGGAGAAATGTCCGGAGCAGAATGAGGGGGAGTGACGTGCAGTGGAGAAAGGAGTGGAATCCAAGAGTGACGCTCCTCAGAGCACTACACGGAGAAGACACCAAAAATTATCTATCAGCCAACCCGCAAGATAGCTGTACAAGATCCAACTGGGATGCTCCGTAACAACATTGTCCTCTCTCTCCCGAAAGGAAAGTGTTAACAACCTGGTACAGCTTCCCAATCTCAAAAAATGTTGCAGCTTCGACCAATTCGGGTAAACTCAGGCTTCGATTTCGTGGAAAAAGGACACCCTGACTCCCACTATGTTATTCCAGACTTCAACCAATCACAGTGTATCGCGCTCTGTACAATTCGAGGCGGTTCAACACCATCAGTGTCCTGGTGACAGAAAGGCATGGTGGCTCTTCTTAAAAACACTCGCCGAACGTTTTGTATCTTTCACACTGCCACGGACTGGAGATGCTATCTGTTGTCTCGACCGTCTGCATTCTGCTCTTTTATGACTAGCGTCCAGCCTCTGGCCAGCAGGCGCTACAGGGAGCAATCTGAATCAATAGAGCAGACCGTAAAGAAACGCACAAGTCACTGCAGTTCCCACCGATTCTTTTATTCCAGACTGCCATGGCTGTCTTGTGCGGTCCACCCGCCAGATGCCCAGTCTACAGGAAAACGCTCCATCTAGTCAGTAGGACACCCCTCTGCGACGACGGATCGCTGAGACCCGGTCGATTTGCCAGCCTAATACAACGTACAAACCCAGTACCAAATTTATTGGAATGGCGTTATCAAAGGGATGCTATGATCTCCGCACCATCCATGTCTCAATTGAAATATGAAGTCCTGCATCAATTAATTAGGAAAAGGAAACTAATATAATTAGTAAAAAAAGTGACAGAATAATGATAATAAAAAAAGATGAAACCACTTGCTTCCTCCAGCGTGGCGCGTTTCAGCATGAAATTACCATTTCATTTTCATTGACATAAGCAACCTTCACCTGATAGCAAAAAAGCTCACAGCAACTATTCAGACTACTGCCACTCTCACCGAATGCATGACATCATAAGTGATTGATATAACTGAAATATAAGTTATCATTTGGCTTCGCTGTTTACACACATTGTTTGGGATAGGACCGTATTTGCTGCTGCGCCGTAGCTGTCAACACCATCTACACTGACGGGAAAAACCGTAACACCAAAAAATAATGAATGCAGAGTAATGAAATTTCAGGAACACATTTGTATAAGTAACATATTTAAGTGATCAACATTGCAAGATCACAGGTTAATGTCAGGCCGAGATAAGCCATTGCAAATGTGAATTGCTGGTACATTAATAACCGGTGTAATCGCCAGAACGTTGAAAGCAAACACGCTAACGTGCTGGCATTTTGTTGCACAGGTGCCGGAGACGTTTTTGTGATGGAGTTCCATACCTGTCGCACTTGGTCGATCAATACAGAGACGGTTAATGCTGGATGTGGATGACGCTGGAGCTGTCGTCCGATGACGGCCGATATGTGGTAGACTGGAGACAGATCTGGTGACCGAACAGGTCAAGGCAACATGTCGATACTCTGTAGAGCATGTTGGGTTGTAACAGCTGTATGTGGGCTTGTATTACCCTGTTGGAAAACACCCTCTGGAATGCTGTTCATGAATGGCAGCACAACAGGTTGAATCATCAGACTGACGTACAAATTTGCAGTCAGGGTGCGTGGGATAACCGTGAGAGTGCTCCTGGTGTCATATGAAGTCGCACCTCCGACCATAACTCCTAGAGTAGGTCCAGTGTATCTAGTGCACACACAGGTTGGTTGCAGGTCCTCAGCTGGCTTCCTTCTAACCACAACATGGCCATCATTGGCACCGAGTCAGAACCAGCTTGTGTCAGAAAACACAACAGACCACCACACTAACCTTCAATGAGCTCTCCTTTGACACCACTGACATCGCAAATGGCGGTGATTTGGGGTCAGTGGAATGCACACTACAGGGCATCTGAGTCGGAGCTGTCCTTGAAGTAACGGATTTGCAACAGTTCATTGTGGTGCCAACTGTTGCCCGAACACGCTGATCTCCCATCTCAGTAGTGCCACCTGGCCGTCCGGAGCCCAGTCTTCTTGAAATCGTACATTCTCGTGACCAGCACAGCTAGCAATCACGTACAGTGGCTACACGCCTGCCAAGTCTTTCTTCAGTATCGTAGAAGGAACATCCAGCTTCTCGTAGTCGTATTACACGACCTCGTTCAAACTCAGTGAGGTGTTGGTGATGGCGTCTTCGTCGCCTTAAACACATTCTTTACTAACAACAAATGACCACATCCAGTCTCAAAGGTAGCTAACTGTTACGACCGTTACAGCTAGGATTTAAAGCAAACCAGATTTGCATCCTCATAGTGGCGTTACTGGCGCCACTTTTATGCGACTGGCGCAAAATTTGAAGACATCATCTATCAGATATAGGAACAAGCCTACCAACTTCCGTTTATGTCGCACAATTCCTCCTTGGTGTTATGAGCCGTTTTCCGTCAGAGTATTTCCAAGTGCATATCTCACAAGCGATATGGCGGTGCTTGTTGATGAATCTTCCCCGCTATGTGAACAAGTCCTTTTTTCTTTTTTTTTCGAAAACCTTCGTCACTTCACTATGGCTTCAGCGAAACCGTGCCTCGTAGGTCTCCATCCACGACTATAAATTCTATCCAATAAAATGGCGCCCGTTGCAAAACTTTTGTCTACACACTCGTTCGGGTGTCTGGGCACTAATTCCTGCTGCACCAAACATTAAACACACGCCTGCAATAATCATCTTACGCTCCTGTTTTTTCCGTCTTTGCGAATCAAATTTTGTTTTTAAAACTGCAGCGTCTGCAGAACATATCATCCCCTTTTTAAATTCTTTATCAAAATACTTTTCTGCAGTAATCTCGTCTTTAGTGGGTCCCCTTTTATTTCTGTGAAACGTTTTACAAAATTTAGTTGGTCCTCTATTTTAGGCCTAAAAGCTATAACATGTACATTTTACACACTTTCTTGTATAATTACAACACCGAGCTGTTAAAACTTTTCACACTATTTCTCTGCAACTGGTTTCGACCTTACGTTTTCTTTTGTCGTGATTGTTCACCTGAAACTGCAGTAAATATACATTTTTAGACTACTTTGCATATGACGTTCTGTCAAGCCACAAAACGCCCAAAAGTAGGCCAACTTGAAGACTTCCGTCTTTAAAATTACTGTGGTTTCAAACGAATAGTCATAACAACAAAATAAAGCGTACATGTTATATTTTTGGGCCTAAAATAGAGATGCCTGCAAGTGCAGCCTTTTAGTCAGATGCGATCGAGCAGACATCGACCGATTATTTGATAGTGATCTCTGTGTGATGAGAGCGGCGGATTCATGAGAATGACACCACAAAATGTATCCCTTTCATCGACTGCCCTAACCACTGCGTCAGTTTACTCGATGCCTAAGTAGAGCCGGGACTCACCGCTTCTGATACCACTGGCTCCGCTGTCACACGCATGGATCCTTTTGGATCGGCACAGGCCTTACGCAGAATGACAGCCCGATATTCTCGAGAAGCTACGATACGGGGGGGGGGGGGGGGGGGGGGGCATTGGAGTGGTACTTGATGGCTACACTTGAAGATGGCCATGATGGTCTGTGTAGCCTGGCTTAAATTATCTGGCACCTGATGTTTCAGATCGAAGTTGCATCGTTGTTGTGGCAAGTACTGTATGTAGACAGCCACCACAGAGCTAGAAAAAATCTGAAACTGACGTGCGATATACGAGGTGTGATTGGAAAGTTTTAAGAATGGGCTTGTAATTGTAGAGTAGTAGTACTTACATGCTGCTGTGATGCATCTCCTTCAAAATAGTTCCCTTCTGACGGAACACACCGACTCCAACGGTGTTTCCACTTTTGGAAACATACCTGGAATTTTTTTTCCTGAAGTGTGTTAAGGACGGTCTCCATATTTGACTGGATGACTTCAATCGAGTCAGTCCGCTTCTCTTTCAGAGAGAATTTCTGTTTATGTATCAGGTAGAAGTCCGCAGGGGCCAAATCAGGGGAATATGGCGGTTATGGAAGCACAGGAATTTTAAATTTGGTCAAAAATTCAACGATGGAGAAGGCATGATAAGTCGGAGCATTGTCATGGTATAGCACCAAACTCCCGTCTTTCCACAATGCAGGCCTTTTCTTCACACCTTTTCGCGCAAACGTTCAAGGACACATTTGTAGTATTCCTGGTTAATTGTCTGTCCTCCAGCAGTTACCCTATTTAACAAATCGGGGTCATTTTTGGTCCGATTAATGAGTTCTTGGCACACTTCAAGTCGGTATTATCTCTGGTCACTTGACAACACTTTTGGTATGAATTTTGCGGACAGCCGACGCATGTCCAGATCTTCAGTTAAAATTGACTGAACTGCATAGAAACTTAAATTAAGTTCATCAGCCATCTCCCTTAGCGGGCACTAAGTCGTGAACTTTCATAATTTTTTCATTCGTTTTTGAGGTGGAAGGACAGTCGGACCGTGTTTCATCTTCAAATGATTCGTGGCCATTTTTAAATCTGTTGAACCAGACAAAAACAAAAAATGGCTCTGAGCACTATGGGACTTAACATCTATGGTCATCAGTCCCCTAGAACTTAGAACTACTTAAACCTAACTAACCTAAGGACAGCACACAACACCCAGCCATCACGAGGCAGAGAAAATCCCTGACCCCGCCGGGAATCGAACCCGGGAACCCGGGCGTGGGAAGCGAGAACGCTACCGCACGACCAGGAGATGCGGGCAGACAAAAACATTTGACTGGCTCATACAATTACCTCCAAAAGCTGTTTCCAATAGTTTGTATGTCTCTGAAGCTGATTTCTCGGTTTTAAAACAAAATTTCACACAAACTCGTTGCTCCGTTTTTACGTCTATTTTCACGCAGACAGAATCCGGCAACAAGCTCGAACACAACCGCACTCAACCAGCTGCCACAATGAACTGAATGAAGGGAACGCAGTTTGCTATCAGAGGCCGTTCAAGGACAAGGCAATGACTCACTCCCCACCCTCCGTGTACCTGCCCGCCAAACCAGTAAGCAGTAGCGGATCCATTCTTAAAACTTTCCAATCACACCTCGTAGATATCCATAGTGCCTCTGATTTCTGCAATATGTTGTCTTACTTTTATTTTGGCCGGTATTAAGTAAATTTTTTGGAAATAGATACAATTTTCTTGTCCAGAAAACAGTTTCAAACTTACCGCGTCATGTCCTGAAATCTACTGAAATTACTGAAACAGGTATTCCGTTGATTCTTAAAATACCTCGCTCGAAAACAGATCTTTCCAGATTTTCATATCGTATTGCGTTTACTGCGAGTAAGCTTCGAAAAAAGCGCTTTTTTTCAATTTTATGAATATGTAACTTGATACGCAAGATACATGAGACAAGAGAGAATTCTCAGACTTCAAGAAGAATGTAATAGGTTAATTCCAAAGAAGTCACGTGACGACAGACATTAATTTTACAAGTCATGGTTGAAAAATACTGAGCAATTATGTACAGAAGTACGGAAAGCTGTTATAAGCTGACTTTGGGGAAGAACCGTTTGGTTTTCTCGTAGAGTTAACATGCACTTTAGTGACTGAACGAATTATATCAGATGATAGGTTGAAGAAAGTGAAACTAATGTTTATAGCATTTGTAGATGCAAAGAAAGCTATTGACAATGTGGACTGAACTACATTCTTTAGGTATCTGAAGGTAGTAGGTTGATTTCAACTTATATAGACTGCAGTTATAAGACTCGAAGGACATGAAACAGAACTAGTAATGAGACAGGGCTACAAACAATCCCCAACGTTATACATCCTGCACATTGAGGAAGCAGTAAAGTAAATTAATAAGAAGTTTGGAATCGGCATTAAAATTCAATGGGAAGAAATAAAAACTTCGAGGTTTGCCAATGACACTGCAGTTCTGTGAGAGACAGAAAAGGACTCGCAAGAACAGTTGAACGGAATGTAGAGAGTCTTGAAAAAGAAATTATAAGCTGAACATCAACAAAAGTAAGACAAGGCAAATGGAACGCAATCGAACTAAATCAGATAATGCTGAGGGCATTAGATTAGGAGATACCAAAAGCGATATATGCGTTTTGATGTTTCGGCAGCAAAATGACTGATGATGGCCGAAGTAGAGAGAATATAAAACGCAGGCTGGCAACGGCAAGTAAAGAATTTCTGAAGAAGAGGAATTTGTTAAAATATAATGTAAACTTAACTGTGAGGGAATCTTTTTGGAAGGTATCTGTCTGGTATGTAGCCTTGTATGGAAGTGAAACGTAAACGGTTAAACGGTGAGCAGTTCCGGTGAAAAGAAAATAGAGGCTTTTGAAGTGTGGTGCTACAGAAGGATGCTGAAGATTAGATGCGTAGATCATGCGACTAATGAGGAGGTACTGAATCGAATTGAGATAAAAAATATTAAGGCACAGTTTGACTAAAAGAAGGGATTGGTTGGTAGTACACGTTCTGAGACGTCAAGGAATCGTTCGTAAGATTCGTAATGGAGAAAAGTATGAGGGAAAAATTACAGAACAGACCTAATCATGAATTTAGTAAGCAGGTTCAGAAGGCTGTAGGTTACAGAAGTTAGGCAGAGATGAAGAGGTTTCCACAGGACAGACAAGCGTGGAGACTTTGCAACGGAATTGATTAGTCGCTCATTTCCGCTACATATTGTATTTTACAATATATCGAAGGCAATGATTATTCCATACGCAGAGACAAATCGCGTACTCAATAGACACAAATACTCTGAGCAACCAATACACTTAGACAACAAGATCACTTGATACCACACATTTTTCCGAAATCATACAAATATATGGGTCTTATCTTTCAGTGTTATCTTGTTTACATTCAATTATGAAAATGTAAAGAAAGAAAATACCTCAAGTTTATGGCACACATATCTCTATATATTGGATGACGTGTAAAATTATTATTATTGCCACCATTATTTCTCTAATTTTTTGAAAGATAACTTGAAAATATCTTTAACATACACTATTAATCCGCCCCCACGAACCATGGACCTTGCCGTTGGTGGGGAGGCTTGCGTACGTCAGCGATACAGATAGCCGTACCGTAGGTGCAACCACAACGGAGGGGTATCTGTCGAGAGGCCAGACAAACGTAAGGTTCCTGAAGAGGGGCAGTAGCCTTTTCAGTTGCAGGGGCAACAGGGGCAACAGGGGCAACAGTCTGGATGATTGACTGATCTGGCCATGTAACATTCACCAAAACAGCCTTGCTGTGATGGTACTGCGACCGGCTGAAAGCAAGGGGAAACCGCACCCGAATTTTTTCCCGAGAGAATGAAGATTTACTGTATGGTTAAATGATGATGGCGTCCTCTTGGGTAAAATATTCCGGAGGTAAAACAGCCCCCCATTCGTCCCTCAGGGCGGGGACTGTTCAGGAGGACGTCGTTATCAGGAGAAACAAACTGGCGTTCTACGGATCGGAGCGTGTAATCCCTTAATCGGGTAGGTAGGATAGAAAATTTAAAAACTTAAATGAATAGGTTAAAGTTAGATATAGAGGAAATTAGTGGAGTTCGGTGGCTGGTCAGGTGATTATAGGTTTATAAATACAAAATCAAATAGGGGTAATGCAGTAGTAGGGTTAATAATGAATAAAAAACAGGAGCGCAGGCAAGCTACTACGAACAGCATAGTGAACGCTTTATTGTAGCCAAGATAGGCACGAAGCCCACGCCTATTACAGTTGTACAAGTTTATATGCCAACTAGCTCTGCAGATGACGAAGAGATTGAAGAAATGTCTGAGGAGAAAAAATGAATTATTCAGATAGTGAAGGGAGACGAAAATTTGATAGTCGTGGGAGACTGGAATTCGACAGTAGGAAAAAAGGAAGAGAAGGAAAAGTAGCAGGTGAATATGGAATGGGGGCAAGGAATGAAAGAGGAAGCCGCCTGGTAGAATTTTGCACAGAGAATAACTTAATCATAGCTAACACTTGGTTCAAGAATCATGAAAGAAGGTTGTATACTGGAAAAGGCCTGGAGACACTGGAAGGCATCAGATAGATTACATAATGGTAAGATAGAGATTTAGGAACCAGGTTTTAAATTGTAAGACACTTCCAGGGGCAGATGAGAACTTTGCCCACAATCTATTGGTTATGAACTGTAGACTAAAACTGAAGAAACTGCAAAAAGTTGGGAGTTTAAAGAGATGCAACCTGGATAACCAGAAAGAAATAGAGGTTGCAGGGAGTTTCAGAGAGAGCATTAGGGAACGATTGACAAGAACGGCAGAAAGAAGTAGAAGAAGAATGGGTAGCTTTGGGAGATCAAACAGTGAAGGCAGCAGAGGTTCAACTAGGTTAAAAGACGAGGGCTCGTAAAAATCCTAGGGTAACTGAAGAGATATTGAATTTAATTGATAAAAGGAAAAAAAAATATAAAAATGCAGTAAATGAAGCAGGCAAAAAGGAATACAAAAGTCTCAAGAATGAGAAAAGGAAGTGCAAAATGGCTACGCTGGAATGGCTAGTGGACAAATGTAGTAAGGATGTAGAGCAAATATGACTAGGGGTAAGATGGATACTGCCTACGGGAAAATTAGAGAGACCTGTTGAGAAAACAGAACCACTTGTATGAATATTAAAAGCTCAGATGGAAAACCAGTTCTAAGCAAAGAAGGGAAAGCAGAAAGGTGGCAGGAGTATATAGAGGGTCTATACTAGAGCGATGTACTTGAGGGCAACATTATGGAAATGGAAGAGGTCGTATATGAAGATAAAATGGGGGATATGATACTTCGTGAACAATTTGACAGAGCATAGAAAGACCTAAGTCGAAAAAAGGCCCCAGGAGTAGACAACATTCCATTACAACTAGCCTTGGGAGAGCCAGCAATGACAAAATTCTACCATATGGTGAGCAAGATGTATGAGACAGGGGAAATACCCTCAGATTTCAAGAAGAATATAATAATTCCAATCCCAAAGAAAGCAGGTGTTGACAGGTGTGAAAATTACGGAATTATTAGTTTAATAAGCCATGGCTGCAAAATACTAACACGAATTCTTTACAGACGAATGGAAAAACTGGTAGAAGCCGACCTCGGGGAAGATCAGTTTTGATTCCGTAGAAATGTTGGAATACGTGAAGCAATACTGACCCTACGATTTATCTTAGAAAATAGATTAAGGAAAGGCAAACCTACGTTTCTAACATTTGTAGACTTAGAGAAAGCTTTTGACAATGCTGACTGGAATACTCTCTTTCAAATTCTAAAGGTGGCAGGGGTAAAATACAGGGAGCGAAAGACTATTTAGAATTTGTACAGAAACCAGATGGCAGTTATAAGAGTCGATAAGGCATGATAGAGAAACAGTGGTTGGGAAGGGAGTGAGACAGGGTTGTAGCCTATCCTCGATGTTGTTCGATATATATATTGAGCAAACAGTAAAGGAAACAAAAGAGAAATTTGGAGTAGGAATTAAAATCCACGGAGAAGAAACAAAAACTTTGAGATTTGCCGATGACATTGTAATTCTGTCGGTGACAGCAAAGGACCTGGAAGAGGAGTTGAACGGAATGGACAGTGTCTTGAAAGGAGGATATAAGATGAACATCAACAAAAGGAAAACGAGGATAATGGAAAGTAGTCAAATTAAATCAGGTGATGCTGAGAGAATTAGATTAGGAAATAAGACACTGAAAGTAGTAAATGAGTTTTGCTATTTGGGGAGCCAAATAACTGATGATGGTCGAAGAAGAGAGGATATAAAATGTAGACGAGCACTTGTAAGAAAAGCGTCTTTGAAGAAGAGAAATTTGTTAACATCGAGTATAGATTTAAGTGTCAGAAAGTATTTTCTGAAAGTATGCGTGTGGAGTATGTCCATTTATGGAAGAGGAACATGGACGATAAATAGTTTAGACAAGAAGAGAATAGAAGCTTTCGAAATTGGTACTACAGAGGAATGCTGAAGATTCGATGGGTAGATCACGTAACTAATGAGGAGGTACTGAACAGAATTGGGGAGAAGAGGAATTTGTGGCACAACTTGACTAGAATAAGGGATCAATTGGTAAGACATGTTCTGAGGCACCAAGGGATAACCAATTTAGTATTGGAGGGCAGCGTGGAGGGTAAAAATCGGAGACCAAGAGATGAATAGAGTAAGCAGATTCAGAAGGGTGTAGGTTACAGTAGTTACTTGGAGATGAAGCAGATTGTACAGGATAGAGTAACAAGGAGAGCTGCATCAAACCAGTCTCTGGACTGAAGACCACATCAACAATGTACTATTAATTACTTACAAATTTCTGTGAATGTAAAAAAATCGATCTTCATGAAAATAATTATCTTTGTATTGCAAAGTTTGCACCTTTTGTGCGCTTTTGATCTGTGTACTGTTTGGCTTGTAAGTTGTTGTACGTTCTTGATGCGAAGTGTTACATGTTGGTTGGTTTTGTTTCAAGAACACAAGGAATTGTGGTTATAAATGTTAGACTGAAGTAATGTGGTATAAATATGTACAAAACACCTGCGACTTTTATTACTCACGTTACTGACCAGCGGTAAAGCTGAATCAAAATATCGTTCAGGAACCAACAGGAATGAAAATACTGACCGACAACAGAGCGTACAAAATGAAGAAACTACAACGGATTTCGATAAGAGAGCTAATTATCAAATTAACAAAAGAACTCTAATTGTTGACCTGTATATTTCAGTGAATTAAAACGTAGGAGAAAGTGAACCACGTCGTTGGATAAACGATTCTTGTGGAAACTTTTTAAGTTCTGATACAATTCAGTATTTTTAAAGACGGAAAACATTTAGCAGCTGTATCAAAGCACTCTTCGAAGTGAAGATAGCAACATCATAAACATCAACAGCAAATACAACAACAACAACTGGTAATAAGTGTGTAGTGTTAAGTCTCTGTCTCCTACAAAAACCACGTACAAATTCTGGAATTAGCGTATGGTATACATCTCTATAGCGCGTTTTAAGCGTCCCAAAATCATTCTAATTTTAATTGTAGACAGCTTTATGTTTTGTCTTGCAAAAAGGAACATTTTCGTGTCCGTAAACGTTTCCCACTTGAAGACTGGCAGGCACTATCCTTTTCACAGGGAAAATGACAACACAGTGGGATCGTCAATGCCAGTGCAGCTGTTACTGGGTTATCGCTGGCGAGAGTAGTCCAGTCCGCTCGCTGCCAAATGCAAGCTACTCTAAATCGGACTGTAGTTGCTTGGAACATCGTATCTCTGGGAGCCGGCGCCGTGTTCCGCCGTGATCGCAGTACAAACATTGCCGCTCCGGCCCAGTTGCCTGACCTCGGCTTTGATAGTGCAGGATGTGGATGACGCACTGTCCGCTCTGAAAACTTTGATATCACACCCAGGAATGGCGCCTTCAAACAAGTGCTCTCGAAATAGTACCTTCCGTCGTCAGAAGGACGGGCTCTGTTACGGAAATAATCAGGGGCCTTATTGGGGAAGTTTGAAGACCTTGAAAGCCAAGGAGGTATTATTCCAAATGTGGGGAAGTGGTGACATAAAAAACATGAAATACAGCCACAGAGAAGATATGTGTGCGACAAGTAGACTATCGTTATGGATAAAAATGACAGACAGATTTAGAGTTTCATGTTCCGTCAACGACTAGGTCAGTAGGGACTAACCACCAGCACAGAAGGGGAGAATGCTGGGGGAAGGAAATAGGCCGTATCTTTTACCCGGCTTAGGCGTAGCTATTGCGGAAAACCGAAATCTGCCGAATGACAGTTGAGAGTGGCAGACACTCCGTTATCTCGCTCGGTCTGGTGTTGCGATTGAGGCAGCGTGATAAGCAAGTACGTGAAAAAAAAAAAAAAAACCAGTAATGGGGCAGATGTAACAAAAAATATGACTATGAACCTGGAGAAGCTATCCCTAGTAGCTGTCGATATCTCAGATTGTGTTTTTCAGGGTGCTCCTGGGTACGAATACTGGTTTTTGTTGCTTATCTACGGCAAAGTGCTACGGAAAAAAATCGTGAATATTTGAATTTATGTGATAACTCAGCTTTTCTTGGTGTGACTGATAAAACGAATTTGTGGAAACAATTCGGCAGTATACCTAGAAGCGCAAAATTATTCAAAATAATAATAGTTGAAGATAGAATGAAGATCATAAATTAAAATGGTTCAAATGGCTCTAAGCACTATTGGACTTAACATCTGAGGTCATCAGTCCCCTAGACTTAGAACTACTTAAACCTAACTAACATAAGGACATCACTCACATCCATGCCCGAGGCAGGATTCGAACCTACGACCGTAGCAGCAACGCGGTTCCGGACTGAAGCGCCTAGGACCGCTCGGTCACCGCGCAGTACTGTCAGACGACTAGGTCATTTAAAACGGATCACAAGCTATGGTTTGGTAAGGATGAGGAACGAAATCGTCCCTTTCAAACCAACCATCTTGGCGTTCGCTATAGCCATGGAAAGTCTTCCAAGGGCTCTGCTGTCAGTATTGTCGAAGTGTACCTTTACCTGCATTTCTGGTATTTTGTATACTGTTTGTGCTGTAAACGTGTGTTGTACAGCTAAGGCCAATGCCTATGCCACCTAGGTATCACCGGTGGCGCTGAGAATACAAGAATTCGGTTGCTTGTCATGATCAAATGTTCACATCTATCTCAGAGAAACACTGTTTCATTATGTATGATATCTGGTAGAAAGAAAATTCGACGAGCAATAAGGCAGCAAGAGGTAAGATTCCTTGGTCAGAGAGTGTACGATTCTAACGACCCTTACTTACTTCGAGTAAAAGTTTGAACTCTTAAGGTGCCAGACAAGTTTGCGTCAGGTATTCTTACATCCCACTAAATTAAATAATGTCTTGGAACAGATTCTCTTAGTGCAACTGAGCGAAAATATCTGTAATGCACGGCGTGCTCATTACGTGTTTTTCCTGGCTCGTTTAGGCAAATGCTGGGTTGATTCCCAATGTACGCTTTAAAAAATACAATGCACGAGCATTTAAAATACGGTAATATGCAGAAGAAAAAGATTACGCGATTTACAGACTGCTGAGAGAAAGGGCACCCGATCACAAAGTTGAAATAAAACTAAAACTGACAAATCATGAAAACAGCGGACCAAGTACGACGAGATATACGCTGCGGTAGAGAGACTGAAACCGAACAAAGTTTTTTTTTCCTGCGGTAACTAACACTGCTGTGGGACTGGTGTAGCTAAAATTCTGTTAGGTGTAAACCATATTTTCTTTAACTGCGTCCCTGCAGCACTAAAATACATATTCTCCTTTACCCAGGTTTCCAATGGAGCGATGGAGCTTATTCCACCACTCTCGGTGAACTGAGCCCACAGTTACTCTCAATATCAATGAGGTTGCATATTCCTCCATTCTCGTTGAACTGAGCCCACAGTTTCAGGTTACTCTGAGGATGAACAAGTCTGCTTGTACTGCCATTCTCTGTGGCTGGGACCACAGTCTCAGGTTTCTTTGAACGCGAACGAAGCTGCTTACTCCACCATTTGCGGTGAACTGAGCCTGAAATTCCAAGCCACTCTGAACGTGTACGAGGCTGCTTTTCCCACTATTCTCGGTGACCCAAGCCCACAGTTTCACGATATCCTGAACATGAATAGGGCTGCTTAAACCACCATGCTCGGTACCCTTCGCTCACAGTTTCAGATTACTCTATGAGCGAGGCTGCTTATTCCACCATTCTCGGCTTTTTATTCTTCATGATGAGTGTCCTGTGGACACTACCGTGTTCTGAAATAACAAAAACCATCTTTGCAGGGCTGCTCGTGTACTTTCCTGCTTTGACGAAGTTTCAGGCACCCTGCTTGACTGGGCCCGCTGCATCACACAACATTAAGCCCGCAGCAAATGTCTGGTACTATTTCGAAGAGCAGGTGAAATATAACAATCAATATCCACGCGATTCAGCTGCTGTATTATATCTAATGATGAGTGAGACGCTTCAGCTGGATATAGGATACTGGAAGAAACTAGTAGAGTTTCTTCCTCGCAGAACTGAGGCCATTATAAATGCCAGAGAAGGTGTTACACGTTAGACGTCTCCTAGGAGTGAATAACGTTTTTCGCGTGTGCTTATGCAAAAACAGCGTCCTTGGGGGAACGGGCTGGGGCATAACCCTCCCATATCGATACGTTCCAGACGAATTATGTTTAGTGATGAAAAAATGAATGGAGTTAGTTGGAAAGAAGTGAAAGAATACGTTGACACAAATTTCTGCTTAACAAAACATACAAATGTCTGATCGGATGTCACTGATATCATTTAACGTTGCTGCTTCTTCACTGATTTCATTCCCATTGATACCATTCACTTGAGGAGTATATCAAATTGCCTGAAACGAAGTGAAACTCAAAATAATTATTGAGATAGGACAACGGATGTTACAGCCTAAACTGGATGACCAATCAAAGATTTGAGCTCCGGTCCTCTCGATTCCGTCATGTGCTCTAAGCAATGCACCACCTCGGTCGGTAATAAAATTTAAGACTTGTATGTGAATTAGCACCAGATGAGTGGAAAGCCAAACTCAGTAACGTAATGCGAGGGTTACCAGAAAGTAACGCACCGCATTTTTTTCTTCAACAGTTCCGTATTGAACATAATGAGAATTACAGACACCAAAGAATGGGGTTTTATCGACACACCTTACTTTTTCCAAGTAATCTTCAACCCCGTTCCAAGGACTTCCTCCAGCGCGAAAAAAGGGCGTGTATGCCCTGTAGGTACCAACCCTTGTTCTGGTGGCGGAGCCATTGCTTCACTGTGAGAATCACCTCCTCGTCGCCGGCCGCGGTGGTCTAGCGGTTCTAGGCGCTCAGTCCGGAACCGCGGGACCGCTACGGTCGCAGGTTCGAATCCTGCCTCGGGCATGGATGTGTGTGATGTCTTTAGGTTAGTTAGGTTTAAGTAGTTCTAAGTTCTAGGGGACTGATGACCACAGATGTTAAGTCCCATAGTGCTCAGAGCCATTTGAACCATTTGAACCTCCACGTCATCCTCAAAACATCTTTCACGAATGGCGTCATTTAATGGCCCATGCGATTTGTGATCCACTGTGGGACACCGCGGGACCCATCTTGCACACACTTTTAAAATCCAAGAGTGCGTATAATTGCACCCACACTTCCTTTGCTGAATGACAGATGCAGCGCCAACTGCCGAATCGTAATGCGTCTGAACTTGCGAATTACAGCATTAGCTCGCTGCAACATGTCAAGTGTGACAGCTGTGGATGGTCTTCCCGGCGAACCGCCTTCTGATGACCTCACCGTTCGTGCCCAGCAACTTAATTGTACATTTGCCGACAGTAGATGCTCCATAGACTTTGCACAAGCGTTTGTGAATATTCCCCACAGTTTCTTTCTCTGCAGTGAGAAATTCGATGACGTACATCACCTACAGACGACGTTTTGGAACTGTCCTGCAGCTATGCTATCTGTCGGAAGTGACAGAGACTTGGCGCGCTCATCGCCTTGGCACCGAGGTGGCCAAACCCCGCCTGGGCATGCAACTGCAGAGCTGAGTGGACAAACGTCAGCTAGAAAGCAACACCCAGCTGAATGAGCAACAGCCGAGGCTGGTGCCGAAGAGTATCGAGAATAAATGATTAAAATCTAATAATATTTTAGTATCGTCGCCGACCCCTCACAGGTTCCCACAAGTATCCTGGCGTCACGCAGAAGTGTCTCCATTCGGCCCTCTAAATGGAATAGTTATACTCGTAATGAAAAAGAGGAAACGTATGTTTAACGCAACAACGTTGTAAGTCTACAAATGCTTACACGATATTTCCAAGGATTATGGATCATGTAGAAGGTATTTTTACCCGTCGAAGAAGCTAAAGATTCCAGGTACACATAATAAAGAGCAGCACAAACTGTTACTAGGTCTACACTGCTGAAATGTCCAGTCAGAGAAGTTTTACATCGCGATGTGGTTTATTGTTGAAGTTCCTAGGGCTCTCGGTCATAGAAGAGTCAGCAAACATATTGCTTCCTTCTACGAATATCTCGCTAAAAGACCATGAAGATAATGTTAGAGAGATTCGTGCCCACACGGAGGCTTATTTCCGCGAAGCATATTCGCTACTGTAACAGGAAAGGAAGAATGTGGCAGCGAAACACAAAGTAACCTCTGCCACACACTGCAAGGTCACTTGCAGAAGGTATATGTAGATAAAGAAAGATAAAATCCCCCTCTATATCCTTACCGGTTTATCTGACAGAGCACATCGCTTGTACACAAACCGTGCCAGTACAAGCTTTCGGCATAGCAGCAAAGCTCATTCACTTCAACTACCAATCGCTATAAAAAAAGATGAGAAATGCCTGAGGATCTTGTTAGGATGAAATTACTAATTTTTAATTTCTTTTACAATATTCGATTTTCGAATGGTGCCACTGTCACTTTCTGTCCCATATGAATCAGAAAACGTCAGTTTTTACGTTGGCAGTGGAACTTATAGAACTGAGGTGGCGTCGAATATGTTCAAGCTTATCACGAAAACACTGCAGAGACCGCTAAGCACAGTGATAGCAGAGGCGTCAGTCACTGTACGAACTCGAGGTTGTTAACCTACAAAGTCTGGAAGTTTGTCGATATTATTTTGTTGCACCATGAATATGACGGTTGTCTTTCCAAACAGATATCAGGAGTCATATGTCTCTGGTACTTAGACAGATATCTGCAATTCCGTTTACTCAGTATATAAGTAGTCAGCTGAAACAAATGTTGCTCATCACTTATGTGACGACTGCTTTGCCGGAAAGCCTCGCTTTGTTCTCGTTGTAGTCAAAATATTTTGTAAAGTGCTATTTCATGTGCACATTCGAAGATCGGTACTGAATTAGTCTATTGCGATATACAATTTAACCCTATGTTTTAACAGGTGCACCAAAAGTACTCCAACATCGACTGAACGCGGAGTATGGCTTTGAAGAAAGTAAGTATAGGACCGAAACTTTTAGTCCTGTAATTATATTCTATGATCGTATCTAAAAGATATAAAACATTGAGTGTGACCATTACTTCGCCCTGTCTTCTGTGCCGTTTGGTGGTGCTTGCCACGCCGTGCAGTAGTGATACTCCATCGCTGCTGGAGTACACGTTACTTTTCCTGTTTTACTACCCCTGTTAGGACACTTAGTCAAATCGAATACCCTACAAGACTAATTCGAGACGCTATCTATCAAACGTGCAAATAAAATTCCAGCTAAACAAATAATTATTGCTAATGAGAAACAAACCGATGCTTTTTGTCGATGCCGAGCATCGCACGAAAATGTGATAGACAGTATTTTTTAGGGCTGACGTCATTTACACATTCAAAAAACAAATAACGTAAGTGATTGGGTGGTAACGAGTCGGCACTGAGTACAGTATGAAATATTTTTTTAATTTCTGAACATGTATTTGAAATGTAAACTTCTCAATTCAGCCTTCAAAATGGTTCAAATGGCTCTGAGCACTATGGGACTTAACATCTGTGGTCATCAGTCCCCTAGAACTTAGAACTACTTAAACCTAACTAACCTAAGGATATCACACACATCCATGTCCGAGGCAGGATTCGAACCTGCGACCGTAGCGGTCACGCGGTTCCAGACTGAAGCGCCTAGAACTGCACGGCCACACCGGTCGAATTCAGCCTTATGCAAGACGTCGTTTTATTACTTTTGTTTCATCCAAACGTGTTTCACCATTTTCGGTGCAATCTACAATGAATTTTTATTTATATTCTTTCTGAAAATTATTATTAATGTTAAATTATTATGGAGATAATATGACTTTTTGGCATAAAGCAATTTACTTGTACAAAGGAGCAGTAATTAGGTGTCGAACTTTATGTTAATTTATCTTCACAGTTAAAGACACATGACACAGAGTTGACGCATTGTACTTTGTACACGCTTTGCTGAAAAGTTTAGTCTCGAATACTAATTTGGAAATAAGATGGTTATACACTTGTTCACATAGCTCACATGGTGCAGTCAGTTATGTATGTTGGTAGTCTACCGTGTATTCTACACATCTAATAAAACAACTCTTGTAAATGATCAGCATGTAGACTTACTTTCAAGTCTGAATGTATAATATGTATGTAAAATTACTCGTTAAACATCACTGCGATTAATCCTGCAAATGATACGACGAACTAGCATGGACTCAGTAGCAGGGAAGATCAGACACACTCCCGCTGTCAACTTCGGGAAACCTTTGAGAAGTGCGTGACACAGTAATGGAAGACTGCACGATGAAACTGCGCGAGGTATACTGACGATGAAGTTAACTTCACGGATAGAGTACGCTAATCATGCACAAAAACTGAACAGGATAATGGTGTGTGTGCGCTGGCTATCATAACTATTGACTTTGATTCAAGGAAATAGAAGACTGTCGAAAATGTTCCGATTTCTACATGTGACACTCAATTTTCTAGCGTCTCGAAGTAGCAAAATGACAATATGTAGACTCAAACAGCAACAGTGAACAAATAAAAAATGACAATCGATAAATAAACTCCAATACCAAAATACAAAACAAGAACGCTACGAACTTATGCACCAAGCTAATACTTTCGTCTCGATCAAACTGCGAGCGGAACAGAAAAGAATTCTTCCATACAGCTGACGCAAACTGTAGAGATAGCCATTGGTTTTAACGGTGACGGTGCGTGTAAATTACTTGTCTGACGTTTAAAAAAAGAGTAGAAGAACCTTGGCGCGCTTAGTGCATACGACTTTTGTCTCTTCATCCTATACAGCATTGTCTCTGTGTGAGAGACAAACTTGAAGATTCAGAAGGTCAGAAAATTACTGTACCTTATGTAACTGTCTAAATTGAGATGGAAAGGGCTGCCGTTCAAGGGAAGGGCGGCGAAGCGTTTCTGCCACACGGAAGAGGAAATAGATTCATTAGGCTTCCTTTGTTCTAAAACTGCTATTACAACACGGTGTGGCGATGTAGAATGCTGCCAGCATTAGAGCTGGAAGAACTAGGTTCAACGAAAACGCAATGTTTCAATTTGGATGAGTAGTTTCTGTAGAGACACAGCGGGTTGCTGACGCAGATATTAAATATCAGTACAGCTGCTGAATTCTCACGCAATGATTATGTCGGCTGTAGTTTCTAATGTTAGGCAAACGGGTCTAGTAAATACGTTTAGGAACATATACTTATCGATGCTTTTAACGATCATTCGTTCTTGATGCTGCAATTTCAGTATGTAGGGTACTGATGATGTAGAACACCCATACACACCCACCGAGCGAGGTGGCGCAGTGGCTAGCACACTGGACTCGCATTCGGGAGGACGACGGTTCAATCCCGTGTTCAGTCATCCTCCTCTACGTCTACATGGATACTCTGCAAATCACATTCAAATGCCAATAACTGTTTGATTTAGGTCCGAAAACTGACCTAATTTATTTTTTAAATAATCTCTATTATCCTGATTTGGGTTTTCTCTGATTTCCCTAAATCGCTCTAGGCAAATGCCGGGATGGTTCCTTCGAAAGGGCACGGTCGACTTCCTTTCCTAATCCGATGACGCCGATGACGTCGTTGTCTGGTCTCCTCCCCCAAAACAACCCAACCCAACACACATACACACTCCGTACATCGCTGTAAATGGTTTGGCAGAGGGTATTTTTTACCTTACCATAGTATGTTAGTCCCTATTCCCATAGATAATACCCATAACATTTTGAAACCTGCCAAATAGGCAATAGGTCGCGTAAATAAAATAAAATTTTATGTGCTGGCCATTTTTAGGTTTGTAATTTTATGCTTATTTATATTCAATAATCTCTCTGTGGTATAGAAGGAGTCGTTAAGGAGAACGATTTTAATGTCTATTTGAAAGCGATTCTGTTGTCTCTCAGACCTTTTATTTTTATTGGTGGATGGTGTGCCAAAGGTAGATTCACTAGAACTTTGGTTCCTATCCAGCTGGTAATTACCGTTGCGACGACAAAATGAAATTTTCTAGGTGGTAAAACCAATAACTGTTCGATTTAGGTCTGAACAGTGACCTAATTTATTTTTTAAATCATCTCTATTATCACTCTCAGATTCTACTAGGTACGTAAGTAGTTATTGTCTAAAATTTGAAAAGGCCATTATTTGCACTTGACGCGTTGTAACGGTAGATAACATTTGTAGACCGGATACGTGAATGGCGTAATTTGAAATTTACGCACGGTCACAGATGACCGTAACTTAACACAACAGGTATTTCCTTATTGCGACAAGTGCAGCGTTTGGGCATAGTCGCCTAGATCACAGTTCAATATTCGTCACCTTCCGCCGAAATTAACCGCGTATCTTTGGAATTTCTTTGTTTAAAGCAGCACTTTTAAACTCGGCTTACAGGGAAATATGGTGAACTAAACCGTGACAACAAGTGGGTTGGCAATTTGTTGGCAGGTTGTTTCGAAAAAGTTTCTGAAGTTTCGCTGGAAAGCCCTTACACATCCTCCATATAGTGCCTGTCTCTCCCCACGCGATTTCCATATTTTTGGAGCCTTAAAGACATTCGTGGGCGTCGATTTGCTTCGGAAGAACAGATGTACGCCTGGGTACAATCATGGTTCCGTAGGCAACCTCAAACATTTTTTCATGAAGGCATTGGCCGTCGTGTCTCACAATGGTAACAGTTATGGCGATTAATTTTGAAATAATAAATGATTTACTTAATTTTTCCATCTGCCTCGTTTTTATTTGACAGTCCCTTACACATCTCTTCTACTGAGAGTACTCTACTTTCCATATTTGGAAAGGTAATATTATGGACCAAGCAGTACGAAAATGCCCAGAAAATATGACTCTAAAGGGTATACTATGAGAGGTATGATCACCTGTTTATATTTCATACTGTGAAACACATCTCTTCTATTGAACAAGTTGTCGTAGGTCTTAAGCCATGCATTTTAGAGGCCGTGTTTACGGCATATTTTTTCTTGATTTGGTCCATAATGCCTTCCAAAATATGGAAAGCAAAGTGCTTTCAATAGAAGATATGTGTTCCACGATCACGAAGACGAACAAGTGCTCATAGATCTTAAGGTATGCATTTTAGAACCCATATTTACTAGATATTTTTTTCTTGTTTTGGTTCTTACTACCGCCTATGAAAGTTTGTCGGTTTTTTTGTTCACCCTGTATAACCTCACAATAAAGAAGTCACATTTCTTCGAAACCAACGAAGAGTTTATGTTGAAATCATTTCGATGCTTCCAGAGCTGACTATGGTGCTTTACACACGTTATGGAAAATGTTCTTTCGCAGATTTATTAAGTCAGCACTAGTCATGAATAATAAATTCTATTAGTACCAGCTCTCCCATTTGGATAATCGAGGAACAAACAGCTGGGTTATAAAACCGTTTTCGGTGAATAAAGGAGTATTGGACATAGGTGAAATCAGGAACAATGCACAGTATTTTGTGTCCGTCTAGAACAACATATCGAAAATAGGTACTTGATAAGATAGAATTGGCAACATTGAGACCAACGTCACTGTCCCTTATTATCTACACTGCTCGAAAAAAAAAAAAAAGTGTACGGCCCAGAAGACATGCTCGGATGTCAATATAACTTCATATATGTATACACCATCGGTAGGTATGTAGAAGAGCTACAATACTCCGTGACAGGTACAAATGCCACCATAGTGCAATATTGTTGTAAGTGTATGGTTATTACTAGACCTCGTAAGGTAGGTAAGGGGCGAGAACAGCGTCAGATGTTGAATTATCATTGTGAAGAACACTGAGAGACCGTTATTAGAACCTGACGGAGTTTGACAGGGGTCTTATTGTGGATCTCCATTTGGTGGGCCGGTCGAATCGTGCAATATCTAGAACTGCAGGGCATTGGGATGCGACACTGGCCCGTCGTTGGACTGTATAGGGACAGCAAGGCAGGTATACTCGTCGTCAAGTTTCCGGTCGACCACAACGAGGACGGACCGCTATATTCCGCGCGAAGCACACTGTAACCCATTGACATCAGCTCTTTCCGTCCGAAAGCAAGTGTACTAGCAAATAGTGGACACGCAAACTTCCTGAAGAAGATCCCACAAGAGGGGTCGAAACACGTCGATTATTTTAGAAGGAAATATGACGCAGTCTAACAACCTAGAAGATTTTAATTTAGTGACAACGGCCACGAAAGCTTGCAGACTTACAAGTAGTGCGTTCCTTGGAACATTCTGTGTCATCCGGCCGCACCGGTCAGAGACTAGCAGCACCGGATTAGGTAACTACCGTCCCTCGCGTAGGCTGCGTTTAGCAGTACAACAAACAGAGCTGCGTTTAGAGTGAGACCGTGACCGGGAAGCATGGTTTGCTAACGAATGGTGTCGCATGGTGTTCAGCGATGAACCGCAGTCCTGCACTACCCCTGATGACCACAGTCGGTGGATATGGCAGCGACCTGGTGAGAGGTTCAGTTCTTCCAATGTTTTGGAGAGGCACAATGACGTTACTTCTGACTTCATGATGTGGGGAGCCATTGTGTGTGACTTCAAAACATGGCTAGTAGTGACTGAAGGAACTCCAACGGTACAGCGGTACGTCGCAGATTCAACATGATAATGCTTGAATGAAATTTTCGCTCTGCAGCGGAGTGTGTGTTGATATAAAACTTCCTGGAAGATCAAAATTGTGTGCCGGACCGAGACTCGAATTCGAAACCTTTGCCTATCTCGGGCAAGTGCTTTACCAACTGAGCTACCCAAGCACGACTCAAGACCCGTCCTCACAGCCTTACTTCCGCCAGTACCTCGTTTCCTACCTTCCAAACTAACAGGAGAGCTTCTGTGAAGTTGGGAAGGTAGGAGACGAGGTACTGGCAGAAGTAAGGCTGTGAGGACGGGTCGTGAGTCGTGCTTGGATAGCTCAGTCGGTAGAGCACTTGCCCACAAAAGGCAAAGGTCCTGCAGCGCAGGATTAGTCGAGCGGTCTCAGGCGCTGCAGTCATGGACTGAGCGGCTCGTCCCGGCGGAGGTTCGAGTCCTCCCTCGGGCATGGGTGTGTGTGTTTGTCCGTAGGATAATTTAGGTTAAGTAGCGTGTAAGCTTAGGGACTGATGACGTTACTCCTGACTTCATGATGTGGGGAGCCATTGTGTGTGACTTCAAAACATGGCTAGTAGTTAAGCAGTTAAGTCCCATAAGATTTCACACGCATTTGACCTTAGGGCAAAGGTCCCGAGTTCGAGTCTCGGTCCTGCACACAGTTTTAATCTACCAGGAAGTTTCATGATAATGCATGTCCACACATCTCCTCGATTTTAAGACATACACTGCCTCGAGATCCCAGCAAGATCCCTTGTCAGCAAGACCGTAGGGAACAGCAAGTTTGGCCCAATGAAGGATGCATTCCGCGGGAAGCAGTGCGTGGGTGATGGGGAGGTTACTGATGCAGCAAGACGTTGGCTCCGACATCCACCAGTAGAGTGGTACCGTGCCCTTTTGGCCCTCCCAATAAGGTGGCGTCAAGGCCGTCGTCTTGAACAGAGATAATGCTGGAAAACAGCGGTTTGTAACCACAAGAGTGGGGGATAATATGGAGTTCTGGAATCCTGAATAAAACCAATCTGCTTTCAGAAAAAAATGTTGCGTTACTAATTAAGCTCTCTACAACGTCTGGTGGAAGATAATTCATAAATATTTAGTCTCTTTTCTCCATCTGTATTTACGTAGGGAGATGCTCAGAAAGATGCAAATTCAGGCTTGTTAGTTGGCAATACTAATTTGTAGTTTCACCATCAACAACTCCAGTAGAAATTTCGTTTTCCCACTTGACGCTTGCATCGATAGCAAAGGTGCATCCTCCGTTTAAAGAGTATCGCTACATTCTGCTAAGTCATCGCTATATCTCTGAAAAGAAAGGCTAATGGAACTGTCATTCATGTAATAACTAGATTTTAAAATCCATTTTTAACACGACGAACAGCATGCTTAACGTCACGCGGTACAAATCTTTGGTCATCGTGGCTTGTGGAACACTCTTCTACATCGCGCTAATAGAAACTCTTATTTTACATTTAAACATATGGATTATAGGGCTATTCATAATTATATCACGATGCACGCGGTATTTTAAAATAAATAAGTAAACTTCAAAGCTTCAGTCAGTCAGCAACATGATGGTGTTTTAAGTTACGCTCTTCAAGAAGAGGTGGTTTAATACCTTCAGCAGTCGGAATAGTTGTTTTAGGTGCTCCTAGTATTTTTTTCCTATATGATACACTGCAGAGTCTATAAACACAGAGTGAGCCGGAACCCCACGATCTGGGCGTCGCCCTTCACTCAAACTGGTGACGATCTATCCACTTGGAAGCAACGGTATGTAAATCACATACTGGACCATCTAAGCTCAAAAAAGTATTACAACATGTGTAGGTTTATGACACGGATTCAACCATCCATAGAGTAACACTTAATTCGACGTTTATCTGCCCAAATGCAACACTTGTGTATGCCCACTGCGCTAGAGGCTTTGAATCCGTTCATCGCTAAAGGAGGACTTTCCAGAAAATCTTCATACCTCGATGTAAACAGTGTCTGTCAAGTAACATCACATCGCTTTTCTAGCCGAGCCCTCCTGTTCAAGGTTATGTAAATCTAGCCGGTAACAGACTCATTTAGTCAACCTGAAACGTAAAGTTTACCACACAATGCAGTGCAGTACGGAATATCAAATTCCGTGTTGACAATGAGTCACTGTAGCCGTGGGTGGTAGAATCCTGAATGCTTTAGATTGTTCCCTTCATAGACCGCTGTCAGTCCTGTAGTAATACTTGACCGTGCTTATGGTCACTTGTCTTTTGCAGTAAGTTTCTTTTATCTATTGGGAAGCACCCTGTAACTTTAACACAGTGCCGCAGATAGCCTCATTTCGTGGAAGGGAGGGGGAAGGGAAAGTGGTTTTGGTCTGCTAATGGGATTAACAGTAAAGTGTTTGTTGTAGCACTCAATAATAGCAGTAATTGCCCGACGGAATATTGCCGATGACAGCAAGGGAAGTTACTAAACATAGTTTTCCGAAATTCGTTCACCAAAGAAGGTGAAGTAAATAGTCTACAATTCGAATGAAGAACAGCTGTCAATATGAGTATCTTAAAACTAAATATCCTTTAGTTTTCATGTAAACAAAATTTGTTTCATTTATGTTCAAATGTGTGTGAAATCTTATGGGACTTAACTGCTAGGGTCATCAGTCCCTAAGCTTACACACTACTTAACCTAAATCATCCTAAGGACAAACACACACACCCATGCCCGATGGAGGACTCGAACCTCCGCCGGGACGAGCCGCACAGTCCATGACTGCAGCTTCCATAGACCGCTCGGCTAATCCCGCGCGGCTCTGTTTCATTTATAATTTTTCTAATTTTATTATTGATAATTCAGTCGACAGTTACAAAAGACGGGGAACTGGCAGTTTTTATATTGTCAAGATTTGCAAACTTCATTGTTAATTATTAGACGCATAAATATTTCTACAAATAATTATTTCCAGCAAACATTATGCAAATTATATCAAAAAATAATTTCAGTTAAGACAGTCATAATGAAATTAATTTGAGCTGCATCCTGTTCTAGAAGGATCTGGAAGCTATAATCGCAATACTTATAGAAAAAGCGCCATAATAGTTTCCGTTGTTGTCGAGATTGGTCAATGTAACTATCAGTTTCTTTTTGTTGTCTTTAAATGTTGCACAACGCATTTACTTAACAAGTGGCGTTTTAAAAAGTATCAAGAATTTATAAATAAATAGTGCTGATGCCAAAAATCAACAATATTCCAGCGACTTTTTCTGAAACAAAAAACCTTAGACTTTACCACATAGCTTAGCATCTCTTGCTTCTAACTTTTTTCGTTGGAAATTTTGAAATTTCCTCATCAAAATCGATTTATTATTTATCATGTCAAAAGTACAGAAATATAAAATATATATATATACGTGTTGACTAAATTTTACACAGAAGAAGGCCAAAAATTGGACACCTAAAGTGCACTTGATGTAGCTCTCATAAGGTCATATATGGTGCAGGTGGTTGGTGATGAGGAACACTGAAGGAAATGGCTGTTAGTCTGCTCAACGCCACACTGGCAAAGAACTGAGTCCACAGAGAACCCCAAGTCCGCAGATTGGTCTTGCCTCTCGTTGTGTTTGATCGTTATCTATTGAGAGACCTCCATATTGACCACTTCTCCGAATGTCCAGGGGGAAGTTCTTCCTTTGGAACCATCCAATCTCCCAAATACCGACATTTCTCCAACCATCGCGAGATCCTTTTTTTCATGTTTCTGTACTTTTGAGACGACAAATAAATGAATCAAAATATATACCTTTGCCTACACTATTTTCGACTCAGAAAATTGCAAAACTAAAATGGCGTGCTTGACTCACAGTGGACCTAACATAATCGGTAATTAGTTTGAGCTTTGAAAAAATCTCCTCACAAAAATGGTTCAAATGGCTCCGAGCACTATGGGACTTAACATCTGAGGTCATCAGTCCCCTAGAACTTAGAACTACTTAAACATAACTAAGCTAAGGACATCACACACATCCATGCCCGAGGCGGGATTCGAACCTGCGACCGCAGAGATCGCGCGGTTCCCGACTGAAGCGCCTAGAACCGCTCGGCCACAACAGCCTGCCTCCCCTCAGATTACGCTATCGAGACACCCAATGTTAAGTAAAATCTTAACAGCAAAACTGGGTTGGGAGTAGGTACAGAAAATTGGCTCGTGGCTCAAAGAAACATCTCACAGATTCATCACCATTACTGAAAAATATTTCCGCATGAATTTTCAGACATTTTGCATCAAGGAAAAAGAAACCCCTTATCACCTAAGTTACGCCTAAAATAGGAACAAAATAATATACAAAAAATATTAGTAAATAATTCCGTTTACATACGTATAAATGAATGAACACTTCATTCGATCTTCTGTAGGCAATATCTTGCGGCACGCCAGACACACAATAGCGACTATTTCACTTCAAACAATAATACATCTACCAACATTGACTCCGATCACATAATTACAAACATACAGACAGAAAAGAAAATACATCACAGTAAAAAGTTTCGAAACAGCAAAAGAAAAGTCTCTCAGACCACTTTCATCCGACACTACTATTTATCTACATTATTTGCATTACGTCATTAAAAATGTGAAATTGTTATGGAAAGAGAGTCCCATCCAAAAACGTGGTATCATCGCTACATAATTTAACAAACGTAAGCACATGCAACCGACTAGGGAACCTGATCTTGGAGGAAACTATAATTTAACATACGCTGAAGGCGACAAAGAGTCATAGGACAGCGATATGCACATGTGCATACGGCTGAAGTATCGCGTAAAGAAGGTATAAATGGGCAGTGCATTGGCGGAGCATTTTCATGTGAAAAGGTTTACGGCATGATTATGGCCACACGACGGGAATTAATAGACTTTGAACTCGGTATAGTAATTGGATTTAGACACATGGGACATTCCAATATTTAGGAAATTCAATATTCCGAAATTACCAGTGTGAAGAGCGTGCCGAGAATACCAAATTTAAGGCACTATCACTCATCACAGACAATGCAGTGGCCGACGCTCTTTAGTTAACGAATGAGAGCACAAGGGTTTGTGTTGTCAGACCTAACATACAACCAACACTGTGTGAAACAACCGAAGAAATCAATGTGGGACGGACGAACGTATCCTTTGGACAGTGCGGCGAAATTTGGCGTTAATGAGCTATCTTCGTACATCCATATTTAAGTTTGATGATGCTGGGACATCACCTGGTATAATTTTATTAAAAATGAAATTCCTCCAGCTGTACTTAAGATTTAGTATTTATTTGGCTACTAGTTTTGACGTATCATCAACTCGATCTTCAGGCCCGTATACTTTGATGATATCAATTGTGTGTGGCTAAGTACCGTACTACAAGTCCGCGGTGAGGCCAATGCGTGCTCCACATGGAGCGCGTATTGGCCCGTGGTGCCTTGGCGACGGTTTGGATAGCGCCATTTTGCAATGTGCAGTATAAGCCCTATTTTAATGACGGCGGCAGTTTACAGATTTAGCCGTTTCGGAAATGCTTCCGCCTTTAGCCCGAAAGCCAATGATCACGCTCTCCGGTACGTCAGGTAAACCGCTCCGTTTCCGCATATCGACAACGACAAGTTTTATATACCCTCCACGGTTAGTGCTTCCACTTGCTGTCTGTAAGTGATCTACGCTGATGTGGTACACAGGCGGGGACCACATTAATGTGACTGGACTGTGTATAAGTGTACATAATTTTGGAAAAGCTGTTTACTTTCCCAAAACAATATCAAGCTATTTTTGCGCTTGTGTATTTTTCTTTATAGTCCGTCTGGTCATTGTCTCCCACTGCACTGAAAATAAAAACTCATCTAAAGATTTTATGATTTCTCTGTTAATTCGTTCTACTTTCTTTTCGATATGATGGTTATACATAATTTTACTCTTCTTATTACTGTTGTTTACCAAGCATTCTTACAAACTTGCTCTATTAGGTTCTTCCAATCGTTGGTGTGCCTATTTACTGTTAAGAGCAAGCACTAGAATGTCCTAAACGAGACGAAGAGTGTTAAATTGTATTATCAAAATGCGAGACTATACAGTGGCAAATATAAAATGAAGACTATATCATTCTCACAATCTATTCATTCGTCATCATGTAAATAGAGAGTTAAAATGGTTATGGTTTGAGCTGTGGCGTATATCTTTGGTTCAGCTGAAAGAAAGCAAGAAAATGTGTTGTACTTAATCTAATAATTGTAAGATATTGTACAATTAATACACTTCTTTGTCTATATTTTGTATCATTTTCTACAGTAAAAAAAGTGTATTTTCTTGTGTAATAATTACAATGTTTCATCAAAAATCCAGTCAGTTTGTAAAATGATTTCACTGACACTTTGCACTGGATTGTCACTGGATATGTTTACTGACAACTGGTCTCTCCATTTATTGATTAACTAGATCCAGATGCTGACTAAATATCTCCAAGCAACACCTTTTATTCTTCATTGCGTACAAGTTTTCTATAGACTTCGTCTATCCGGTCACACTGCATATCCAAAAATCCATGATTCAGTCCACAGCTACCTTACGATTTTTCTTCTGTTACTTGCAGCTCCTTTCGTCTCTGGCAACGGTTTCAAATTCCAAGTTGCTTCGTAGCTGCCCCCCCCCCCCCTACCCATCTCTTCCTACAAACGGGTTCGAAAGTCGGTTCAACAGTCGGAGGAGGGTAAGGATCATGCTTCGTAAAAACGTGTTCATACCAAACTTCTCCTTATGGACAGCTATACTTTTAAGAAACACTACATTTAGTACTCCATCTCACCACTTACTTTGTACCTTCTTCTGAAGTATCACGCTTCAGTTGATCCTTTTAATTCTGTCCTTGGTTTCCCGCTACTTTCCATGACTTATTTTTCCAACTGCGCTCTTAACTCTCCTACTTAAGGTCAATTTACGTTGAACATCGCATCAGAATAACAACAGGTGAGGTAAAGTTATACTCGGTGTCATTTAATGTCGCCTTTCGGACTAACAGTCACTATCACGCCATGCCAAGATTTCTCGACGCGAATGGTTGGACTTAAGTTCACGTGGTGGCAGAACTCAAGATGTGGTATTAACTTGCTCTCCCACGCATTTTTTGCGTTGGATTTGTTATTCTATTGCTCATTATTTGTTGCTCCTGCTGCCCTGTTCTCTTTTGAGTTTTTTGAAACCGCAGATTATAAAATAGTAACATCACAACTCAGTACCCGTCATTTGTTGTCAGAATTGCTATGTGGCTTCAGGAAAGGAGCATCAACAGAAAATGTAATTGATCTTTTGTGCGTGATGTACTTGCAGAGCTAAATGGGAAGTTGAGGGTAGAAGGTACCTACTTCGATTTACCAAACATTTAATTATGTTGTTCATTCCATATTTTAGCGTAAGTCGGTCGATTAACTAAGTTTAGGGGAAAGTTGTCCATTCAATACCTAGAAAATTGGAAAGAGGCAGTTGTCATTACGTAATGATAAATAGGGAATGGATCTTAATCTAGCTCGTATTCTATAATGATTCTGTACTTGGTCCATTGCTTTTACTAATCAATGGCAACGATCTGTAATTACGTTTTTCAATTTGCAGACGATGCGAGTGACATTATGAAGGACGTGCAATGTAGTGTTAATGTGTAGCACCCAGTAGATGAATTTTTAGATATAAGTTAGTAATCACATCATTTTAAAAAATGTTAGATTATGACATGTAAAGACACTTTTGTTGAAGTGACACTTTTGTCAAACTGACACGCTCTACATCGTTACAGAGTGTCGTATTCATGTTTATCTAACAAGTTTTAATCTAATCTAGGATAGAGAATACATTAGCTCATGACCTACAGGAACTAGATTGACGTTTAAATGTAAAAAATCCTATACAATTACTGATACGGTAGTCTTGTGCAAGTGAAATTTTATTTTTTCAGGATGGAAACTTTCCAAAAGCTGACAGGTAAAACAGGCAGGACGTCCGAAATACGCAACGAGTGTAGCGGCGCAGTGGTTAAACAGTGGACTCGCATTCGGGAGGGCGACGGCTCAATTCCGCGTCCGGCCATCCTGATTTAGGTTTTCCGTGTTTTTCCTAAAACGCTTCAGTTAAATGCCGTGATGGTTTCTTTGATAGGGTACGGCCGAATTCCTTCCCTATCCTTCCTTCATCCAATGAAACCGATGACCTCGCTATTTGGTCTCTTTCCTCCACTTAATCCAATCAAATCCGAAATACGCTTCAAAGAGCACTCTTCAGTTCACAGTAATAAACCAACATTTGTTGAGCGCCTTCTAAAATCGGTCATGCTGTTGGAACTATTGATATGGATTTGGAAAGACTGCACATTGAACCAAAGGGACACGTCCTGATAATGTTGGAAGAAACTGAGATTTTTCCACAGCGTCTGCAAGAACCTGGCAACGCATAAAATCAGCAGAAAGATTTTATTAACAGAGCATTTTTAGAAACTTCGAAAGCCTCTTCCAATCGGCCACCTCACCGTAGCGCACGTACAGTGTGGTCAACAGCCCCACTCACCGACAAGAGACAGCGACAGCGCACCGGCTCACACGCCGTCCTAGCAGCACGCCGGCGAGGCGTGCACACTGGCTTCCGTACATACCGCAAAACTGTGCGCCGCACAACGCCACCAACCAGAAGCTCATGCAGTTAACCGTGACTCTCATGTCCCTTCCCTATAACTTAAGTTGCTACTTATAGTTTTATTTTTATAATTTATTGTTTTATGCTTTTGACAGTTTTGTACACTCATGTTCCTAAAAGTCATAATATTTAATGACACTTCATGCAGTCTATTCTTGTACATAATTCCGCTTCTGTAATTTTACGATCTTCATGTCTTTCATTATTAATACATTCATTCTTCCAGGCCTAATATATTAAATAAAAAAATTAACACAATTTTTATTTTTATGCTTTCAGATTAAGACTTTATTACTTAACACTTTCAAAGTTTCACCCTTTGAATATCTTACGACACTAATTCAGTTTCCGCTACTTTATTTCCTCTTTTATAATCTTATAATTTATCCCTGTTTTACAGTTTTACGCATCCATTTTGGTATTTTAACAGAACAATTAACTTTTTGCAATTCTAGTATAAGACCCTCTCTTGTTAAACCAGCAGCATCCCCGCCACTATCCCTCACTTACCACGCCCCCTACTCCCCCACCCCGCGTGCCATCGTTGCCAGTCTCTCCTCTATCCACTTTATAATTTCACTATTTTATGTCGCTTGTATTTTACATACCGTTTGTTCTACACTATTAGTATTTCAACGAGTACTTTTACGTAACTATACGTTTTATAATTTTAGCATTACCCCTCTCGTTATGCTTTATAATTTTAGCACTACCTCTCTTGTTAGACTCGTGACATCCCCACTGCCTCCTCCCTACTTCCTTTCCCCTCAGCCAATCAGCCTCAGTCCATTTCCCCTTCCCCCCCCCCCCCCCCACGCTCCTACTACCAGCATATACCACCGAGCGAGGTGGCGCAGTGGTTAGACACTGGACTCGCATTCGGAAGGAATGCCATCCTGATTTAGGTTTTCCGTGATTTCCCTAAATCACTCCAGGCACGTGCCGGGATGGTTCCTCTGAAAGGGCACGGCCATCTTCCTTCCCTAATCCGATGAGACCGATGACCACGCTGTCTGGTCTCCTTCCCCAAACCAACCAACCAGCATATACCTATTTAAAACACTGACCGCAGTTGCAAAATACAGTACTCTGGGAACGTACTTCTGAGTAGAAAAGACAGGTTGCTGACGCAACTACTTAGGTAAATTCTATATTTATGTACAATTCTTTTCTTTTCTCCTTACTATAAAATATTAATGGTACATAGTTAGTTTTATTTTCTTTTGGATCTAAATATGATCCAGAGGGATCGAAACATGATACCTAATTAAAATGTGGAACTGAGACGGAACGATAATTGAGAATTATCTTAAATATAAGTGATATGTTCCAGTGGATATATCTAATTGATGGTCTTCTCTAGATGATGGGTTTAGGTTTCAAGGCGCTCATTGGTGAGGTAATGGGTGCCCGATTTTGTGTAGGAAACGAAATGCTGATATCTGTACTATAACAATAATCATCGCTGACAATGAGGTGCGAAAGCTTCTTTGCATTCTTACTTTATCGGTATGACATTGGTTGAGTGGCGAAGCACTATAAGTCTGTCATTCCTGTACATACCCGTCCATCGTGTGATTTATGTTTAACAATACGGATACATTGAAAATGATCTGCCACGCTGACTCGCTGAAGACAAGATGGGAACAGAATTTGCAGTTGGATACCACTTCTTTAATCACTGCATAAAAAGGTGTGGATTGTTTGCAAGTTACGTTTTTAATAGCCCAGCAGAAGAACAGAAAAGCTTGAATGACAAGCCCCATGTTTTCACAACTAAGCTGAAAGGCTTCCTTGTGCCATATTCCTTTCTCTTGTAGAGGAATTCCTGGCAGAAGTTTAGAGCACTACACTACAACGTCTCATTGCTTGCAAACATGTTTGTGGTCTCTTAATTTTTATAATATTATTAGTTTCTACATTTTCTCATTGGCTCCCTGTGAGTTATGTAGTGATTTCTAAGAAATATAAAATATTAAATTAATGGATTTCCTATGAGAGTTTCTTTTGCAAAGAGGGACATGGTTGTAAAGAATAAATGTTAATTAATCAAACCAAATTTCAAAGCGGACTCAAAAATGTACGAGGGTCATTCAGTAACGCAATACATTTTTTTCTGACAGCAGGATTTTCATACATCATATTATTCCCCACCTTTTAGTTTCAAAACCTTATTTTTCAACATACGCCACCTTACTGGCAAGGCTTGTATGCCCACATGGTACCACTCTACTGCTCGACGTCAGAGCCTCCCCATCATCATCCACGTAATGTGTAAGTAGTCTGTTAATATGTTTGTATGTTGGCAGTGCAATAGCCTGTAACTAATATCGCTGGCAGCGCTCTGCGCCCTCGGTTATATAAGAGACTCTGTGGTTAGACGGACTAGGAGTTAGCAGTTAGCGAGCGGAAGGCTTGCACAGTTCTTCGTGGAAACTCAGTGATGGTAGGACATGCATTGTAAAATGATACTGGATGTAGCTGGTAATGTTTGGGTAGTGGAATTATTGACGACCTTATAAATTTTGGAACTGGATGTCAGATGGATAAGGTAAAATCTGCTAAATGCATTGTTTGCTTTTCAACAAAATCTTTATTTTGCTAACCATATGATTCCTAGTAGTTAGAGCCTATAATAGTTAGAATCCTTTTATTTAGATGGCTGTAGTTGCTGCTTGCTGTAATTGCTGTAGTTGGTGTTATGAAGATTTTCTGTGAGGTGACTTATGAAAATGTATGGTTTATTGTTAGGATTTCTTCCAATTCAGGGCAATTCTTTTGTGTTAGTTATTTGGAGTCATGTTGTCATTGTAGAGCAGTCAGATTCCGTCGGGCTTGTACACTGTGGGTAATAAATGAATAGGTTAAGTTCGTGTTGTCTTTGTCAGGAAAAATTCCGTAGGTCAGTGTTGAAATGATAAAAATAAGTAATAAGACAGTAGGTTCAGGTGTACTCAGTAGTCTAAGTAAACACAAAGAAGTTTCACATACTCAGTTATTTCAGTGGACAGACACAAAGAAGTTTCAACTGATTCCCGCGGAGCGCATCCTTCGTTGGGCCAGACTGACGGGAGTCGGAAGGTGCGAGATCCAGGCTGTAGGGTGGATGAGGAGAAACAACCTGTGAGCTCCTTTCCTGCACGCGGACTTACGTGAGACTTTGCATTGTCATAGACGAGGAGAAGTTAGTTTGAATTTTTGGGGCGAACACTTCAGAACTGATTATTCCAGCATGAGGGAGAACATCAAACAGAATAATCCCTTCAGAGTAACAGAAGACCGTCACCTTGGCTTTACCGGCTGAGGGTGTGGTTTTGAACTTTTTCTTTGGAGGAGAAGTTGTGTGGCGCAATTACATAGACTACCGTTTTGTTTCCGGTTCGGATGAACCCACGTTTCATCGCCTGTCACGAAGTTCGGCCAAAAATTGTAACGATCAGCCTCGTAACGCACAATCAATTGCGCAAATATGATCCTTTGTTGTTTTTTATGGCCTTGTATTAGGCGGCGAGGAATGCAACGATCACAAAACTTTCAGTACCCCAGCGTGTGGAAGTGTGTGCCAACACTACCAACAGAGGCCCAGTTGTGCAGTGAGGTGTTTGTGATCCGTTGATCACCTCCAAGGAGAGTGCCCGCACGTTCTAGTGTTGCAGGAGTCAAAATAGTGCGCGGCCAGCCGGTACGCGGGGCATCGGACAGTTTTGTGCGACCTTGCTGCGATGATGACAGACGTCTCGCCCAACGACTCCCTGTGCTTTTGTTCACCGTCAGTCTCCACAGACATTCTGCCAGCCCATATGAATATCTGTAACCCATCGCCGTTAGAGAATGCTACTACAAATAGCGCCGCCAGTTAAAGGAACTTTATAAAACTCTAGGAGCTGAGGCTCACAACAAATCCCGTATTTTTTTCAACCGAAATTGGCCGAGAAAAAAGTGTTATATTACATACTGAATGCTCTTCGTAAGTTAATAAATGTTGCTCCTGCGATGAAATACCTTCTACCAATCTTCCTCTCCTCTTTCCTCGCCTTTATCCCATACCTACATGCGGTCGGCTTATTGAGTATTCGATTTGGCAGAGTAAGAGGGTGGCCGGATGCCATTCCTGTCGATACCTCTCTTCCCTCCCCTCTTCTTTCTGGACGGAAATCGTGTACACCATCTGCGAAAGTGTGACAACGTTTTCGAAAAGTTTGCGAATCGTTTAATTGAGGTGGGACTGGGTACCTGACCGATATTCACTTAGTTGCATGTGGGAAACCGCATAAAAATCACAACCAGGCTCGCGGGCACACCGGCCCTGGTCGTTAATGCGTCGGGAGGATACTAACCCGGCTAGCACGACTAATGACGGAAAAAAGGCTGTTGCTAGTAACTTAACGTGGCCAAGAAATCCCGTATTTAGTTAGACGGCGTATCATCCACTCTACAGTACTGGCAGGCACGGATATAGGATGCGTTTCTGCGGGGAAGGGGAGGGGAGGGGGGGTCATAGTTTGTTTTCATCAGGAACAAAAAGCAAAAATTAGAAAATGTGTGGGATAAGGGTTTCTTTCTCTTTCTACCCCCTCCTATGGTCAGTGCTTTCAGGAAGCAATATACAAAGCCCATGGAATAAATGAGGTGTGGACAATACTGATGGACAGACGGAAGACATGCTGTATTACGCAGATGATATTACTATGGTCACAGAGACGACAGAAGATCTACAGAAAGTCTTCAGCAAATTGGAAAGGATTTTCTCTAATTAGTATGATACGAGAATAAACAAGAGGAAGACTAAATTGATAGTATGCATTACTGGAGAAAAATATGAACCTCTAAGAATAAGAAATGGAAGGAAGAAATTGTGATATAAGAATTTATCTATTTGGTAAAAGGACGGTAGCAACCGCAAAGAAATTAAGAACAGAACACAGTAAGACTAAACTGCATTTAATTTGAATTATAACTTACCAGTAAGAACAGCAGGCTCGAAATAAGGAAACGAATCATGAGAGTATTTAGAGTGTGGCCCATACGAATGCGAAACTTGGACTATAGGAAAACAAGATAAAAGACGGCTAGAAGCCATGGAGATGCAAAAGTATGATGAAAAGGTAGAGTTACCAGCGAAGAGGTGCTGAGCACAGGCAGTCAGATTCCTGTGGAGGCACATTCAAACAAGAAGAGACAAACTCATAGAACACTTTTTAAAACACACTAGCACCATTAGAACAATAGCAGAAAGAGCTATCGAGGAAAGAAATCGCCAGGTACGAAGAAACGATGTTATAAATGCAGCAGATTATGAATAATGTGGGATGCGCTAAGTATGCGGAAACGAGAAGGAAGGCAGACAGAAGAGTGGAATGGCGTACTGCTCAAAACCACCCTCACGGTTAAACACTGGAGAAGGAGAGAGAAGCAATCGTGTAGGATGTACAAAATAGTACTGAGAGACTTCGAAGGGTTATAGAAGGTGTCTTGAGGAACAAATGAAGTACAGATACCCATGTTCGCAAACTTTATGCAATGACGCTAGAGTATCGACGTTATAAAGGGCCAACGCCTACCATTAGACCACCCTTTCAGCAGCTAACTTGAGTTTGTACGCTTACGCATCGCAAACATAACTTTTCTCCTTTAACATGTTCCAGGGCGTTCCATAGCGTCGAGTAGACCGCTAAGCGCACTACGGTCAGCGCACAGTCTCGTAATATTCTGCCACTCCAATGACATGGAGACGACTCTGAGAGTTGCAGTGAAACTGTTCGAAGGCTAGGACAAATGGTTTTGCCCTCGGGTGCTGTGAATCCAAGGGTAGCGGCAAACACGCCTCATTGAGACTGTCGTTGGCCCGCTACAAGGAATAAATGCTCGGCCCTGCGGGCAGTCCGGCGGTTCATATCGTGCATTGAAGCCTTGGTTACGCCGATATCCGAATACAACTGCTACCTCGCTTTTCTGGATCCTGGCTTCGACATGAAACCTGTGTGATTGTGTTTTGTATTTTAAGAAGATTCCGGCTTTATTCTCTAATACTCAGCTCAACTCGTGCTGATGCAGCTGCAACTTTCGCTCTATACTACGGTTTTGGCAATCAATATACCGTCGATCTTGGCTTCTACACACTATATGGTTCTTCGCAATGGTCGAGTGCGTCAAGCTGCACCCTTACGTATGAGTATGGAACTGATTATATAGATAAGACAAGGAAATAATCAAATATCACAGAGAAGCTTCATTGTGAAACTATACTATCGAGCCAAAAGTATCCGCTATGTAAAGCGAAATTGGCCGCTAGATGCGACAGAAAACGGAACCGCCAATACAAAAATAGGCGGTGAGCATTGTGTTGTCAGTAGAGATGCCAAAAAGCAGAATAGATTGGTCAGAAGAGATTAGTGGCTTCGAACGTGGAGTAGTGATTCAAAGTCACCAGATCATTCAGGATAAGTTAAATCCTACCAAATGTGCCAAAGATGACTGTTGGTGATGTGATTGTGAAGTGGAAACTCGAAGAAACAACCAACGCAAAACCAGGAATAGGCAGGCCTCGTATACTGACGGATAGGGAGCGTCGAACGTTGCGAAGGGTAGTTGAGAAATCGAGCGAAATGAACGCAAAGAATCACTCGAGGATTCCAAAATATTACCAGTTATGGTGCTATCTCCGGCATCTGACTATATAAGAGAAACGCAAATACCAGCAAAAAATGCGAAGAACTGTAAGTAATTACGTATTTACGTAAAAAAAGACGTGAAATGTTTTATAATCTACAAATATCGCATATTAAAACAAAACTCATTTTAGATTCTACTGAAGATGCCTTAAAATAAAAGTCGTAAAGCGTCTAGGAGAAATAAAATGTATTGCAGTAAGGAAAGGCGATTAGTATCTACAAAACGTTTGTTTGATATGATTCGTTTTGCGTTTTTCTTAATTTTATCTTTTTCTAGCGCTATGTGATAATTTATATCTTTTTATTTTAATTTTTAGCAGAACAGCCTTCTGTTTCGCATTACAAATCACTTTTCCAGTAAAACCTGAATTAAACACTGTCAATTTCAATTTCGCTGTAAATATTGTTTACTTTTTTAAGTAACAGGCAGGAGGATAACTGTACAAAAAAAGTTTTCCGTTGGTTACGCAACACTTTATATATCCTAATTCAGTTTCAGGACTGTTCACCCCTTCCGGTTTCTACGGGTATCTAATAACGCCGTTACGATCTTAACTAACTAACGCTGCTAGAAAAACCACAGCAGTCCAAGCTTACTTACGACAGTCTACGGTAGTTTTACAACTCCATTTATAGGTCGAAGATTGTTATCAGCACTTTGTCATAAAGCAGCAACTGTGGGGAATGATTTGTAGACAATAATATTCCTGAAATAGACTGACCTGCCCAGAGTCCCGGCCGCAACCCAGCTGAACAGCGTCCAACAGCGTCCAACCATCTCTGGTTTCGTCTTTTGAGGAACAATGGTCTGCCACTCCTTCACAGACTTTCAGACACTTCACTGAAAGCTTTACCTGAAGAATTCAAGCAGTCATAAAGGCGAAGGGTGGACACACCCCATATTAATGTCCAGTAATACCTTTCCAGATTCTTTTGATCAGATAGTGTATGTCATGAATTACAGCTATGTGCACTAAAACTGTTCATTTAAACACTTGATTCCAATAAACCACAAATTACATTTGATTCCATTTATAATATAGTACAATCATGTTGAGAAAGAACGGAATTCCTTGAGGATTGGAGATAGGACGTTGATGTTCACAGGACGTTTACGTTAGTATGTTCTGCAAAAATGATTACCGTTTCAGTCTCCTTGATGATGATGTTTGGTTTGTGGGGCGCTAAACTGCGCGGTCAACAGCGCCTGTACAAAGTTCCAAGTTTTACACAGTCCAATTTTTTACACAGTCCACTGCCACAAATGACGATGACAATCCCCAAACCGGCCAAGAGGCAGCAACGCTAGCCACTAGACCACGAGCTGCGGACATTTCAGTCTCCTTGGTTCTGCATGTGTCCTGTTGCCTAGGAGACATAGGGTCCCCCATGGGCCCTGAAAACTTGTTCCATAGGTGATGGCATCGACATGTATAGGGCGCGAATGGCGTTCTGGGTACTAGGTCACCGTGCTGCACCCATCGTTTCACCATAACCCACATATTTTCGGTTGGCGACAAGTCTCGTGATCTGGCGAGCCAGGTCAAAAGGCTGACATCCTCTGACACCCCGCTGGTGCAGATCCGCCAAGTATCTCGGCGTAACCTTGGACTCTAACGTGGAAACCCCATATAGACGAGATCCACAGGAAGGTCTGCGCCAGAATGTCCATCCTATACCCAGTCCTCAACACAACCAGTTCCCTTTCCTGCTCTGTAGGACTAAACGTCTATCAGGCTCTCATACGGCTAGTAATGGAGTATGCGTGCCCTGTGTGGGGATACGCGGCAAAGCAGCACCTGGACAAACTCCAGAGGCTGCAGAACCGCTCCCTCAGGAGGGCACTGCACCTACCCATGGGATTCCCTACAGACGATCTGCACGCCGCTGCCGAAATCCCACCCCTCAAAGAAAGATTCCAGGATATGGCACGGGCATTCTACGAGAGCTCTTCCAGATCTGGAAACAGCCTCATCCACTCCTTAGGTCGGTATGACATGTCCCATGATAAGCAAAAACGCCCCATGACGATCTTCGAAGACTAAGTAGAAGAGAAAAATCTCAAAAATCTCCAAATCCGAACACCCAATCCTTAATTCTTAAAATACCAAACATCTCACCAACCTCAGGCAAGTACTAGACACCTCCAGAACACCAACACAACACACAGACAGCAAAAACAGTCAAAGACAAACACACACTCACAACACACATTGTGGAGTAAAAAACAGCAATCTACAAACTCCTCTATACACTTCCCCAAGGAGGGGAAAGTAAAAGGTGAAAGAGAGCTGTGACACCAACAAGGCGCGTGTTCGTGCAACACGTGGTCGTGCGGTGTCTTCCTGAAAAATGGCATTGGTGTGTTGTGCAGAAAGGGTATGGCTACGGGTCGCAGGATGTCATTCACTTTGGTCACACTGGTTACAATGCCCTAGACGCGCACCTACTGTGATTTGTGCTTGTACCCAGTAGCACCCGACGCCATAAGCACTTGATTTGGTGCTGTATGTCTTGTGCAAATGGAGTCACTGTTATGCCGCTTCCGCTGTCTACGGCGAACCAAAATGCCGCCATCATTTTCAAACAACAGAACCTGTATTCGTCCGAAAACACTCTCTGATGCGAGTCCTATCCCTGGTGACGACGTTCGATACACAACTGCCGTCTAGTATGTTTTTGCACATTCGTCAAAGGTAGGCGGAGAAGTCGTTGACTCGCACATAACCCACGCCGTAATAAATGTGATGGACTATCAACCCTAGTAGCCTAAGATGTGTTACACTGTTCCAAAAAAAAAAAAAAAAAGAAAATGGTTCAAATGGCTCTGAGCGTTATGGGACTTAACATCTATGGTCATCAATCCCCTAGAACTTAGAACTACTTAAACCTAACTAACCTAAGGACAGCACACAACACCCAGCCATCACGAGGCAGAGAAAATCCCTGACCCCGCCGGAAATCGAACCCGGGAACCCGGGCGTGGGAAGCGAGAACGCTACCGCACGACCACGAGATGCGGGCTACACTGTTCCACTGTTGCGTCAGAGCAGAGGAGGAAGCAGACCTGTCCTGCAATGCCATTTGGATGAGGTGTCAATGTTCCCGGGAGATGGTCTGGGTGGTGCGACCTGACCTATCTCGTCGTGCTGTACGGCCTTTCGTGAATCAATCGGCACACATCCGTTGCACTGCCGAAACACTCCGTCCCACATGAGCAGCAATTACGCGGATGGATGCATGGCATTCTCTCATGCCAACAATGTGCCTTCTTTCAAACTCACTTATTTAACGGTGCGGTTCGCGCATACGTCTGCGAGGCATGCGGCACATCTGTTTCTGTCATAATGATCCATTACCTTCGGTTTACCACGGTATCGACGTTGACCTTAAACCCGTGGGTCGACATGGTACAAATGCTAATCATTTCTATAGAACATACTAATGTATTTTATTATTCTGGATTTACAATGTGAGTACATTTTTCCAGCACCTATTCTAGATTACAGTAAGTCACTAATTATTGTTCTCCACTCTTCTCTATTTGTCCATAAATCTTCAGGAATGTTGTTCTTCCTCATTGCTGACTGAACTCCCTGTATCCATGTATCAGGTGGTCGTCCCCTTTTTCTTCTTCCAATTGGTACCCAGTCGATTATGCATTTTGGTAGCCTTTCCTGTTCCATTCGTCTGATGTGTCCATACCATTTAAGTTGTTTGTGCTCGATGAAATCAATAATTGAATTTTTACATTTCATCTTGTCTCTGATTACTTCATTTCTTATTCTTTCTCGTCTTGATATTCTTGCTGAACGTCTCCAGAAATCCATTTCTGTGGCTAATAATTTTGATTTCAGTTGCCATTTTGTTGTCCACACTTCTGAACCATATGTAATAATGCTCCTAACTATTGTTTTAAAAATCCTTATTTTGTTATCAGTTGTTATGTGTTTGTCCCAGAGAATTCCATTCAATAAAGAGATTGTCGTCTTTCCAGAATTTATTCTTGATCTAATTTCTTTGTCCTGTTTCCCATCATTTGTAATTTTCACACCTAAATATTTATATTCCTCAGTAGCTGTTATTGTTCCCATCCCTTCTTCTAATATTAAGTCTCCATTCACTCCACCAATTACCATGTACTTTGTTTTATTCATGTTTACATTTAGACCTGATTTTTTATATTCTTGAATCAATTTTCTGGTCATATACTCTATGTCCTCATAGTCTTGGGCTATAATCAGTTGGTCATCTGCAAATTGTAACGAGTATATTGTTCTATCATTTATTGGTATTCCCATAGCGTGACATTTTTTCTTCCAATTCTGTAAAGTTACTTCTGTATATATTTTATACAATGTAGGTGAGATGCTACATCCTTGACGTAATCCTTTTGTGACTTGGAATCCATGTGATAGATATTTACCAATTTTTATTTTTGAAATAGAATTTTTATATAAATTTTGAATTGCTTTAATTATTCTTGGATTTATTCCTATTGATATTAAAGCTTTCCATAAACTGGATAAAGGCACACTATCATAGGCTTTTTCTATATCTATGAATACTAAATGTATAGGTTGTGCCCGAACCATTTTTTTTGAATAATTTGCTGTAGGCAAAAGATATGATCAATTGTTGATCTTCCAGCTCTAAAACCTGCTTGTTCTTCAGCCTCCTTCTCTTTGTATTCTTGTTCTAACAAATATTTAATAATTCTTCCATATAATCTACTGAAGGTATTGGTCACTGTTATTCCCCTATAATTTTTACACTCATCTTTCGCTCCTTTTTTATGTATCACTGAAATATATCCTACTTTCAAATCATTTGGGACATCTTCCCCATTTAAACATCTTTCGAAAAGGTTTCTTAACAATTCCATTAATTTCTTTGTTCCTAATTTTAATAATTCTGCAGGAATACCTCCAATGCCTGTAGCCCTTCCATTCTTTAAAGATTTTATTGCAGTTTTTACTGTCTCTATTTCCAAACGGATGTAATTCTCTGCTTGTAGATCTATCATTTCATTATATTCATGGTTTCCCAAGTATTCTTCCCTGTTTTCTGTTAATAAACTTTTAAAATATTTTTCCCAAGAGTCATGAGTAATATATTTAATATGTGTTGTTTCTTTGGAATTCCTTCTTAAATTTTTTATAGTTTTCCATGCTTCTGTGTTTCTTTTACCACCAATATAGGATTCAATTTTTTGACATGACTGTTCCCAAACTTTGTTTTTTGCTTCTGCAACCTTTTTCCGGATTTTCGCTTGTTGTGCATTAAGCTCTATTTTATCTTGAAGATTTCTGGTATTTAACCATTTTAAATATTTTTCTTTCTTTAATTTCACTTCCTTTTTAATTTCTTCATTCCAGTAGTATAATGGATGGTTTGTACATGTTTCTTCTGTTTCTCCTAAAGCTTCCTTGGCGGCTTCATGTAGTTTATTTACAATATAATGATATTGATCTTCTGTATTATCAAACTCTGTTTCTACCAGTTTTTCAACTAATCTCTTTTGATATAAAAATATTGTGCTTTCATTCTCAAAACTATTCAAATTATATTTAGGAATTTTGATTTCTGTTTGTATATTTTCTATAGGACAATTCCGATTTTCTTCAGTGCTTTTTCCTCTGAAGGGGAATAAAAATTTGGAATTTACCAAATAATGATCGCTAAGAGTTACCCCTCTATATACTCTTATGTCATGTATTTTTATCCTCATTTGCTGTTTAATTATAATATAGTCTATTATTGATTTTTGATTCAATGTATCTTTATGCCATGTGTATTTATGTATTTCTTTATGTTGATAAAAGCCATTTAATATTTTCAATGAATTTTGTTCACAGATATCAATAAGTCTATTACCATTATCCTTTATAACATTTTCTCCAAATGACCCTATAATTTTTTTTCCAATTTTACTTCCAGTTCTACTGTTAAAATCCCCTGCAATAATTATCTCCCTGGTTTTCCCGATATCCTCTATGATTCCATTTAAATTATTATAGAAATCATCCTTTTTACAAATTGGTTCATCTTCGCTTATTCCATATACTCCTGTAATAGTAATTTTGTATCCATGAATATCAATATTAATTTTAATCAGATTTTCATCAATAGGTTCCCAGTTTGTGACCATTCTTTTGAATTTGTTTTTCATCAATATCGATATCCCCCGTTTTGCTCTTTGATTTTTTGGGACGCCACTATAGAAATGTGTATATGATCCTATTCTTTCAATACCTCGTCCTTTTTTCTTAGTTTCTGGGAGTATAATACGAGGCCTGTTCAGAAAGTAAGCTCCGATTGATTGCCAAATTGAAACCACAGTGAACATCAGAAATGTTTTACTTGTAACAATTAGCTACACCTTTCAGCTACTTCTCTACGTAGTCGCCGTTCTGACTTAGACTTTTGTCATAGCGTTGTACCAACTTTTCAATAGCCTCATCATAGAAGGCAGCCGCCAGTGCTTTCCGCCAATTCTCCACGCTGGCCTACACCTCGTTGTCTGTGTCAAAATGTTGTCTTCAAAGACAGCGGTTCATGTGACCAGAGATGAAACTCAGGGGGAGACAATTGCGGACTGTATTGTGGGTAATCTCACATTTCCATTTGAAAACGATGCAGGAGCATCTTCATTGCCCCTGCAGAATGCGGCTGAGAATTGTCTTGAAGAAGAAACAGCACGACAGTTATGTAATGTTAGGTGCATAGCTTCAGGCGAAATTTCTCACCAGGCCCTCGTACTTGGCGGCAGACACTATTTTCTAGACATCTTTACGCACTCACTGCGAGCTCAGAAATGAGAAGAGCGACGTGATGCTAACTGGGGTTATACTAGAGACACTACCCAACACATCTGTGCAAAGCTTTCTCGGATTTTCATAGTCGTTTCCATTTCGCGACCGATCGGAGCTTACTTTCTGAACGCCCCTCGTAATATCTTGATTTCTAGCCTCCATTTCTTTAATCACTTCTCCTACTTTATTTTGTAATCCTTGTATATTCCATACACCAATTAAGACAGTCCGTTTTCTTAGCCTTTTTCGTCTCCTATTATATCCGTCCTAATGTACCCGTCCTGTAAATATGATCGTCCTATCTCTAGTTGTTCAAAGTGTTCTTTTTTTCTGAACATTAATGTAGAAGATTTATGTTTGTAGGGTAAAGATGGAATTCGTTCTAGTTGTGTATCTCCGGCATATAACGACAAATATGCAGACTGCACCGTTGCATTTTTCGCTGAATCTGGTATTTCCATCCTAGCGACGATCAATCTTTCTTCGTCAGGGTAGTTGCCCTTTGAAGTTTCTGTTGTGCGAAGGGTATTTCTCAAACGAGAAGCACACGATTCTCGTAAATTGGCTGCGGACAGTGCTCACGAACACGAGAAGATTATGAGTGACAAGCACTTGTTCCACGGAGTTTTAAAATGGGAAGTGCTGTAAGGTTTAAACTAAATGAACGCCTTCCTCACTACCGGAGGCATACATTACATTGAGTCTTTTTTATCCAGTTTCATCTGACCAAGTACTGTTTTCTTCTTGAACAGAGGAAGTCATACCTGACACTGATAATGCTGTGCAGTTAGATATCAGTTGACTGTAAAAATAATTGTCTCCATCGTTAATCAGATAGAGACTATTACTTCAAATTTAGAATTTGTTTTGTTTTAGTGTTCATTTCTTCCAAATTATAATTTATTTCAAGTGCTCAGGTATTTGTCTTAGCTGAATTCAGATTCACCGTCTAGGAGGCCTTAGTCGGCAACGAATTCATCACAGTCCTCCAGCAACCATAGCTGATCCTTCGTGAAATAACATAGAACTCTCTTTAGAAGTATATTCCACGGAAACACGTCCAGGCTATGATTCCTCAGCACGATTTTAGAGGATTTTTATTTTATTATTTTTTAGTTTTTGAGTCATCAGTCTTCTGTCTGGTTTGATGCGGCACGCAACGAATTCCTCTTCTACGCCAACCTTTTCGTCTCAGAGTAGAACTTGCAACCTACGTCCTCAATTATTTGTTGGCTGTTTTCCAATCTGTTTCTAGCTCTACAGTGGAAGTATGATGTCTTAACACATGTCGTATCATCCTGTTCCTTCTTCTTGTCACTGTTTCCCACATATTCCTTTCCTCGCCAGCTCTGCAGAGAACCTATTCAATTTTTACCTTTATCAGTCCAGCTAATTTGCAAAATTCTTCTGTTGCACCACATCGCAAAGGCTTCGATTCTCTTTTGTTCCAGTTTTCCCGTAGTCCATGTTTCGCTACCATACAACGCTGTGCTTCAAATGTACATTCTCAGAAATTTTTTCATCAAATTAACACCTTTGTTTGACACTAGTGGACTTCTCTCGCCGAAGATACGACAGCAGTAAATGGTGGCTTCACGCCACATTGATTTCTCACAGTAAGAGATAAATGAAATGGGCTGTAATACTAATTATTTGTTTGTCACGTAATTAATCTATGGTCTCAGTTTCGTTTTGGTCACGTGTAACCTTCATGATGATGTACTTTTTTGATTTACGTTAGTATTATGTACTATAATGACGATCCTTGATCATGTGGTCTTATCTAACAAGCAGTAATAAGGGAACACCAGGAACAATCGAGAGTGTCAGCTCATATCTTTAAGCGAGAACACTCAAAAGAAACCCTCTGACTTAGCAAAGAAATTTACATGATAAAAATGCATCTCAAAAAGCACAAAAATCTCTAGAACACGGCCATCACACCAGAATGTCTGAAACAGAATGCGGGACATAAAAAATTGAAAAGACGGAACAAATAGTATTTCAGAAAATAATTGGTCCAAAATACACTAAAGAAGCCGAGGGTAAACAGTGAAATTCAAAAGTATCCCAATATTTAATACGCAGACCGTCGCAGAGTTCCAACGCAGCGTCCGCGGCTAACCGACAGCTTTCCATGAAGTGGGGCCGGGGCTGTTCCTCAGCTGAGTAACGTAGCTTGACATGGTACCACGGTACTTTAGCTTTTTATGTTTGACTGTGCCTTGTTCTGGCATGTATTAGTTTATTTTATGCTTCTGAAGAAGGCTAGATTACTCTAGCTGAAAACTGGGTAAAGACCAGTAACTTTTCGCAACTGAGGCTGTTCTTTGACGTATTAATTTATAACAGTTGCTAATAGGGCTGCAACATGTTAAAATTTTTTATATCCCAATATTTATTCAGACATGAAAAATGAAAGCTCAAATTTTACTGGTACATTCAGAAGATGAACTCAAGCAGGCAACTAGACAAGTATTGGAGTTCGGCGCAACTCGAAGTAAGGCCACAACTACGACAATAAAATGAGCCACAGGAAATACGAGGTAGAAAAAAAGTTAGGCAGAAAATTTACGACTGGATACTTGCTAGCGAGTAAAACCCATAAAGACCGGAAGCACGTGGCTTGAAGGTACTCTGAGGCGACAAAAGTGATGAGATATCTCTTAATGTCGTGTCGACCTCCTTTTGGCCGACGTAGTGCAGCAACTCGACTTGGCGTGAACTCAACAAGCTGTTGGCTGTTCTGCAGAAATATCGAGCCGTGCTGCGTCTATAGCCACCATAATAGCGAAAATGCTCCTGGTGCTGGATTTTGTGCATGAATGGACTTCTGTATTATGTCCCATAAATCGTTGACGGGACTTATGTCGGGCGATCAGGGTGGCCAAATCATTCGCTCGAATTGTCTAGAAAGCTCTTCAAACCAGTCGCGAACAACTGTGGCCCACTGACAAGGCGTATTGTCATCCATAAAAATTCCATCGTTGTTTGGGAAATCGAAGTCCATGAATGGCTACAAATTGCCTCCAAGTCGGCGAATGTCACCATTTCCAGTCAGCGGACCAGAGGACCCAGTGCATCCATTTAGACACAGCCCACACCATTATGGAGTCACCGTCAGCTAGCACAGTGCCTCGTTCATAACTTGGATCCCTGTGTTCGAGGCGTCTGCACCGCACTTGAACCCTATCATCAGCCCATCCCAATTGAAATCGGCGCTCGTCTGACCATGTCACGATTTTCCAATCGTCTAGGGTTCAGCCAATATGGACACGAGCCCAGGAGAGGCGCTGCAGGCGACTTCGTGCTGTTAGTAATGGCACTCGCGTCAGTCGTCTGGTGCCATAGCCCCTTGAAGGCACTATCCTAAAGGATACGTTCTGCTGTTACTTCACGCAGTGCTGCTTGTCTGTTAGCACCGACGAGTCTATGCTAACGCCGCTGCTTTCGGTCGTTAAGTGAAAGCCGTCGGCCATTACATTGTCCGTGGTAGGAGGTAATGCCTGAAATGTGGTATTCTCGGCACTCTTTGACACTGTGGATTTTGGAATATTGAAATCCCTAACGATTTCCGAAATGGAATGTCCCATTCCTCTAGCTCCAACTAACATTTCGCTTTTCCGTCGGAAATTTCTTCACATGAGTCACTCAAGTACAAATGATAGTTCTGTCAATGCCTTGCTCTTTCACACCTGATGTACGCGACACTATGGCCATCTATATATATGCATACTGTTGTGCCATGAGGGTTTTCATCTCAGTGTAGGGAAGCTCTTGTTATGAGACAATGAAAGTATTATTCGCAGAAAGAAAGGCTAAAAAATTTGAGATGTCCATTGTTATACATCGTGTGGTGCAACACGGATAAAACGCGAATAAGAATTATATAACAGATACCGAAACAATGTTTCCAAGGAGCGATAATAACCAAAAAAGTAAATATTTTTGCTGCAGGACTGGTACTTTTAAGCTTTTCTTCTACCGAGGCTTCGATGCAACGTCCTGATTAGTTCGTGCCACTGGAACGACAAAATGGTTCAAATGGCTCTGAGCACTATGAGACTTAACATCTGAGGTCATCAGTCCCCTAGAACTTAGAACTACTTAAACTTAACTAATCTAAGGATATCACACACATCCATGCTCGAGGCAGGATTCGAACCTGCGACCGTAGCGGTCGCGCGGTTCCATACTGAAGCGCCTAGAACCGCTCGGCCATCCCGGCCGGCCTGACACGACATACTTAAAAAAATTAGTATGAAGAGTGACGTAAAAGGAAAAGATGACCGTGATTGGCAGTATATAATGACCGATTAACTGTGATTCCCGCAGATTACAATTGTATGCTAGACCGTGACTCGAGCATGGGAGCTATGCATTAGGCAGGCAAGTGCTCCACCGAATGAGCTATCTTGTTCTTTATTTATTGAACTGAAATAAGTATTATGAGGTCCTACAAGTGTTTATGCATATTCAGATTTATAACACATTTTAAAATAAAAAAAAACTAATGAGTTACACTAAACAATGACTTGTCTCTGTTGCATCCGCATAATTATGTAGTCTCAAAAACAGTCTTTGTAACTTAAATTATTTTCTCGAACGTCTTATTCGATCAGGTGATTACGTTATTGGCTAATGCATGCTCTTCACCGTATTTTCCTTTCTTAACCTGTCTCGAGAATCGCATGCAGATAATTGTGCACTGACTGTCCATGTCTGATTCTAGTCGAAATTTAAGGTTCAGATGTTGCAACGACAAACTCCTGTAAATCAAATGTCCGACAAGCCAGGCAAACGCATTGTGCTTAGCACCAGAAAAAAATTCGAATCTGGTCGCAAAACTTCATCGACGTTTATCTTATTCATGGCGGTTCTCGTGTTAATAAACAGCTTTTTTCATAATCAATTCCAAATACTAATCGTTTTATGCAACAGATACATGTGTTCCATGTTTATTTCAACACTGCACACCGCATAAGGCTGAGAAGTGTAAGTTTGATTTTATAATTCCTATCAGAGCTGAGTACGTTTCGGTGATGACATTTACCCACGTAGCTCCAATATTTGTAGGTAAAACCTTTGTCTGAACATTTCTCCAAACACGTGACCAATTTGGGTGAGGATATTTGATTGACGTAGGACGCTTAGGAGCGCGTTGGAATAATTATTGGTAGAGTCTTGCAGAGGAATGCTTCAGTGTGCTCCTCCTAAGTAGCTTGTTTCTAAGTAGTGGGTGTAGACATATTTGTGAATTTTGCACTCTGTGCCGATATAAATCGGCGGCCTTAAATCTGAGGGTCAAAAAATTTGAGGATCTTTTCTGTACTGCAGCCTGCGCCTTTCCTGTGTATCTTGCTTGTACGTTTTGGGAATAAAGTAATGAAATACTCGTACGGATTTCTCAGCCCCAATGAACCGTTGATACATGCGGTTGCTCATTTGAGAAAAGGCAATTTGAACAAATTGAACCTCCACACATGCCACGGCCAAGCACAACCGCCAACCAGCCTTCACAACTACACTTTTATTACGCGTTAGCCATAGCCTGAGAATGACCGTCTGGAGTACAGCATTGTATGGTAGTGAAACATAGGCTGTGCGAAAACCGGAACAGAAGAGAATCGAAGCATTTGAGATGTGATGATACAGACGAATGTTGAAAATTAGGTGGACTGATAAGATAAGGAATGAGGAGGTTCTGCGCAGAATCGGAGAAGAAAGGAATATGTGGAAAACACTGATAAGGAGAAGGGACAGGATGATAGGACATCTGTTAAGACATCGGAGAATGACTTCCATGGTACTAGAGGGAGCTGTAGAGGGCAAAAACTGTAGAGGAAGCCAGAGATTAGACTACATCCAGCAAATAACTGAGGACATAGTTGCAAGTGCTACTCTGAGATGAAGAGGTTAGCACGGGAGAGGAATTCGTGGCGGGCCGCATCAAACCAGTCAGAAGACTGATGACAAAAAAAAAACAAAAAAAACCATAGCCTAGGTGATGTTTTCCAGAATGGCACACAGTTTTGATTTGTGCAGAAGTTTCAGATCAGTTGACCCTGAGCTGCAGAATGAAAATTCATTCTAGATTGATTAACTGTGTTAGTACGTTTTGCTATTGACTGTATAATGTATTTTATCATTGACGGCATTAATTTTATTTGTCACTGCAGTAAAAACGTTGCCATGTAGGCTGCTGTAAATAATGTTATGAAACAAGATGTTCAGAAGGTTGAAACAGATAGCGCAGAAAGAGTAACTGACGGCGGCTCTTGGCAGATTTAAGATTGCGAGGTGCCGGGGCTAGCAGTGTATTTATCACTAAATTCTACTAGAATCCACATATGTAAATCATGCTTTAAGCCCCCCCCTATTCTAACTCCGACTTTTGCTGTTGCACAAGGATAAAAAAAATACGCGAACTGACTCTAATCAACCCTGCTAGTGGAGTAGAAGAGAGTTTGGCACCTGCAATAATTTAATTTGATAAATAAGTTAAATAAACAAAGGTTTCATTAGCATAGTCAGGAATGATAGGGTCGCTCTATCGATTAACAGAATGAAAGTTCTGTCCAAAATAACAATATGATTTATTAAGACTAAACACAAAATAGTAAAATAAACACAGGAAATATTTATAAAACATCAAATTGGCTCAAATTGGAGGTTCATACAAACACTGTAAAGGTGAAGTTGTCCCTAAACTAGATCGTGAGGTTTAAGACGAGGTGGTATGTGGAGCCAATTCCTTGTCACTCAAATCTCAAGAGAGACACACAGCTAACCCAACAGTAATTGCTGCTACTCAAGACAGAACAAAGTTACAAAAAGACGAACAGGCGCGCTCTGTTGAGCTCTGATTATCACCTAGGAAAATCCCTGTCTGCCGGTGCTGCGGACATACATTACCAAACTGTCTTCTTGACTGCCAGGACACGACCTGGCGTACCGGAGCCGTTGGCTGGTTGCTTCGACGTCCTCGACCGAAAGGCGACTGCCGACTACTCAGAGCACCCGTACAGGCCGAACACACAACATTCCCGCCCCCACGACAGTGGCCGTGGTTAAACGTTCCAATCAGCCACTTGAAAACCGGCGGAAATTCCACTCCATTGCCGGAGCACTACCATTCCACCAATGGAGATTCTTGGCGCCAATTTCTGTGCTGATTTTGCTACGTCACGGCGCTATGCCCTGAGCAAACCAATCACCGTTACTATTTTGCAGAAAGTGCGGGAATTTTCCCGCCACAACTGCCTGGGTACAAAAGCCATTCCCACGCCTCGCTGGTAGCCCGCCAGAAAGTGTTTTCGCTAAGTTTCTCCGAAGTAACGGAACCTCTAGCCCAGCCACTACTTCACACCCCAGCGGGCGTGTCTCTTGACAATGTCGGCGTCTGCAAAGCATTCACTCGACTGCCTCACACACATCGGCTTAACCCGCCTGTCACCGGACCACCCGGGTGACGAGAGACGCTGCGTGGGAAGTCCGCGTGTGAAGGAATAGCAACTTCCCACCGCATGCAATTATAGAGGAGAATCGTAAGATAGAAATATGAGAGGGGGCTCATGCCACCTCTCAAGATATAGATCCATTTTCAACATAGTTGACTGATTCTTCCGTGTTTCACGGTAGAACAAATTCATAATTATAAATGAGAAGAATTGAAGCAACAAACAGCCCTCGGTCGCAAAACGAAGTCTTTTTGACCTAGGTTTCGGTCACTTTTAAGAGTGCCTTCATCAGAAATAAAACATTTAAACTGGCATGTCATGAATAAAATAAATATCAAGCGATAAAGCTTTAGTTACATAATTTTAAAATAAAGCTTTATCGCTTGATATTTATTTTATACGTGACATGCCAGTTTAAATGTTTTATTTCAGATAAAGGCACTCCTAGAAGTGGCCGAAACCTAAGTCAAAAAGACTTCATTTTGAGACCGAGGGATGTTTGTTGCTTTAATTTTACGTTGTAACGGTCGCTGACAATGTAGCCATGTTTAAAACTTTAATAAATGAGAAGCACAGAATTGTGGGTGTTCTACAGTCTTAATTTGTTTAGTTAACTAGACTGCAGCCTAAAAAGATATCATCAGACTTCCAAAAAGTACAAGAAAGATACGCAGGAAAGGCACAAGATGTAGTACAGAAAATATCCTCAAATTTTTTTACTCTCAGATTTAAGGCCGCCGATTTATATCGGTACAGAATGCAAAATTCACAGATCAAAGAGGATATAATTCTGATGAACAACGCTGGAAAAGAAATTATGCATAGAGAGTGAGTTGTAAAAACAGAGTAAATGTAATCTGTGGCATCGCTGTGGTAACGTAACTGAAAAGTTAAGCAGCAAATAAGACAAACACTAAACACCGGAAAAACAGTGTGTGTGGCGCGCGTGCGTGGGCGCATCCATAGAGATTAGGTAGAACAAGAGGAGGATAATATTCTCAAGAATTACACTTAGCAGAATAGTAAACATAAATATGCTAAAACACCCTAAAAGACTATATAACAATTTAAAGCAAACTAACAATCACAATAAAATAAAATTAATTTAATACAAGCTGTGAGTTCTGAAGAATAAGCTGAAGAGGTATTACATGTGGAAGCTGGTGTCGAAACAGAGTAAAACACAGGACTGACAACTGTAAGAGCAAATAGACAAACTAAATTATGTCTCAGTGGTGTGATTTCTCTCACCCCAAGGAAGATGTGCATATTCGGGGGCCTACTGAAAAGTAATACTTCCACATTTTTTATTCTCTTCTCAATATCGGTTGAAGTATAGCATGTCACGCACATTACTCAGCCGACGTTCCCGCTTAGCTGAAGCATGTTGAGATCCTCTGCCGCTAGAGGACCCCGAAATTGTAGGGTGCAACATGACGGTGTGTAACAACCATGTCGGTGCGTGAGAAACAACGAGCTGTAATCGGGTCTCGAATTTGAAGAGTTCGTCCACACATGGAGCACAATCTTCTTCAGCATAACTATGCGAGACTACACACGAGCCATGCGACATCTGCAGCAATCCGACGCCTTGGGTTCGCAGTCATCGATCATCTTCCATCAGTGGCGGACACTGATCTGAAGATGGCTGGACGGTTGACCGCCGAAATATTGTCGCAAGAAATTAACATGATGCGGCTGCAATCCCGAACCCTCGTAGAATCCTCCATCAGTCCCGACTTGGTCCTATCCGATTTTCATCTGGTTCCGAAACTTCAGGAACACATTCGAAGACTTCACTTTGATAGTGATGAAGCAGTGCAAGCAGAGGTGAGGTTGTGGCTCCGTCAGATATGTCACACATGCTACAGTGACGGTATCAAGACACTGGTCTCTCATTGAGAGAAATGTGTTCGTCGTCAGAGTGACTACATTGATAAATAAGACATGAAGAACAAATATGTAGAATATTAATAACGTTTGTTTTTACAATGAAATGAATACCCGTAGCTGCATACAGGCGTTGATATAAGGCAACAGGGATAGTTGAAAATGTGTGCCCAGACCGGGACTCGAACCCGGGATCTCCTGCTTTTTTTTTCGATATAGTTCGTTGCGTTTGGTCCACGCGGGCGTCACAAGACATCCGTTCAAGTTGGTCGTTGTTTCCTTCACTCAGTTTTTTTATTACAGAGGCCTAGCAGCCCTCTGACCGAACACGCTGAGCTACCGTACCGGCTACCCATCTGAGCCACTGAGGACACAGAGGAGAGTGCGACTGCAGGGACTTATATCTGGCACGCCTCCCGTGAGACCCCCATTCCCAACTTATTGTCCCGCGCTATATTCATAGTGCCGCTGCCCATTATACTCGTTACTCGAGGGTTTTTGCCGATTCCCGTAAGAGTTCGGGCACTGTTTGTGCATCCGCACGGAAGAAGATGGACAAATGGCAGGAGAATCATATATATATATATATATATATATATATATATATATATATATATATATATATATATATAGGGTGAGTCGCGTAAGACGTAACACCCCCATTATTCCGGGAGAGATTGCACGTATCGACAAGCGGTGTTTGGCGAATCATAGCCGACTATGGGGCACATACTTTGGTACATAATCACAACGTTTATATTGACCGAGATAATGAGGCAAGTACATGTTTTTTAAATGGGACGCTGTACTTTTTCTACCATCATCCGAACGCTCTGGAAAAGACGCGTATAGTGATGTAACGCATATTGCTATTGCGATTCAAACTTCGCTTAAAAGACGCTGGGAAATATTGTACGATAGAAGGTCGAGGCGGTCGGAAGCGGCTGCAGACTGTAAACACGCCTCGCGCGACCCGCAGGCCGAGTTGCCGTGCTCTATGCAGCATGCACGTCCTACGCTACGTAGGTAAATCCTCATCCGTCCAGGAACACCAAAACCTATTTCGCTTATCCAACGACACGCCAAGTACAGGAAACGGCTGTAGGGGTGATACTGGTATCCTACGTGCCCGCCGACAGACGCTGCGCAGAGGTGTTGCAGAGTACAGACGTAGATTTAGACAGGAGAGGAAACTGCCGCGGCTGGAGACAGACTTTGCGATGACAGATGTGGGAGAGTGTCATCTGCGCGGGTGGGAATGGGAGCGCCGGCGTCTGCGGTGCGGGGCTGGATTGGAAGGAAGCGCGGAGCCGCTGGCCTAGATTGGACGGACTGCTGGAAACTGCAGGAAACATTAATCACGACGACGGAGTGCTAAATCGAACAGATGGCGCCCTTCAGATGACTGCGAGTCATCAGGCGGAGCGCCGCCGGCAGCGGACTAAGGGCCGTGGGAAGCCGTCCACGTGCCCGCACGCCGACGCCGCTCGCTTTTGGAAGCGGGGGGCCTTTTTTGCAAAGCCTTGCTTTCAGAACCGTACAGTGCAACGCCTCGCTTTCAGCACCTTACAGTATTGGTGCCTCCGTTTAACGAAGCTTTCGACGGCTCGCTATCAGATAAGGCGCAACTTACAGACAACATGCCTTCGGAATTCCTAAAATCATTGCGGGAAGACGGAAACAAAAGACTACTCAAATTGATTTGTAGAATCAGTGGTCTTGAGACATACCATCTGACTTTCGGGAAAAATATATTCCACGTACTTCTAGAGTTAGCAAGAGCAGGTAAATGTCAAAACTATCGCGAAATCACCATTACATCTCAAGCAGCCGAGTTGTTGACAAGAATAATATACAGAAGAATGGAACAGAAAGTTGAGAGTCTATTAGATGACTATAGTTTAGTTTAGGAAAGGTAAAGGCTCTAGGAGACAGTCGTGACGTTACGCCTGATAATTCAGTCTACACAGCAAAGAAGCAACGAGGAAAATAAAGCGAAGGTTCAGGGTGAAACAATATCAGTGATAAGATTTATTGATGACTCGACAATCCTCAAAAAAAGTGAGGAAGACCTGCAGGACGTGTTAAATGAAAGGAACAGTTTAACCAACAAACACTACAGATTGAGAATAAACCATTGAAAGACGAAAGTAATGAGTAGCGACAAAGATGAAAGTACCCATAAGTATATCATATTAACTGAAGACGACTTGAAGGAATATACTGCTACCTAGAAAGCAATGTAACACTTGACGGATGAGGTAAGAAGTACATAAAAAGCAGACTAGAAAAGACAAAGAGGGTATTCTTGGCCAAAAGAAGTCTACTAGTACCAAACGTCGGCTACGATTTAAGGAACAAATTTCAAACTATGTGCGTTTGGAGCACAGCACTGTAATGGAAGTGAGTCACTGAGAGTAGGAAAGGCGGGAAAGAAGAGAATCGAAACATACGAGATGTGGCGCTAAATAAATTAGGTCGACTGATGATAAGAAACGAGAAAGTTCTCCGCAGAATCGGCGAGAAGAGAGACATGGAAAATACTGAAAAGAAGAAGGGACAAGAAGATTAATCATATGTTAAGACATCTCATCTTCCAATGTATTCAGGGGATCTGTCGAAGACTATGATTGGAACGTTGTTATTGAGCTCTTAAACACACTCATCCCCAGTACCAAACTGACGGCTCCCTGCCTCAGAAGGGGTCCTATCAACCGATACCCCTCTTAGTTAAAATGAGCAGTAAAATTCTTTGCCGGCCGGTGTGGCCGAGCTGTTCTAGGTGCTTCAGTCTGGAACCGCGCGACCGCTACGGTCACAGGCTCGAATCCTGCCTCGGGCATGGATGTGTGTGAAGTCCATAGGTTAGGTAGGTTTAAGTAGTTCTAAGTTCTAGGGAACTGATGACCTTAGATGTTAAGTCCCATAGAGCTCAGAGCCATTTGAACCAAAATTCTTTCTTCCCCAGTTAGATTCATTATCCCCTCATCAGTTATTCGACATAACCATCTAATCACCAGCATTCTTCTGTACTACCACAGTCTGGACTGCTTATCGCACACGTTTCACTTCCGTACAAGGCTATACTCCAGACAAATACCTTCAGATGCTTCCTAACCCTTAAATTTATACTATTTATGTGTCTGGCGTCTTTTCTGTCGCTCATGTCCGACACAACAGACAGCACACACGCACGCACGCACGCACACACACACACACAGTATATCTGTAGGTGTGACTGTCCTAATAACATCAGTGAGGTTGCACAACAGGGTCCAAGTCTCTTGCTCGCTGCGAGCACTATGTGAACGGTCAGTGGACGCTACTAGCGTGTAACAAGTTGACAATTTGGGTCGGCGGGGATACATGTCCGGAAAACTGAGGCGGTTAAGGCAACCGCTCGCGTTAAGCAGGAGACCCAGATTGGCTCTGATGGTTCAAATGGCTCTGACAAGGGAACCTCCCCATCGCACCCCCCTCAGATTTAGTTATAAGTTGGCACAGTGGATAGGCCTTGAAAAACTGAACACAGATCAATCGAGAAAACAGGAAGAAGTTGTGTGGAACTATGAAAAAATAAGCAAAATATACAAACTGAGTAGTCAATGCGCAACATACGCAACATCAAGGACAACGTGAGTTCTAGAGCGCCGTGGTCCCGTGGTTAGCGTGAGCGGCTCCGGAACGAGAGGTCCTTGGTTCAAGTCGTCCATCGACTGAAAAGTTTGATTTTTTATTTTCAGACAATTATTATCTGTCCGTCCGTCTGTCCGTCCGATGCGAGGTAGCTGCGCCGTAGTATGGGGACGCCACACCTAAACAAACATCGAAACACACGACGTCAGTCGGCTACAACGCACGGAAGAGAGAGTATTCCTACTAACGAGGCTCCATGGCTGGCAGTTGACTGTTCACTACTTTGGACGAGAGTGCATTAAATACGTGAGATGTATTCCATGGGCAATATGAATCCAGCAGATATAGCTCGCGACTTCAATAACAATCGCACGGTTTTGCGGTGCGGTCGCAAAACACAGACACTAAACTTATTACAGTGAACAGAGACGTCAATGAACGAACGGACAGATCATAACTTTGCGAAAATAAAAAAAGTAAACTTTTCACTCGAGGGAAGACTTGAACCAAGGACCTCTCGTTCCACAGCGGCTCACGCTAACCACGGGACCACGGCTCTCCTAAGCTCACACGGTCCTTGATGTTGCCTATCTTGCACATGAACTACTCAGTTTGTATATTTTGCTTACTTCTTTCATAGTTCCACACAACTTCTTCTTGTTTTCTCGATTGATCTGTGTTCAGTTTTTCAAGCCCTATCCACTGTGCCAACTTATAACTAAATCTGAGGGAGGTGCGATGGGGAGGTTCCCTTGTGAGCACTATGGGACTTAACTTCCGAGGTCATCAGTCCCCTAGAACTTAGAACTACTTAAACCTAACTAACCTAAGGACATCACACACATCCATGCCCGAGGCAGGTTTCGAACGTGGGACCGTAGCGGTCACGCGGCTCCAGTCTGTAGCGCCTAGAACCGCTCGGCCACACCGGCCGGCAGACCCAGATTGAGTCCCAGTCCGGCACAAAGTATCAACTTTCACCATGGAATTATTTCTATGCCCTATTGAGGCCTTCCCTTGGAAACTTAAATTTATATTAGATGACAGCAAATTCTTCCTTGTCAGAAATACTTTCCTTGCTACAGTCAGCCTGCATTTTATATCCTCTCCACTATGGCCATCATCAATTGTTTTGCTAACAAATAAGCAACCTCATCTAGTGTTAGTTGTTATCTCCTAACTAATATCCTTAGCTTCGCCTGATTTAAGTCACCTACATTCTATTACTCTTGTTTTACTTTTGTTTATATTCATCTTACGACCTCTTTTCAAGGCGCTATACAACCCATTCAGGTGCTATTCCTAGTCTTTCACTATCTCTGGCAGTGTTACAATGACATTTCTTCTGTCTAACTTCCAATTTCTTCTCCAGATTTTCTTCTGTTTCAATTTATGCTTGCTCAATGCACAGACCGAATAACTTTGGGGGATAGGCTAGAACCCTGTCTCACTTTCTTTTCAATTAGTGCTTCACCTTCATATCCTTCGGCTGTTACAACTACCGTAGGGTATCTGTACAAGCTGTATGTAATCTTTCGTTCCCTGTGTTTTACCATTCCTTCCTTCATAATTTCATAGAGTTTATTCCTGTCGACATTGTCGTACGCTTCAGCTAATTGTACAAATGAAATAAAAGTAGGTTTGTCTTTCTTTAATCTACCTTCTAAGTCATTGGGCTAAAATTGCCTCGCATATCCCTCCATTTCTTGGTAACGCAAACTGACCTTCCCCGAGGTCGGATTCTATAAGTTTTACTATTCTTGTGTTAATAAGTCATATCGGTATTTTGCAGTCCTGAACTGCAAAACTGGTAGCTTCCTAGTATTCACACCTGTCAGCACTAGCCATCTTTGGAATTATTACAATATTCCTGAAGTGAACAATCCTCAGGAAATGCAGTCGAAACTACGCAGAATGGGATCCATAGCAGATAAGACTGAGACACAAAATAGAGAAGCGTGAAAGAAGAGCAGCACTTTCGTTACAGGTAAGCGCGAAAGAGTCACGAATATGTTCAGCCAGTTCCGCTGCAGCAGAGGAGATCTACATCACGTTAAGATCTACAGTTAAAGTTCCGAAGCGCACATTCCTACATTGCTTCCTCCTACGTACATCTCGCGAAAAGTCCATGAAGATAAGAGAGTTCGAGCCCACACGGATGCCTACCAGCAGTCGTCTTCCCGCAAACCATACGCGTCGAACAGGAAAGTACCCTCGACCACACACCTTGTCGGTGCCCTTCAGTCGTCGCCGCCATCTGTAGGAACGCTGAACATCATCACTCGGGCTCCCCTGAAGCCGCATCAGCGCCCCTAGAGCATTGTACACGTGCTGCTGCCAGGCCTGTACCATGGGCTGGACCTCAGTTGCACCTGGACTGGGGCCCTGAAGTCAGCGGACATCCCCTTGAGCTACTTCAAGCCTCTGCGAGCCAAGGGGGACTCGGCATTCCATGTGCCCGCTGGATAGGGCCAAACGACCGGCGACCACGACTTCTGGCGCTGCGGAAGATAGGGCCAGTCATGGACAACTCAGGCCTGGTTGAGGCGCAACGAAACGTCGCGGCGTTGGAGCGGCACTTCACATGGGAAGGACACCTTCTGAAGACGTCGGTGCAGGTTGGGGAAATGTGGGCGACTCGCTTACATATCACCTTCGACGGAACGGCCTTCTCGGCGTCCGCCGCCTCTGGGGGCAATACCAGTGGGTCGCTGACACCAGTCGATTGTTGTCTGGGTGAGACTACATCAACGCCATCCGCTTAAAAGCCTTACCACCTAAGACGTGGCTGAGTCGCGGGCGGATGACGGACACCAGGTGCAGAACGGGCTGTAGAGCTGTGGAGACCAACAACCACATCACGCAGGCTTATGAGCAGACGCACGGCTCCCGCGTCAAGCGTCACGACGCAGTCGTAAAGTAACCCGACCGCAGACTCGCGCAGAGGGGCTTCGACGTCTCTGTAGGACCCCACCTGGAACAATCGATGGATTCTGCAAGCCTGACATCGTGACGATCTAAGACGGCCAAGCGCACATAGTCGATGCTCGGCTCGACTGGTGCCACAACGAGAAAGCGGCAAGGTAAAGCACGCCGTCCTCGACCTGCGTCCCGGCGTCACCGAGGTGTCTGTAACATCGGCCACATTTAAGTGGAGGGCGAAATGGCCCCCACAACTGGCGTCCGACCTAACTCAACTGGGATTCAAAGTGCGTGAACTACCCATTATCGGCCCCATAGTGCTAATGTCGTGCTGTGCGTCCCATAGGATTTTCGATCGGATGACTTATTTTTCAAAACTGTTAATTATTTGTATGTTTATTCGTTGTGATTTGTTACTTTATAGTATTATAATACGGGAGTTGTGTGCCACCTGTAAACTCCTACCACGTCTGGGGGTCCTGGCGCAAGTACCAAACACACACACACACATAATACTAGATATATATATGAAGGGCTTATTTCAATAGTGGTACAAGTCCATTACCTCCACTTTTCTGCCTACAATGCTTCTGACATTAATGATCCAAACAAACAGAAAGAAAGGTTTATCTCTAGCAAGAAACCATATGCTTGAATATTTCTGGTATCTCAACTGCAGATTTTTCAGCGCTCATTTAACTTTAGGACTCTGTATCTCAAAATGAACAGAATTGGACTTGTACCACTATTGAAATAAGCCCTTCATGTAAATATACAGGGTGGTCCATTGATAGTGACCTGGCCAAATATCTCAAGAAATAGGCGTCAAACGAAAAAACTACAAAGAACGAAACTTGTCTAGCTTGAAGGAGGAAACCAGATGACGATATGGTTGGCCCGCTAGATGGCGCTGCCATAGGTCAAACGGATATCAACTGCGTTTTTTAAAATAGGAACCCCCATTTTTATTACATATTCGTGTAATACGTAAAGAAATATTAATGTTTTAGTTGGACCACTTTTTTCGCTTTGTGATTGACGGCGCTGTAATAGTCACAAACATATGGCTCACAATTTTAGACGAACAGTTGGTAACAGGTAGGTTTTTTAAATTAAAATACAGGTACGTTTGAACATTTTATTTCGATTGTTCGAATGTGATACATGTACCTTTGTGATGAACTTATCATTTCTGAGGACGCATGCAATTACTGCGTGATTACCTGCAAATACCACATTAATGTAATAAATGCTCAAAATTATGTCTGTCAACCTCAATGCATTTGGCAATACGTGTAACGACATTCTTCTCGACAGCGAGTAGTTCGCCTTCCGTAATGTTCGCACATGCATTGACAATGCGCTGACGTATGTTGTCAGGCGTTGTCAGTGGATCATGATAGCAAATATCCTTCAACTTTCTCCACAGAAAGAAATCCGGGGACTTCAGATCCGATTAACGTGCGGGCCATGGTATGATGCTACGACGACCAATCCACCTGTGATGAAATATGCTATTCAGTACCGCTTCAGCCGCACGTGAGCTATGTGCCGGATATCCATCATGTTGGAAGTACATCGCCATTCTGTTATGCAGTGAAATATCTTGTAGTAACATCGGTAGAACATAACGTAGGAAATCAGCATACATTGCACCATTTAGATTGACATCGATAAAATGGAGGCCAATTATCCTTCCTCCCATAATGCCGTACCATACATTAACCCGTCAAGGTCGCTGATGTTCCACTTGTCGCAGCCATCGTGGATTTTCCGTTGCCCAATAGTGTATACTATGCCGGTTTACGTTACCGCTTCGTCGCTAAATAGGACGCGTGCAAAAAATCTGTCATCGTCCCATAATTTCTCTTGTGCCCAGTGGCAGAACTGTACACGACATTCAAAGTCGTCGCCATGCAATTCCTGGTGCATAGAAATATGTTACGGGTGCAATCGATGTTGGTGTAGCATTCTCAACTTCGACGTTTTTGAGATTCCCGATTCTCGCGCAATTTGTCTGCTACTAATGTGCTGATTAGCCGCGACAGCAGCTAAAACACCTACTTGGGCATCATCATTTGTTGCAGGTCGTGGTTGACGTTTCACATATATCTGAACTCTTCCTGTTTCCTTAAATAACGCAACTATCAGCCGAACGGTCCGGACACTTGGGTGATGTCGTCCAGGATAGCGAACAGCATACATAGCACACGCCAGATGGGCATTTTGATCACAATAGCCATACATCAACACGATATCGACCTTTTCCGCAATTGGTAAACCGTCCGTTTTAACACAGCTAATGTATCACGAAGCAAATACCGTCCGTACTGGCGGAATGTTACGTGATGCCACGTACTTATACGTTTGTGACTATTACAGCGCCATCTATCAGAAAGCGAAAAAAGTGGTCCAACTAAAACATTCATATTTCTTTACGTACTACTATATAATAAAGAATGGGGATTTCTATTTTAAAAAAACGCAGTTGATATCCGTTTGACCTACGGCAGCGCCATCTAGCGGGCCAACCATAGCGCCATCTGGTTTCCCCCTTCAAGCTAGACGAGTTTCGTTCTTTGTAGTTCTTTCGTTTGACGCTTATTTCGTGAGATATTTGGTCCGGTCACTATCCATGGACCACCCTGTCTATGTACAAGTGTGAGGGAATTTTCCGTGTCTCATATATCTTTCACACCAGATAGAGTAGTTTTGTTCAGGACTGGTTCTCCCAAGAATATCGACAATTATGAAGAAATATCATCTACTCAAGGGGCCTGTTATCGGCTTAGGTCTTCAGGTGGTCTGACCAATTCTTCTCGCATACTCTCTGTAATATAGCTTTCATTACCCATCCATTCACCTTTCAGCTTCCCCTTTTTTGCTTAGCACTGGGTTGTCACCTGAGCTCTTGATATTCATGCAGTTGCTTCTCTTTTCTCCACAGGCCTCTCTAATTTTCCTGTAGATGGTATCTATCTTTCTCCTAGTTGTAAATGATTCTAAAGCCTTGCATTTGTCCTCTAATCATTCCTGCTTAGCCATTTTACACTTTCTGCCAGTTTCAGTTTTTAGTCGTCTGTATTCCCTTTTGCCTGCTTCCTTCACTGCACTTACATATCGGCTCCTTTAGTCAATTAAATTCGGTATCTCCTGTGTTATCCAAGAATACCTACTAGGCGTCACCGTTTTACCTACTCGATTATGTTCCGACTTCACAATTCCATCTCGCAAAGCTACCCATTTGTCTTCCACGCCTTCCCTTACCTTGTTTCAGTTAATCGTTGCCTAACGCTCACACTGGAACTATCAATTACCTCTTGTTCTATCGACGTAGCAAGGTCACATCTCACTAATCTCCTACCTTCTTGCTATTTCTTACGTTTTAACTTCCAGTTGATAACCAATGAATTATGGCCAGAGTTCACGTCTGTCCCTGGAAATTTCTTACAGTTTATAAATCTGGTTTCAGAATCTCTCTCTTTACATTACATAATCAGTCTGAAACTTTCCAGGGTTTCCAGGTTTGTTCGATGTGTACAACCTTCGTGCTTGATTCTGAAACGTAGTGTTAGCGATGATTAAAATGCGCTCGGTGCAATATTCTACTAGATGGATTTCTCTTTCACTCCTTTCATCCATTTCATATTCTCATGCTATATTTCCTTCTCTTCCTTTTCCTACTATCGACTTCCAGTCCACCACGACACTTAAATTTTCCTCCCGCTTAATTATCTGCATACTGGCATATGGGTGTATGTCGTAGAAATAACTGAGGACGTTAGATGCAGCTATTACTCTGAGATAAAGAGACTGGTAGCCGAGAGCAACTTGTGGAAGGCCGCATCAAATCAGTTAGAAGACCGAGCAAACGAAAAGCGGCTGTTAAAGAAGTTACGTTCAAGAGAGACCTATGCCCTGATTTGAGACCACACTGAGAATCTAAATAGCAAGCGCATGCGTTCCCTAGGATGTAGAGGTTTAACGTCACTTCAATGACGAGGTGATTGGAAATCAGTGTCAAAGTCGGAATGGAGAAGTAACCTGTCCGTGTCCTTTTCAACGGAGCCAGCCTTAAACGATATAGAAAAAACGAGCAAAATGTATTCTGAATGGCCAAAATGATTGTTTGAACTCAGTTCCTCCAATTTCCAAATCTTTTCTGTTAATTTCATCACCATCAAACTCGGGCCAGGCAAAGAAATAATTCTGGGTGAAACCTACCTTTTATTTATTTATTTACGAAAATAATTTCAGATGAGTGAATATGTTTGGTACATTACTGTATATTAACGACCGAACAGTGTTTCCTGCAGTAATATGTTTTTCGCAAGTGTCATGATTGCCTATGATGAACTGTCATAGCATTATCTCTTAACGAATTACGACTCTCGTCCAGCATCATGAGAAAACGATGTAGTTTTGTACAGAATACGGAAACACTGTTTTACACACATGACCAGGACGCGTCACCAGGAATGACTTGGCCAATTAGGACTGTCCTTCTCTAAGACCTGTACGTTTGTAATACAATAAAATCGTGAAGAAGTTGACCACTATTCAGCTGGGATCCATCATTATGTATCATACCTTTTTGTCTTTGTCTATTTAGGACCAACAACACTGAAATCTAAAGCACAATTATTTTGGATATATTGTATATCAGATCAATAACCTGGCCTTCCTCCCTTTCGAAAATACAATACCAAGCAAGACAAAGTTTCTTACCAGTTAGAGTTAAATATTATCATACATTCCATGTGCCAATTAATTTATTTTAAAGAAAGCTCCCAGGAAATAATAATTTTTGTGGGCTTACTCATCAGTATTTAGATTTTCAAGTGATATGGAAGAGGATGTGGCAGTGATGGTCTAGCGGGTAGAGCACTAGACTCTGACCATAGAGGTCTTGTGTTCAATTCCGGACAGGGACAGCGATTATTCTTCCTTCCGGTCTCCCCAGGACGGCACCAGGTCCACTCATCCTACTGTCAAATGAGTGCCGCACGGACGGAGTGGTGATGTTTCAACCCTGCAACTCCTAATGTTGCGGCGAGGAAGGACTGCAGACAGGCCAGGACCCCGGTTGCCGGGTTGCGCCACACAGTTTACCTTACCTTTTATAAAATGGGATAGCTTGCTTCACTGTGAATTGGCACACTTCAGCATTGCATATCAGTCTTGATTACATGTTTCAGTGCGTTGACATTTTTGTAATTAACTGTATTTAATCTGTTCTTTCCCTTAAGTAATATTTTGTTTGCGATGACTTGATTTTTTTTTCAAAAGTTATATTTTAAAATTGTTCTCAGTGTAGGAGCTATACATATTTTTCTAATGCTTTACATAACAGGCACTGTGTTTCATATGGTAGAATAGGATTTGACTTCTGAGAAAACGTTCTATCAAGTTATAGAAGTTATACGTGTTTACACGCCTAACAGCATTGGAAATTTATACTGAAGAAGCCAAAACCTTTGTCATGTTACGGCAAACTGATGAAGTAAATTACTTAAAAATTGGTGCACAAAAATTGCAAAAGTAAATCAGTTTACTTACCTTTTAACCATGTTAGGTGCAGACAAAAATATCAAAGGAGAAATAAACAGCAAAATTCAAAAAGCAGGTACACTAATAGCCATTAAAATTGCTACACCACGAAGATGACGTGCTACAGACGCAAAATTTAACCGACAGGAAGAAGATGCTGTCATATACAAATGATTAGCTTTTCAGAGCATTCACACAAGGCTGGCGCCGGTGGCGACACCTACAACGTGCTGACATGAGGAAAGTTTCCAACCGATTTCTCATACACAAACAGCAGTTGACCGGCGTTGCCTGGTGAAACGTTGTTGTGATGCCTCGTGTAAGGAGGAGAAATGCGTACCATCACGTTTCCGACTTTGATAAAGGTCGGATTGTAGCCTATCGCGATTGCGGTTTATCGTATCGCGACATTGCTGCTCGCGTTGGTCGAGATCCAATGACTGTTAGCAGAATATGGAATGGGTGGGTTCAGGAGGGTAATACGGAACGCCGTGCTGGACCCCAACGGCGTCGTATCAATAGCAGTGGAGATGACAGGCGTCTTATCCGCATGGCTGTAACGGATCGTGCAGCCATGTTTCGATCCCTGCGTCAACAAATGGGGACGTTTGAAAGACAACAACCATCTGCACGAACAGTTCGACGACGTTTGCAGCAGCATGGACTATCAGCTCGGAGATCATGGCTGCGGCTACCCTTGACACTGCATCACAGACAGGAGCGCCTGCGATGGTGTACTCAATGACGAACCTGGGTGCACGGATAGCAAAACGTCATTTTTTTCGGATGAATCCAGGTTTTGTTTACAGCATCATGATGGTCGCATCCGTGTTTGGCGACATCGCGCAGAACGCAAATTGGAAGCGTGTATTCGCCATCGCCATACTGGCGTATCACCCGGCGCAATGGTATAGGGTGCCATTGTTTACACGTCTCGGTCACCTCTTGTTCGCATTGACGGCACTTTGAACAGTGAGAGTTACATTTCAGATGTGTTACGACCCGTGGCTCTACCCTTCATTCGATCCCTGCGAAACCCTACATTTCAGCAGGATAATGCACGACCGCATGTTGCAGGTCCTGTACGGGCTTTTCTGGATACAGACTGCTGCCCTGGTCAGCACATTCTCCAGATCTCTCACCAATTGAAAACGTCTGCTCAACGGTGGCCGAGCAACTGGCTCGTCACAATACACCAGTCACTACTCTTGATGAACCGTGGTATCGTGTTGAAGCTGCATGGCCAGCTGTACCTGTACACGCCACCCAAGCTCTGTTTGACTCAATGGCCAGGAGTATCAAGGCCGTTATTATGGCCAGAGGTGGTTGTTCTGGGTACTGATTTCTCAGGATCTATGCACCCAAATTGCGTGAAAATGTAATCACATGTCAGTTCTAGTATAATACATTTGTCCAATGAATACCCGTTTATCATCTGCATTTCTTCTTGGTGTAGCAATTTTAATGGCCAGTGGTGTATGTAGCATTTTGGACTATTGGACAGAATAAAAAATAAAATCTCAAGAATTCTAAGATGTGCATACATGAAACATTTATTAGATCTGTTCGTTATAGCGTTAATGAGACTTGGACATTAATTTAATGGGATGAAACTAAAAATCTTTGAAAGGAAAATTTTGATGAAGGGGTTTGGAGAGATTGAAGAAAGATCACAGCTGAATGGACAAAACTAACAAATACAGAAGTCTATGATTTATTGGGAGAGCCAGACATTATATCCGAAATAAAAGATAAGAGACCTCGTCGGGCCGAGGATGCACTTCGAACTCCGGAAGAAGGGAAAGTAATCCACCAAGAGTAAACGTCATAGACCTCTCGGGAAAACTAGACTTCGTTTCTTTTAAGTCAGAAAAAAATACGAAAGTCCTATGTGTGAGGTACTTGGAAATTAAATGCCAACAAGACAGAACTACCAGTCAAAGCATTGTTAAATAAGGTACTACGGGCTGTCATAGCTTTTGAGGTTTGTTAATAACTAAATGCCTTTAAAATAAGTCGATGGAGTCGTTTATTTTCAGTGGTGTTTTGCAGGTACACGCTGTCATGCTCGACTAGTACTGAGGAAACAAAAGGACTTTCGAGCAAATAATTACTACATATGCACAAGTTCGCAACGAGGAGTAAGTGAGGTGGGGTGTTCATCAATCTGACTAGTTTGAGACAGTCCGCTGCAGTTTCCTCTCCTGTACTCACATGTTCAACTCAGAGTATCCCTTACATCCCACGTTCTCAATTATTAGCTGGGTATATTGCATTTTCAGTCTTATCCTGTCATTTTTCCCTCTCCGGCTCATTCTTGTATCATGGTATGTATTCTCTGCTGTCTTAGTATAAGTTCTATCATTCTCCCTCTTCTTCTACTGTTATCCATGTACTCCTTTCCTCACCGAGTCTGCAGAGACCCTGATCAGTGCAATTAGGTTTCAGCACGGTTTTGTAGCACCACTTGTCAAACGCTTTGATGTTCTCCTTCTCAGTTTTCTGCTACACTGCGGTAAGTAGCAGCACCTGCGTAACTTCGACACCACGAGTGGTCTCCCGGAGCAGTCTGGTCTGTCGGTGGTCACCTGCAGCGCGTGAGAGGCGCAGAGGACGCCGCCGGCGGTAGAGTCTGCCAAGTCAAGCAGAATGACGGGAAGTGCCTGATTAGACGTGTCCGTCACCGCCCAGCAGACCAGCAGCTCTAATCGCCAGCTATGCGGGGCCTCTCCGGCGAACACACTCGTTCCGCGTTTGTAGAAACCGTTCCCAATGTGAAAGCGAACCTTGACTTCCAGCAGAGAGGGTGGTTTCCTTCTGCACCACATGGACTGTGGCCTGAAACCCTCCGCAAGGAAAAATTAAATGCCGTCAGAAAATTCTGCATTATGTAACTATCCTTCTTCGTCTTCCTAGATTTTCCCGCGTCTTCACGGGATCGGCACGTTATTTCGGATTTGGCAATGATAATGGTAGTGGGTGACCGATTGCCCTTCCAGATGTCAGCCGGACGGAATTCTTGTACCCCATCTGTTTGTATCTAATGTTATGTTCAGAGGTGAGAACGTTTCTTGTGAACATTTGCGTATCGCTTAGCTGAGGCGAGATGTGGGAACCAGACCGCTATTTACCTAGACAGATGTGGAAAAACGCCTACAAACAACCGGCCCTCGTCGTTAATTCGTGTCCCGGAAGCGGGCGCTTTCAAGCGCTGAGGTATCCTTTCTAAGTGGATTCTTACTGCTTGAGGCGTTCTTCATAAATAAACGTTTTATTGCACTGACTTTCTGCTGGTTTCGTCCCTTGGCGTTATCTAGTACCCTGAGGCTAGGAGTAATACTTAACAGAGTGCAGAAACAAAGAAAGTTGAAATAACAATGTACAGGACCCAGTTACTTAAATCTGGTAACAGGTTATATACTACAATTCGTATGTGCTTCGCACAGCAGTGCGGATAGATCAAAACGAAACGGGTCCACCAATATGAATGTACAATAAGGGACACCGCTTGTATGAGCGTCAGCATTTAACAGCATCACGCGTTAAACAGATTTAGTTCAAGAAATTGAACGTGGCTCATATCGATTCATAAAAATCACTTTTGTAACTCCACAAAAGTCTCAAGAATTACGTGACTGTCAAAGTTATTTATACGGTCCAGTGACATTAATGTGATATCTATCAAAAGGTTGAATAACCACCTCTTGCAGCGCAAACGTACGGGAAAGAGTCAACGAGGTTCTAGAAGGCACCATCAGGGAGCGCAGCCATGCGGACACGAGTAGCGTGCCCAGGTGCGCTACGTTTCCCCGTTGAGGCTCCCGGTCGAGCTGGTCCCATAAATTTTCGATTAGGTTTAAATCCGGGAAGATTGTTGGCCAGGGGACTACGGTAAACTCATCCTGGTGCTCTTTGAACCACAACACGTACACTGCGAGCTGCGTGACACGTTGCGTTGTCCTGCTGGTAAATGCAATCGTGCCGACAAATAGCAAACTACTTGTAAGGGTAGACGTATAGTTGTGTTGATCCACTGTGCTTTCCTGAAAGACGAGATCACCCAGGGAATGCTGCGAAAACATTCCCCAGACCATAACGCTCCGTCCTCCGGCTTTGTTTTTGTTTTGTTTTTGGACACAAAAACAACTAGGGTCATACACGCCCATGTTGGAACCGTAGGACACGAAGACAAGAAAAGGAGTTAAAAGCGACTACTTGTTAAGCCCAATCGACGAGCGGAAAGACAGTCAAAAACAGATACTTGGAGAATATTCCACAAAATACACCATAGAGAAACAGTGGTCCTGAACCTAAGACTAAATCTCCTTAGCCATATTGCTAAGACGGATAAAAAGTAAAACGCGGCCGACAACCCGAGCATCGTCCGCTAAAACAGCCGATAACTTAGACGGCAAATATAAATTAGAACGTAAATGGTTAAAAAAAAGGGCACTCCGTCATGAAATTGCCAACCGTCAAAGGCTGAGGGAAATGAGCCCAAAGTTGCGAGGGAGTACTACTTAACAAATGACGATGGCTAAAAGGACATTGCTCAATACGCAACCTACCTAAAATGATCTCATGGCTAGGGGGCCGAGAGGAGGTCGTCCAAGCCGCTGGAAGAGGTTTAATTCTCTGGAGCTTGTTCCCATGAAGGGAGGACTAGTGGGGATGCCAAAGCAATACCACCTGCCGACGAACGGCAACACAGAGATCATCGGAGGCAATGGAAGAACTAGTGGGCTGGGGTACCAGGACGGCAGCCTTGGCAGCAGCATCAGCAGCCTCTTTTCCTGTCAGTCCGATGTCACCAGGAACCCACATAAGCATCACAGTGGCTTCATGAAGACTGAGCAAGTGACAGCTTTCCTGGACCCATTGCAGCTCTGGAGACTGCTGAGAGAGTCGGAGCAGATGGCAAGATAGAAAAGCCTGTGTCTCCAAATGTACTGCGTGACCTGATATAGGGCGAAGAGCTCTGCTGTAAACACTGAGCAGAGTTCCGGACGCCGATACCGAAAAACGTTGGTGCCAATGACGAAGGCACACCCGGAATCATAGGGAAAAGCTGAAGTGAGGAAGGAAAATGCGGACTGCAACAGCTTAAAGCCGGGTAGTTGGGGAGATGGGCTGACTATGAACGTCATCCTGGATGAGCAGCGTGACTCCCCCATGAGATGGAATGCCATCCTCGGAAGGGAAGATCAAAGCGGACCCGGAAGAAATACGGGAGCCCAAAGTGGTCGTGAGGCCGCAATTTTGCTTCCAGTAGGCAGAGAACAAGCTGCGATTCTGAGAGCAGCTGTAAGTCCTCTTTGTTGGATCGAAGGCTGTGAACATTCCTTTGGAGGAGAGTCATGATGAAAGGGGAGGAGGGAATGCATGAAGGGCTGTCACCTCGACGGCTGCGGGTGCCTGCCTTCGAAGACTCACTGCACAGGGCACAGAGGCTGGAGGATCCATGAAATCTACAGAGGAGTCAGCATTCTTCCGTCGGTGTGCAGAGCAGGGAAAAAAAAAACAGTTGGGGGTGCGCAGTGTCGACACGAAGATGGCCAGGCGAGGGTATCACTTGGAATCTCTGAGTCGGCGAAGGAGAAGACCATTTGTCTATGTTTGACTTCTTGGAGCCTTTCCAGTTGGCAGAGGAAGACTCAGATGTTTGTTGGCTGAAGGGAAGTAGGAAGTCTTCGCGGGAGTATTCCTTCTGTCCTTTCAAGTGTGCTGGTTGTATAGCAGGTGACTTCGCCCTGTGAGCGAAAGTGAAAGTTTGATGGCTTGCTGCACAGCTGGAGGAGGAGACGGGAGTGCTACGATGACACTGGGCGACATTGCAGCCACGGTACCGAATTTTAGATCAAATGTCTGCGTGGTCCTGTCCTTTGTGGAGCGAAAATCAGCAAGAACAGTATTGTAAGTGCCGGATGGTAGAACGCAGGCCAGCCAACAACTTGCGAGCGACCGCGTAAGGCAATTTTTCCTTCACCCAGATCTCCTGGACAGCCTGCTCACCGAAATACACGGGGCAATTGTGGGAGGAGGCGGCATGGTCGCCACTGCAGTTGATACAGCAGGGAGAAGAAGGGGGACAATCGCCCTCATTACCATCCCTACCACAGGTTACATATTTGGCTGGGTGTCTACAGGACATTCGAGTGTGGTTGTAGCTTCACATCAGGTTTGGAATGTACAGTCGGACTATGGTAACTTCATAATCTGCTTTCATTTTTGATGGAAGCACCAATCTAGTAAAAGTGAGAAAAAGAGTTCATGTGGGCTCTAAGGAGGCGTCTACCTTTTTCATTACCTGATGGACTGCAATGACACCCTGATCAGAGAGGTACGTTTGAATTTCTACATCGGTCAGACCATCGAGCAGCCTAGTGTAAATAACACCACGGGAAGAATTCAGCAATCAATGGACCTCGACACGAATAGGACAGCTGTGGAGGAGTGAAGCTGCAAGCAGTTGTTGCGCTTGAGAATCAGAAGTAGTCTCCAAAATCAAAGTGCCATTGTTAAACGAGAGCAGGATCTCACAGGGCCACAAAATGGCATCAACACCTTTCTGAATAATAAACGGATTTACTGTAGCAAAGGACTGACCATCATCAGTACGTGAAACCACGAGGAAGCGTGGTGCAGCTGGGAGGGTTTTCGAATCGTTAGCCTCATTCCGTTTACGTTTAGTAGACACTGACTGTGAAGAAGATGATTGGCTCATTACGAGAAAAGCCAGAAGTGGGCGCACACGCCTTAGGTGATTGTTCACATCTCAGTTCACCAATCGGCAGTTAGGGAAGGTAGCAGCTCAGGCCGTCACCCCTCCCAATGGCCTGGCCTGTACCAGGTGGTACGTGCGAACTCGACCTGTCAAACTGGGACTGGGAATACGCGTTTCCCAGTCACCTCTTACGCGTGAGACGCGTGGGCTAGCCTTCAGGAGCGCACATGGAGCAAGAAGAAAAAGAAGAACCACAAACCCGGAGCGGAGGAATGATAGGAGAAGGGGAATGAAGAAAAAAAGGAACGAGAAACAATGGAGAGACTGTTCTGGTATCGGCTACTGAAAATGCAGAACACATTTCCAAAAATATCCCAGACATGTTCCCCGAGCGAGTGGACAAAGAATAGCAAGAGGACAGACATGCAGCACGGAAGAGAAACGATGCTGCTAAGGCTGAGGCCCCATAGTAGCCAAGCACGAACCCGCCAAAGAGCAGCGAGCCCACGGGGGGGGGGGGCTCCGGCTTAGACCATTTTCTTTCAGACGTTTCACAGCGTACACCCTAACATCCATCAGTTCGATGGAGCATAAAATGTGATTCATCCGAAAAAGCCACCTGTCGCCATTTAACGGGTGTCCAATTGTGGTATTAGCGTGTAGCTTCCAGTCTTTGTGGTCGATGAATGACGAACAGCGAGGGTACATGAACCAGGCATCTACTGTAGAGACAAATTCGCAGCAACGGTCATTGAATGGTCGCTGAGGAGACACTGTTGGTTGCTGCTTGGTTCATCTAAGCAGTCGGTTGTTCAACAGTTGCACGTCTATTCCCTGTACACATCTCCATAGCCGTCGGTCACCTCTGTCACTTATGGCCCCTGTGGCACCACAGCTGCCTTGCATCGGTTTTGGATAGCTCCATTTTGCCATGCACTTTATACTTTAAAAAGGGGGCAGACGGACATTTTACAAACTGGGGGTTACAGCATTCTACCCACTGCAGTCATACATCCTCAAAAGTAATGTTTTTATGGGCCAATGTTAATTAATTCAGTAGTTATAAAAAGCTAGCGATTAAGCTAAATTGTACATCTCAAATAATTCCGGAACTGTTTAAGACATCATGATTCTGTTTTCAGCCCGCAAATTAGAAATTAAGGATCTGGTGACACAAGCAACCAATTTTGAATATCTGTCATGGTATTTGCTCTAGAAGATTTTCGCGAATACCTTTCTCGACATCGTTTATGTTTTTGTTTCGGCGTTATTGAGGTTCCTTGGGTAGTAGGTTCCTTGGGTAGTCGCTCGATCGGCAGTGGTAGCCATTCATCAATGAGGGGACCGTGTTTTAGTACTTCATAGAGAAACGTAGGTAAATAAACCACAGAACAATTTCTACTAACATTTCCACAGTATCCACACAATTCTGTTTAAAAAGATCTACATTAACACCGAATACGAACGACAGAACTTGGATTGAAATGTCTGTATGAAATATAAATTGTTTCTTTATCTTCCGATTCACAACTTTCTCGATGTGTCGCAAATGAAATTGCTTTTACAGAATATCGAAGATTTCATGCTGATTGCACTGTAATCGCTCAAATACGCGACCCTAACTTTAAAAAATTTATATTGAGGAAAACATAGTTGGTTTCAACTAACACTCGCACAATGAAAGCAACTTAGCTCTCTTGGCTCAATAGCGGTCCTATTGGCTACCTGTGCATCGTGAGTTGTGATATTAAAAGTTACGTTAAAAACGCTCTTGGTACAAGATCTCGGAAAAAAACAATGTCCTAGGCTTCTTCTTCAAATTAAGTAGACCATCAAATTCGGTAAAACAAAACACCACATTGTTCAGTTTAAAAAATATATATGCATAACAATAATGGAAGAGAGCGTCATTTTAATATCAGTGTTTATATCCATAAAAAATTAATTATATTACACACTCATAGAATTGTCAGCCTCTTCTGGAAAATGGACCAGAGTGTACTGCCGCATCACGCCACTTTAGTGCCATGAGCTAGGTCAGTGACCTGTCACATGACCTTCTGGTACCATTTATACGACATCTACGGTACTCCAAAGCTAACAGTGTGCCCTGTTAACGAGGAATTAACTTTTTCTCCGGGGAGCTTAAGTATTGTGTGGTTAAAACAATAGAGTAAAATCGTATAAAACGGAAACAACACGTCTAGTGTAGGGAAAGATTTAGCGATTGAATAGGTATTCAGTCACAAACCAGTAGGAAAGATGTTGACGAAGAATCAAACTGCACCCTCTGAAAAACACACTGATGATGTAACTGGTCTTTGTTCCATGTTTCTTCCAAAAATTGGACTTAGAGACGGTTCTAATCTAATGAACAATCCACAGGTCTCCATCGAAAAAACATGTGTTTCATAAGAACCTCCGACTCTGATGGCCAACGGCCTTGCCGCAGTGGTAACACTGGTTCCTGTCAAATCACCGAAGTTAAGCGCTGTCGGGCTGGGCTAGCACTTGGATGGGTGACCATCCGGTCTGCCGAGCGTTGTTGGCAAGCGGGGTGCACTCAGCCTTTGTCAGGTAAACTGAGGGGCTACTTGATCGAGAAGTAGCGGCTTCGGTCTAGAAAACTGACATAAGGCCGGGAGAGTGGTGTGCTGACCACTTGCCCCTCCATATCCGCATCAAAGTTCAAATGGTTCAAATGGCTCTGAGCACTATGGGACTCAACTACTGTGGTCATAAGTCCCCTAGAACTTAGAACTACTTAAACCTAACTAACCTAAGGACAGCACACAACACCCAGCCATCACGAGGCAGAGAAAATCCCTGACCCCGCCGGGAATCGAACCCGGGCGTGGGAAGCGAGAACGCTACCGCACGACCACGAGATGCGGGCCATATCCGCATCCACTGACGCTGTGGGCTGAGGATGATACGGCGGCCGGTCGGTGCCATTGAGCCTTCATGGCCTGTTCGGGAGTAGTTTTTTTTCGACTTTGATGACTTACATTACCTCTTAGGATTCTTCCAATTACTGTGAACCTGTCTTCTGTCCTCCCAATATTCAGATGTAAGTGGTTGTTACTCCAGAAGCCACCGTAATTTTTCTGAGCGTCTTGGTTGATCAGCGATTCTACGTTTATGCACAGTCCATTTAATTTGGTTATGATGTGGGCCATTATTAGTCTTCGTGTCAACTCATATTTCTCTGCTAGCGTTACTATAGATGAAAACAATTCCCTATTAATGAAGTAGTGATGCGACACCAGGACACACGCATAAACAGGTTGTATTTTCAAGGTCGGTAAGGGACAGATTACAGAAAAATAAGAGTTGAATCTTCGGATCATAACCAACATTTACAGTTACTTTTCTTGATACAGCACGAACGCTTCTGACAGCAGCATATTATTGGCTACAAAATTCTGAGTAGTTTGATACCAAAAGGCTTAAAAAACTTTTGCATATATAGATAATAGTATAAGAGGTGAAATTGGTTTTTTTATCTTTGTTTTGCGTTCAACATATATTTTCTTGTCATTAATTGTAAGACAAAATGAGAGAAAAATCACATAACATAAAGGACTTCGTAGGAGATTGCTTCATTAATGTACTTTATCACGCCTGAAATGTACAATTTGTGTACTACTGATTACATTATTTTGATTGTTTCGTACTTTAAACAAACCATTGCAGACTACCCCAGCGTTACTAATCGAATGCAGTCAAAAGGATATGTTTTAATTAATATATAGTTAACTAAAATTCCTGATAATTTCTAGTACATATATCTTGAAGCGCTTTAAGTGTCAAAAATGTTGTTTGCGCACTTAATACAAACATTTAGGTATTGTCTTATACACACTTACTAGTTTTGAACAAAATTTAGTTTTTATTAAGTGTTTTCCACGATGCTGTCTAGAAACAGACCTGGCTGAATTTATGTGAATGGTGATTCAAATTCTAAGGAACTAGAATTTAGCATTTTATAATAAAAATCAATTTATCTGCGTTTCTGACATTGGTCGTAAGTTCCATTTGTGTTATTCAAGAAAATGCCATGACTAAAAAGTGTGTTTACGTAACGTAATTGCCCGCGTCTCGTGGTCGTGCGGTAGCGTTCTCGCTTCCCACGCCCGGGTTCCCGGGTTCGATTCCCGGCGGGGTCAGGGATTTTCTCTGCCTCGTGATGGCTGGGTGTTGTGTGCTGTCCTTAGGTTAGTTAGGTTTAAGTAGTTCTAAGTTCTAGGGGACTTATGACCACAGCAGTTGAGTCCCATAGTGCTCAGAGCCATTTGAACCATTTGAACGTAATGTAATTAACACTATAAAAATAACGTATCTAAATACTGTCTGTTTCATTTCCTGGATTCTAATATCCGTAACATCAAGAAGGGCAGATGAGGACCTTTTCCAGGCAGGTCAAAAGATCAAAAGTAAAGCATCACATGGTACTTAATTTCCGTGGGACTACGTGCATTGTGGTACAATTGTACTGAGAGCTCCGACCCAAACCAATAATCTAACCCAGATGCCCAAGAGTATTGCGATAAGGGATTTTCACGGTATTTCTTCCTGTGGTTAATAAATGGCGTCCAGAAGCAGATCTGAGCTGACAGTTACGCGGATGCCGCAGCAGCTGACACGCACGTGGATCGTAGTCCTTGTAGTCATTCGCGAAGATGGCGTAAAGCAGGAGTGGCATCATTTATAGGCCACACCGCTGTTTGCGCAACGTGCGCGCCGGAAGTCATTTAGAGGGCAGCGTCATTAACGCCTGGGGTCAACGAGACAGATAACAGCCTCCATCTCACTGTGCTCGCATGTGCGGAAATGGACTTCGTCCTCGCGTCCTTGGATGACACGCGCCTCTCGTGACTGTCGACAAATAATTGTAACTTAGAAAATGGAAACAAGTGACTACAGTACAGTAGTAATACGCAAAAACGCACCAAAACTGTACCACCTGATTCTGGTAAGACTACACTACTGACAACGATTTTTGATGATGATGATGGTTGATTTCTGGGGCTCTCAAATGAGCGTTCATCAGCGCCCTTACAAAGTCCGAATTCTTTCACAGTCCAATTTTGACACACTCCAATCTAGCCACAGACACGAATGATGATGATGAAACAATGAGGACAATACAAAAACCCAATCCCTGGGCAGAGAAAACCCCACCTCGGCCGGGAATCGAATCCGGGAACCCGTGATCCAGAGGCACCAATGCTGGACACTAGACCACGGACTGCGCACACATCGAGTTTTGGCAGGTTTTTACCCTAGCATGCAACACCTAAGGACGACAGTAGCTTTCGCATGACGTATTACTACCAACTAAAAGAACTCGATAAAACTTGGGCCACGCACAAAAAAAATTGCTAGAATATAATACACAAGATAACTACGAGAAATAAGTAGTGAGACGAATAGAAATGAAACAATTATTCAAAGACAAACCACTAAGGTAACAAACGTCATGGCATACCTCCTAATATTGTGTCGGATCTTCTTTAGCCTGGCGTAGTGCACCAACTCGACGTGACATGAACTCAGGTCGTAGGAAGTCCCCTGCAGAAATATTGAGCCATTGCTCCATCTATAGGCGTGCGAAAGTTTTGCCGGTACAGGATGTCGTTCACGATCTGACACCTCGGTTATGTCCAATAAATGTTCGATGGGTTTCATGTGGGGCGATCTAGGTGGCAAATCATTCACTCGAATTGCCCAGATTTTCTCCAAACCAATTGTGAACAAGCATTCGATGACCGGCTGCAAATGGTCTCCAAGTATCCGAAAATCACAATTTTCAGTCAATTATCAGATTAGTTCGACTAGTCCATTCATGTTATATAGAAGCTATTAAATTCTTTAAAAAATCGCTTAATTTGATAAATTTAACTCTAAAATGTGAAGAAATGGTGGGTGATACAGTTTTTTAAGTATCAAATTGGGTTTCACACCCTAAAAAACATAAGAATAAGGTATTTTCAGGAAAAAAGTTTTTCCATCGTTGGCCTGTGTAATTAAATGCGAAAGTTGACACAAATGTACGGTTCAAATGGCTCTGAGCACTATGCGACTTAACTTCTGAGGTCATCAGTCACCTAGAACTTAGAACTAATTAAACCTAACCAACCTAAGGACATCACACACATCCATGCCTGAGGCAGGATTCGAACCTGCGACCGTAGCGGTCGCTCGGTTCCAGACTGTAGCGCCTAGAACCGCACGGCCACTCCGGCCGGCCAAATGTAAGGATACGATAATACACGGTCAGTCACATTAACGTGACCACCTCTGAGTAATTACTTTTTACAACGCGGACGTGCAGGAAGAGAGTCACTGAGGTTCTGACAGTGATGTGGAGCCATATTGACTCCATTGCCGTGGCCAGAAACGCTAAGATTCGCCAGTGACGATCTGTAGGGTGAACAGCCAGATCGAGGTGGTTGCGCAGGTTCTCGATCCGAGAACTTTGGTGGCCAGAGTAGCACGATAGATTCATCCTGGTGGTCTCCGAAACTCCCTCGTACACTGCGTGCTGTGTGACACATTGCACTGTCCTCTGGCAGATGCCATCATGCTTAGGAAAAAATTAAACTGCATGTAGCAGTGGACCTGATCCCTATGGACAGATGAGTACCTGTGCCTTCCAGAATAACGGGATCAGAATAACGGAGTCACCTTGGGAACGCCACGAAAACATTCTCCAGACCATAACACTCTCTCTTCCGGTCTGGACCATTCGGAAGATTGTTGCAGGGGCGTACGTGCCAACCCGTGGAGCATGAAACATGATTCACCTGAAAGGCCACCTCTCGCACTCAGTGGACGTTCAGTTGCAGTATTGGCGCGCAGATTCCAGTCCACGTCGCCGGTCAACCAGGGCCTGCTGCAGAGCCCCATACGCAGCAAAGTTCTCTGAACGGTCGTTCAGGAGACACTGTAGGTAGCCCCTTGGTTCATCTGGGCGCCCTGTTGGTTCAAATGGTTCAAATGGCTCTGAGCACTATGGGACTTAACATCTTACGTCATCAGTCCCCTAGAACTTAGAACTACTTAAACCTAACTAACCTAAGGACATCACACACATCAATGCCCGAGGCAGGATTCGAACCTGCGACCGTAGCAGCCCTGCGGTTCCGGACTGCAGCGCCTAGAACCGCACGGCCACCGCGGCCGGCGCGCCCTGTTGCTCAACAGTTAAACGTCTGTCGCCCGTACACCGCAGCGCACCCCAACAGTTTACCAACTTAGCCGTTTCGGAATTGCTTGCACCATTCGCCCGAATGCCAATCACCATGCCCTTTTGGACGTCAGATAAATCGCTCCATACGACAACGACTAAACTGGTTTTTCGTCCTCCCGACACGCTTTACATACCCTACACTGCTAGTGTTGCCGCCTGACCTCTGTCAGTGGTTATTGCACGTTCACAGGCGGTCACAGCAATATCACTGGGCCGTGTAGAAAACGTTCCTGTACACAGACGTGCTCCGTTTGCGAAATAAGTGCGAATGTGTGGTTACGAACGTGCACTGTTATGAGCACGCAGTATTCTCCCAACAAGTACAAAAGTATTTAAATGTAAACATTTGTATTAGACCTCATGTAAATGGGCTCAGATTCCATCCACGACGTACCTTAAAAAGAAATACGATACTGATACAATACGGTACTTCTTTATATTTACTGTACACTCGCAACATAAATGAAATGTTTGATGTGTCGCCCGTCGCCCTCGCTTTTTAATTAAACACTACGCTGACCTCTAGAGGTAGTTACGAAAGCTTTCAACCCGCCCCCCCGGCTCGCCTAACTCGCCTAATAATTCTTGACAAGACTATAAAATTTGCTGCTCCAGGCGCGCAGTTCGGAACCGTGCGACTGCTACGGTCGCAGGTTCGAATCCTGCCTCGGGCATGGATGTGTGTGTTGTCCTTAGGTTAGTTAGGTTTAAGTAGTTCTAAGTTCTAGGGGACTGATAACCACAGCAGTTGAGTCCGATAGTGCTCAGAGCCATTTGAACCATTTTTTGCTGCTCCCTTTCTTCAACGGTATTAAGGAAATCCTGCCCTGCAAATGACCACACACACAGAAATCCAGATGACGGAGGTTAGATCATCTTGGAGGTCAAGGTACTGGGCCCTACTCAACCTACGCTTCATGGAGCGTTACTTTTATTACATTCAGGTGACAAAAGTCATGGAACATTGATATGCACACATACAGAGGGTGGTAGTATCGCGTACAGAAGCTATAAAAGGGCAGTGCATTGGCGGAGCTGTCATTTCTACTCAGTTGATGCATGTGAAAAGATGTCCGACTTGATTATGGACACACAATGACAATTAACAGACTTTGACCGCAGAAAGTTAGTTGGGAGCTAGACACATGGGACGTTCCATTTCGGAACTCATTAGGGAATTCAGTATTTCGCGATCCTCAGTGTCAAGAGTGTGCTGAGGATACCACATTTCAGGCATTATCTCTCACCATGGACACCAACGGCCTTCACTAAACGAGCGAGGGCATGGGTGTTCGCACAGAGTTGTCAGTGCTAACAGACTAGCAACACTACGTGAAATAACCACAACAATCAGTGCTGGGAGACGACCGGCGCAAGTGCCTTTGCTAAAGCACGATGTTGTCCGCAGCGCCTCTCCTGGGCTGGTGTCCATATTGGTTGGACCCTAGAGAACTGGAAAACAGTGGCCTGCTCAGATGAGGTCCGATTTCAGTTGGTAAGAATTGATGATAGGGTTCAAGTTTGGCGCAGACCCCACGAAACCATGGACCCAAGTTGTCAACAAGGCACAGAGCAAGCCTGTGGTGGCTCCATAATGGTGTGGGCTGTGTTAAAATGGAATGGACTGTGTCCTCTGGTCTAACTGAACCGATCATTGACTGGAAATGGTTGTTTCCGGCTACTTAGAAACCGTTTACACCCATTCATCGACTTCATGTCCCCAAACAACGATAAAATTTTTATGGAGGACTTGCGCTGCCGGCCGAAGTGGCCGTGCGGTTAAAGGCGCTGCAGTCTGGAACCGCAAGACCGCTACGGTCGCAGGTTCGAATCCTGCCTCGGGCATGGTTGTTTGTGATGTCCTTAGGTTAGTTAGGTTTAACTCGTTCTAAGTTCTAGGTGACTAATGACCTCAGCAGTTGAGTCCCATAGTGCTCAGAGCCATTTGAACCATTTTTTGAACTTGCGCCAAGTCACCGGACCACAATTGTTCGCGATTGGTTTCAAGAACATTCTGGACCATTCTAGCGAATGGTCTGGCCACCCAGATCACCTGACATGAATCTCATCGAATATTTATGGGATGTTATCGAGAGGTCGTGCACAAAATCTTGCACTGGCAACACTTTTGCAATTTCGATGGCTGTAGAGGCAGCATGGTTCAGTATTTCAGCAATGGGCTTGTTGAGTCCATGACACTTCGAGCTGCTGCTCTACGCTGGGTAAAAGGAGGTTCGACATGATGTCAGGAGCTATCCATGATTTTTTTCACCTGAGTGTAGATCAGCAGCAAAATGTGCCGATACGTCTTCACGCATGTTCCCCAGCTAAGGACCATGGGTTAAATTTGTTCCCAATTATATGAGGACTTCGTCAAAGTGTATATTTCAAATAAATTTGTACTGACCAGGATTGTATTTCATAACTGTGTCAATGACAGCCCGTAACCACACGTTCACAAATATCTCGCTAAAGTCTCGTTTGTAGATCCATGGTTACTGAAACAATTTTACTTCTGTTACCGTCTGATTTCACCTATGTCAGTTCTCGTCGTGCACACCCTGTGGAGGGAAAACACATTTTCTCTTGGATGATGTACATTTAATTTACAAATGCCGCCACTACAATGTTAGGTTTTAAACAGGTGTAGTACTGATGGTTTCTTGGCCAACACATATTTAATTGCGTACAGTTAGTAATGATGTTTTAATACATCCGTTGTTTCTGTTCTGCTGGCTGAGGGTGGTCTGATTTCATCGCATTTGGCTAAATGGCTCTGAGCACTATGGGACTTAACATCTCAGGTCATCAGTCCCCTAGAACTTAGAACTACTTAAACCTAACTAACCTAAGGACATCACACACATCCATGCCCAAGGCAGGATTAGAACCTGCGACCGTAGTGGTCGCGCGGTTCCAAACTGAAGCGCATAGAACCGCTCGGCCACCGGCGGCCGGCTCATCGCAATTAACAGTTGCCAGTACAGCACATACGGATCCACGATTTCCATGTGTTACTCTACATTGCTGTAGTATAAACTGGAGAGAAAAGCATATAGTAAAATATTAATTTCATTTGATGGTAAACAGACGTAATCTCAAACTCATTCATAAAACAACTTAGAAATGTTCAGAATGTAACCATATGTACAAATTAATTTGCGATAGGGGTGTAAAATGACTCGTTCCGCGTCATTAACATTTATCGTGCAAAATGATCCATCGAACATGAAACTAACTAACTAAATAGCAACTGAGGTCAACAATATTCAAGACGGTTGACATTTCATCTAAAATTATTGTCTACATAGACTACACAGGCAACAGATGCGGCTAACAGCATTTTTGGTATCAACGTTGGTCGCTAAGCATTGTCCCAAAGAATTATTTTCTTACCAACATAAAATGAGTGTCTCTATGCTGCTGTACTTATGTTTACAGCTAATACTCAACATAATCTTGGCTGATAATTTTTTTTTCGGACATTAGGTTTGATATTAATACATTTCTCATAGTCTCTTGTTTATAAAGACATTTACACGTGGACTAGTATCCCTCTTTGATGCAAGCTCTGTATTGTTTGACAACAGGCAGTAGAAAATTACTGAATATTCATCTCTCAACTCAGAAAAGTGACTCGTAGCCGTTCCTTAAAAGTTTGTTAACCCTCGAAACTGTCGCCACATAAACACATAAGAAATGTTTCTTCACGTCGCGTATGTTGATAAGTCTAATCTCAAACTATTGTCGTTTAATGTGGATGTATAAAACTGTTTTCGTAATGTCGTTATGCTTTACACATTATACACTCTAGTGTGCACACTTATAGCCACAGTAAGAGTTACTGAATTGAAACCAGAGTACAGCAGCTTCGCTGAGTCATTTTTCGTAACTACCTCCCGACGGTCAAAAGACGAATAAGACAAAATGTATTTACTTCTTTTTCTAGGAATCTTGCAGCCTAGCACGTTAACCAATGCTGTCAGCTGAGGAATGGTATCCTACACATTCGCCTCCAGTAGGATCCTAGAGTGAGTGGAATCCCGTAAAGCGAAGGAGAGATGGTGGCCCCCAGTTCCCTCCTTTCCTCTCAATCAGATACTCATCCGAGACCGAAAACAAGTGACGACCCTGCACAAGAATTAATAAAAATCATGCATAACGGATACATAAACACATGACGCTTCAAAATGTATCAAAAGGAAGCTTCGTAATCGTTACACCAAAGGATTGTGTCCAGTCCCTGTAAGCATCATGTCCAGCTATCTTTGGAAAACATGAAATAACGTTTGGCTTGACTTGTTCTGTTGGTCTGACCCGTTTAGGATTTCCTTCGACACCGTATAAAGTTTTCCATATCTGCGTATATACTGTTTCCAAGACGTTAACTGTACTATACGACGGGCGTTAAATGAATAATGAAACACTTTTTTTTTCTCGGCGGTTTTGGGTTTGAAAAATTGAGGAGTTTTTTGGAGACATCCTGGAATATTCCCGCTTCAGCCCCTATGGTTTCATGAGGTTCCAGCAGGCGATGTTGCTATATGTAGCCTCCAAAATGGCGTCAAAGCAGAGAGCTGCCATTGGTTTCTTTTGGCCAAAAACCAGAGCATCTCACATGTCCACAGGTGCTTGCAAAATGTCTACGGAGTCCTGGCAGTGAAGAAAAGTATGGTGGGTCTTTGGGCGAGGCGTTTGTCATCATCGCAATCAGGTCGCCAAACCTGTCCTATGTCCCGCGTGCCGACTGGCCGCACACAGCTGTGACTGCTACGACGTTGGAACGTGTGGACACTCATTCGAGGTGATTGACGGATCACAAGCAAACGCCTCGCCTCTCAACTGGACGTCTCCACTGGTAGTGCTGACAAAGTCGTCCGTCAGCTGATGTTCTCAAAAGTATGTGCCTGCCGGGGTCGCCGGCCGCTGTGGCCAATCGGTTCTAGGCGTTTTAGTCCGGAACCGCGCTGTTACTACGGTGGCGGGTTCGAATCCTGCCTCGGGCATGGATGTGTATGATGTCCTTAGGTTAGTTAGGATTAAGTAGTTCTGAATCTAGGGGACTGATGACCTCAGATGTTAAGTCCCATAGTGCTTAGCGCCATTTGAACCTGCTGGGTTCCTTGACAGACCATAAAGAGTAACGCAGAACCATTTGTGCCAACGAATTTCTCCTTCACCATGATAACGGAAGGCCTCAGACAAGTCTGCGCACTCGAGAGAAGCTCTCAAAACTCCATTGGACTGTTCTTTCTCATCCACCCAACAGCCCCGATGTCGCACCTTCCGACTTCCATCTGTGTGGCCCATGAAGGAAGCACTCCGCGGGAAGCAATATGTGGATGATTGGGAGATTATTGGTGCATCAAGACGTTGGCTCCGACGTCGATCAATAGGGTGGTACCATTTGGGCATACAGGCTCTCCCAGTAAGATGGCGTAAGGCCGTCGCACTGAACGAAGATCATGTTTAAAAATGGGGTTTTGTAGACGACTAAAACCAATTGTAAATCACCAATTGTAAAACACATTGTAAATCTCGCATTGGCAAGTCTGTGCCGAAAAAGTGGGTTACGGACGGAAAAGACCCACCGTGGTTTAACAGCGCAATTCGGAGAATGCTCAGGAAGCAAAGGCAGTTGCACTCACAGTACAAGAAAGATCGGGAGAACAGGCAAAAGTTAGTAGAGATTCGTGCTGCTGTAAAAAGAGCGATGCTCGAAGCATACAACCACTACCACCGCCATACCTTAGCAAAAGATCTTGCTGAAAACACAAGGAAATTCTGGTCTTACGTAAAATCGATAAGCGGGTGGAAGGCTTGCATCCAGTCACTCACAGATCAGTCTGGTCTGGCAACGGAAGACAGCAAAACGAAAGCTGAAATTTTAAATTTAGCATTTGAGAAATCTTTCACGCAGGAGGATCGTACAAACATACCGCCGTTTGAGTCTCGTACAGATTCCCGTATGGAGGACATAGTGATAGACATCCCTGGGGTTGTGAAGCAGCTGAATGGGTTGAAAATAAATAAATCGCCAGGTCCTGATGGGATTCTAATTCGGTTTTACAGAGAGTACTCTACTGCATTGGCTCCTTACTTAGCTTGCATTTATCGCGAATCTCTTGCCCAACGTAAAGTCCCGAGCGACTGGAAAAAAGCGCAGGTGACGGCTGTATATAAGAAGGGTAGAAGGACGGATCCTCAAAATTACAGACCAATATCCTTAACATTGGTTTGTTGCAGCATTCTCGAACATATTCTCAGTTCGATTATAATGAACTTCCTTGAGACAGAGAAGTTGCTGTCCATGCATCAGCACGGCTTTAGAAAGCATCGCTCCTGCGAAACGCAACTCGCCCTTTTTTCACATGATATCTTGCGAACCATGGATGAAGGGTATCAGACGGATGCCACATTCCTTGACTTCCGGAAAGCGTTTGACTCGGTGCCCCACTGCAGACTCCTAACTAAAGTACAAGCATATGGGATTGGTCCCAAATATGTGAGTTGCTCGAAGACTTCTTAAATAATAGAACTCAGTACGTTGTCCTCAATGGTGAGTCTTCATCGGAGGTGAGGGTATCATCTGGAGTGCCCAGGGGAGTGTGGTAGGTCCGCTGTTGTTTTCTATCTACATAAATGATCTTTTGGATAGGGTTGATAGCAATGTGCGGCTGTTTGCTGATGATGCTATGGTGTACGGGAAGGTGTCGTCGTTGAGTGACTGTAGGAGGATACAAGATGACTTGGACAGGATTTGTGATTGGTGTAAAGAATGGCAGCTAACTCTGAATATAGATAAATGTAAATTAATGCACATGAATAGGAAAAAGAATCCCGTAATGTTTGAATACTCCATTAGTAGTGTAGCGCTTGACACAGTCACGTCGATTAAATATTTGGGCGTAACATTGCAGAGCGATATGAAGTGGGACAAGCATGTAATGGCAGTTGTGGGGAAGGCGGATAGTCGTCTTCGGTTCATTGGTAGAATTTTTGGAAGATGTGGTTCATCTGTAAAGGAGACCGCTTATAAAACACTAATACGACCTATTCTTGAGTACTGCTCGAGCGTTTGGGATCCCTATCAGGTCGGATTGAGGGAGGACATAGAAGCAATTCAGAGACGGGCTGCTAGATTTGTTACTGGTAAGTTTGATCATCCCGCGAGTGTTACGGAAATGCTTCAGGAACTCGGGTGGGAGTCTCTGGAGGAAAGGAGGAGTTCTTTTCGTGAATCGCTACTGAGGAAATTTAGAGAACCAGCATTTGAGGCCGACTGCAGTAAAATTTTACTGCCGCCTACTTATATTTCGCGGAAAGACCACAAAGATAAGATAAGAGAGATTAGGGCTCGTACAGAGGCATATAGGCAGTCATTTTTCCCTCGTTCTGTTTGGGAGTGGAACAGGGAGAGAAGATGCTAGTTGTGGTACGATCCGCCAAGCACTGTATGGTGGATTGCGGAGTATGTATGTAGCTGTAGAATCTGCTTTCAAAAAAATGTATTGCATTACTAATTGAACTCCCCTCGTGCACTTCCGTTATTGACAAACCAGAAAATGTTTACCCTCTGTTGCGATCATCAGCGATAGCTAAAAGATTGGGTTGATAAGCTGTGATTAAAATGCATCACAACCAATAAATTTTGTTTCAATAAAAGAACAGTTTGTCAAGACAATAGCCATCCAGCTCATTGCAATTCGTCGTGTGAAGTTCCAGTTTATTTTGTTCTCTAGGCACACGACAGCTCCTTTTCCGATCGTACATCTACATCTACATTTATACTCCGCAAGCCACCCAACGGCGTGTGGCGGAGGGCACTTTACGTGCCACTGTCATTACCTCCCTTTCCTGTTCCAGTTGCGTATGTTTCGCGGGATGAACGACTGCCGGAAAGCCTCCGTGCGCGCTCGAATCGCTCTAATTTTACATTCGTGATCTCCTCGGGAGGTATAAGTAGGTGGAAGCAATATATTCGATACCTCATCCACAAACGCACCCTCTCGAAACCTGGACAGCAAGCTACACCTTGATGCAGAGCGCCTCTCTTGCAGAGTCTGCCACTTGAGTTTGCTGAACATCTCCGTAACGCTATCACGCTTATGTCACGTCCAGTATGTCACGTCTCCACGTCAAGTTACCTTACCGCGCTTCTTCCATACAACCGACTGCCACACGCATTTAACTTTACTGCCATGATTGCGTCAGCAGTAGAGAGTCATGTGGCCGGATTTCTACACCACCTACAGATCAGCGCTGCAAAGCTGCATGCTCTTTTAGGGGGAGGGTGGGGGGGGTGGAGGGGATGGGTGCGGACTAATATTTCCTCCGGTTAACTTACGATATAATTTTTTTTTTGGTCATCAGTCTACTGACTGGTTTGATGCGGGCCGTCACGAATTCCTTTCCTGTGCTAACCTCTTCATCTCAGAGTAGCACTTGCAACCTACGTCCTCAATTATTTGCTTGACGTATTCCAATCTCTGTCTTCCTCTACAGTTTTTACCCTCTACAGCTCCCTCTAGTACCATGGAAGTCATTCCCTCATGTCTTAGCAGATGTCCTATCATCCTGTCCCTTCTCCTTATCAGCGTTTTCCACATATTCCTTTCCTCTCCGATTCTGCGTAGAACCTCCTCATTCCTTACCTTATCAGTCCACCTAATTTTCAACATTCGTCTATAGCATCACATCTCAAACGCTTCGATTCTCTTCTGTTCCGGTTTTCCCACAGTCCATGTTTCACTACCATACAATGCTGTACTCCAGACGTACATCCTCAGAAATTTCTTCCTCAAATTAAGGCCGGTATTTGATATTAGTAGACTTCTCTTGGCCAGAAATTCCTTTTTGCCATAGCGAGTCTGCTTTTGATGTCCTCCTTGCTCCGTCCGTCATTAGTTATTTTACTGCCTAGGTAGCAGAATTCCTTAACTTCATTGACTTCGTGACCATCAATCCTGATGTTAAGTTTCTCGCTGTGCTCATTTCGACTACTTCTCATTACCTTCGTCTTTCTCCGATTTACTCTCAAACCATACTGTGTACTCATTAGACTGTTCATTCCGTTCAGCAGATCATTTAATTCTTCTTCACTTTCACTCAGGATAGCAATGTCATCAGCGAATCGTATCATTGATATCCTTTCACCTTGTATTTTAATTCCACTCCTGAACCTTTCTTTTATTTCCATTATTGCTTCCTCGATGTACAGATTGAAGAGTAGGGGCGAAAGGCTACAGCCTTGTCTTACACCCTTCTTAATACGAGCACTTCGTTCTTGATCGTCCACTCTTATTATTCCCTCTTGGTTGTTGTACATATTGTATATGATCCGTCTCTCCCTATAGCTTACCACTACTTTTTTCAGAATCTCGAACAGCTTGCACCATTTTATATTGTCGAACGCTTTTTCCAGGTCGACAAATCCTATGAAAGTGTCTTGATTTTTCTTTAGCCTTGCTTCCATTATTAGCCATAAGGTCAGAATTGCCTCTCTCGTCCCTTTACTTTTCCTAAAGCCAAACTGATCGTCACCTAGCGCATTCTCAATTTTCTATTCCATTCTTCTGTATATTATTCTTGTAAGCAGCTTCGATGCATGAGCTGTTAAGCTGATTGTGCGATAATTCTCGCACTTGTCAGCTTTTGCCGTCTTCGGAATTGTGTGGATGATGCTTTTCCGAAAGTCAGATAGTATATCGCCAGACTCATATTCTACACACCAACGTGAATAGTCGTTTTGTTGCCACTTTCCCCAATGATTTTAGAAATTCTGATGGAATGTTATCCATCCCTTCTGCCTTATTTGACCGTAAGTCCTCCAAAGCTCTTTTAAATCGACTCCTGTTTCTTCTTCTATCACATCAGACAAATCTTCACCCTCATAGAGGCTTTCAATGTATTCTTTCCACCTGTCTGCTCTCTCCTCTGCATTTAACAGTGGAATTCCCGTTGCACTCTTAATGGTACCACCGTTGCTTTTAATGTCACCAAAGGTTGTTTTGACTTTCCTGTATGCTGAGTCTGTCCTTCCGACAATGATATCTTTTTCGATGTCTTCACATTTTTCCTGCAGCCATTTCGTTTTAGCTTCCCTGCACTTCCTATTTATTTCATTCCTCAGCGACTTGTATTTCTGTATTCCTGATTTTCCCGGAACATGTTTGTACTTCCTCCTTTCATCAATCAACTGAAGTATTTCTTCTGTTACCCATGGTTTCTTCGCAGCTACCTTCTTTGTACCTATGTTTTCCTTCCCAACTTCACGCTTATTTCCGTTATTAATTAGCACATCCTCCCATACGACAGGTAACTAAACTCGTGACCCCAAGAGTATAACGCCATGTTTAACAGCGTGTTGATGCACTTTTTGAATGCAGTACAGCAACGATTCTTGGTAGGTTTCCGGTGATTTAGTGAAAAAAAAAAGCTTGCCGAGTATTGGACCAGATTTACGACTGATTTCAAGACATCCTTGCAGATAGAACTCAACACCTCGACAGTTTAGTTTAGTAATATCATGCTTCGTGGATCATTTTCACGGTTATTCTATCGGTATGATGTGGAACAAGTCCGATTACAAGCTGTATATACACACATGAATAGTGTTAATAATATTAATATTTGTGGAATTTTTAGTTCTACACATGCAAATACATTAGGGGTACAATTTTTTTTACCAGTTTTGAAACAAACTCGTCCATGGAATAGAAGGAGTTGTCCAAAAGAAATTCAAATGGTTCAAATGGCACTGAACACTATGGGACTTAACATCTGAGGTCATCAGTCCCCTAGACTTAGAACTACTTAAACCTAAGGACATCACACACATCAATGCCCGAGGCAGGATTCGAACCTGCGACCGTAGCAGTAGCGCGGTTCCAGACGGAAGCGCCTAGAACTGCTCGGCCACAGCGGCCGGCTCCAAAAGAAATTAACGGAACAAAATCGCCAGGTGCAAAGTTAACTTCCGGAGTATGCCAAAGAAGTGTGATAGGAGCGTTACTGTTTACAGCGTACGAGAGGCGTTTAGTAAGTAACGCAACACTTTTTTTTTCCTGATAGCAGGTTGGTTATATTCCGAATTTCTGTATACCATATTATTCTCCAATATTCTGGCTTCATTTCTCAACATAATGGGACGGCCTCACGCCACTTTACTGTGAGGGCCTGTGTGTCCGCATGGTACCACGCTACCAGTTGACGTCGGAGCCAACGTCTTGCCGCATCAATAGCCTAGCCTCCTCAGCATCCATGTACTGCTTCCCGCAGAGTTCATCCGTCATTGAGTCAAACGGATGAAAGTCAGAAGGTGGGAGATCCGGGCTGTAGGGTGGATGAGGAAGAACAGTCCAATCAGGTTCTGTGAGCTCTTCTAGGTTGCGTTGACATTTGTGGTGCCTTGCGGTATCATGGAGAAGAAGTTAGTTGCATTTTTGTGGAGGGTAGCGCAATACACTTCAGAGGTGATCGTGGCAGCATGAGAGAGGACATCAAACAGAACAGCCCTTTCAGAAGACCGTCTCCGTGACTTTACCGACTGAGGGTTTGGCTTTGAACTTTTTCTTCCGAGGAGAGGTGATGTGGCGCCACTTCATGGATTGCCGTTTCGTTTCCTCTTCGAAGTGATGAGCCCATGTTTCATTGTCTGGGACGATGTTCGACAGAAAAACTGTAATGGTAACCTTGTAACGCGCAAGTAATTCCACATACATGGTCCTTCGTTGCTCTTCATAATCTTCTGTTAGGTGGTGAGGAATCCAGCAGGCACACTTTTGAGTACCCCAACTGGTGGATGAGTGTGTCGACACTACCAACAGAGACTTCTAGTTGAGCTGCTAGGTGTTTCTTTGTGATCGTCGATCACATCGAATGAGAGTAATAAAATGCAACACCTATAGCCGTCATTACAATGTTATTTATTACATGGCTACCAGTTTCGGTTCTTCGGTACCACACATCAACTAGTTGATGATTGGAGACACAACATCGTTGACACAACATCGTTGTTAGCTGCTAGGTGTTTGTGATCGTCGATCATATCGAATGAGAGTAATAAAATGGAACACCTACAGCCGTCATTACAATGTTATTTATTACATGGCTACCAGTTTCGATTCTTCAGTACCACACATCAACTAGTTGATGATTGGAGCCACAACATCGTTGTTACAGGTAGTGTGGAAATCAGTTCATAGACGCTGGGCACTGAGAAATCGTGTATACGATCGGAGCTAACCTCCTCAGCGTCTGTTAAGGCCTGAAGATGGTGTACTGAAGCACCGAAACTGGTAGCCATGTAATAAATATCATCGTACGGACGGATGTAACTCCATTTTATTACGTCAGTGAACGTCTGAAGTCCTCAGACCTCCAATTAGCAGGATGGTCATGCAAAAACTCGAATGAGAGTGTCCACATGTCCCAACATTGCTGAAGTCACAGCTATGTGCGGTCGGTCAGCACGCTGGATATCAGGCAGGGATGTGCGACCTTGCTGATGACGTATGACGCCTCGCTCAACGACTCACCTTGCTGTTGTTCACTTCCAAGTCTCCATAGACATTCTGCAAACGCCTATGAATATATGCGAAGCTCTGTTTTTCACCATAAGAAACTAAGCCCGCCACCTATTGGGACATCGCGAAACTATAAAGGCTGAAGCGGGAATATTCAATGATGTCGCGCGACAAATTCCGAATTTTTTCAACTGAAATCGGCCGAGAAAAAAATGTGTTGCATTGGTTATTGAAATCCTCTCGTATGTATATGATCTAGCAAAAAGCGTTGGGAGTTTTTTAAGACTGTTCGCAGATGATACGGTTGTCTATAAGAAACTAGCAACGCGAGAAGGCAGTATCGGATTTGCAGAATGGCCTGCAGAGGATTGATAAATGGTGCAGGCTCTGGCTGTTGATCCTGAATATAAATAAATGTAACATACTGTACATACACAGGAAAAGAAATCCTCTGTTGTGCCACTATACTAGTGATGACAAATTTATGACTTTAGTATCTACGTTTAAAATACATAGGAGTAACTATCCACACTATCTTAAATGGAATGTCCATTAAAAAAAATAAACAGTTGAGAAGCGGAAGACAAACTGAGATTCACAGGAAGAATCATAATGAAACCTACCTCATCCACGAAAGAAGTGGCTTAGAAAGCGCTTCTTCAAACGATTCTTGAGCATTGTTCGTCTATCTGGGATAGGTAGTAGGTAGGACTGATAGAAGAGATAGAGAAGCTCCAACTATGAACGGCACGAGAGCGTTACATAGATACTCAACAAACTTCTGTGACAAACGTTGCAAGACATACTTTGTGCATCACGGAGAGGTTTACTATTGCAGTTTCGAGACAGCTCCTTCCAGAGAGAGTCGGATAATATATTACTATCTTCCACGTACATCACGCAAAATGACCACGACGAGAAAATTTGAGAGATTAAAGCTAATATAGCGGCTTACGAACAGTCATTTTTCCCACGCGTCATTCGCGTGTGGAACATGGAAGGAGGGGTTCAATTAAGGATACCAGAAGTACCCTCCACCACGCAGCGTTAGGTGGCTTGTAGAGTATGATGTAGATGTGGATGAGGTATGCGGCACAAGATGTCTATGCATAGGTCAAAAAATTTCTGTAAATAATATGCGCTGGTGGTTTGTGAGTGTGGAGCTGGTGCCTGGTAGCATCACAGACATCTCTCATTTGGTTCAGATCAGGCAAATTTGGCAGCCAAGTGATGAACGTGAGACCACTATCATGATCCTCTAATCACTACAGCATGGTTCTGGTTTTGTGACAATTATCCGGCTGGAAGATGCCATCACTTTTGGGGAAGGCATCGCATATAATGGGATGCAACAATGTTCACGTAGTCCACAGCCGTCATGGTACCTTTGACTGGTACCACAGGTCTCCTGAAATTCCAGGTGAATCCCCCCTCCCCTCCACCCACAGTAAAACACAGCATCTACCATCCTGTGTCCGTGATGCAGTGCACGTTTTGAGAATTCGTTCCCTGGACGACACTGTATCTAGGCACGACCATCGAGCTAGTGTAACAGAGCGACACGTTTACATTGCTCCAAGGTCCACTCTCGATGATCACATGCACATTGCAATTGTACTTGAAAAAAGTCGTCGGGTTAGCATGGGAACATGTAAGGGTTGTCTGCTGTGGAGCTCCATGTTCAATAATGTTCACTGAGCTCTAAGCTGTGAAACACATGTGCTTGCTTCAGTATTGCGCTCTGTTGTCAGATCTGCCACAGGTCGCCGCCTATCCTGCTTTACAGGCTGGAAAAGCCTCCAAACTCCACGTTCTTTGGTGAGGCATGGACCTCCAACAGTTTGGTTCCTAGTCGTTGCACCATCCTTCAACCACTTTTCGTAGATGCACATGATAGTGACATGTGGCAGTCAAACAACTTTGCCATTTCTGAGATGCTGTTCCTCGTCGGTGGCCCATAACCATGTGTCCTATGTCAAAATCGATTATGTCCGTGAATTTCTCTGTCTGCGGCCTGTATAATCGCTAGAATGATTTCGCATTCACTCTGCTCCACTTATATGATTTCCTTGCCATGTCATGTATGCTTAAATATCACTAGTGGCATTCAGTCTGGCAGTGACCAGAAGTCATAATCTACTGACTGGTCAGTGTATAGGGTGATTCAGCTGCCTCTAAGTATCGGTTTTTGCAACCGACAACACCTTCGAAAACCACATGTGAGCCTTTTATATTCTCTCACTAGCTACATGCAAAATATTAGTCCTACAGAGAAAAAAAAACCTAGATATTTATGTGGGTAATTCAATGTGTTACATTTTGTGTTGGGGTAAGTTTTCGCCGGAGACCATTGTTTTCGAGTAATTCAAGAAAAATGTACAAAAGTCACCTCCAAATGCATATTTCTTAAATAATTCGAAAGTACAAAATTTTAACTATATTAAATTTGCCACAAAAAGATCCCGTTCATTTTTTTCTGTAGGGCTATTAGTTCGTGTCTAGCGAGTGAGAGAATATGAAAATCTTGCGAGCGGTTCTTGGAAGAATTGTGACAGGTGATGCAACATGGGTCCAACATTTTTCACCAGAGACGAAGAGGCAATCAATGGAGTGGCATCATGCAAATTCACCCGAGACAAAAAGAATCAAAGCCACACGTTCTGCTGGAAAAGTTATGGCTACGTATTTTTCGATTCCGAAGGACTCTTGCTTGTGGACATCATGCCAAGTGGAACCACCATAAAGTCTGATGCATATGTGACGACACTGAAGAAACTTCAAGCTCGACTGAGCGGTTTTCTACCACATCGACAAAAGCAGGATGTTTTGCTGCTGCACGACAATGCACGGCCACATGTCAGTCAAAAAACCATGGAAGCGATCACAAAACTCTGATGGACAACACTGAAACACCAGCCTTACAGTCCTGACTTGGCTCCATGTGACTCTCATCTCCAGCGAGCGAGGTGGAGCAGTGGTTAGACACTGGACTCGCATTCGGGAGGACGACGGTTCAATCCCGCGTCCGGCCATCCTGATTTAGGTTTTCCGTGATTTCCCTAAATCGCTCCAGGCAAATGCCGGGATGGTTCCTTTCAAAGGGCACGGCCGACTTCCTTCCCCGTCCTTCCCTAATCCGATGAGACCGATGACCTCGCTGTCTGGTCTCCTTCCCCCAAAAACCAACCAACTATCATCTCTTTGGGAAACTGAAGACTCTCTTCGTGGAACAAGGTTTGAAGATGATGGCTCCAACAGGTTGGTCCAGCATTTTACCGTGTGGGTATACAGGCGCTGGTTCCAAAATGGCGTAAGGCAGTTGAGAGGGATGGAAATTACGCGGAGAAATGAAAATATTGTTCCTAAAGGATGTATCTAAACACTGTAAAACTTTCAAACATATAGAATAAAAGATGGATTAAAAAAAATAGTGTGCATTTCTTTTGGAGTGACCCTCGTATTACTTTACTTTGTTGTAGTCCATACTCTGTTGGTTGACAAATAGAGAAGACGCGACTAGATTAAGCGTCTGTAGAATAACATAATTTTTAAGTCACAAATCTTGCAGTGACGAATTAAATCTTGAATGTTGAATCCGGTAAATTTGAAGACTAACTGGGAACGGAGCTAGAAAGACTTGATGGCAGCAATGACTAAGCTGCAAACGATGACTAACATCGGCGCTGGCTGACCACTGAACGCGGTTGCGAACTGTAGACTGGCACAACTGCTCTAACTCCTGCTACACATGAGGTGGCCCAGCGGCGCCTCACGGCGTTCATAAGTACTGCGACTGGCTGTGTACTCTTTGGCTAGCACAGCCGTTTATCGAGAGAATCGCATCCGGAAGATTTCTGGGGCGGCTGTGTGGTCGTATGACTGACGACATCACAGTAACGATGCTGCAAATTGCGAGCTCTGCTTGCACCCCGCGCTCAAGTCCTGCAGTCTTCATCACCGCCGCCAGCCGCCTGTACGAACCGATGATCGCCTCAGAACCCATGCGACAGGCGTCGTTGGTGCCGCCTTGAGCCAGGGCATGCGGACGACTGAACTCTGCACGCTCGATAACCACAGGCAAGGCCGCCTCCACATCTCGGATGATGCCCCCCTGGCAGACATACCGAGTGCACATTAGCTTTCTTCCCAGCCCAGAACGCTATCTGCCTAAGGGTCTCCATAACGCGCCTAAAATTGGAGCTCCCAATAATTAGTAAACCCCTCGCCCCGTGTGCCTGCTCGGACCCTTCTGAAAGAGCGGCCACCTGACAACTCACAAGGCCAGTATTCACAATGGCCCTCCGCCTCGAGCGACGCTAATGCGTTACCACCAGTCACTGACCCTACTGTGAGGGCCCATCCACAGCGTTGAGTGCATTAGGAGGTGTCTCGGAAGCAGAGCCCATGGACAAAACAAGCGACACCTGTGGTGTCTCGTGCGACGCACCAGATTCTCCGCCACCTCTACGCCCAGAGGCAGTAGCCTGAAGGTGAGTGATCGTAGCCAAAAGCACATTCAGCTGTTCGCGAACTGCGGTCAGCTCATCGTGCGCCAGCACACAGCGTGCACACATCCTAGCCGTGCTAGCAAGACTGACTGAAGAAGTAAAAACGATCGTGTGGCATTGTTGGCCGAGAGGTCCCATCCGGGGAAGTTCGCCCACTAGGTCGCAAGTCTCATTTCAGGTGACGCCACATTGGGCGATTGCATGTCATTGATGACGAGAACGCAAACCGAGTCAATGAGTGCAGAAAATTCTCAACCCGGCCAGGAATAGAATCCGGGCCCACTGTATGGAAGGCAAACACTCTACCGCTCAGCTAAGCAGGCGGCTACTGAAAAAGGGAACTATAAAAGCAGACAGCACTGGATATGTAACTTGCTACCCTACTGTGCTGATGCGTAAACAAGCTACGTAGCAAGCTTTTCAGTGAGCAATTATTGCGCTACAAATTGAATTTACGCTTACAAAAACGCGAGATTAAGCCTATTAAACAGAGAAACAAGCACAAAATTTAATAAATATACTACGTGGAAACGCATAAAAGGAAACATCTAAGCTGCCGCTCTGTAGACTATCAGCGGAGGGCTGGAGCTTTTACTCTGAAATACAAGAGTTCTCCTGTTAGGTCTGTTCAAATACCTGTGTCCACACTGTGAACGCTAGATTCATCTCATCTGTGAGAATTCAACTCAGAATAGGGAAAGGAAGGTTTGGCAAGCGTATTAGATGCCCTATTTGCAAGATTAACAAAAAAGCCAGGCGGAGAAAATGATCTCCAACAAAACATTCCATTTAGTTGGAAAAGGATCTACATTTAGAGTTCCTGTTCATGAAACTGACAAAGTTCGTGGGGACGCTCGCTACATTTTGGCTGTAGTGGTTGATGTGACAGAAGGTAGTTTTTATAAATCATATTTGCAAAAATTCTTTAAAAATAGGGAGTTTTCAATCGTTTGTCACATTTTAGTAATATTTCAAAAACTAATGAAACCAGTTTTTTTGGGATAGGCCAATGTGCTTTCACAATTGTGGTAACTCCCATGTTGTACTGTAACTTTCGTAAAATACATAAATTTCTAATTTGAAAATGTTAGTCCGCAGCTCGTGGTCGTGCGGTAGCGCTCTCGCTTCCCGCGCCCGGGTTACCGGGTTCGATTCCCGGTGGGGTCAGGGATTTTCTCTGCCTCGTGATGACTGGGTGTTGCGTGATGTCCTTAGGTTAGTTAGGTTTAAGTAGTTCTAAGTTCTAGGGGACTGATGACCTCAGAAGTGCTGATAGCCATTTGAACCATTTTTTGAAGGAAGGAGGAGAGGGAACTTTATTTTAATAGGTTGTTGCGGTGGCGGGAGAACGTGACCTCTGTTGTCCATTGGCTCTTGTGTTATGTACCATGATTGGTGGCCACCGTCGAATGAGAAGTTTGCTGCTGTTTACCAACTGCTGGACGTTGGCCGCGCGGCGGCAGTTACTCGCCGGTAGTGCTCGTGCCTCGCGTTGACAGTGCATAGCTGGAACGCACCATTAGACCCAGAAGAAGGCCGCTGCAATCGTGGCCGAAACGTTGGTTTTTCTATAGCAGCAGTAGTTTTTACATGATGACGCAGTACCAAACCCAGAAAACTTATGTTACTTCATTGTAGTTTTATTCGTATACGTTCTCTGTGTCCATTTAAAGTTTTACAAAATACCCATGCATTTTATACATTTCCTAGGGAAAGTATTGTATTAAAATTAAGCTAGACACCTTGCAAAAAATTTTAGTATCTTTGTATATTGCTTAGGCATTCTATACTATGCCTTGGCTGACAACGCCGGCAACCAACACACAGATCTAGATATGAAGTCGTAAGATGCCGTCTAAATCGCCACTGTGTTGTATGCGAGGAAATTTCAAAAAATAACTTACACATTATTGTCGCAGACCAAGTAACTTTTATTCACTACTCTACTGCATTACAAGGTAACATACATTCATAATACCATTTTTCAACAGTCAGCAAGTCTCTGTAAACAACGGTATAAACCTTTTTCCAATCGTTAAGTTTCTCGACGACAGAAATGTGCTCCTTGTCACCAGCCATTCGAGAGCCGCTGTTTGAACGTCCACACGTTAGAAAATCTGTGACTCCTACGGATAATTTCCTTGCCTGGATATTGTCCACTATGGTCGGTGCCGATGGCCTTCCTTCCTGATCCGCACCACTCACATGTGTGCGGCCTTGGTCAAATTGTCAGCATCAGTTCACTACGGCTGGATGCAAATGCACATTTAGTCCAAATACCACCAGAGTTTTACGGCGAAACTGTGTGCAATTTGGAATTTTTACCCACAACAATCGTACTGCCCCACCTACTTCCCACTTCGGAGCACGTTTGCAGCTACCGAGCCCTTTCATTCGCACGCTGTGATTCACCTGTTATCCGTACCGCATCAGAACTGTATCTGCAGGAAACCCAGAGCACTGAGTTCCGTCTATCTATCTATCGCTTGCGCCTTGTCCCGCAGTTGCACAGGGTCGGCCATAGTTAACCGGATTTGGCATGTTAATTGTAAGGGGTGGCCGGATGCCCTTCCTGACGCCATCCCGCACCCCCCCCCCCCCCCAGGACGGAATTAGTGTACCCCAGCTGACTGCATCTAGTGTAAATTGTGAAAAGGCGGGAGCCGTGCAACTGAGGCGGGAGCCGTGCAACTGAGGCGGGAGCCGTGCAACTGAGGCGGGAGCCGTGCAACTGAGGCGGGAGCCGTGCAACTGAGGCGGGAGCCGTGCAACTGAGGCGGGACGTGGGGACCATCCCGATATTCACCTAATAGGATGTGGAAAACCGCCTAAAAACCACATCAGGCTGGCCAGCATACCAGCCGTCGTCGTTAATCCGCCGGGGGGATTCGATCGAAGCCCGGAGCACTTAGTATTTATCAATAATACTCCACTCTCGTTGCACAATGCTCTTGGCGTGGGAGGGTATGTTTAACTTACTTTTTGAAGTCCACTCGTATTAATTACGAAAGAAGACAGTGACCCGCCTTTGCCCCGGCACCTGCTGGAGTCGTCTTTCTGCATTTAATTTCATTCGCTTCCCTCCGGCCGCCCGCCTGCCCGTGGCGCGTGTCCCCGACGGGCGTCGCCAGTCTGCGATGCATAGTCATGAAGAAGGCTGCCGGCGTAAACGAGCGCTTGTCGCGGAATTCCTCCGCCATTTACATTCGCGCACGGAGATTTGCCGGAACGGCCGCCTCGGACGCACGAGGCTTTTACGACAGGCGCGACTGCGACTGCGCGACGGGCGCGGAAAGCGAAATGCTGCCGTCACTTTCTGGAAGGCAGCGAAAAATCTGGCGGCGAACACGACTCCCATGGCAACGACTGCTTTTGTGATTTATGTTCATACCGATCATGTCTCGCGCTCCTCCCTTTCACCAGAGTTGCGTCCCGAATACGCTGTGCATCCACGTACGCTCGTTCTCGCACACGCCGACACTACTCTTGTCCGACGATGATCGACAGTGAGGGATATCGATGTTGGTATTTACACACCGATGTATCAGTATCGGTATTGATGTCTTTGAAATATCTTAACAACGATTCTGAAGACAAAATATCGAAGTTCGACGTTACGAGTACGTAGGACAACCAGACGTTTTTGCGCAAATCTTTCTCATAGCAAGAACTTCAGTTATTATTAGAAGAACCGTTTCTCGATTTATGTTCAGTTCTTCTGCAATCATTTTCACGAATAATCTTCGATCAGATCGTACGAGTTCACGCACCCTGGCCAAGTTGACATCCGTCCGTGGGGTTGAGGGTCGTCCACTGCGGTCTTCATCTTCAACATTCGTTCTGCCTTCACTAAACATTTTGTGCCAATGAAAAACTTGAACTCTTGACATACCCTTCCCTCAAAAAGCCTTGATGCTTACCGTAAGTTGTCGTCGCGTTTTCACCCAGTTTAACGCAAAAAGAAATGGCATACCGTCGCAATATTCGTTTCTGAAGAAGAGAAATTTGTTAACATCGAGTATAGATTTAAGTGTCAGGAAGTCGTTTCTGAAAGTATTTGTATGGAGTGTAGCCATGTATGGAAGTGAAACATGGACGATAAATACTTTGGACAAGAAGAGAATAGCAGCTTTCGAAATGTGGTGCTACAGAAGAATGCTGAAGGTTTGATGGGTAGATAACATGACTAATGAGGAGGTATTGAATAGAATTGGGGAGAAGAGGAGTTTATGGCTCAAATTGACTAGAAGAAGGGATCGGTTGGTAGGACGTGTTCTGAGGCATGAAGGGATCACGAATTTAGTATTGGAGGGTAGCGTGGAGGGTAAAAATCGTAGAGGGAGACCAAGAGATGAATATACTAAGCAGATTCAGAAGGATATAGGCTGCAGTACGTACTGGGAAATGAATCAGCTTGCACAGGATAGAGTAGCATGGAGAGCTGCATCACACACACACACACACACACACACACACACACACACACACACACACACACACACACACACACACACTTCACTCTGCAGCATACTTTCCGCAGTCTTATGCAGGACATGTTGCAGCGGACAAGGATAGATACAGAGTAAAAACTAATGTCTTTCGCGCCAATTACATTAATATTAATGTTACCATACTTTTTTAGGACGTGATGGATCAGGGTAGGGGGAAAATCAAGATACGGCAGAAACGTGCCGACGATATCAATGAAATTTAGTTGTTTTTATTGTTAGTACGTACTGTGGAAAGACATCTATTGCCTGACTAAAATACACTGATGAGCCAAAGCAATGTGAACACCAGCTTGATTATGTGTTGGTCCCTCTTTGAAGCATAAAACAGTAGCGATTCCGCATGGTATGGATCCGACAAGTCCTTCACAGGTTTTCGTTGATACGACGCATGATAACTACGTACGGGTCACGCATATCCCGTAAATTAGGAGTCTGTGGTTTGTGGACACGGAGCTTGAGACAGCCCGGTAGTGACCCAGACCCGTTCCATCGGATACAGATCAGGTGAATTTAGTGCGAGACATATCAAGGTACGTTTATTACGAGGGCAGTTCAATAAGTAATGCAACACATTTTTTTTCTCGGCCAATTTTGGTTGAAAAAACCGGAAATTTCTTGTGGAATATTTTCAAACATTCCCGCTTCGTCTCGTATAGTTTCATTGCCTTCCGACAGGTGGCAGCGCTGTACGGAGCTGTTAAAATGGCGTCTGTAACGGATGTGCGTTGCAAACAACGGGCAGTGATCGAGTTTCTTTTGGCGGAAAACCAGGGCATCTCAGATATTTATAGGCGCTTGCAGAATGTCTACGGTGATCTGGCAGTGGAAAAAAGCACGGTGAGTCGTTGGGCAAAGCGTGTGTCATCATCGCCGCAAGGTCAAGCAAGACTGACTGATCTCCCGCGTGCGGGCCGGCCGTGCACAGCTGTGACTCCTGCAATGGCGGAGCGTGCGAACACACTCGTTCGAGATGATCGATGGATCACCATCAAACAACTCAGTGCTCAACTTGACATCTCTGTTGGTAGTGCTGTCACAATTGTTCACCAGTTGGGATATTCAAAGGTTTGTTCCCGCTGGGTCCCTCGTTGTCTAACCGAACACCAATAAGAGCAAAGGAGAACCATCTGTGCGGAATTGCTTGCTCGTCATGTGGCTGAGGGTGACAATTTCTTGTCAAAGATTGTTACAGGCGATGAAACATGGGTTCATCACTTCGAACCTGAAACAAAACGGCAATCAATGGAGTGGCGCCACACCCACTCCCCTACCAAGAAAAAGTTTAAAGCCATACCCTCAGCCGGTAAAGTCATGGTTACAGTCTTCTGGGACGCTGAAGGGGTTATTCTGTTCGATGTCCTTCCCCATGGTCAAACGATCAACTCTGAAGTGTATTGTGCTACTCTTCAGAAATTGAAGAAACGACTTCAGCGTGTTCGTAGGCACAAAAATCAGAACGAACTTCTCCTTCTTCATGACAACGCAAGACCTCACACAAGTCTTCGCACCCGAGAGGAGCTCACAAAACTTCAGTGGACTGTTCTTCCTCATGCACCCTACAGCCCCGATCTCGCACCGTCGGATTTCCATATGTTTGGCCCAATGAAGGACGCAATCCGTGGGAGGCACTACGCGGATGATGAAGAAGTTATTGATGCAGTACGACGTTGGCTCCGACATCGACCAGTGGAATGGTACCGTGCAGGCATACAGGCCCTCATTTCATGCCGTAGCATTGAATGGAGATTACGTTGAAAAATAGTGTTGTGTAGCTAAAAGATTGGGGAATAACCTGGTGTATTTCAATGCTGAATAAAACAACCCCTGTTTCAGAAAAAAATGTGTTGCATTACTTATTGAACTGCCCTCGTACCATGGTCCTTGAACCACAGTAGTTGATTCTGGCCTTGTGGCGTGGACAGTTGTTCTGCTGGAAGAAGTACTCGTTGCGGAAGAGGCATCAAGCTTGAAAGGATGTTGACAACCTGGAGCAATGTTCATGTAGTCTATAGTTGACAAGGTGCCTTCGATTACTAACAGAGGTCCTCAAGTGAATCGCCTTCACAGCGTAATATTTCTCCTACAGAACTGCGTCCGCTGCGCGGTAGTTGTTTCGAGTAGCCCTTCGCTGGATGATGGTGTATATGGACAGGAGCATCGACTTCTTGTAACTAGAGCAGTGATTCATTCGATCATGCGACAGTTTCTGTTGATCCCCCAACCCTCTCGGTGATCCCGTACCCGCTACAATCGTAGCTGTTCCCATGGTTTCATTGGGTCAACATGCAAACACATAGAGCTCGTTTGATGTGGAACCTCCTCTTCAACAATATTCTCTGAACTCTGTGTTCTAAAACATTAGTGCCTTCACAAGCATTGTACTCTGTCCTTACATCTGCCGTAGATCACAATCTACCCCGCTTTAGAGAGCGCGTAAGGTTCTGATTTCCACGTTCTGTGATGAGACGTAAACATTCAACCTCTTGTCACCCTCTCGTGTTTTCACCGTCCTTCAATCCCTTTCAACAGATGCTCGGGGCAGTAGGACACGGACAGCCGACCTGCTTCACCAATTACGAGATGCAAGTTCCCCGGCGCCGGACCATAAAAATCTATCGTTTTTCAAAATCGATTATGTCAGTGGAGTTCATTTGGGCTCGTATCGTCGCTAGAATGATTCCCCATTCTCTGCTCCGCTTTCAAACTTCCCTTACCGCGTCATGTACCTGTGACGAGCTCAGACAGAATTCAGTCTTCCTGTGGGCAGCGGTTATAATACATGTGGTGCCTTTTCTTTCGGACAAGTCATTTAATTCTTTAAATTCTTTTGGCATAATGTTGTAATGCCAATCCATAGCAAATTTGTGGTACTATTCTATTATGTGACTACATAATAGTTACTGAGAGTGCTCATCCTTCTCCTCGGTGATTCCCATTCATTTTTAAAGGACTGCGACGATAAATAACTAGACTGCCTGTGTCCGGATGGCGTAGTGGTCAGAGCGTGTGCCTAGTAAGCAGGAGTCTCGGGTTCGAATCCTGCTCTGGCACAAATTTTCATCTTTCCCCATTGATATAAATCAATGACCACTGGCAGCTATTTTCTTTGTGTCATAGTGGTCATAATATTTGGGCTTGTCAGTGTGTCATTCCGGCGACTAATTCTGCAACTAGCCACACGAGTTGCCATGGACCGGGAGTCGGGGAATGACGTGCCTTCCCACACACTGTAGGGCAGCTGTTGCTGTAGCTCACTGCAGCATTTCTACCGTAGTTTACCCTTAGGAAAGAAGAAAGGCGTCAACTCCAATGAAATCGTCATTGGTGATACGATCTCTGAACATAAGAGACGGGTACAAAAAATAAATGGAATGGCATAGCTATTTCTTTACAAAAAGCTGAAGAAATAATCAATGCAATTTACTTTACGTATTTGTAGGAACGGCATACCTAAAATCTCTCTTTTAGATAGATCGTTGTACCTGGTAATGCTGTGTATCACGCCATTTAAGAAAAATGAAGCTCCCAGCCTTGCTTTCTGAAAAGAAAATACACTATTGGGCATGAGAAAAACCGTATTTCAGTGACAGAAAAATGTCTGACACAAAAATAGATGAGAATCTGTACTGTTTTCTCCTTTTTTCCCCTTGTCAGTTTCGTCTTTTCTCATTGTAAGAGGTTGTCGTAACCAAACTTTCCTTTTATTTCTGTGTCTTTGCCTGTAATTATTGCGCTTAACAGCTGTCTGTCACTTTTCGCTTCGCATCTGTTGCTTGAGATGGAGTACTTCCTTTCAGTTTGTTTCATAAGAATGCTAGACCGTAGAATTTCGCAGATTTGCTTCTCCGTCTCGTGAACTATAACCTAATAGGAAAAGTTTTCGCATTTTTCCAGATTACTGCCACCTTTCTTCAGCATCCTTACAAAAATCGAAGTATTTATTCGGTTTTCTTAAGAGTCTAATTTCGACGTTACACAGAAGTAAATAACAAAAGAAAGAAAAACTGATGCAATTGAATTATTATATGCTTAAGCTCACTATTTCAATTAAAGAGGAGACGATAGAGCAGAAAGAATAGTTTAAATGTTATATGAGAGACAGAAGAGGTGAACCTGCGTATGATGTGTGTAGAAAGGTTAAATACAAAGTAATTTAAACTGACTTTTGTAATGATCCAACGATCGTTAATCCGATAAGTCATTTAGATCCACGTCTGCCGCAAGTGTGGCAATCGTAGGCTAAGATTAAGACGTTATGTGGAATACACTGCCTCAGTCAGAGCCCAAAATACAGTGTTTTACCGAAGGGACATGGACTTAATTTTTGATGTTGGATGCCGGCCGGGGTAACCGAGCGGTTCTAGGCGCTACAATCTGGAACCGCGCGACCGCTATGGTCGTAGGTTCGAATCCTGCCTCGGGCATGGATGTGTGTGATGTCCTTAGGTTAGTTAGGTTTAAGTAGTTCTAAGTTCTTGGGGACTGATGACCTCAGAAGTTAAGTCGCATAGCGCTCAGAGCCATTTGAACCATTTTGATGTTGGACGGCTGACATGTCGTATGTCGTCATAGATTGTTGGACGTCAGCCGTTTCATTTAATTTGTTATGGCATTTCGCTATATCCTGTAGATAAGTAGATAGACAGATAGATAGATAAAGAGAGAGAGAGAGAGAGAGAGAGAGAGATCACTGGATATGGAGCATAACTCACTTTGATAGGTGTAGTGGAAGCACCTGAAATGCTACTATGGAATTCGGGAAGAATACTTTTACGACTGTTATAAAGCGATTACGTCCGAAAAGGGTCGGTATGTGATATTTATTGTTGGCCATCGCTTGGGCCACAGCTGTAAAGAAATTTGATTATTCTTTTCCAGTATGCGCAAAGTAAAAGCAAAGAGCTTCAAACAGAATTAATACAAAATAATTGCTTCCGGTTTCTGAATAAAACCACACAAAAGAAACCATGCGTGAGTGAAAATAAAATCATATCTGAACCGTTAACTCCTTCCTTTAAATGAAAACCAGAAAATTGAAATTTTCTATAGAATAATTTATCATTACTTTAGTTACCAAAATGGAGTGCTTACTTGAGCTATAACTGGCACATGACAAAGCTAGCTCGCTAATAACATATTCTATCAGTTTTAAAATACTGTTTTATCTGCTTGATATAATTCAGAGGAAACGTCTGTAACTGGAATAGATCTACAGTTAAACGACTAGGTATTTTAATTAGCTCGTAGGTTTTTAAAATTAATCTGCAATAGGATATTTAACGAGCATGGGGGTGAGTTGAATGTTTTAATGCTCAGATATAAAAACAAGGAGATGAGACCGTATTTAAAAATTTTTCTTTTTATTTAACACTATGATAGATATTGGTAAATATCTAATAAATTACTATTTACTCCCGTAAATTATTTAGTGGCAGTATTACAGCTTTAAATTCAATCTGCTGGCTCCTTATCGGTCACGAAATACACATGGTCCACAAAAACAGGTCCTGTGAATCACGCTTTGACAGTGGTTGCAAGCTAATTAGATCTGTTATGATGCCTGGTCGCATTTTAGGCAAACCACGTTTTAGGTGTCTCAAGTACTCAACACCGAAGCAATCTAGGAGACGTACTGTAACGTAATTCAGTTTGAACATAGATAAACCATCAGGCAAAACCAAAGGCTATACACGGGGGTGATACCGAGCTCTAAGAGAGATTATTCGTAGCGGTTGCAAACCTGGCTACTGACAATTGTAGATCACATAGTGCTCTTCGCAGGTAGCCCATATAAAGCGAGATGATGAAAATCGTGGGATAGCGATATGCAGATGCACAGACGGCGCTAGTTTCACGTATACAATTTATAAAAGGACAGTACATTGGCGGAGCTGTTATTTGTACTCAGGTGATCCACGTGAAAACGTTTTCGACGTGGTTATGGCTACACTACGGGAATTAACAGACTTTGAAAGTAGAATCTTAGGTGGAGCTACACGCATAGGACATTCCATTTCGGAAATCGTTAGAGAATTCAATATTACGACATCCACAGTGTCAAGACTTTACCGAGAATACCAAATTTCATGCATTACCTCTCACCACGGACAACGCAGTGGGCGATGGCCTTCACTTAACGACGTAGAGCAGCGACGTTTGCGTAGATTTGTCAGTGCTAACAGACAAGCAACATTGCGCGAAATAACCGCAGAAATTAATGTGGAGCGTACGACGCGCGTATCTGTTAGGACAGTGCGGTGAAATTTGTCGTTAATGCGTTTTGGCAGTAGACGAACAACTCTAGTGCCTTTGCACGATACCGTTAGCAACACCTCTCCTGGGCTCGTGACCGTATCGGTTGGACCCTAGACGATGGGAAAACTGTGGCCTTGTCAGATGATTCCCGATTTCAGCAGGTAAGAGCTGATGGTAGGGTTCGAGTGTAGCGCATATCCCAAGACGCCATGGACCATATTGCCAATAAGGCACTGGGCAAGCTGGCGGTGGCTCCATAGTAGTGTGGGCTGTATTTACATGGAATTGACTGGGTCCTCTGGCCAAGCTGAACCGATCATTGACTGGAAATGTTCATATTCGTTTACTTGGAAACCATTTGCAGGTATTCATTGACTTCATGTTCCCAAACAACGATGGAATTTTTATGAATGACAATGCGTTCTGTCTCCGGGCCACAATTGTTCGCGAATGATCTTATGAACATTCTAAACAATTTGAGCGAATGGTTTGTCCACCAAATCAGCCGCCATCACCCCATCGAACATTTAGGGGACATAATCGAGAGGTCAGTTGGTGCACTAAATTTCTGCACCAGCAGCACTTCCGCAATTACGAATGACTGCAAAGGCAGAATGAGAGTGGTAGAGCACTTGCCTGCAAAAAGGAAAGTCCCGAGTTCGAGTCTCGGTCTGGCACACAGTATTTGTCTGCCAGGAAGTTTCATATCAGCGAACACTCCGCTGCAGAGTGAAAATCTCATTCTGGGAACCTTACGCGTATCACTGACGCGCCTCCCTCAGTGCTGGTTGCTCCATGCAACTATGTATGATGCGCTGGAGCGGAAAGGGAGAACAAAATTTCGAGTTATCTGTTTTCCCTCGATAAAAATTGTCTTACGTAAATGAAACAAAGCTACAGCCATTTCTCTAATTAGTTGTTCAGTAAAGCTTGCACATTTTGTTTAAAAAATATGAAAAAAGATTATTTTGTTCTCCTCTCTGCAGTCTTCTCTTTTCATTCTGAGGGAACTGTCTGGTAAAAAATACCGATTATATCACATCTTGTAGTCTCACATCACAGATTGATACTGAACTGGTTTTCTTTTCGCTACTGCCCTTAGTTATTGTTATATTTTGGGAAATTAGTAAACCATCCCTTACACAATGGCGGAAAAAAAATCGCAACACCAAATAAGTGATTAACATTGCAAGATCACGGGTTAAAGTAAGCGTGAAATAAGCCTTTGAAAATGTGATGTACTGGCACATTAATAACCGGTGTACCGGCAAGAATGTTGAACGCAAGCATGCAAACTTGCATGCATTGTGTCGAACAGATGCCGGATTCAGCTTATGTGTTGGAGTTTCATTCCTGATACACTTGGTCGGTCAATGCAGGGAATGGTTAATGCCGGCTGTGGATGACACTGGCGTTGTCGTCCCATATGTGCTCGATTGAAGACGGATCTGGTGATCGATATGGCGAATGCAACATGTCGAGCATCTAGAGCACGCTGCATTACAATAACGGTATGTGGACGAGCGTTATCATGTTAGAAAACACTCCCTGGAATGCTGTTCATAAATGGCAGCACAACAGGTCGAATCATCATACTGACGTATAAATTCGCAGTCAGGGTGAGTGGGATAACATCGAGAGTGCTCCTGCTGACGTAAGAAATCGTACCCCCAGACGATAACTATAGGTGTAGGTCCAGCGTGGTTAGCACGCAGACTGGTTAGTTTCAGGCCCTCAACTTGACGCCTTCAAACCAACATGTGGCCATCAATGGCACCGAAACAAACAGCTTTCATCAGAAAACACAACAGACCTCCACCCTGTCCAACGAGCTATAACTTGACACCAATGCAGTAAAAAATGACGATGGTTTGTAGTCATTGGAATGCAGTCTACGGGGCATCTGATTCAGAGCTTTACTTGAAATAACCGATTTGCAACAGTTCTGTGTGTCACTGTTGTGTCAACTGCTTCTGAAATCGCGGCAGCAGATGTGATACGACGCGCGACACCCGTACGGGGGTCACGATGGTCTTTCCTGCGGGCAGAGACAGGTGGCTCTCCGGAGCCACGTCTTTCTTTGTACATTCTCGTGAACACCGTTGCCTGAAGTCATGCACAGTGGCTGCATCAAACTCAGTAAAGTGTAGATAATGGCGTCGTTGTCGCCTGAAAGGCATTTTTAACTAAAATCAACTCACCACGTTCAATCTCGTAGGTAACTCAGACCGTCGCAGCGAGTATTTAAAGCAATTCTGATCTGCATCCTCATAGTGGCGCTACTAGCGCAACTCTTATGCGACTGGCGCCAATTTAGAACTGACATCTTTCTGATGCAGAAACACGCCTACCAACTTTCGTTTATGCCATACAGCTCCTTCTTGGTATTTGCTATTTTCTCCTGTCAATTTGTCTTGAAAAGTTTGCAGTGAATGCATTAGTCGCTGGTCAGTTTACATTTGGTGCATTTTAGATTATACGTTGCTGTATTTTAAATGTAGCTAACACTTTGAAATTGTTTTTTAACACTGGAAAAAAATGGTTCAAATGGCTCTGAGCACTATGCGACTTAACTTCTGAGGTCATCAGTCGCCTAGAACTTAGAAGTAATTAAACCTAACTAACCTAAGGACATCACACACATCCATGGCCGAGGCAGGATTCGAACCTGCGACCGGAGCGGTCGTTCGGCTCCAGACTGTAGCGCCTAGAACCGCACGGCCACTCCGACCGGCTTTAACACTGGAAGGTGAGCCATACTTTTCAGTCACGAGTAAATAAGTGATTTACATTGTAGGTTGTCCACGACTAGGTTGGTAGTAACATCACACCTGAAGCTATTGACACTTGTTACGCAGAGTTGCCTCACGTTTCTGTTTCTCGTATGATGCTGATATTAGCCACAGCGTCGACTTGTATAGGCGTTCTCAGTACGGTAATACGTCTTCATCTGTACATTTTTTTCTGTGTTGCATATCAACATGTTGTTCACGCAAGCTTGTTGAAAAAAACCCTTTTCAATGGAATTACGTAACGAAATTGTACCTGAGGGCAGATGTGACTATATTGGCATGGAGGTTGGTACCAATGGAAATGAAAGAACGAGGTAAGAACTTGCAGTGAAATGTGTACCATGCTTCTTGAGACGCCCGCTAAACCGTCAGGGCAGAAAAGGTAATTAGGACTGTGGAACGGGCCTAATAAGGTTTCGGTCAGGTTCACTCAAAATTGTAATTTATTGTAATTTAATAACACCTTTAAACTAAAACGGCACATTGCCGAACCTTTAGAACTATGAGTTTCAAAAAGGCAATTTTTTTCACGGGTAAAGGCCTCCAAACAAGAAATCTTAAACATCAACCAAATAAAAATGCAGTTAAAATAGCAAATAAAATAATCAAAATATACATGGTATCACAGCTAGGCTGCAAAGTCAAGGCAAAAGTAAATACAACAAACACACATGTTATTCAATGTGTATGTTGAGGAAGCAGTGAAGGAAACAAAAGAAAAATTCGGAGTAGGTGTTAAAATCCATGGAGAAGAAATAAAAACTTTAAGGTTCACCAATTACATTGTAATTCTGTCAGAGAGCAACGGACTTGGAAGAGCAGTTGAACGGAATTGACAGTGTCCTGAAAGGAGGATATAAGATGAACATCAACAGAAGCAAAACGAGGATAATGGAATGTAGTCGAATTAAAACGGGCGATGCTGAGGGTACTACATTAGGAAATGAGACACTTAAAGTAGTAAATGAGTTTTGCTATTTGGGGAGTAAAATAACTGGTGATGGTCGAAGTATAGAGGATATAAAATGTATACTGGCAATGGCAAAGAAAGCGTTTCTGAAGAATCGAAATTTGTTAACATATAGTATAGATTTAAGTGTCAGGAAGTCGTTTCTGAAAGTATTTGTATGGAGTGTAGCCCTGTATGGAAGTGAAACGTGGACGATAAATAGTTTGGACAAGAAGAGAATAGAAGCTTTCTAAATGTGGTGCTACAGAAGAATGCTGAAAATTAGATGGGTACATCACATAACTAATGAGGAGGTATTGAATAGAATGGGGGAGAAGACGAGTTTGTAGCACAACTTGACTAGAAGAGGTTGGTAGGACATGTTCTGAGGCATCAAGCGATCACCAATTTAGTATTGGAGGGCAGAGTCGAGGGTAAAAATCGTAGAGGGAGACCAAGAGATGAATACACTAAACAGATTCAGAAGGATGTAGGTTGCAGTAGGTACTGGGAGATGAAGTTTGCACAGGATAGAGTACCATGGAGAGTTGCATCAAACCAGTCTCAGGACTGAAGACCACACAACACAACAACATACAAGGTGCAATACAAGCGGCTGAGGGCCACAATTAAATTTTAAAATTTTAAAATATATTACCATAATCTTTTAAGGCAGTAGGCTGTAATGTTTTTGCTTAAAGGGTAATTTCAAGAATAAGGTTTTAAGCGGCTTAAGGCCCACAATTGATTTACCAAATTCAAAAATACATAAAGTCCAGTAAAAACAAGAAATTTTTAAATCATCGGCTAGATTATAAACAGACAAACACCGGTGAGAAGGACAATAAACAGAACGGCATTCAGAAGCCTCCTGGGAGGTCGGTCTGCCCTTGTTCACTTAGGTGAGGCAAGTGGTGAGCCAACTATACTTGATCCGTCGGAACCCAACCAGGGACAGCCACAGACCGACAGACGCAATGACTTGCTTGCCATCAATCAGTACATGAGAACTCAAAAGGTTACGAACGTGATAAGCCACAATGAAGTATGTGTTAGCTGTCAAAACTAAACACCATGTTGGACAGCGATAACAGGTGAGGAAAGGACGCTCCCTGAAATTATGTCAGTGGTCGGGGCAGGTAACCAGAAACTACGTTCCACAAGGCAGAAAATTCCACTGATGCACTCTTATTGTAGTCAACCAATATAGTTAATTGCACCGCATGGCGGTCAAAATTCAGCAACAGAAACACTGTGTTGCTCACAGGAAAACCTCCCCAACAGCGAACGACCGAAACGAACCACACAAAGTGAATGGACATGGCTTGGGTAGTTGAAACCACTACTCAACTTTGACTGGGTCGGTGAACCACGAAGCTCGTGGATTTCGGACAGCTCCACACACGCTCCGACACTGCGCAGGGGCCGCCAGCGGACCCAGCCGACTGCACTGCGCGGAGATAACGTCCCTGGTCCGCAGCAACCGACCGATTTCTCTCAGAATGCCGACAACATCTAAAATAGTAGGCGGTGGAAATAACGCCAACCACACACACAACCTGACAAACACTTGCACGGAGACCTGAACGATACCCAACAGTAACTAAGCACACACACAAAGACAAATCGGGAGTCGACGCACATACACACAGCCGACTCATGAACGATCGGCGATCCAAAACGCGTAGTCCGGTAGGACGACCGACCGACCGACCGACGATCCACCATGACCGTAGCCCGGCTCATGTGATGCGTGGCGGCAATGGTCAGACGAGCCATGTCGACGCAGACGTCACTGCTGTTCCAAGCCGACTCCACTTGTGCCGCATCGCAACTCCCCGATAGGCTGGTCCAGACTGCACTCCAGACGCGTTCAACTGACTGGCAGACCAAACTTGCGACAGTCGAGCAAAGATACTACGAGAGGGGATATATCGATATGCGCTGCTAACGCCGCTCACGGTCAGGCAATGCAGCAACTCAGCGACAATAGTAATTTAAATTAACGTAATGAGGAGGAAGTACGTTAAAACAGGGTGTAAAATGGATGTGTGACGGATTTATTGGGTGGTGAGAAATTTATGGGGGGATACTGTAGTGTAACGACGTAAGTTTTGTTTAAATGATTTTCATTTGACGTATGACCATGTGCAGACTTCGTCACCTACGTCGGTTACAACACACTTCAAAATTATTTAAATTTTTTAAAAATTGTTTCTGAATGGTTCTTGAACGAAACTGTAATTAAAACATCATCATTTGAGTCGTATGCGCAGAATTACGTCACTCAGTCCAATTGGTTTGCGTAAACTTTTTTCAATTTAGATGTCGATTGTTTCTTCTCAGAAATTATATTAATGCAAGTGATCTGCTTTAATAAATATTAGAACCACATTGAATAAACTTTCAAGAATCACACTCGCGATGAACGCTGTCAAAAATTAATAATCTTGTCGGATAAATTACATAACATAATTCTTCATAAATAAATTCTCGAAACACGTATTTAAACTTTAGTAGCATCCACTAGTTTATTATCTTCCTACATATAGACGTGAACCTGAGCCTTGACAAGATAGAACTGAACATTTACACCATGATTAAACTTTCTATGACGTCATTGATGTAGAAAACATTACTAATTCTTAATTTTCAATTTTTAGAAGCACGACGCAACTACTCGGTTTCAGGATCTTCTGTTGCTCTTTGGCTGTCGACCCGCGACGTATAGTGGCCAGCAATTTTCTCTCTGGTCCCGGCAGCGAAGATGCTGTCTCCGTTCGTTGCGCCGCCCTCTCCGTACATGAAACATAAAAAATAAATACAAAACTTTATACAATTCACAACCATTACAAATATTACAAAAATACCTAAACAAAAACTAAATTAAACTTATATTCACCTGCAAACTGGGCTGACACTGGTGGATGGGTGACGCTTCAATTTCGCGTCCCACTACTGAAGTGCGGATTGCAGATTATTGTCAAATAAAGTTTTTCAAAAGGAGCAAAAAAATTAATAAGTAAACAAAATAAACAATCATAGGGATGCATGAGATATTCTGGAACTGCAAAGGGGGGCCCGAAGTAGAAAAGTCTGGCAACTACTGTTCTAAGGTAGTCCAGGAAAGGCGTTACTGGCACAGCAGCGAGTCGGTGCGCAAAACACAAAGGATGCTGAAACTTCCCATCACAACAGCAAATAAAGTTATGCAGAGCACAAGCCGCTTTTGCTACGGCAGCAGAAAATTCCTCGAAACTTGTTGGTGGATTAAAGCTGTGTGTCGAAGCGGGAATCTAATCTGAGAGGTTTGCCTTTTGCAGGTATGGCTCTACCGACTAGTGCTCTAGGTGTCGAGCACGACTCACTTCCTGCCCTCACAGCTTTATTTCCGCCAAAACTTATCTTCTATTTGAAGCTAAGTCACCTTGCTGGTACATGCCTGTAGGAATAATAACAAAATATCTGCTATCGGTCATGTAGATCTACACTACATCTACATGGATGATGCAAATAACATTTAAGTGCCTGGCAGAGGGTTCATCGAACCACCTTCACAGTTCTCTATTTTCCAGTCTCGTATAGCGCGCGGAAAGAACGAAGATCTATATCTTTCCGTACGAGCTCCGATTTCCCTTATTTTGCAGTGGTGATCGTTTCTTCTTATGTAGGTCGGTGTCAACAAAATATTTTCGCATTCGGAGGAGAAAGTTGGTGATTGGAATTTCGTGAGAAGATTCCGATGCAGTGATAAACGCCTTTCTTTTAATGATTTCCAGCCCAAATCCTGTATTATTTCTGTGACACTTTCTCCCATATTTCGCGATAATACAAAACGTGCTGACATTTTTTGAACTTTTTCGATGTACTCCGTCCGTCCTATCTGGTAAGGATCCCACACCGCGCAGCAGTATTCTAAAAGAGGACGGACAAGCGTAGTGTAGGCAGTCTCCTTAGTAGATCTATTACATTTCCTGCCAGTAAAACGCAGTCTTTGGTTAGCCTTCTCCACAACATTTTCTATGTCTATAACGCTACCTTGGGGAACGCCAGAAATCACCTCTTGTTTTACTCGATGACTTTCCGTCAATTACTACGAACTGTGACCTCTCTGACTGGAAGTCACAAGTCCACTCACATAACTGAGACGATATTCCATAAGCACGCAATTTCACCACGAGCCGTTTGTGTGGTACAGTGTCAAAAGCCTTCTGGAAATCCAGAAATACGGAATCGACCTGAAATCCCTTGTCAATATCATTCACCACTTCATGCGAATAAAGAGCTTGTTGTGTTTCACAAGAACGATGTTTTCTAAATCCATGTTGACTGTGTGTCAATAGACCGTTTTCTTCGAGGTAATTCATAATGTTCGAACACAATATATGTTCCATAATCCTGCTGCATATTGACGTAAATGATATGGGCCTGTAATTAAGTGGATTACTCCTACTACGTTTCTTGGTACATTGCAGTGTAGTTTTAACAGAAACTACCAGTGTCCATCAGCTTTTGATATCCGTGAATGTATAAGCAGTGAATTGAAATTATAAGAATCGGAGATACTTGGAATACAGTTGAAATTGTTTAGTAGTGTTATGTGCAATGCAAAATGGAGGCAATAGAAAATTTAGACATAATGCCGGAAGTACCAGTGATGTAATTATGTAATCATACAGCATGATTGGCGTAGTGTCAGGATTCTCAAAATATATAACTTGTCTTTAGAACGTTTAAAGGATGAAATTCATTGAGCCTTATGTCGCTATGGGAATGTCGTATGGAGCGTTGGAAGGAAGTCATTTGATCAGATGAGTCTTGTTTCACACTTTTTCCAGCTTCTGGCCGAATTTACGTTCCAAGAGTGGACCATGGGGGAGCGGAGTGGGGGGGGGGGGCGAAGGTGATGATTTGGGGAGCCATATCGCGGTATTTCATGGATGCCATGGTTACTCCGCATTACTGCCCGGAATTATGTGGCTGATCACGTCCACCCCTGGTGCAATGTTTGTTTCGCAATAGTAGTGATGCTGTGTTCCAAGACGACTGGGCCTATGTTCACACAACTCACGTCGGCCAAGACTGGTTTTGTAAGCACGAGGATGAGTTGTCGGGTCTCCTCCGCCAAAGGTTGGGGCGGCTGCCCCCGTCGGAGGTTCGAGTCCTCCCTCGGGCATGGGTGTGTTTGTTGTCCTTAGTGTAAGTTAGTTTAAGTAGTGTGTAAGTCTAGGAACCGGTGACCTTAGCAGTTTGGTCCCATAGTCCTTACCACAAATTTCCAAAATTTTTCCTCCGCCAACCCCTGTCACCAAGCCTCAGTACTGTTGAGCCTTTGTGATCTACTTTGGACAGAAAGGTGATAGTTCTCCACCTCCATCATCGTTACCACTAATTTTTCAGGAAGAATGGTGTAAGATTCCCTTGAAAACCATACAGAGCCCGTATTCATCCACTCCGAGACGACTAGAAACTGTATTGAACGTTTTCTACAATGTATTAATCATGGTAATATATTGTATTTTCGGCGTTTCCAAATTTTTGCCCACACTCTGTATAGTACTGTTACACGGTTTCAACTATAAGGAGTCATCATTATAAACATCCAGTACCTTGTTACGAAAGTAACGCATGAATCCGTCATCAGAAACGTATTGTGGTCATTTAATAGGTAAGTAACAAATGCGATCATGATATTTGTGAATAAAAGAGTATTTTAAATGGACCGCATGCTACAATTTGACAAAGTCAAAGTTCATTAAAGATGTCTCACAAGGAAACATCACCAACTAGACATCTTATTTTAGGGAGAAAAAAGAGCACTTCCAGGATGTCAACCCCAACAATCGACTCCGTAGGAAAGTTGAGGCCATAGTACTGATAGTACGCAGTTATGACCTTATGAAAGTACAGCAATTAAACATAGGGCGCACTGTTTGCCACTCGCTCTGTTCTACTGTAGCCTCTGGATGCCCGAGCGCCATACAGTGGAATTACAATCACAGTCCATCTACTCGCGGGATATTGAGCGTGACGCGTTTTGAACTCTTATTCAAGAGCAGTCATGTTTTCTACGCGAAAAGAACTAAATAATATAAGTGCGTAATATATCTCAACCTCATGCACATACGGTAGTGGAAATTACACTCCTGGAAATGGAAAAAAGAACACATTGACACCGGTGTGTCAGACCCACCATACTTGCTCCGGACACTGCGAGAGGGCTGTACAAGCAATGATCACACGCACGGCACAGCGGACACACCAGGAACCGCGGTGTTGGCCGTCGAATGGCGCTAGCTGCGCAGCATTTGTGCACCGCCGCCGTCAGTGTCAGCCAGTTTGCCGTGGCATACGGAGCTCCATCGCAGTCTTTAACACTGGTAGCATGCCGCGACAGCGTGGACGTGAACCGTATGTGCAGTTGACGGACTTTGAGCGAGGGCGTATAGTGGGCATGCGGGAGGCCGGGTGGACGTACCGCCGAATTGCTCAACACGTGGGGCGTGAGGTCTCCACAGTACATCGATGTTGTCGCCAGTGGTCGGCGGAAGGTGCACGTGCCCGTCGACCTGGGACCGGACCGCAGCGACGCACGGATGCACGCCAAGACCGTAGGATCCTACGCAGTGCCGTAGGGGACCGCACCGCCACTTCCCAGCAAATTAGGGACACTGTTGCTCCTGGGGTATCGGCGAGGACCATTCGCAACCGTCTCCATGAAGCTGGGCTACGGTCCCGCACACCGTTAGGCCGTCTTCCGCTCACGCCCCAACATCGTGCAGCCCGCCTCCAGTGGTGTCGCGACAGGCGTGAATGGAGGGACGAATGGAGACGTGTCGTCTTCAGCGATGAGAGTCGCTTCTGCCTTGGTGCCATGAATTCATTGTCCCAGGAAGGGGAAACTTTATTGACACATTCCTGGGGTCAGATACATCACATGATCACACTGACAGAACCACAGGCAAATAGACACAGGCAACAGAGCATGCACAATGTCGGCACTAGTACAGTGTATATCCACCTTTCGCAGCAATGCAGGCTGCTATTCTCCCATGGAGACGATCGTAGAGATGCTGGATGTAGTCCTGTGGAACGGCTTGCCATGCCACTTCCACCTGGCGCCTCAGTTGGACCAGCGTTCGTGCCGGACGTGCAGACCGCGTGAGACGACGCTTCATCCAGTCCCAAACATGCTCAATGGGGGACAGATCCGGAGATCTTGCTGGCCAGGGTAGTTGACTTACACCTTCTAGAGCACGTTGGGTGGCACGGGATACATGCAGACGTGCATTGTCCTGTTGGAACAGCAAGTTCCCTTGCCGGTCTAGGAATGGTAGAACGATGGGTTCGATGACGGTTTGGATGTACCGTGCACTATTCAGTGTCCCCTCGACGATCACCAGTGGTGTACGGCCAGTGTAGGAGATCGCTCCCCACACCATGATGCCGGGTGTCGGCCCTGTGTGCCTCGGTCGTATGCAGTCCTGATTGTGGCGCTCACCTGCACGGCGCCAAACACGCATACGACCATCATTGGCACCAAGGCAGAAGCGACTCTCATCGCTGAAGACGACACGTCTCCATTCGTCCCTCCATTCACGCCTGTCGCGACACCACTGGAGGCGGGCTGCACGATGTTGGGGCGTGAGCGGAAGACGGCCTAACGGTGTGCGGGACCGTAGCCCAGCTTCATGGAGACGGTTGCGAATGGTCCTCGCCGATACCCCAGGAGCAACAGTGTCCCTAAGTTGCTGGGAAGTGGCGGTGCGGTCCCCTACGGCACTGCGTAGGATCCTACCGTCTTGGCGTGCATCCGTGCGTCGCTGCGGTCCGGTCCCAGGTCGACGGGCACGTGCACCTTCCGCCGACCACTGGCGACAACATCGATGTACTGTGGAGACCTCACGCCCCACGTGTTGAGCAATTCGGCGGTACGTCCACCCGGCCTCCCGCATGCCCACTATACGCCCTCGCTCAAAGTCCGCCAACTGCACATACGGTTTACGTCCACGCTGTCGCGGCATGCTACCTGTGTTAAAGACTGCGATGGAGCTCCGTATGCCACGGAAAACTGGCTGACACTGACGGCGGCGGTGCACAAATGCTGCGCAGCTAGTGCCATTCGACGACCAACACCGCGGTTCCTGGTGTGTCCGCTGTGCCGTGCGTGTGATCATTGCTTGTACAGCCCTCTCGCAGTGTCCGGAGCAAGTATGGTGGGTCTGACACACCGGTGTCAATGTGTTCTTTTTTCCATTTCCAGGAGTGTATGTATCTACAATTTCCATAGTAAATTCGATACACGTATGCTTCCGACATTGTGCTGTTACTTTCGTGGAACCCTGCTTTTTTACTGATTTCCGCTACTGTATACCTTCACTAAGATTTTAACGACATTCTAATATTGATATTTTGCAGCTATTTATACGCTTCAAAACCAAAATTAATAAACGAGAGTAAGTGAAGAATAATTAAGAACCTAATGATTTCGGATTTACAGCTCAATCATGCCAAGCACGTTGAAGGATGTACTTCAACAGGGCCAGCAGTGAAATCCAAAGAGAGTAAGGCCAACAACGATAACTGATGTAGCGATAACTGAATAACGCTACGCTACTTCTTAACGGCACACCATTTCATTCATTAATGCTGCATTTGGTTACTGCAACACAAAAATGTCCAAAGCAAAAAGATGTCTGGCACCAGCTACAGCATAGAAACCGCGCTTTTGGACACAACGATCAAAGCATGTCACGAATATGAAAACAGTATTTCACAAACCTGTCACTCACTCCATTGTACAGTACTTGGCGCACGCGCATTAAGTGGCTGCAGTGGAGCGGTGCGAGTGACAAACAATTGGTATGCGCGACTGCTGAAAACTTGCTTGGCATGATTCAGTTGTAAATCCAAAATTATCAGGTTCTTAATTATTCTTCACTTACTTTCGTTTATTAACTGCCTGCTATGAGAATTATGGTCCAAATTTTCGCCAGGGGTCGATTCCTAGGGCTGAAATTTTGCACTTGCGCTCTTTTCTCCTTAAAATATTAGGTGGAGTTGGTGACGTTTCCCTGTCAGTGGGAGTGGGTGACGATGGGACGCGCAGGATGCAGAGCAACGTTCGGCGCGACCACAGAGTATTTATATGCATGGAGTGAGCGTAGTCTACAGCGCATATTCTCAACATCGAACGGGGCTAGTCGCGTTATTCTGGGACGACGCTGCTTGTATATAATTTGTGGAAGTAGCGAAACTTGAATATTATTCTTATTCGACTTGTTTTATATGCGTTTCTGCACGTTTGATTTTTAGTAACAGCTATAGTACGGTATTGTCGTTGCTACGGACGTAAAGAGAAACATGTGAAAGGAGGATCAATTATTTTTCATGGTTATGTCTTGTATTATAGAGATAATTTTTGCGATTTTATGGGCACGTGTTTACGAGACGAGTGTTACATAAATTTGAACGTATAAGTGAACCGCCAGTCAGTGCGTACATATTGCTGCTATGTTCATAGGCAGATAAAATTTGTGCTTGACAGTCGGATTATTTTCTCCAATTTCTCAAACTCTTGTATGTGTCTAAGTATTCCTGCGCGAGACAATTTCTTATTCAGTGTCATTGTAACTCGATTAATTAGAATGGATTCGACAACATGAATCAGTGCAATAGAAATATTGTTGGCTGTCACTTCTTTTGTAACTCCAACATTCGAACATTGATGTTGTATTTTATAATTTTTTCTATGTACTGTATGGTTTCACATCTCTGATGATGTAGCGAAAAAATGGTAATGGTATAGATATTTTACTTGTCTGTAAAAAGTAGAAGGATAGTAATAATGAACAATCAGATGGTGCAAAAAGCTTACCGTATTTGCTGTAACAGTTTCATAGTTCCAAACGCATTGTTTTTTCGTGACACTTCCACGCAGTCTACAAAATGGCTCTGAGCACTATGGGACTTAACTTCTGAGGTCATCAGTCCCCTAGAACTTAGAACTACTTAAACCTAACTAACCTAAGGACATCACACACATCCATGCCCGAGGCAGGATTCGAACCTGCGACCGTAGCGGTCGCGCGGTTCGAGAATGTAGCGCCTAGAACCGCTCGGCCACTCCGGCCGGCACACGCAGTCTACAGAATCATTGTAAAGTAGTTAGCTGGAACAGAGATTCGGCAATATGAATAAGTGCGATAGAAAACTTACAAAAAATGTTGGCTGTCACTTCTTGTTCCGTTGCCGAAAAAACGTAAATCAAGTGAATCCTGCTATCAAACTGTTAAGATGTCTGTAAAACGCATATATAAAGTTTTACGGGTAATCTGAAGGATCCCGGGGAAACTGACTGTAAGGGAATTCGTCACAAGGCATTCGTGCGACCCGTAATATAAGGGCTAAAATGTGCCGTCAAAAAATCACGTGAGTTGAGTGCAGGAGATGTTGTGGACAGAATTCTCCATAGATATTCATACTCTATGGAAGTGCCACGTGCTGCCTGTGTCCACACTATCGTGTGGGGTGTCTGCTTTCCGGCGTCAGTGCCGCTGTCCACCCAGAACGGAGGGCAGGTCTGCTGAGAGCCGAGGCGGTCCAGGGCCACGGGCGGCGCAGGCGGCCGCGTCGAATGAGATGGTCCGGGCGGGACCGGCAAAGCCCGTGGGACTGTTGAGCGGCGGGCCACTCTGCACTTCTCTGATTTAAACCTCGCTGCAACTAGAGCGGCAACCACTGCGCTGTCTCGCTAGGCTCGCCTTCCAGTGAGTGACGTTACTGATCTGCAGACAGGTACCGGCCACAGTTTGTTACTGCTATACACGGAGGTGATAAAAGTAATGCGGTATTTCCCAAAATAGTGTCCGTCCTCCTTTAGCTCAGCGTAGCGCAGCAGCTCGACGTGGCAGGGAGTCAACAAGTCGTTGGAAAGTCGTCTCCACAAATACTGAGCCATGCTGCCTCCACAGCCGTCCGTAATTGCAAAAGTGTTGCCGGTGGAGGATATTGTGTACGGCCTGACCTCTCGATTACGTCTCATAAACGTTTGATGGGACTCATGTCGGGCAATCTAGGTGACCAAATCATTCGCCCGAATTGTCCAGAATGTTTTTCAAACCAACTGCGAACAGCTGTGGCCTGGTGGCGTGGCACATTGTCATCCATAAAGTGAATAGCTGCAAATACACTACTGCCCATTAAAATTGCTGCACCAAGAACAAATGCAGATGATAAACGGCTATTCATTGGACCAATATATTATACTAGAACTGACATGTGATTACATTTTCAAGCAAGTTGGGTGCATAGATCCTGAGAAATCAGTACCCAGAACAACCACCTCTGGCCGTAATAACGGCCTTGATATGCCTGGGCATCGAGTCAAACAGAGCTTGGATGGCGTGTACAGGTACAGATGTCCATGCAGCTTCAGCACGATACCACAGTTCATCAAGAGTAGTGATTGGCTTATTGTGACGAGCCAGTTGCTCGGCCACCATTGACCAGACGTTTTCAGTTGGTGAGAGATCTGGAGAATGTGCTGGCCAGGGCAGCAGTCGAACATTTTCTGTATCCAGAAAGGCCCGTACAGGACCTGCAACATGCGGTCGTGCATTATCCTGTTGAAATGTAGGGTTTCGCAGGGATCGAATGAAGGGTAGAGCCACGGGTCGTAACACACCTGAAATGTTCAAAGTGCCGTCAATGCGAACAAGAGGTGACCGAGACGTGTAACCAATGGCCCCCCCCATACCATCACGCCGGGTGATACGCCAGTATGGCGATCACGAATATACGCTTCCAATGTGCGTTCACGGCGATGTCGCCAGACACTGATGCGACCATCATGATGCTGTAAACAGAACCTGGATTCATCCGAAAAAAAGACGTTTTGCCATTCGTGCACCCAGGTTCGTTGTTGAGTACACTATCGCAGGCGCTCCTGTCAGTGATGCGGCGTCAAGGGTAACCGAGCTGATACTCCATGCTGCTGCAAACGTCGTCGAACTGTTTGTGCAGATGGTTGTTGTCTTGCAAACGTACCCATCTGTTGACTCAGGGATCGAGACGTGGGTGCACGATCCGTCAGAGCTATGAGGATAAGATGCCGGTCATCTCGACTGCTAGTGATACGAGGCCGTTTGGATCCAGCACGGCGTTTCGTATTAACCTCCTGAACCCACCGATTCCATATTCTGCTAACAGTCATTGGATCTCCACCAACGCGAGCAGCAATGTCGCGACACGATAAACCGCAATTGCGATAGGCTACAATCCGACCTTTATCAAAGTCGGAAACGTGATGGTACGCATTTCTCCTCCTTACACGAGGCATCGCAACAACGTTTCATCAGGCAACGCCGGTCAACTGCTGTTTGCGTATGAGAAATCGGTTGGAAACTTTCCTCATGTCAGCACGTCATTTGCATATCACAGCATCTTCTTCCTGTCGGTTAAATGTCACGTCTGTAGCACGTCATCTTCCTGGTGTAGCAATTTTAATGGCCAATAGTGTAGTCTCCAAGTAGTACAACGTAACCATTTCCAGTCAGTGATCTGGCCCAGAGGATTCAGTCCCTTCCATGTGTACACGGCCACACCATTACCGAGCCGTCACCAGCTTACACAGTGCCTTGCTCACAACTTTGGCCCATGGCTTCTTGGGGCCTGCACCACATTCGAACCCTAATACCAGCTCTTACCAGCTGAAATCGGAACTCATCTGACCAGGCCACGGTTTTCCAGTCATATAGGGGCCAACCGACATGATCGCGAATCCAGGATAGGTGCTGAAAGCAATGTCGTGCTGTTAGCAAATCCAAATTTTGCCGCACTGTCCTAACGGATACGTGAGTCGTATATCCCACATTGATTTCTTCTGTCAGTTCACTCTGTGTTGCTTGTCTGTTAGCATCGACGACTCTGGGTAAATGTCCCTGGACTAGGTCGTCAAGTGAAGGTAGTTGGCCACTACATTGTTCTTAATGAGAGGTACTACCTGAAATTTGGTACTCTCAAAACACGTTTGGCACTGTGGATGTCGGAATATTGGATTTCCTAACGATTTCCGAAATGCAATGTCCCATCCATTTAGCTCTAACAAGCATTCAGCGTTCAAAGACCGCTAATTCCCGTCGTGTGGCCAAAATCACGTCGGAAACCTTTTTACATGAATAATCAGAGTACGAATGACAACTCCACCAATTTATTGCCCTTTTATACCTTGAATACGCGATACTACCGTCACCTTATATATGTGCATATCACTATCCAATAACTTTCGTCACCTTAGTACGCTTTAAAACTAGCTTTGGATGTTCAGAAATGCAAAGCCTGTCAGTTGTCGGAACGCAGAGACGCAGTATCCCCTGACTACAATACCAATGAGTCGCAGTTGGAATCAGCCAACTCATACAAATACTTGGGTGTGACAGTTTATAGACGCATGAAACGGAATAGTTAGTTCATTCGAAGGTACGCTTCAATAGTCGGATCCTGCGGAAATTGTCTATAATCGGGATTGGTCACAAATCATTTCTGCGATCCATAGCAGAACATCGCTCAAGTGTGTAGGACACATAACAGACCGGGCTAAGCGGCGACACTGACTGCATACAAAGAAGGGCAGCACGAATGGTTAGAGCTGTCTCTAACTCACGGGAGAATGTCACTGAGGTGCTGGAGCCCAAATGGCACACGCTTGGAAACAGACGCCAAATACTCCGAGGGGAAAAAAATCGTAACACCACAAACTAATTAATGTATCGTATTGAAATTTCGAGAACACTTTTGTCTGGGTGACATATTTAAGTCATTAACACTGCAAGACAGCAGGTTAATGTAAGCGCATGTACAGCCATTACAATTGTGAAATGGTACATTAATAACCGGTTTAACGCCGGAGTGTTGAATGCAAGCTTACAAACGTGCATGCAGCGTGTCGCACAGCTGCCGGATGTCAGTTTGTGGGATGGAGTTCCATGCCTGTTGCACTTGGTCGGTCAATAGAGGAACGGTTAATGCTGTTTGTGGATGACGCTGGCTGTAATACTTTGAAATGCACATGAAATTGTTTTGGATCATTAACGAGCACATTTAAGAGAATCCAACTTCTTTAAAAAATATATATGACATGGACAGGGAGGCGGTACTGATTGTGGTGAATTACTAGGACTGGTTTTTTTTTTTTTTTTTTTTTGCAAAATTATATGGCAAGTTAGGTTTGTCTTTTCAAAAACATCTGATAACTGAAGTTACATTACTCACAATTGATACACAAACTATGAGATTTAAACAGCAAGTGTTATTTAACCTCACTAATCCAACATAAATGCTAATCATCAAATTAAATATAGCTCTGTTAACAAATCTTAGAAACATTACAAAGTGAAATATCTAACTAGCCTTTTTACCAAAACGGTTCACGCACATTCTGGGGTTACTCAACAATTACAAATTACCAGCCAACTCCTCTACACTAACGCGACGACAAAAAAAAAATAAAAAACAACAAAAAAACAAAAAAAACAAAAAAACAGAAATCACAATTATTTAATATCTTTACCTTGACTGCATGAAGACTTCTGCTTCCATGTTCAACAATATTGACATACCTACATTAATCTAACACTTGGTGGCTTCACACAGCACACCAGAAAAATTGCCTACTCCAGAAAAACTGCCTACTCCATCGTCTTTCCCTCACAGACAGCTACCTACAACTGTGCGCCCAGCGCTCTCTTACTCCAACAAAGCAGTATCTTTGGCTCTGCGGTCGCGCGCAGTCAGCGATCCGCATCATCGAGCCTATCAGAGACGTTCGTCGTTTATAGTATACTAGTTTCATTTTAATTTATTAATATTCTTATCGTATTCTGGTGCCACACACAAGTGAGCCCCAGTACACTCCTTTCAGGGTGGACGTAGACCTTAGCAGTGTTGGCTATTAGATGTCCCAGCAGTTTTGATCAGATAGTGAATACCACAACCTTATACACATCTCTCCCCTAACGACCCCGAAAACCAGGTTACACTACTATAGTGCACAAAGAGGCATTTGTTATTCTTCCTGAGTTCAGTACGTAAAAGGAAACAGACACGTTACACTGTGAGAAGTACAGTCTTCCATGCACTTTACAGTAATTAGCAAAGTACAAATATAGAAGTTTAGATGTACGAGAAGTAGCCTCGAATGGCTGCCTTAGTCCATTATCTTATAACTCGACTTGTTCCATATTCCTGAGATCTTAGTAATTCGTCTTATGGAACACGATGCATGAATGAATGTGCATTGGATTTGTGCATGTGACTCTTAGAAACTGTTACTGTATTCCACTTGGTCTACAGGAGGAATGTTCAGTAACAAGCATCCCACATGAGAATAGTAACAATGGTCCCATACTAGTATGCAAACGAAGTTTTTGGTATTTGCTACTGTTCCTTCTCTGGAAATGCTGCTATTTCTGTGACATCAAATAAAGGTCTGTCGGATGCCTTGCATTGCCGGGAGACCGTAGACAGCTAAACCATAATTCACAAAGTCGAGTGGTGGTTGCTCGTAAAGGCTGTAGCCTCGAGCCAGCAAGTGGCTGTAATACGGAGGAGCGGATACGGCGGCGCTCTACGCAAATGACCGTGAGAATGGGAAGACCTCGAGGAGGGCGCGTGGTGGCCACCAGCCGTGACACGCGAAGAGATCTGGAAACACATTCCGCGGTTAGGCGGCGTGAAGCGCAGCTACCGCGTTCGTCACTTTGCGAGAGGCCGACACGCTATTGTTAGCGTTTGCTCAAGGCCGTACCAAGGGCGTGGGGGATGGCAAAAACCAAACGGTTAAAGCCGATGCCGGTGTTTTAGTTCTGAATAACCACTATTTTTCGGTATTTGTTTGGCCTCCGTTATAAAAGGTGTTTTTTATTTTTACTAATAACCGAGTGAAAAAAAACCGAAATATCAATTGGCTATAGCAGCAGTGCTAAAATTTTTCGTTTATTAATATTTTTTTTTTAAAAGAGGGTTTTTATTCGTAAGTTATACATAGGTTTTTATAGAAAACAGGAAAAGTGATCACTGCTACTTTAATAATAATGCCCACAGAAACGAGCCACAAACACATGGCATAGGAATTGGCACAGCATTGCTGAGACGATAATGTCCCTCTCATCGTGTGTTGTGCCTAAAGTACGAGTGCGCATACAGCGTGCGAGACTCTCCCCCCCTCTCCTCCCATGACTGGGTGTTGTGTGATGTCCTTAGGTTAGTTAGGTTTAAGTAGTTCTAAGTTCTAGGGGAAGGGGACTGATGACCATAGATGTTAAGTCTCATAGTGCTCAGAGCCTCTCCCCCCCCCCCCCCCCCTCTTCACATGGTCTCTACGGTAGTTCCTCGCTGTCAGTGCTGGTTACCCGTTGTACTGCAGAGTGACACCAGCCGTAATCTGGAAATATCTTTACGAAGTGATGTACCAATGAAGTACAATGCTTCAATTGCTTTAAAAGGTTTAAGACTTGTCGTGCATTTCCATGAAATAATAAAAGGGGAAGGAAATGAGGGTAACAGCAATAAATTAAAAAGTTGCCAACAATTCATTAATGGCATACAATAAAAATAGAAAGTAGATCATCTGCTGCCTGTATTTGCATAACATGCCTTTAGCTGCCTGTACGCTTTGAAAACGGACACATTAACACGAAAAACAGTTCAATGCGGGCCGGAGTGGCCGTGCGGGCCGGAGTGGCCGTGTGGTTCTAGGCGCTACAGTCTGGAACCGAGCGACCGCTACGGTCGCAGGTTCGAATCCTGCCTCGGGCATGGATGTGTGTGATGTCCTTAGGCTAGTTAGGTTTAATTAGTTCTAAGTTCTAGGCGACTGATGACCTCAGAAGTTAAGTCGCATAATGCTCAGAGCCATTAGCCAGTTCTTCAATCTCAGTTTTCACCCTTTATCAATGACTATTCGTAATGCCTAATGATTTTTCAGCAGAATTTCAAAAAATTAGCATCAATAGCAGAATATTGGTGATTTTTTATAGTGTTCAACCACATATCACTTCTTGAGAAACGCAGCGAACTGTGGACAGCCTAAGTTTTCTTTTATTTGGCCATATTTAATATTCCAAGACTACGCTGGTCTGGAGGTTTGATTTGAAAGATTACAGGTGACTGTAAGTTTACAGCCTGGCAGCAATCGCTTTACCCTGTAAGCCTCCCACATGTCTACCTGACCACGCGTCTGCTAAATTAAATCTGCACTCTGACAGTGGCCTCTATTGCTAGCCTGCATTGGAATTTATCACTTTTATCAAAATCTGAAATAAAAATGGAATCCTGAGAAAAATGAATAAAAAGGTCGCCCTGTCATTTATTGTACTCAATTAGTGATGGGTGATTAAAGTATACCAATACAGATTTTATCTTTTATAAAATGGCAGGAATTTATTAATTATAAAATAGGACAAACAACACAAGTTAAGCGAGATGACAAATAAACCACGAACTCACGGCAACACAAATAGAAGCAACAAATAACTGGCACTCCACTGAATGGCGTTTGTTTGGCAAAGTCTAAGATTTATCTGTGTAATCAGTACATGGCTTCCAAGCACCGAATGTCCACTACAAGATTTACTGTCAAATAACCAAACCGCATGCTTGTTGTCAACCCCAGAAAATACTGTTCAGAGGAGAGCTACCAAAAAGATTAACACTGTACATGCTCCTATCAGCACATGTTCATGTTGATAACTTCCTGCCGTCTCCAAGAAAATGATATCTGGGTTGTAACAAGAATAGCACTGAATTTGCAAATAAGTGAGAGAGAGAATTGACCTCTCTCAGTATAATATTTTGATTCTGTGCATCTTGAAACAGAGAGTCAAAATTCTTCAGTGTTCATTACCCGATACAAAAGTAATAAAAAATACAAATTCGGTTATTGCAGAAACCAGTTACTTCCAGCGGTTTTAACTGTCAGATTAATCCAGCGTGGAAAAAAAACCGATACAACAGAAAAGCGGTTGTTTCAGCGATAAACGTCATCCCTGTGTTGAGACAGGTCCTCGCCAAGTATGCAGGAGAAAGGGGGCGCAAAATGCGATCAAAAGAGGAAACAGACTATTTCAGGTGTCTAGAATTAACTGGAGGAGGTGAGTGACTTCCACTACCCATCGTGTTCCTGTCTTCTGCCGATGATCAGAAGCATTTCCGTCTACCTGAGACTGTAAACGCACGCTGTTGTCACAATGTCATTTCTACAGTGTCATTAAACCTAAGTATCATCTTGAAGAAACGACTCCTAGCGAACATACATTTATTTTTGACACGGTCTTTGTGGCAACAGTGCTTTTGTTTCAAACAGCTCCCTTCTACACAGCTCGCTAATGGGTTGTTCCATTTCAGTTCGGACAGGAAGGAACTTTGCATTTTCTATGGGGGTTCCGTTTGCTGTCATCTGAACTAGACGCTACGTTCATATCTTTTGCAAAGTCGCAGCTGCGGTAAAGAAGCGCCTTCGGATTTGTTAAGGGTCGAAGTTACCGTAATTTAATAAAACCACGCGATTCTGAAATTGTAGGTCAGAAATTACTCAAAGTAAAATTCTCAGATAAAATTCAAAATGAAGCTAATATTGTACAGTTTGAGGTAGTATTTATGTGGTACTATCAGAACTTAAATTTAATGTAATTTTCATTATATTTCATATTTTTTATGAAAACATATTTTAAGTGGAATAAAAATTACTCTTATAGTTCAGCGTTTGATTAAAAACAATATTAGTAAAAATGTTATGGTATCTTCAGTAGAGAGCTGTAAAAAAATTAAAAGTAGGTAAAAACAGCGGTAAAACCCGCTGGCTGCGCCGCACCATGTTACGCAACACAACGCTGTGACGGCTCTGGCCAAGTTGAGTTACAGACGGCAGCCCATCACAAACTAAGTACAGCGAGAGCGAAAATATTTATTATGTAATAATTTTTTCCACGCTTCAGACAAGTGAATCCACGAAACTTGAAACTGAAATCAGTGTGTAAAAAAAAGAGGTTCAACTCCATATATGTTTCAACTTTATGAAAACTGTGTTACTTTATGTTATACCGCCTCCATGAACGACAGAATTCAGATTCAAAATGAATTGCAGTTAACTGAAATCCGTTATAAGGTTCTTGGGTTTCACAGCAAACTGTCTCGTACGGAAAATAACGCGAACTTTATTACCGAATTTCAACTCGAAAACTCGTAAACATTTAAGACATAACTTTATGAAAGTTACTTTCTTTCAGAGTATTTGTCATATGTGGAAAGAAATAACTATTTTAAAAAAAGTGCGAGGTCAGTTTTCTTATTTTTTGTACGATTTGGAATGAAATAAAATGAAATGATTGTACGACACTGATCTCCGCCACACGCTATCTGGGAAAGTTCAGCCGCTGACTTCCGGAGGAAATCTCCGACCCGGGTAGCACCCGGGCCCGCAGCATGGCGGTCAGACGCGCTGACCGTTCAGCTAAGGGGAATCGAATGGGTAGTTGTAACGTTCAACGGTGTTCTTGCTGCTACTTCGCTACAGTATTGTAGGATTTCAAAGGTCGGCGAGCGGGTGGTGAAGCAAATATGCGGTTTCACGGACAGTTTCCGATTTTTGCCGACTGAGGGAGCCGAGGAGAAAGCAGTCAATACTTTTACTGCTCGTTTCACACTGTCTGTGAGTTTGTCTGTAACATTCCCGAATGGTACCCTTGGAATTCCAGGCCTACACCGTCTAACAACTGTTATAGTTAAACTGAAGAACTTTCTCCAAAGAAAGAGATGCTGGACGAAGTCCACGGGCAGAATAATAACTGCGACGTCCTATGCTCACAAACCACGCGTTGGTAGCTTACGCCGGCAACTACACTGAAGAGCCAAAGAAACTGGTACACCTGCCTAACATCGTGCAGGACCCCCACGAGCACGCAGAAGTGCCGCAACACGACGTGGCATGGACGCAGACAACCTTCTTTTATGATTCTTGAACCAAGTGTTAGCTATGATTAAGTTATGCTCTGTGCAAAATTCTACAAGGCGGCTTCCTCTTTCATTTCTTCCCCCCAATCCATATTCACCTACTATGTTTCCTTCTCTCCCTTTTCCTACTGACGAATTCCAGTCACCCATGACTATTAAATTTTCGTCTCCCTTCACTACCTGAATAATTTCTTTTATCTCGTCATACATTTCATCAATTTCTTCGTCATCTGCAGAGCTAGTTGGCATATAAACTTGTACTACTGTAGTAGGCATGGGCTTTGTGTCTATCTTGGCCACAATAATGCGTTCACTATGCTGTTTGTAGTAGCTAACCCGCACTCCTATTTTTTTATTCATTATTAAACCTACTCCTGCATTACCCCTATTTGATTTTGTATTTATAACCCTGTAATCACCTGACCAAAAGTCTTGTTCCTCCTGCCACCGAACTTCACTAGTTCCCACTATATCTAACTTTAACCTATCCATTTCCCTTTTTAAATTTTCTAACCTACCTGCCCGATTAAGGGATCTGACATTCCACGCTCCGATCCGTAGAATGCCAGTTTTCTTTCTCCTGATAACGACGTCCTCTTGAGTAGTTCCCGCCCGGAGATCCGAATGGGGGACTATTTTACCTCCGGAATATTTTACCCAAGAGGACGCCATCATCATTTAATCATACAGTAAAGCTGCATGTCCTCGGGAAAAATTACGGCTGTAGTTTCCCCTTGCTTTCAGCCGTTCGCAGTACCAGCACAGCAAGGCCGTTTTGGTTAATGTTACAAGGCCAGATCAGTCAATCATCCAGACTGTTGCCCCTGCAACTACTGAAAAGGCTGCTGCCCCTCTTCAGGAACCACATGTTTGTCTGGCCTCTCAACAGATACCCCTCCGTTGTGGTTGCACCTACGGTAGGGCCATCTGTATCGCTGAGGCACGCAAGCCTCCCCACCAACGGCAAGGTCCATGGTTCACGGGGGAAGACATTTTTACATAGCGTTACGAAAAGTGATGCATTCCCTATTAGCATTTTTGGTGGCACTCAGCGTCAAACGGCACGACGAAACATTTCGTTCAACACGATATTACATTTGTAGTTTTAAGGGTGATTACCTGCACTTCTAAGTACTTGATATGTTCTACACTGACAAAAATCGCAGTACCAAGAAGGAGTTGTGGGACATAAATGAAAGTTGGTCAACGTCTTTCTACATCTTGTGATAAACCTTTTGCATTTCTTTTATGTTTTCGTCTTCTTTAAAGGCAAAGAGAAAAGATGAAGCGGTAGCCCATCATAGAGCCTATGCCTACAGTCAGGTATTTTAGATTTTCAGTTGTTAAAAAACAGAGGAGTTTTTCTTGTACCAGTAGGAGGAAGGAAGGATTCGCACTCAGCTAGTGAACGAGAGAGAAGCACGCCATTTTTAGCGAGTAATTGTAGACCGTCATTTTGGGGTCGCTATGAATAAGTGAGGAGCGTGTACTTCATATGTGCACCGTTTAGAAAAATACAGTATTGTTTTATTAACAGAAATGTCGTGTGAGTTGTTATTTCAAATAGTACATAGTGACAAGTACTGAAGCCCACCTGTGTACTTTGGAAAATTACGAAGATCCGATAAGCTCAATGGGAACACGGTCAAGACTTCGAAGGTGAACACGGCGACCAAACGTAGCATTACAAAGAAGGGTTAGCACAAATCTACAGCGGAGAAAGAAACTACTTCCCCCCTGCAAAATAATATGAACTAATACGAACTTATTTCCAGGCATAGCTCAGCTTATTGTGCTTGTCATTCATGCCGAAAAATTAATCTCCTTAATTCAACACATTTTAAAAAGCCAAGCATTTCAACATTTTATTATCATTTATTCCATTATTTTATTATATTATAATCTGAAAGGTCGTATCTATTCCAATTTCGGGCCAGTCGCATAAGAGTGGCGCTAGGTGCGCCACTATGAGGATGCAAATAATGTTTGCTTTAAATACACGCTGGAACGGTTGTGAAGGTTAGTTACCTTTGAGACTGGACGTGGTGAGTTGATGCGGATCAAGAATGCCTTTTAGGCTACAAAGACGCCATTATCAACACCTCTTCTGGACGTGGTGAGTTGATGCGGATCAAGAATGCCTTTTAGGCGACAAAGACGCCATTATCAACACCTCTTCTGGACGTGGTGAGTTGATGCGGATCAAGAATGCCTTTTAGGCGACAAAGACGCCATTATCAACACCTCTTCAAATCTGAAGGAGGCCGTGTCACAGGTCTACGAGAACCTGGGGTTTACTTCTGCGATATTCCAGAAATACTTGGCAGGAATGTAGCCACTGTACACGCTTCCTGGCAGCGGTGGTCACGAGAACGTACGGTCGCAAGAAGACTGGGCTCCGGACGGCCACGTGGCACCACCGAGCAGAAAGACCATCGTGTTTGGCGTTTGGCTCTGGCGCATCGTACTGCATCTGCAGCAGCAATCTGAGCAACAGTTGGCACCACAGTGAGACAAAGAACTGTTTCAAAACGGTTACTTCAAGGATAGCTCCAAACCAGACGCACTGCAGCGTGCATTCCACTGATCCCAAACCACATTGATTTGCGACTTCAGTGGTATCAAGCGGGAGCTGTTGGAGGGCAGGGCGGAAGTCTGTTGTCTTTTCTGATGAAAGCTGGTTCCGCCTCGGTGCCAGTGATGGCCGTGTGTTGGTTAAGAAGAGGCCACTTGAGGGCCTGATCCCACCCTGCCTGCGTGCTAGATGCACTGGATCTATACCTACAGTTATGGTCTGGGGTGCGATTTTGTATGACAGCAGGAGCACTCTTGTGGTTATCCCTCATACCCTGACGGCGAATTTGTACATCAGTCTGATGATTCGACCTGTTCTACTAGCATTCATAAAAAATGGTTCAAATGGCTCTGAGCACTATGGGACATAACTTCTAAGGTCATTAGTCCCTAGAACTTAGAACTACTTAAACCTAACTAACCTAAGGACATCAAACGCATCCATGCCCGCGGCAGGATTCGAACCTGCGACCCTAGCGGTCGCGCGATTCCAGACTGTAGCGCCTAGAACCGCACGGTCACCACGGTTCATAAATAGTATTCCAGGGGTGCTTTCCAACAGGACTATGCTCACCGACATACTGCTGTTGTAACTCAACATGCTCTACCCTACAGAGTGTCGACATGTTGCCTTGACCTGCTCGATCACCAGACCTGTCTCCAATCGAGCACATATGGGACTGAAACCTAGTAGGTAGGTACACAGACAGCGCACGGGATAGGGTTAAGGTTGTGGATGGGGCCGTAAATAGTTACTGTGAGTTACACAATCGAACACACAACTTTGTTTTTCTAAGAACCGCTTATTTACACATTGCTTTAAAAGATCGCAGCCGCGCGGGATTAGCCGAGCGGTCTGAGGCGGTGCAGTCATGGAACTGTGCGGCTGGTCCCGGCGGACGTTCGTGTCCTCCCTCGGGCATGGGTGTGTGTGTTTGTCCTTAGGACAATTTAGGTTAATTAGTGTGTAAGCTTAGGGACTGATGACCTTAGCAGTTAAGTCCCATAAGATTTCACACACATTTTTAAAAGATCACAATTAGACAATACGGCTGAAGGCCTAGTTAAAGAAAACTTGAGATGTTTTGTGGACTGAAGGCCCAAAACCACACCAAAAACAAGAATGGCTGAAGGCCTGGCTTAGAAATCAAAAGAAATTAAAAATAGAATCTAAAATAAAAAAAAATGCAATGGAAAATAATTAGTGGCTGCTGGCCTACACTACACGTCTGAAGGTCAACTATAATTAAAACACATTAATAAACAATTTTGTTAACCAAGAAACTTCTTAAGCTTACAACAGAACAGCTGAGAGCCTAATTTAAAAAGATATTAACTTATTGCATGGCTGAAGCCCACAAACAAATTTGAAAAACGGCTGAAGACCTGAACAACAAGTCAGACAAACAATTTAAAATAAAACCCTTCCTTCTTACAAAAAAAAAAATTCCTTTAAAGAATACACATCGCTGAAGGCCTTATTAAAAGAGGTTCACGTAAATCCTCGTCCGAAGGCCACACATAACACGTCAAACAGCTAACGGCTTAGGGCCTGGATTACAAACAATTTCAGATAGAACAAATTTTTAAGAACAAAAATTTTTTTAAAGATAACGTCAATCTTCAACATTTTAATTTAACATGGCTGAAGGCCTTAAATAACATTTAAGAAGAACTGTATTAATACACAGCCAAAGGCCTTGCACAATACTTAAAACTAAAATGAAAATCACAATCTGAAACAAACAAAACAAGTGGTGCTCAGAAGTGTTCCAAGGGTCGGCCTGAGAAGGTAACTCAAATGTAAAGTGCGGTGAGACAGGCAGCCAAGAGTTGAAGTTAAATAATCGGATGGCAACTCAAACAAGGGACGGCCCAAGGACCGACCAACAATTTAACCAATTCCCTTCCGTCTGACCAACGGAACAACGATGGAAAATATCGGCTGAGGATACGAACAGCACTATGTCTTCAGAAATTGGCGTCTAAAACAGCCTAGGGAACAACAACCACTAAGGAAAATATGAACCAAACAACTTAAAGTCTGTCGCACTACAAGCCGTGCTGGACAGCATCAATACGACGAGGAAAGGCACACTGCCGGAAAACTACGCTAACGAGCAGGGCAGGTAACTAGGGCGTAAACGGCCACAGGGCAGAAAATACCGCTAGTGGGCAGAAAATACCGCTAGTGCACTTCACTGGCAAATAACAGTCAATTTAATAATTAATCGCAATATAGGAAGACGGCTGCAAGATTCTGCCGACTCCAACACATCATACATTGCTGCTAGCCCAAACCGCCCAGGGAGCAACAACCCACAAATCAACGAAGAGATGTCACAATAGTTGAGGTTTCATAACAGGTTAAGTGATCGCTCAACTTCAGCGTCCAGGTTCGGTGGGCAACGAACCTTGTCGCTGTTACAGCTAGCGCCTCACGATCCGTCAATGCGTGCACGCTGCCAGAGGTCCCGGCCTGATCCCGCGCCGCCTAGACGTCCTCGCTGCTCCGTTCCAACCGACTGACCCCAATCCAGCACGCAGACAGCATTAAAATAACTGCTTAGTCAAAACCACAAAAGCTACACACGGTTCCGCAAAACACTTCCACAAACAACTCACCAGTCACTGAGGAACAACTAGAAGGAATCACAAGTCGACACTCACAGAGAACCAAATACACGTCGTCCGACGAGACGACCGACTGAACGACCAACCAAGGTCCTCCACACTCAAGTTGTGTGTGTCGGCAACGGTCGGACGAGTCCTGGCTGTCCGGACCTCACTGCTGCTCCCTGCCCACTGAACTCCCGACACACGACGATCCGGAAATACTAGGGGTCGCTCCAAAGATAGTATGACAATGCTCTTATGGATAAGCCCTGCTGCTGCCACTCACGGGCAGGCAGGCCAGCAACTTAGTGACACCAGTAAATCGAATAAGAAACGAGATGGGAGTACCGCCAAAGCAAGATGTCAAGAAATAACGGCACGAACACGAACCGTGCACGGCTCAGGGACGTCGTCGGATGACAACTCCAGCGTCATCCACAAACAACATTAACCGTCCCTGTATCGACCGACCAAGTGCAACAGGCATGGAACTCTATCCCATAAACTGATATCCGGCACCTACAAAACACAACGTTTGCACGTTTGCGTGTTTGCAGTCAACATTATGAAGGTTACACCAGTTATTAATGTACCAGCACTTCACATTTGTAATTGCTTACCTGGCGCTTGCATTAACCTGTTATCTTGCAATGTTAATGACTTAAATATGTTATCTAGAGAAATTTATTCCAGAAATTTTACTACTCTACATTAATTATTTCTTGGTGCTGCAATTTTTTCTGCCAGTACATTTTGAAATCAGTGGTGCATGTACAAGGTGGAATAGATTTCTGGAATAACGTTGCAAGTTCTGTTCACTTTCCTGCAGGATAGAGGTAAGAACCACACAACATATTTCTCGAGAACTTAAGTTTCTATTACATTTAACAGGAACAAACCACGAGAGGCACAGAGAAATTTATAGTTTATGAGAAGGAAGGAATTCTTCTGTTTATGTGAGAGTCTTGTAATACAGTCTGCGATAGTCCCTTGTTTCAGGCACTGCTGCAGTAAGTGGCAAAACGTTCATAAGGGGAAATAAATTGATGAGACGTAAGATTAACGCCATTAAAGGTGTTGGTCCACGATGTGAAGCAATACAGCAGCGATTCTATGTGGTATGGATTCGGTAAGTCCTTCATACGTTTCCGGAGGTATGTTGCACCAGATTTTTTACGCACAGAACACGCAATTCCCATAAAGTGCGGCCGGCCGCAATGGCCAAGCGTTTCTAGGCACTTCAGTCTGGAACCGCGCGACCGCTGCGAACGTAGGTTCGAATCCTGCCTCGGGCATGGATGTGAGTGATGTCCTTAGGTTAGTTAGGTTTAAGTAGTTCTAAGTTCTAAGGGACTGATGACCTCAGATGTTAAGTCCCATAGTGCTCAGAGCCATTTAAACCATTTGAACTATAAAGTTCGAGGTGGTGATTTATGGACGCTGAGCTGGCGCCTGATAGCGTCCCAGATGAGTTTCCTCCGGTTTACATCAAAGAATTTGGTGAGCAACAGATTAACGTGAGTTCTTTATGGAAACCACTGTAGCACGATCTAGCCTTGTGACACAGATAGCCATGCTACCATCGCCGTTGGGGAAAGCATCAAGCATGAAGGGACGCAGGTGGTCCGGAAAGTGCCTCTGGGAACTAACGCAGGTCCTGTGGAAGCCCCGGTACATGTTCCCCTTAGCGTAATACTGCCCCCACCGGCCTGCGTCCGTGGTTACGGGGCGTATTTAGAGCAGCAGTTGACCCGGATGATGGCGTGTCCTGACACGTCCGTTGACCTGGTTTTACAAGAAAAATGATTCATACGACCAGGAGACTAATTTCTACTGATCCACGGTCCAATCTAGACGATCCCCTGTCCGCTGCTATCATACTGAAGATGTTGGATAAACTTAGGAACAGATAGGTGTTCTGTGGCGTCCCCTGTTCAATAAAGATTTTTGGTCCGTATGCTCCGATACACCTCTGCTTGAATCTGAAATGTACTCAGACATCAGAATTCTCACAGACATCCACCTACCCTTCCACATACTGTGATAAGGCATAGACATCCAATACCTTGCCGGCTACTCGTGTGCCCGCAGCTCGTGGTCGTGCGGTAGCGTTCTCGCTTCCCGCGCCCGGCTTCCCGGGTTCGATTCCCGGCGGGGTCAGGGATTTTCTCTGCCTCGTGATGGCTGGGTGTTGTGTGATGTCCTTAGGTTAGTTAGGTTTAAGTAGTTCTAAGTTCTAGGGGACTGATGACCATAGATGCTAAGTGCCATAGTGCTCAGAGCCAACCAACCAACCAGCTACTCGTGTTTTCGCCATTTCTTAAGTCACTTACCCTATAGGCTTAACACAGCAGCATGCCAAAAGTCGATCAGCTTCGCTGTTTCCGAGATGCTCGTTCCCAGGCGCCAGCCGACAACAATCTGCCCTTTGCCAAAGTCGATGGATTTCATCTACATCCACATCTACATACATATTCAGGAAGCCAACGTACGGTGCGTTGCGGAGGGTACCCCGTACCACTACTAATCTTATCCTTTCCTGTTCCACTCGCAAATAGAGAGAGGGTAAGACGACTGTCCATATACCTCCATTCGAGCCCTTATCTCTTTAACCTGATCTTCATGGTCATTACGCGAAAGGTACGTTGGCGGCAGTAGAATCGTTCTGTAGTCTGCATCAGATGCAGGTTCTCTAACTTTTCTCAACAGTGCTCTTCGAAAAGAACGTCGCCTTGCCTCCAGTGATTCCCATTTGAGTTCCCGAAGCATCTCCCTAGCACTTGCGTGTTGTTCGCACCTACGCGCAACAAATCTAGCAGTCCGTCTCTGAACTGCTTCGATGTCTTCCTTTAACGCGACCTGACGCGGATCCCAAACACTAACAATGCTCAAGAATGTTCCGGATGAATTGTGTGTGGATGAAGAAGTAGGGTAAAAGTCAGTCCTTCAACAAGTATACGCAAAATTTCTACACGTATCGGTGTTGCACACACAAAGGTATGATGGACATTAAGTATGTACACCATCTACAGCTGGAATTTAGAGCGGATTCAACACTTTCAAGAAGGAGCTGAAGATAGACGATTCCAATTTCCTAACTGATAATCGCCAAGTAAAGCCATTAATACTGATGGAGCCATTTCGACACTCGTGACTCTCATCGGTGGTCCGACGACAATCTACATGCCTTTGTAGGGACGCTTTTTCAAGAACATTTCTCTGTAAATGTGTGTCGTGGTATCAAAGACGTCTGTTTAGAGTTGTTGTGTATCCGCTTAGTATTACAGGGCTATGTTGTCTTAATTTTCTTAAAAATGTGTTTCCTGGATTATTGGAAAAGGTTCCTTTCACGTGTTCTTCCAGCAATTACGGGTGGCCTGCACTTTCTAGTGGTCAGGTAACATAGTCTAAACCATAAATTCCGAGGAACAGGGATCGGCGTATATGATCAAATTTCTTCTTCACCTAGGTCCCCGGGTATAGGATAATTGAAACCCTCAGCTGCTGACAGGATTTGTTTATATACCTCAATGGGGACAGCTGAAAATGTGTGCCCCGTTCAGGAACCGAACCCGTGATCTCCTACTTACATGGTAGACGCTCTGTCCATCTGAGCCACCGCGGACACAGATGAATAGCGCGACTGCAGGGACTTATCCCTTGCACGCTTCCCGTGAGACTCACATTCCAAACTGTCCACATTCTATTAGGAACATTATGTATGTAGAATGTGGACAGTTGGGAATGTGGGTCTCACGGGAAGCGTGCGATGGATAAGTCCCTGCAGTCGCGCTATTCATCTGTGTCCACGGTGGCTCTGGCACGGTAGCTCAGCGTGTTCGTTCGACTCACATTCCCAACTGTCCACATTCTATTAGGAACATTATGTATGTAGAATGTGGACAGTTGGGAATGTGGGTCTCACGGGAAGCGTGCGATGGATAAGTCCCTGCAGTCGCGCTATTCATCAGTGTCCACGGTGGCTCTGGCACGGTAGCTCAGCGTGTTCGTTCAGAGGGTTTAGCTACCCTCTGTAATAAAAAAAAAAACTGAGTGCACAAATCAACGAACAACCTGAACGAGTGTCATCGGACGTCCGCCACGAACAAATTCAACGAATAATATAGAACAAAACGAGAAAAAAAGAAAAAAAATTGGGTAGAGTGTCTGTCATGTAAGCAGGAGATCCCGGGTTCGGGTCCTGGTCGGGGCACACATTTTCAGCTGTCCCCATTGAGGTATATCAACAACACCTGTCGGTAGCTAAGGGTTTCAGTTAATTATCGTTTATTCTAGAGAAGCTGCACGGTCATCAATGGTGCCTGTTCTTTCGAGAACAGTTAATATCGTCATATATAGGTCCCAGGGCTCTGCCCCTTCGGATGTTTGCCTATGTGTATGGTTGAATGGCGAAATCTACTAAGGTGTAGATCGTACGGATTATGTACAGCGCTGTCCTCGTAACAGAACACCAAGAATACCTCAGAAGAGCTACATGTAGTGCTGCCAAGAAAATTCGAAAGTTCTTTGAAGTTTGACGGGGAATTTCTTAAAATCAACTTTTTAACTTAATCATTTGCCTTTGCACGACACCTTGTGTGAGTATTTGTTTGGGTTATGTTCTAACATTTGTGTCTTTGTAAAAAGTGGACACGCGTTATATGGAATGTTTTATTCGAATTATACTACTCCTAAAATATTTAACAGTGATCTTGACACACCCTGTATGGCAGGCACGCAGAATATTTGAAACACTCGTTGAAAGAAAACATAGCTGGTTCTGATAGTGGCTGTTAACACTTTACAGTGTCAGCGCGTGGAGCAGCATAACAGGCAAATTCGGTGACCCGCGTCGGCGTGGCACGAAACGGTGTCCTAGCTGCAAACGGCACCCCGTTGTTGGTTGTAGTGGTGACGGTCAAATGGCTCTGAGCACTATGGGACTCAACTGCTGTGGTCATCAGTCCCCTAGAACTTAGAAGTACTTAAACCTAACTAACCTAAGGACATCACACACATCCATGCCCGAGGCAGGATTCGAACCTGCGACCGTAGCAGTCTCACGATTCCGGACTGCGCGCCTAGAACCGCGAGACCACCGCGGCCGGCAGTGGTGACGGTCCTCGTAACCTCAGAATATTTGCATAATGTTGCTAGGCCCGAACTTCTAACTCGGAATGTTATAGTCATCCATAAAATGCTCTACTATTATGTCCACTGCAATGTAGTGCGGCTTGTTCTCTTCTGTGTTTATCACTACCCTTGGGGAGGACCGTGAAACCGATGGGGTCGATCACCTACCATGCTCAGTGTCCACACTCAGGTTAGGCAGCGATACAAGACGAAGTGTAGCATAATCACACTGATATATACATCGACGCAGTGTTTAAAATTTGTGGGATTGAAAACCGTCTTTGACTCCAAAATTCTTCTTTAGTTTTGGACTGGTTTCAATCCATGAAATCATCGTCGGATGCGTCTATCCTAAACTACTAAACAAAAACTAAAAATCTTGTAGTCAAGACAGGAACCGACAAAAGATGTAAAAACATAACAAAACTACGAAGAAACACAATATGCGGACTGTGGCTTCAGACTATAGTTCATTTGTGTTTACTACTGTTGGGGTTGGGTTGGGTTGTTTAGGGGCGGAGACCAGACAGCAAGGTCATCAGTCTCATCGGATTAGGGAAGGACGGGGAAGGAAGTCGGCCGTGCCATTTCAAAGGAACCATCCAGACATTTGCCTGGTGCGATTTACGTCAATCACGGAAAACCTAAATCGGGATGGCCTGACGCGGGATTGAACCGTCGTCCTCCCGAATGCGAGTCCAGTGTGCTAGCCACTGCACCACCTCGCTCGGTTTTACTACTGTGATAAACAGACAATATGCCGAAGGTGACGCTACACTACGAGTGTTTCGTGTTTATCACATTTTTATTATGTTTCTACGCCGACTGACGAAGCTTATCTTCGTTGTAAGTTTTACGTATTTTGTTTAGTGCTGTAGGAAGAAAGGCACATGTGATGACAGTCATAACAAAGAACAAACGGTCCAATAAAAGCCTTCTTTGAATTCCGCAGAGATATAAGGCATGGTTGTGTTAATCGGGCAGGGCTGCATTTCTGTCTTGGTGCTGTGTCTGTTTACTACTTTTTTGTGCATTTTGCACAGATGACCGTAAGAACTGAATCCTGGCAGGGTCGCCATATGAAACGTCCCCTTAGAAAAATTATAAATGACAGCTTAAACTGACACACAATATTTTTAGCGCAACGCAATCTGACTTTCAAAAATCCCTACAAAAGAGTGGCCCTGACTAACAATAACCTATACCATTCATGAATCACTTACCTCACAAAAATCTTCGTTACCCAAACTACTGCAATACAGCGAGCGCCACTACTGCCAGATAAATAAAAGATTCTAACTACTGAAGGCACTAACTACTGATAGGCATAGTTAGCAAATGAAAGATTTTGATAGAGAACAAACAATGTATTTACCTTAATAGTGTTCAAAAGTCATAATATATATCAGTTCATGACATCCAGTCTTACAAATTTACCGTCTCTGATGGACACACGTCCACATCATCCACTCTCAAAACTCCGCCATCTCTCTCCCCACATCCACAACTGCTGGCGGCACACATCCAACTGCGCAACGCTACGCGCTGTTAACAGCCAACTGCCCAACACTACAATAGCAAACAACAATGCAAACCAGTCACAGACTGCACACAGCACAGCCGGTGATTTTCATACAGAGCGCTAAGTGGCGTTACCAATAAAAACAACTAAAAAAAAAACAACTAAACAGCCTACTTACAGAACCTATCGACTCCGCGCTTCTGTTCTAGGCGAGGCTCACTATTCTGTAAAACCAGGCAGAAGTAGAGGAAGCACGAACAAATTCTTTAATTAGTAGTCCATTATGTTGCAAGTTTAGGAGAACTGGATACTGGACGGATTAAAAGAAATCTGTGATTACTGTGGACAGCCTTACGAGATGCTCGTGTCAGAGAATTATCGGTACGGACAGAGCTATGAGGAAGTTGCGACGGTACCGAAACGTCACGTTGGAGGAGAGGAACTGTACGTGTGGGCTGGTGGCTGTTAGCGCGTACTGACGCAACGGTTGGCGTGTGGCCGCAGTGTGGGTGGTACCATCTGTCAGCCCCTCTGCTGGTAGCTCGCATCGGCTGCAGTCATAGAACGCACCACAATTTTTGCGAATGGCTCTGTTCACAAGATTTCTACTAAACAGACTACTGCAAATTACGGTGCCACAGCCGATAGATTAATGCATACGAAATGTAAGTTAAATGAGTAGCGTTCTCGTACTCACGGTGGGTTGAACGTGCTAAGAGTGTAGTAACGGAAGTGCCGAGGGTTAAGGTAGTGGATTCTAGCACTTTGTTTACCAGTGATTACCGAGTGAAACCAACATTTTTTAGGTCGACTACTTAGTTCAGCAGTGGTGTGATTGCGAAACCATGACGATTACTGGAACCTACTGATCTCTGAACACCTCCTCCAGTAGTCGGTATTGAAGATCACACATTTCACGCCTTTCGTGGCTATGAGATTACCGCTGCAGCTCATCCTTCTTGTCGCTCCGTTGTCTGTAAATTGCTCCTTGTCTGATGACTATACAGTTCAAAGAACATTTTTTGCTGACGTTTTGCGTTTCGGAAGCTGTCACTGTGAGCTTCTGCAGTAAACAAGATAATAATGCGTGTTTTCAGCCTGTAAGCAGTGGCAAATAACGGTTCCGTCATATCCTCTTCTAAGCCAAGATATCATGGAACCTGTGTACTGGTCACCTGAACAGTGTAACGCTGTATCAGCTACTGGCTGAACAACCAAGCCATCAACAGTCAGCAGCCTCCGAAATGGACAGTGGAAAGTGGAATATTAGCACGGCATAATGTGGCATTTTTTCTGTCTGGCTGGTGCTAGTACCAACATAATCGACAGCGAAATTAAAGCAGAAGATGGAATAAGTTTTAAGTTGCTGCCACTGGAGGGCTTGGGTGAGCGCAGTCTGTTCTACAACAAGGCGTGCAGGGTAGCCGCGTGGTCGAAGGGCGCCTTGTCACGGTTCGCGCGGCTCCCGCCGTCGGAGGTTCGATTCCTCCTTCGGGCATGGGTGTGTGTGTTTAAGTTAGATTAAGGCCTAGAGCCCGATGACCTCAGCAGTTTGGTCCCATAGGAACTTCCCACAAATTTCCAAAATTTCCTACAAGCTCTACGCATCGGAAGTAACAAACCAGACATTCCAGAAGTAAATGAATAAACGAAACTAATCATATATCTCTAGGCGCCAAAGTCATGTAGGTGTGCACTGTGTAGCAAAGTGTGGCACCTCCTTCGTGCCAAATACGAGGGTCAGTCAAAAAGTAATGCCTCCTATTTTTTTTTTCTACGTTTAATTGTCAGGAAATTTAAATGCAATTACATAGGTAGAAAACCACAACATTGAGGATCATTTTGTCATTTTTCAATGTAATCTCCGCCCATCTCTACAGTTTTGGTCCATCTTTGAACAAGGGCATGTATCCCAGCACGGTAAAAATCACAGCTCTGCTTCCTAAGCCATTGACGCACGGATGTTTTGACGGCCTCCTCATCTTCAAAATGAATCCCACGATGAGCTTCTTTTAGTGGCCCGAACAGATGGAAGTCTGATGGTGCCAGGTCAGGGCTGTATGGGGGATGAGGCAAAACTTCCCATCCAATTTTGACAATCTCGTCAGAGGTGTGACGACTGGTGTGTGGTCTTGCATTGTCATGCAAAAGATGAACATCTGCCATTGATTTTGTTGGGCGAACTCGCTGAAGACGTGCTTTAAGTTTTTTGAGGGTTGTGACGTATTGAACAGAATTTATTGTGCATCCCTGCTCCAAAAAATCAACCAGAATCACACCCTCTGTATCCCAGAAAACTGTTGCCATAACTTTCCCTGCCGATCGCACAGTTTTGAATTTTTTCTTCCTCGGCGAGCTTGTGTGACGCCACTCCATTGACTGCCTCTTTGATTCGGGTTCAAAAAAATGCACCCATGTTTCGTCCCCGGTCACAATTTTTTTCAGAAACTCATCTCCCTCCAAACGGAAGCGCTGCAAGTGTTGGGAGGCTATTGTTTTCCTTGCCTCTTTATTCTGATCGGTTAACATTCTTGGAACCCACCGTGCACAAACTTTTGAGTACCCCAATTGTTTAATAATCGTGATCACACTGCCTTTACTAAGAGAAATAATGCGACACACTTCATCTGCAGTCACCCGACGGTCACCACGAATGATGTCATCAACTTGCTGAATGTTGTGTGGAGTCACTGCACTCACCGGCCTGCCGCTCCGCTTTTCGTCAGTCAACGGTGTTTGCCCTTCAGCTTCCTTACAACGACGAACCCATCGTCTAACAGTGCTGACATCCACTGTCACAACACCATACACCTTCTTCAGTCTTTCATGAATGCGTATGGGCGTTTCACCTTCTGCATTCAAGAATTCAATCACACAACGCTGTCTCAAACGAACATCGGTGTCGGCCATCTTACAAACTTCTGCTGTGCTGCCACCTGTTGACACAGAAAGTTACTACTGCAGTGGATTGCAGAAGAAGGTTGAGGAATGGCGCCAAATTCAAATTTTTCACTTAACTTAATTTCTTTAAGTAGAAAAAAAATGGGAGGCATTACTTTTTGACCGACCCTCGTAGATGTGCCAGACATGTGGTGTTGCGCTCTGCATGAGTAGTAATAAAACTGCTTTTCAAAATAAACAAGTAACAAAACAAATTCAATAAAAATACTGTAAATAAATTTTTTCTGAAAATACTTCTACTATATTAATTTGATACTACCTTGATGTACGCCGGCCGATGTGGCCGAGCGGTTCTAGGCGCTTCAGTCTGCAACCGCGCGACCGCTAAGGTCTCAGGTTCGAATCCTGCCTCGGGCATGGATGTGTGTGATTTCCTTAGGTTAGTTAGGTTTAAGTAGTTCTAAGTTCTAGGGGACTGATGACCTCAGATGTTAAGTCCCATGGTGCTCAGAGACGTTTAACACATTTGACCTTCATGTACCCGTATTAGGAAAATAGTATTTCTAACAAAGATCTTGTTACCAGTAAACAAAGGGATTTTGGGATTATGGTATATATATTACTATTTCACCTCTCAGATGGCTACAGAGAATAGCTACGACCTAATGCCATGTGACGTGCGCCACCGAAATTAGGATGTAATGGTACTGACACATCGTCTGTATACTCACACCTAAAAAAGCCTTATTTTACCTTTGCTAATGTTGATGGGATTCCTGCTACTCCAAGATTTATCACTCACCTTAACTGTCCGCAGCTCGTGGTCGTGCGGTAGCGTTCTCGCTTCCCGCGCCCGGGTTCGATTCCCGGCGGGGTCAGGGATTTTCTCTGCCTCGTGATGACTGGGTGTTGTGTGCTGTCCTTAGGTTAGTTAGGTTTAAGTAGTCCTAAGTTCTAGGGGACTGATGACCATAGATGTTAAGTCCCATAGTGCTCAGAGCCATTTGAACTCACCTCAACTCCTTAAAAAATGTTCTGGCCATTGAATGCTGCAAACGCCAACCCACTCCTACAAAACTAAAACAAAACTCTATCTGAAAGATCTCGGAAGACCCAACTGCTCTAACCGACCGCCTTGTCATCCTCAACCTATAGGCCTCACTGGATGCGGAAATGGAGGGGCATGTGGTCAGCACACCTACATTGGTGAAACGGGAAGGCTTGTTAGTACCCGTATAGCAGTGCATAGGCACTAATGTTCGAGTGCAGCAGCGCAACAGACCGACACTAGAGGAGCACCATAGAGCTTGGGAGCAACCTATTAAGTTTCAAGAAGCGCAAGTGCTGGTAAGAGAGTTGTGGATTCGCACACGAAAAATAAGAAACGCATTCGAAATCTTGAAGCAGCCTGACGACATCAACATGGAAGACGGTTCCCGGGGCGTAGTGGCTATCAGCAATAAAGGTACGCTGGGTTATGTGTGATCGCAGGGCAGCATCTTCACCAGACACTGCCGCGACTGCCTGAACTATAGGTGTCCAAAGCTTTTAGCTTAGCTGGATCACACTGTAAAAAGACAAGTATTTTTGGGCCGCACATAATATACTTAAAAAAACGACGGCGAGAAAGGGCTTGCTACAAATGAACAACATTATGAGGCAGGAGTTTCAAATTTTATTTTTATTAATTTTTTATATTTTTCTTACCAATCGTTTGACGGATGCGCTCACTTCTTGGGTCCCTGTTGGATACCTCTGGCATAAAGAAAGAGCGCATGGACAGCTGGTGTCGTTTCTTCGCACTAACAGCAGGAAAACACAGCTCCCCGAAGCGTGTCGTTGATCTGTAGCGGGTTGCCAGTTTCCACCAAGCCGTGTAATTCCCCTGCCTCTCTCTCGACTCCAACCAGTGGTATTTTACGGTCAATGAAATCTAACAGATGTGACGTTGGTGGTCTGCTGATACCATTACGAGCCCCTCGACCAGATTCTCAAGGCCCAAAGGATGTCGAAACGCCGTCATGTCATCGTCTACTACTCGGCGTCATGCGAATGCGGTATGTAGGGGCAGCGTTCTGCCGACACTATTGCCGACTTTCCAGACCTTGGAGCCGCTACTTCTCGACCGACTAGCTCCAGAATTGGTATCACGAGGCTGTCTGTACCTCGTAGCAGTCCTCCCACCAAGGAAAACTCCTTGGTAGTACCGGGAATCGAACCTGGGTCTTTCCCATGGCAGCCGTCTACGATAACCACTTAATTACGGAGGCGAACACTGACACCATTAAAAGTGCAATATATTGAAACACCCACCCCTACTAATTTGCCTTTGCACTGAGGAAGGCTGCTGCAGTACGGCTGAAACGTCGGTCTTTCATCATCAAGTATTTTATGAAATTACGCGGCAGTATACCCATATGAATTTCAGAGAGTAAGTACATATGTACTTGCATACAAGTAGTTATTTTTGACTTTGCGTGTAAGAACCTAAAACGTGTCGTTCGCTTGGGCACCAGCGTGTAGAAAAAGCAGTTGTGAAGTTGGCAATGTTTTTGTAGAGACAATGGGATTCACACAGTGTCACCGCGTGCGTTTCCCGCCAGAATGATTACGAGGTTAGGCGACAGAAAGCGCTAGAGTCACGTGTTAATAGCAAGGAGCGGTGAATGTAACGAGTTCCAAGTGGCAGCCAGAATGTGTAGATAACACATGGAAACATAGGCGTCCACAAGGGGAGGACAGGAGGTGGCACTTGTCCCCCCTGGAATCTCGAGGACAGAGTTTACATTCCTATATTGAGTGCCTAACCACCAATTGTCTCGAACATAATAAGTTTTTAGTGTCACCTATAAATTTTAATTATTCTGGTATGACATGTCTCGAAACTGATTAACCCAATTATAGCAAAAATGTCAACGGCAGATTCGCCGTAGTGAAAATAGCACTCCATACCGAAAACACTTTGTTGCTTTGACCAATACGACACGATAAGTGACCTGTACATGGGGTAAAACTTGACACTCCGCTCTACTAATAGACGGCGCCATCGTTGCTGTACCTTGCTTTTAGCGCGCGTTATTCAAACAGCAAAATCGTCAGAACATTGTGAAACACCTGAACAACAGTAAAAGGAAAAATTTTTTGCATTACTCTTTAAAGGAATCTACAGCACAGGAAGGGGTGAAATAAGCTACTATAAAGCTCTTTGACACTACCATGCAAATAAAACTGACAATGTGTGTGTGTGTGTGTGTGTGTGTGTGAGAGAGAGAGAGAGAGAGAGAGAGAGAGAGAGAGAGAGAGAGAGAGAGAGAGGATGAGAGGGGGCAGAGAAAGAGGGGTGATGCCGTTTAATAAAATCACATTTTGGCAGCTAGGATGGGTGCGATATGGATGCAATTCTCTCTTCCGATTTACTACAAGAACTATCGCAACTTTATTGCTGTTATATTTGTCTGTTTAGTTCAGTTTATACGATTGTACATTCTATTTTTCCGTAATCGTATCAAGATCACAACCTACAGCACAATGATTATTCATACGATTTGTACAAAAGAATGACGCTCTTAGCATCTGAACGTTTGTATAAGCTTGTGTTTCCCTTCTTACGTGCATGGAAGGAATTCGTTTGACAACAGCTTCCGAAACAAAGATTTTAGGACGCACTACAATTTTTCTTTTCTTTCTTTTTTTTTTAATTATGCACGTTGAAGCAGTACTGTACACATGTCGCAGTGAATTTCGTATTTCTGCTGCGTCCAGCAGATTGCAAATGCAGACGTAGGTGGGACAGGGTCGCTACGTTATCGACGTAGCAGGCGGGAGCCACAGCAGTGGACGTTAAAGCGAGGCTGAATGCTCCGTGTCCGTCTGTGCGTGGGCGGAGCCGCCAGATCGGCTGGTCGCTTCCGGCACTGTGAGGGCCCGCCAATGCCCTGCTCTGCGAATCTGCGAAAATGCTGCTGAGGTCGCTCGTCAAACTAGACACAGACATCGAAGAAAAAAAAAATTCCAGCTGTTCTGGGTAAACGAACAAGGAATAAGTTCTGTTTTTCTGACTACTTTGAATGGTTTGCCTCGAATGCGGATAAATTGCAACAGCTAATGGAAAAACGGAACCGAGCAATTATGGTACACTCTGTTCATCCTAAGAATAAAATTGATGTAAACAAACACAAACGGGATGCCAGAATGAGAGTTTCACTCTGCAGCGGAGTGTGCGCTGATATGAAACTTCCTGGCAGATTAAAACTGTGTGTCGGACCGAGACTCGAATTCGGGACCTTTGCCTTTCGCGGGCAACTGCTCTACTATCCGAGCTATCCAAGCACGAATCACGCCCTATTCTCAGAGCTTCACTTCTGCCATTACCTCGTCTCCTACCTTTAAAACTTTACAAAATGGTTCAAATGGCTCTGAGCGCTATGGGACCTTACTTCTGAGGTCATCAGTCCCCTAGAACTTAGAACTACTTAAACCTAACTAACCTAAGGACATCACACACATCCATGCCAGAGGCAGGATTCGAACCTGCGACCGTTGCGGTCGCGCGGTTCCAGACTGTAGCGCCTAGAACCGCTCGACCACTCTGGCCGGCCAAACTTCACAGAAGCTCTTCTGCTAACGTAGGGGACGAGGTACTGGCAGAAGTGAAGCTGTGAGGACACGGCGTGAGTCGTGCTTGGTTAGCTCAGATGGTGGAGTAGAGCACTTGCCCGCGAAAGGCAAAGGTCACGAGTTCGAGTCTTGGTCCGGCACACAGTTTTAATCTGCCAGGAAGTTTCACAAACGGGTTGATTGCCAGAAGCCGTAGCGCAGGTACACTGGTGTTGTTACGCTCTTGGGAGTAGTTCCTACTAATGTATTAGATATATCATTACTGAGTTACGTTAAATGAAACTTTAAGATCTTCTAATGTATTAACAGCCATCAACATTTTTCTTGATCACGCTTTAGAAACTTAATTTTTATTTAAAAAGCCATGTACAGTCACAGTCTCTCTACTTTTGTGCTCCGATTGTCGCGCTGTTACTACGCAGTATGAAAATCGCTGAGGCTGCTTTCTGTTCCGTATTGAAACACGCGTGTGGAACACGGTTAGAATGTGCCGAGAAATGGGTTGTTCTTAATATTTTTCTTAAATTTACAGAAAATAATCAGCTTTGAAGTTTTCTGAGGAACTGTATTTGATACAGTTCAGATACAAACACACATCGGATGTATAGCGGAATCGATAGCGTAGTAGCTTCATAACCTTGCAAAGTTAATGGGACGCTGCTTCAAGTCTCTATTTAGTAATTTTTTTGGTTCAGTTTGAAGTACCTACACCTCGTAACTGTAAAATTCATCATCTTTTTCATGAATAATGCATATCTTCATGATTCTAATTAAATGTTGCACGGTAAATTCCTGTTTTCATTTCAAACATAAATTATTAATTATCGATATTTCATGATAGGGTGTCAATAAAGGTTGCTTAAATTATGAAAACATAACAATTTAATTTTTAGAGAAAAAATTAAGAACCAAATATTTATTTGGACTATGTCCATTGTTTTATAACGCAGATGTAGAGTCACACGAACCAGAGAGATAAGTGTGGCAGAAACATGAAAAACATTTTTACAGCATCGAGCACACCATATAAATGCTGCATTTGACATCCAAGTTTAATGAGCCGGTAAAGTTGTTGTCCCACATTATCGCTCATTCTGTGTGCCTGTAACACAGCATAAAACGAATTCTTACAATATGGACACAACAGAACAGATCTGGAGGCAAGTTTTTAAATAATAAGACTGTTAGCTGCCAGGCATACTGGAACTAACGCACGCAGATTTTCTCATGGCAGTGCCGAACTCTGGCGGTATAAAGAACGGCATGTCATAAAAGAAGAGGAGAAAATACGGCGCCTGGGTGGCTTCGTGGATTTGTTGTTGGTCGACTCGTTATTGACGAAACAGATGACACTTCCAGAACTGAAACGTATTTCTCGGATTCGGATAACGAAGAAGCTAAGAGATTTCCAGACGACTGACTGTAATAAATACCTTCGGTGGTTTCAGTATTGAACAAAACGGTGAAATCCTCGCAATATGCTGTTACATCACACATTACCCTGTGTTAAAGTTAAGAATGTTCATCTGTCTTATTTGTAATTAGAATACTACGTTAGGTGAAGACTAGAACATTTTATGCTTTCCGTCTGGTCACGTAAGAAGCGTGCGGTAGTTATTCAGAATATTATTTCCATTCTCTTTAAAAATTATAAGAATTGACATTCGAAGCTATACTTATTTTGCCCGTCTCTTTTTACATTTGAACTCATCTGTTCACGTCATTGCAGGTTAGTTGGACCAGCTGGCTGACCAGAGCTGTCCAAGTTTAATGAGCCGGTAAAGTTGTTGTCCCACATTATCGCTCATTCTGTGTGCCTGTAACACAGCATAAAACGAATCCTTACGATCGTACTTGACTGTACTAGACATAGCTTGGCGGCCATTTCGCCAAGTGAGTGTGATAATGGAACAAGGAATTCTTTCCTGAATTCTGTATCTACATACACTATGTGATCTAAAGTATCTGGACACCCCTGTATATGCAGAAAAAACTACTAGATGTAACGTAAGACATGTAAAAGGGGGGGGGGCTCAGTGACGTTGAACGTGGACTAATAATTAGATGACATGTAGGCAACAAACCAATCAGGGACATTTGAACCCTTCCAAGGCTGCCCAAGTCGTCTGTCGGTGGTCTGAGTGTGAAGTGGAAACGCGAAAGAACAACAACTAAACCAAGAGCAAGTAGACCTCATGTACTGATGGACAGGAACCGTCGAGCATTGCGGGGAGGGACTGTAAAAATATGACAGGAGAAAAGCGGAAGTAATCACTTGAGTGTTCCAAAGTGCTACCAGCAGTCCATCTAGCACAATCCATAGGAAGTTAAAACAGAACGATCAAGAAGTTCCTCGTAAGTCACATATTTGTGTAGGCGAAGCGATACTTGAAATTGTGTAAAGAGAGACGCACTGGAGACTGAATAACTGCAAACGGTGATTTGGATGAATCACCCTATACCCTCTGGCAATCCGATGGAAATGTTTGGGAATGGTGAATGCCAACAGTGAATTAATGGGAGAGGGTGTTACAGTGTGGAACTGTTTATGTGCTTAGGGTATGATCCCCTTAATACGCCCAGGAAAACGCTAAATTTGGAACCAATGTGTTTTGCGTGCAATAGAGGAAAAGTTCTGAGAAGATGATTGTATCGGCATGACGATACAATCTGACATAAACCAGCATCTCTGAGGCAGTTGACAACAGCATTCCCAAAATGGACTGGCCTGCTCAGAGCCCCAACCTGAACTGAGCAGACGACCACTGGGATCAGTTACGTCAGCTTCGTTCTAAACCCCAGCGCCCGGCATCACTACCTATTCTGGTTTGGGCTACTAAGGACTGCATTCCTCCACTGACACCTCAGTGAAAGTGAGCCCAGCACAGCTCAGGTCGTCATAAAGGCGAAGGGAGGTTCGCCAACAGGTGTGCGCTTACTTTTGACTATGTAATGTATATACACCGCAAGCTACTGCACAGTGTATGACGGAGGGTGATTACTACCAATATCAGCGGCTCTGCACTATTTCGTTCGCTTGTGGAACGAGTGGAAAAACAAGACTTTAAAATAAGTGACATGACGTCAATGGTTTCTTGAATAACTGTAATGTAACATACCAATTGTCTGTATAAAGTACACCCTTATACATGCAAGCGGTATATTACGTGACAGCTATTTAAGAAACGCTTGAAATCATTCTCGCTTTTGCCTGTAACTGTTTTTGTTGCGCTACTGTAGATTCTATTTACGTGTCACCGTCAAGCGTCTATGGCTGTCATCAATTACACGAGTAACATGAGATGTAGATTTGTATTTAGATGCAGGTTGAAGTGAGTCAACATTGACCCTATTATCATCAAGGATGACGCAGCCCTAAAAGAACGCTCTACGCTGTTTCTGTAATATAATATAACGATGACTCCTGTAATTATGTGAATGTTAACAGACTGTATATTGTGGTACATGCTGTTGTTCCATCTTCTCCTTGATACATTGTATAATATCTTTGTGGATGCTTCATAGTGTCACACAAACCAAAACCGCAACACATAATAAAAACAGTTACAGCCAAAACCGGTAATGATGCCATTTAGGAAACTTATAGAGGCTGTGCATCCCGAGCAGCGATAAATCAGTTCGTTGATATCGACACAGTAGAATATTTGACTTCGTTGACAAAGCCACAACCTCACCTCTGCTTACGTCGCCTCATCGCTATCAAAGAGAAGTCGTCGAAGGTGTTCTTTATGTTCTGAAAGCAGATGAAAATCGAATGGTGCCTTATCGGGACTGGATGGAAGATGATCAACGGCAACGAACGCAAGGCATCGGACCGTTGAAGATGTTGCAGAGCTCGTGTGTGGTCTAGCATTTTCATGTGCAAGGAGAAGATGCTCCATGTGTGGACTAACCCTCCGAATTCGTTTTTTCAGTTTTTTGTGGCTAGACTCCCGATTGCAGCACGCTGTTTTTCAAGCACCGACATAATTATGATACACACCGCCATAGTATACGCTACAAGTCGGACCCCTCTAGCGGCAGATGGTTGCATCTTGCGTTAACGAAGCGGGAAATTCGACCAAGTAATACGCATGACGTATAATACCGCAACTGGTATTGAGAACAGAGTAAAAATTTTGAGCCGTAACTTTTCAGCCCGCCCTCGTGTGTCCCTTGTGACAGATTGTACTACACACCGAAGGATGGCTACACAGGCGAAACTGTGCAGCAGTGGAGACTACGAACTAAAAGCATATTTCATCCAAGCAAAGACAGCAAGTGCGGAAGATTACTCTGATTCACGAAAATAGGAGTACTTTTTGAAAGGAAGTAATGTTCGGAAACCAGGTCCTAGTTTTCACTGACATAAGCAACTTAAACTCATAGCAGGTGTTCCAAATAACTAGCGCCAGTATAATTGTTGCTCCAGCAGAACTCACCTGACTGTGTTCTTTGAAGGTTGTGCTAACGGGAAAATTGACGCATTCATGTTGATAAACCTTCTCTGCCACGACCCAATACCATATCCTCAAATTCTAGATTGTGAGCAACTATTTGATAAGAACCTTGGCTAGTTCAGTGCAGCTGAAAATTACAGTGTCTCCTCAACTTTCTATCCAACGCAATTCATTTCTTTCAACTAAGATGGCGGCTGTTGTTGCACACTCGTCCGGTTTTCCGGCCACTATATTCTGCTGTGCAATTTATTAAATGTACGTCTGTAAGTTGCTATAACGACTAAAGGTCCATATTTGGGGACCAGTCATGAACTGTACACACTGCTTAGCTCCACTGTGCGAAAATCACTGACAGCTGTGTACTGTTTTTCAAGGTAGTGCCACCATCGCTGATGTGGCGAGTAGCTGTTTCTTATGAAACATAAACAGTTTATAAGCTACTACATCTCAAGTATTGCTGATTCAAGGCCTGGCACCGCCTGAAATGTCGATTTTCGGCTATTAGCTCCTTATCTCAAAATATCTCGTCTGGATCTCTCACAGTCTACGAAATTTTAACCCTAATGTTTTGACACATATAGTGGCATATCATAGCTCATTGTCTGTTATTAGCTCAGAAATTCTGGGTAGATCGTATGAGTTTATCGAAGATGTGATAGATTTTGTCATCTGAGCGCCGAATAGAGAACTGATTTGGGTCCGAGTGCGATTCTGAGGTTTAGGTATTCCGGCGGCCAAGGCGAGGAATGTAGGCTGATGAAAACTATCTGCATACCTGTTACTGGACATTACTATGAGTTATGTCCACCCTTCGCCTTTATGACCTCTTGAACTCTGCTGGGAGCACTTTTATTGAGGTACCTGTTGACGCGAAACCAGAGAAGATAATGATGTTGGAAGCAGGGGTCTGGAGCAAAGTCGACATTCTAACTCGACCCAAAGGTGTCTTGTTGCGCTCAGGTCCCGACTTTGGGCAGGCCAGTCGTTTTAGAAACTTATTGTCCGCAAACCATTGCCTCACAGATGCTGCTTCATGAGAGGGGGCTGGTACGCCCTACCAGCGTAAGGTTGCCGTAGAGTGGGAGGACGGAGTAAAATAACTATTGAACCTCATTCGTATCAAAATTTTTATCAACTCTCCTTAGGAAAAGTAACTTTAACAATTAAGTAAACATATAATACGTCAGCCTCAGTTGCAAATGGAAACCAATCTTTACCTAGGTTTCAGCCAAAATAATTTGGCCTTCTTCAGAAGCTATTGGCACTAAACTATTGCATGCCAAAGTTTGGCCACGTCACGTACAAAACTGTAGCACCGTAGTACCCAGTCATAAATCTACATTACATGGGCTGAAGAGAAACAGCAGGCCCCACTGCGCGGACGAGGTCGGTAGGCCGCGAGAGCTGCGCCGGAACTAATCGTAGCGAGCAGCTATGTACCGAGTACCGCTGACGGTCATGCGCATGGGTGCGTGGAAATATAGATGCTTAACAGTAACTACCTTTGGTTAGGAATTGGATTAATGTAAGCGTTAAAACTATTAATGGCGGAATATGTAACCGAGCTTACTTCTGAGGAGAACGAGGACCCTACAAACGGATTCGGAGCTCGTAAGAAAGACTAGCTATTACTCGGCAAAATTATTCCTTAATTTTGAATACATTAGTATTCGACTTGAGAAAGTGGAGTCAGGCGTTGGCGACTGCAAAGGCAACGTAACATCAGGGCCGGTGCAGCAAAGGTTGAAAACCTTCGAAAAAGTTATTATTTCTCAATTGTAGCTGGTCATTAAGTAGGATTTCTTTATCAAGTTTAAAGATTTTCAACTCCTCAAGGATGTCAAGCCTAGTGCCTTTAACCTCGCAATTTAATAGCTCTGTGTTATTTGGTGGATTGGGAGCATGGGCCAATTGAACAAGGTGCTCGGCATAAGTCGAGCTACGCGTGCCATCACCACTTTTCGTGGGTATATGTTCTTTATATCTAGCTGAGAGGGCTCTCCCTGTCTGGCCGATGTAGTAACTCGGGCAATCACTACAGGTAATTTTGTACACCCCAGAACGAGGTAATTTGTCATTAATATTCTTTAACGAGTGGACCAAGTTCTTTCTGAGGGTATTATTCGTAGAATATGCAATCTTAAAGCCGTGGTTCTTTACGAGTCGCCATATTTTATAAGATTATTTGCCAATGAAGGGAATAGAAATGCGGCTAGCGGAGTTATCCTCTGGTGCGACACTTAGTGTAGATGAGGTTGCAGTTTTTTTACCTGTTTTCTTGTTAAAGAGCTTTCTCACAATTTCTGGTTTATATCCATTATTATAGGCGATAGCTTCTAGGGTTTGTAACTCGTTCTCCATTGCGTCTGCTGAAAGAGGAATAGTGAGCGCTCGGTGTATGCAAGAATGGAAGAAGGCTTGGGGGTGTGTAGAGTCGGCTGGGATAATATTATCGAAAAAGCTATTTTTCCGAAAAATGTTAAACCTAATACGGTTGTCCTCTATTTGGCCTAAATTTGGCAATAGAGGTCAACCTTATTAGGTTTAACATTTTTCGGGAAATATCTCGTCGAGGTTAGCGAAAGAGAATTGCAAGCTTTGCAGCACTGAATCGACGAACATTTGACACGTTTGCGCTGCATTCCTGAGACCTAAAGTCATAAATTTGCTTTCAAATGAGCCAAATGGCGTAATAACGGCTGTTTCGGTATATCTTCGTCCACCACCGGAATCTGTATTTAGGCCTAGGCGCAATCTAGTATAGACACAAACGCCGCTCAGCGCTTAGTTGAAGCCGCGGAACAGAGGTATTGGGTACGTGTCAGGTATCGTGCAGGCGTTCAGTGCTCTGTAATCCCCACAAGAACGCCATGCACCACCCTTTTTGGGGACGAGGTGTAATGGTGAAGATCATGGGCTGTCAGGCGGACACATAATGCCCTCTTTGGCCATGTTATCAAGCTCGGCGTTGGCTATCTTCAAACGGTCAGGAGCCAGTCGTGGTCGGCTGGAGATCGGCGGCCTCAGTTGGTTCAAAATGGCTCTGAGCACTATGGGACTTAACATCTATGGTCATCAGTCCCCTAGAACTTAGAACTACTTAAATCTAACTAACCTAAGGGCATCACACAACACCCAGTCATCACGAGGCAGAGAAAATCCCTGACCCCGCCGGGAATCGAACCCGGGAACCCGGGCGCGGGAAGCGAGAACGCTACCGCACGCCCACGAGCTGCGGACGGCGGCCTCAGTTGTCTTGATACAAGTGTTGTGCCTGAGTCCTTCGGGATGCCCAGTGGCTTTGTTACCGCTGGAAAGTATTTCAATAGCGCGGCATACTCAACGTCAGTGGCGCTAATCAGCCAGGCAGATTGGGTGGATGTCTGGCGAGGGAAACCCGCGGCCGTCAGCCCGGTGGTCTGGTCTACAAGGTGGGTGTTGGTCAATCTGGCAAAAAGATATAGTACACCAAGAAATCCGCTCCTATTATTAGCTCTGCCACATCCGCACTGTGGAATTCCAAAGGAACGCGTGGTGGAGGCCAAGATCAGCTCTATTCTGTGCAAGCCGTACATTGTAATAGGCAAGTTATTTGCAGCTATTAGGCATAACGACATTCGTGGTCAGTACTGATGTAGCATCATACATGGGTAAACACATAAGTTGGAGCCAGTATCAATCAAATATTTACAGCCGGTGTGTCGATCGCTGACGAATAGGTGCTGTGATGTTGACCGGCAATCGGACGAAGTACCTATGTCAAGTTACTGCTGGCACTTGAAAACGCATACGGTGTGGTGCAGAGTTGCGCATGTTCCCCGAAACGCCGGTGGTACCAGCACATGTTCTGCTGGAAACTCCACCGACACTGCAACACGGTACCAGCTGCCTAATGTGTTGCTTCAGTTGGTCGACCTCCGCCGCTAATGCATTGTACTCAGCTCGCGCTACCGAGGTGGCTGTACTCACTCACTGCACGGTTCAAATGGCTCTAATCACTATGGGACATCTGAGGTCATCAGTCCCCTAGACTTAGAACTACTTAAACCTAACTAACCTAAAGACATCACACACATCCATGCCCGAGGCAGGATTCGAACCTGCGACCGTAGCAGCAGCGCGGTTTCTGACTGAAGCGCCTAGAACCGCTCGGCCACAGTGGCCGGCGCACTGCACGGCTAATACCGTAATAGGCGCAGGTGAGACGGCATCCAGCACCTTGTCGGCCAATTCTGCCAGGCCATCTAACATCTTCTACTGCATAGCGATAATCGCCTTGATAGATGGAGGTAAGCGACTGCTCCCGATTGTATACAGCAGATGATCGTATACGGTACCAGCAGCAATTTTACTTTTAAGATGCCACAGACAATGTGATGGTCTTACTTCGGTCTCCAATATCTTCTTGAGTGAGTACCTGATGGATGCGCTCTTCTTGTGACACAGTTATGCGGCGGATCAGTTCTGTCTTCAACTATTTGTATGCATTCCCCTCAGGTGGTGCGACGATGATATTTTACATTTACACTTCTGCGCATATTGCTGCTCCAATTGGCTCACCACCAATTCAGAATTAGATGCGTCTGCGGTAACGCCTAAGTAAATAAAATTTGCCTCTATCACGGCAGACCACAGCGCCGGATTTTGTGGCCAGAAAGGCGGTAGCCTCACAGCTAGTCTACATACTGCCGGGTTAGCAGCTGCTTGATTCGATGTTATGTACGCGCAGGCAGTCCAGATTATGTTGGGGCCACCACTTTAGTAGCTGCCATGCCATTAGCAAAACATCTACATTCCTGTATTGCAATTTGTCCACGGCCAAGCCACGTCCATACCTGCCTCTGAACTTCCGACGGCAAGAATTCGAATCCTTACACAGTTTGAGCTACCCTGGAACGAGATCTACGCTCTGTCATGTTCCACGTAGATCGCTTTGTGTGGGTGGGAGCAAGGAAGGATTGTAGAGAGTAGACGAAGTGTTGTCTCCAGCGCCAACGCAGAGAAGTCGGCAGCCACATAAATGCGCCAGTAGGTAATTTCCCTGACATCACAATGCGATTCACACATGTTCACGTTGACGTCGTCGAATCGCTGCCGCCTTCAAACGGCCAACGAGTGAACCTGTCGACGATGGTGAGCAGGTAACTTTAGCTGCAGTGTAAATCAATTAGGTCCTGCGACTCTGCCACGCCATTAGTAAAACAGCTACACTGCGCGCCAAAATGTCCGTTAGACGTGGTGTTTTACTAACGGCTTGACAGAATCGCAGGAGCTAATTCATTTACACTGCGGCTCAACTCATGCCGTTAGTAAAACAGCTAGCAAGGAGCTACTGAAGCACACGTGATAATTTCACACCCGCGCACTAACACACTCACACACAAGCACACACATACACGGTAGGCGGCTGCTGATCGCTACAGGGTGATTCATACAAATCACCCGCTTCCATTTATCCAGTGTCCAGTACATCTCGAGCATCGTTTTGACCACAGAAATATGTGAGTTAGGAGGAACTTCTCAATCAATCTTTTTTAACTCCCTACGGAGTTATTGTGCTAGATGGATGGCTGGTAGCGCTTTCGGACCTCACAAGTGATTTCACGTGATTTCATCCTCCACAATGCTTGATGGTTTCTGTTCAGCAGTACATGAGCTCTTCCTGCTCTTGATTTAGCTGTGGTTGTTCTTTCACTTCTCCACTTGTGAATCACATCGCCAACAGCTGACTTGGACAACTCAGGTGACAAGCAATGAGACCACTTTTGAAGTCACTGACCTCTCCTGAAAGACCTAATCTGCGGTTATGGCTTCTCTAATGACAACATAAAACTCCCCTCCTCTTTTTATACTGGTGGAGTCGTCTCTAGCCGCGCGGGATTGCCAAACGGTCTAAGGCGCTGCAGTCATGAACTGTGCGGCTGGTCCCGGCGGACGTTCGAGTCCTCCCTCGGGCATGGGTGTGTGTGTTTGTCCTAAAGGATAATTTAGGTTAAGTAGTGTGTAAGCTTAGGGACTGATGACCTTAGCAGTTAAGTCCCATAAGATTTCACACACATTTGAACGTTTTGAATCGTCTCTAGCGTCATTTAGTATCAGTTTTGCGTTACATAGGGCTGTCCGGATACTTTTGATCAGATAATATCTGGCCACCCCCTCCCTTTTTCCCTCTCCCAGGCACCCTTTCCTCGCCAACGTAACACTAAATTCTAACATTTTGTTTGTATTGATGTTACAGCAACTATAATGCATCACAACTTATCTGGTTTAGTAGCAGTAGTGAAATTTAAGAATAGATAACAGCAAAGTGTACAAGCAAATCAAAATACAGAAAATCAAGTGAGAATCAGCCAAATACTAAACAACCCATGGACACCATGTGACAGCATAGTGGTTAGTTTCTCAGCAATTTATTTCCACTAGCTCGTGTCGTTCATGAGAAGAGCTCATGCTCTTTGTGACATCGCAGCTTAAACAACTGTGTACTGCACCTACGCAATAGCATATCAGTGTCTTATTTTGGTAAATAAACTCGTGCACGTGCCAACAATAACAACTTGGAAGTGAAATCCGGATAAATATTTTACTTTGATTGAACTTAATATCCGAGGACCACTTAGAGGTTGTGTTTATTCAAGAAATATGTTGCAATGGATTTTACTAGTGTAGAAAAAAAATACTACCTGTGCACTTCACTGCTCATACATCCGCGCCAGGAATTATATTAACATTAATAATAACATTAATCACAACCATGCAATTACTAATTCAACTACAAGGAAATTATCTGTATGTACACTATACTGCACAAGCCACCTACAGTGTGAAGCGGAAGGTACTTCTACTTCCACTGTCTGTTTCCCCCTTCCCCGTTACAATTCAGAATGGTGGGTGGGGAGAATGATTGTCGTCCAGTCTCTGTATTAGCTCTAATTTCTCATATTTTTTCCTTTGGGCATTTCGCGAGACATACGAGGGATCCAGTAATATGTTGTCCGACTCTTCTCAGAACGCACCCTCTCGGAATTTCAGTAGTAAACCTCTCTGTGATGCACAACACTTCCTACAGCGCTACCCTCTGGAGCTCGTTGCGCATCTCCCGCCGGTCAAACAGTGCTGTGACGAAACGCTCCGGACTTTGTTGGTTCTTCTGTTCTCCTAAGTCAAACTGATAAAGGTCTAAGACTGATAAACAGTTCTCAAGTATCGGTTGCACAATGTTTTGTAAGCCGTTTCTTTCGTGGATGAATTACATCACCTTAACATTCTTCCAATGAATCTCAGCTTGGCAGATGTTTTTCCTACAACTTGCTTCTTGTGGTTATTTCACAGGACTAATTACAGGAACTGAAAACTTTTGAGATTAAGATTCAGAATGAGATACAATAAAAAGTTCTTTCAATTTTATGTATTGGTTCAAATGGCTCTGAGAACTATGGGACTTAACTTCTGAGGTCATCAGTCCCCTAGAACTTAGAACTACTTAAACCTAACTAACCTAAGGACATCACACACATCCATGCTCGAGGCAGGATTCGAACCTGCGACCATAGCGGTCGCGCGGTTCCAGACTGTAGCGCCGAGAACCGCTCGGCCACCCCGGCCGGCTTTTATGTAATGCTTTTGGTATGTACGTGGTAGGCCTTGAAACACTCTCCACGCCAGAGAGGTGAGTCCCACTTCTCTGGTTTCTGTGTGGCCACAAGCAAGAATCTTCTGTAGGTTCCTGGCTAGAATACTATACCGCCAACAACCTAAGCTGACAAATACAGTTTGTGAAAATTTTCTGGATTCTCATCAGAAACTTGTTAGCTCCAAGTTCCCTGGTTCGCTGACTACGATAGATTCCTTACATTACACTTCATAACCACGGTGTTCGGATGATGCCAACCTAGTGTGTTTTTTAAGTCTGTATGTCAAAATAGAAAGTAAAATATTGCTATAGTTTTCACTGTTAAAACGAAATGACCAAAGCAGCACCCGTTCCGATGTATTTTGCCCCAGGTAAGCATTTTCATTAAAATACTGTATATGTAGGAGAGACATTTCTTTTAGTTTCTGGACTCTAGCAGTAACATGCTGCCGTCTCGATGCCGCTATTGCTGTTGTGGTGCCTCTGTTAAGTTGGTTTACAGTAAATTTCCGTAATAGCTGTGGTATTTACAACTCAGTTCAAGCACATGTTTACAACTCCGCACACGCATTGTTCTGACGAATGTATCTTTTTAGTACTTCTCGCAACAGCAACGGTTACGTCACAAACACATAACAGATTCAACTTGGCGCTTCATGTGGTTTGCTCCAGAGAATACGTGATGTAGCATGACTGGATTGAAAGTGCTTTGTGAAATAGAACGCAGTGAGGATGCTGCCCACCCGTTCATTCCTCGAAACAATATGGTTGTCTTGACACCGCCATCATATTTTCCATTGCTTGCGCATATGTGTAGCTAATATTAGACACAAATAACAAAGGTAGCCTTTTTCCTAAGTAAAATAATATGTAAAATTAAAAGCACCTTCCGCCGTCTGTATTTTGAATGTAATTTACTTATACGACCGGTTTCGGCATTCATAACGCCATTTTTAGGCTCCTTGACTACCGTTTAGAAGGAATCCAACCTCATGCGGAGTCGAAATAGGGGCCAGCATTAAGTAACTGGTGTCTGTAGACTCCCAGTTGCAACAACGTGATCCCCTATTCATTACATTACATTAATATTTGTTCCACAGATCATGAGTACGACATTTCATAATGATATGTAATGTCTCAGTTTAACATAGGTTTTCTCTACACAATATAATTAACTTTTTAAAGTTAGTATTCATACCTAAGGATTCATCTATTGAGTATAAGGAGTTGTCATTCAGAAATTATTTTAACTTATTTTTAAATGTTGGTTGACTATCTGTCAGACTTTTAATTCTATTTGGCAAATAATCAAAGACTTTTGAGGCACCATAATTCACCCCTTTCTGTGCCAAAGTCAGATTTAATCCAGAATAGAGAAGATCATCCTTTCTGGGATGGCCAATTAATTAAAAATTTCATATTACGAAGGTGCTGTGAATATCCCAAGTTCCTTAAATAAATTTCTGCAAGGTGATCTTCGGTGGGCTCCAGCTACTAATCTGATTATGCACTTTTTGTGCAATGCATACTTTTCTCTTGATGATGAATTACCCCAAAATATGATTATATTTGAAAGCAGTGAATGAAAATAGGCACAGAATAATTAACTGATATTTTTATAATAAAAATTTGTGTTGATCCTAACAGCATAAGTAGCTGTACTGGACCATTTCAGCAGATCATCAATGTGTTTCTTCCAATTCAATTTCTCATCAAGAACTGTGTATACTGTGTATTCTCAAAATTTAGTGAGAGTCCATTTGCAGATAACCATTTAATAATATTCTGAAAGACATTATTTACAATTTCCTCAGCTGATCCTTGTTTGTTGTGTGTGATTACTATACTTCTATCATCAGCAAAAATAACTAGTTTTATATCTTCATGAATATAGATTTTCAAGCCATTAATATATATTTAGAACAACAAGGGACCCCATACTGAACCCAGTGGGACACCATTCTTGATACCTGCCCAGTTAGAGGACTCTGCTGATGTTTGCAGACTATCTGTACTGTCAATTTCAACCTTCTGCATTCTTGAAGTTAAATATGAATTAAACCACTTTTGTACTGTCCCACTCATACCACAATACTTGAGCTTAGCTAGAAGAATTTCATGGTTCACACAGTCAAAAGCCTTTGAGATATCACAAAATATCCCAATGGGTGACTTTTGGTTATTCAAAGCATTTAATATTTTATCATTGAAAGAATATATAGCATACTCTGTTGAAAAGCCTTTCTGAAAACCAAACTGACATTTTGTTAGTACTTCATTTTTATAGATATATGATGCTATTCTTGAATACATCATTTTTCAAGAAGTTTTGATACAGCTGTCAGAAGTGAGATTGGGCAGTAGTTCCTTTTTTATGCAATGGTTTAACAATAGCATATTACAGTCTAGCTGGAAAAATGCCATGATTCAGTGAGCTACTACATACATGGCTGAGAATCATACTTATCTGTTGGGCACAAGCTTTTAGTACTCTGTTGGAAATACTATCAGTTCCACGTGGGCTTTTATTTTTGAGGGAATTTATTATTTTCCTAATTTCAGTGGGAGAGGTGGACTGAATTTCAGTTTTATCAAATTGCATAGATATTGCCTCTTCCACATACTGCCTTGCATTTTCTAATGAATAGCTGGATCCTATTTTCTCTACAATACTTAAAAAATTATTATTAAAAATATTTTCTACTTCTGACTTCTTGTTAACAAACTTTTCATTGAGCTTGATAGAAATACAATCTTCCTGTGCTCTCAGTTGCCCTGTTTACTTTTTAACAATATTCCAAATTGCTTTAATTTTATTATCAGATGTGCTAATCACAGACACTGCACATACTTCTGGACATTTTTTATAACCTTTCTTAAAACTATGCAACAGTTTGTCTAATGTTTCATCGTTTCTGGATAATTACTTCATCTAGCTATAAGATAATTTCCATTTTCTGTTTACAAGAAATTTTTATCGTTTAGTAACCCATTGGCTTTTTAGATAGTTTCTTACAATTATATTTCACTGTTTTCTTAGGGAAACTATTTTCAAATATACTCACAAAGGTATCATGAAATAAGTTAAATTTTAAATTAGCATTAGGTTCCCTGTACACCTCATCCCGGTCTAACTGGTGCAAACTTCCCCTAAAATTTTCAGTTGTTAAATCTTTAATTGAACACACTATTTTGGTGGACTGTTTTGCATTACTGTCCAGAGTTGTGCCATATACTGTAACTAGCTGTGCATCAAAGTTGGACAGATCATAATTTAGTTCATTAAATTTATCTTTGTCTATAAAAACATTAACTATCAGTGCTTTCCTGTACCACCTGAGTAAGCAACTGGCGTCAAATTTAAAGAACCAAGTAATACTGTAAGGTCAAGCTTTCTATCGGACTCTTTCAGAAAAACTATATTGAAATCCCCACAAACAATAATTTGCTTCCGTCTGTCTGACAGACAGCACAACAAAGAATCCATGGTTTTCAAAAACGGCTGAAGATCTCCCAATTGGGACCTATACATGGTAACGATTACAAAAGTACCATTATTTAGTTTAAGCTCACAAGCACATGCTTCTATATGTTGCTGTACACAAAATGTTTTAGTTTCTCAATTTTTCACTCTATGACAGATTTTAACATGTATGGCAACTCCTCCTCTCTACACGGTGTCTCTGCTTACATTTCCCGAAAGCTTATATCCACCTACATTTATCTTTTCCAAATCTGTGACTATATGAGCTTCAGACAGGCATAGTACATCTATTCTACCCTCACTTCCTAAATCTTCTAAACAAACAAGAAGTTCATCTACTTTGTTTTTTAATCTCATATATTCTGATGCAATATACTAACATTATTTTTCACTGTGCCTTTATGAAAACCTTATGACATATTAATTTTATTTTTCACTTTAATCTTATGATAATCTTGTGGTATTAACATCTCTAGTAGTTCAATTGAAGACAGCTAGAAAAACATTAAAACCGAACTTACAGAGACTTATTCCCGATCCTCCATTCCCTTTGGGAGACGTTGGACCTACTCGTAACGCATAGTAAACTAGCGTCCTATACAGGGAGGTGAACCAGACCCAGGTCGAATCCGCGTGGTGGATCAGTGAGCGTTGGTCTGGTACACCATTCTGCGTAAATGTAATCTGCGGTTTTCACGGTCATTTACGCAAATGCTGGCCTTTATCCCAATATCTGCCTCAGAAAATCTGACACCACAAACAGTTCAAATATAAGAAGCGGTCAAATGAAAAAAAAAGTAAGTAAACTGTTTATTACTTATAATTAATCACCGTAACTGTAAATACATTTATCCCCTTAAGGGAGAAGACGATCAATCTCTTAATGGGAAAGTCTTTGCTGATGCCTGCGGAACCGTGATTGTACCCGGGTGTACATCCCATCGTCCGAGGTAAATTGACGGCCACGAACTTCTTTATTCAGGGCTCCAAAAACATGGAAATCGCTTGGGGAGAGATCGGGACTCTATGGAGGAAGTGTAAGGGTTTCCTTGCGAAATGTCCGCCGCTGCGCTGTCGAAACAACGAAGCTCCATTCACCACGCACATTGGTACATTTCGTCCCGCCGTTTATAGTATTGTGGCTTAAGTTTCTTTGTTAGTGTTAATGACTGAGGCAAGTGAGTGTAGTGTGTCTTGTTACATTTACGTTGCAGATGAGAAAACAGAAAGGAAGAAATCCGTTCCTGGTACATAACTTGCTCCCCTCGAATGGCTGTAAGGGCAGCGCCGAACTTACACGCCACAACCAACGGACCAATTACTATCAGCCGTGTGACATGCTGTTAACATCACAAGAGACTGTGCAAACGTTAGGGATTTAATCTATGATAATGACCACAGTCTGGTGTGAGTTGTCACGTTCTTACTGCCTCTACATCGAAGAAAATTACTTCTCGTATCTGATTTCAATTTAACTACTTTCTGCTCAAAGTGTAAAAAGTAAAACTGCTCTGTAGTTCGAATTTCATATTAAACTAGCTATTAACTAAACAAAGCAGTACCAAAATCGCGTTTCGACTTGATCTGTTCAAACTAACTTTCTCCTTGATGAGAGTTTTACTCAGTTGCCAATGCGAGAACTCTATATCAGAGATCGTAACTTTATATGGCAAACTGTATTACTCATTTCATGGAGTGAAGAGCCGTCAAAAGAAAAGAAAGAACGAAACGAACACCTGTTTTCCTCGCACAGCCTCCTATTTCTGCCAGTGCAATGCGTTCTCTGACCACAAGTGATATTACTGTCTACAAATCGATCAGCTGTTGGTGCATGATGTTTGCTTTCGTCTTACGCCTCAGCATGTGCGACCTATTCTACAGCCCTGCTTAAGGTTTTCAAGTCCTTCACCTTTCAGAATGAGATTTTCACTGTGCAGCGGAGTGTGTGCTGATATGAAACTTCCTGGCAGATTAAAACTGTGTTCCGGACCGAGACTCGAACTCGGGACCTTTGCCTTTCTCGGGAAAGTGCACTACCATCATCTTTTTTTTTAATCTCATTTTGTTCTGTATTGCTCGTTGACTTTGTTCGTGGCGGACGTCCGATCACACTCGTTCAGGTTAGGTCGTTCGTTGATCCGTTCACTCAGTTTTTTTATTACAGAGGGTAGCTAAATCCTCTGACCGAACACGCTGAGCTACCGTGCCGGCGTGATCTGAGCTACCCAAGCACGACTCACGACCCCTCCTCAAAGCTTGACTTCTGCCAGTACCTCGCCTCCTACCTTCCAAACTTTACAGAAGCTCTCCAGGTTCGCAGAAGTAAAGCTGTGAGGACGGGGCGTGAGTCGTACTTGGGTAGTTCAGATAGTAGAGCAATTGCCCGCGAAAGGCAAAGGTCCCGAATTCGAGTCTCGGTCCGGAACACAGTTTAAAACTGCCAGGAAGTTTCATATCAGCGCACACTCCGCTGAAGAGTGAAAATGTCATTCTGGAAACATCCCCCACGCTGTGGCTAAGCCATGTCTCCGCAATATCCTTTCTTTCAGGAGTGTTAGTTCTGCAGGTTCAGGAGAACTTCTGTAAAGTTTGGAAGGTAGGAGGCGAGGTACTGGAAGAAGTAAAGCTGTGAGGACGGGGCGTGAGTCGTACTTGGTAGCTCAGATGGTAGAGCACTTGCCCCCGAAAGGCAAAGGTCCCGAGTTCGAATTTCGGTTCGGCACACAGTTTTAATCTACCAGGAAGTTTCAAGGCTCACCTTGCTTATTATATTCTGGTGACGCTACGAATACAAATCAGACATGTACAGAAACCCGTTAGTCTTTACGATTGATTCAAGCTTGTAACGTTTATTAACTTTCCGCACGAAACTGTTCCTAACGTCAACTTGTATTTCAAGACCATTATACACTGTCTGACAAATAATATGAAACACCAGAAGGGGATGAGGAAACGAAATGAAACAGCACGAGTTGGGAGTATATTTGTTCTTATTTTGGCGACTATGAAATTTAGTCAAATTTGCAAAAACTCGACAGTATGAGCCCACATATTACTATGACGCTGTACCACACTCTGGCCAGTATGCATACACTGTATGATGTCTCTTAATGGTAATTACAGGTTTTGTGTGTATCAGAGTAAATGTTGCCATAGCGGATGAAGTAAAGATTGCATTGCACGTATTGTTATATCTGATTCTGTGAATGTTCAACTGAGATTTAATGGACTTGTAGTTTAACTTCATACTAGGGTAGACGTAATTTATCGTACAGCAACTAGCCATTTCGTTGTAGCTAATATTCGCACGATTCTTGTGATGTGCTGATACTGATTTTGTGTGAGAAGACTGAGAGTATGAAACAGGACTCTAGTGATACATTTTCATAGTAATTACTAATGTTCATTTAATTAATTGAAATACCTATTCCTTTGTTCTTAATTATTTTAAAATATTAAAATACACATATCGCACTGACCATTAGCCACGTAGGAACATCGTGCATTGCACTATGCGCGATATGTACTCATCAAAACAAGAAAAAAATGGCTTATAACAATGGGTTCTTCAAAACATACATTCTGACATATAACTTGTTCAGGGGAGGTGCTCAATATGATGTCCATTCATCACAGTGCATGCCTCTGCCGTTCGCTGTAAGGACTCATGCACTATTTGGAATCGACTGGTTGATTCTGAATGTACTGAGATGCACGGAAGACACGATTGTAAAGTGTCTGCGCATCAGTTATTGGAGTGGCATAGACCAATTCTTTCATGTGTCTCCAAAACCAGAAGCCTAGGGGATTGAGATCCAGGGAATGAGGAGTCCAAGGTATGGGACCTCCTTAGCCAGTCCACCAGCTTTCAAATGATCTTTTCAGGTCCCCACGCACAATGCAGCGGAAATGTGACTGTGTGCCATCATGCATGAACTACATCTGAAGTCTGTCCTGACATGGCATATCCTCCAGCAGTACAGACAGTACGTTTTTCAGAAAGCGGTGATAACGAGCCCCGGTAAATCTCTGTAGTAGCACAAAGGCCCCAGTAATCTATCCAAGAACTCCTACCCATACATTGATTGAGAATCGACCCTGATGCCCCTTTTCTTGAACTGCCTGGGGATTTTCGTCGACCCACAGATGTTGATTATGGAAATTTACAATGCTATCTCATGTAAACCCTGCCTCATGAGTAAACAAAATGTTGGAGGCAATTGTGGACGTGCACTACACTGCCGCAAGAACCACTGCAGGACTGCGCTCTGGCAATATGGCCTTGTGCACCAAGGCCCTGCAAGCGCTGAACATTGTACGGATACAACAACTGCTCATGAAGTACCACCCTGACAAGAGGATGACTAATACCTTCAGCTGAAGCTATTCGTCGCACGCTGGTTTCAGGATTGTCGTCCACTGCACCTGCAACACGCTCCTCCATTTCTGGCGTGCGAATTGAACGAGGCCTTCCACTGTCTACTCTGTCTGCTTTGTTGGGTGCTACCGAATCTGTTTCCACAACAAGCTGGAATAATCGGCTGAATAGCTTAAGAGATGGTACCCTGCATGCTGGAATAGTTCAGTGTATAGGTTACGGGCTCTCTGATTAATCAATCTGCTTAAACATAGCAATAAATCACGTCCACCATTTCCCCTGTGGACTAAAAGACCTCCGTTGGTAGGTTGTGTCAGACTATCTGTGACCTGTAAGTAGGCCAAACATCACGGTACGACCCGAAGTTAGGAGAAATGTACAAGAACATAAACAGACGCAACAAGACTACAGTGTAATCACACAGCCTAAACGGAACAACTCACTGCAGACCACTGAGCCAACTAATGCTTACGTGAATACTGCACAGCAGTACCCCAGCGCGCTCTTGACCATGCCGCGCTGAGTTGCCGCGCGGTTTGAGGAGCCATGTGACGGATTGCGAGGTCCCTCCCGCTGGAGCTTCGAGTCCTCCCCCGGGAATGGGTGTGTGTGTTGTTCTTAGTATTAGTTAGTTTAAGTAGTGTGTAAGTCTAGGGACCGATGACCTCAGCAGTTTGGTCCCTTAGGTATTCACACAGATTTGAACATTTTCTTGACCATCGTAGGACACGGAGCGCCAATGCAACAACGGTGCTCACATCCGCAACCAGACGCTTTCCTACCTCGCACTTTACATGCCAGGGTTTGTACTTCACGTTAATTATCGGGCAGTCGTCTGTAGTAGAACAAGTAATGCATTACCATGGATGACATAACAAGAGGACCTCCTGTGAACGAGTGTTCATATGTCAGAACGTATGCTTTGTAGGACCAACGCTCATAAGACATTTTTGTCTTGTTTTGATGCTTACTGTCTTCCCCTGAAATACTGGATAATTTTTTTAACATCCTGTATATAATGCTTAGTGAATAGAAGACGTATACAAAGGCATTTTAACTCATCCGGTTGGAAAGCCGTTGTAACCTTACCTGAGGCAAGTTAGGCAACAACAGTTGTAACTGGTCTATCCTGAATGCTGAGACGAAGCTGACAACCGAGCTGGTCCCAACATGTTCTGTTTGAGACAGGTCTGGGGATCTTGCTGGCCACAGGAGTACCTCAACAACACAAAGACAGTTCATACAGACGAGAGCCACATGTGGACGAGAATTGTCCTGCTGAAAAATAACACCACCATAGTGTCGCTTGAAATGTAACACATGACGACACATAATGCCCGTGACGCACCGTTGTAATGTCAGAGTTCCCTGAATTAATAGCAGCCGTTACATGAGAGCATAACCGATGGCTAACCACACCACAACGCCATGGGTAATACTACTGAGCCTCTCCAAACAAGAATGGGACCTCTTCCAAGCTCGCCGCCATCTTCTCTGAGCATCTTCTATGATGAGGATCGTCCAGGGTATATTACAGAGCCGCGACCCCATAAACTAGGATGTTGCTCGATTCGACGAGTTGGACAAATGGAGTACACAGTATTTTTGTTTCCTTCACAGTGATCATGCAACATCTGACGCTGTTCATGCCACTTACACAGGGTGTCGCAGTTTCATTAGGATTGCTTGTGCGAACAGCAAACTGCAATGCTATCTCGTGGCGAGTTGCGGTATTATGATCCTCGAAGTGTTAAAAAAAAAAAAAAAGCTGAGTAGAAAATCGAAGCGCTAGCATTGCTGCAGTAGGCATTCTGGCCTCGTATCTAACAGCACGTGTCTTACACTAGTCGGAAAAGGGCAGTGAGAAAACATCAAAGTTTTTTGACTCTTCCAGCGTTCGTTGGTGAGAATTCGTCGCATTCAAGCCAAATATCGAGACCCTGCCTCCTAACTGCTCCTCCATGACGACACCCCAGCCCTCAAAGCGGAGGTTGTGCCAGAGTTTTTGGCCAGCGAATGGGTCACAGTCCTGGATCACCCAGTGTAATCGCCGGATTGGGCCTCAGCCGACTTCTAGTTGTTCCCCAAATTGAAGCTGAAAATGAAAGGACACCGTTATGACGTAATTAAGGACACCCAAAAAAAACTGTGTACTGCAGTACTAAATGGAACTCCAAAAGAGGACTACTTGATTGTTTCACAACACTTTTGAACCGATTTAATCTAAATTTTGATTCAGAGGGAGACTATTTTGAATAAATACAGTGATTTTGTGCTCATTATCCATGACTCATTTTTCATAGCCACAGTCCTAACGGACCTGGGACACACTGTGTATATATCGTACCAAGTCCGATAACAACACTAATGCTCTCTGGTGGCCATTCTGTCTGTCACAGATAATTGGAGCTTTGCTTTGTCTGTGTGAGCGGATGATTGGTTAATAACAATAACTGAACTTATATTTAAAGACATAACGCAATGTGAGACACGATCACAAATGTTTATTAGATGTTTTGAATGCCTGGTTTCTTCTGCTCATTGTGTTGCATTATAACGGCCTCTAATTCATTTGATACTCCTAGCAGAAATATGAACTGCATTTGAAGATGACCGTCTGCATAATGCGCATTCAAGAGTCGATGTCATTTCTGTCATAGCAGCTGATCAGTACATGACACATGCGTCAGTGAAGTGTCAGCACTGGTAAAAATACAGTAAAAAATTCCTCCTCTCAGATTCTCTAACCTCGCAATGACCACACCACTTATCCCTCTGTCGCCAAGGTATGCGGCCAACTACCTTACTTAACTCATGACCAAATTCATCAACGTCAATTAAAATTAAGCACAGCTTAAAATATTATTGTTTCTGTATGTATTTTAGGAAATTGGAAATTTGTGGTAAGGACTACGGGACCAAACTGCTGAGGTCATCGGTCCCTAGGCTTACGCACTATTTAACTTAAACTAACTTACGCTAAGGACAACACACTCACCCATGACCGAGGAAGGACTCGAACCTCCGGCGGGGGGAGCCGCGCGAACCGTGACAGGACCCCCAAGACCACACGGCTATCCCGCGCGACTATGTATTTTTGTCTGGTTCTGAGCAGAAAAGCTACACTGTTAAGAACCTATTAACGTTGTTTGACGATTTTACATTTGGCTGTTGGTTGCTAGATTCATATTATCATAAAATACCGCTGAGAACCTTGGGCCGTACATATACATGATTCAGGCCGCATGCAGCCCGTGGGCTGCAGTTTGATGACCACTGCTCTAAAATCTCCATTTTTTCTATATACAGGAGAAAAACCTACGATGGAAACCCGTATCCAAAACCGTCATCCACTGAGGCAACAGTGCATCGCATCGATAGGAGGCAAGGAATTTCTAAGTAGCAATTAACTCCATATTCTCCACTGCCGATCGTGACATTAAAAAAAAAAAAGAACATTGCCAGACGACCCGCATGCTGTCCATCAACATAAAAAGTCGCGTTTCCTGTCCAAGGGACGGCCTCTTGCCAGGCGCTGGCGCCTATAACTACGACGTCCTGTAGCGTCGTTGGGTGCCGTTTCCGGACATGGGTTCCTCGATTTGTTCTTTAAGACATCCTCTTGAACCTCTCGAAGTTTGTCTAACCCTAGCGCCTGTGTCCCACATCTTTGCGCAGGGTCGGCACAGTTAAACTGGATTTGGCATAGTCAGTTTTTCTAAGGGGTGGCCGGATGCCCTTCCTGCCGCCACCCCATACCCCCCAGGACGGAATTAGTGTACCCCAACTATCTGCATCTAGTGTAAAACATGAAAGAGTGCGAACGTTTTTCAAATGTCTGCGAGGCGTGTAATTGAGGCGGGATGTGGGGACCAGCCCTGTATTCACCTAGTGGGACGTGGAAAACCGCCTAAAAACAACGTCCAGGCTGGTCGGCACGCCAGCCCTCGTCGTTAATCTGCCAGGTGGAATCCAGGGGCTGGCGAACCTACCGGAGTACAGGAAGCAGCGAATTAGCGCTCTTGGCTAATCTAGAAAGAATCTAAACAGTACATTTGATTTCTGGTTACCTTGATGTTATAGGCATTACATTCACTAACGTCACCTTGTGTTGAAATTGTTGTCTTGTACTGTGTGGATCTATATCAACTGGGCACGGTTGGTATTATGGAGTACTAAGGACAAAATACTGAGTATTGATTTTTCATGTGTTCTCTGCAATTACTACATAGTCGTAAAGTACTCGTTTTAATATCCTGTCTTCTATCCTATATGTAATGTCACAGGTCTGATGTGATTCTCCAGATACTCATCTTGTGATCATAAATAATATTATTTGGTGATCAAGGCATAGGTTTTAACACGTAGTGCTGACATGGTCGGAGATTTCCTTGGAGGCTATTTGTTTAAAGTGATCAAAAAGATGTTTAGTATAATATAAAACTTCCTGAGGAACGACGTAGGAAATGAAACGAAGATTATATTGTAAAAGCAATGGCGACTGAGATGCAGTTATATGGAAGAGAATCTTGGGCACGTACAAAATGGGGAGAACCAATGGTGCAGCCCACTGAAATGAGATTTCTTCAAGCTATAAAAGGGAGATACAGTGAAGAGGTATTCAGAACTGAAGACACACCTAAAGAATTAAAAGTACACAGTGTGCTGAAGTACTGTAAACGCTGGAGAGATTATCCTATGTTTATGTAGACAGGCCAGCTCACTTTTGAAAGCGTGAAGCTATCGACCTACCGACAGAAGAGACTCTGTAACACTGAGAAAACGATGGTCATCGGAACAGCACAATTGGCTATATTATTTGGCATTTAAGAAAAGAATTACAATTCTGATATTTTATTATTTTCACTGCTATCACTACTGTCTTTATACAATCTTAATACATGAAACTATTTGTTGTTTCGTTAAGCCACATTACGTTGTTTTTAACGTCGTGTCTCTTCCTACGTCTAAAATCTAGCGGCTTGGAATGTAATAGCTACGCATTTGTTACAATGTTCTTCTTTTATTACGAAAAATTTTTATACTCTTTAGTTAACAAAATTATTTATATTTTGTCAGTGCAATAATTCAAGTTTCAATAAACCTTGTCTAATGACAGTTTAGCCTGTCGTCAAGGACGAATTGGCAAAATTGCTTACTTTGTGCCATGTTGTGATGCTTGTGTCAGTTTGGGCACTGGTGGTCTGTTGGAATGCAGTGCAAGGTGTATGGTTTGTGGCAGGTACGTTTGTCACCTTCAATGTGGTGAAATATATATCTTTCCTTGCCTTACATTCTACGTTTATACCACAGATCTGATGATGCAGATATCCCAAAACGCATAATGATGAGATGTTAATAAAAATTACATTGATGAGTAAGACTAGTGTATTTTCATTCAGTGCTGAAGATGGTCGCAGATCTGCTAAGTGACTTCTCGTCAAAAGCGATATGCTCTTCATTTCAGCATAGCTGTTGCATCACGTCGGCATTTTACCATACATACAAACATTCGACTCTTACTGTCCACCATCCCTTAAACTATAGTTTACAGTAGCGACTCATCTCAAAATGTGTCCAACCGTTCTCCCTCTTCGATTCATTATGTTATCAGGCATTTTATTCTCGTTGCCTCATAGAATGTGTTTATTGTGCACTCTGACAATCCCTCTGATCTTCAACAGTATCCTGTGAAAACAACAGTCCAAAGGATTCTAATGGTTTTACTTCTGTCTTTTCCACTGTCCACGTTTCCTTCTGTTTTCAGCAATCACACACAACTGCTCGCTCGACGACAGATCCGCACCTAAAGACTGGAAGCCGCACAGGCCACACCGATACACAAGAAAGGAAAAAGAGAAGTAATCTGCTTAATTATAGACCCAAATCACTGATATCGATGTCTAGTAGGATTCTGGAACATTATACTGTTTCTCAGCGTTGTGATTCTTGTCAAACACCACTGGCTCTTTATTCACACGAAGTAATGAGTAATACCTCAAGTTCTTTCCACGTTCCTAGATTCCCAGGACTTCAACGTCGTTCCTCACAAGCAGATTCTAATCAGATTGCATGCCTATAAATTAAGTCTCAGTTGTGTGACTGGATTCTTGATTTCTTGTCAGAAAGACCGCATCAATTGACAGAAAGTCATCTAGTGAGACGGAAATGATATCCGTTTGCCCAGGTTAGCGTTATAGGCCTTTTATTGTTCTTAACTTACGTGAACGATTTAGGAGAAAATCTGAGCACTCCTCGTAGTCTGTTTGTAGATGCTAATGTCGTGTATTATGTACTAAATACATCGGAAGATTAAAAAAAATGCAAAATGATTTAGACAATATTTTTGTATTGTGTGAATTAACCATAAACAATGAAAAGAGTGAGATCTCTGGAATGCTTAAAAAATCCCGTTCAATTTCTGTTCCATGATAAATCACGGCCGGCCGGAGTGGCCGTGCGGTTCTAGGCGCTTCAGGCTGGAACCGCGCGACCGCTACGGTCGCAGGTTCGACTCCTGCCACGGGCATGGATGTGTGTGATGTCCTTAGGTTAGTTAAGTTTAAGTAGTTCTAAGTTCTAGGGGACTGATGACCTCAGATGTTAAGTCCCATAGTGCTCAGAGCCATTTGAACCATTTTTTTAGATTTTATTAACAATTTTTGTGATGCCAAGGTTTCTATTTTTGGATATTAACAGCTGCAAATAGCAACCAACCGTACAATGTTAACGAGCTCTTTCTCTCATCTACTACTCGTATTTTTGCAGGGGAGTTACAATTTCACATAATGCCACCAACGAATCTGTCACTGTCGCTACCACAGAGAACTTGTAATCATTTGATTTTATATTCCCCTTGCTCCTTTGCATATGAATAAGATAACTGAAACTGCGTAGTTCAATCCCTTCCCTTTGTCCCTAGGACTGGTCAAATTCTGCTAACCTTCCGCGTGGGGCATAGACAGTAGTGGTGTCCACCTGAAAACATACGCATATTTTATTTCTCGCTTGCTTCAAGTCAGCACGGCCACGTGCAGATGAACCGTAACACACGAAGCAGAAAATTCAAAAGCAGTGATTATGTCGCCGCAGTAAAGTGACAGCCTGAAACTTTTGAAACACGCGCAGCTTAGAGATAGCCAATAAACTGAAGAACAACCATTAAGCGTCTGAATATCTCGGAGAAGAGTAAAAGGATAAGAGGTAATATATGTGAAGCACTGGCTGTAAAAACGTGTAACAACAGTCTGATGACGCTAGTTTCGCTGCAGTTTCTTGCTGACGTCGTACTTCCTTTCGTAGAAACTCGGTGCGAAACATCAATGAGAGACAACTTCAGATATGACAGATAACAGAGGGAGACTACGGGTAGTTCAGAATTCGCAGGTAGATGGCGTTCGCAGTACAACGGATACGTGATAACAGGTGTTACTGTGTTGCGCCCTGGCGATTTGATTTTCATTTGAGTGAGACTTCGCTACAGAGTTTTTCCTGCATGTCGAGACATCTGTAGGGTATTTTATGTTCGCTCAGTGTCGACAGCACATTGACCACAGTAATTTCTTAGAATTACAAATAACTTTTCTCTGCAACTTCCTGGCAGATTAAAACTGTGTGCCGGACAGAGACTCGAAATCGGGATCATTGCCTCTCGCGGGCAAATGCTTTACAGACGAGCTACCCAAGGACGATTCCCGACCGTTCCTCACTGCTTTACTTCCGCCAGTACCTCACCTACCTTCCAAACTTCACAGAAGTTCTTCTGCGAAATTTGCAACCCTTCTTTTACAACAGTCACAAAGGGATCATTACATATGTGACACAGCGAGGTGAATGGATCCCGCCCCCACCCACGTGCTGCATTATGTTGACACTGCCTACCTAGCCATTCACCACACCGTTTCTCTCTCCCATGCCTCCCTCCATCGTCACCTGAATATCCTCGTCGAATGGTGCACGGTATGGTTACGTGGCAAATTCAAATTAATCAACAGAAAAGCCAAACCACCAACTTTGGTCGCACCACTCGGCGTTTCTGTCGTCCAGATTTCCACCTCTTTATCCACAATCAATCATCTATCCCTCTGACTAACACAGTAAAGTATTTGTGATTAACCCTCGACAGGAATATAACACGGAATGTTCATGTCCTTACCATCCAACACAAAGCGCGAAACCGATGAAAATTACTAAAACTACTAAAAGGCCGCACGTGGTGTCTATATCCTTCTACCATTATCCTCAGCTATAAATCCCTCATCCTCTCTCAGCTGTGCTGATGCTGCCTGGATCTTAATCTTTCCTGAATTCTACAAGACACTTTAAGTTCTGGAAAGACATTCACTCCGCTTTGCGTTTCGCATCCGCCTACCTTCCGCAGCTCGTATTCCATATCAAGTCATCTACGTCCCACTCTTAACTTCGTATTAGGGTTCGATTTAAACTAATGTAAAGTCTGGATTGTCAAAACAAACCGTAATAAAATATTTCCATTGTTGAAAAAGTTGTATGAGAATGTTCCGAAAGCTAATAAATAAAAAAGTATACTTCCCTTTCTCTCTTCTGTTCCTAGAACACTTCTGGATCCAACAAATTAATCGCAAAAACTAGCCCCTGAACTAAGTATCCCATACACTAATCACCAGTCTAGGTACCGTGCTGTGCCACTACATCCATAATCCACCTTTCCTGCAACTTCATGCCTTATCCATCCTTTCCTATCGGAATTTCAACCAAATTCCACTCTCCAAAGATTAAATCTGTGCCGAGGTATACACCTCTTCTAACCCTATTCACAAGGCCCCACCTCACACCATATTCCATTTTCCCTCTTCCCCTTCCTCCACCTTGCTGACTTAGTCGCTATCTGCGGTTCCACACGATCCCGTAGTCATACTCATCATTCCACCTCCGCCATAACCATGATCATTCACATGCATCACCAGCATCAGCATTACACAATAGCATCAATCACATCATCAGCGGTGATTTTATTTTTATTGTAACATAAAAGAACATACAAAATTTTAAACATCATCAATATTGTCCACCAACGTATTTTTAAGCAGCCTTCATTTATTGTTACTCGTAATCGTGAAACAAGCAAAGTGGCCCGGGTTCGAGTCCCAGTCGGGGCACACATTTTCATCTGTCTCCGTTGACGTATGTCAACGCCTGTAAGCAGCTAAGGATGTTAATTTCATTGTAATTTCATTCTAACGAGCTGCTTGGTCACCGATGGTATCTGTTCTTTCGGACATGTACGAAAGAACAGATGCCATCTTAGAAAAGTGGCCTTCGTTACTACAAAATCTTGTTACAGTTAGTGTCATTATGTCATGTAAACATAGTTCACTGTAGTCATCGCAAAGTAACAGAGGTGATCCTCCAACAAAAAAAAAAAGGAGTAAAGATATCATGTAGAAAGTATCAACATCAATTTGATGACCGAAATTTTCAACTGTATTGTCAGCTTCAAATGCCAGTATGAAAAAAGTTTCACAGAAAACAATAATGTAGTTCATCAGCAATGTGCTGAAATAATCCCCAGTAATTACAATAAGTAAGAAACCTATAACGCTCTGGAAAGAAAGCAGGTCGCACTACTAAGCTGTCTCCAGAAAATGATGTCTCCGAACTCATGTCTTTATCTAATGCCAGAACACAGGTGGTGTTATTTGCAGCTTTTACACGGGGAAATGTTCTGATTGTTTGCACGCTGGAAAAGAAGTGCGCGCGACCCAGGCCTAACGACGTGAAAAGGGTCTATTTTAATATCAGTTTATACTTAATACTTCCTTAATTAGTGTATTCTTAATTATAATTATTGGTAAAGGCGTGTCTGAGCAGACAATGTCAGCTTTGTTCAATAGGCATCTGCACTGTTTGACATAATTTTAGAACTACATGTACTGAAAGGTTTGTATAATACACTATCAAATATAATTTCCTAATATATATGTGTGGTGAACAATATGTCTGTAAGCCTGACGGTTGTGATATCCTCAGTGTAGGTCCACAACGGGTTCCGAACTCTTACGGGAACACAGGAAACCCTGCGAGCAAATGAGGTTATTTCACAGGGGTGCTACTTCGTAGTGTGCCGTAAAGCGAGAATTTAGGTCGGACTGAAAGCGTGCTCGGATACACCAAGTGGTTAAGGCGACCGCTCGCTTAAAGCGAAGTCCGGCGCCAAGTCGCGCTCCGGCACAAATTTTCAACTTTCGTCACTGAATTATTTCAATGCCCAGTTGCGCCTTGCGCCGGTACCTCCAACAAATAATGATAATTGCGTAGGCTTTCGCGACCAGAATAATTTAACACGGAAGTTCTCTGCGTGTGGTATTAATGGTGTAACTAGTAAACCGTAGGAATGCCACTGTAACCGTGGCCGAAACGTTGGTTTCATCACTAATAGTTTTTTACAGTGTGATGTGATACCACGCCCAGAAAACTTTCATGTTAGTATAGTATCTAATTTACTGAATTCCATGGCGTTGTTTTGCGTGCCAATAGAATTTATGAGCAAGGCGTATGTGAAATAAAGCAGAAACAGTTTTCCTGTGAGTCCGTCAACGTTTTGAAATTATCGAGCAGAACAGTTACTGCTTTTTATTTTGCACTAGTTCTCAAACACTGTACTTTATTCTTTTCCACAAATTTGGAACAATCCATGTAACAGGCTCATGGGGAACATACTCCACTGTCACGTCCTGGCTGCAAAAATGGTTCATATGGCTCTGAGCACTATGGGACTTAACTTCTGAGGTCATTAGTGCCCTAGAACTTACAACTACTTAAACCTAACTAACCTAAGGACATCACACACATCCATGCCCGAGGCAGGATTCGAACCTGACCGTAGCGGTCGCGCGGTTCCATACTGAAGCGCCTAGAAACGCTCGGCCACTCCGGCCGGCGTCCTGGCTGCCATGTTGTACTTAGGCAAATAACGAAATATGAGAATATTTTATCAGCACGTGCAAACAGTGGCATCTTGTCATCCTGTTTAGATACAGATTGTTGGTGTGAGATGAGACGGATGAATCTCGATTGCTCAAAGCTACAGCCAGCATGCTGCACATGTCTGCTGTGTTTACTCTTCATCACGGTTTCTACTGAAAACGGGGTTAAAAGTCATTATTTGCATTAATTCCTTGTTTGTTTCCTAAACAGAGAGCGTCAGCTACTTTGTTCATCATAAAAAAATTTATCTAATGAAAACTTCTTTAAAACTAGCGAGAAGTTCAGATATCTATTCTTTACTGAATATGTTACTTCTCTGAAATCTTCTGAAATTTTATTTTCTTTAAAAATGACATCTGACTCATTATTTCCTTTCTAGGACAGTGAATCGTTGAACGAAGAATTTTCTGTGGTTAGACAAGGGTAGAAAAACAATCTACCGTATAATGGCCAATGTCCGCCTCAAGTGATTTAAACATCTCCATGTCAACCCATTCCAATAAATATGTGAGGGGCGATTACAAAATTGCCGTTTGGGGTCTTTGCTGCAGCGTATATGCAACGTAGTGCGACTCCGATGTGGGTATATAAGCACCGACCTGTACGTAAGAGATTAGTGTGGCATTTGTCTCTTTCTGACGTGCGTGCGGTAAATGTAGAAACGTGCGCTATGGCGACCAAATGAGCCTAAACAGGGCCAACGTGATATTCTTTTCTTAGATGCCGAAGTACAAATGCCCCTAGACATCCATCGGACAACGCAGAATATATAAGGGCAGCATCTGTTCAAAACCACCGTTGTGGAATCGTGCGACGTGTAGTGCCCTTTTTCATAGTAACGCACGTCCCCTATTGCAAATATCGTAACGCAGTAGTTACACTCGAGTACCCGCCCTGTAGTCCAGTTCTCTCCCATGCGATTATCAGACCTTAAAAAAGGCCTAGAATGATCAATGATTGTTGTCGGACGAAGATATGCAGCAATATGCAGCAGACAGTTATGGAATTTTTCACGCAGCAAGTCACGGTGTTTTCCCACCGGGTATGTTCAACCTGGTGCATAGTGGAATGTTTGCGTCAATGCTCCGGGCGGCTTTGTCTGATCGGCATATTGATTATGGACTTTACGACATTCGAACGGAAACTTTTAGATCGCCCCTTGTATTTTAAATACTTTGTAAACATAATTTGAACTGAAACAGAATTGGCAATCTGTGTGGCTCTACGAATTCTATATTTATGGACTGAATTAACTTAAAATTGGTTTTCAGCGTAATTTGAAATTGTATAAATGATGATTTAACTTGAAAGACACGGTTCATTCTGACTTTTGTCATGGCAGACGATAAGAATGATGTCACAAATCATATAAAAAAATCAGCTGCATCAGCAATTTGGGGAATTCACTGCAGGTAGTACTAGAGCGACTGGGCGACAAGATGTACTTTGGTTTGACAATTTCATATGACACTTCGTACTTCAGTTTACGAGTTGCGGTATGACGTGAACACTGGCGGTGGCCATACTGACGTGCAGCGGATTCTTGTTTTTATTTGGGGATAACTTAGTGACATTGCTGGCTTAAACCATTGGGATCAAATGTTAAAATGTGTATGAATTTCTAAGGGACCAAACTACTGAGGTCATCGGTCCCTAGACTTACACACTACTTAAACTAACTTATACTAAGAACAACACACACACACCCATGGCCGAGGGAGGACTCGAATCTCCGGCGGTAGGGAGCCATTAAGATCACATCGGGCATATATGGAGCCGTAGATCTGAAACCCATAAGAGAAAAGAAAAGTAACGAACATAAGTGTATCCATGGGAATTGGGACTGACAAGGGAACCTCCCCATCGCACCCCTCTCAGATTTAGTTATAAGTTGGCACAGTGGATAGGCCTTGAAAAACTGAACACAGATCAATCGAGAAAACAGGAAGAAGTTGTGTGGAACTATGAAAAAAATAAGCAAACTATACAAACTGTGTAGTCCATGTCCAAGATAGGCAACATCAAGGACAACTAAAGCTCAGGAGCGCCGTGGTCTCGTGGTTAGCGTGAGCAGTTGGGGGACGGAAGGTCCTTGGTTCGAATCTTCTCTCAAGTGAAAATTTTAATTTTTTATTTTCAGACAATTATGTGACGCACATGCCGTCACCAGTGTCGTATAGAATATATCAGACGTGTTTCCCTGTGGAGGAATCGGTTGACCTATGACCTTGCGATCAAATGTTATCGGTTCCCATTGGAGAGGCACGTCCTTTCGTCTACTAATCGCACGGTTTTGCGGTGCGGTCGCAAAACACAGACGCTAAACTTATTACAGTGAACAGAGACGTCAATGAACGAACGGACAGATCATAACTTTGCGAAAATAAAGAAAGTAAACTTTTCACTCGAGGTAAGACTTGAACCAAGGACCTCTCGTTCCGCACCTGCTCACGCTAACCACGGGACCACGACGCTCCTGAGCTCACATTGCCCTTGAAGTTGCTTATCTTGCGCATGGACTACTCAGTTTGTATATTTTGCTTATTTTTTTCATAGTTCAACACAACTTCCTCCTGTTTTCTCGATTGATCTGTGTTCAGTTTTTCAAGGCCTATCCACTGTGCCAACTTATAACTAAATCTGAGGGGGGGTGCGATGGGGAGGTTCCCTTGTGAGAAACTAGTGATGGCGGCCCGAATTGTGTGTCCAATAATAAACATACATATATGTCATACTGAGTGTGTGTCTCTTAATTATAGGTTACTCTTTCTAGTGGCTCATTTAGAACAACTTTATTCGACAAGGAGGTGAAAATGAATAGTAAGTGCCCTTTTTAGGCGTTCGCTTGAGTTGTTGAGAGAGAGCACAGACAGCGTTACCAGGAACATCAGACTAGGATTCATTCTCTACACCTCTTGTGCCTTAGATTATTTACTAATTTTCTTTATTCTAACACTACTCTTATTGTGCAAGGGTGGGCATTTTAAGAGCTAGGTTTAGATGGGTTGGAGATAACAGCCAACCAGCTGCAAAATACAAGTTTATTAAACCTTGACTATGGTTTCGACAGTTTTAAAGCTGTTTTCTTTGGAAAATAATATACTAATTAAGAAATATTACCTTATTGTGTGTAGATCAGGTGCTCTATTATTATAATACACAAAATTACGGGAAATGTTTACAAGTATTTTCATTAAAGTGTACTCACGTAAAATCACTTATTATCTATATACGATGTAGGAGTCATTGATTGTGTAGTATATGTGCGTGTCATCCGCTTCATCGCCACTTAACATACATGATATGAAAGTAGTAGCTCTCTACTGTAGAGCTTTACCTTAAAACTTTTTAAAATACCACTCATTTAACAATGAATTCAACAACGTTTACTGTGCCACTTGAAAGATTTGTATACATATGGTATTTAAATATGAAACGCGGCATCGGATCCTACAGAACTTAAGTATGCTACGTAAACAGCTAGTGACATGTGCCGGCTGGCTGAAGAGTGGAGGCGCTAGCCTTCAGTTACCTCTGGTAGGTGGCGCTCCTGCGGGTCCTGTGTGCGTTTAGCTGCAATGAGCGCCGTGTCTGATTTCACAAGTACATATTCATTACTAGAATTAACATATTAATTCAAAATTTGATAGAGGGAGAGGATAGAGGAGTATAAAAGTGTGCAATTAAAGTCATATGGCTTATAAAGACCATCAGGCTGAGGTAAACGGTTCAAATGGCTCTGAGCACTATGGGACTCAACATCTGAGGTCATCAGTCCCCTAAACTTAGAACTACTTAAACCTAACTAACCTAAGGACATCACACACATCCATGCCCGAGGCAGTATTCGAACCTGAGTCCTAGTGGTCGCGCGGTTCCAGACTGAAGCACCTAGAACCGCTCGGCCACACCGGTCGGCCTGAGGTAAACATATCAAACCCTTTACAATGTCACAAAAACGCACGAGAAGCACTAGTGCGCGAATAAAAGCAGGACTGTTAAAGAAAACGCTTCAAGGAAACATTGTCAATGTACAAGGGACCTAATAATTGACGTATTAAGTTGACCCCAGACATGAGGGAATATTGTGGAAAGACACACTGTGACGGAGAAACTGAAAATATTTAAAAATCATCACTTGTGAAGCACAATGCTAAAGGAAATGGTCGTACTGATGGAGCATACTATAAGAACAAATATATTACAACACAAGGTATTATAAAATGGCCAATAAGATAATGAATAAACGAACCCACACTAACCAGTGTATGTATGTCTAGAAATCTCTATGTTAAGGGCAGAATAACAAACACTAAAAATGAGAAAAGGGGGGGGGGATGGGTCTAAGGTGCTTCATTACTAAAATGTTTAACAGTCACGTAACTGCGAACGACGAAGTGTATATTGCAAAACAACAAAATAAAGGACGTATCCTACTGAACATAGAATTCTGAGGAAAAGAAACACCGTTTGGAGGTCACCACCGAGCGGTAAGCTTGGCTACTCGGCCTGAAGTAGAGGCTTAAAGCCTTCCAGGAAATGTCTACTTGCAAGCTGAAATAGATCATTTGAAATGCAGCAATCGCTTTTCCCTAAGTGTTTGAAAATTTCGAACTTCTCAAAAAAATGGTTCAAATGGCTCTGAGCACTATGGGACTTAACATCTGTTGTCATCAGTCCCCTAGAACTTAGAACTACTTAAACCTAACTAACCTAAGGACATCACACACATCCATGCCTGAGGCAGGATTCGAACCTGCGACCGTAGCAGTCGCGCGGTTCCAGACTGAAGCGCCTAGAACCGTTCGGCCACACCGGCCGGTTCGAACTTCTCACACCAATTAATCTACGCCTTTTACTTCTTTCTGTAAGCTTACGTTATCTTCTAAATCCTTCAGAGTATGGCCAGCAAAAAATAAATGTTCTACGAAGGTGGAATTGTTTGCATTACTACCTTTCTTTCCCAAGAGATGTTCGTTACATCTCAACTAGGTAGGTCTACCAGTTTGTTCCCTACAGTAACTAGGATATTTGCTGCATATCATTTTGTAAATGAATTTGACAACAGATCTTCAGCGTCTTTGATGATATGCACTAGATATTTCTTTAGGTTGTTAGCAGAAAAAGTTAACTAGCGTTTATATTTATTCACTAAGAGGCAGTTAATTCTATGGGACACATTGCCTAAAAACGGTATGGAAACGAATTTACTTTTGTCCCCCTTACTGTATGTGCGTCTATTACCTTGTAGAGTTGAAAATTATTTGGTAGTTTTGTTAATGAGGATATAATCTACTACTAGCTTATTTGTTTTGTTGGTAGTGATGGATTTTACTATATTAATTCTATTTTGTAGATTACTAGGAGTTAGGGGCGTTGTTATGGCATGGTTGGTAGCGGAATGAAAAAATTCTAATTTATGTGTTCGTGGGTGAGCGGAATTATCTGGGATAGTATTATCTCAATAAGATGGCTTAGGGGAAACACGAAAGCTGATGCTGTTATCTGCTGTAGATATTTTAAGATCGAGTAACGTAAGCTCCACGTTTTCATTCTGGATTTCTTTTGTAAAGCATATTTTATCGTGACCACTACTGAACGTATTGAACGACTGTTCTAATTCTTGATCATTGTCATTAAAGACAATAATTATATTTGTTACAACTGAAGAAAGCACTTTGCATAGAATTAACGAAGATACCAGCTAGGATTCCGGAAAAAGAGCTACCCATCACTAAGCCGTGTGATTGTACTTAAATTTTACCATTTAACGTGAAATAATTATATTTAAGTACCACATCTACCAAATTAATAAGCTCAGCTATTTGTACGTCAGTTAAATTTTTGTACAGTAATAAAATGTTTCAGAGTTAAGAGTCAGATCAGTACGCAGAGTAGTGTAAAAAAAATTGTTACGTAAATGAGCTCAACCTAATTTCCGGTGAACAATTTATTGGTTTTATTTCGTTGATTAAGTCAGCACTATTTTTAATTGAAAAGTTGCGTTCGAAAACGAACGAGTCTCTGAATCTGTAATGAAGCCCCCTAGCTAATCTATGGTGTGCAGTCCCCATCCAACTGACTAAAGGACGGATTGGGTGGTTATCTTCTATATAGTTTAAACTGACTTCTAAGAACTGGAGGCTTCGGGTTCATTTTGACAAGTCATTTCTCTTTAAACTTTTCAAACACGCTATCAGTATTAGCTAAATATCGCCGTATTTCTTTTTGCAGATTAACAGTGGCATCAGTGGTGATCTTAATGATGTCGTTTACGTCAAAAAAAAATTACAATTTTATCTATGTATTCTTTTACGTAGGCAATAACAATAGATTTACCTTAGTCAGACTTCTTTATCAGAGCAACATTTTCTTTTAATTTGCTATTAATACTATTAATCAGTTTTATTCTTTTGTACAAAAGTTAATATTTTACGCAATTTCTTTTTCTATTATACTATTACATTCGTGTTTGACCTTGGCCTGTTTGATCTTATCAGATTTGAGGGTGTCTACACTTATTTTGAAATCTGTTACAAAACTGTAAATAACAATTGAGCTTAGGGGCAGCCGTTGTACTTGAAGCTTTTACGTAAAATTACATTTCCCTCTGGAGCGAAAATACTCCATCGAAAAAGTTATGCTTTGTAGCGGCATCTGCAGTAATCATTCGTCAATAGGTACAGTACATTCTGAAGAAAACAATTTTAAAACTGTCGAAATCATGGTCAAGGCTTAATAAACTTGTATTTTGAAATTGGTTGGCTGTTATTTTCAATCCGTTGCAGTCCTCGGATGCACAGTTGCTGAAGCGCAGCCATGCTCAAAATTAGGTTTAGATTAATCCGACAGAAGGCCGATACGGGGAATTACGCATAATTCGCATTCGCCCTCCACTACTTAAAAACTGTCGCACACCTTCTCTTACGTAAGTGTCTGTTTCCGTAGCGCAGCGGTAGCGTTACCGCCTATCACGCAAGGGGGCCCGGGTTCGATTCCCAGCAGGGGACTGGGTGTTCTGTGTCCTTCATCATCACTGACACTCAAGTCGCCGAAGTTGCGTCAACCAAAAATACTTTCAATAAGGCGGCCGAACCACGAGGGGGATATCTCGGCCAATAAATGCCATACGATCATTTCATTTCTTACGTAACTACATTTTAAAGGCTGACGACACCGCGTTTGCACGACTCTAAGACTGGAACAAACATATTTCCGATGCTGCTATCACTGAGATCCATATCATATGCCTGAGTTCACATCAATCAGGCGTATCCGTGGCGCCAGCACTTGACTTGTCTATTGCGACCGATAAACGTCAGTAGTTACATGTTTGCGTTATCGGGCGCCCGACCAAGTGCATGGCTACGGGAAAACAGTGTCCTCCTTTTCCGTCGTTACGACGCTCTTTGTATGAGGGTGATACACGGGAAGAAATGTCAGGGACCCACGTCAATGTCTCGCTTTTCTTGGAGGTGTGAACGGCCGCTGCGGGCGCGGTTCAAAAGTCGTAAAGCAACACGTGATGAGCGCCAGACGATCGCCTTGGCTACGACTGTCACGGGTACTCCACGTGTAATATTCATAATTCCGCCTGTATCACCTCCATTCCAGGCTATTACGCAGTAGCCTCATGCGGAATAATTTTACCTTAGTCTAGCCTGACGGAAGGGTGGTTATGATTAAATTTTCGCTACTTGACCGGGCCTCCATGAAGAACAATTAAGCGTAGGACAATGAAACTTTGTGGACACATTTGTAAGGACATGCGGAAGAGAAATGACGAATAAACCATTCACAGAAACACAGTTTAATCTTCACGTTAGGGGGTAACATTTGTTAATTGCTTACCATTTTTACCAAGTTACAAACGTTTCCCATTGTGACGATCACGACTAACAGCATCCACGACAGCCTGGAACAGCACTAGAATTTCCTCTACTGCGGCCCCAAACATCTCAGGTGGACCAAAGAATGTGCAGCTGTCGTGACACAGCTCGTGTAATGCCTCTTCCAATAGCAATTTCAATGCCTATCCCAGTCCAATGCCTCTCCCAGTAGCAATTTCCAAATCACCAGTTAATTCGAATGTTCTTCAACCCCATTGCGGAAGGAGCAGCTCTCCGTATTCCTTTACTGTGTGGATACAAGCGAAGAGCAGCACCATTAATGCTGTTGTTTTAATAAAACAACTTTACGATTAAAGCCCTTCTCACCTTGTCCAGATCTGTGATAACTATCTGCAACTGTAATGCACACTGATGCTTGTGTTTCAATCCCCGGTCGCCGTACCAGTTCGACACATGACGCTAAGTCGTGACTACTGAGGCAAACCTTGCAGCGCACAGTCTGAACATCGTTCCCTTTTGCGTCTACACTGGCTCAAGTAACATGTCACTTTTTTAAAACAGCAGACCACGATTTGACTGTGTATTTCTTTATCTATCTTCTATACTGTATAGATTTCGGCTCTTATGCCATTATGCTAAAAGCTGGAACATGCAAATAGTAAGACATAGAAAAAATTGAAAATTAAAAAAAATTAGATGCACACTGATATAAAATTACGAAATATTCGCTTACTTCTTAGGTCATTAACTAGTCATACCTGTAAGGGAGACCTAAGCAGTTAAACAAGACTAACACATGTCTTTAAGATGTAACTGTCAAAGTATGTAGACTCTAGAATAATAAATACAGAAGTATCACAGATATAAGCTTACAAGTGTTAGGTGTCATCTCACCGCATGTGATCACCTTTGGAGGCAGCATTGTGAATCATCATCTTTGCATTTACATGTATACATCAAATCGTTACTAATATGAAGCGAGCATGCGTTATACAGCATGAAGAAACCGAAGTCTGTAAGCAATAGACAAAATGAAGTACAGAAGCCAATGAATCGCACTTAGCGATGTAGTAACTGCTATTAATAATATAAAAAGTACTAAACATAACAATATGAGTGAAATACAGGAGTGGGGGTATCGTGGGGGTGGAAATGGGGGAAGAAGAAATAGGAGTAGATATTATTATGTGAAGATAGTATATGGTTAAGGAAAGGAAGAAAGTGAAGAGTGTGCCTGGAAGAGCAACGGGGATGAGGGACTGGAGGAGGAGAGGTGGCTTACCTATACAGGTCAGTTAGCGAAATGGATACATAGGAAATATAATGTTAGAAGTAAAGCCGGCCGCTGTGGCCGAACGGTTCTAGGTGCTTCAGTCTGGAATCACACGACCGCTACGGTCACAGTTTCGAATCCTGCCTCGGGCATGGATGTGTATGATGTCCTTAGGTTAGTTAGGTTTAAGTAGTTCTAAGTTCTAGGGGGCTGATGACCTCAGCTGTCCCAGAGCCATTTGAACCATTTGTTAGAAGTAAATACTTGTAGGGGAGGGAGAGAGAGAGAGAGAGAGAGAGAGAGAGAGAGAGAGAGGAGGGGGTGTAGGAGGGAGGGGGGATTTGGAGGAGGGAAACAGCATAAGAAACATGTATGAAAATTTGCAGATATTGAAGTTGGGCAGGTCAGAATGAGGATGAGGGGGGGGGGGGGGGGCGGAGAATTCTTAGAAGGGGACCGAGCGAGGTGGCGCAGTGGTTAGACACTGGACTCGCATTCGGGAGGACGACGGTTCAATCCCGCGTCCGGCCATCCTGATTTAGGTTTTCCGTGATTTCCCTAAATCACTCCAGGCAAATGCCGGGATGGCTGCTCTGAAAGGGCACGGCCGACTTCCTTCCCCATCCTTCCCTAATCCGATGAGACCGATGACCACGCTGTCTGGTCTCCTTCCCCAAGCAACCAAGCAACCAACCAACCAACTTAGAAGGGGGATGAACAAATTACGACGGACAGAGCGATTAACACACATGTGTGCAAGGCTTTTGGATCAATATACTTTGTTGGAAGTTTCAGTAAAAGAGTCGATTTGAGGAGCGTATTGTAGTTACCAGTTGGCACTCTAAACGTGACAACTACTATATTAAGTTATTGCTGACTTCATTTTTGCTTTATTATTCTACACTGAATTAACTATCTTCCTCCAGCATACATGTTGTGTTGAACCAAAGTTGTTTTTCATTAAGTGGTTTTTTCTACTTAGGGTCTGTTATCCCACGTTATGCAATATGTAATACATTAACACGTTCCTATGAGCACACCGTGGTTACCATATGGTTTCTGTCTCTTGCAATGTATCCAAAAGGACACTGGGATGCGGAATTGTGACTTTCTTTGTATAAGTGTATTTTAATTGTTTTAAGTACTCCTTTTCATAGGTTCCATGTACAATATGTTTTCTTCTATGCACACCAAATTTATAATAGTCTACACTTTTTATGTTTTGTGCCGATTGACTTGCATCATACCTGTAATATATAAACCTGTACGATAGCATGTCACAGTAGCAAATATTTCTAGGTACTTGGTACTGTGGTTTACCCCTGTGTTGCTGATTGATTTTCTAATTCAGTTAAGTGTGTGTAAAGTTTTCTGGATAGATGTACTTTGTTAAAATTTTCTGTAAGTGGTTTTGTATGAGCAATGGATTTTGATTACTGGTTGACAGTGTAAACATGACCATTACTGTTTCTGCATTATTGCTAACTTCTTTTTGGCAGTATCTTGCGTGTGATTTACTATCTTCTTTGAACAGAATAATTTTGGTACTTTTCACGGTTGAAGCATATACCAATTTTGCACAGGTAGTCTCACACTACGAGTTTGTGAATTTCCTGCTCCTAGTAAAATTCCTTACAATATTTAGGATCCATATATATTGTTAATAAGATATGGTGTGCATGTACACTGAAGTGTTCATTCTTTGTTGAACCAAAGTAATTTTTTATGTGTCCTTACCTTCCAAGAAGTAATAGCCCCATGCCATATGTAACTGGTAATGCATTAATACGGTTCTGTATGCATATTATAGCCACTATATTTATCCCATTCTTGCATTATATTTCGTATGCATACTTGGATGCTGCATTGTGGCTGTAGTCCCGTGTTATCCCACCACCTCTGTACCCTCCCCCATCCGTCCCACACCCTTGTCTTCTCAGACATTCCCACCCCCTCCACTCACCCACGTCGTCATACAAGACTACCATGTTTCCTTGCACTTAATTATACACGTCTGCCAGTTTTCCACTCCGTGACATGTTACATGCATCGTATACTTCGCCTAAGGGGGATCCATGACGTATGAAACATGTTACGCAAACATAAGCAGTGAGTTTTACTTATAACGCGCGTTTTCAGAATTAACAAGCCTCTACGAGTGCAACGTATGCGAACTGGCCCCTGTGCATAAGGTACTTTTTAACTGCAAACGGCTTTATTGTCAACAGACCTGTGTATAGTGTGCTGTATTTTATTCATCATAATGACAACATGGCATGACTCACAACGGAACACGTTTTATAATATTGCCCTCAGATACATCGTCGTTGTTACAACAGTCACGACTGTCAAAACCGGTTGTCAACACTAAGGACTAATTTATGCGATCACGGCTATTGAATTTTTCGTAATTAAGTAATCTGATTTAGAGGGAATTTGGAATGAGACACTAAGAACAGTAGATGAATTATGCTGTTCGGCCAGAAAAATAACGCAAGATGGCTGAAGCAGAGAAGGCAAAAAGGCAGAAAACAATAGCAAGAAAATAATTTCCGTAAATTTTTATTAGTGTCTAATAGAAATTTAAGTGTTAGGAAGTCTTTCCTGTCTGTATTTGTGTGGAGTATACCACGAAGTGAAACGGAGACGATAGACGGTCAAGATAAGAAACGAACATATTCTTTTGGAGCGTTGTGCTACAGGAAAACACTGAGTGTATTTGTATGGAGTATAGCCCTGTACGGAAATGAAATGGAGACGATAAACAGCGAAGATCTCACAAGAACAGTTGCTTTTGATGCGTTGTCCTACGGAAAAATACTAAAGAACAAATGAGTGTATCGGATAATTAAGAGGTGCTTTATTGAATCGAAGGGAAAAGAAATGCATAACACAACTTGACTAAAAGAAGAGGTCGGCTGATAAGGCGCGTCATGGATCATCAGGGAAGCACCTGTTTGGGTATGAAGGAGAATATTGGGGCTCATATAGTAGATCAAGACCAAGGATTAGCTTTAGAAAGGAGGGTCAAATGGATACATTTTCAAGTAGTTATGCAGAAATTAAGAGGTTTCCCTACGACAGACTAGCTGGAAGAGCTGCATCAAATCGGTCTTTGGGCTGAAGACCGCAGCACTAGCACATGCTACTAAGAGACAGTTTCGAGTTTTACATTCGAGTTGGAGCAAACATCAAGAGCTTGGAAGCCAAAGTTTCATCTAGTAACCGACAGTGAACTGTTTGCTTCTGAGCCGACTTCTACTTTTTTGCCATTACTTATAGGCTTCAGTGATGACAATAGCACTGATAGTAGTTCTTTATTTATACAGAATGTGACCATCAGTGGTTCTGTTATGCCTTTTATGGTCAATCGCGTCCGCAAAGATTTGCCATCAATGACAACGTTCTTGTTACTATCCTGCACCTGTACTCCGCCCTTATTCATCTCAGGATTCAGGACTTTTTATTCTACTTTGTATTTCTCTCGACTAAAGTGGCTACAAAAGCATCATGCTTCTTTCTTTGCCCTCCTTTCGTTACTTGTTACAATGCAAGAATAAGCTATCTGATACTTTAACCTTTCTAAGAGAAATGCAAATATAGGCCGCAATTGGTCACTGAAATTATTTCAACAGTGACACGTGAAAATCTGTGCGAGACCAGATCTCGAACCCAGAAGTGCCACTTTAGGCGAGCGGTCGCCTTTACCGCTTCGGCCATCCACACCTGGTTCTCATCCTACCCATGTTCTCAACTTGTCACACGCTAGTAGCGTCCACTGTACATTAACATCTATGCCACCAGCTTGTGGCTGAATCCCGCAAGAGTTCGGACGTAGTGTGCACCCATACTGAAATCACCATGTGCCAGTTAATATACGTATATTCTATCATTCCTGAAACCAAAGTAATCTCTGTTCAGTTCATCTCCAGTTTATCTGTGCGCGATTCAAATTCCTGAGCACTGTTCTCAGTAAATACACTTCTGCCCACATAGACAGACGACACTAAATGACGAGCGTGAAGACAGCTTGTAGATGCATAACATTAGGACGAAATATTCCGAAAGTGGAATGATTTAAGTATCTACAAGAACATACAGAAGCTCGCCTGACAGAAAAAGTTACCAAGCGGGAGCATGAATCAACGAGATGAATTTAGCTTACAGACTCATCGTAAACACAGAGAACACGAATAAATGAAAAAAATGAGGCAGTAGCTGACAGTGATCCGACCTGAACCTTTGTTCGCTACAGAACGACTTTACTTAGTAAGACCAGGGTTACTTAGCAGTCTGGAGCTTGTGAAACGAAACATTCTCAGATACTGAGGGTGGAGATGTCTTACATAGTATACCAGCGAACCAAGTCCTGCCTAATGAAACACAAGACACCTAGAAAATAAGAACTTTATTCTTCGCACACACGCGTTAAATGGACTAGGAGAGATTAAAAAATTAGATCTGCAGTTTTTTGCGAGCAAGAAAATCGGAGTACGCATAGTGGGATGGAGAAGAAATGAGAATACAGAAAATAAATTTACAACATGATGACTTTTATATCAAAAATCGAGGTTGAGACATATTTCCAGGCCGGCCGCTGTGGCCGATCGGTTCTAGGCGCTTTCATCCGGAACCGCGCTGCTGCTACGGTCGCAGGTTCGAATACTGCATCGGGCATGGATGAGTGTGATGTCCTTAGGTTAATTAGGTTTAAGTAGTTATAAGTCTACGGGACTGATGACCTCAGCTGTTAAGTCCCACAGTACTTAGAACCATTTGAACATATTTCCAGGACACAATTAGACCGAGCAGGAAAGCACCACATGCAAAGGACCGAAGAAATTCGCAAAGCGCGAGAATGAAAGTATAATGCATAAAAGACCGAGACATCAGAGGCTGATTAAAATTAAATTGGGCTACGTGCCCAAAAGGAAAACAACTCAGACAGAATACATCTTCTTGTAAAACTGACACAATAGGAAGGAATTATCCGGATGGTACGGAAATCAGTAGATGTGTTGTACATGTACGTAACAAACAAATTATTACAATTTCCGAAAAAACTGATGATTTATTCAAGAGAAAGAGCTTCACAAATTGAGCAAGTCACTAATTCATTGGTCCGCCCCTGACAAGCAGTTATTACTCCTTCTCCGGAGAGACGTCGTGCCCAGTTCTGTCCAACTGACGCGTTAGATCGTCAAGATCCGGGGGTGGTAGGAGGGCTCTCCCAAACTGCTCCAAACATTCTCACTTAGGGAGACATTCAGCGAAATCGCTGGCCGAGGTAGAGTTTGGGAAGCACGAAGACAAGCATAATAGACTCTCACCCTGTGCGTGCGGGCATTGTATTACCGAAATGTAACCTCAGCATTCTTTGCCATGAAGGACAATGAAACGGTCGTAAAAAATGGTTCAGATTGCTCTGAGCACTACGGGACTTAACATCTGAGGTCATCAGTCCCCTAGACTTAGAACTACTTAAACCTAACTAACCTAAGGACATCACACACATCCATGCCCGAGGCAGGATTCGATCCTGCGACCGTAGCGGTCGCGCGGTTCCAGACTGAAGCGCCTAGAACCGCTCGGCCACACAGGCCGGCGAAACGGCCGTAGAATACCGTCGACGTACCGCTGGGCTGTAAGTGTGCCTCGGATATCAACCAAAGGAATCCTGCTATGAAAAGAAAAGAAACTGCAGACCATCACTCTTGGCTGCCGGGCTGTGTGGCGGTCGACAATCAGGTTGGTATCCCACTGCTTTTCGGGGTGTCTCTAGACACATCTTCGTTTGTTATCATGATTCAGTTCGAAGTGGGACTTATCACTGATAAGCTTCTTAATCTGTAATACAACAGAACAACTAAGGTGGCGTCGACCTTTTTACAAAAAACACCGTCCACATCAAGCTAGGCACCGGACACTGCGCCGACCGGTGTGGCCGAGCGGTTCTAGGCGCTAAGTCTGGAACCGAGCGACTGCTACGGTCGCAGGTTCGAATCCTGCCTCGGGCATGGATGTGTGTGATGTTCTTAGGTTAGTTAGGTTTAAGTAGTTCTAAGTTCTAGGGGACTAATGACCTCAGAAGTTAAGTCCCATAGTGCTCAGAGCCATTTGAACTTATCACTGAAGTCAATTCTACTCCAGTCAACGGGATTCAAGGCCGAAGACGTGTCTTGAGACGTCCCAAAGAGCAGTGGGATACCAACCTGACAGTCACCCACCATACAGGGTCTGGGGCGTCATTTCCTTTCATTGGTTATGATCCGCATCACCCTTACAGCACAGCGGTACGTCGACGATATTCTACGCCCATTTCGTTGCCTTCATGACAAGCCATCCTGGGATTACATTTCAGTAAGACAATGCTCACTCGCACACGGCGAAAGTTTTTACTGCTTCGTGCTTGCCAAACCCTACCTTAGCCGGAATGGTCACTGGATCTCTCTCCAGTTGAGAACGTTCGCAGCATTATGGAGAGGATCCTTTAATCAGTTCGGGATTTTGATGATCTAACTTGCCACTGGGACAGAATTTGACATGATGTCCCTCAGGAGACCATTCAACAAACCAAAATGGTTCAAATGGTTCTTAGCACTATGGGACTTAACTTCTGAGGTCATCAGTCCCCTAGAACTTAGAACTACTTAAACCTAACTAACCTAAGGACATCACACACATCCATGCCGGAGGCAGGATTCGAACCTACGACCGTAGCAGTCGCGCGGTTCCGGACTGCAGCGCCTAGAACCGCGTGGCCACAGCGGTCGGCTTCAACAAATCAATCGATGCCTATCCGACTAACTGCTTGCGTAAGGGCCCGAGAAGGACAGATGCGTTATTGACTTGCGCTATTTGTGAAGCGTTTTCTCTTGATAAATCATCAATTTTTTTCTAAATTGTAATTTTTTTGTCTGTACATGTAAATCATATCTCCCAACTTCCGTTCCATTCGGATAATTCCTTCGTGGTGCGTCTTTGTTTTTGTACTACTGGAGTTTAGATAAGACAACGTGGAATTTCGAGTGCGAGTGTTTGCTTGTCGGTCGTTTCGCAAGTTCAACTCGCGACCCTAATTGGCAAGGTTAAGGACCGGAGCGCCGGCAGATATTGGCAGGTCCGCCTTCCCACGGCAGCCGAGGGCGGACAGCGCTCATCAACTAATTGGAGCGCCGTGCCGGGGTGTGGCGTGGCCGGCGCTGCGGCCGACCAAGGGCACACGTTTCCGGGTGCGGTGTGGCTGCAGACCGCCTGCCGCACGGCTGCACGGGGCGTGACCACAGGCCGGCGCCGTCGCTTATGGTGGCACTGAAAAGGTTTCTCTTGAATCGTACGCTTATTTTTCGCATCAATCGATACAACAAAATTATACAAATAAAACAATAAAATGTACAGACTTACTCATAAGTTTCAGAAGACTACTGTGTGAAAACTGCAAGACATTCAGAAAAATTAGCCAGTGAGACGATATCTGACGGTTACTGCTAGCGTAGTTGCCCTTCCAAACTGCATCTCATACGAACAAACCAGTTTAGTCTTTACCTGCGGTTATTTATAGTTCAGGTACTTGGGCTATGCACGGCTATGTTTAAAAAAACAATAACTCGATGTAGTCAGTGGGTCGAGTCACTCACGTCTGCTTTCGTGCCCGCACTAATTCGCTGCAAATAATAACCTATAGCTGGGGTCCTGCAATCAAATAGTCTAAGCACTGGCTGGAATTGCGAGTAAAAAAATACACAGAAATACACAGAGGAAATGAAATAAATAATTTAATAACACGGGTTTTATTCGAACGTCTGTAACTGATATAGACGACAGAGAATTATGTTGAATAATGTTTATTTAAGAAAGGATATCTCAAATAAACTGGCAGTGGTTCTAGGATTTTCAGTTGAAATACAGACAGAGAATACCCTTATGAAATGCAGTAAAGTTATGTTGAGGACGTTACAAGAATGGTAGCAAAATCCCCAAACTAAATAGTCATCAAAGGTATGTGAAAACCAAATTCATTTCTTAATCATAATACACGGGATATTCACAAGATCAAAACAGTTCAGAGTTCAAAATCATGATCTATAAATTAACAAACGTAAGATGATGAGTAGAAACTCATACTTCGTCTATCCTCAGTTCTGTAACACAAGCTGAAAAAGAGTCCTGCTCTGGAGCACATTCAGACCTCTCGAAATATAAAATCCCTTCAAAAATTAGTTTATTGTAGCAGCCATTCACGGCCCAGAGTCTATAACTGACACGACCAAATATTACACATTATCACAGACAGTTCTGCGTCCTTCCAAAACGAACACCCAAGTTTCCGAATTGCTCACTGGTGCTCTTCATTCAAAGAGTCCCTGTCTCCATTCGACTCTCATGATGTTCCTCTACAGTCTACTTCTCCACTGGCTGAAGGCCATCCTCCCAAAAGATACATCGCTCTTAATTTCTACAGACATGATCTGACTCAACTTGACCGCTTCCCAGACTAAACTAATATATCATGACAATATTTAAATAAAGAAATGTCATGAACAATTAGTCACATCAGAGTATTTACAGTAATTACAAATAAAGGCTAGTTCATCAATAAATAAGCTAATATTCTTGTTGCAAGTGCACTCACTTAAATGACAATCAATTTTCGTTAAATATTGTTTAAAGAATTATTTATATCTTCCTGACAAAAGCATCTTTTGGATCTCTTTTCAATTATGGTGTCTTCTATCACTTTTAAGTTAGCACAGTTTTTTAATAGCACCTGCAATCAACATTTCAATAAAATTACTGGCAAAATAGTAAACTGTTCGTTAAATAAGTACACAAGGATGTCAAGATATGAGATATTCACGCTGCATTCGTAAGCTGTACAATTGTGGAGAATACAATGTTCTGAATAGACATTTGCCTAATAAAAAAATATAAAAGACGTCAAAAGTTAACAAACAAAATAGACAGAGCAGGTTTCTGGTATGATAACTAGTGCTATGCTATCATCTGAGATATCGTTTGTTGAAATCCCACAAAACGTTTAAAATTTGTTAATTCAGATCGTCATTGTGAAAATGTGTAGTCACTGTGAAGTATTAACTCCTGTGGTTTCAAAGATATTGAAAATATTGTTGTGTCATTGGATGCGCCTCACTTTTCTGAGAACGCAAATATATTCAGATTTACTTCGATACTTAACTGTAGATTATTATAGATTCTCATAGAGTTATAAGAAAGCCATCTCTCAGTATGACTGCAAAAAAAGTCTTGTGAGCAATAGCCGTCCAAATTCCCAGCTTTGGGGTTTACTCATTTCCGGCGATGCTGCTCGTCTTTGTAACTGAACTCGCCCTTACTGGTCAACCAGCCGGATATGCTGTGGCGTGCCCTTAGCCATGGAACAACTAGTGTTCAGCCGTACAACAATTCCATCTTGCCTCGCACCAGTTCTAGGGAGGCGATTAGATCGCCTATGGACTCGTGACGTTACACCAGGTGCGAGCAGGACTCGCGTTTAGTGTGTTCGATAAAAACTTAGTTTTATACCGGGTGAAGCAAAAAGGACGGACGCTTAAAAAATATTTATATTGTCACTTGTGCTTCAAAAAATTTTTATTTACAACATAATACTCAAATAATGTTGACATTTTACAAAATTAATGCTTGAAAACAGGATCTTACAGGTGACGGCCGTTCCAGCGACGCACTTCTCATGCCGCTCTCACAAGTTGCCTTGCACTCTCTCCAACATCGCTCTGTCAACTTGAACGACTTCAAGTGTACATCGTTTATGCTCGTATACACGTGACTTGAGGGAGCCCGACAAAAAGTAGTCGCACATGAACAGGTCTGGGGAACAAGAAGGCCAACTAATGTCACCAAACCGGGAAATGCCACGACCACGAAAAACAGTCCGAATAGCTTCCACTGACATTCTTTCTGTGAGAACTGTGGCCCTGTCCTGCACCGAATAGCAGTACGCTTTCTTCGTAGTTCAGGTAGGAAAAATTCAGTGATAATCTGTCTATAAGGTTCCGAGGCTACATTTACAGTGTTCCCGGTATCGTCTTTGGAAAGGTATGGACCAATAACATCTTTACCGGTTACAGCACACCAATCACCTTGGAACTATGTAGTGGTCTCTCATGCATTAATTTTGGAATTTCAGTGGCCGAAAAACGACAGGACTGTTGATTTAGCATGCCGTTCAGATGAAAATGAGCTCCATCACTCGTAAACAAAACTGTGTTGTCATTTTGCTCAGGTATGGCCTCCCTTTCTCGAGCAGAATTTAGCTGCGGTACATAATCTCTATGGTTCAATTGTTGCATCGTGGCGATTTTGTAGAGATGATGTCCTAGATCAATATGCAAAATACGCCTTACTGAACGATTACTGAGGTGCTGTTCAGCAGAATGTTTCCAAGCAGATCGACCAGGACTACGGAATATGGCTTGCCGAACTCTTTCAACATTTATTGCAGCGCGTACTCAGGGAGGAACCACTCACGATTTTGTGTTCATCACTGTCCCTCATAAACGAAATGTGCAGCCTAACGTAAAATATTGTTACTAGTGGGAACAATATGATGTCTTGAAAGATTGAAATGGCAACGAAACTCAGGCCGAACTGCAGCGATAGACTCATTGTTAGGCACAAAACTATCGTAAGCAAACACACGATGTTACACAGTCCACAGCTCCATGACGTCAACTAAGCAAAATGGCAGGAGGTACCAAACACGTGACGACGTCAGTACCCACAGTTATACTACCTGAGCCTGAATACTATCTGTTCTAAAAATGTTCCGTCCTTTCTGCCTCAATCTGTATATACATAATTCATCTACCCCGAGAATAAAAGACTTCGATGATTTTTGCTTGTTATCTACATTGATAATCGCAAAATATGGGTCCTGGGAATTCCATGAGGTTAGAGAATATTTTAAGTTTGTAGTCGTATAACAAATGACAAAAAATATCCTTTGTGTGTTATATAACTACAGTCTAAGAATTATCGCATTCTTTCCTTCGCTTGTACTGCGAAACGTTTCTGCTTTCCAAATTTCACGATTGTACGTGAATGGCAAGTACTTAATACACTGATGTGACAGAAGTCACGGGATAACGATAAGCACATATACAGATGCCGGTAGTATCGCGTACACATTGTATAAAAGTGCACTGCACTGGCGGAGCTGTGACTCACGTGAAAGTTTCCGACGTGATTATGGCCGCATGACGTGAATTAAGACTTTGAAAGCGGAATTGTATTTGGAGCTAGATACATGGGACATTCTATTTCGGAAATTGTTAGGAATTCAATATTCCGAGATCCACAATGTTAAGAACGTGCCGAGAATACCAAATTTCAGGAATTACCTCTCACCATGTACGACACAGTGACCAACGACCTTTACTTAACGACCGACAGCAGCGGCCTTTGCGTGGAGTTGTCAGAGCTAACAGACGAGCAACAATGAATGAAATAACTACAGAAATTAATATGGGAGATACGACGAACGTATCCGTTAGGAAAGTGTGGCGAAATATGGTGTTAATGGGCTATGGCAGCAGACGACCGACGCGAGTGCCTTTGTTAACAGCCCAACATCGCCTGGAGCGCCTCTCCTGGGCTCGTGACCATATCGGTAGGACTCGAAACAGCTGGAAGAGCGTAGTCTGATCAAAGGAGTCCAGATCTCAGTTGATACGATGAGGTGGCAGGGTTCGAATGTAGCGCCGATCCCATGAAGAAATGGACCCAAGCTGTAAGCAGGGCAGTGTGCAAGTTGGTGGTGGCTCCATAATGATGTGGACTGGAAAGGGTTATGTTCACCCACTTGGAAACCATTTGCAGCCATTTATGGACTTCACGATACCAAACAACGATGGATTTTTTTTATGGATGAGAACGCGCTATGCCACTGCACCACAACAGTTCGTTATTAATTTGAAGAACATTCTGGGCAATCAGAGCGCTTGGTTTGGCCACCTAGATCGCCCGACATGAATCCCATCGAACACTTATGGAACATAATCTAGAGGACGGTTCGTGCACAAAATCCTGCACCGGCAACACTTACGTACTTATGGATGGTTGTAGAGACAACATCGCTCATTATTTCTGCAGAGGACTTCCGACTTGTTGAATCCATGCCACGTCGAGTTGCTAAACTACACCGAGCGAAACGAGGTCCTACACGATATCAGGAGGTATCTCATGACTTCTGTCATCTCAGTTCTACACTCCTGGAAATTGAAATAAGAACACCGTGAATTCATTGTCCCAGGAAGGGGAAACTTTATTGACACATTCCTGGGGTCAGATACATCACATGATCACACTGACAGAACCACAGGCACATAGACACAGGCAACAGAGCATGCACAATGTCGGCACTAGTACAGTGTATATCCACCTTTCGCAGCAATGCAGGCTGCTATTCTCCTATGGAGACGATCGTAGAGATGCTGGATGTAGTCCTGTGGAACGGCTTGCCATGCCATTTCCACCTGGCGCCTCAGTTGGACCAGCGTTCGTGCTGGACGTGCAGACCGCGTGAGACGACGCATCATCCAGTCCCAAACATGCTCAATGGGGGACAGATCCGGAGATCTTGCTGGCCAGGGTAGTTGACTTACACCTTCTAGAGCACGTTGGGTGGCACGGGATACATGCGGACGTGCATTGTCCTGTTGGAACAGCAAGTTCCCTTGCTGGTCTAGGAATGGTAGAACGATGGGTTCGATGACGGTTTGGATGTACCGTGCACTACTCAGTGTCCCCTCGACGATCACCAGTGGTGTATGGCCAGTGTAGGAGATCGCTCCCCACACCATGATGCCGGGTGTTGGCCCTGTGTGCCTTGGTCGTATGCAGTCCTGATTGTGGCGCTCACCTGCACGGCGCCAAACTCGCATACGACCATCATTGGCACCAAGGCAGAAGCGACTCTCATCGCTGAAGACGACACGTCTCCATTCGTCCCTCCATTCACGCCTGTCGCGACACCACTGGAGGCGGGCTGCACGATGTTGGGGCATGAGCGGAAGACGGCCTAACGGTGTGCGGGACCGTAGCCCAGCTTCATGGAGACGGTTGCGAATGGTCCTCGCCGATACCCCAGGAGCAACAGTGTCCCTAATTTGCTGGGAAGTGGCGGTACGGTCCCCTACGGCACTGCGTAGGATCCTACGGTCTTGGCGTGCATCCGTGCGTCGCTGCGGTCCGGTCCCAGGTCGACGGGCACGTGCACCTTCCGCCGACCACTGGCGACAACATCGATGTACTGTGGAGACCTCACGCCGCACGTGTTGAGCAATTCGGCGGTACGTCCACCCGGCCTCCCGCATGCCCACTATACGCCCTCGCTCAAAGTCCGTCAACTGCACATATGGTTCACGTCCACGCTGTCGCGGCATGCTACCAGTGTTAAAGACTGCGATGGAGCTCCGTATGCCACGGCAAACTGGCTGACACTGACGGCGGCGGTGCACAAATGCTGCGCAGCTAGCGCCATTCGACGGCCAACACCGTGGGTCCTGGTGTGTCCGCTGTGCCGTGCGTGTGATCATTGCTTGTACAGCCCTCTCGCAGTGTCCGGAGCAAGTATGGTGGGTCTGACACACCGGTGTCAATGTGTTCTTTTTTCCATTTCCAGGAGTGTAGTTTTGATGAGTGGGTTTGCTAGTGTCAAAACATGTGACATAAATGGCCGTGGCTTTTGATTGCACTGACTGAGACGCTTACATTTGGTACTCCGCCAAGGGACCGTACACCTTAGTAAGCGACATAAAGTTCAGCTAGTTACATCTACCCGTTCCTGGGACTGACGTGTCTTAACAGAGGGGCGGACAGACAGACAGCCGGATTAAGAATGATAAAAAAAATTTCTTCTGATATAATTACAAACTACCAGTTTTCCTTTTTTTCCTTTCATTGTACTGTGAAACCTTGCTTCTTCCCAAATTTCACGATTCTACGTCAACGGGGAGTACCCTGTAGAGTTGGTGAGTGAGATTGCGAGTATCAAACTGTGACACAAATGGCCGTATCTTTTGACTGCATCGACCTACAAGCTTCATTTTTACACCGTCAATGGATCGTAGATCTTAGTACGTGACGTCAACTTCAGCTTTATACGTCTAACCGCTCTTGAGAAGGGGGTTTTTAACAGTGGGACAGAGAGATAAACAGAACGACGTAAAACAAAGTGATCCTATAAGGGTTCCATTTTCATCTATTCAGGTACGGAACCATAAAAAGACAGTGATTAGAACATCTTTCTAAGTATCGATTCGTAACACGTGTCGTGACTTATATACAGAGAGCACCACTAGGTGGCAGGCGTATACTTTCGCGTATAATGGAACGAGGCACAAGTTTTGTGACCTTGAGTTTGCTAAATGTTGGTCGAATTAAATCAGACGACGCTGAAGGGATTAGATTGTGAAGTGAGACATTGAAAAGAATAGATAAGTTTTGTAATTCGGACAGCAAAATAATAAGACCGAAGGAGAGAAGATACAAAATGCATATTGGCAACAGCAAAAACAGCGTTTCTAAAAAAGAGAACTTCGTTAATATTAAATACAAATCTTAGGAAGACGATGACGAAGGTGTCTGTACGGGGTATAGAACTGTACAGGAGCGAGACGTAGACGATAGAGACGTAGATGATAAATATTTGAGACAAGAGTAGAATAGAAGCTTATCAAATGTCGCACTACAGAAGAATTCTGAAGATTAGGTGGGTAGATCTAATAATTCATGCTTTTAGTGTATTATCCAATACATGTAGTTACATTATAGTTTCCTCCTATATGCACGTCCGACGTATCCCGCCAATACAGTAGCCAATTCTTGTGAGTCGTCTTCTCCTGACTTACCTAAACAATCATCCCGATAAGGAGGTTTTAGAGCCCAGGTCATCGCTCCTCCCTAACGAAACTACACAAACCATATCTCAGTATGGTCTGGCCACATGTAGAGATAAATTTGCGACCCTCAGTCGAAGAATCATGAGCATCATGGTGGCCTTCGCTGTCCGCTTGTATGATATCTTGCCCGTGGAATACATCTAGGATATTTTATTGAAGATTAGTTCCTTTTTCTTTCTACATCGAAACAACTCCAGTCATCGATTTCAAATTAACATTCTATCTAGTTAGAAGCCGCAACGCCCTACCTACAGGCACAGGAATTTTTTCTCAAACGCAGAGATCATGTAATTTTCTACAATCCTAATTATTTGTATTTATTAAACAGTTTTAAATCCATATTTGCAACTAGAAGAAAAACATATTTTGTCACCAAACGAGTTTCGTTTTACTGAAATAAAACACCATCAGTGGCCTATGAAGAGAGATATTCGCAATCTGGCTTGCTGTTTAGATCGAAAAATAGTTCGCTACCGAGTATAGATTTAAGTGTCAAGAAGTCGTTTCTGAAAGTATTCGTATGGAGTGTAGCCATGTATGGAAGTGAAACATGGACGATAAACAGTTTGGACAAGAAGAGAATAGAAGCTTTCGAAATGTGGTGCTACAGAAGAATGCTGAAGATTAGATGGGTAGATCACATAACTAACGAGGAGGTATTCGATAGGATTGGGAAGAAGAGAAATTTTTGGCAGAACTTGACTATAAGAAGGGATCGGTTGGTAGGACATGTTCTGAGGCATCAAGGGATCACCAATTTAGTATTGGAGGGCAGCGTGGAGAGTAAAAATCGTAGAGGGAGACCAAGAGAAGAATACACTAAGCAGATTCAGAAGGATGTAGGCTGCAGTATGTACTGGGAGATGAAGCTTGCACAGGATAGAGTAGCAAGGAGAGCTGCATCAAACCAGTCTCAGGACTGAAGACCACAACAACAACAACAACAAAAGATATTTATTTCACTCATGGTATTTCATTTCCGATTTTCACTCGTGTCAGGGACTGCCGTCTGTTTGCACGTTTTCGAGGTATTCTTTCGTTTAACGCTGATGATTCCAACCTAAGTCCATATTTATTTGCATAACTATATATTTCTTAATTCGAAAAACAACACAATATTACATCACTACTGTTAGTTTGCATCTTTCTCGCTAAATATGTCTCCTCTGTTTTGAGCAGTATTACCAGCGTAATCGCTACTTTTTCCTTTGGTGCACAAATGTGTTCTTCTCTGCGTAGTGATGCTATGCTAATGTGTTAAACAGCACGAAATTCATCGTTCTGAAAAGGAACGTGAGATTAGGCCGGAAACAACAGTACCAAAGGATGGAATACCTCAAAGAGAGCAAGAAGTGTGAGGGAAAATCTGACATAAAACACCATAAGTAAAATCGACATCTTTTGCAACGAACTGTTTTTCGATCTAGAAAGCAAGGCAAATTGCAAATATCTCTCATTACAGACGACCTACGATGCTTTATTTCAATAAAAAGAAACGCGTTTGGTGACAAAATACGCATGTTCTTGTAGTTGTAAGGATGATTTAAAATACCTTCAGTAATTATAAAGGTATTAGGGGTAATATGGCCACACAAATCAAGAATCTAATTATTTGTATATTATCATTTACCTGCACTGGTAGATGAAGTCTGTATAAGTCTCATGTATGCTTCTTAGAGCTGCAGTTTTCAAAAACATTCCTTTGTTTCGTAATTTGGAATGTGAACCTGTCGTCCAAACCTCACAGGAGTTACGGTTTTTCTTTGTGGCTTTATCAGTGTCCACGCTTCCGCCCCGTGCAGAAGAAATGTGGAAACATAGCATATTAGTAGCCGCAGTTTCATCTGTTGAATATTAAACGGAATGTGATGAGGAGGAGGAGTAGCAGTTTCGACTGTACTTAGATGGAGACGTTGTCTCGGCAAGAGTTGTTGTTTAAAAATATTGAGAGCTCTGTTCAATGTATTTAATATAATATGAATTGTCCTCATATGAATGTCATGACCACTAGCTTTGTCATGTTATCACCTCTCTCAGAAGTGACAGTCGGAATACGTTCACGTTTTGCGCAGTATTTTTAGGGCTATCATGGCGGTCTCAAATACTGTACTCGAGATATCTCTGATCACATCGAACTCTTCACTGTGTCATTTTCTTGCCTGTTTTTATCATTTTGAGACATCATTTGATACAATATAGTTATCGGTGGTGAGATCTACGCAGCCCGCACAGCAGTAGACCGAGTTCCCACGCTTTGAGTCTTCTATGCAAGACAAATAGCGTCTGCATCACATTTTTTTTTTTTTTTTTTTTTGACTGACAATGATTGCTTTCGATCTATCAAGTCAACTTTATAAGTTGCGAAAACGAAAACGAGCCTAAAAATAATGTAAGTGTAACACTATGAAGACTACCGTCAATGGTACGCCCGCATCTCGTGGTCGTGCGGTAGCGTTCTCGCTTCCCACGCCCGGGTTCGATTCCCGGCGGGGTCAGGGATTTTCTCTGCCTCGTGACGGCTGGGTGTTGTGTGATGTCCTTAGGTTAGTTAGGTTTAAGTAGTTCTAAGTTCTAGGGGACTGATGACCATAGATGTTAAGTCCCATAGTGCTCAGAGCCATTTGAACCATTTGTCAATGGTACGGCAAATAACATGAAAACATCCTTGTCTTATTCATACAAAGTGCTTCAAGGTGTAGTTTGTCAGTAGCTGTAAGAATGTAACATAAAACTACGTAAAATGGTACAGAGGGTGCAATGGGGAAAATTGCTTATCGGTAACGTGACGTGTGCCGAAGTCAGTGGCCAGAGCGTTGATACAGTTTACAGAAGATTCTTCCATCATGAAATTAAACTTTGATAAGTTCACGCTTTCCATCTTACGAATTACTTAAACAGATACGAAAATGTAAATTTACTGTGAGATGGTTTTCTACATTGGTATTCTTACTTTCATCTTATAATGCAGCATACATTCTGCAGTATATTACTTCGATCTGCTTTTTATTTTAGTAATTCTCTTTATTTCTTGACGGAAGAATTCTCTGTACGCTGCACCAATGTACTGGCGACTGAGTTGTGCACATATCACGTTATTCTCTGTGTAATCATCCCCACTGCATGCTCCATACTTTCTTACGTAGGTTTATGTTAAATTTTATAGTGTTACACTTTCGTAATTTCTTTTATATTGTCGCACTTCATTCCATTTTCCCAAATCGTGACTGAAGATGTTTTGCTAGTAAGACCGAAACTGGTCCTCACCAATATAGAACAGGGGTTCAGACGGCGCGTGTGTCAGAAAATCGCGAAATGGGGCAAATCGCAGCAAGGGTTTTGGTGTAAATCCCCGCAGCTCCAACAATGTGACGACAGTTCTTCAATGATACTGCCTGCAAAAAATGTCATTCAACACACACTGCGTAAGATTATCCCATCCGAAGATATAATTCCCCTGTCTAACAATAAAATAAGGAATTAGGAGAAACTTTCTGGCAAAGCACTGAACTCTGTGCTTGTAACGTCGACACGCAATAAAGAACGAATGGAAGAAGAATGCATGGGAAAAGAAAACTTTGCTACTGAGAACGAAAGACGTGCTAAAGAAACAAACGAGCGTGCTGCGGAAACAAAACGGTGCAAGCTAGATTTCATTACATCAATGACAAAAAAAGGAAAAAAGAAAACAGATCACATAGCCCTCTAATAATTATTCAGAGTCAGATTCACACATTTAATATCATGGAAGTACTTCAGATATAGACATGGACTTCCTGTCTTGCGAAGTTCCTGTCTTGGAAGTTCAAGAAAGGATCAGAGGACCTAACGAGGTACAATACTTACTAGGTATCTAAATAGCTTAGCCTCAGTAATTGAACAGTTCCAGGTTACCCTACGAAACCTCCTTTCGTGGAAAGGAAATTATTATTTCTGTACATGTATTTTTAAGCATTATGTTCAAATTTACGAGCCATTTCAGTTCAATATTGTGCTGGGTAAGTTGGCTACAACACCACAATGTTACAAATAAGTTATGTTCAAATTTCAAATGGCTCTGAGCACTATGGGACTCAACTGCTGAGGTCATTAGTCCCCTAGAACTTAGAACTACTTAAACCTAACTAACCTAAGGACATCACAAACATCCATGCCCGAGGCAGGATTCGAACCTGCGACCGTAGCGGTCTTGCGGTTCCAGGCTGCAGCGCCTTTAACCGCACGGCCACTTCGGCCGGCAAAAATAAGTTATGTCAAGTGTTTTATTATGCAGTCATCTATTGTTATCCACGTTTATTTCACATGGCGTAAAGACCCGCACTCAAGGGCTTTACCCCATTTGTAAGGTAAAACCCCGAAATCTTTGTTTTAGCTAAATTGTTAATTTCTCTGTAATCAGACAGAGCTGGAATTTAGGTGAATTATAGGTAACATCCTAACGTACGACTTTAACTCGAAATCGCATGTAAATCTGCCTCTCACTGCCCGCAGTATCACAAACAATCTGAACATTGTGGGCCATTACCCCCTCTCCCCCTTTTGCACTAGTTGCACGTGAATTACTTCTTTATGCACTTAATTCTCGTGATGTAGGCTGTTTGTGACAAGATGTATTTTGCCTCGTATAAGAACGAGAAACGCCTACCAGCACCTATTGGAATTAAGCAGTAGCAGGATCGTTTCTTATAGACACTTCGGTATATTGTTACCCGAAATGGCTGCTCGTGTAGGTTGGGATACCATGACTGCACCTGGAATACGGGATCGATGGGTTAAGGAGGGCCACGTTCAACGCCATGCCAGATTACAGGGGCACCTCAAAGGACAGACATACAGGGTGCAACAGGTCCAAGTGAAGATATTTTTATATCTGGTTCAGGATATGTACCCACTTCACTGTGCTCGTTGTTTTCTCTCCGTGTCGAATGGTCTTCTTACAAAGACGTCACCAACTTTACAACCTGATATCTTCCGCATGATCATAACTGCACCATTAAGTGGACTACGCGTCAGAATAGACTAACCATTTTGCAGCCACGCTTCCACACTTCAACGTCTGACCTGCTGCCCCAGTGCTCCCCCAAAGCTTGCTCTTGCCACACATGCTTGGATGTAGTAAACAAGCTAAAAACATACGACTTTTAATAGCTACAATTGTTAGTCTGCAAATGGTATAAATATTGATGTAATGTTGTTCAATAGACCGCCCTCAGTCAACAATAGAAATATCTGCACTTATACCTGTTGCACCATTGGATCTAAACGTCCGCAGACCACCTGTGTTTCGCAAGAGTTAAAAATGGCCTGCTAAAGATTGGAAATTTCAAACTACTTGTTATACAAACTCAAAGGAGAGGAGGAAGTGTTTGTGGTGGGAAAAAAATGGAAGCAGTGTTCTGATCTGACATCTCAGTTGCATTTGGCTTATGTCAATATTTTCAAACGTTTGAAGAAGTTGAACTTGAAGTTGTGAGGTTCCGGAAAAAGGCATTTAGAAGACGTTGCAAATATACAGTATTTATGTTTGAAGATAAACTTCATGCCTTTATCTGCAACCTTTAGTTATTGATAGGTAAAACTGGCGAAAATAATTATTCTTCATTCGTGATACTAAAAGCACTAGATAAAAAAGGTATGACACGATTACGGCAAAGGTACAAGAAGACATCAAGAGTTATCTGCAGATGTTGGCTTGTGACTTCAGTCGTTACTTCCCAGAATATAAATAAACAGAAGCTAAAGTTGACCAAAAACTGATTCGCAATGCTTTTAGCACTAATGCAGGATTAGCTGCAGAAGAAACCAAGGAAGAATTCATTGAAATCTAAAACAACTGAAATTGTAAGGACGAATTTGACTCTGATTCTCTTGCTCGGTTTTGGTGTAAAAAAAGCCATTTCCATACATTAAAATTCGAGAAATCACCTTGCGATATCTTATGCTTCCCTCCAAAACTGTTTATGTGAACAAGGGGTTTCCGCTTTTCTAGCAATTAAAAACAAGTCCAGTTCTTGATTGAAGGTAAGTGATGACATGGGTGTACCTCTGAACAAAAATATTAACCCATTGTACAGAAGATGCAAGCTCATAAAATCACATTGACGCAATGTTCTACTAAAATACAGTGTTTTCCATATAATAGCGCCGTTAATGCATGTTACTTTTGAGTCTAAAGAATATGTTAAAAGTTCCACTTCTGATACCAAACGCAAATCCTAAAGCCGCCTTCGATACACGGACCGTTTTCGAACGTCAACGACGGAAGCGCCGACTTAAACGTGCTGCTGAACGCTCAGAAACGATGCGACTTGTGCAAACGTTAAAATTCCTACGGTAGCTCTGTTAAAACGCACATTTCCTCCCTTGTCAATACGATAGTCATGTTGTTGTGTCTGTAGTATACTGGCTGTTCGTAATTAAAGTCAATTTTGCAAAACATTATTCACGCAAGCAGGAAACGCTATGGGATAAAAGCAATTTAACGAAAATCTGACCAATAGATGGCGCTGTAAGCCTATTGGTGTGCCACGAACGACGTTAAGATGTTGCTGCTGGACGCATTATACCGCGCAACTTTGGGCACGATATCTGATCAGTCCGTAACAGACAGTGCGCATCGCACATGACAGCACGCTTCAATTTAATCGACTTTGGATCTGGGATGATAACCGTTGCTACACGCATGGACCATGGCATATCGGATACTACAAAGAAATTTGTTTTTCCGAGATCAACAGTTATTATATTTAGAATCGCAGAGACGTTCCCACACACGAATGGACGTTACGTGTCCGCTGTGGAGCCATCGTGGCGATCGACGATGACCGACTGTCAGTCAAATGGCAGTCGATTTGAATGTGTGACGTGACCAAGACATTCTTGCACGACTGAAGCGAGACAAGTGCATCACGTAGTCTTCGGCGTGCGACGTCCGCCACGTTTACCAGTGCCTTCCCATGTATTTCGCCTCTCAATGTATATGTGTGGTATTGGCTAGTGAAGAGTATTCAGTCCATAGTCTTCATTTGTATTCGACAAATATTTTACTTACTACATGAAAAAATTTGAACTGAGAAAAGCACTGACGGTCTAGAGCATTCCTAGAACTCCTACATCTACATCTGTATGGATACTCTGCAAGTGACATTTAAGTGCCTGGCAGAGGGTTCATCGAACAACCTTCACAATAACTCTCTATTATTCCAATCTCGTACAGCACGCGGAAAAAACTAACGCCTATATTTTTCCGTGTGCGCTCTGACTTCCCGTATTTTATTATGATGATCATTTCACTACACGTACGTCGGCGTCACGTCTCTTAGGGAAAAAAATAGGGGTAGCGGACAAATAAAAGTACGTTTTAGTTACATGAAATTATTTCAACCGAATATAATAAAAGTGTGGCATTCTATGAGGGAAAATACCCAGGGATGTAAGACACCCTGAAACATGTATGTTTGAAATGTGATTGAAATTACGTAACTGCCAGTAATCTGAAACGCAACTGTTAGGAAGGGAATGGTATGTGAACGTGTATTTTATCTCGTCCCTTACGCGCTTTGCCCTGTACTGAACTTTTCTGACTACCAGAATGTAAATTTAATTTAGCTGCGAGAAAGTAAACTGTTAATAATTTTAAACCTAATCAAAACAGCAGTAACTTACGTAACACAAAAACTGAATCTGATGCCACACTGTTCACATACATCTGCGTGATTACTCTGCTATTCACAATAAAGTGCCTGGCAGATGCAGTGATTGAAAATGGCCCTAGTAATAAAACAAAACTTGATCGGTTTGGAAATAAAGGTCCCTGTGGTTAATAAATGCTATCTCTGAAATAATCAAATTTCTTACCTTTATCTGCGCAATGGTAAGGCTCTTCGTACTGCTCTATGTTAGCACTTTAAATAGTGTAGTTAGAAAACAGCTATTGTGCATGGCTGTTGCTTAGTTTACATTTTAATTAAATCGAATATGACTGAGACAATAACTTCTTGAGAAAAATAGGTAATCGAAAATGATATGGATCGGGAACTGGTAGTGACTTGCGGTAAGCAACAATGTGGCACTAACAAAATAAGCAACAATGTGGCACTAACTTTAAACCTTGTGTTTTGACTCTGTGAAACTTAATAATGGTCACACACTGTCTCAATCATCACTCATGAACACGCGCATTGCATTAGTAACAAAACAACTTTCTTTACCTTAATTAGTTCCAGCTTCAGTTGAGATTCCTTTTACAGTTAGTAAACATCATTGTATCATGCAAACAAAAAAAAATCATTACTGCACGTAGCGAGTAAGTATATATCCAGCACACATAAAATACAACACGTCTTTGCACTCGAGAATCCTCCATATCAATCCATACATTACTCGATGTAAAGTTACCCTAACCCAGTACCCATAACACATTGAATCAGGGATCGCTGTTAAGCAGCGACGCTACTACACAATCGATACTACATTTGACCATCTCTGGTTCAATATAATATCACAGTCCAACGTAACAGTCGCGACACTCACTACTGTAAAAGTTGTTACCGTTTGACAGATAGAGCGAAACTAGCGCTCCAAGCGGCAAGTAAGGTGAACGCCAGATGCGTCGTAAGCATAATATTTGTTTTGCATCAATTTCCTACGTAATTTACGAAATATTTGAGTTATTTTCTTGCCGCCAAGTGTTTGTATATTATCAGAAGGCATATATGTTTCTAAGAATGATTCTAAAATAAGCGCAAGTATGGACAAAAATCGTGAATCGTGTGGCAAGCTACAACACATTCGTGAAGAAACACTTGTGACGCTGGATAGAATTGCAGCTTACCACGTTGATATCAAAAGAATATAAACACACGGATTCACACGTAAGAAGCACAGACATGTACCTCTACAAGCAAAAGCGATCGACAGATCGTTTATCGTTCTGTAGGCCTACTGTGTTTGTCATTCTCGCCTGTTGCCACAAGCACGACCTTCATCTTTATACACTACTGGCCATTAAAATTGCTACACCACGAAGATGACGTGCTACAGACGCGAAATTTAACAGACAGGAAGGAGATGCTGTGATATGCAACTGATTCGCTTTTCAGAGCATTCACACAAGGTTGGCGCCGTTGGCGACACCTACAACGTGCTGACATGAGGAAAGTTTCCAACCGATTTCTCATACACAAACAGCAGTTGACCGGCGTTTTCTGGTGAAACGCTGTGATGCCTCACGTAAGGAGGAGAAATGCGTCCCATCGCGTTTCCGACTTTGATAAAGGTCGGATTGTAGCGTATCGCGCTTGCGGTTTATCGTATCGCGACATTTCTGCTCGCGTTGGTCGAGATCCAATGACTGTTAGCAGAATATGGAATCGGTGGATTCAGGAGGGTAATACGGAACGCCGTGCTGGATCCCAACGGCCTCGTATCACTAGCAGTCGAGATGACAGGCATCTTATCCGCGTAGCTGTAACAGATCGTGCAGCCACTTCTCGATCCCTGCGTCAACAGATGGGGACGTTTGCAAGACAACAACCATCGGCACGAACAGTTCGATGACGTTTGCAGCAGGATGGACTATCAGCTCGGACACCATGGCTGCGGTTACCCTTGACGCTGCGTCACACAGGAGCGCCTACGATGGTGTACTCAACGACGAACCTGGGTGCTCGAATGGCAAAACGTCATTTTTTCGGATGAATCCAGGTTCTGTTTACAGCATCATGATGGTCGTATCCGTGTTTGCCGACATCGCGGTGAACGCACATTGGAAGCGTGTATTCGTCATCGCCATACTGACGTATCACCCGGCGTGATAGTATGGGGTGCCATTGGTTACACGTTTCGGTCACCTCTCGTTCGCATTGACGGCACTTTGAACAGTGTGTTACGACCCGTGGCTCTACCCTTCATTCGATACCTACGAAACCCTACATTTCAGAAGGATAATGCACGACCGCATGTTGCAGGTCCTGTACGGGCCTTTCTGGATACAGAAAATGTCCGACTGCTGTCCTGGCCAGCACATTCTCCAGATTTCTCACCAATTGAAAACGTCTGGTCAATGGTGGCCGAGCAACTGGCTTGTCACAATATGCCAGTCACTACTCTTGATGAACCGTGTTATCGTGTTGAAGCTGCATGCGCAGTTGTACCTGTCCACGCCATCCAAGCTCTGTTTGACTCAATGCCCAGGCGTATCATGGCCGTTATTACGGCCAGAGGTGGTTGTTCTGGGTACTGATTTCTCTGGATATATGCACCCAAATTGCGTGAAAATGTAATCACATGTCAGTTCTAGTATAACACATTTGTCCAATGAATACCCGTTTATTCATTGCATTTCTTCTTGGTGCAGCAATTTTAATGGCCAGTAGTGTATTATTCTAATTGGGACAAGCAACTGCCAAATAGTGGGAGATATATGTTGAAAACATTATAATGAGCTGATTACATTACATTTCACACAAAACCAAATATTTGAATAATTTTCAAGCAATCTGTCAGTGAACAAGGTGCTAACAAAATATCATCACACAAAGGAAGCTAGGAAATTTAAGTGACTAACAACAGAAGTGAATGAAACACATACCAAACACTACGCTTTTGTAAGACACGAATAACTGCACTTAATCTAACCACTACATCGTCAAAGTAGGAGAGTTGAACTGGTTGCTTCTGTGTCATAGGACTGTTTTACAGCTTTAGATGGATTGTCGAATCTTTGTGGCAGTTTCCTCTTCATCGTCAGTTGACGTGGCTTATTTGGGATGTCAAACAGTGTAGGTACTGCATTCCACACGAGTTTATTATTGCCTGCGTTCATGAACTGGTTTTGTTCTTAATGTAATGAACAAAACTTAATATTATTATGCAGGTAAACTGGGTCTTTTTTCATAAGGTCTTCTCGTCTGCTATTAACTAGCCATTTTCCGCTCCTAAAACGAAACATTGATCATTGATACACATGTAGTTTGCAAGTAAATCCTGACGATACAGTTTAGTAACATGATGGTATATACTTCTCAGGGTCCTTAGGAAACCTAAAAAAAGACAGTTGTGGTGTCTTCTTCCTGTTGTTGCTGCAATTTATTGCGCTACAAACGCTCCCACTTGTAAAAACCATTGTAGAAATAAAAATAAACAACCACTATTCGCTTTCACGAATGCGCCGAACTCTCAGTTTAAGTTACTGGCCGCTTCGGGCGCTGCTGGCGCGGTGGGCAACAAAATCGAGGCGAAGTGTCACGACTGTTATATTAGACTGTGATAATATTTTCTTACAAAACTTGAATTAATTTACCATACGTCTATACCTTTCAACCCCTGGTACCGTTACGCCGACGGCACACGGATCGTGCATTCGAACGTTGAGCACTGAGCGTTTAGAGTTTTTGACGTAGTAACACGATAAAAAACCAGCGTTGGGGAGTCTTTCCGAAGGTGCAGAGCAATATTTAGCACGTCGGATACTCTGAACGTGAGTTTGAATGTAGACCAGTGAGAAGGAAGAACGGTACCTACGTCACATGCTTGTCATCTCTCTCGCGAGGCACCATATTGGCTTTCAAGTAAACCTCATATGGTATGTACGCTGTTTCTAAGCAACAGAAAATTGAGTATATCTAGAAAATCCGTCGTTAATATTATGATCTGTTGCAACAAAATGATAGGAAATGTTATATTGGTGGTTAAAGAAGTATTGTAACTTGCGTGTTATGGAAGTATGCCGTTTAACGCAGCGGCACATTGACGATTCATCGAAAACGCATTCTTCTTGGTACAGCTGTTTATAATTAAATGTTAGTTAATAACATACGTACGATTAAAACTTTCATGAGATGACAAGATGTAAACTATGGTCAATACTTATTCGTGGTCGGTGTAGCACAATGATTACAGTCGCGGAACTGTAAGGTGTTAGGTTATGTCTTGTTGATTGCGCCTCACTCGATCTTATTGTATAATATCCAATATTATGTGAATGTAAGAGCGCAATTTCGGAGGAGTGAGTTTGATTTGTTGGCTTAATCTACAAAACTGCTTGCACTACTTGCAGTAAGATGCTTTGCACTAAGTCTTGTATTTCCAGTCTGTAAAGATTCTGTTACTGAATAGCAGCAACAGTGATCAAATAGCAATGACCTAAGGGTTTTTGTTAAAAAAGTGAGAAGATGAAACAATTTTTATCTTAAGTAGAGAACTAACGAAAATTGCATTGCACTTTTTGTAATGGAATTTTCATAAGCCGATGGATGACCTCATTGGCTGGATATACTGCATTCCTTTTTGCCTTGTAACATGTTCATGGACATTGAAGTTTATATTTATGTACAGGGTGTCCATAACAAAAGTTCCAGTTTCAAAACACTGTAGAAAAAGGACCACTGCTCAGAATGATGTCAAATTTAAATAGCATATCATTGACGCAGAAGGACACGTCAAGGAACAAAAAATGTTTTAATGGAAATTTTACTAATAGATGACGCTGTAAGCGTCTTAACTCAAATGGAGTCGGCTAAAATGATAGATCTGTATTGTTAAAAGTGTAAAACTGCACGGTTTCGGCAGTCAACAGTTGTAGCACTGTTAACAAGGTAAGCCCATTATGCGAACGATACTAGTTTCATAATAAATCCCATTAGAGCGAAAGCAACAGAAGAATCGGTAAATGATATTTTCAAAAGAATTATTAAGTGGTTCTGTGAAAATGGACTCTCCCTAAATTTTGAAGAAACACACTACATTCAGTTCCGTGCAACAAATAGAGTCATACTAACGACTGATGTAGCACATGAGAAAGAGTCAGTAAGTAGGGTAGAATGCTCCAAATTTTTTAGGAATACATACTGCTGAAAACTTGATCTGCAAGATGTATTTTACGGAGCTTCTTAAACAATTAGATTCAGCTACTTTTGCTGTTCCTACAATTGCTAATCTTGGAAACAAACGTATCAGTCTCCTAATATATTTTCATACATCCACTCGATCAAGACGTAAAGAATAATTTTCTGTGGTAACTCATCCATTAGAAAGAAAGCATTGATTACACAAAAGCGAACAGTAAGAAAAATACGTAGTGTTCACCTACGGACATAGTGTACGTACCTCTTCAAGGAGCTAGGCGTTTTAACTGCCCCCGTCATAACATATATATTCGCTAATGAAATTCGTCATAAATAATTCATCACAGTTTCAGAAGAACACTGATGTGTATACCTACAACACAAGAAGGAAAAGTGACCTTTATTACCCATTGTTAAAGCTGTCTGGCCCAGAGAGGATTTCAGTACTCAGCAATAAAACTTTTTGGTCATTTTCCCAGTAACATAAAATGTCTCTGATAAGTAGAGAAGTAAATTTTAAATCTAATTTAAAATCATTTCTCCTGGACAACTCCTTCTATTCGATTTATGAATTACTACTTAAAATTGGAAGAGAGCTGAAAAAATCTTGTTTAAATGTAATTGCATGTTTAGAAATAAAATAATGTGTTCATTAATGTTAACACTAATCATGTATGCCGGCCGCGGTGGTCTCGCGGCTCTAGGCGCGCAGTCCGGAACCGTGCGACTGCTACGGTCGCAGGTTCGAATCCTGCCTCGGGCATGGATGTTTGTGATGTCCTTAGGTTAGTTAGGTTTAGGTAGTTCTAAGTTCTAGGGGACTTATGACCACAGCAGTTGAGTCCCATAGTGCTCAGAGCCATTTGAACCAACTAACCATGTATACATACACCGTAAACTGACTTCGATAAAAGAGTCGTTCAGTGGATCTTTGTAACATCTAACTAAACAACTAACATCAACCACGGAAAGGTCGTATCAGATCGGATGGGAAAAATCGGTTTTTAATTGTACTGAGGCCAAAAACCTCATAAAAAACAAACTGACATTGTTTTCTAATCGTCGTGAGACTGGCGGAAGACAGGTTCAATACACCATCCACCGTTTCCTGCCACAAGTTGCAATCGAAAAACAGCGTGCTCCACAAGATATCGGAGTGTCTTGGCGCCGACGGTCAGAATGCGTTGCGAAATGCGTGCCTTCAGTTCGCTACGTTCATAACTGGACCGCTGAACACAACGTCTTTCAGATAATCCCCAGCCAGAAGTCATACGGATTAAGATCAGGAGATCTGGTCGACCAGGCTGTAGGAAAGTGCCGGCTGATAAGTCTAACATTTCCGAAATGCCTCTGCAGCAGCCGTTTCAATGTACGGAGGAGTGCACTTCTGCATACAAATGGTGCTACCCACACATCCACGCTGTTGAAGGTTTGGAAAGACGTTGGTGGGCAAAAGACTCTCACAGCCTTTACCAGTGATGGTACAGGTAACACGACACGTAGGACTCATCTCTTCGAAAAAATACGGCCCTACAATAAACGATGTCTTCAACCCGCGTCACACAGTCACCTTTGCAGAATGAAGAGATACCTGTTTATGTACGTACGGATTTCCGTTGCCCATATTTTGCAATTCTACGTATTGAGATGTCCTTGGAGACGGAAAAGGGCTTCGTCTGCCAACTGAATCAGAATGTTCCATGACCATTCATCGCGTACTTCATGGGAGCAAAAAATTCCAGAACGAAGGTTTGTATTGTTGGCAGGTCAACAGGAAGCAATTCTTGAACATGAGTGATACTGTATAGATAGCAATTCAGGATGCTTCGTAGGATTTTATGCACCGTGCTCACAGGCATGTCCAACGTTCCGACAGTTCCCCGTGCACATTGTTACACACCACCGATCAAACTCTCAGGCAGTGCTGTGACCACATCTTCAACAAATGTCGGATGAACTGCTTTCCTCCCTCTGCCCCATTGCACATATAATCATTTTCTCGAGACTCTTAGGAGACATCGGACCACTGCCATTTTTCATGCCCTTGAGTGTCCGGAACTTCTGCGGGGCTACTGACGCACAGTCACTGTTTTTGTAAAGAACTTTACCAGCACCGTGTATCCTTCATGGAGACAGTCATGGCTCGGACACAAACCGAGGAAAAGCCAAGTGCCGCGTTCCTGTTGGTTAACTCCTTAGGTTCCATCCACATAAGTGACATACGTAAATAAAATGTTAACATTGATTTCATTGGGCCAACGTCTGTAAACGAGCATGTTTCATTCATGATATTCATGTTTTTAAGTAAACTAATTCGGCAAACTGGAGAAACAACTCGACATTCCTTTACATGAGTGTGGGGAATAGCATACATTAGATGAATCTTTACTTCCATCTCAAACACAACAACTAACAGTGACTGAGGTTTTCACCAATTTTTAAGCCTAGACTAGGTATAGCTTCCAGTTACTGAATGGAACGTCGTAACTGGATTACTAAATTCTTTTCGCAGACACACACAGAGAGCGAAAAAATATACACTCCTGGAAATTGAAATAAGAACACCGTGAATTCATTGTCCCAGGAAGGGGAAACTTTATTGACACATTCCTGGGGTCAGATACATCACATGATCACACTGACAGAACCACAGGCACATAGACACAGGCAACAGAGCATGCACAATGTCGGCACTAGTACAGTGTATATCCACCTTTCGCAGCAATGCAGGCTGCTATTCTCCCATGGAGACGATCGTAGAGATGCTGGATGTAGTCCTGTGGAACGGCTTGCCATGCCATTTCCACCTGGCGCCTCAGTTGGACCAGCGTTCGTGCTGGACGTGCAGACCGCGTGAGACGACGCTTCATCCAGTCCCAAACATGCTCCATGGGGGACTGATCCGGAGATCTTGCTGGCCAGGGTAGTTGACTTACACCTTCTAGAGCACGTTGGGTGGCACGGGATACATGCGGACGTGCATTGTCCTGTTGGAACAGCAAGTTCCCTTGCCGGTCTAGGAATGGTAGAACGATGGGTTCGATGACGGTTTGGATGTACCGTGCACTATTCAGTGTCCCCTCGACGATCACCAGTGGTGTACGGCCAGTGTAGGAGATCGCTCCCCACACCATGATGCCGGGTGTTGGCCCTGTGTGCCTCGGTCGTATGCAGTCCTGATTGTGGCGCTCACCTGCACGGCGCCAAACACGCATACGACCATCATTGGCACCAAGGCAGAAGCGACTCTCATCGCTGAAGACGACACGTCTCCATTCGTCCCTCCATTCACGCCTGTCGCGACACCACTGGAGGCGGGCTGCACGATGTTGGGGCGTGAGCGGAAGACGGCCTAACGGTGTGCGGGACCGTAGCCCAGCTTCATGGAGACGGTTGCGAATGGTCCTCGCCGATACCCCAGGAGCAACAGTGTCCCTAATTTGCTGGGAAGTGGCGGTGCGGTCCCCTACGGCACTGCGTAGGATCCTACGGTCTTGGCGTGCATCCGTGCTTCGCTGCGGTCCGGTCCCAGGTCGACGGGCACGTGCACCTTCCGCCGACCACTGGCGACAACATCGATGTACTGTGGAGACCTCACGCCGCACGTGTTGAGCAATTCGGCGGTACGTCCACCCGGCCTCCCGCATGCCCACTATACGCCCTCGCTCAAAGTCCGTCAACTGCACATACGGTTCACGTCCACGCTGTCGCGGCATGCTACCAGTGTTAAAGACTGCGATGGAGCTCCGTATGCCACGGCAAACTGGCTGACACTGACGGCGGCGGTGCACAAATGCTGCGCAGCTAGCGCCATTCGACGGCCAACACCGCGGTTCCTGGTGTGTCCGCTGTGCCGTGCGTGTGATCATTGCTTGTACAGCCCTCTCGCAGTGTCCGGAGCAAGTATGGTGGATCTGACACACCGGTGTCCATGTGTTCTTTTTTCCATTTCCAGGAGTGTATTAACCCATTTGTTGACGGGATACAAATGTTCCACTAAAGTAGTATGCAGTTCTGAGCATAAGGACGTCTGTCTAGTGCTAACAAGTAGCGAGATGCCTTCTGAACTTGAAGAAAAATGCTACCGACCATGGGGTGGATATTCAAAAGGCTATGAGCGATCATATAGGGTTGTGTTTGTTTACAGGTGACACAGCGAGTTCTTGACAAGAAACTCAGATCAAATCAACATCATCTCCATTTCGAGAATGCCTGAAGTAACTAACTGAGTTTTCTTTTACATCATAGACACTGATTTGAAATATTATTACACATCTGAGTAAGTCTGCGGTTTCCTCATAATTTGTATGCAGTGGGACGTATATGCCCCAGAAAACTTCATAGAATGTAGAAAACATTAGCGTGTGGTATGTCAAAGCCATCTTCAAATGCTATGTTGAAAACCCGTGTGCGATATTTTATGGTTTTCGTTGTCATCGTGAAAAAATCGTTCTAAAATTAAAAATTTACCTCTGAAAATCCTAGGTTCACATGAAAACATGGATCTTGTTAGGTTCGTGGGAAACATGTGTTCCACTTCACCGATTTCAAAAAGGGTAAGGTTAAAATTTTTTATGGCGAAAGTTTGTTACTTATCACAAGTCCTATATTTTTTATAGTACTTGAAGAAATACTTAAGAACCAAGATCACATTCAAATACTTATTTTGAATTGATGACCGGTTTCAATACTACTTTGCTGTTATCTTCGGATCTCATCCGATCTCATCCGAAGATGACAGAACAGTACTGTTGAACCCGATCAGCAGTTCAAAAATAAATATTTAAGTGCGATCTTGACTCTGAAGTATTTCTGCAAATATTACAATCAGCTGATCGCCTCCTGATCAGAACGTTTGTAATATTTTATTTTTCAACTATTTGCAAAATAAATTTTAACCATGAAAGGGTTAAACAGTTCTTTTGGATCTTGAAAAACACGTAGACGTCCAACATTATTATTCCTCTGATTGTCTGAATGTGATATGAAAATTAGCTCTCACAACTTGATACGATGCGCAGTCTCTTTACGTTTTAAAAAAGGGATCAAACGGCGATGGAAGGAAAAGTTTGGCGCTCTCCGTTAAGAGTTTCTGCGAATGGAAACGTCGTCTGTCCACTGCGGGACGCGCCTAGCGGTCGCTTCCTTACGTAAGCGCTCGTGATGCAATCGACGCTAAATGTCACTTTATTGTTTCTTCCGTCAATTTCGCATTTCCTGTGCCGACGTTCCGCGAGCGGTTTGTGTCCGGTTACTTCTGGCTGCTGGCACGCGCTGAGGCACCGCCCGAGGCAGCTCCTTCAGCAAGCCGCGGGCCAATTGTCCGCAGTAAGTTCTAAGTTAAGCCGAGCAGCTTCGCTAGTCCGTGGGCCATGTCTAACAGCATGAGGCAGTTCTATAACGACCAGCTTCAAGGGCACGAGCGAATGACCGGGCAAGTGGTCAGGGGGTAAGAAAGAGAGAAATACAGAAAGAAATATATAAAGTGAGAAACGAGAATGGAAAGAAGAAAGCTACTTATTCGAGCACATGGGCCCAACTTAGGAGTGTTATTTATTGAAGTCTTCAGTCCGGAGACTAGCTTAATGCAGTTCTCCACGCTAGTCTATCCTGTGCAAATCTCTTCACCTCTGCATAACTACCGCAACCTGTATCATTCTGAACCTGCTTACTGTACCCAAACCTTCACCTCCGTCTACAATGTCACTCCCTCCATTGCCAAATTACGTGTTATTTGTTGCCTAAGAATGTGTAGTGCCAAACTTCTCTTTCCTTCGGTCAAGGTTTATGGGCTTCCTCATTAGCCGATCTACCCATCTAATCTTCAGCAGTTTTCCCTAGTATCACATTTCAAAAGCGTCCATTCTGTTCTTATCTGTACTACTTACTGCGCATGCTTCAGTAACGAGGCGCGTTCAACAAGTAACGCAGCACATTCTTTTTCTAAAATAACGTTGGTTTTTATTCAGGATTCCAATGCATCATATTATTCCCCAATCTCTTGGCTACAATGTTCTATTTTTCAAAATAACCTCCGTTCAATGGACGGCCTTATGCCTCTTTACTGTGTGCGCCTGTAGGCCCTCTACTAGTCGACGTCGGAACCAGCGTCTTGCTGCATCAATAACCTCCTCGTCATCCGTATACTGCTTCCCCCCGGGGTGCATGCCTCATTAGGCCAAACGGAAGTCGGAAAGTGCAAGATCCGAGCTGTAGGGTGGGTGAGGAAGAACAGTCCAGTGAGGTTTTGTAAGCTCCTCTCTGGTGCACAGACTTCTGTGAGGCCTTGCGTTGCCATAGAGAAGTTCGTTTACATTTTTGTGGCGACGAACATGCTGAAGTCGTTTCTTCAGTTTCCTCAGGATAGACCAATACACTTCAGAGTCGATCGTTGCACCATGAAGGAGGACATCAAACAGAATAATTCCTTCAGAGTCCCAGACGAACCTCCACCATGACTTTACCAGCTTAGGGCGCGGATTATTCTTTGGTGAAGAGGTGGTGTAGCTCTGCTCTATGGATTGCCGGTTCGTTACCGGTACGAAATGATGAAACCATGTTTCATCGTCTGTAACAATATTCGACGAAAAATTGTCATGAAAGTGTTGGAAGTTAAATTAACTATAAATTGTTCTTTTGTATGTCCGGTAAGATTGTTTGATAAGCTGCGGGTAGAGAATTGAATTTTTGTGCGGGTCTACATGTACTACCTAAACAGAACTTAAAAACAGTATACAAGATCCGGATTGTACAGAAGAGACATATTCGGATACAGAAACGTATTCAGATACAATCATATAGGACGTACATAGTGACATACATTTAGAGACATTCCATATTCTGCTGAATAGCATATGGGAATATAGTCGGTTAACTGAACGCTGCTTGTCTCCTGGAATTCTAATTTCCAAGCGCAGGGGCCTACATCTGTCGACGAACTTGTATAGTAGTACATATGTTGCTATATCGTTGGATGCGAACAAGATTTGGAGGCTGCTTGGGAACCGATGGCCAAGAGCCCGAAGATTACTTACTAGGACGTTTGTGTGATACGTGGATGACAATTATTGAACTATATAAAATAAAATCGTCACAACTTCTGACCGGTTTGCGTTTCGGCATTCAAACTTCAATGTTGGCCACGGGGCATTATGGAATTAGTATGCGCATGCGCACGCGCCTTGTTGTTGTAGGCCATTTGCACGAGAAAATGTCATGGTACTACGTGCTGAGAGCATAGCGCTTGTGAAGGCCTTCTATGAGGGCAGTAATAGCCCAACTGGTGTTCAAAGGAAATTTGGCGACAAGAGTTCAAGCTGAAGACGACCAGTCAAAGCGTGCCAACAATCAAGAATTTGATTCGCAAGTTTGAGAGAACGGAAAGTTTTCGTCATGACAGTGTTGGCTATGTTGGTCGTCCAAAAAGGGTGAAAACGCCTGAAAACATCGAGAAGTCACGCTCTGTATTTCAAATAAGACCCAAGAAATCGATCAACCGAGCTGCACAACAGATGGAAAGCAACCAGGAGACACTGCGACAAATATTGTTGTTGAAGACCTGCCTCTCTTTCCATCCACAATTCAAACCCATCCGCCATTAAGCCTCAGGGCCATGGAACAGCGGTTGTGTTTCGCCAACACTATTATCCATAGAACTGACGAACAGGACTTTAATGCAAATATGGTTTGGTTTATCGACGAAGCCCACTTTCATTTGGATGGGTTCGTCAACAAACAAAACTGGTGCATTTGGGGGACTGAGAATCCACATTTCGCTATCGAGAAGTCTCTTCAGCCTCAACGAGTGTCTGTGTGGTGTGCAATGTCCAGTCACGGAATAATCGGTCGATATTCCTTGATGGGACGGGGACTACTGAACGGGACGTGAAGGTTTTGGAAGATGATTTCATCCCCTCTATCCAAAGTGACCCTGATTTGAATACGAGTTGGCTCATGCAAGGCAGAGCTCGACCCCATCTAAGCCGGAGAGTGTTTGATGTCCTGCAGAAGCAATTTGGGGACAGCATTCTGGCTCTGGGGTACCCAGAGGCCACCGGCATGGGCCTCGATTGGCTGCCATATTCTCCGGATCTGAACACATGGACTCCTTTTTGTGAGGCTATATTAAAGATAGGGTGTAAAGCAATAACCCCAAAACCGTTGTTGAGTTGGAAACAGCCATCCAGGAAGTCAGTGACAGCATCAATGTTCCGACTCTTCGGCGGGTAATGCACAATTTCGCTATTCGTCTGCGCCACGTCATCGCCAATGATGGCAGGCATATCGAACATGTCATAACCTACATCGGAATATCTGTAGCGACGTTTGCATGTTGAATAAAGTGTGTGCACTTTAACTAAATTACGTTTATTTCATATAGTTCAACAATTGTCACCCTATACCTAAATTGTTCATTTACAGGTATCCCAGAGCTGCCTTTCATCCTTACCATCACGATGCTGCCATAGTTCCGCTGTACCCGAAACACAACGTTGACAATTGCTGCAACTGGTGGGTTGGCACACCTACTATGATGGTGTCTAATACGTTGTAGGTGTGACATACTATCAGAGATACGACTACTGTGTCTGCTGTGATCGTCTGTGCCAACAGCAGGGTGTCCAAAACGGCAGTCAGCTCGGCTGTCATAACAGTGGTGTGTGGATCTAGCTTGTATAAGCCTCGACGTCCTAGTACGACTACCAGCGCTCTCACTAGATTTGGACCCATCGTGATAGTGAGATAGGAATTCCATTGCCTGTAAATTGAAGATGGAGAGGGATCACTGCTGTCAGCTGCATCGGAATTCCATTGCCGTTGCGTTAGATGGGTCTCCGTTTTGAAACATAGCTCTGCTCCTGGCATCAATCTGCAGTTTCGACGTACCGTGCAATCCGTTGGAGTGCGGAATAAGAGATTTTCCTACACCATCTGCCTTAATGCCTGCATCTCCACATATTCAGCCGCGATTGTGGAAGTTCCTTATTTGTCAAATATCGTCCGCTCACGCAGGAGGTTGTTAATTCCCTAATTTTTTTTGTCAAGGGGCTGTTATTCGTCGAGAATGGGCCGTGGGAGAAATTGTTCCAGAGGAATATTCGTCGCAGCTCTAACGATGGTTCATTTGCTTCACATAGTAATACGTTGGTTGACGTTGACATGAATGTAGCCGTAACTGTACGTAAAGGTTTGTGCTGCATGCTGTCGAGTCTTTGGAGCGTGCTGTGTGACGCTGGTCCGTAGCACATGTGTCCGTAATCAAAGTGTGTCTTTAGAAGATACTGTTATAGCTCATTGCTACCCGTCGGTCAGCGCCCATCATACTCCAGTCGTAGCTGTGATAAGATTGCATGCTTTTTCGCGTCTACAAATGATATGTCGGGTATGATGAGCCCACCCTAGTTTATCACCGATAATCATCCCAAGATATTATATTGTTTTCGCAACTGAAAATTATGCTGTCCCAGTTTTATTGATTGGGGAAACGGAATGCTGTGGCGAGTAAAAATTATTATAGTAGATTTGCTATCAGATATTACGAGGTCATTTTCTGTACACCATTCATGCAGCGTATGAGAGCAGTGTGCATTTTAAGCTGGCAGGACTGAAGAGTACTGTCTTCGGAATAGATGAATACGTCGTCTGCATATTACAACATTTGGATGTCTCCGGCAAAGAGGTCATGAAGGTCTGAGGAATAGAGATTGAATAATAAGGGAGCCAAGACTAATCTCTGTGAGAGACCTCTGCTAGTTTCTCTGGGGCCCAGTGTAGTTCCGTATTGCAAAATGATTGTCTTCCTATTGCTGAGGGAGCTTACTGTGTTACGCACGATATGTACCTCCAATTTTTTCCCTAAGACTGACAGGACGACTTTGTCGTATGCTTCATTCTATAAGGAGCATTCAAATGAAACACGGTTGTCCAAAAGCAACGGTAACGATTTTATTAACTCAAAAATGTAGTTATACGCAGTGCACATACTCAAAAATAGTAGCCAAAACTGTTGGCAAATTTTTCGCATTGCGACACTAGCCGGTCGATTCCATCCTTGAAGAAGCTGGTAGGCTGCTGTCGGATCCAGGCCTGGACCCAGTCACACACTTCGTCGCCCGTTGCGAATCGATGTCTGTGAATAGCTTGTTTTAGAGGTCCAAATACATGAAAGTCACAAGGTGAAAGATCGGGACTGTACGGTGGATGTTCCAGCGTTTCCCACCGAAACTGCTGCAATGTCGTCTTCACCGCATTGGGCGCGTGTGGGCGGGCATTATCATGCAGGAGGATAACTCCATTGGACGACGTGCATCGGCGTTTCGACTTGATTGCTCGTCTAAGTTTCTGTATAGTGGCTTGATAACGCTGGGCATTGGTGGTGGTTTCCCGTTCCAGGACCTCGACAAGTAGGGGGCCCTTGTGATCATAAAAGGACATCATGAGCTTACCAGAACTGGTGTGCACGGCCTTTGATTCCTTTAGAGGTGGTGAAGTCGCATGTTTCCACTGCTTGCTCTGACGCTTGCTTTCCGCTTCAAAATGGTGACACCATGTTTTATCACCTGTGACAATACGCGACAGACAGCCGTATTCCTCCTCATAATAACGTTTCAGATGACTCAAAGACAGCGCCATTCGAGTATTGAGCTGTTCAGCGGTCAGTTGGTGGGGAACCCACTCCGCAGAGTTTTTTCGACAGTTCAAGTGTTGATGCATTATGGTGTGGGCGGAGCCCACGCTAATACCAAGTAACCGATAGATCTCGTCCACGTTGATTCTGCGGATGTCCAAGACTAAAGCATCCACTTCTGCAACCATTTCCGGTGTGACGACACGATGAGCTTGTCCAGGACGAGCATCGTCTTCCAGTGACTCGCGCCCCTCAAGGAATCGTTTGCGCCATTCCACAACACTTTTAACGACTCAGACTGTACTCACCGTACACAGCGTTCTTCCGTCGATGTCTTTCACAGCCTCCAACTCCCTCCGCCGCTAAAAATCGAATCACTCCTCGTTGTTCCTGCTTACTCGCCTGCATGTTCGGTAGTGCACAATAACTTGTGTGACTACCTGCTCTTCGGCGTGAAACCACACTGGCACTATGCAACATCAAACGGTGCGCACGAGTCAGTCTCTCTACCAATAGACGGCGCAATCATACTCGCAGTTATGTGGTGCCACCTTCCGTGTAAGGCAAAGGTAGATGCACTGACCAGGTTTCATTTGAACGAACTTCATACATTACGAAAGCAGCCATCATACAATTATTCCTAGAGAAAGTTAGCTGCATGTCAGTAACTAACCACAGGAGGTTGTCCCTTTTCCTTTGCGAAACCAAAGCTGTTTTTCCGATAACATTTTCTTCTTTTTACACCACCATTCTCAGCGCCGCTTTATAGTACTTTCCATCATCTTCGCCGAGCACAGTAGTAAGTCGACAGGCCGATAATAGTCGGGTTTCTCACATCTTTTTCCCTATTTGTAGGTGAGGACAACACAACATGTTTTCAGTGAGTCGATTTTGATCTTGTGTCCATACGCTTTAGTAAATTTTAGCAGCAGCAGTTTGCGTTTCCTTGGGAGGTGTCGTAGCGTTGGGTAGTCAATATAACCCGGGCCAAGTGCAGTACCCTTCTCTCGAGAGCGCACAATCTGGAGTTCTTCCAGTAAAAAGGTTCGTGTACGTACACTGTTGTCCTCCTCATATTCCGCCTCGTCATCCTTGTTCAGTACGTCAGATTGTGAAGGTGCTCACGTGTCAATCGTCAGGCCGTTTTTTATGTTCCTTATGACATTCCAAATCGTGGTTGATTATGTTTCTTTGCAGACTGTATGATGTAGCGCTGTAACGTTTTATGAATCTAGGAGTGCCACTGGCATTTCTCCCAATGTGTAGGCACGCCCGCAGTTCCACAATGTGTGGTGTCCGCTAAAGTCACCTAATAGGGTTTCCAGATAGAGGCAATGATTGTTGTTAACTGTTGCCTTGACGTTTTTATGGTCAGACCAAATTCAAATGGAAGTCTTTGATGCGCATGCGGATACTTCCTATTGTTGAATGGCAATATTAACAGCAAAAACGGGATATTTTGTATAACCAACAACGCTGCACCGCTGTAGCCACTATCTCTGTTTTGCAGATGACATAGTATCCAGTTTAAACATGTTTCGGTGATGGCACAAACGTGTACTTTAGTTACGAGCAGAAAATGTCGAAGGATTTCTTTAGTTGCCTTGAGCTAGCTATCTTGCGTCCCACTGGATGATTTTACAGGCGATTTTGGGGGATAAGGAGTGGGGTCGACATGTTTTGGATTGACATCCGGATCGAATCTGTTTGTAGTACAGGAGTGGGCCCATTAGTAATCTGCTGGTACAATACATCATTCACTACTGCGATTACTATACTTGAAATGTTGTTAACCAGGTAGTTGCCAACATCATTTTGTTGGCAGAGTCTGTAAAATTGTGATGGGTAGGGGTTGGGATCCATCGGAGCAAGAGGCAGGCGGAGTTCTGGTTCGTACAATTGGTCCCGGGGGACTGCGCTTTGGTGGGATCCATTATGTTTTGTTTCCTTTATGTTTTGTTGAATTTGTGCGTTGTTGGTGCTGTAGATGGGCATGCTGTATGAGAGGAGGGGGCGGTGGTATCGGCGCTGAATCCACTTGGAGCCACCGTTCCTGAAGTCGTTGTGGGGTTCTGCCCATTCGTTGCTTATAGGGTGCCTAAAGGAAGCTGCGTTCTCGGATATGTCTACAAAAATTCGAGCAAATCGCATTAATAGTTTTTATTACAATAAAGAGGATTGACAATACTTAACTTGGTATTTACAAGAACGTGTCGCAAGTGATGGGCGACATTCAAACTGTCAGTCCTTGGCTATACACAATATCCATGTATGCCATTGATATGGATCACTAATAACTGTTATGCGAGTACCAGTTTAGTATTGTGCGGCCGAGGATGGCAGGAGCCGTGCTTATATTCTCTTCTTGTAGGGGCCGCTCCTGTCGTGGCGCGATCTTTGTCAACGGGCTATTGGCTGACGTCGTCTCACAGCCTTCTCTGCTCTTGCGTTCTTCGTATTCGTGCCGGCGCTTGTAGTTACGCCGGAACAGTCGTCATTACATGGCTGGTTTCTGCAGATATAGGTGGCACTGCCGGTAGTTGCATTGATACACATCTGAGTCGAAAATGTCGGATAATATGTATCCTGTCTCGGAATTTTTGAGGGAGAAGTAACTGCATTCGCATAAGGTCTTTTTTTCAAACACAGCTGCTACTTCTCGGTAGGTAATGTTACTGAGAGACACAATTTTGTTAATTCTCTTGTTTTTGAGATACATTGGGCAGGTTGGAGATACGGCAATGTGACAACCGATACCATGAATACAGGTTTGTTGATTGGCCCCCCACAGTACGAATATTTTATATATTTTATCTCACTTCTCCACCGTTCGCTGCCATATCCAAATCGCAAACAATTATAGCACTTTAAGGTGGAGGGTACACACACGTCCACTGGTCGGAGGACTCCATAAATATAAACCAACTGTGAGAGCCGCAGTGATCTGTTACAATAAAAACTGGTGACAGCTTTGCTCCCCTTTTCCCGCTCAGGTTTACAATTTTACTAAATCACCTGATGGCAATAACTTCGCTGCAACAGGTCGTTTCCGTCCGTAATTCGCCCTCCGCAAGGGAGGTTTCAACATCATTGATGATGCCTTGTTTAGTTGTGAAAACTTCGGAATATAGGCCTCCAAATTTGGTCTGGCTAAGAAAGAACGCTGATCCAAGAACGCTGATACTCTTGACGCAGTCTCAGTTTTTCCCTGCTGCTGTAATATTGATTGTATGTTTCAGTAATTACTCACATTCCCGTCTAATAAGTTTGCCTAGCGCCATAGGATGGAGTCTGCCTATGTTTCTGTCTCTACTTCAAAGAAAACAAGATAAAAGATCATTTGTGGTAAGTTGCTTAAAAATTAACAACGCAATTCACATATTGGTAGGTGACGGTTCCTTCTTTGGTGGCGCCGACACGCAACACTTTCTCCATTTGGTCTCGGTCGTCGTGTCCCTCTGTTACAGTCGCGCTGACGTTTCTATGAGGGTTGCAGGTCTCTCGTTTTAAATGTATCGACAGGTAGAATATGTTGGTGTGTGTGTCTGCGTTGTGGGACACGATGACTGCGTCGCTAATCACTTCACTGATTCGTGCATAAAATGCATCAGTATCCATTGTGACACCGTGTGGCTGGTTTTGCGAAACTTGTGTTGCAAAGGGGCTGCAATCGCCACGGTCCATGGTGGTGATGGCAGCGTAGCAAAAGTTTTGGCGATTTGGCAGAGTCTATTTCAGTTTATCGAATACCACAACGAATTATCACCGTACACATTGCACGATCACTAGCTGAGTAAGAAGTGTTTACACAGCCAGAGCGCGCTAATGTTCACCTTCCGCTTTTCGGAGCCAGCTGCCTTAACATTTCTAACGATGGCTTTTGATCACTGTTCCAAAATATATTTTGTTGATTGTGTTGCACAGCTCTGATAAACTGCATAAAAGGCGATGAAAAAGTTTCCATTCGAAAGACGTACAGCCCAGAATCAGTATGTCAGTCAGGCAAAATCGCCATAAAAGTTGAGGCAATCATCCCATCGACGCACCACGTTCAAGAGACCCGTTTGGTAGTATACCATTTCCTGCTGTGCGAAAAAGTGCGCCGCCCGGTGTAGCCGAGCGGTTCTAGGCGCTTCAGTCTGGAACCGTGAGACCGCTACGGTCGCAGTTTCGAATCCTGCCTCGGGCATGGATGTGTGTGATGTCCTTAGGTTAGGTTTAAGTAGTTCTAAGTTCTAGGGGACTGATGACCTCAGATGTTAAGTCCCATAGTGCTCAGAGCCATTTGAACCATTTGAAAAAGTCTGCAACTGCCTGCTGCACATCGTCGTCCTTTAGGAATTGTCGACCCTGAAGGCCTTTTTTAAGGGATCGAAGGCTAGACAATCGCGTGGGGAGACATCAGGACTATAGGGTGGGAGCTCGAGTGACTCATACTCGATTTGGCGTAACTTTTACGCTACGACATTTGCGAATAGGGACCTCTTGCGTCCAATCGCGACCAGCACGGACTTGGCACACCTTTCCATAAGGGTGGCTTTCGACAAACATACTACATTCTTCATTCACAAAAAAAAGGCTCTGAGCACTGTGGGACTTATCATCTGAGGTCATCAGACCCCCTAGAACTTAAGAACTACTTAAACCTAACTAACCTAAGGACATCACACACATCCATGCCCGAGGCAGGATTCTAACCGCAGCAGTCGCGCGGTTCCAGACTGAAGCGCCTAGAACCGCTCGACCACCGCGGCCGGCTCTTCATTTTCCGAAGGATGTCTACCGGTGTCTGTCCTTCCGCAGTCAATAGAAGAATAACAGTACGTTGGTCCTATTTTGACGCATTTGTTAATAATGTCTCCATAGTACACGTCCCCACATTTACAGCACGCACGTCGGAAAGACACGTGAGCCACACTAATTCCTTGCATGTCGATGTTTAAATTCCCGCATCGGAGTCCCATTACATTGCGTATAGGCTGCAGCAACGCCCTAAAACGAAAATTTTTCTTCTCCCCTTACAGTAATGACTTCTTGTAATACCATAAAGCTGTTGTTTATTTTTTATTATGCAATGTGTTGCGGTCACTGATTTTAACAACAGGGGCTACATATAAAAATAAAGACGCAGTGCAAATATGTAATATGTATAAATAACGATTTCTCATGCAGAAGTAGATACATGGAGTAAACAGTTGCTTAAATTGTTGCTTGACGTCATTTCTGCCCTTTCCTTCCGTTTGAGTATCATCGACCACTTTGGTTACGCGAAGAGTTTGTATGTTTCATCCTCTTGCGCTCTCTAGTTCTCCGAGATTTCTTCTACACACCGCGAGTATGAACCATATGTCTGTTGTTCCAGATGGCTTATCGCGCATCCTTAAGACATTTACGTCATTTTTTTCAGTCCGCTGTATCATTGGTAGTTGTAATAACAGTCTCTATATCGTCCACCTTCAACCTGTGCGAGACCACCTTGCAAACACAACGTGACATTGACTTTGTAGCACTGAGGGATTACTTTATCTGTTAGCAATATCAGTATCAAATTGATTATATCTAGAAGTAGCCAACTTGATTAAAGCTGTCGCTGATAAAACATAATTTATTTTAGCGTAGATGCGAAATTTCCAGTGTCGATCTTCTATAGTGCTACTGGAGAAGAGTCATAGAATCTCTAATGTCACGAACTATTGTAATGTATCATTTCCCGGCTACCCAAATGTGATAGACCTATTCGCTATTGTAGTCGCATCGATTATTTTCCACTTGCAGGAGGAAGGGGATTTTGGTTCGACATGGACTCGATGTGGAGTGGGCTTTCCCTAATCCTGCTAAATGGGTGGTGCTCGGAGGTGACTGATCTGATTTTAAGGACGAATAATTTCCCCAAGACTGCCTGTGTTTCTAGCGTTCGTTGGAAAAAAAGTTCGTGAAGCATTCTCCTTAAGAAGCACCCTACAGAGGCGCCGTAAGCAGGAGCAGGAAATTGCCAATCAATTGCCTACTCTGTGCTCCTGATTCTGGTTGGCTACAATATTTGAGGGTTAAATACTTTCGAGGAGCATTTTGGGGGGCTCCCGAAATCGAAAGTTGCCCAGCAGCATCGTGGGATTGAGGTGCCAAGTCTTGGGCCGTCTGGGACGAAGTTTGTAAGTGGTTATTTCGGAAATCGAGAGTTAGTGATCCTTGGTGATCGACGAGATTACTTTTCCGGTATGGAACATCTACAAATCATTCGAAAGATCATTCGCCTGCGTGGGCGTGGAATTCTGCTCAGGCGCTTTCCTATTTTTCTCCGCGAGTTTTGTGGATTACTGCGTTTGCACTTGTTCAGTAAAAACACAGAACTCAGAGCATAGCACAGCGTAGCTAGCTGGATGGATGAACGAAACGGACGTGGCTGGAGATAAGTCACGACCACAGATTTCATTTCATGCCAAATTTGAGAATGATGTTTTTTTGAGTGACTCTCTCTCTATTGACTTTGAACTATATTCCCTTAAATTGTATTCCTGATTCTGTGGTGGTTATGATTATCAGCGAGAGTTGATAGTGGCCAGCTGAAGTCTGCTTGTAAACTGTGGCAGTGATTCTATTCTAGCCCAGAGGTCGAATGTCGGAATCTTTCCTGAAAGTGGCTTAATGACTTTCGACTTGTGAGAAGTCTAACAGTGTCTCACAGTCGAAGTGAGACTGGCGACTCTCGTACGTACTCATGTATGTGTTTATTCCAGTCTTCTATTAGTCCATCGCCTCTTTCACCCTTTCTCTGTCCATATCCCCCCTTCCTCTCTCTGTCCATCTGCCAATCCCCCCCTCTCTCATTCCATCTGCCCCTCCCCCCTCTGACCCTCTACTTTGTCCCCCTCTGCCCATTTCATACTCTCCCTCTATCTCCTCCTCCCCCTCTTTCCACCTCCTCATCCCTCTGTATTTCCATCTCCTCTTTCATCCCCTCCCCGTCCATATCTCTTCCTGTCTCTGCCTACTCCTCCCCCCTCTCCCTGTCCATCTATCCACCTGCTCTCTCTGCCAATTTCCTCTTCGCTTCTCTCTGTAAATCTCCTCCTCCCTTCTCTCTGTCCATCTCCTCCTCTCTGTCCTTCTCCTCCTCTCTGTCCTTCTCCTCCTCTCTGTCCATCTCCTTCTTTCTCTCTCTCTCTGCCCACCTCCTCCACCACCACTCTGTCCATCTTCTCCACTTCCTTCTCCTATCTCTCTGCTCCTACCCCTCTCTCATTCCATATGTTCCCCCCCCCCCTTCTGTCCATCTGCACCTTCCCCCTCTGTTCAACTTGTCCTCCCTCTCTAAGTCCATCTGTTCCTCCACTTCTCTCTCTCCATCTGCTCCTCCCCCTCTCTCTAACCATCTCTTCCTCTTTCCTTTCTCTGTCCATCTCCTCTTTCCCGCTCTCCTTATCCATCACATCTTCTTTCCTTTCTCCATTTCATCCTCCCCCTCTCTGTCCATCTCCACCGGGCCCCACTACTCTCCTCCACCGCCTCCGTCTGTCCATTACCTTCTCTTTCATTTCTCTGGGCATCTCCTTCTCTTCCCTTACTCTCTTCCTTTCTTTCTCTCCCTCTCTCTGTTCATCGGCTCCAGCCTCGATATGTGTCCACAGCCTCCTTACCCCTCTCTTTCTGTCCACATCTCTCCACATTATCACCCCACCCAAATAGGTCACAGCTAGTTCTTAGCCCCAAAGTATTCCTTTCCAGATAGTAACATGCATACCAAGTTTGGCTGAAATCGATCCAGGGGTTAAGGAAGGGCTTTTTACCCACTGCTTTCCCTGCATACGCACTTGTCACATATATTTTACATATATTTAACATATACCACTTGCCCCTGAACACATATTTCTCCTTTATCTGTAGCAAATTTCCCCCTGCAGTTTCGCTTTCACGCAGCTCTGTGTTTATGACGTCATATCTCCTGATCTATGTGCCGTAGAACCATACATTTTTCCAGGTACATTCAATGGTCTATGTGAACAAATGCAGCATATATGTGAACACATGCAGCATTCACAACATATGTTGCAATTAGAATTAGCAGTAAATAAGTAAAAAATTAAAACTTCATGCCTAATGTGGCAGTTTTACTGGATGAACATCCAAAATGTAGTAAGCGATAAACATTTTTCCTTGCATCGTTTTCTGTCGTAAGGGTTGGACATTACGTGTAGAGTTAGTTGCACATCACTAAGAACTCTCATTCTCAAGTACTAGATGAGTATTGTTTCGCTATTTGCGTGTCGTGAGCTGTGACACTATTTCACCGCTACCCCTTTAAAAGTGAGTTGGTTCTTACCACACAGTGATTCTTTCCAGGCAGTAAGTGATATGTGACCAAGGTTGTTTGAAATCGATCCAGTGGTTTAGGAGGAGATGTGGTACATACATACACTATTATAATATGTATGGATTTTTTTTCACGTAGTAGTCCAGAGAATTAATCCGGGTTCGCTACTGAAGTTTCGATTAAATCCGCGGGGCAGTATTCGCTTAATTTGTCTCGCGTGACGTACATGCCAAGAGTGCGAGGATTCTGGGCGGAGTCATGACTATGATTTCACGCGACACCACAAAAACTCCGAGTTACGGACAAAAGGAACGTTTCACTACGTAAGGCATCTGTCACAGAGTGGACAACAGCGTGAGGTCGTTGAATGAATTCATCATATACAAAACCGTCAAAGTTGACATACAACGCAGCGAAAGCTTCATCCTGGTCAGAAGTAGTAGACAGCTGTATGAGATTGCTCACTTAAGTTGTAAACGCGATCTGTATGACAATAAAACGGCTTCAGTCTCGTGCTGTAACGACGGTCCTTGTTCGTTGTACACAAACAAATACTTTCTCTGGTAAGCACTCCACGAACGCCCAATTTTGACGCCACTAATAATGATCGTATCGACTTGTAAATCTATCGCCGGCCGGAGTGGCCTAGCGGTTCTAGGCGCTACAGTCTGGAGCCGCGCGACCGCTACGGTCGTAGGTTCGAATCCTGCCTCGGGCATGGATGTGTGTGATGTCCTTAGGTTAGTTAGGTTTAAGTAGTTCTAAGTTGTAGGGGACTGATGACCTCAGAAGCTAAGTCCCATAGTGCTCAGAGCCATTTGTAAATCTATCGTTCGACATAATCTCGAATCTCTCTTTTTTTTACCTTCAGTCCTCTGAAAAAGTCAGCGCCAAATATGCTATCCTAGCTTGTGCTGCAGTGGCGTTTCGTACTTCGAAACTGCATATCACTGATCTGTCTTCATTGATCACTTGTTAAGGCGATAGTTATCGCGTAGGATGTGCGAGCTGTCTCCACTGATCACTTGGTAAGGCGATAGATATCGCGCAGGATGTGAGAGCTGCGTGTATATTATCAGCTTTCATTCACAAGTGCCGGCCGCTGTGGTCTAGTGGTTCTAGGCGCTCAGTCCGGAACTGCGCGACTGCTACGGTCGCAGGTTCGAATCCTGCCTCGGGCATGGATGTGTGTGATGTCCTTAGGTTAGTTAGGTTTAACTAGTTCTAAGTTCTGGGGGACTAATGACCTCAGAAGTTGAGTCCCATAGTGCTCAGAGCCATTTGAACCATTTTTTCATTCACAAGTCACCAGAAGAGCACGATATTTATCAAATGAAATTTTGACCTTTCACACGTACTTTCCATCACAGAGGGATTGTGAAGTGTTTTTCATATTTATAGAAAATTTCGTAAGTAGAACTCAAGATGCGTTTCGATAAATACGATACCCGACGGGCGGAAGCTATTAAGATGCTAACTACAAGTTAAACGGACAAGGTTAAGATATTAGATTTCATCATTCATGACCTCACACAATTAGTTACAGCAACCACGGCGTTAATCGGAATATTGTGATCATCAACCAAGTAGTATGTCAGACCACTTTCATCAGGCGGAGGATTTGTGCTTCTTCATAAAATGAATTCAACAGATCCTTCATACATGGCCAGAGTAGTTGACGTCAAGTGTTCACTCACAGGTCACGCAATTCTTGCATATCACGGTGGGGGGATTACCATAAAGTATTTGCTAACCAATGAAATTGTGAATGGAAGGAGCAATAACGCCATTGCAGAAGTTATGCTCAGTAGCAGTCTTCATGAAGAATTCCAAGATAATCCAATTTATATGTAGAGAAGAGCGCAAACTTTAGGAGCACTCATAAGAATTTCGTGCTGATATTTTCTGGTACTTATATTAGCTACACAACATTAATGAATATATTGGCTGGTGGGTGGAGGAGGGGGGGAGGCAGATGGGATACCTATCACCTTAACTCACACAGCTGCCCCGACCGATCGGTTTTAGGCAAACCACAACGCCTTCAAAAACCCTATATGCAATTTTCTTATACTCTCGCTCCCTATGCACAAACAAATAGCCCTGTAAAAGTAATGAACAGGACCTTTTTAGGAAATTTAATGACCTTAAATCTTGTCCTGGGGTATGTTTTCGCTGGAGGTCACGGTTTTTGATGTTATTCAAGAGAAACGCATTTGAAGCTCACACTTGAACGTTTTTCTTGAATAATTCAAAAACTCAGGCCTCTAGCGAATACGTATCCCAGTACAAAATTTAACTACATTAAATTTCCTACAAAAAGGTCCTGTTCAATTTTCATGTAGTTACAATAATTTGGGCGTACCGGGCGAGAGAATACGAAAATCTTACAGGTGATATTTGAAGGCGTTGTGAGTTGTATAAAATACAGCAGCAGGGACAGCTGAATCAGCCTGTATTCATTTGAGCAGCAGTGGCGAAATATTGGTCCTGATTCGGTATATTACGAGCCATATTAGGCGAGTGTCTGCCTCCAAAACATTTCAACTGCACAGTATTTTCCTCTCTCCCTTACTTCTGCATTTAGAACTATAGCATTTGCTATTTTGTGTGGATAAATGAATGAAGTATAAGATGTTAAATTTTTCACTGTAGAACAGCAAAATTCATACACTGCAATTGTGCTTAGAGCTATTCCACATTCAAAGTATTAAGCGATGATAATAACCAATAAATACATTAACTCGTCATATTTTCTGTGATCAATCTGAGTTGTGGAAGATTTTGTATCAATTGCTGTCTCAATATATAATAAAATTATGAGACATTATCGAACAGCAAATAACTGTTACTTCGCAACCTATCAGCTGTGGAAAGTCTTTATTCGTAACACTAAAACATTTACGAGACATTAGTTTCGTCCAAGTGACCATATACATACAATATAATCTCCAGCAGTGAGTTAGTTTTGTATGTTTCTAGTCTGTTTGGGGTACCATGTTTGCGATATTAAGGCGTGGAGAGCAATTACTTAAAGAGGTGGAATAAGACTGAGGTATAACGTCTACAGGGTGGTTCGCAGTCTGTGATAGTCACGTCCACAACGAAAACTGACGTCGCCAGCTGTACAAGAAAATAGATCTGAAGTACTCCTGCATCTGAGTCTGAATTTAGACATTGCATTATTCTGTAAATTGCATGGCAGAAGATTCTTCTCTTTCCGCCGTAAATAAGCGATTAATGAAAAGGTGCGTCTTACTTGTGAGAGGTAACGCTACCATCGCCTGGGAAATGGAACAGTTCGTCATGGCTCATGATAGTGAAGACGTCAGGTACTGTGCCTTTGTCAGGGTGATGTTACCAGATTCAGCATTTTGATCAAGTATATACCACTAGATACGGATAAAGCACTCTATTTAGAAAACCATAAATAAACTGGGCCTTTGACAGCCACTTTGTAAAGGGCCTAGCGGAGGTGTTGGAGAAAAAAGCAGATACCAGAGTCAATTACAGTGGGCAACAACGCTGTCAGCTAGCTTCGACTTTAACGAGACTAACTGGCTCACAGTATAACAATTCACTAAGACATCTGTTGTGGAAACTAACGTAGTCATACCATCCGGGATCGTAATTTCATTAAGGCATATATGAATCACGAGTCGCCAGGTATTTGTGTGGATGTAGACAAGTAGCAGGTAAAATATTTGCCCGCGCTGATGGCACAAGGAACATGTTGATCCTGAAACATCGAAAGCCACTGGAGATGATGGATGTATCTAGGAATCAGGATAGCATTCAGTCTTGTAGCGGTAGCCTCATGTTGCGGATATATACATGGAGTGAAACAGTGAAATTTCTTAAGTCAACCACAGTGCCTCAGAGCTTAAGACACGTAAATCTGACAGACTATCACAAGGAAGCCTTAGCTAGCACCGTACTGAAAATAACTACACTTGTTTACTTAGGCATGTATTGAACCTGGCAGGATTAGAGCTTTCATACCCTCTCTTAGCTCTAAATGGACATCCTTAGTGAGTTAACATTGCAGTATGTAGCAAACGAGCAATATATAATAATAATAACAATAATAATGCGAAGAAGAAGAATAATAATGAGGAGAAGAAGAAATACCACTTTGTATACGGTATTTCAGAAATACCACTCTAGTTAACATTGTGCAAATTAATTTCTTTGTTTCTTTTTTTTCGGACATATAAAATGACTTCTACGAACAATGTATGGCAGCAGTAAAGACGGAATCAAATCTGTGTAAGTTGACTGGCTTGACTAAGTAGGTTAAGGTTGGCAAATGAGGTGGAGGAAAGACAACAGATATAGAATGGGATGAGGAAGACATGGATTGTGTTGACAATATAGCGGAAATACTGGTTCGCTGCTGGACAGAAACAGGATAGCTGAGATATTCCGAGGGAGAGACTAAGCAAGTGATAGCAGGTAGCTACGAATTTAATCTTGAATCCAGAGTTATTTTGCTTAAGAAGCAGGTTATTGGATGGAAAGTTTCAAATCGTATGACTGAAATGGAGAATATGCATATATATATATATATATATATATATATATATAAGTAATATGTTGGACTTACCAGATTTTACATCGCAGTTATCGAATCATAATAGCTATTTGATATGCGAGGAGACACCCGTGACTACGAAACCGACGAAGAAAACAGAATGTTTGAAAATGGCACTATTTTCGGAGCAACATGTATGGGCACTAGAGAGTGTACTCGGCGAGAAAGTTTCCTGCAGTGGAAGTGGGCCCCGGTATGTTCCCGGGTCTTCTTTGTCGGCAGAGGGCAGTCTGTGAATCTCATTCAGTCAGTCATACCTCCTTGAATTGTTGAGCAACTGCCACAGAAGTCAGGCTGTGGCAGACGCCGGTCTGTGTGTTGGACAGTGAAGACCGCACACGATTTGCCACCCCCTGGACATCTCCATATGACCTCGACATTTTTGATTTTATGCGCTAGCTTTAGAGAGGCCCCGACACTGAAATGCTGCTCGGCTAGCATGGGACCACCCACTCTGATTTTCTCCAAAAATTTGGTTTATACAATGAGAATGTGTCGTTCCACTGATATGTGAGAGCATGGCGTGCAAGGGCCGAACAATCAAAGTAACACTTCTTCAGTGCAGTGCCAAATTTGTGATATAAGCTTCGGGTCTCTTATGCAAACATATAAATAAATATGTAGACATAAAGAATAAAAATATAGAATAGTTCAAACGGCTCTGAGTACTATGGGACTTAACATCTGAGGTCATCAGTCCCCTAAAACTTAGAACTACTTAAACCTAACTAACTAACCTAAGTACACCACACACATCCATGCCCGAGGCAGGATTCGAACCTGCGACCGTAGCGGGTCGCGTGGTTCCAGACTGAAGCACCTAGAACAGCTCGGCCACAAAGGCCGGCTAATATAGAATGTTCACGTAAAAAATTCGGAGCCATTACTCTTTAGCACGCCCTCGAATGTATAACGAAATTCTAAACGGTAAAAACTGCACTAATATCAAATTAGGTCAGTCTTGTGCAAAGACTGGATACTACCTCTCCATGTAGAGAAATGTCAAGCTGCGCGCTTCAGGAAATGTAAAAGCGTGCTGCCTTTTGACTATTGCCTTAATAAGTTATATACAAATGTTTGGGAGTAAAGTGTGTAGAATTGGAACGACAAATAGACTCATCACTAGGTAAAACAAGTGTCAGTTTACATTGGGAAATAGAGGTCTGTCTATAAAAAATTGCTAAAAACACTTTAATGGCCTGTACCTCAATACTGTTCGTATGTGTAGAACTCATATCATGTCAGACAAACAGGGGACATCAAACGTGTACGAAGTAGGACGGTGCATAAGACGACAAGCTTTTTTGAACGTCGAGGGAAACGTAAAAAAAATCTTAAGTGTCAGATACTCTGAAAAACATGTGGTACACGTCAAGAGAACCTGTGATTATACAACAAACAGTAAACTTTGCCACACACCTCAAAATGATTTGTAGAGTGTGTCTGGAAATTTGATGTAAACAGAGTGAGACAGTTATGTTAATAAAGACCACCACAGCTGTATTTCAGGTTTTGTTTTACTGTAGCACCTGCGGTTTTCATCTAAATGAATATCTTTAGGTTACATCGATAATTCACCAACAGTCTTTGTAGATAATTCTCACAAAATAGTAGAAAGGCGGTGGCGTCATGACTGTATCACTTTCGGAGAATCAGTTACGAGGCCTGTTGCTAAATGCTCCATCTCCATATGGAGTAATAAATGTAGGAAGAATACAGTTGCGGTGGTCTTTCTTATCATTACATTATTCAGTTGTGGAGGCACAAAACGAAAAAGATTAAAGTGAGAGAGACGGCGCAGTGGTAGAGACACTGCAATGTGAGGGACAGTATTCAGATTACAGTGCAGCCAATCAGGTTTAGAATGCCAGTAGTTTCCCTAAATTACTGGTAGTAGTCTCTAAACCAGCTCAGAGCTTAATTTGCTTTCCAGCACATATTCGATCTGTGCATGTTCTCCTAATCACTTGGCGCCAGCAGGACATCAGACTCTTAACCTTCAGTCGTCATGTAGAACAGGTAATACAGAAATACGGACTCACGATGGACGCATTATCTCCATCGTCTTAGCAGTTGGATTTCTTAATCACCTCGAGACTCCGCGTGCTTCAGTGTAAAGCCACTGCCGGTTATTACCAGACGCGAATAATAAATTAATCTCTAATTATAGCTCTGCCAGCGGAACTTTCTCGGGAGAAAAGAAAATACGATTAAATAGACGACACTAAAATGGTAGCCCTCAAATGCAACTGGTGATCAGGTCTGCCGGCCACATTGCGTCATACATCGAGCGATTAGCTTGCGTACAGGATTTTCCTGTCAACTCTGCCCAGCGACAATGGTCTTGCTATCAGCCATTGTGCGATAACGACTGTCGTATATGTAATCAGACGTCAATGTGGCGCCAGGCGCTACTTAGGGTGCCGGTTACTCAAGAACAACACGTGTACTTCCATTACTGATAAAAGTCTGCACATCTCGCGCCAGATAAGCTCTCGCGCCAGGTGGGTGCTACAAGAGCGTGGGAACTATACAGCACCTCTATCTCTCTCTCTGTCTGTCTCTGTCTCTCTTTGTCTCTCTCTCTCTCTCTGTCTGTCTCTGTCTCTCTTTGTGTGTGTCTCTCTCTCTCTTTCTCTGTGAGTAGGGTGGTGGAGGTCATAGAAAGGAAAAAAGAAAGGAATATTAGGGTTTAATGTCCCATCGACTACTAGAGAGTTGGACCCGGAGCGCATTGGGGAAGGATGAGGAAGGAAATCGGCTGCGTCCTTTTCAAAGGAGCGATCCTTACTTACCTTAAGCAACTTAGGGAAATCGTAAACCTGCTGTCTTACCACTCTGTTCACCTCAGAAACACAACCTCATCTAACAATCTTAATTATTTGTTGTATGTATTCCAATATTTGTCTTGTGTTTTTCTACTTCGTCTAGTACCAGGGAAGTTATTCCCTGATATAGTAGCAGATATCCTATTACGCAGGCTGTTTCAAAATCTTTGTATAAAACGTCTTGGGGTGTGAATCAACTAGTGGAGAACAACTTTTGTTTGAAACAAAATTTTCGAGTGGTTCTAGGCGCTTCAGTCTGGAACCACGCGGCTGCTGCTGTCGCAGGTTCGAATCCTGCCTCGGGCATGAATGTGTGTGATGTCCTTAGGTTAGTTAGGTTTAAGTACTTCTAAGTCTTGGGGAGTGATGACCTCGGATGTTAAGTCCCATAGTGCTTAGGGCCATTTGAACAAAATTTTCTTTCATGCTTCTCGGCGACGCTAGAAGTCTTTTACTAAATTTTCCGCCCTAGGATGACGATATTTCACCGAATTAGCCGTTCTACTTGTACTAACAACATGAGCTGCATTTGCGTACTACCTACCCCAGTAAATTGATAGGTGATTTTCAACAAGAAAACCTTAATAATGAGTATCTGTAAATGGAGAAAGATATTTTAGAAGCTCGGCCGCCCATCTATCATGCGGAGCAAAAGACTGAGCTATAGGCGATACATAATACATATTAGCGCCGCAGTGTTCCTACGCTCTGGCGCCTCTCTGAGTATCACCAGTGATAAGAGGGACGTTCAATAATCAATGAAACACATTTTTCCTCGCCAATTTCAGATGAAAACACTCGGAATTTGTTCCCGCTTCAGCCTCTGTAGCTTCATGAAGTTCCAATAGGTAGTGCTACACGCAGCCTTAAAAATGGTGTCTGTAATGGATTTGCGTTCCAAGCAGAGAGCTGTCGTTGAGTTTCTTTTGGCGGAAGATCAGAGCATCGCAGATATTCACAAGGGCTTGGAGAATGTCTACGGAGACCTGACAATGAACAGAAACACGGTGATTCGTTGGCGAGGCGTCTGTCACCATCGCAATCAGATGGCGACCTGTTCAGTGTCCTGTGCGACGGCCGGCTGCACACAGCTGAGACCCCTGATATGTTGGAACGTGTGGACACTCTCATTCAAGGTGACTGACGGATCGTAACCAAACACCTCTCTGCTCAACTGGACGTTTCTCTTGTTAGTGCTGTCACACTCGTCCATCAGTTGGGTTACTCAAAGGTGTGTGCCTGCTGGGTTCCCTGCCACCTATCAGAAGATCACAAAGAGTATCTGTTTGGCCCAATAAAAGATGCAGTCTGCGGAAGCAGTACGTGGGTGATGGGGACATTATTGATGAAGCAACACGTTGGCTCCGACGTAGACAGTAGAGTGGCACCATGGTGGCATACAGGCCTTCCCAATAAGGTTATGTAAGACCGTTGCATCGGACTCAGATTACATTGAAAAATAGGGTTTTGTAGCCAGAAGAGTTGGGAATAATGCGACGTATTGGAATCCTGACTAAAACCAATCTGTTTTCCCAAAAAAATGTGTTGCATTACTTATTGAACACCCCTCGTAAAAGAGGATTACCATCGCTGGGAAACATCAGAGCACATTTTGGCTGCAACGGATGACGTGATCTGCCGATCTACCACCCCTAGGCGGTTGATTCATGCAAAGTCTCAAAACCCCTTTATATTACCCTGTCCCTTCTTCTAGTTAATTTAATAGATGTATTCCGTTCCTCGCAGACTTTTCGACGTACTGCACCATATTATAACCCCATCTACTTTTTTAATATATCTCTGTAATAGCACAGCTCATACGCTTCAGTCCCATTTTCCTTGCTTTCCTACAGTCGTACAATGTTGTCCTCCAGAAGCAGACCGGCGTTATCAGAAAATACTTTCCCTAGTGACGTCCTATGTTCGATACTGCATACTTCTTTTGGCGAGGAATGCTCTCTTTGCCTGTACTTCCTTACTTCGTCTGTGATGAGTTTCCAAGGTTGCAGAATTCCTCTACTTCAGAACATACATTGTTCTCAATTTCGATCTTAAGCTTGATCTTTCTTTTCTACAAACCAGATCACTGCCATCCTTAATCCTAATTTTAATCCCACTTCTGAACCTTTTTTTTAAATTTGCTTTATTGCTTTTTCGACACATGGGAGAGGAATGCTGAATCCCTGTCTTACGCCATTCTTAATGCGAGCACTGTTTCTTGGCATTCCATTCTTATTACTCCCGCGTGGTTCTTTGTACACACTGCTTATTAATCGTCATTCTCTACGTCGTATATCCATTTTCCTGTGGAATTAAAGCTACCTCTCTGGGAACATTATCTTTTCTAAAGCCAAAGTGATCGTCAGTTTCTTTCCTCCTTCTTTTGTATATTATTTAGGTCAGTAACTTGGAAGCTTATGCTGTAAAGCTGATTTTACAATAGTTCTCGCATGTATCTGCCCTTGTGTCCGGCATGTGTGAATACTATTCCTTCAGACAACCTTGTGGATGGGGCAACCACAGCTATGAGTATTCATCTTGGGTATCAATATTCGCTTCAGCTGTAATTTGGTCCTTTATTATTGTACCACTACTGGTTTCGTGGCGTTAAAGCCACATCTTCAGGTGACATCTGATGTTTTAATCATGTGAGTAATAGCCTTTTCATATTCTCATCTAAAAGGTTTTAATATTTTCTTAAAATCTTAAAACAATTTACTGTACCACGGTTGTTATTTCTTCTGGATTTATTGTTATACAGATGTCACCTGAAGAGTTGGCTTTAACGCCACGAAACCGGTAGTGGTACAGTAATAAAAGACTAAAATACAGCTGGAGCGATTATTAACAACCAAGATATTCAAAATGGTTCAAATGACTCCAAGCACTATGGGACTTAACATCTGAGGTCATCAGTCCCCTAGACTTAGAAGTACTTAAACCTAACTAACCTAAGAACATCACACACATCCATGCCCGAGGCAGGAATCGAACCTGTGACCGTAGCAGCAGCGCGGTTCCGGACTGAAGCGCCTAGAACCACAACGGCCGGCCCAGGATATTCCTTCAGAAGTCTGGAGATATGTGTCTAGTCTCAAAATTCAATAGAATAACGTGAGTAATGGTTTTTTGGCACTTCCTACAACGATTCTAGAAATTCCGAAGGAATGGTTTCTATCTCTCCTGATTTGTTTTGTAACAAGTCTTCCGAAACTCTGTGAAACTTAGATACTAATTCGATAATATATATACAATCCAAATAGTTATCCATTTCTTCTTCTGCTACTTCAACAGTTCTTCCCCCAGAGACACTCAATGAACTCTTTCCACCGATCCGATCCGTACTTTTAACTAATGGAGATCGTTAAGCACTGTTATTGTTGAAACTTTTGTTACTGAATTCTCCTGAACTTATTTCGACTATCCTTCATACTGACAGTGTCTTCCTAAAGAGAATTTGTTTTTATTTTCATTTTCGCTTTTCCTGCACCCATTTCACTTACATCCCCAGAAAGTCAAAGGGAGCATCTTTTAGACAGTCACGCAATTATGGACTTTCGCCAACACTATGAATAAATAACTGATCTAATCACTGTCCCAAAAAGATAAGTAAGAAACACTTAACACCTTCCAAAAAGGGATTTAGAGAAATAAGATTACAATTCACCCTCAACGACTACAAAGTCATTTGATACGGAGGTCAGTCCCTGGACAAAGATACTATAGGACTCAGGTCAAGCCGGCCTTGTGACCGAGAGGTTCTAGGCGTTTCAGTCTGGAACCGCGTGACCGCTACGGTCGCAGGTTCGAATCCTGCCTCGGGCATGGATGTGTGTGATGTCCTTAGGTTAGTTAGGTTTAAGTAGTTCTAAGTTCTAGGGGACTGATGACCTCAGCTGTTAAGTCTCATAGTGCTCAGAGCCAATTGAACCATTTGAGCTCAGGCCAACGTCTTATAAAATGGCCAACCCAGCTTTCAGATGAAATTATTTAGGGAATCCCTGGGAAACCTATATTTAGATGCTAGGACTTTTAATTGAGCCGCCTACTCCCAGTTTCTTAAATACTTCACCACCTAGCTGTGTATCAACGGCCTTTAATTTGGGTCTCACGTGCAACACGACGGAGAAACGAAGTTTGAGTCCATTCTCGCCTCAAGTGGATTTCGTATGAAACTCTAGACTGATGCTGTAGCACACCTTTTGAATTCTGGCAACATCACTGGAAAAAGATGTGATGTAGATTTGACGCAATTGGACGTGAAGAAACAATGCTCTGAGAGATCTGCGATATCTCGTCTGTCATACCAGTGATTGTTACTCGCTGCTCGTTTAATGTTGGTCATCTATTTCCTACTTGTAAGTGGTGAGAAACGAAGGAAATTCAGTTCACACATAGGGTGTGCTGCGGAGCTCCCATGGAGAAGAGTAAGTAAGGAACGGTTCTAGGATGAGATTGAGACGTGAATTTTAGAGGTAGCTGACTCCATTTCTGATATCGTGACGAATGGTTCCACTAGTCGTGACAGTCAGTATGCTCAAAACTACGTAGCAAATTGGACAGTAACATCATGAAGAAGGGTCGGACCCATACACAGTGATCCCTTGTGCAGAAAGGAAACATAGAGCGTTCCGCAAGCTAAAACACCGGCCCACGATTACAGTTGGCTTTACACGGTGCTTAAGTTTTTTGCCGGTTGCTAACACTACCGAAGGAAGACGACCAGAAGGTGCGGTCCTTTAGTAATCCCCCGCTTCTACTGAAGAGAGAGACCATTTAATACAGCGTACAGTATGTTTGCAGGCGATAAGCGACGACTCCATCCACCCAACTGGCAAGTGTCAATGTAGGTTTGTATGCCAAAGTGGCGGTCTATCTGTTTCTGCTCCTTTGTTAGTTGTGGCGTTAACCGACATGTAGACTTGTGGAGATACAAGTGATTTCCCTTTGTTCTCTAGGCATGGAAAAATGGGACAAGCATAGAATTTTTGGAAATGGCTACAGACCAAACTTATTTTCTTACTATCACCACCGCCTCACCGGAATAACAGGGTTTCACAGTCTCCAACGCGGATATTAAGTCTACTGCGTTTTCTAAATAAATGAAATACAGGGTGTTTATAAATAAATATCGGGGTTTAAACGCTTTATAATATTTATTATATTGAACTTACAGTTAAAATGATATGACAAATGGAAGAGGAACTCAAACAGTTTTACAAAGAACCTTGTAAATGTTCAATGTGAGTGCCATTTGTCACACTGCACACATCAAGTCTATAGCCGAGTTCTTCCCAAACGTTTATAAGTGTGTCTTCAGTGATTATAGCAACAGCTGCTTCAATCCGGTTTCTTAATTCAGGGAGGTCTACTAGTAGCGAAGGCACGTACACACGATCCTTGATGAAGCCTCAAAGGAAAAAATCGCGTGGCGTTAGGTCAGGTGAACGTGGAGGCCATGAAAAGCAAGCCCTGTCATTGGACCCCTTGCGGCCTATCCAGCGCTTGGGTACAGACTTGATGTGTGCCGTGTGACAAATGGTGCTCACATTGAACATTTATAAAGTTCTTGGTAAAACTGTTTGAGTTGCTCATTCATTTGTCATATCATTTATAACTGTAAGTTTAATATAATAAATATTATAAAGCGTTAAAACCCCGATATTCATTTATAAGCACCCTGTATTTCTTCGTCACTCTTGCTAACTCATCTGGAAAGCCCTTTAGCAGTTCACAGCGCGAGGTGGCGCAGTTGTCAGCACTTTGAGCTCGTATTCTGGAGGACGATTATTCAAACTCGCGTCCGGCTACCCAGATACAGGATTCCCGTGACTTTCCTAAATCACTGCAAGCAAATACCTGGTTGGTACTCTTCAAAAGGGCACGGCTGATATCCTTCTCCATCCTTTCGTAAACCGAGCTTTTACTCCGTCTATAATAACGCCGCTGCCGACGACGGGACGTCAAACTCTAACCATCTTTCTTTATTCAGACATTTCAGTAATGGCAGTAATATTCTTACAAAACCCCTTTCTCTTGGTGTGGTCATCATGTTGTGGTTTTTACGGGATACACTGCGACCATTTACGCAAAATATTTTTCACTGGTGATGTTTTTGACTTGCTCCTTTCATTTGATTTCTCTGAATAAATGTGTAACTTGCACGTGATTTGTTGACTGCGTACTCACATTTCATCCCGCGGCGCAGCCTTTCCCTTCATGAAACATACATTCTCTGCCACGAAATTGCTTATCACACCTTCTCAGCGACGACTCTGGAGAAGCAAGATATCGAATTTGCCATTAAATGCCAATCGAACGGGAATAAAAATTTATCTTAGCTCAAATCCAACAGTTCCTAAATGATCAACAGCATGTACCGTCATGTTATACACTACTGGCCATTAAAATTGCTACACCACGAAGATGGCGTGCTACAGACGCGAAATTTAACAGACACGAAGAAGATGCTGTGATATGCAAATGATTCGCTATTCAGATCATTCACACAAGGTTGGCGCCGGTGGCGACACATACAATGTGCTGACGTGAGGAAAGTTTACAACCGATTTCTCATACACAAACAGCAGTTGATCGGCGTTGCCTGGTGAAACGTTGTTGTGATGCCTCGTGTAAGGAGGAGAAATGCGAACCATCACGTTTCCGACTTTGATAAAGGTCGGATTGTAGCCTATCGCGATTGCGGTTTATCGCATCGAGACATTGCTGCTCGCGTTGGTCGAGATCCAATGACTGTTAGCAGAATATGGAATAGGTGGGTTCAGAAGGGTAATACGGAACGCCGTGCTGGATCCCAACGACCTCGTATCGCTAGCAGTCAAGATGACAGGCATCTTATTCGCATGGCTGTAACGGATCGTGCAGCCACGTCTCGATCCCTGAGTCAACAGATGGGGACGTTTGCAAGACAACAACCATCTGCACGAACAGTTCGACGACGTTTGCAGCAGCATGGACTATCAGCTCGGAGACCATGGCTGCGGTTACCCTTGACGCTGCATCACAGACAGCAGCGCCTACGATGGTGTACTCATCGACGAACCTGGGTGCACGAATGGCAAAATGTCATTTTTTCGGATGAATCCAGGTTCTGTTTACAGCATCGTGATGGTCACATCCGTGTTTGGCGACATCGCGGTGAACGCACATTGGAAGCGTGTATTCGTCATCGACATACTGGCGTATCACCCGGCGTGATAGTATGGGGTGCCATTGGTTACACGACTCGGTCACCTCTTGTTCGCATTGACGGCACTTTGAACAGTGGACGCTACATTTCAGATGTGTTACGACCCGTGGCTCTACCCTTCATTCGGTCCCTTCGAAAGCCTACATTTCAGCAGGGAAACGCACGACCGCATGTTGCAGGTCCTGTACGGGCCTTTCTGGATACAGAAAATGTCCGACTGCTGCCCTGGCCAGCACATTCTCCAGATCTCTCACCAATTGAAAACGTCTGGTCAATGGTGGCCGAGCAACTGGCTCGTCACATTACGCCAGTCACTACTCTTGATGAATTGTGGTATCGTGTTGAAACTGCATGGGCAGCTGTACCTGTACACGCCATCCAAGCTCTTTTTAACTCAATGCCTAGGCGTATCAAGGCCGTTATTGCGGCCAGAGGTGGTTGTTCTGGGTACTGATTTCTCTGGATATATGCACCCAAATTGCGTGAAAATGTAATCACATGTCAGTTCTAGTATAACACATTTGTCCAATGAATACCCGTTTATCATCTGCATTTCTTCTTGGTGTAGCAATTTTAATGGGCAGTAGTGTATCTAACACATCACCAGGTATATATCACATATAATCAAATGTCAATTTCTAATTTTATTAAAAGTTTCTGCTTTATATGACGCTCATTTATTTTAGTATTTCTCAAACAAACCCTTATAAATCGTGCTATAATTTTAACTACATAGTGTTTATTTGAAAGTTTTTTAAAGAGCTTCAGAGATAATTGTGAATTGTTTTCATCGGTTTCAAGTATTCCAGTTACCTGTTAAATGATTCAGTCGGGAAACTTTTTATTCATGTCAAATGATACCAGTGTGAAGTCAGTTTGATTTTTCCTGTTTTCTTACATAGATGGCGTCAGTATTACGTATTTTTTAAAAAATTCTCTTTTGCTATCAAACAGTCGTTTGCGTACTACAAGAGTGTTGTGGAGTCTGAACGACGTGCCCTCGAACCTTATCGCGTGAAGGTCACGACAGTGCCTACTTGACTACCTTATCTCCAACTACTAGATAAACAACATCGGACACTGATCTCAAGAGGTTTCTTTCCTTTAAAAACAGCTCTTCATTACCTGTAATGTCTCACTACATAGAAACGACAAGTACTACAAACTCCAATTTGTTCATGACCAACAGATACGACATTGCAAGATATATGTACACTTTAGCATCATAAGGTCCTCATAACATTTCTCTATACGTAAATTGTATGTGATCGTATAACTGACAGGACGTTACACTCTACCCTACCTTCCTTGTTTGAGTGGACAGTATGAACAGTGGTAATGTTTGACAGGCAGATAAAAGTAATAATTCACAAGAAATGATTAGTCTGATATTTGTGTACCTATATTTATTAGTGGCGTGCTGCTTGAAAGTCACGTCGTTTAAAAATCCAGACCGCGCGACCGCTACGGTCGCAGGTTCGAATCCTGCCTCGGGCATGGATGTGTGTGATGTCCTTAGGTTAGTTAGGTTTAAGTAGTTCTAAGTTCTAGGGGACTGATGACCTTAGAAGTTAAGTCCCATAGTGCTCAGAGCCATTTTTTTAAAAATCCAGGCGTAGCATTGCGAAACGACGTCAAATGGAATCAGCACCTAAGAGCGGTTGCAAGACAGGCGAACGGTCGACTTCGGTTTACTGAGACAACTCGAGGAAAGTGTAGCTCATCTACAAATAAAATTGCGGACGTAATCCTTGTATGATGCATTTTTGAGTACTGATCGAGTATTTGGGAACCTGGTAGATGAGATTAAAGGTAGGCGCCGAGGCGATTCAGAAGAGCGCCCTTAGTTTTGTTCCCAATAGGTTCGATCATCATCGAGTATTACGGAAATGCCCCGTGAACTCAAATGGGAATTCCTCGGATGGAAGACGACGTTCTTTTCGCGAAAAGAAAATTTTTCAGAGACATTAGAGAACCGTATTTGTGAGAGACTGCAGAATAACCCTGCTTCCATCCACAAACGCTCGCGTTAGGACCAGTAAAGAAAGGAGCGAAGGGGATTTTTGGACGTACATCTTCGACCAGCATCACAAACTACTACGCATGAATAATTACTATGATACATACGCCAACTTTCTCAGAAGAGCCGTCATGTGAACTCCATTTTCGATGATGCGATTCAGAACATGAAGAAACGAGAGATAAGTGAGCTTTGAAAAACAAATACGATCAAGTGACGGACATCACTATCTGGTTTAGACTTGCATTTCTTCTGAAATGTCAAGGAACCTATAATTAACTTTAGTTTGTTTTATTACTTTTAAATGTCAGTTGAAAATCATGTACTACTGTGGAATGTTATGAACAATAAAGTTAAAAAAACACAAGAGAAATGAAGATTCGTATGGAAGCATATAGACAGTCGTTTTTCCCGCGCTGCATTTGCGAGCGGACAGCAAAAATGTTCAAATGTGTGTGAAATCTTATGGGACTTAACTGCTAAGGTCATCAGTCCCTACGCTTACACACTACTTAACGTATATTATCCTAAGGACAAACACACACACCCATGCCCGAGAGAGGACTCGAACCTCCGCCAGGACCAGCCGCACAGTCCATGACTGCAGTGTCTGAGACCGCTCGGCTAATCGAGTGGACAGCAAAGGGAACTACTAGCAGTGGTACAAGGTACCCTTCGCCATGCACCGCATGGTGGCTTGCGGAAAATGTATGTAGAAGTAGATGAACATTGTCCAAAGGGAAACAAGGAATATCGAATTATTAAGGAATTATTTTTCGTGATGAACTGTATTAGTATGCGGCTGTTGTTTGTTCTTCCACTCTCCTGAAGCTGTGAGGCGCTCCAAACTGATCGATCAACTCACAGGCAATAGTTGTACTCAATCGCTCTGCCTGAACGCAAAAACAGTAGAACTCCTGCATAGCCTCACGGAAACGCGAGAATGTTTTGGGAAATGGAAGGAATACTTCAGACGTTGTGAACTAAATTGAGATCTACGTTAAAGACAAACATCAACAACTGAATGTCTTTCGTAAGTGCACAAATTTGCAGAATCTCATTCATTTTGTGTCTGACCATGTACAGGACATTTCCGGTGATGAGAAAGAATACACATGCTGTAAAATGTTAGTCGACTGCCAATCGCAGGTAGTGAAGCAGTTTTCAGCAGAGCAAACTTGCATTCTGGAGGATGTACTTTCAAATCCCCATTTGACCAAGAAGGTTTTCCTACATCGCTCAGGTCAAAAGCAGGAGTGGTTCCACCCAGAAGCACGCAAACGACTTCATTTCCCAAAAACATGCTCGTGGTCTGTCTCTAATGATCTCGTCGTCGACGGGACGTTAAAACCTCATTTTTATCTTTCTTCTTTCCTTCGGCTACCGCCACTTCAGGTGATAGATTTCGATGTACATTATCACAACGGAAGGACGTATAAATAAGAAACCATTCAAACATAAATACACCATGACAAACTATTCCTTAGCGAAGCGAAGACCCTTTTTCTGTCAGACCTATGTATTTTGCGCTGCTCAGTCAAACACCGAGTACCTGAGTGTGGTGTCAGCCGCCACTTTTCAAACTCAGTCTTCCAGTTGGTGCTAGATGGAGTTGCTATTATCAGTTTACAATGGTGTCCACCCTATACAGTTGAAATTTCACGCAAAATCTTCTTCTTCTGCCACTCTAAGATAAGGCCTAGAGACTGTTCCGGTCTCACCATCTCATCCTCGGTCTTTCCACACTTCTTTTGCCCCATGGTTTATAATCGATTGCTAATTTTGGAAGACTTCGTGTTGACATACGAAGTAAATGTTCTCTCTACTTTCCTAATTCTTTCCTTATTACTTCGTTTGTTATTATGCCTTCCCTAGTGCAGCCTTTCAAGACCTTAGAGATTTCATTTCTGATGCTTCTTGTTGCCGTAAATCTTTCTCGGTGTCCAACTTTCTGCCCCATATGATAAAGTTGGAATTGCCATGACTTTAAACATTTCAGTTGTGTCTCTTTCCACCGGCCGGGGTCGCCGAGCGGTTCTAGGTGCTTCAGTCCGGAACTTCGCGACTGCTACGGTCGCACGGTCGAATCCTGCCTCGGGCATGGATGTGTGTGATGTCCTTAGGTGAGTTAGGTTTAAATAGTTCTAAGTTCTAGGGGACTGATGACCTCAGATCATAAGTCCCTTAGTGCTCAGAGCCATTTGAACCATTTTGTCTCTTTCCTTGTTTTACTCTGCAGTGTTCTTCTTATTGTGTCACATATACGTTTTTTTTGTAAATCCATATCTTGATAACGTGATGCGTCAAACCCTAAATAATTGAAAAGGTCTACCTGTTCTATCGGCTTATTGTTGATGTCCCTTTTTGTTGATATTGCGTTCTTCGCTGTCTTGCATGATAACTTGATCATCCGCGAATAACACGGTGCTAATTTATTTATTCCTTCCAATATTTGTGCCTGATGGTGTTCTATCTCTTATCCATTTCCTGATCATGTCATTAATATACACTCCTGGAAATTGAAATAAGAACACCGTGAATTCATTGTCCCAGGAAGGGGAAACTTTATTGACACATTCCTGGGGTCAGATACATCACATGATCACACTGACAGAACCACAGGCACATAGACACAGGCAACAGAGCATGCACAATGTCGGCACTAGTACAGTGTATATCCACCTTTCGCAGCAATGCAGGCTGCTATTCTCCCATGGAGACGATCGTAGAGATGCTGGATGTAGTCCTGTGGAACGGCTTGCCATGCCATTTCCACCTGGCGCCTCAGTTGGACCAGCGTTCGTGCTGGACGTGCAGACCGCGTGAGACGACGCTTCATCCAGTCCCAAACATGCTCAATGGGGGACAGATCCGGAGATCTTGCTGGCCAGGGTAGTTGACTTACACCTTCTAGAGCACGTTGGATGGCACGGGATACATGCGGACGTGCATTGTCCTGTTGGAACAGCAAGTTCCCTTGCCGGTCTAGGAATGGTAGAACGATGGGTTCGATGACGGTTTGGATGTACCGTGCACTATTCAGTGTCCCCTCGACGATCACCAGTGGTGTACGGCCAGTGTAGGAGATCGCTCCCCACACCATGATGCCGGGTGTTGGCCCTGTGTGCCTCGGTCGTATGCAGTCCTGATTATGGCGCTCACCTGCACGGCGCCAAACACGCATACGACCATCATTGGCACCAAGGCAGAAGCGACTCTCATCGCTGAAGACGACACGTCTCCATTCGTCCCTCCATTCACGCCTGTCGCGACACCACTGGAGGCGGGCTGCACGATGTTGGGGCGTGAGCGGAAGACGGCCTAACGGTGTGCGGGACCGTAGCCCAGCTTCATGGAGACGGTTGCGAATGGTCCTCGCCGATACCCCGGGAGCAAAAGTGTCCCTAATTTGCTGGGAAGTGGCGGTGCGGTGCCCTACGGCACTGCGTAGGATCCTACGGTCTTGGCGTGCATCCGTGCGTCGCTGCGGTCCGGTCCCAGGTCGACGGGCACTCGCACCTTCCGCCGACCACTGGCGACAACATCGATGTACTGTGGAGACCTCACGCCCCACGTGTTGAGCAATTCGGCGGTACGTCCACCCGCCCTCCCGCATGCCCACTATACGCCCTCGCTCAAAGTCCGTCAACTGCACATACGGTTCACGTCCACGCTGTCGCGGCATGCTACCAGTGTTAAAGACTGCGATGGAGCTCCGTATGCCACGGCAAACTGGCTGACACTGACGGCGGCGGTGCACAAATGCTGCGCAGCTAGCGCCATTCGACGGCCAACACCGCGGTTCCTGGTGTGTCCGCTGTGCCGTGCGTGTGATCATTGCTTGTACAGCCCTCTCGCAGTGTCCGGAGCAAGTATGGTGGGTCTGACACACCGGTGTCAATGTGTTCTTTTTTCCATTTCCAGGAGTGTATGTTAGCGGCAAGAAACAATCGATGCCTTCTCTGCACGATGGCAATGGAGATACTATCGAAGACAATGCTGCCAAAGCAGAGTTACTAAACACAGCCTTTCGAAATGCCTTCACAAAAGAAGACGAAGTAAATATTCCAGAATTCGAATCGAGAACAGCTGTCGACATTAAGTAACGTAGAAGTAAATATCCTCGGAGTAATGAAGCAACTTAAATCACTTAATAAAAGCAATTAGGTTCCTTTCGGAGCATGCTGATACATTAGCTCCATACTTAACAATCATAGACAACCTTTCGTTCGACGAAAGATCCGTACCCAAAGACTGGAAGGTTGCACAGGTCACACCAATATTCAAGAAAGGTAGTAGGAGTAATGCACTAAATTACAGGTCCATAGAGAATAGAAGCTTTCGAAATGTGGTGCTACAGAAGAATGCTGAAGATTAGATGGGTAGATCACATAACTAATGAGGAGGTGTTGAATAGGCTTGGGGAGAAGAGAAGTTTCTGGCACAACTTGACTAGAAAAAGGGATCGGTTGGTAGGACATGTTTTGAGGCATCAAGGGATCACAAATTTAGCATTGGAGGGCAGCGTGGAGGGTAAAAATCGTAGAGGGATACCAAGAGAAGAATACACTAAGCAGATTCAGAAGGATGTAGGTTGCAGTAGGTACTGGGAGATGAAGAAGCTTGCACAGGATAGAGTAGCATGGAGAGCTGCATCAAACCAGTCTCAGGACTGAAGACCACAACAACAACAACAACAACATATCGTTAACGTCGATATGCAGCAGGATTTTAGAACATATACTGTGTTCGAACATAATGAATTACCTCGAAGGAAACGGTCTATTGAGACACAGACAACATGGGTTTAGAAAACATCGTTCTTGTGAAACATAACTAGCCCTTTATTCACATGAAGTGCTGAGTGCTATTGACAAGTGATTTGAAATCGATTCCGTATTTCTGGATTTCCGGAGGGCTTTTGACACTGTACCACACAAGCGGCTCGTATTGAAATTGCGTGCTTGTGGAGTGTCGTCTCAGTTATGTGACTGGATTTGTAATTTCCTGTCAGAGAGGTCACAGTCCGTAGTAATTGACGGAAAGTAATCGAGTAAAACAAGTGATTTCTGGCGTTCCCCAAGGTAGTGTTATGGGCCCTTTGCTGTTCCTTATCTACATAAACGATTTGGGAGATCTTAGCAGCCGTCTTCCGTTGTTTGCAGATGACGCTCTCGTTTATCGACTAATAAAGTCATCAGAAGATCAAAACAAACTGCAAAACGATTTAGAAGAAATATCGGAATGGTGCGAAAAGTGGCAGTTGACCTTGAATAACGAAAAGTGTGATGTCATCCACATGAGTGCTAAAAGGAATTTCTTAAACTTCGGTTACACGATAAATCAGTCAAATCTAAAGGTCGTAAATTCAACTAAATACCTAGGAATTACAATAACGAACAACTTAAATTGGAAGGAACACATAGAAAATGTTGTGGGGAAGGCTAACCAAAGACTGCGTTTTATTGGCAGGACACTTAGAAAATGTAACAGATCTACTAAGGAGACTGCCTACACTACGCTTGTCCGTCCTCTTTTTAGAATACTGCTGGGCGGTGTGGGGTCCTTACCAGATGACTGACGGAGTACATCGAAAAAGTTCAAAAAAGGCAGCACGTTTTGTATTATCGCGAAATATGGGAGAGAGTCTCACAGAAATGATTTGGGATGGACATCATTAAAAGAAAGGCGTTTTTCGTTGCGACGGAATCTTCTCACGAAATTTCAATCACCAACATTGTCCCCCGAATGCGAAAATATTTTGTTGACACCGACCTACATAGGGAGGAGCTATTACCACGATAAAATAAGGGAAATCTGAGCTCGTACGGAAAGATATAGGTGTTCGTTCTTTCCGCGCGCTATACGAGATTGGAAAAATAGAGAATTGTGAAGGTGGTTCGATGAACTCTCTGCTAGGCACTTAAATGTGATTTGCAGAGTATCCATGTAGATGTAGATGTTAGCTATCATTAAGTTATGCTCTGTTCAAAATTCTATCAGGCGGCTTCCTCTTTCATTTCTTACCCCCATTCCACATATACCTACCACTTTTCCTTCTCTTTCTTTTCCTACTATCGAATTCCAGTCACCCATGACTATTCTATTTTCGTCTTCCTTCACTATCTGAATAATTTCTTTAATCTCATCATAAATTTCATCAATCTCTTCAACATCTGCGGAGCTAGTTGGCATATAAACCTGTACTACTGTGATAGGCATGGGCTTCTTGTCTATCTTGGACACAATAATGAGTTTACTATGCTGTTTGTAGTAATTACCCGTACTCCTATTTTTTATTCATTATTAAACCTACTACTGCGTTATCCCTATTTGATTTCTAACCCTGTATTCATCTGACCAGAAGTCTTGATCCTCCTGTCACCGAACTTCACTAATTCCCACTATATCTAAGTTTAGCCTATCTATTTGCCTTTCTAAATTTTCTAACCTACCTGCGCGATACGGGATCTGACATTCCATGCTCCGATCCATAGAACGCCAGTTTTCTTTCTCCTGATAACGACGTTCTCTTGAGTAGTCCCCGCCTGTAGATCCGAAATGGAGACTATTTTACCTCCGGAATACTTTACCCAAGAGGACGCCATCATCATTTAACCATACAGTAAAGCTGCATGGCCTCGAGAAAAATTACGGCTGTAGTGTCCCTTTGCTTTCAGCCGTTCGCAGTACTAGCACGGCAAGGCAGTTTTGGGTAATGTTACAAGGCCAGATCAGTAAATCATCCAGACTGTTGCCCCTGCAACTACTGAAAAGGCTGCTGCCCCTCTTCAGGAATCACACGTTTGTCTGGCTTCTCAACAGATACCCCTCCGTTGTGGTTACACCTACGATACGGCTGTCTGTGTCGCTGAGGCACGCAAGCCTACCCCACCTACGGCAAGGTCCTTTGTTCATGAAGGCCACTTAGAACCTGTGCAGTCACTAAACAATTTATGTGAGCATCATTGTTAAAAATAACGTATACACCGTTGTTCTTCTCCAACAAAATACGAGGAGAAAATTTATGAAATGGAGTGATCTAAAAGTCCGGTGATCGCAATCTTTCTTCTCTGTCTCCTCTGCGGTATTCACGAAAGTTGTTTAAGTCCTCTTTCACTCATACTGAGGATGCGGTCTTTGTGCAACGTCATAAACAAAAACGACATTGATTAAATTTGTAGTGGCTGTACATCTCGAATATAGAATCCAAATGTTGTGCGCCACTATTCGCTGACATATTACGTAGGGATTCTGATGCCTAACCAGGAAGAGTTCCTTCACCTGTTTCCATTAAAACTCTTTCCTTAAAGGACAGTGTGTGTTGGAAATTTGTGGTAAGTTCCTATGGGACGAAACTGCTGAGGTCATCAGTCCCTAGGCTTACACACTACTTAATTTAACTTCAACTAACTTACGCTATGGACAACAGACACGCACCCATGACCAACGGGGACTCGAACCTCCGACGTGGGGAGCCGCGCGAACAGTGTCAAGGCGCCTGAAATCGCGCGGCTACCCCGCACGGTACTTTGTGTGTTGTGTGACTGTTTTCGTGTAGATGATTGCTATCAAGACGTCGGATGTGAGTTTCATGTGGACAACATGCCGGCATTTGCCAGCCGCTTTGGCCGAAAGGTTCTAGGCACTTCAGTCTGGAACCGCGCGACCACTACAGTCGCAGGTTCGAATCCTGCCTCGGGCATAGATGTGTGTGATGTCCTTAGGTTAGTTAGGTTTATGTAGTTCTAAGTTCTAGGGGACTGATGACCTTATATGTTAAGTCCCATAGTGCTCAGAGCCATTTGAACCATTACATAAAAGTGGAAAGGACTTTTTATTGTATCTCATTCCTAATCTTAATCTCAAAACATGCCGGCACATAGTCTATTACTCTCAAAGAGCACCAAGTAGAACGCTAAACTTAACGTCCTAGTCTGGTTAAAGGATTACGTCAAAAATGTGATACAGTCTCCTTCTGTGAGATAATGCAGAGCGCTTTGTAAATTATTCCAGAACATAGGGGCTACGTTTTTTGATCAGAAACTTTACACCACTATCCCTCGTCCTGAAGGCGGGAAAAATTGGCGGTGGCAATTTCTTTCCGCACGAGGATTCGAACCGGCAACCTCAGATTCGATCGTCACCGCAAGAATGTGAGTTCGTGGCCATTGTTCCTTCCTGACAAAACAACGATCTATAAACAATAAATTGTAAATCTCACGACAGCTAAGTGCGCTCATTTTTTGTCGAATTAATTTAGTAAATGGTTCTTAGTCAACAAACACGCTCTACAAAAGTCAGTTTTTTTTAACAGAAAAGGAAGATTAGGATAAGCGGCGGGAAAGGAAATCCGCGATGTATCTTGAAAAGGAACCATCCCTGGGGACCTAACTTGGGAAGGTTGTACGGAAACTTAATATCGCTATTCCCGAATGTAAGTCCAGTGCCTTAACCAGTGCCAGTTACCTAGGTGGTATTTGCCTCCGTTTTCGGACGTTTGAAACCACGCTACCAACTGAGTTGCCTCAACCAAGGCTGTCGAGATTCTTTGCCTTCGTCAGCTTGAGCCGTTTCGGACATAGTAAGGAGAGGAATTTTCCATGGAAGAGAAGGTAAATTAGATTGGTACACTTAAAATTTTATCGACACGCTATCAACTTGGGATAATAACTGATATCTTAGTTTTGTGGTTGCTTCAGGGTGAACAATTGACGTAATCCAACACTGGCGATGCAGGGAGGTGATCAATGTGTGACTTTTCGCTCACGCTGTCGACACGCGTGTCTCCTTCTCTCTCGCCATCTATGCTCGAGACAATGAGACCAATTCCTGTCACACCCTCTCTATCGATCAAGGTTTCCTATTCCATCACAGACATTAGAATTTTTCCATCTTTGTTCGAAGTCTACTTTTATGACTGAAAATAATAGCAATATAAACCGAAAACTGCTTATTTCAGAAACAGGTTATGTTGAGCGGTTTTAGCGGTCAGGCTGCACTGGAGACGAAATATCCGGTATAGTCGAAAACCGGTTGTTTCAATGACGAATGGGATCTCTACTGCTCAACCGAGATGTACACAGCTCTGTACGAGATATATTACGATGCTGGTTGCAACTTGCTTTCCCTCGATTTCAAACACTGATAACGACAAAATCAAAATAAAGGTGATCCATGTATCCAGAAAACAACTTAATTTTGTTGTATTCAACAAACGCCCTTGGTGTCAAGTGGTAGGATCAGAACCCCCTGCCACTGAAGTTGTTTCTGTTGCTACGTGACTTTCCTTTCCCAGCAGTTATACATATCCGTCACAGTACTAAATAGCACTAGGCAACATGTATGACAAAATGCATGGAAACACACGTTAGAAACAATTTACAATGATTTGTACTTCTTCTTCTGCTTTTACAGCTCACTGGACCGCTTCAGACTGTCATTTTCTGGTCATCTTCTACAACAGGTTTTCCTTCTGAATTGCCTGGTATCTTTCCATTCGTTCTGATCCTTTTTGTTGTTTCTCATATTTAATACATTTTTATAGTTTGTCTTTTTATACTCTTGATTTGAATTTCATTGTTATGTTTTTCAGTTTCTTTAAATTTTCTGTTTTGTTTTTTCAAATTTTCCAGGATTAGTTCTAGCTCTTTCATTTTCTCCTTGATTTTCTCTATCTATTCTATTTGTTGCTTCATTTTCGAAAGTTTCTCAATATCTTTTTCTTGGTATCTCACAAAAAAGAGATCCTTTTTTCCGTTTAATATCTGTATTGGGCTCCAGTTTACTGAACACCACTTCATTTGGCACTTACCGCCTTTGTCCATCTTTTTGACATTTCTCATTAATGCATGTTCTAGCTGTTCTTCTCTCTTCTTTTAGGATTTAGTCGATTCTGTGCTTCTAAGTGAATTTGGAAACAAATTTCACTGTTTTATCTCACAACTCGTTGAACCACCGTCTTGTAATGTTTTAATTTAAATTTGACTGATAGACTTTTTTATTTTAAGTAGACCAATGATTTATTGATAGAAGTTTCACAGTATCTAATTGGAGTCTGAAGATGGTGCGTGGTAGTGGAGTTCAGTTTTCACTTGCACTGATGTGTGTTTTAACACTGCTAAGAGTGTTAAATCCAGTGACCGGTGACTAGCACCACTTGCAAAACACTCAGTATAGTTCTTCTTTGCGGCGACAGTAGATGAGTCTGCCGTTTTGTTTGCTTATATTCATCTCTGGCGGATGGATGTCCATTTAGTAACTATTTGTGTGACATAAGGCCGATGCGTAACAAGGCCCCTGTAGTGTGTGCCCAATCAGGAGTCTGACCTCAGGTATGTTGCATCTGAGTGGTAGAATCTCAGCGCTCTTTGTCCTGTGTCTTCTGGACAATACAGCAGGTTTTGGTCTACATTTTCAGCTTCCTGGATGAGGCGCGATGTAAACTGCCAATTCTCTCTCTTATGTAGAATTCCTAAGGGACCAAACTGCCGAGGTCATCGGTCCCTAGACTTACACACTACTTAAACTAATTTATGCTAAGAACAACACACACACTCATGCCCGTGGGAGGACTCGAACCTCCATCGGGAGGGGCCGACTGCCAATTCATTTGACGTGAATTTGGCTCCTGATGGTACATGGAACAGTAAGTTTTACAGTAAATCAATAATCCTGCCTTCTGTTAATCCTTTAAAAGAGATAATCCCTTCCATTGCGAAAGGGTCGTTCAATGAGTAATAGAGAGATGCACGTTGAAAATTACCGAGAGTGAAATGAAAAAATAGCATATAGGTGGAGTGTAAGATGTGATGACAGTTACAATGAAAATGAATGGGAGATATATGGGACATGCAGCGAGACGAATGAATGATAGTTGGACCAAGTATGTTCTTTGGAAAATGAACTTGGCCCGGAAATATTTCATGCACCTTAAGGCAAGCAATCCATCTTACATCATCCGTGCCAGCTGTGGATGATGGATAGTTGGGATATGATAAAGGAAATTAGAAACATGTAGGTTCGACGTGGCTGCAGAGAGCTGAAGACAATAACGTATGCCGAAGTATAGAGGAGGACGGTATCCGGCACAGTGAAGTATCGTAAAGAAAACGTAAAACATAACAACAATTGGTTAACATACACTCCTGGAAATTGAAATAAGAACACCGTGAATTCATTGTCCCAGGAAGGGGAAACTTTATTGACATATTCCTGGGGTCAGATACATCACATGATCACACTGACAGAACCACAGGCACATAGACACAGGCAACAGAGCATGCACAATGTCGGCACTAGTACAGTGTATATCCACCTTTCGCAGCAATGCAGGCTGCTATTCTCCCATGGAGACGATCGTAGAGATGCTGGATGTAGTCCTGTGGAACGGCTTGCCATGCCATTTCCACCTGGCGCCTCAGTTGGACCAGCGTTCGTGCTGGACGTGCAGACCGCGTGAGACGACGCTTCATCCAGTCCCAAACATGCTCAATGGGGGACAGATCCGGAGATCTTGCTGGCCAGGGTAGTTGACTTACACCTTCTAGAGCACGTTGGGTGGCACGGGATACATGCGGACGTGCATTGTCCTGTTGGAACAGCAAGTTCCCTTGCCGGTCTAGGAATGGTAGAACGATGGGTTCGATGACGGTTTGGATGTACCGTGCACTATTCAGTGTCCCCTCGACGATCACCAGTGGTGTACGGCCAGTGTAGGAGATCGCTCCCCACACCATGATGCCGGGTGTTGGCCCTGTGTGCCTCGGTCGTATGCAGTCCTGATTGTGGCGCTCACCTGCACGGCGCCAAACACGCATACGACCATCATTGGCACCAAGGCAGAAGCGACTCTCATCGCTGAAGACGACACGTCTCCATTCGTCCCTCCATTCACGCCTGTCGCGACACCACTGGAGGCGGGCTGCACGATGTTGGGGCGTGAGCGGAAGACGGCCTAACAGTGTGCGGGACCGTAGCCCAGCTTCATGGAGACGGTTGCGAATGGTCCTCGCCGATACCCCAGGAGCAACAGTGTCCCTAATTTGCTGGGAAGTGGCGGTGCGGTCCCCTACGGCACTGCGTAGGATCCTACGGTCTTGGCGTGCATCCGTGCGTCGCTGCGGTCCGGTCCCAGGTCGACGGGCACGTGCACCTTCCGCCGACCACTGGCGACAACATCGATGTACTGTGGAGACCTCACGCCCCACGTGTTGAGCAATTCGGCGGTACGTCCACCCGGCCTCCCGCATGCCCACTATACGCCCTCGCTCAAAGTCCGTCAACTGCACATACGGTTCACGTCCACGCTGTCGCGGCATGCTACTGCGATGGAGCTCCGTATGCCACGGCAAACTGGCTGACACTGACGGCGGCGGTGCACAAATGCTGCGCAGCTAGCGCCATTCGACGGCCAACACCGCGGTTCCTGGTGTGTCCGCTGTGCCGTGCGTGTGATCATTGCTTGTACAGCCCTCTCGCAGTGTCCGGAGCAAGTATGGTGGGTCTGACACACCGGTGTCAATGTGTTCTTTTTTCCATTTCCAGGAGTGTACTTTCTTCTTCAGACATGTTAGCTAATTACCCAAGGAGAAACTGGTGCTCTGTAATTATGCTTACTACTAAGTTTCAAGCAATACAAAACTGAAAAATCAATGAGACGTATAGTATTTATAGGGCGCAATAAGGTTTAGTCACATAATTACAGAAAATGATGAGATTTTTTTCAGCAATGAAACAAATTTTCTGACAGAATAGTTACATTTCTCATCAATAGGTGACGCTGTAGTGGCCTTTGCCCTTCTGCCCGTTTCTTATTGAGAGATGGAAAATAATCTGATTGGCTGTTAATTGTTCGGCTGACGGACAAAGGCGCAATGTATAAACTATTACTACAGCCGTTAGTGAATGATGTAAATATCTTCGAAATTCATAGCGACTGCGTTCTTTTCAAAACACATTGCTCTAGAAGTAATACTTAGCTCTTCCGGGCGGGAAGGAGAGCCTGGTCGCCGGCACGAATCCGCCAGGCGGATTTATGTCGAGGTCCGGTGATCCGGCCAGTCTGTGGATGGTTTTTAGGCGGTTTTCCATCTGCCTCGGCGAATGCTGGCTGGTTCCTCTTATTCCGCCTCAGCTACACTATGTCGGCGACAGCTGCACAAACAAGTTCTCCACGTACGCGTACACCACCGTTACTCTACCACGCAAACATAGGGGTTACACTGGTCTGGTGTGAGACGTTCCCTGGGTGGTTCACCGGCGGCCGAACCGCAAAATAACCCTGGGTTCGGTGTGGGGCGGCGGAGGGGTGAAGTGGACTGCGATAGTTGTCGTGGGGTTGTGGACCAGTGCGGCTGCGGCGGGGCGGAGCCTCTCCGTCGTTTCTAGGTCCCCGGTTAACATAACATAACATAATACTTAGCTTGCTTGTGGAACTCCCGTCTGCCCAGTTTCTCCCCGCTTCTGTAGGCTCGGCCACGGCCAGCTAGAAGATAACTCTGTATGCACGTGACTTTCTGATTCCATAGAGAATGTGTGTGGTCGGCTGACGCTGAATCTCATCGCCCTTCTAAACTGCTCGTCTATCGGAACTTTGATTGAAATCCTTTCCACCTCTGACTGCTTCCTTCCATTTAAAACTTCACTACACATTTTTAGCTACTCAACGTAGATGTTTACAAAACGAATATCGTTGCATTGATGGTAACACTGGACAATTAGCTCGTGTACCACGTTAATGGAAATTCTTCTTTTTTCAAAAGAATTAATCCAATATATATGAGCAACAAGAAGTTAATGTAGCGAACAGGGTAATAAAACCACAGGAAGTAGTGCTTAATATTTCAATATAGGGTTCCCTAATCCGTCTGCCCAACAGAGCGGTAGTTCTAAGTACATAACTAGATGCGCGTGAAACTAAGAATCACCACATTTATGATTATGGTTGATATATTGGTCTATGGAGATGCGATTGTAAGAAAGTCCCATGTGCGCTTATTTTAAAACTTGTACGCAATGTTTACTAGTGAAATATTTTCCCAATGGAAGGTCAGTGACGATACATTGCTATTACTTGCTGAAAAGCGGAAACAAATCTTATCCTTGTAGACCAAAATTATGTTAAGAGATCAGTAGTCTGGCATTCAAAGACAGTAGAATATAGTTCACGGGAAAAAATTAAGTCCGGAGCCTGAAAAAAAGAAAAAAAAAACGCCGCGTCCTGAGAACGTGCGTACGATTTGTTTAATTCAGAATGGCGCTTTTCTGTAAGATTGTTAGTAGACTATACTTAAGCCGGCCGCTGTGACCGAGCGGTTCTAGGCGCTTCAGTCCGGAACCGCGCTGCTGCTACGGTCGCAGCTTCGAATTCTGCCTCGGGCATGGATGTGTTTGATGTCCTTAGGTTAGTTAGATTTAGGTAGTTCTAAGTGTAGGGGACTGATGACCTCAGATGTTAAGTCCCATAGTGCTTAGAGCCATTTGAACCATTTAGACTATACTGACTCGTAAGCTGCGGTGACGGTTGCGAAGTTCAACGGTATGTACTATGCTTATGTCTGAAGCAGCTAATATTAGACACAAGCAGACGTTGAGTCCCCGTATCGTTTCAACGTAACATCGCCGATAAGTCATAAGATTCATTCACGTCGTAAAGCTTGGCGCAATCCACCAAAACAGCATAAGCCGGAAAGATTAAGAGAATCTCGTAATGGCAGAGCAAATGCCAGACGAGAACGTACAGCTTTTCGAAGAACAAGTAGCTTACCAAACAATCGTGGGATAAGTCCATGAATATTATCCATCTACATGATAGCGATAAAACTGGAGAGACTGCCACTTAGAAGCGCAGAAGCGGTCGATTCTACAGGGAACCAACCGAGAATGTAATACAGAGGTCAGCACACAAACACGTACCATAGACGCTCCACCATACGTCGTATGGTGATCCACCTTTTTAAAGTGAAGATCAGAATGAATTAAAATAATAAGTTTTTCACTCCATATCCTCAGATCTGCGAGGTGCTTGAGATCCGACCCATTCTAGAATTCAGTTCTTTTCAACTAAATTCCAATAATCCGAGAGAAGGGGTTCCCAGTTGTGATTTATAGGAGACGATTGCCGTATTCGTCACTCACATTGCAACCAAGGAAAATCTCTCGATAAATCCTGATAGGAAGCAAGGCACTGTAAAATACGAATGCCTAGTACATGTACAGCGTGACAATTATTGAACTATAGGAAAAAAACCTAAATTAATTACAAACTGCGGTGTGCACACACTTTTTTCAGCATGCAAATGTCACTACAGATATTCAGATTTAGGTTATGACATGTTAGATATGCCTGCCGTCATTGGCGACGATGTGGCGCAGACGAATAGCAAAATTCTGTATGACCTACTGAAGTGTCGGAACATCGATGCTGTAGATGACCTCCTGAATGGCTGTTTTCAGCTCATCCATAGTGTTGGGATTATTGCTGTACACTTTGTTTTTCATATAGTCCCACAAAAAGGAGTAGCATGTGTTCAGATCCGGAAAATATGGCAGCCAATCGAGGCCCACGCCAGTGGCCTCTGGATACACCAGTCAGAATGCGGTCACCAGAGTCCTCCTCCAGGTCACCAAAAACCCTCCGTCTCTCATACAACCACATATTGTCGAAATTACGGTCACTTTGGATAATGGGGATGAAATCATCATCGAAAACCTTCAATTGCCATTCGGTAGACACTGTGCCATCATGGAATATCGCACCGACTATTCCGTGACTGGACATTGCACACCACACAGGCATCCGTTGAGGGAGACGAGACTTCTTAATCGCGAAATGCGGATTCTCAGTGCACCAAATGCGCCAGTTTTGCTTATTGACGAACCCATCCAAATGAAAGTGGGCTTTGTCGCTACAACAAACCGTACTGCGCCTACTAATGCCCTTCATGCCCCGCGGCCGACCGTGCAGTTTTAACGTCCTATCGCAAACCGTTTAGAATATATGACGATTTTATTTCATGTAACTTAATAATTGTCACCCTGTATATACGTATATCTTTTAGTGTGTAAAAACTGATAACTTGATCGAGATGTCACTTCTTTTTCCATTCCCTAGTCACAAGAGCAGTACAGATTACACCAGGACGTGGTGTTTTTCAGCCAAATCCCAGGAAAGCTGGGAGTGTGACAAAGTGATTCACAGCTACTAATATTTGGAAGGTGATTTCTAGTTCTGACATTCGACTGGTAACCAAGAGGAAATCCTTGATGATCCGAACGGGGGACTGGAGCTATTTCTTTCTTTTTCTTTTTTTTTTTTTAATTCTTGGTCGACTGGAACCAGACAAAAATATGAAAACCTAATGTGTATTACAGAATAATCTCCACGTGTGTTTCAATCTATTTTCATTGAACCAGTTCATTTGTATAAATCGTAATGAAAAATTCAGCAGGACGATCTGTATAAAAAGAAAAACCGAGTTGCTGTGGCAGGCAATAAAACCAGCACTGTGATGTATTGCCATTCAAAACGGTTTCACACCTTCTTGCTAGTAGACATATAAAGAGTTGTGAGTTACGTTGAGTCTGCAGAACTAACTCAGAATAATCTATTTTTCCAGACTTCCTAGAGTGTAATAATCCAATTTCAGTTAACTTTCTTTACCACGCCAAGACATTCAAGCATCACAGTTTCGAAAATTTAATTTTCTTCGATCGATTCATAGTTTTTAAATATTACTTCAATATATCGCTAATAATTATTATTTCGTGAACAAATTTGCTAGTTATCTGTGACACAATGCACCTCGTAATCACTGTTGCTCATTGATATGATTAATTATTGGCATGTTTTTCATAATGTACCTTAGGGGACTCATTCTAGGTATCTGTTAGAAATCATGCTGTCGCCTCCAAAATATTCTAAAAAGTAAACCACCGAAGTTTATCTAACGGCTAAGTGCTTTAGAGTAGGTAACAGTTTCATAAATTATCCCTTGCTGGAGAGATGGGCGTACATTACTGCTACTTGAAATTCCTGCTGTCATGTAGCAGTCTTCATCGTGACTTGATAATCAATTTTTGTTTCGCTGTTACCTTCGATCAGACTTTTTCCATAATTTTTGATACGATGCTGCTACCGACACTACAGATACCGCAAACAAATATCTGAGACATTAAAGACTAAAAAGGGAGTATGGTAAAAACTTCTTGAATCACGCTAACAAATTTACATTTTTTTGAGAGTTCCGTCACGAGACTTATAAAGTGTTGTTGCTACTATTTGAAAACATGTTTCATTGATGTTACACCATCATCAGTATTGGTAGTCAGATTCGCAGAACAGTTGCGACAAGAAAAGTATTGTATCGGAACACTTTGTGGTTAATGTTGCTTACTGTGCAGTCACAAAGTACTCCTACACAGTTTGTCTTCTACAATGAACGAGGATTTTCTACAAGTTGTGTAGGTTAATTACCGTATTTTGCAGTTGTAATGAAAGTCTTATTAAGAACAAACGCATTTCGCTCTTTTCTAAAACATCTTCAGTGGTCACTGTAACAATATAGTTTCTTTTCTCTTACAACATTATTTGCTAGTATCATGAACAGTTCGCATGCTTTACTTACTGCTATAACTGGTGTTAATTTTTACAGTTACGTTTATTTGTTGTTTGCTTCATTCTTCGTATTTTCAACGCGCATGCATTGGATTTTAGCATACAGCACTTCCACTGCACTAAATATTTTCACAATTCTGCTTTTTTTTTGCTACTTAGCGATGCGTTCGCCTTAATTTTGCTTTGGTAGTGGTGGGAACGTCTGCTATCACTCTTTGAGTGCCTGTATTTTCCGAATTCTGTGTGTGTGTGTGTGTGTGTTTGTGGAAAGGGAGGTAACATGTCCTCATATGTATTGTCTCCACACAAATCCCGAATTTACAACACCCACCTCAAACACGCACACCAACATCACCATCACCACACAGCAACGGAACAACACAGAAACTCAAAGAACAAGCTGGTGCACATTAACATACGGAAACAAACTGGCACATAGGATTTGCAACATCCTCAAGAAACACGGAATAAAAATAAACATAATGTCTTAAAAAGGAAGATCACACTGACATGTACCAAAAATCTGGCATTTATCAACTCCCGAGTAACAATTGTGGTGTAAATTGTTGTTTTATTATGATACAGTGGTGGATTATGTAGGGTAGGAATATTGCCTAGTTTGTGATATTATTTTGTGGTGTCTACGAGGCGTTATTATTTCTGTACAATATGTTTTATTAGTTTAAATAGAGTCTGCTTGCTGATGTTTGTCTGGTCATTTACGTTTTTCTTCTCAATTATTGATTTTTGAATTCGAAAATTCTCTTGGAGAGTAAGGAGATGTTTCTTGTCACTGTAGCTTACTATTTTCATGTCCTTTTCTATTGTGGTAGGGGGGTGTTTTTTTTGACGGAGGTGTTTTTGCAAATGCACATAATTTTATAATCATGTAACAAAAATGTTCACATTGCAGAATAAATAAAAACGAAAACCCACTGACGATGGCACAGTGGTGCCGAAACATGTTTGGATACTGAGAAAACGGTGTTTTGCGTAACTGGCGGACCTCAAATCCCAAAAAAATAAATTATTCTCCCTCTTGCTTCTTGTACATTACCCGTCTTTCTCTATAGCTTACTCTTATTTTCCTAAGAATTTCGAACATCTTGCACGATTTTACACTGTCGAACGCTTTTTCTTGATCGAAAAAACCTATGAAAGTGTCTTGATTTTTCTTTGGTCTTGTTTCCAATATCAACTGCAATGTCAGAACTGCCACTCTGGTGCCTTTACGATTACTACAGCTAGACTGATCGTCATCTAACATGTCCTTAATTTTCGTTTTCATTCTTCTGTATATCATTCTCGTCACCAACTTTGATGCTAGAGCCGTTACGCTGATTGTACAATAATTCTCGCACTTGATAGCTTTAGAAATCTTCCGACAGTCTGATAGTATATCGCCAGACTCATATATTCTACACACCAACATGAATGGTCGTTTTGTTGCCACTTCCCCAAATGATTTTAAAAATTCTGATGGAATGTTATCTAAGTGTACTCAATAGAAATGAAGTCTACCTGAGGCTTCCACTGAATATTGTGTTCGTGTCAAGCAACAATAAATTACGTTATAATAGTCATCTTTAGTTTCTGGAAAAATGTGTATCCGCCAACGCTTGATATGTGGCCCTCATGGTCTAGTAATTTGGTGAACCCCCTATTAGACTGTGGTAGCACATGATCTAACGTTTCACGTGTCCTCTTGCGGGTAAGCGGGAGAGCAGAAGAGTGCAGTTTTGTACGGCGACTACGCGAGGGCAGGGAGTTTGGCACTGAGAGGAGACGGCGGAGCAGGCGCGGATTCGCGTCCAATCACTGGCAGCGACCCACTCCACTGGTCGCTCATTGGGCTCTTCCTGGCTGCCGCCGCGACCTGCTCCACGCCGCCAACTGCTCCGCGTGCCAAGCGCGGCCGGCCGCCGGGATGGACTGGACGGCCGCTCCGTGCCGGGGACGCACCACCATTGCCGCCGCTTTATCCGGGCGTCTGAGCGAGGACGTCAGCACAAACAAATTTTGAACAGCAGCTTGCCAGTTAGCCCCCGATTCCTTTAAGTATCGACCTCCTGTGTATAAAACACACGTCTGATTTCTTTACAAATGAGTTAATTTATTAAATATTTCATATTATGATGGCTTTCACGTTTGGATGTCACAGTTGCTGATGACTCTTCCGGGCTGTATGGCTGCGGTCGAAGAAGCTTTTCGGTTCCTGACGTGTCCAGCGCAGCTCTGGACTAAAGTTACTTCGGCCACGCCCATACAGCCCGGGAAACTCATTAGCAACCAAACTCTTTATGACTGCATGTCTGGGCAGGTTCTCAATGGTAACTCGGATTAATTCCCAACGACTCAGATTTCGAAACAAGGCCGCGTGCTTGCTCCAACACTCTTTGCTCTGTATATGTCTGCCATATTGTGTGAATCATCTGAAAACAACAGAGGCGTCGACATTAAGTTTCTTTTTGATCCATGTTACTCCAAAACTTCTGGCAAGATTTAGTTCGCACAGACATACCCAGGTTACCCGGGTAGCAGAATTACAGTACGGCGATGACGCAGCTCCTCCTACTCTAACACTGTTACAATTACAACAGTCAGATGCTTTAAAATGCATGTGATCGCTTTAGTCTTACGATTAATGCGAAGGTACGCGCACAACCCGCCCCAGCATTAACTCTCCCTGAGTTCGATATCTCCGTCTTGGACACAGCACTGGATCAGACTGATAAGTTTCCATATCTTGGAGACAACTTGCCTAAACAGTGTACCTGCGAACAAGATGTTGATAAAAGAATTGGGACTAGACATGCAACATTCGGGCCTTTAATGCATGGAGTCTTCGTGAATAACGACCTAAAGCTGCATATCAAACTCATGGTGTACATAGATGTTATGATTTCCACGCTCCTGTTCGGCTGTGAAACTTGGACACTGTCGCCGTGATATAAAAAAAAAAAGCTGTTCCACCGACAAAAAATGGGACACATCTCGAAAATTAAGTGGGAGAACCATCTGACCAACACTGCCGTTCTTGAGAAAGTGCATCTAACAGCACTGAGACAACCACGATCTCTCATCAACTTTTGATTGGGCCGTGCTCACCGCATGAGTGATACCAAGTATCCTCGCCTTGGTAAGGATGGCACAACTCTCATCAGAATGTTGAAACGACGGGTTCATATGTGCTATAAACTTACTCAATGTCATGCAGGACATCAGTGGCCTCATGCTACTCTGCTCTGGCAGTAGGCCTCATAGAACATCTCTCAAGCGCTTTAAGAACCAGCTGAAACATATCATGAAGACGACTGGTATAATTATACGAACATGACTAGAATTTTCTGTGGACCGATAACTGTGGAGGAACTTAACGTCCACCACTGTCAAGTTGTTTGAAGGATAACGTCACATACGTGAATATAGGCCAAGCGACAAGCAAGAAAGCTCCGTCAGTACAACCTCTCCCTCCTGCAACCACTCAGTGTGAGTTGTGTGGACGCATGTTTTATGTCAGCATTGGTCTGTTCAGTCATCAGAAACATATATGATATAAGTTAAGCTGAAATGCTCATTCTATGAAGGAAGACTTTACAAATTCTCGCTGTGTTGCAGCCGACGACAATTTGAAGTTAAACATGTAAAAAGCATGTAAGCCAGAAAAAGTTTCGAAAACATTAGAAAATATGTTTAAAGTTTGTTGGAGGTTCTCTCAATATGAAACAAATGATGAATATAATCTGTGAAATTTGCAATCCATTTTAAGCAAATGCAAGTTTTTCACTCATCTCAAAGTTTCTGAAGTCATATCTTCTGAACTATGTATCGTACAATGGTATAACGTTCCAATTACATTCAGTGGATACTACAGATACTGTAGAGTAGACAGTAAAGCAGTAATAAATTAAAACTTCATGCCTGCTGCTGAAGTTTCATTGCATGAACGGCGAAAATATAGTAAGAGATAAAATTTTGCCTTTCATCATTTTGTGAGAGCTGTCAGCGAGAAAAAGTTTCGTCAAGGTTTGAAATTGTGTCGAAAGTTTGTTGGAAGTCGCTAACTGCTCTCATTCTCAAATACTGGATGAAGAAACACCTGGTATTTGCTAGCCATCAGTTACGCTGCCTCGAGACAAACACACACTGTTTCTAATTCTAGTACTTATCTTAATGAATAGATTACGACAGAATTTAAAATTTTTGAATTCAGTCAATAATTACACGAAATATTTAAAATCAGATTTTTGTCAACCCTGGAAGCTAAACTGACACTGGATTCTGGAACGTCGCTTAGTAATTGTAGATGAACTCCAGCAACAGTTGTGGACTTACAGGGTGACGTTAATATCGAATCGCATCCTTCACTAGTTTAGCCATGGTCTCCATTTGCTAAAAATAACAGATTTACACTGATTATTGGACATTATACTCGTATGCTGTGTGTGTCCGTATTGCAGAGACCTGGTAATTGACTTTGTACAAACTTTAATAAATGACATTTTAAGACAAAATTATTAAGGCTCTCGTGGCCACTTGTTCACGTACTGCCTGTTGACGTTCGTGGAGGGATCTTTGGCTGAAGTTTTCCCTTTGTCGAGCGAAGTGGTGCAGTGGTTGGTACACTGGGCATCCGGGAGAACGACAGTTCATATCCGCGGCCGACCATCCTCATTTCGATTTTCCGTGATACGTCGAGTGGTTACTTTGGAAAGGGCACGGCCAACTGTCATTGTCGTATATTCACCTTCCAGTCCGCTACGAGCAATGGAAGGTGAGTCTTTGACAATGCCAGCGAGTCGGCCCGACGAAACGTCGGATAAATCGTTAAACAAGGATCGCCCGAAGTCTCCTAAACAAAATCCAACAGGCAGTGCGCCAATCTCTTAACAATACGTGGCACATCCTAAAAACAAAGAAATAATAAATGGGGCTTGATAAGTACGCACGTAGAATAGGATTGATTTATTTTGCATTTAATTTTATTATTTTTATTATATGGGCTCCGTTAGAATGTTGAAGCAGATAAGAACGGTAAGACAAAATGAAGAATCTCTAAATCTTCTGTTCTAGGCTGCTCTTCTGTAGGTAGAATTTGATGTACATCTACCTCTACATCTACATGGTTACTCTGCAATTCACACTTAAGTGCCTGGCAGAGGATTCATCGAACCATTTTAATACAACTTTTCTACTATTCAACTCTCAAATGGCGCGTGAGAAAAAGGAACACCTAAATCTTTCCGTTCGAGCTCTGATTTCTCTTATTTTATTATGATGATCATTTCTCCCTACGTAGGTGGGTGTCAACAAAATATTTTCGCATTCGGAAGAGAAAGTTGGTGATTAAAATTTCGTATAATAGATCTCGCCGCAAAGAAGACCGCCTTTGTTTCAGTGACTGCCACCCCAACTCGCCTATCGTATCAGTGACATTCTCACACCTATTGCGCCATAACACGAAGCGAGCTGCCCTTCTTTGCACTTTTTTGATGTCCTTCGTCAGCCGTACCTGGTAAGGACGGACAAGTGTAATAGGCTGTCTCTTTAGTGGGTTTGTAGCATCTTGTAAGTGTTCTGCCAACAAAGCGCAGTCTTAGTTTTGTCTTCCCCACAATATTATCTATGTGGTCTTTCCAATTTAAGTGGCTCGTAATTGTAATCCCTAGGTATTTAGTCGAACTGACAGCCCTTAGATTGAATACCCAAAAATTATCGGATTTCTTTTAGTACCCATGTGGATGACCTCGCACTTTTCTTTGTTTAGTGCCAATTGCCACTTTTCGCACCATACAGAAATTCTCTCTAGATCATCTTATAATTGGAATTGATCGTCTGATCAGTTTACTAGACGGTAAATTACAGCGTCATCTGCAAACAATCGAAGGGGACTGTTCAGATTATCACCAAGATCATTTATGTAAATTAGGAACAGCAGAGGGCCTATGACACTACCTTGCCGAACGCCAGATATCACTCCTTTTCTACTCGATGATTTACCTTGTATCACTACGAACTGTAACCTCTCTGAGACGAAATCACGAATCCAGTCACACAACTGAGACGATACTCCATATGCACGCAATTTGACTAATAGTCGCCCTTGAGGATCGTAGAAACTAGTGGAGCTCGTGTAGAGAATGTACTGTAAGATTACTTGGGGCCTGGATGCTCATGAATAGTGTTGAGTAAGTGTTCAAGGAGACAAAACTTCGATATAGGACCGGCGTACCTCCCCGTCCCGGAAATCGTCACATTAACACGTGTGGCTACTTGGGTAAGTCATGAGTAAGAATCATAGGTTGATAATGAAGTCCAAGCACACAGAAATGAGAACCAGTTTGGATGATGGCGAAGAAACATCTCGAAGGCTAAGTTTCTTGCTTCCCTTTTATACATTGCTGGCCATTAAAACTGCAACATCACGAAGATGGCTCGCAGCATACGTGAAATACGCATAAAGTGAGGCACATGCTTGGGTATACAAATATTAGCATTTTAGTTCAACTATATAAAGAAAGTCAGGGTAACGCCATATACAGTCTGTGTTGAAGGAAAGACTACACAGTGGGCTTCTCATTCAGAATCGCATTTAAATGATGTTTGTTTACGAGAAGAGCGTTTTATGCCCCGTGTAAGAAGGGCTACCAGCACATGTTGGAATTCGATAGCGGCAGGGGCTTGGCCTAAGAGATGTTAATTTATCGTTTCACGATATTACTGCTTGAGTTAGTAGTGTTGGTAAGGATGGCACAACTCTCATCTAAATTTTGAAACGACGGGTTCATGTGTGCTATAAACTTACTCAATGTCATGCAGGACATCAGTGGCCTCATGCTACTACAGCCAGAGAAGGTGGATTTACGGTTCGTTCGGTCGTTCTTGATCGTACAGTCACGTCAACCATCTTGAGTTAGGGAATGGGTTTGTTTGCAGCAAGATGATTCTCCACCACACAGACTGTGCGAGAACTTCTGGAGCGCTACGGAATGTCAGGCTGTCGCCCACTGTTGCTGCTTCCTTTGATGTGTGATGTGACAGCAGAGAGAGGCGCCCATGAGCGCCCAATGAAATCACGCGGCATAGCAGTCCTTCATGTCGTCTTTCCAGGCAAGTCTCGGATCTGCATATAACATCACGATGGGCTTATTCTTGTATGGAGGCTCCGGGAAGGACGAACATTGCCAGACTGCACCTGTCATCGTCATAAGGTTCATCACCTGTATTTCAAATGGTTCAAATGGCTCTGAGCACTATGGGACTTAACATCTGAGGTCATCAGTCCCCTAGAACTTAGAACTACTTAAACCTAACTAACGTAGGGACATCGCACACATCCATGCCCAAGGCAGGATTCGAACCTGCGACCGTAGCGGTCTCGCGGTTCCAGACTAAAGCGCCTAGAACCGCTCGGCCACACCGGCCGGCTCACCTGTAGTGCTAGTATGGAGTGCCACTGGGCACTAAACACAATCACCTCTGGTTTCCATAGCCCGTAATTTCGTCAGCAGCTGTCAAATTTCTGGCATGTTAAGGCCGGTGCAATAGGGAAAGGTATATAAGCCTGCTAAAAAATTCGGTGGCTTATGTAGACTTTAAAAATAACTTGTGTACGTCAGAAAATTTGCTGCATTATCCACTATATCCAGGCGAAAACAGCACAGTAATGTATTTGTTCTGGACATACACCGGCGTACAAAACTCAAGGACAAAAGCATTTTTCGTATGATGTTCTTACTCGACCATTTTTCCAAAAACTGTTCCATAACAAGTACGAAATCAGAGTTAAAAAGTCTATTCATATAAGAATAAGCAAACCCCACTGACTAATGAGATGTCTGTTACTAACAGTGATTGCAAGTAGCTAATGAATGTAGTTTACATTTCGTACTAAAGTGCATGGTTAATCAAAGTAGACGCCACTCTGGAAGAATATTGTGTTGAACTGCAAGCGAACGGGTACGATAAGGTCACGTAGGCAGACAGGACAGCCCACCCCGCAGACGAGTTCCTGAAAGAGACTAGTGAACATCCGCATAGGTCAACGCCTCTTGATTGACCAGCTTTCTTTTGAGGAGGAGCCACAGGGCGACGGGCACTGAAGTCACAATAGCATTCCCCGCGTGGGCACCATCAGAGACTGTTTTACAACTCGAATGTGGAAGGAGGAGAAATGCCATTTTTAGCACAGCCCAGAGAGGAATATTTGTGACCAAAACACTGAAACAGCGCTTTCTTCGAAATACACTGCCTGCAGGAGATAAGATCGAGATGTGTAGTGGGAACCCATAGCCAAACCACCATTGTGAGTGTAGATGCCGCCACGGACCAGACATTGCAAAAACAGAACTTTTAAAACAATGTACGATCTGCCAGGACTGGCTAATGTAAATAAATTAGCAATAGAGAAACATGGCTGTGCTGTTAAGGATCCATCTCACTGGTCACAGAAAAATACAGAGAGAGCAGAACACTATTTTTCGGCACCAAATATTCGGTGACACGTAACTGGTTTACCGCTTAAAATCTCAGAGTCAGGGAGAAGGCCAGCTTCTTTTTACTGGTCAGCGCCCGGAATCCGTAGCACAGCCAATTGAAATGACGTAAAGAACCAAATCACATAAACCTGAGTCTCCCTTTTCGGAAATACGTGGAACAAAATCGCATTGACTTCATCCCCTGGCGTCTTCGCCAGCCTTTACTGCTAGCCAGGAGCCGAGCAGATGCCTCTTCGAGCTGATGAGCTGAGGACTTAGAGAAGTGCTTCATGCTGAGTCACACAAAGCTACAGATGCAAGTTGTTGGTGCAAAACCAATGATAGATTCTGCAGCCACTTCAGCGTCCACCTGTAGATCAACATACACTATGTGATCAAAAATATCCGGACACTCCAAAAAACATACGTTTTTCATATTAGGTGCAGTGTGCTGCCACCTCAGTAATCGTTAGACATCGCGAGCAGAATGGGGCGCTCCGCAGAACTCACGAACTTCAAAGGTGGTCAAGTGATTGCGTGACACTAGTGTCATACGTCTGTACGCGAGATTTCCACACTCCTAAACATTCATAGGTCCACTGTTTCCGATGTGATAGTGAAGTGGAAACGTGAAGCAACATGTATAGCACAAAACCGTACAGGCCGACCTCGTCTGTTGACTGACAGAGAACGCCAACAGATGCAGAGGGTCGTAATGTGTACTAGGCAGAAGTCTATTCAGATCATCACACAGGAATTGCAAACTCCATCAGGATCCACTGCAAGTACTATGACAGTTAGGTGGGAGGTCAGACAACTTGGATTTCATGGTCGAGCGGCTGCTCATAGCCACACATCACGCCGGTAAATGCCAAACGACGCCTCGCTTGGTATAAGGAGCGTAAACATTAGACGATTGAACACTGTGAAAACGTTGTGTGGAGTGAAGAATTACGGTACACAATGTGGCGATCCGATGGCAGGGTGTGGGTATGGCGAATGCCCGATAAACGTCATCTGCCAGCGTGTGTAGGACCAACAGTAAAATTCGGAGGTAACGGTGTTATGGTGTGGTCGTGTTTTTCATCGAGGGGGCTTGCACCCCTTGCTGTTTTGCTTGGCACTATCACAGCAAAGTCCTACATTGATGTTTTAAGCATCTTCTTGCTTCCCACTGTTGAAGAGCATTCGGGGACGGCGATTGCATATTTCAGCACGATCGAGCACCTGTTCATAATGCACGGCCTGTGGCGGAGAGGTTACACGTCAGTAACATCATTGTAATGGACTGGCCTGCACAGATCCTTTAGACGATCTTTGGGATGTTTTGATACGCCGACTTCGTGCTAGGCCTCACCGACCGATACCGATATCTCTTCACAGTGCAGCAATCCGTGAAGAATTGAGTGCCTTTCCCCAAGAAACTGTCCAGCACCTCGTTGAACGTATGACTGCGAGAGTGGAAGCTGTGATCAAGGCTACAGGTGGGTCAACACCAAATTGAACTCCAGCATTACCGATAGAGGGCGCCACGATCTTGTAAGTCATTTTCAGCCAGGTGTCCGGATACTTTTGATCACATAGTGTACGTAGTGAGATCTAGCCATTACTGCGAGGTGAACCATAGCGACTAAGTTTCAGTAATTTTAAAGCTTCAGTCTTGACTTACTTGAAGATTTTTACAATCAATATGCTTTCACCTCCGGTCACACATACAAATGCATACCTTTCTACTGTATATCGCTGTTTTAATATTAACATTTTAGCAATCACGGTGCGACTTCGCTAATGTTATCGTTTTATACTGGGACGAAATTATTATAATCAGATCCCCGACCCTTTATCCAGATGTGCGACGGTAATAGTTCGATATTGTCAGTGTTTATCAGAGGTTTCAATGGGCACTGTTAATGTGATAACTGAATCAGTTGCAATTCTTGCTTATTTTTGTAGCTAACGAATTCTCCATTCATTATTTTGGATGAGCTACTATTTGTTTATGTCGGATTACAGGGCCAATTTTTATACTGGTGTCCAAAATTAAAGCAACAAACGAAAATTTTGCAAGGTTGCATTTATTTTGCCACAAAACAGTATAAACAGGTGATAGTAAAGTAGAAACAATGTAAAGAATACAGAACGTAATCAATTGCAACATGCATAATGTTCTTGTTTTTTTTTCCCAACTTAACCGATTTCCACACTGGTTACTGTGCTCAGTATGGGATGTGACCACCTCTGGCACCAGTATAGGCCTGACAAAGACGGGACATGCTGTGAATTACGTCAACATCTCATGTTGAGGCAGTAACTCCCATTCTTCGCTCACAAGTCTTGGAGAGCGGTTGGCAGATGCTTACGTGATGCCATCCGTCTCCCTAGTGCATCCCAGACATGCTCTATGGGATTCAAATCGGGAGAGTGAGCAGGCCACGCCATGCGCGCAATATCTTCCGTTTTCGTTTTCAAAAATAAATAAATTAATTAATAAAATAAAATAAAAAAAATAAAATAATAAAAGAACACCCGTGCTCTATGAGGTCGAGCAATATCGTTCATCAATGCGAAGTACCTCGTAACTGTCGCACCTGAGATCCCAAGATCTCCTCACGCTACGTGGCAGTAGTTAAAGGTATAGTTGATTCACCCGTACAATATCATGAAGAGGTGTTCGAGTGGTCAACATAAGCATCCCTGCCCAGACCATTAGGGATCGTCCTCGATATTGGACTCTTTCCGCAATGTTTGGGTACCGAAATTATGTACCACATGCCCTCCAGATGCGAGTCGGTCGAGAATCTGTTTCCAAACCACATCAGGACTCATCTGTGAAAAGAACATTGGCCCTCTGTTCGACCGTCCAGGTGGCATTTTGATGGCTCCACTCTAAACGCTCCCTTCTTTGAAGACACGTCAGAGGTAAACAGAGAGCAGGTCTCCAGCAATGAAAGCCACCCTGCTGAAGCCTTCTGTACACCGTTTGCTCGGTACAAGATGTCCAAATGCTGCGAGGTCAGATGCCAGTTGCAGTGCAGTACTAAGGCAGTACCGTCGCGCCCTTACAGCCAAAGAACGGATCACATTTTCTGATGTCACACGAGGTCGGCCCTGTCCTAGTCGTCGGGATATAGTTTCAGTGTCTGTAAACTGACGCCTCATCCGAGAAACAACAGAACGATTCACATTAAGCCATCGGGCCACATCAGTTTGCGACTCTCCTGCTTCCATTCCTCCTATGGCCCTCCTCGGCAGAGAGTCTGTAGGCGTCTTCTCTGTGTCATACTGCGCCGTCTGTATCTGTGTACACAGCGACTGTTGATGCGGGACTACCCTGCAGACACTACCCCGCTTGATAGGTGCCTTAAAGTCATTGTTGGCGTGCTTGTCCGTTGAGCGGAATGCCATCTTCCTTGCAGAACACGATCGTAACGACATATGTTAAGAGTATGTTTGATTATATCGTGGATTAGACACAGGACGGGGAAATTGCTGTTTGTTGCCTTAATTTTGGGCACTAGTATATATGTTATAAACATGTACGCTAGCAACGTGTCACTGCAAAATAACATAGCCTGATGAAACTTGGACCATACATAGGCAGAAGTACTACAGTGTCGTACAGAAAGTAACTGAAATAAATACGCAATGAGACGAACATAAATGACACTTTAGTCGAAGACAATAACTACAATGAATTGACAGCGATTCGTGATTATAAAACGCGGGACATGGTTTTCATAGGGTGTATGATCACAACGGACGGCAATGCATGCTCTGCAACGCGCAACCATGCTCCATGCTGACCACAATTTTTGTTGGGGGATTCTTATCGTAAAGTTTTTCATTCCACTACCAGTGAGATTGACAACTACTGGATAGTCGTTGGTGCATGTGAACGTGCTACAATACGTCTCGCCAACGAACCCCACACGTGATCGATGGTATTGAAGTGAGGGGGACTAGCTGACCAGTCCATCCGCCGAATATCCCCTCGTTCCGTTGTGCGGAGTGGCCGCGCGGTTTGAGGCACCATGTCACTGATTGCGCGGCTCCTCCCGCCGGAGGTTCGAGTCCTGCCTCGGGCATGGGTGTGAGTGTTGTTCTTAGCATAAGTTAATTTAAGTAGTGTGTAAGTCTAGGGATCGATGACCTCAGCAGTTAGTTTAAGTTAGAGTAAATAGAATGTAAGCTTAGGGGACCGATGACCTCAGCTTTGGTCCTATAAGACCTTTCCACAAATTTCCAATTTTTTTCCCCTCGTTCCAAGAACTCCTCCACATGAGCAGTCGATACGGTCACGCGTTGTCATCCCTAAAAATTAAGTTAGGGCCAAATGCATCTCTGAAGACAAGCACATGGGCAACGAGTACACTGTGACAGTAAAGTTGACTGGTGAGTGCACCGTTTTCAAGGATCTGGAGGTCAATATGCCCATGCAACATAATGCCTCCCCACACCGTAACACCTGGACAATCAAAACGATCATGTTCCACAGTGTTCCTGGGAGTCTTACGCGCTCCTACCTCTCACCATGTGAGGGCCCATCCTTTCATTTTTATGGATGACAATGTGCACCTGCATCCAAATGCGCAGATGGGGGAGCTCTCGCAACGAGAGGATATTCGCCGCATGGGCTGACCTGTCCGATCGCCCGAGTTAAATCTAATCGAGTACGTCTCCCGTTTTCTACAGTACACTCATACAAAAAAAGCTTCAGACATCAATTATACTATGGGAACGCATGCTTCCTCAGCGAATTTCATTAATGAAATCTTCTCGGCTAATCAGTCGAGTCGTGGTATGGTGTTGTCGCAAGGTTTCAACGAGTTTTCTCCACATCTTCGCCTGAAGATGACGAGTAGGACACTCGTGTAAATGTTCCGAGGACATGAGTCGGCTGGAAACCCGAGAAGATCTCATTAACCAGTTACTCTATTTATTAACGAGTTGCCTTGCTATGGGTTCAAACGGACAGTTTCACAGTCAGATGACCGCTCACATTTATTTTACTTAATTCACTTAGTGCTGACCATTCGATGTCAACTGTTTCCAGTTGTGGTATAAATTTGTTGGGGTGTTAGTGCCCCAACTGTCAGTTTGACAACGTAGCGACTGTAGTTTTTTTTTAATGAAAATAGTCAATAGTGGCCTGTTGCTGTTTTGGTTCAAATGGCTCTGAGCACTATGGGACTGTGGTCATCAGTCTGTTGCTGTTTTAACTCTCATTAACATTACCCCTATATTTTCACAAAGCGACGGTTTCATTGTGCCACTCTTTGAAGTAGCGTTAGTTAACTAATTTTTCATGATAACAACGTCTTCACCATTTCCAATGATCACCATTTAAGTTACCCTGAATCCTTGTACGCACTAAATAAGCCGATTACATTCCCAGCAGTGTTTCTCTGACTTCCTTAGAGATCTTTTTCCACTCAGCCTTAATGGAATTTACACTCGCCTTACATATTTCCACACTTCAATAACGTGGTCTTCCATTTGCTTTCCTTTCAACTAACTTCTTTGTACCCTTCAGTTTCACACTGTTACTCCTACTTCCAGACATTTACTAATATATCTACGCATATTATAAAAGTGGATGCATGTTTCACATCTGCCGCTAAAGCACTGGATTAATTTCAGCTAAACCTGGTTTACGTATCACCTACTGTCTGGAAAGAACGACCTGTCTATAAGGGAGGGGGGGGGGGGGGAAGAAGTGTAGCTTACGACGTGCAGAGTAACCAGACCATATTGATTCAGTATTTGACTTACAACCGTTTTTACACATAGTTTCAAACGTTTACGAGACTTTTCTTCGCTGACATCCCACACAAAATGATGAAAGAAAGGAACTTTATAGTTTACTACATTTTCGCTGTTCATGAAGTACTTTTTTACTTTTTTACTACTAACCATATTCACAAGATATTTTGCAGACTGTATTCACCCATACCAATGAATGTACCTGCTAAAATATGTGTTCTAGGACACGTAGATAAGAAAACGTGATGTCATAAAATTTAGCCACATGAAAGCGAAGCTGCAAAGCGAAATTCGAAGAGATACAGGTGAAATACATGTTCAAATATATTAGTGATATATGTTAAATATGTGTAAAATATATGTGACTAGTGCGTACGCAGGTGAAGCTGTGGGTAAAAAGCTGCTCCCAAACCCCTGGATCTATTTCAAACAAACTTTGTCCACAAATTATTTACTGTCAGAAAAGAAATACTGTGAGGATAAGAACCAGAAACCTTCTGCTGGAGTGGGGGTGACAATGGAGTGAGAGAAGAGGGGAGGAGGAGAGGGACAAATAGCAAGGGAGAAGAAGGATACGGAATCAGATGGGGCTGGGGGAGGATATGGACAGAGAGAGAAGAGGGAGGGGGAAAACGACAGGAAGAGGAAGAGATGGTGAAAGTGAGAGGAGAGAAGGAGATTGACAGAGAAAAGAAAGAGGAGGAGACAGACCGAAAGAGGGGGGAGACAGAGATGGGCAGAGAGGAGGTTGAGGAGGAGTTGGTCAGAGGGGAAGGGGGAGATGGAATTCGAGGGGGAAGGACGAGGTGGAAAGAGGGGGAAGGAGCACACGAACAGAGGGGGGAGGAGCAGTTGTACAGAGTAAGGAAAGGGAATAAGGAAAGGGAACTATATGGACAGGGGGAAGAAAGAGATGGACAGACAGAAGGGGGAAGAGGATGGACAAGGGGGAGGTGTAAGACAGAGAGACAGATGAGAAAGGGATGGACAGAGAGAGTGGTAGGAGGAGATGAACCGACAGAGGGGGAGGATAAGATGGACTTAGGAGTGAGAAGAAGAAGAAGGAGGAGGAGGAGATAGTCGAGAGGGAGGAATGAGATTAAAAGAGGCCAAAAGGAGCTAGGAATGGGGGGGGGGGGGAGCTGATAGAGAAAGGAATGGGAAGTACATGGATTGGGGGGGGGGGGAAGAGATGGACAGAGTGGGGGCAGGAGGAGATGGGCAGAGAGTGAGGGTGGAGGAGGTGAGAGACTGGGAGCAGGAGATGGACAGAAAGGGGGCGAAGCAGGGGATGGACTAATAGGATCTTGTAATAAATGAACACCCTATCAACTCCGGGTACTCAGCCAGTATATATCTAAAGTCGATGTGACTGATCAAAAGCTTATCGTTAATACTGAACTTGAATAAAAACAGATATGTTCTTTTCAGATGCAATATATCACTATATATTAACACACCAGATGGACAGACAGGCACTTACAGAATGGATAAATCTCGTATTAGTGGGTCAGTATTTCCTCGCAATTATCAAGTAACTTTCCAATGGAGAAGACTACTCTCCTCTGTCTGATAAATCCATTATACTGAGTACCTCTCGTAACGAGAACATTCTCAAGATTCCATGTTGTCGAAAAACAGTTTCACTGAAGTACTGAGCAAAGAGCGAACATTTTCTACACACCTGTAGTCCTATCATCTGCTGACGTACTGCGAAAAAAAAAAAAAAAAACACTTTTCTTTGTTCTGAATGAAATTATGTGTATCATACAGAAATGTTAGTCAAGAAATGGATCCTTATCACCACATAATACCAAACTGACTTAAGCTAACCTTACGACACTATCCTGAATATGCACTTCAACACCGTGTTTGAAAGGCAGCGCAATCTAAGAATTTCTAAATTTCCGAAGATCTTAATGGCATAATTACGGGATAAAGTAACAAATTTAAAAATATTCTACATAAAATTTCGTATTTTTTTCCTTTTAAAATAGAAAATTCTCTAAATAATGTGTACTGTTCCTTGCTTCCTCTTTGAATATTGCTAATATATTAATTTCTTTCCATGACTGCAATGCTCGATTGCTTACATACGTAAAGGTATCGAAATAATCAAGAGTAACATGGTCGTATTACAATTATGACTTTAATTCTATTACAAATATATGGAGTTACATCCTTTTTTCTTTCTTTCCAGAATGAAATCAAAGAAGAAGAAGAAACTCTTCAAAAGAAGAAGGGGAAAGTCATAAAATTCGGATGGGTAGAGGGCGTATTTGTAAGTATTTTCTTACGATATTTCATAATCAGCTTTTATTGTGGGGGTATGTTAGGCTATATTTTACCGTTGTTTTCGGATGTGACATTTTTACATCTGTAAATTTTAGCATATCCTACTAAAATTTAGTGCTAATTTCTTTTCTGTTTAAGACACGACATTACACCCTTGGAACTTTGATTCCGGACCTGAGTCGTACTTGGATAGCTTATGAAGGCAATGGTCAAGGTTAGAATCCCGGTCCGGCACCCAATTTTAATGCCAGGAAATCCCAGAAAAGCGCACGCCTCGCTGCAGCATGAATGATCGTTCGAGAATAAACGATTATTTTTCTGGGAAAAACATTCAAATTCTCTGGTTGACGTACGTCATTATTCTTTATCAATGGAAAGTCGTGGTTTCTTATCTCACTGCGCGATTAGGAGTATTAAGCGAAGTGGTGTAACAAATAACACGGCCGTCACATTTACTTTAGTCCTCCTAATTAAGGCAGGTATGTTTGAGGCCAGCGTTTCATAGGCTAAATCTACTTCAGTTTGTACAAGCAAGGCGTGCGATATCGGCTGTGGTCACGGCATTATGCCAGCGTAATTTAGAGGAAAATGAAGATGATCTCATCTGAACCGCCCAGAATGTTAATTATAGCTTTAGCTCCATCGACGGATCGTCGAAGTTTCGTCTGCTTTCTTAATCACAAACAAGCAGCAATTGGCTGTCATTACGACCACATGCTAGATTATGAAATGACAGAGATCTATTGCGCATTTAACAGCAAAGTACAATGAAGGGCAAGCGCTCCGGTTAACAGTAGTCGTCTGATGTTGCAAACGTAGCTACGCAAAGACGACCCGTATGTCTTTGCTGATCGGTTGAGGCCATTAGTTGCTACTGTACTGGGTGGTTTAGTATCTTGGTTCAATCATGTAGCAGTAATAATAACTAATTTGGCAGAAGAATCTATCTTGCTGTTCTATTTAGTCGATAGCTGATACATAGTTTCCAAGCTGAGGCCTTCTCGACGGTGTAAAGAAGGGGCCATTACATCAAACGACGAGAGAATTCACAAATTATTAGTGAGCAAAGATGATGAAGGAAATCAAGTAAGAGGCTGTTGCTGACGAAAAACATTAATCTCCAGACTGCAGTTGATAACACAGGAACAGAAGTAGACAACAGCAACACGAAAGATAAACAGTTAAAGTCGATTTCAGATGTTGCCTTACAACGGGAAATACAAGCTTCTTATCAGAAACTCTAATTCACAAAAGAAGTGATCAGATCCTTACCGGTATATACTCTGCACATTTCTGTTCCAACGCCAGAAGTTATAACTAGCGCCGATCATATTTATTTCTAGAGTTGTATTTATGAAAGCTAATAACACATTGAAATCATAAACTATCGTTTAGGACAGACTACCTTTATGATGTAAGTGTGTCACGAAGCTATTATTAGTGACCCAAAAATCTTAAATAGTTGTTTGCACCAGCTATGAGGACGTATGCCATTTATAATTCTTATTATGTGTTTCGTGCAGTAATAATCGTACATTTAAGAACAGCATTTCTACCAGATTATTTTTCTGTATGAGATTTAAATGTCAGTAACTTAGATTATTTTGCATTTTATATTCTTTCCACATCAAATTCAGCAATCACATGCAGAGTATAGGCAGTTAAACGTATCTAGCCAAGAACTTATATGATATGTGACTTACGATTTGAGGTCTTATGAATATGCATACACTGAATCAGTGAATATTCTCTTTCATACATCTTAAATTATGAACCTTAAAAAATTGCCATTTATCTTTCCTTCACCTTTTGCATCTGTGTGTATCTGATTTTAATGTTTGCATATCAGTAAGTAGCACTATTTATACTTTTTCAATAACATATTATTTCTAGAGTTGTATTTATGAAAGCTAATAACACATTGAAATCATAAACTATCGTTTAGGACAGACTACCTTTATGATGTAAGTGTGTCACGAAGCTATTATTAGTGACCCAAGAATCTTAAATAGTTGTTTGCACCAGCTATGAGGTCGTGTGCCATTTATAATTCTTATTATGTGTTTCGTGCAGTAATAATCGTACATTTAAGAACAGCATTTCTACCAGATTATTTTTCTGTATGAGATTTAAATGTCAGTAACTTAGATTATTTTGCATTTTATATTCTTTCCACATCAAATTCAGCAATCACATGCAGAGTATAGGCAGTTAAACGTATCTAGCCAAGAACTTATATGATATGTGACTTACGATTTGAGGTCTTATGAATATGCATACACTGAATCAGTGAATATTCTCTTTCATACATCTTAAATTATGAACCTTATGAAATCTGTTTTTCCTGAGTTAATTGACAGTCTATTTATAGAGAAGCAATTATTATTATAAAAAATTGCCATTTATCTTTCCTTCACCTTTTGCATCTGTGTGTATCTGATTTTAATGTTTGCATATCAGTAAGTAGCACTATTTATACTTTTTCAATAACATATTATTTCTAGAGTTGTATTTATGAAAGCTAATAACACATTGAAATCATAAACTATCGTTTAGGACAGACTACCTTTATGATGTAAGTGTGTCACGAAGCTATTATTAGTGACCCAAGAATCTTAAATAGTTGTTTGCACCAGATATGAGGTCGTGTGCCATTTATAATTCTTATTATGTGTTTCGTGCAGTAATAATCGTACATTTAAGAACAGCATTTCTACCAGATTATTTTTCTGTATGAGATTTAAATGTCAGTAACTTAGATTATTTTGCATTTTATATTCTTTCCACATCAAATTCAGCAATCACATGCAGAGTATAGGCAGTTAAACGTATCTAGCCAAGAACTTATATGATATGTGACTTACGATTTGAGGTCTTATGAATATGCATACACTGAATCAGTGAATATTCTCTTTCATACATCTTAAATTATGAACCTTATGAAATCTGTTTTTCCTGAGTTAATTGACAGTCTATTTATAGAGAAGCAATTATTATTATAAAAAATTGCCATTTATCTTTCCTTCACCTTTTGCATCTGTGTGTATCTGATTTTAATGTTTGCATTATCAGTAAGTAGGACTATTTATACTTTTTCAATAACATATTATTTCATTTATATAATATAATAGTTTTCATAGACCCAGCATCAAACCTCACATATACCAGTAATGGTTTGTCTGCTGGAATCAGATCTTTATTATTAATGAAGCTACTTGACTCTTCACCGTCTATTAGCAAAATTAAATATACCAATTACTTGTTGCTTCATTACTACAAACCTTTTACAAAAAGCTTTTAAAAAATTATCTTATGATTTGTGCATTTAAAAAGCCTTGTACACAGCCAATAAAATTTTAGTTGCAGGTATTGTATCATTTAAATGTTTTAATATGTGGCGAGTTAATCAATAAATACTGTATTATTTTTAGTGGAAATATATCTGTGGAATAAAAATTGTGCCTTTTCTCAGTCTGCAATAGTTGCTTAGATGTTCAGCCATTCTGTAGTACATTATCTTTCACAATATTTATGAAATTTGTTACTAGGGAAAGTAGTTAACACCGTCATTAATATATGTCTTAATTTTTTCTTATAGAGAAGTCTAATACAGTTAACGTTAATCTGTTGAGAGCGATATATTAAAACAATAATAAGTATGTGAATAAGTATAATAATACAAAGTATAAGAATGTCATCTCAGATGAGCAGACTTTTATCGTTCTGTCTGGAATCTCACTAACCTCGTCTGTTTTTTTTTGAACAGAACTACTTATTTCTGAGGTTTTTACACACAGTGGATTGGTGTTTATGTGAGCTAATTGTATTATCACTATTGTTGCGCGTTGTCAGGATGGCTGATGAAGCCAGGTACCGCCGCTACAAGCGCGGTGATAGTGTGAGTTGAATAGCAGGGCAGAGGGGTCATGGAGTCAGGTAGGTGTCCGGCGGCAAGTCATAACTGACATCTGCACATTTATTCCGAGCGAAAAATACTCAGTTGTAGAGTTGGCACGGTGCGGTCAGCTCCCCGAGACGCAGGCTGGTATCGGTTGGGGGAAGATGGTCAGTTCAGCAAGCGGCCTCATGTAATGGCCAGCTCATGGCCTAGCCCTGTCGAGCAGGCGACAGCTGACTCTGAATTATGTGATCAGCTCTTAGTCCAGTCAACGAAGGAAAATTAGGGGATAACATTCACGTAGTAGCAAATTTTTCTACAGCGGTACGACAGAGTGTCATGAACAACATATATTTGTAAATTCTCCATAATGAAGCTCTGATTACAATATGCCCATCATACACATTTGTTTAGAACCAAGCACCTTCTTAGGTATACTGTTAACAAAACAAATCAAACTAATTCTCTGTTTCCTAAACTTACAAGGCAAATAACGAATAGAAAAATCAGAAACCAAAATATAACTGTCAGTAATGGTTCCCATAATCCATTCATACTGTGCTACGCATAAACCACTGGCATCTCCAGCCCCATTACTCAGCAATCCTTAAAGGGCTGAACTCATGTTAATCCCTCACAACTGCCGCAACTGTGCAATATAGCACAGGATAAAATCACTCTGGACACCAAAGAGTCTCCAAGACAGTCCATTAAACATTGTACCCATGAACTAGAAAAAACATCCTCCTACAATCAGTTATAATTAATGAACGTCTGAAATACAGTAAAGTACCCTCAAACTGACATCTTAAGCAAAACGAATACACATGAAAAATGAAACGTAAATAAACGAAAGCCTTCATAGAGAATACACTGCGGAGAGGTGAGAGATTAAGTTCATTCTGTCTCATCTTCAAATAACGCCTATAATTACACTATGTGATCGAAAGTATATTAGGTGCATTGTGCTACCACCTAACGCCAGGTGCTCCATATCAGCGACCTCAGTTGTCATTAGACATCGTGAGAGAGCAGAATGGGGCGCCCCACGGAACTGCGAACGCGGTCTGGTGATTGGGTGTCTTGCCACTTGTGTCATACGCCTGTACACGAGATTTCCACACTCTTAAACATTCCTAGGTCCACTGTTTCCGATGTCATAGTGAAGTGGAAACGTGAAGGGACACGTACAGCACAAAAGTGTACAGGCCGACTACGTCTGCTGACTGGAAAAGACTGCCGACAAGTGAAGAGGGTTAAAATGTGTAACAGGCAGACATCTATCCAGACCATCACACAGGAATTCCAAACTGCGTCAGGATCGACTGAAAGTATTATGACAGTTAGGCGGGAGGTGAGGAAACTTGACTTTCATGGTCGAGCTACACATCACGCTGGTGAATGCCAAACGATGCCTCGCTTGGTGTAAGGAGGTTGTGTGGAGTGACGAATCACGGTACACAATGTGGCGATCCGATGGCAAATTGTAGGTATGGCGAATGCCAGGTGAACGTCATCTGCCAGCGTGTGTAGTGCCAACAGTAAAATTCGGAGGCGGTGGGGTTATGGTGTGGTCATGTTTTTAATGGAGGGGGCTTGCACCCCTTGTTGTTTTGCGTGGCACTATCACAGAACAGGCCTACAATGATGTTTTAAACATCTTCTTGCTTCCCACTGTTGAGGAGCAATTAGGGGATGGCGATTACATCTTTCAACACGATGGAGCACCTGCGAGGTGCCGGGGCTAGCAGTGTATTTATCACTAAATTCTACTAGAATCCACATATGTAAATCATGCTCTAAGCCCCCCCTATTCTAACTCCGACTTTTGCTGTTGCACAAGGATAAAAAAAATACGCGAACTGACTCTAATCAACCCTGCCAGTGGAGTAGAAGAGAGTTTGGCACCTGCAATAATTTAATTTGATAAATAAGTTAAATAAGCAAAGGTTTCATTAGCATAGTGAGGAATGATAGGGTTGCTCTATCGATTTACAGAATGAAAGTTCTGTCCAAAATAACAATATGATTTATTAAGACTAAACACAGAATAGTAAAAGAAACACAGGAAATATTTATAATACATCAAATTGGCTCAAATTGGAGATTCATACAAACACTGTAAAGGTGAAGTTGTCCCTAAACTAGATCGTGAGGTTTAAGACGAGGTGGTATGTGGAGCCAATTCCTTGCCACTCAAATCTCAAGAGAGACACACAGCTAACCCAACAGTAATTGCTGCTTCTCAAGACAGAACAAAGTTAGAAAAAGACGAACAGGCGCGCTCTGCTGAGCTCTGATTATCACCTAGGAAAATCCCTGTCTGCCGGTGCTGCGGACATACATTACCAAACTGTCTTCTTGACTGCCAGGACATGATCTGGCGTACCGGAGCCGTTGGCTGGTTGCTTCGACGTCCTCGACCGAAAGGCGACTGCTGACTCCCTTAGAGCACCCGTACAGGCCAAACACACAACATTCCCGCCCCCACGACAGTGGCCGTGGTTACGTTCCAATCAGCAACTCGAAAACCGGCGGAAATTCCACTCCATTGCCGGAGCACTACCATTCCACCAATGGAGATTCTTGGCGCCAATTTCTGTGCTGATTTTGCTACGTCACGGAGCTATGCCCTGAGCAAGCCAATCACAGTTACTATTTTGTAGAAAGCGCGGGAATTTTCCCGCCACAGCTGCCTGGGTTCATAAGTCATTCCCACGCCTCGCTGGTAGCCCGCCAGAAAGTGTTTTCGCTAAGCTTCTGCGAAGCAACGGAACCTCCAGCCCAGCCGCCACTTCCGGCCCCAAACGGGCGCGTCTCCTGACAATGCCGGCGTCCGGAAAGCATTCACTCGACCCCCCACGCCTGTCGGCCTACCCTTTCAAAGTCAGAAGAGCCCGCCCGTCACTGGACCACCCGGGTGACGAGAGACGCTGCATGGGAAGTCCGCGTGTGAAGGAATAGCAACCCTCCACCGCATGCAACTAGAGAGGAGAATCGTAAGATAGAAATATGAGAGGGGGCTCATGCCACCTCTCATTGCCCCTACGCCATTTTAGATTGTAATTGGTGAGCGGTTGGCTCACTTAGGAACAAGGTAGTGAGTCAATCGCCCAAGAACAATCTTACAAAGTGACTCCACATGCCGCACTCTATAAAAAAAATCATTGCAACTGAAAAAATGCAGCTCATAGAGGGAGGATTATTTATGATGTAGCCAACTTCACCTTCTTAATATGGAACACTAACACTCACATCACACATCCATACCCAGGGAGCCCCTTCCCAAACACCGATTCACGCAGACATTCACGCTCTAAATATGGCCCGGGCATCTGAGCCAAATATGGAGCAGTTTATTCTTTACAATCAGAGTTGGAGTGCTCCGCAATTAAATGCCCAAGATGTTACAACAATTTTAATCATTAAACTAACCTGAACTCACTCACACATGATACTATATAAGTTAACAATCTGTTTGTGAGCTTTCAGAATCTAGTTACAACCTCCGATTCATTCTGTCTCCCTGCAGCAAGAATAACCTTTACAAAATGTTCCCTGAACTGATGGTCCATTCACAATGACAGTGGTGGTATCTGCTTCAGTTTATGGGGACTTCAGGCACACTGTTTGCATACACACAACAATAAACACAAAATACAAAAAAAACATGATGTGGAGAACAATACAGTAATCTGTAATAAGAATTACAGTGTAAAACACAAACGCATACAAGGTATAACATACATTACAAAACAACATAAGAGAAAGAAATTTAAGAAAAAAAACAAGGTTCATGGGGCATCAAATTGTGCGTGCACATTGCACAAAGTTCACGACTGTGCTGAGAATGAGGCACTAAATCACATTGTTAGAAATATCCGTAGCACTTCACAAATTCCACAGTACTGACATCACATAAGGCTAAACGTCGGGTGTTGTTGCTACGTTGTGGCAACAGCAATAGGGAGTTCTGGAGTGTCTGCAGTATGCTGTTGAGATTGTAGTCAGACCCACGCATATGATCACGGCAGTACGGTAGGAAGACACAGTGATAGGCTCTCCTCACGTCGATTAATTGTCTCTGAGGTCTACTCGTTGGGATACATCACTAGTCTAGGTCTCTTCTCTCGCTGGACAGAACTTTACGTTTCCCAATATTGCAGTTCGACGAGGGATGGCACGTGGAGTGACTCCACAAGTGTGTGAGGTCATCCATACAGGATCGAACTAGGAGCGACTATTGTTAAAACTGCTCTCTAATAGAGAGGAGAAGTAAGAAATGAGACCATACATTTGTTAGTGTGGCACGATACTGCTTTGTGTATGCAGGTCGGCCAATGCTAGTGAGTTGTAAAAACCCAAACAGGTGAGTATAGAGCGTCCCTTTCTGTCCTGAGGCACATGAGGCGCAGGTTCTGACACGATATGTGATCTTCTTCGTGTACTCACGACAACGTGGTCTGCCGCAGGGAATCCCTCCAAACGGCTGCCGCGTCTGGAGAGCTAGTAGGCTGTCGCGTGTGGGTCGCGTGTCAGTGTCAACGGCCAGCCTCACTTTCGCTTGTGGCCCGGCGAGGGTCCCGCGTAATCCCTCAGGTATACGGCCGGGTGACTGTCAGCCTGTAGGACCGGATGCTCTCGCCCTTCACGTCAGGTGGGGTGCTGACGCTCTTTTCTTGCAGGTAGCCGCAGACCTCTTGTTCCCGCTCCGGCCGGCCTCCGCATTGCCACGATCCCCGTCATCTGCACAATTCTTACAAAAATCTTATGCCTAACTTTTTCCCATGACCTTCTATGTTATAATAAATTTACATAATGAAACATTGATGGTCTGTCATTTCAGACACTCTTATTTTACTTTTATAGTTATTAATCTATGGCAATCATTATAACATCTAATCTAGACATGGAAATAATTTATTTTGATATATGTGTAGAGACCGATCTCAGTATGTACATGGTGTGTGATAACTGATGCTTTGTAATGGATGAACAACTAAATGTGCGGGCCCACACTAATATTACTATTAATTATATAGATCGACAGTAGACATGCTCAAGAATTAACTACCATATGTCAACGATCTACATTCTATGTCTTCTGAATAAATTATGTTATTATGCAGGCTGAAGTTTTACTGAACTATAAAGACATGCAACTATTCTACGTTCGCTCGCCGGTCGTCCCTCCATCTCGGGTCTGTGATTTGATGACCTGAAAAATAACATCCCAACAGGCGCGCGCCAAACACAACACTTGTGGTAGAAAACCCCCACAATATTAATCTAGTTATTGTTAAATCCTCCAGTTTAACTTATCCTAGTATATCGTACCCTTTTTTTTTTTTTTTTGTTTACCTTATACAATACTCTTACATAATTCCTGTTACGTTGAGATGTCTCGCTGCTCGCCGCTATTGCCGACAGTGATGTGCGCGCCATACGACATGACCGAGTTATCATTACGTCTCACTGAAACTCCAGAGACTGGGTTAGCCATGGCTATACACGACAATAAATTTATAGTTGCAACTTCCTTCTCTATGTGATGCGGTTTTCGCGATCAAAGCACACCTTTCCAGAAGCAATGTAATATGACCAGGACTGGTTCCTGTTGAGGATTCAGTCGCCCAACACACGCCAGCTACACAGTATGTCACGAATATCCAAGTATAAGTCCCTGGTTATTCATCTGTGACAGTCACGAGCAGCACGCTAAATCCCCAACCAGCACATTGGCATGGTAGGCTTTATGATCGCATTTCTCTCGTCTAGGGCACCATTGGAGTCAAACGCTCACAGGATCACCCCGACTTGCAAGACAACGATGCTGGCGCAGCTCTGCAAAAAACTATACTGCCCATATTCATCCTCGAAATCACGCAATATACCACAATCTTGCAGTGCACTGAAGCGTGCCTGCAAGCATTGGTATGAACGATTCACGAACTGGTTGTGGCCGCTATGGAGCGTAACACGACCTCTCAGAACGCTTCTGAGAGCACGTTCTTGTATGCGCCCGTTTGTGCGACATCTCGTCACTCATCTTTATCCCTTAACATGGACACCAGATAGGAAAGGACAAAAACATTGCTCATGGAAAGGTAGTGCCTCTTATCGCAAAGACAGAGGAGATCGCGAACATAGACAAAAAAAACGTTAACAGCAGTAAATTCTTATGCAGCGTGTTAATACTTTGACAATCTTAATCTATTAATGCAACGATTATCGTTCCCCGAAGAAAGGTTCATATATTTGTCTATTCTACTATGTACACCACTTAAACTACTATTATTCCACGAACTTCTTTGTGTGAGAGAAGTGGTGGAGTTCTATGGACTAGCGTCAATCCCTTCTTAGACTCCCCCTCCTCTGACGTGCATTAGGATTTGGAGGTCTAATTTCTATCTCCCGGTTCTCCTGTTGTCCTTGATTTCGCTCTCTCCAATTACGGTCGCTTTGCCGTTCGTCATTCCTCCTGTCCCAGATTGCTTGTCTAGATTGACCCTGTTCCCTGACGTTTTGGTTTCCGTGTCTCTGGTTTCCATAACCTTGAATAGCGTAACCTTGATTTCCGTAACCCTGGTTTCCTAACCGACCAGTGCGATTATGCGATCTGTTGTCGTCTTCCCTTGCTGGCCCGTGGTATTTGTTATTTTGCGCCTTCTTCCTGTCCTTTGCGTCTTGTTTATCGAAGACTACTTCGAGTTCGCGCAGTAGACTCTTGAATGCATCTATGTCAGATCCACACTTCCCGACAAGTGTCTGTTGATACCTAACTGGCAATTTGGAAAAGCAAAATTTAATGATTTCTCCGTTGCTATATGGACTATCTAAAAACTGATTCTTCTTGAGTAAATCATCAAAAAATTTGGTTGCGCTTCTATGCCCGGACACTTCCAGTTCAGGACAAAATATTATTTCCTCTTTAATCCTGTCTTGCGTTTCCTTTGACCAGTAAGTCCGCAGGAATGCACCAACAAATTCCTGATAAGTCCGACACGTCGCTGCCACGCCCCGCATCTTTTCCGCAGCTTGGCCTTCGATGTGTCCACACATGAATTCTAATTTGGCCTGGGTTGGCCATGACGACGGTAATGAATTTGTAAATTGCATCACCCAGCTCTTCGGATGCATCGACCCTCCATTATCTTTGAATTTGTGGAATTTTAGTATCGACACGAAGTGATTGTGATCAAAATTCTGTCCGATCCTCGCACTGGTGTTGTCACTCGTTTCCGATACTTGCACGTCTGCTGAGTGTCCTGATCTATCTTGCTGATAACTGTGATGTGCTACGTCTGTATCACAGTGGAAGTGGCATTCAGCATTCGCTCTTCTAAGTGGGCTGCAATTATTGGAGCTATTACTCTCTGTTTCTGCGTGTGCATTGTTAGTTCCGCACTCTGTCACTGGGCTAGAGCACGGCGGGCTTTTCCTCGGAGATACAATTCTGTGTACTCCATCATTGGTATCCGAACGCGCAGTGCTCGTGTGCCCGTTTCGCTCTAGTGTTGCTATCCGACTCTCTACTTCTTTCATTCGTTTCGTGATGTTCGTAACCACAATATTACCTTGAGTCTTTAAGAATGCTAGGGATTTTGAGTGGGATTGTGTTGTACGTCGCAAGCGACCTGCGAGTTGAGAAGTTACTTTTGCGATTTTCATTGCCCCTGTTGCTGCCGTTTTGGCTAGGCCTGCTACTTTTTGTGCTACCAATGACATTTGTTTGGCTTCTCCACATTCTTTCTTTATTGTTAGTAATTCCCCACGAATATTCCCTATATGCGAAATTATTGCCTGAGTGTCCTTCTTACGCTGTTCGTCAGCTTCTTCCTTCTCCTTCTTGCGTTGTTCGTCAGCTTCTTCTTTCTCCTTCTTGCGTTCTTCGTCAGCTTCTTCTTTCTCCTTCTTACGCTGTTCGTCAGCTTCTTCTTTCATTGATCGTATTGGGTTAATGTCATCAATTTGATCTTCGTCACACATGGGTGATGTAACTCTGGACACCTGGGCGCTAGAGCTCTGACGTGGCCGAGCTGGCCCCTGTCTGCTCTCGTTCGTTTGATTATAAACTTCTGCTACCGTCTCGACCTGTGTGACTGTCTCTGTTTCATCCTCTACCTCACTATCATAATCACGGCCGCAACGCTGCTCTAAGATCGCGTCCAAATCACCTTCCTCATCAATGACCCTGGCGTCCTGTCCTGCTAAAAATGTGCCCATCTCATCTCCGAACCTATTCCCGTCAGTAAACTGCCCCTTATCCATTATTCTATCCTCTTTTGTTTTAGCTTCGATCGATAATAGTCGTGCCTTACTTCTCGTTATCATTCATGAAAAACAAATTTATCTAGAATGCACAATTAAATTAATCTACTCCATATATTTTTACACATAGACATAAAATTTCAACAACGCTGTTCCAACGCTGTAATCACAAACACAATTTGATGTGGTACAGAAACCGCACACAAATCCGACAAAGTGCGATGTGGTACGGACACCACATCAACGAAACACAAAAAAACAATGAACAAAAAAAATATATACACTGAAAACAAAAACTGTAATCATGCGCCGCTACTTAAAACTAAACGCGGAACTACCAGAAAAAAAACTTGGGTATTAATCAATAAAAAAAATTAAGCAAAAAAAAATTCTGAATGTCCCTGAATGTCTCTTATCAGCGATTCACAGGAAAGATCCGAGGCTAAGGGTCGCCATTTTATGCGAGGTGCCGGGGCTAGCAGTGCATTTATCACTAAATTCTACTAGAATCCACATATGTAAATCATGCTCTAAGCCCCCCCCCATTCTAACTCCGACTTTTGCTGTTGCACAAGGATAAAAAAAATACGCGAACTGACTCTAATCAACCCTGCCAGTGGAGTAGAAGAGAGTTTGGCACCTGCAATAATTCCACTCCATTGCCGGAGCACTACCATTCCACCAATGGAGATTCTTGGCGCCAATTTCTGTGCTGATTTTGCTACGTCACGGAGCTATGCCCTGAGCAAGCCAATCACAGTTACTATTTTGTAGAAAGCGCGGGAAATTTCCCGCCACAGCTGCCTGGGTACATAAGTCATTCCCACGCCTCGCTGGTAGCCCGCTAAGCTTCTGCGAAGCAACGGAACCTCCAGCCCAGCCGCCACTTCCGGCCCCAAAAGGGCGCGTCTCCTGACAATGCCGGCGTCCGGAAAGCATTCACTCGACCCCCCACGCCTGTCGTCCTACCCTTTCAAAGTCAGAAGAGCCCGCCTGTCACTGGACCACCCGGGTGACGAGAGACGCTGCATGGGAAGTCCGCGTGTGAAGGAATAGCAACCCTCCACCGCATGCAACTAGAGAGGAGAATCGTAAGATAGAAATATGAGAGGGGGCTCATGCCACCTCTCACACCTGTTCGTAATGCACGGCCTGTGACGGAGTGGTTACACGACAATAACATCCCTGTAATGAACTGGCCTGCACAGTGTCCTGACCTGAATCCTACAGAACATCTTTGGGATGTTTTGGAACGCCGACTTCGTGCCAGGCCTCACCGATGAACATCGATACCTCTTCTCGGTGCAGCACTCCGTGAAGAATGGGCTGCCATTCCCCAAGAAACCCTCCAGCATCTGATTGGAGGTATGCCTGTGAGAGTGGAATCTGTCATCAAGGCTAAGGATTGGCCAGAATCTTATTGAATTCCAGCATTACCGATGGAGGGCACCATGAACTTGTAATTCATTTTCAGCCAGATGTCCGGATACTTCTGATCACATAGTGTATATTCCCAAATGTAAATAAGATGCTCTACTCCCATCGTCTGCTACAATTATATCATTAATACACATAAAAATGGAACAGCCCTATCTACTACTTCTCCTTCTGCTATCTCTTTGCATGTTGAATCGTATGTGTTTGCTTAAGTTTATCTACTTTCCTCTTTTTCTTCCCACCCCATCCTTCCATATAATAGAATGCTGCCACCACAAGCAACAATGAATCTGATACACCTATAAAAGATCGAATAGGCCCAACATTTATAAAAGCCATACTTGTCAATAATTACAGCTTAATATGTACTGGTGAGGTCATCTGCACATTCTAAAACCGACCTTGGTACCAGGTGACAAGGCTTTTTCGTTTTACCCTTTGGAGTGCATGGGCTTGTCAGTGTCACTCACTGAATTACACAATATGCTGGTAACTTAGCATTCCGTCGAAGCACTCTTTCTTGACAATCCACACTTCTTTCAACCTCTTCATGATTTTTGTACAAATTCACCTTTAAGCCCCCAACTCTGGTTTGATTGCTTCAAAGGGCGAAGCGAATTTTTTACCATACACCTTTGCACTGTGACAGGGCCTGTGTTCTCATGGGACTTCGAATTATATGCTGCCACCACATATTGCAAGAAAATATCCCAATCGTTGTTATGGCTTTTCATGAAGCAGCTTGGTACCTTGCTTATTGTCCGATGTACTTGTTCTGGCCTACCATTATCCTGTAGAAGTGATGGGTCTGTTTTTAGCTTGCAAATAATTAGCAAGGGACGTAAGTATTTCATCAGTTCTGAAGTAAAGTTGGTGCCCTGATCCATGATTGTCATCACTGGAACGCCGAACCACAGCAACCAATTACTTACCAACATGTGCCACCATGTCCACTTCATGATTAAGAATAGCTATTATGGTAACATAGTGAGAGAAATGATCTATAAATGACTAAAACGCCCCAAATCACTATTCTGATCATCTCAAAGGCTTGGTACCCACTGGCAACTTCTCCAGCGACATACGCTGATGATTTAAATCTGCACACTATGCACAAGGCACACAACTGTTTACATACTGTTCTACATCTTTTTGACGTGTTCTCGATTAACAGAACTCAGATATTCTCAGGCCTTTGGTTGTACATGATCCATGACTGGATAACATGTGGTCCTGCACTTCCTTTAATACTTATACGGCAGGCATTACCATGCAAGGCCCATGTCTAGTTGTCCTACATAATACCTCCCTGTGAGTGGTGAACTGTGGACGCAAAGTGAAAATCTTGCAACCTTCATCAGCAGCCACTGTGCAAGGCTAGTCGAGTGTCTGCACTACACCAATTCTCCCACTATGCCCGTCTGCATTACCATGTTTCTTACCAGACTTATGAATTACTCTGAAGTTTAATTCACCGAATTTTAATGCTCATCATGTAAGCTTACTTGATGGATCCTTCAACTCAAACAACCATTTCAATGCTGCATGATCTGTCAGCAGTATAAATGTTTCCAATATAAATAACAGTGGAAGTATGTGACACCATATATAAAACTCAGCATCTCCTTTTTGGAGGTAGAATAATTTCTTCAGCTTTCTTCAAGTGGCATGATGCATATGTAGCTGGATGTTCCTCACTCAGCACTTCCTGACTTAAAACACAACCCACTGCATGGCTACTAACATCAAATGATAAAATGGATTCCTTTACACAATCTGGGAAGATCAACATAGTACTATTGTTAACAGTTTTTAAAATGTGGTTTCACACTCTGGTGTCCACTGTAGCTCCACGCCCTTTTTTTAACAAGTGCATGAATGATTGTGCTATATCTGCAAATCTCATTATGAACTTCTTACAGTAATTAGTCAGTCTTAGAAACGACTACAATTCCTTATTAGTTTGAGGCACTGGAAATCTTCATACAGCATTAACTAATGCTGGGTCTGTTCTTTCCCTGTCTTGGCTAGTCATGTATCTCAAGTAATTCACTTCCTTCGGTGCAAAATGGCACTTCTCTGTACTCAGTTAAATGTGCAGTCTCTTAAAAACGTCTTTCAACCAGTGCACATGTTTCTTCAAAATCTTTGCAAATATAATAATATCATCAAGATTCGCTATATTCTGTATCGGTTTGACTCCTCCGAAAACTCTATTCAATAACCACTTAAAGATGACTGGTGCAGTTTACAAGCCAAACATCATTTGCAGTTAGTGGTAAAGACCCAAAGGAACTGTAAATGCCTGTTTTTTTGGTTCTCTGCTGCAATTTCCAATCGATGATACCCACTTCTTACGTCTAATCATGGAAAAATATCTACAGTGTCCACGTTGTTCAGGGTTTCCAGATAACCGGCATTGGATATGCGTCTGGAATTGTCCATGTATTGATATATTTGTGATCGCAGCGAAATCGATATTACTTCGACCCATTTGAAGATTTTTTTCAACACTGTGAGAATAGATGTACTTCATGATGTCATTGCACAATTGCTGGTTAACGAATTCTTCCATTACCAGTTGTAGATGATGGGGCAACCTATGTGTCTTACAGTAAACTGGTGACCAATTCTTTGTTGGAATACTGTGCTCCATCACTGGGTATTACCGACAATGCCCCACAAGGATTAAATAGATCCTCTAATACCAATAGTAACATCTCTATTGCTACTTTTTCTGCACTGTCCAAATGTCACCCTTTTGGTAGTTTCCGAACGTATCCGATCTCAATCATACTTTTCTGGAATATCTGAGTTGGTGATGAATAATTTCTTCGATAAAGTTACGTCATTGGTATCCCAATTATCCACTACTCGTTCGCCATCTACTTCCCATACATGTACAATACCCATGCGCACAAAACACCACGTTTTAAGTAATTCATTGTTTTCTTTTAGTGTTTCTGCCACACACAACATGTTTGCAAGTAGGATTGTTCCTATGTTCACCTAAATTAGTTTCCCTGTATCTTGCGATACTCTCTCACACGAATTAAGCCTGAACACCTTTGCATGGTGTTTAACCTGTTTCCCCTTCGTGAGACCTGACCCTTGCAGCGATGTGTCACCAACAACAGTCTCCTGCAGTTGGAACAATGTTTCCCCAGTTTCTACCAGGCTCTGCCCAAGGTCAACATTATCATGGTGCTTATACATGAAATCTAAGCCTAGGATAACGCAGTACCCTTCATATACATAGGACAAAACTTCCACACTTTCTCAGAACCGCTTTGCTCCAAACTGAAAATATAACATCGCTGACATAGCAATCATACATCATTATCTCCCACTCAACGTAACCTATAATGTGGGGGGGGTTTAAAAGTCTGTTCCCCATGAGACACAAACTCATCACAGATACGTGAGCGTCTGTGTGTGACATAAGTCTATGTTCCCTACCGTCTACTACCCCAAGTCAAGAAACATTTCAGCGAATGGGGGCTCCCCTTTTGGTTTTACGGTTGATTATTTGTCTTTCGTCTTTTTGCACTATGCACCTTATGAAGTCTCACTCCCGGTGCCCCACTTACCTACCATTTTTACACTGTTGGTGACATTCTCCTGAACGTCAACAACGACAGCACTTCGCGTTAGTAGAGAGTACCTTCTTTATCTCGGATTTCTATCACCGCATTTATTTCCTCCAGTGCCTTGATTATGTTAATAGGCCAGCCAGGTCCCTCGGAAATTCTTCCTTGCCGCCTCAGGTAGAAGTTCCCTTAAGAATGCCTATAATGCCCCACATTCCGCATCATGCAGAATGATTCTGTTTGCTTCATCATTATCCGTCAACTGATATACATCCTATGCACAAAATTCTCAACAGACTCATCCGCTTTTCCGACTCCCGCATTGTTTACAGTAGATGCTGCATCTCTTCTGACTTTTATAACGTTGTACTATGCCTTTCTTGAGTTCAAGGAATGTTTGAACCTTTCTTAGGTCCTCTTGGTTCATAACATCTGTTTTCTCTTGTCCCACTGGGCTTAACTCAGTCACCTGTAACAGCTAGTCATCTCTCTAAAATCCCATCTTCCAGCTGTGAGCAGATAATCTATAAATTCCAGTATATACTCTCCTGTCTTGCCAAGAAAAAAGATTACCTAATCCAGTGGTAACTGAATCTTAGCTAGAAGCAGTCGAACTGGACGAGGCCTTGTCCTTTCCAGCATCCAACTGATTATGCAGTTTTGCATTATTCTCCTTCAAAGTATCTGACTGCTTACGCAGGTCTGCATTATCCGCTCTCAAATGAATTGCTGGTTCTATCGAAGATTTAATTGCTTCCTCAGTGATAAACGCGCCTGTTCTTGACCCCGGTATTATGCAACTTTTATCTAATAAACAAAACAACGGAGCAAACAAAAACAATGGGATGACATGAAGGTCACTTAAATGTAACTCTACCATAACATTGCTTTCTACACTCCTGGAAATTGAAATAAGAACACCGTGAATTCATTGTCCCAGGAAGGGGAAACTTTATTGACACATTCCTGGGGTCAGATACATCACATGATCACACTGACAGAACCACAGGCACACAGACACAGGCAACAGAGCATGCACAATTTCGGCACTAGTACAGTGTATATCCACCTTTCGCAGCAATGCAGGCTGCTATTCTCCCATGGAGACGATCGTAGAGATGCTGGATGTAGTCCTGTGGAACGGCTTGCCATGCCATTTCCACCTGGCGCCTCAGTTGGACCAGCGTTCGTGCTGGACGTGCAGACCGCGTGAGGCGACGCTTCATCCAGTCCCAAACAGGCTCAATGGGGGACAGATCCGGAGATCTTGCTGGCCAGGGTAGCTGACTTACACCTTCTAGAGCACGTTGGGTGGCACGGGATACATGCGGACGTGCATTGTCCTGTTGGAACAGCAAGTTCCCTTGCCGGTCTAGGAATGGTAGAACGATGGGTTCGATGACGGTTTGGATGTACCGTGCACTATTCAGTGTCCCCTCGACGATCACCAGTGGTGTACGGCCAGTGTAGGAGATCGCTCCCCACACCATGATGCCGGGTGTTGGCCCTGTGTGCCTCGGTCGTATGCAGTCCTGATTGTGGCGCTCACCTGCACGGCGCCAAACACGCATACGACCATCATTGGCACCAAGGCAGAAGCGACTCTCATCGCTGAAGACGACACGTCTCCATTCGTCCCTCCATTCACGCCTATCGCGACACCACTGGAGGCGGGCTGCACAATGTTGGGGCGTGAGCGGAAGACGGCCTAACGGTGTGCGGGACCGTAGCCCAGCTTCATGGAGACGGTTGCGAATGGTCCTCGCCGATACCCCAGGAGCAACAGTGTCCCTAATTTGCTGGGAAGTGGCGGTGCGGTCCCCTACGGCACTGCGTAGGATCCTACGGTCTTGGCGTGCATCCGTGCGTCGCTGCGGTCCGGTCCCAGGTCGACGGGCACGTGCACCTTCCGCCGACCACTGGCGACAACATCGATGTACTGTGGAGACCTCACGCCCCACGTGTTGAGCAATTCGGCGGTACGTCCACCCGGCCTCCCGCATACCCACTATACGCCCTCGCTCAAAGTCCGTCAACTGCACATACGGTTCACGTCCACGCTGTCGCGGCATGCTACCAGTGTTAAAGACTGCGATGGAGCTCCGTATGCCACGGCAAACTGGCTGACACTGACGGCGGCGGTGCACAAATGCTGCGCAGCTAGCGCCATTCGACGGCCAACACCGCGGTTCCTGGTGTGTCCGCTGTGCCGTGCGTGTGATCATTGCTTGTACAGCCCTCTCGCAGTGTCCGGAGCAAGTATGGTGGGTCTGACACACCGGTGTCAATGTGTTCTTTTTTCCATTTCCAGGAGTGTATAACTCAATTTCTCCGTCTGAGTGACTGGTCATGTTTTCGCTTTACATATTTCAAGATAAACTGCATGTAGTAATTGAGTCATAATCCCTGGTCACAACAAGTTACATTGCCCACATTAATCGGGCGCAATTTGACATTCATCACATCCTAAATTTCTTCATACACCCTGAGATCATCGTCCGATTGTAATGTCACAGTCTGCACACACAAACCATAATCGGAAATCTTACAGAAAAATAACTGAATCTTCATTGCAAAAATAGCCAGAAACAGGTTTTCGATTCACCCCACTACAATGCCGATGCTGTACGTCGCACTTCATCTACATCTACATGGATACTCTGCAAATCACATTTAAGTACTTGGCAAAGGGTTCATCGAATCACCTTCACAATTCTCTATTATTCCAATTTCGTATAGCGCATGGAAAGAATGAACACCTATATCTTTCCGTACGAGCTCTGATTTCCCTTACTTTATCATGGTGGTCGTTCCTTCCTATGTAGGTCGGTGTCAACAAAATATTTTCGCATTCGTAGGGGAAAGCTGGTGATTGGAATTTCGTGAGAAGATTCCGTCGCAACGAAAAACGCCTTCTTTTTAATGATTTCAAGCCCAAATCCTGTATCATTTCTGTGGCACTCTCTCCCATATTTCCGGATAATACAAAACGTACTGCCTTTCTTTGAACTTTTTCGATGTACTCTGTCAGTCCTATCTGGTAAGGATCCCACACCGCCCAGCAGTATTCTAAAAGAGGACGGACAAGTGTAGGCAGTTTCCTTGGTAAGTCTGTTACATTTTCTAAGTGTTCTGCCAATAAAACGCAGCCTTTGGTTAACCTTCCCCACAACATTTTGTGTGTAATGGGGTACAGTCGAATAACCTACTTGCCATTGACTCAGTGGGATCAAGAACTATACGACTATAAACTGTGACTCAAAATGAAAATTTTGAGTTTTAAATGATTGATATACTCTGTAAAAGTTCAAGCGCATAAAATATAACAACATCCCTAATAATAATAATAATAATAATATCCCTATTGGAAACAGCACTATTAACAGTTCAGAGGCGACTTCTACGGAAAGTTCCAAATAAAACTGTCTATCGTCCTGACTTCTAAATCACCATAAGTTAATTGCTCGCCTTAAAAGTGGAAAATAATCTCGCCACTTACAACGCGGTTTCGTCAACATTACGAGTGACACAAAAACAATTACTTCCGTGAAATTTGAGCGATCCAGGATCGTGTACAGTCCTCGCGAGTTCACTTTGTACTTTTACCGAAAAAGCATTCGTCTGCCCAGCTTTGACGTCATCCGAGGCACAACGTACGTGGGCGTTTGGCAGACGCAGATTGATATATCGGTGTTGATGACGCTGCTTATTAAGAAAAAATAGCGCCGTTACCGGTTTCAAATTGACAGGTTCATCATCAGACGGCTGTTGAAGTTTAAGTTGCTCTCAGCTTAAGCTGCACAAGCGATGTTGGCTGATTTTCGTTGTGGCGAAAGTTTCTTGAGTTGATGGTCCCCTACGTCAAATAATTACGTAACATAGAGCATTACATATTCAAAGATTCATACTCTATCAGTAGAAATCCAGCTAAACTGGCAAGAGAGCTATATAAAACGTTGTTACACTCTACCTTTTTTGAGTGGGTCGCCAGGTAAAAGATAATCATTATAAAGTAAAATATATCAAGTTGTTTTGATTTACTCATCTCCTTCTCTTTAATAGTTGATCTACTGGCCCACTTATTGGTTATATCTGACAATTACTTAAAAATGAAATGGACACGTTTCTTTCGAAATATTAATCAAGGAGACAGAATATCACATCTAATTCCATTAATGGGGTTTCATCGTGTTCCTCCAAAATTTCTTTCATTCTGGAGGATGGGGCTGCAGTTAAGAAGCTGTGATTCTCTTTTGAACATACAATACAAATAATTTATTGAACAATTTATTTTAGACATGGACTAAGCGTAGATAGCAAAAAATGCATTTAACAGTATAATGCATTGGTATAGCCTCTGTTTCACACAAAAGTTAAATGAAATTTATCAGTGCACTGAACTAACTAATGATACAGCGTAGCTGGAATAACATAAAGGTACGTGAACTAGGAAACCGATCTTGCATTCATGCATACCGCAAGAAATTGAAAGAAACGCCCCATTACCACTATCAATGCCACTTTGAGCGCACAATGCCTACTCAGAAGAGAAATTCCTTAGCAGAGGGGTGAAATACAACGTACTCTGAACAACACGTGGTCGCACATGGCACCATACATACAGGGAAAAACCCCATTACAACTTTGTTAACATCTACAGAAATTTAGTGATGTGCACAAATGATTCACGAACACTGACCGCTTATGTACATTTTGGAACCTACTGAAATTGTGGAAGTTCCACAAACTGCGAAAATCCACTAAGAAGTATGTTACACAATTCCAGAACCTTAAAAACAATTTGGCTACGTAACTATTCATTCCATTACGCACACTGAGATCACTGATTAATAAGGGACTGCTACACACTTTACCCGGAACAAGCGTGCTTGAGAACAACCAGGCTCACACACTGAAAAAGCATCAGTTTACGAAAGAAAAACTGACTACAGAGTGTCTAGGTTAAACATATAATAACGTATAATGTAATAACCTGAGAAATAACTGAGACGTTTATTGACAGTATGTGTCTATAAGTATGGTAACTCAACACTTTTTTTAAAGGCCTAATACACCTCGATGTGCGCACTATTAGTGGCGCGACAGACATCTAATCTGTATTCCACTTCCTTCCTAGTGTTTTGCAGCATTGCAGGAGTAAAATTTGCGACAGCTGCACGAAAGCGATGGCGCAGATCTGACAGATCACAAGCTGGTGTCTGGTACATTTGATTCTTGATGAACTCGCGCAGAAAATATCAAGCGACTTAATGTCTGGGTATCTACAGGGACCAAGCAACCAATGGCATTTCTCCCAATCCAGTGATCTGGAAACTCGTGATCCAAGAGCAACACTGTCGTTGAAAAATCACGTCACGAAGAAGTTGTGACACAGCATACAGTTCCATCATGTTTACGAACGTTGTTGCATTAACTGTAGGTTCCGAGAAGACGTATGGGACCATAACCCTGTCCTTCAACAATTTCCTCCATACATTCACTTTCGGAGAGCCAAGTTCGCACTCTGTCATTAAGTACGGAGTTAGTTCCACTTCTGCGCCTGTTGTGTATGTTTACTGTGCCAGACATGTTGAATGTAGCCTCGTCCGAGAAACAGACGAAATCGAAAAATGCCTCGTTTTCATCCATTTTTGCCACAATTGTTTCTGCGGGTGCCTTCCATCGCGGCCTATCCTAAGGCTAGATTCGGTGATGAAGCTGCAGTTGTTTTATGGACGACACTATGTACTATCAAACTTGGTAACTATAACTGCCTACTTGATTGTTGGGTTGACTTACGAGGTCTCCACTGGAAGAACGCATGGATTCATTCAACAGTACTCTCTGGAAATGCGTGCTTGGCGTGGTCGAAAGCGAATGCGACAGCGAAAGCAAACTCCTAATTTCTCGAAGCTGCTAGTCCCATTTCTTGATTGTTAGGTAAGTGGAACCATGGTCGCAGTCCATACGCACACCGAAAACGACGTTGTTCCGGTTTAATATACTTTAGCTCCGCGACAGAAAGCACATAGAACACCTTCTTTTCTGGAGTCCAAAGCAGAGCGCGCATTCGCATACGGTATCAACTGTCGCAAATAAACACAGAAAACACTTTCAGTTACCATACTTATAGAAGCAAACCGCCAGTAAATATCTCAACAACGTCTCGAATTATTACATTTCGTATTTTTATATATTTAACCGGGACACGTTGTATAAATTTCGAATATATTACGGATAACACTCATGCACTTAAAGTGCATACATTTACTGAAAATAACGAGGAATAGACACCTTCTACCACTGTCCACGTGGCAGTGTCACTGCACAAAGCCACCGAATTCCAAGTTCCGAAAACACGTGATTAACTTAAAAGTCACACTCACGCCTCTCGCAATTACATGTAATAAATTAAAATGGTTCAAATGGCTCTCAGCACTATGGGACTTAACATCTGAGGTCATCAGTCCCCTAGAAATTAGAACTACTTAAACCTAACTAACCTAAGGACATCACACACATCCATGCCCGAGGCAGGATTCGAATCTGCGACTGTAGCGGTCGCGTGGTTCCAGACTGAAGCGCCTAGAACCGCTCGGCCACCGTGGCCGGCTGTAATAAATTAATCCCACACTGCAAAACCTATCTAGGAATATAAAGTCTCTTTGTCATAGTCCACACGTGGAACCTAACTCACTCACACACAAGGAATTCCCTACCAAAAACTGAAGGATAATGTTAAATCCCCACACATAATTACTCTGTCAATAACTGGCATGTGTACCCCTGATTACCAAGAGTACTGAAGTGGTAATGTTTATAATTCACACACTAAATAATTCAAATATCTCCATTGGAGGACTGCCTCACTGACGAGACAGCAGAGCACTGCGTATTCGCACAGGCCAAACTAGTATCCGCTTCATCTAAGCTTGTGGTGAGGATATCCACCAAAGGTGCGTACAATAGTTATCTGTCAACCAACTCTTTCTACCTGCTATGTACCTGTCCTGATGACCTAGCTAGACCTCTCTACCTTTTTGCTTACAATACAGCTACTGGCAAAACTACAGTAGTAGACAGCGGCTACTACCGGAAGAGTCACATTCACTGGTTTCAGCCACACACCATAGGTTAATTGATAGGACAAGGCTATGAGAATGACTCAGGTGCATGATTACCAATAATACAATAAAGCAGAGAAGCGACACACTTCCTTCCGAGAAGATCGTAACTCAGAAAAACAACGGAGACAAAAAAATTAGCCGAAAGATAAATAAGCTGGATCTAATGGATCTCTCTCAAAGTTTACTTTATTGTAATAGGATCTATCAGAAAATTAAAACAACGTGAACAACTTTCTATTATAAGAGTTTAGTTAATGTTGTGTTATTTAAACCGCTAATTCCCTTGTAGCACTGTTGGCTGCTTTTGAAGAAGTTCGTATTTCGCCGAATAGTAAGCAATATTCAACACTTTTCTGAGTTTTCAGATAGGGACAATGTACAGCACCATAAACACGTAAACATTTGGGCCACATGGATGTTTACGTACGAAGATCTGTGATGTGCAACTTGACAGAAATAAGGTATGCATTGATGAGACGCGTACTGAGGCATGAAAGATTATTTATTTTGATAATAGAGGGAATTGTAGAGGTAAGTGTAAGTGCTGGAGTCAGTCAAATGATCGAATGCAGTAAGAAGGCTGGAAAGGATCTAGGTTGTAAAAGTTATGCAGAGATGAAGTGACTTATGCAGCGTAGGCTACGATGGAGCTCTGCAAACCAGTTTTTAGTGAAAACAACAACAACATTAACAAGAGTTGTCCATTATTACACTAAAGAATAGTTTCATGTCCAGTTATCGAGACTATCGTGGTTGTCTAAGCATTACATTTAATTTTTGAAATAGGTCCTCACTGAGTATTAAATGAAGATAGATCGGCTTTGCTGTTTACCTAAGCACAGGAAAGTGCAGAAGTATATATTTATTTTTCATGTTTTCAGATGCGATGCCTGCTCAACATCTGGGGTGTAATGCTATTCCTGCGACTTTCTTGGGTCGTGGGACAGGCCGGCATAGGTGAGTCAAATTAATTATTCACAACTGTTGTGAAGTTTATTAACATACTTCACGTCAGCTAGTCTTCTTACAGTGCATAGCATTTTGCGGCAACCAAGTCTTCGCTATCTGAAACTGAGTCATGTATTTAGTTAAGCAATGCTACATTGAGGATTTGTCCCTTTGAACCCACGAAAACACACTATTAAATAACCACTACATGTTTTTCCTAAGTCAGTTCAGCTGTTGACTGATTGTTCTAATTTCAACTTTAGTGCTGTATGGTAGCACGATTTTGCCACCGTTCACGAAAATTTTTGAAAATACGTAATTCATATTTACTTAGTATGGGATCGCATTTTAGGTGAGGTTATCGAATTATTAATCATTTATTGGTTGATACAGGGTAGGCTCATACTAACATTTCTGTAGAGTTGCTTGCTTGGAAAGTAATTTCGCAGTGGCTCTGACAGCAAGGTGAAGTCAAGGGCGTCCACAGTCTTCCAAAGAGACATAGGCCAAGGGGGATAGCGCTGATGGTAGGGTAATTTTTATGGGTCTCAAAACAATAGTACAATAGACGCATTTACTGCCTAGGCCCGCACCCTGTGCAGAAGCCAGCGAAATGGGCTACTCGTGGTGGTCCGTGTCGTTGTTAAAAGTAGTTAGGGGCGAGGGTTATTGCTGAAAGCATAAGATCGTATAGATGGTTCTTCTAAGCGTCGCCACCAGCCTTGCTAGCACAAAGGAGTGTACGGGGGACACCTGACGCAGGCGTGGGCTAATGTAAACGAAAATTATGACGCAAGATGACAAGCTGTACTCCCACAACAGGGCGGAGAAATGAGTCTGACTGGCTGAATTTGTAGCCGTAGGAGGACCTAGAGAAAGTTCTAGAACCTTTTTCTGAACTGAGTATGAGTCGAAAGCGGTTGGTCGGCAGCTTTGTCACTCGTAGGATGGGAGCCATTCCGTTTGTAATGGGTATTACAACTGGCCGCATGGAGAGTGCTTGCAAAGGTAGCGAGGTTTTTCTCTAATCCGGAGCTGACTGGGCACAGGGATGTCGACAGGACACACATCGCTTGAGAGCGTTTTGAGACATCGCTGGCACGGAGCCAGTGAACAGTCTCACTATTAGATTCCGTAAAGTGCTGATTTCGCCACTAGGAGCAGAAGCATTCTTTTCTGCATGAGCAGAGAATCGAATCTGTGCTTCTTGTGGAGACGGAGGCCAACCCTAGGAGTTTGCAGCCGCTATTTCACTTCCTCTTTGTGACCGGCTAAACAACCCACTTCGTCTGCACGACGGCCGTCAGTGCTGGCCAGATCGGCGCAGCAGAACTGCTCTTCCCAGCAGTGAATTCGGTGATACGCACCACATCTCGTCAAATATGGAATATTTAATAGTAAATGTGTTAAGTTCAGTTTGCTGGACCTCTGAGATCTTTACTGGCAGTGCCATTTAGGGTAGAGGCTTTCTTAAATTCAGTTCTAATCAGTATTAACCACTTAGTATTTCCACCGAATAAAAAGGGGCGCGATTTCGAGTCAAATCACAGATGTTTTACCGATCTTAAATTTCAATTAACGAGTATGAGTTACTGTTCTATGTCAGTACCTGCTCAATTTGCATTTTTTAGCGTTGCTTTTTATAATAAATACTTTTATAGTACCCAACTGTTCTACTTTCCCTAGGATCAGATTCCAAGTAACAGTCCTGATTTAGAGTAGAGTATTATCACAACTTGGGGACTTACATGTTAATCCTGGTTGCAGGCTGTCTACGGCAGTGCTAATTTAATTCACTTTTAGGCGTGGGTGTTCCATTGCGAACGCAACACTGAAACCAACACTCCTACACATGCCGTATGTACAAATACACTGGAGAAGCATTGGAGTGCTTACAGACGTTCATAAAGTCAGAGCTACCAACGAAACGGAATGTTCTTACACGGCAGAAAAATAATAGTGTCATTATGGACTAAAGTAACTTTGTTTCTAATTTTACTTCTAAATTCTCTGACTGTGAAGAGATCGTGGGAAGGTGCTTGTTGAGATGTTATTAGCGAGTTTCCGCACTGCTGCTGAGGTCTGTGTGGTGCCTGGTGGAAAAAGCAAAGTCGTATGGCATAAAAAGCTGGGAGACACCGAAAGGCAGGTTCGGCCACCTAATTGGAAAGTTTTCCCTTATCCTCTACGACCACAGGCACCTTCCCTTTGTGAAGTATCGGAGTGGTGTGTGTAAGTGCGTCTGTTAAGTGTAGACAACTATACAACTATAATTGTGTGCGTGGAGTGTAGTGATGTGTTCATGTTGGAGATGATAAGGGATGTTGTAAGACATATCACACAGCCTACTCCTCTCGAATAGCACCAAGATAGACGCCGAGTTCAACATCACCATCCGATGGACGAATCACCATGTACAGTGTCTCACGTTCACATTTCATGTTACACTGCGGAGAGGTAGAAACTATTTCGTGACGCTCAACATTCATATCGGGGGTGACCTGATTCACGATAGATAGTCGCGCCTTTCATCAGTGCGGGAGTCTCTTTTTTTTTTTTTGGGGGGGGGGGGGGAATAATCAATCTTCTGACTTGTTTGATGCGGCCCGCCACGAATTCCTCTCCTGTATTAACCTCTTCATCTCAGAGTAGCACTTGCAACTTATGTCCTCAGTTATTTGCTGGATGTAGTCGAATCTATGGCTTCCTCTACTGTTTTTGCCCTCTACAGCTCCCTCTAGTACCATGGAAGTCATTCTCCGATGTCTTAACAGATGTCCTATCATCCTGTCCCTTCTCCTTATCAGTGTTTTCCACATGTTCCTTTCCTATCCGATTCTCCGCAGAACCTCCTCATTCCTTACCTTAACAGTCCACCTAATTTTCAACATTCGTCTGCAACACCACATCTCAAATGCCTCGATTCTCTTCTGTTCTGGTTTTCCCACAGTCCATGCTGTCTCCAAGCGTACATTCTCAGAAATTTATTTCTCAGATTAAGGACTACGTTTGATAATAGTAGACTCCTCTTGGCCAGGAATGCCCTTTTCACCAGTGCTAATCTGCTTTTGATGTCCTTCTTGCTCCGTTCATCATTGGTTATTTTGTCGCCTAGATAGCGGAATTCCTTCTCCTTCATGACCATCAATCCTGATGTTAAGTTTCTCTCTGTTCTCATTTCTGCTGCTTCTCATTACTTTCGTCTTTCTTTGATTTAGTCTCAACCCTTATTCTGTACTCATTAGACCATTCCATTCACCAGATCATGTAGGTCTCCTTCATTTTCACTCAGGACAGCAATGTCATCAGCTGATCATATTTAATCCAACTCCTAAACCTTTCTTTTATTTCCATCATTGCTTCTTCGATGTACAGATTGAACAGTATGGCGAAAGACTACATCCCTGTCTTACATCCCTTTTTAATCCGAGCACTCCTATTATTCCCTCTTGGCTCTTGCGTATATTAATCGTCTCTCTCCGTAGCTCACCCCTATTTTCCTCAGAATTCCGAACATCTTGCACCATTTTGCACTGTCGAACGCTTTTTCCAGGTCTACAAATCCTATGAACGTGTCTTGATTTTTCTCTAGTCTTGCTACCATTACCAACCATAACGTCAGAATTGCCTCTCTAGTGCCTTTACCTTTCTTAATCGTCATCTAACACATCCTCAATTTCCTTTTCCATTTTTCTGTATATTATTTTTGTCAGTAACTTGGACGCACGAGCAGTGAACCTGATTGTGCGATAATTCTCGCACTTGTCAACTCTTGCAGTCTTCGAAATGGTGTGGATGATATTTTTCCGAAAGTCAGATACTATATCGCCAGACTCATACATTTTACACACCAACGTGAATAGTAACCTTTGTTCCCATTCTCCCAATGATTTAAGAAATTCTGATGGAATGTTATTTATTGCATCTGCCTTATTTGATCTTAAGTCCTCCAATGTTCTTTTAAACGCTGAATCTAATACTGCATCCCCAATCTCTTCCCTGTTGACCCCTGTTCCTTCTTCCATCACATTAGACAAAACTTCCCCCTCACAGAAACCTTCAGTGTTCTCTTTCCATCTATCCACTCTCTCCTCTGGATTTAGCAGTGAAATTCGCCTTGCGCTCTTAATTTTACCACCCTTGCTTTTAATTTCACTGAAGGATGTTTTGACGTTCCTATATGCTGAGTCAGCCCTTCCAAGCATCATTTCTTTTTCGATATCTTCACATTTTTCATGCAGCCATTTCGTCTTGGCCTCCCTGCACTTCCTATTTATTTCGTTCCTCAGCGACTTCTATTTCTGTATTCCTGAATTTCCCTGAACGTTTTCGTACTTCCTTCTTTAATCGATCAACTGAAGTATTTCTTGTGTTACCCATGGTTTCTTCGCAATTATCTTCTTTCTATGTGTGTTTTCCTTTCCAACTTCTGTGATTAACCTTTTTAGAGATGTCCATTTGTCTTCAACTGTACTGCCTACTGAACAGCTTATGGGTGTTGGAATACTGTATTTGAGAAATTAAAGATCCACCCTACACACTGTTGGGCTAGGAAAATCCAGTTTCTCTGTAGTCGCCGTCTTGCACCGATTATGGTTTCACGTTCAAAAATCGTGATACGCTGCTATGTTCACTACACATGTCTGTCACACTTTGTTCAGATTCGGGGTCATACAATGCACATCATCAAGTGGGACAGTCCTTTCCGTGACTTCTGACGACTGAACTTTTAACTCGGAAAAAAAAAAATGCCAGCGTTAACACTAGCATATGAAATCCTACAAAACGATGCGTAATGTTATCATTTGTAGTACATTATGAACCGTAATTACTTGTTCATTGTTCAGTAACGATCTCCACGAAAAGCGACTTTTCAAATTGATAATGTGATTAGTATCCTGTTTCTCACTACATACAAATTGTTATTACTATTAGCCACAGGCTCATCAAGGATTATCACCTTTTAAAAGAGAAAGAAGATCGGCTTTTTCACTTAAATGTGTTATGTTACTTGAAAAAAGAAAAGAAAGAAAACAATTACATCTTGAATCGTTTTGTGGTTCAGGTACAAAATTGTCAATATAATCAAGATGACCGCAGAAGTACTGCCTATTAATTAAAAATTGTAAACAATGTTTACTTTTTAAATTCTGTAAAAAAGAATATCACATTAAAAGTAATTTAATCTTGAATAGTAAATAGTCAAAGCGATGCATTTTTATTTTCGTCTGCCTAATTATTCGTGATAGTCCTTTCTATTGTTACACTTCTTTTATTGCAGTGTTTTTTAATCTCTTACTTTTGTGTAGCACACTGTACTCCTTCCATACTGGAAGACTTACACCTCATGGGTATGAGACATCTCAATTAATTGACATCATGAATTGTTACATATATCATGTAGTCTGAGATGATTTTTTTTTTCAGGGGAAGGAGTTGGTGTGATAGTCGTAGCAAACTTTGTTACGTTATTAACCACAATCTCAATGTCGGCGGTCTGTACCAATGGACAGATAAAAGGAGGTAAGCAAATCACAGTGACACGGACAACAAGCTGTAAATAAAACTCTGCGTTTGGTACTGTGCATAAATTATGAGTTTATATGCATGTCTTTGCTATCGGATGGTATAAAGGCCTGCTACGGAGTTGGAAGCTTCTTCGGTTTGAAAGAAGTCTAAAAGCGCTATTTGTCTTACTCTCAAGATTTTGGAGTTGTTAGATCGGTTACTGCTGCTACGATGGCAGGTTGTCAAGTTTAAGTGAGTTTGAATGTGGTGTTATAGTCGGCGCACGGGAGTTGGAACACAGCATCTCCGAGGCTGCGATGAAGTGGGGATTTTTCCGTACGACCATTTCTCGAATGTACCGTCAATATCAGGAACCCGGTAAAACATCGAATCTCCGACATCGCTGTGCCCGGAAAAAGATCCTGCAAGAACTGGACCAATGACGACTGAAGAGAATCGTTCAACGTGACAGAAGTGCAACCCTTTAGCAAACTGCTGCAGATTTCAATTCTGGGCCATCAATGAGTGTCAGCGTGCGAACCATTCAACGAAACATTGGACAAGCCTCGTGTCAAATTGTATCGTGGGGATGGATGTGTACAGGTGTGGAGACAACCTGTGGGGCGGCGGGTAGGAAAATATGTTGTTGTATAAATGTTTGTAGAATGTAGAAGTTGTTTGAATGAAGAAACACTGCAATTCCCTGACGATGCACCATATGTACGGCGGCGGGTGGAATTATTGTTGTTAATATAAATATGTTTGAATGTTCCTATTATTTAGAATGTTATTTACGCTGTCTTTCGCCGTTCTCAACACTGGCTCTCTAACTACAATTTTGGCAACCAGAAAGTGATTAGCAAAACGTGAAGCCTGTAATTAGAATTCCTAGTGCCCACTTCATCTGAGAAACACACTTATAGCTGCAGCTTATAGCTCTGAGAAATTAGGAGATTGACTGGGATTCATAATCAAAAAACGATTTTCTAAAAATTCTCTGTATTCTGAAAGTCACAGATGAAAAGAAAAGAAAAATCCACACAATCTACACTCCTGGAAATTTAAATAAGAACACCGTGAATTCATTGTCCCAGGAAGGGGAAACTTTATTGATACATTCCTGGGGTCAGATACATCACATGATCACACTGACAGAACCACAGGCACATAGACACAGGCAACGGAGCATGCACAATGTCGGCACTAGTACAGTGTATATCCACCTTTCGCAGCAATGCAGGCTGCTATTCTCCCATGGAGACGATCGTAGAGATGCTGGATGTAGTCCTGTGGAACGGCTTGCCATGCCATTTCCACCTGGCGCCTCAGTTGGACCAGCGTTCGTGCTGGACGTGCAGACCGCGTGAGACTACGCTTCATCCAGTCCCAAACATGCTCAATGGGGGACAGATCCGGAGATCTTGCTGGCCAGGGTAGTTGACTTACACCTTCTAGAGCACGTTGGGTGGCAGGGGATACATGCGGACGTGCATTGTCCTGTTGGAACAGCAAGTTCCCTTGCCGGTCTAGGAATGGTAGAACGATGGGTTCCATGACGGTTTGGATGTACCGTGCACTATTCAGTGTCCCCTCGACGATCACCAGTGGTGTACGGCCAGTGTAGGAGATCGCTCCCCACACCATGATGCCGGGTGTTGGCCCTGTGTGCCTCGGTCGTATGCAGTCCTGATTGTGGCGCTCACCTGCACGGCGCCAAACACGCATACGACCATCATTGGCACCAAGGCAGAAGCGACTCTCATCGCTGAAGACGACACGTCTCCATTCGTCCCTCCATTCACGCCTGTCGCGACACCACTGGAGGCGGGCTGCACGATGTTGGGGTGTGAGCGGAAGACGGCCTAACGGTGTGCGGGACCGTAGCCCAGCTTCATGGAGACGGTTGCGAATGGTCCTCGCCGATACCCCAGGAGCAACAGTGTCCCTAATTTGCTGGGAAGTGGCGGTGCGGTCCCCTACGGCACTGCGTAGGATCCTACGGTCTTGGCGTGCATCCGTGCGTCGCTGCGGTCCGGTCCCAGGTCGACGGGCACGTGCACCTTCCGCCGACCACTGGCGACAACATCGATGTACTGTGGAGACCTCACGCCCCACGTGTTGAGCAATTCGGCGGTACGTCCACCCGGCCTCCCGCATATCCACTATACGCCTTCGCTCGAAGTCCGTCAACTGCACATACGGTTCACGTCCACGCTGTCGCGGCATGCTACCAGTGTTAAAGACTGCGATGGAGCTTCGTATGCCACGGCAAACTGGCTGACACTGACGGCGGCGGTGCACAAATGCTGCGCAGCTAGCGCCATTCGACGGCCAACACCGTGGTTCCTGGTGTGTCCGCTGTGCCGTGCGTGTGATCATTGCTTGTACAGCCCTCTCGCAGTGTCCGGAGCAAGTATGGTGGGTCTGACACACCGGTGTCAATGTGTTCTTTTTTCCATTTCCAGGAGTGTAACAGAGCCATTCAGAGTCTAATGCGCTGATGCAACTATAACTGTCCAAATTAAATGTTTAAATGAATGCTTGCCATAATTTGATGATAATGTTTCATCAAACGCCACGCTAAATAATTGGTAGAATGTCTGTCCCGCGGCGGCACGTGAAAATACGACAATACGCAAACTGAAGCTAGATAATTAAAATCATCCCAGAATTAACACTTCACTCGAAAATGATTTCATGGTTACGTGTATTCCCAGTAACTTAATACGGCATCTGAGGCAGTTTGTAGCAATGATACCGACGCGACGCGACTCCCGACACAGATGGCGTGTTATTCAGCGTCTGGAGAGAACTGGAGCCTTGCTTCCTCGCCCAGCGTTCTTATATATAAAGCCGCGGTGCGGACAGCTAAGGGAACACCTGATCAAATCGGCTCTCCCGACTAGCCGCTGGACTAGTAATGCACCTCATTAGGTTACCGAATAAATCATAGCTTCTTTTGCTGATGGCCGATGAAGCTCTTAATTTAAATGTGCATTCAGCACGTAGGTAAGTATTGATAATAAAATTTTGGCGTGGCTAAGTTAAATATTTTGGGCGAGAGAATTAATTTAATTACACTGCACGCAGTAGACGATCTCTGAACTGGCCCTTTGGAGATACGCTATCGCTATAGTTTTATAGGTATTCAAATGAAACTTCTCACATCTTCATAGTTATAGCGGATCTCCAACCTACTTAAATACACTCCTGGAAATGGAAAAAAGAACACATTGACACCGGTGTGTCAGACCCACCATACTTGCTCCGGACACTGCGAGAGGGCTGTACAAGCAATGATCACACGCACGGCACAGCGGACACACCAGGAACCGCGGTGTTGGCCGTCGAATGGCGCTAGCTGCGCAGCATTTGTGCACCGCCGCCGTCAGTGTCAGCCAGTTTGCCGTGGCATACGGAGCTCCATCGCAGTCTTTAACACTGGTAGCATGCCGCGACAGCGTGGACGTGAACCGTATGTGCAGTTGACGGACTTTGAGCGAGGGCGTATAGTGGGCATGCGGGAGGCCGGGTGGACGTACCGCCGAATTGCTCAACACGTGGGGCGTGAGGTCTCCACAGTACATCGATGTTGTCGCCAGTGGTCGGCGGAAGGTGCACGTGCCCGTCGGCCTGGGACTGGACCGCAGCGACGCACGGATGCACGCCAAGACCGTAGGATCTTACGCAGTGCCGTAGGGGACCGCACCGCCACTTCCCAGCAAATTAGGGACACTGTTGCTCCTGGGGTATCGGCGAGGACCATTCGCAACCGTCTCCATGAAGCTGGGCTACGGTCCCGCACACCGTTTGGCCGTCTTCCGCTCACGCCCCAACATTGTGCAGCCCGCCTCCAGTGGTGTCGCGACAGGCGTGAATGGAGGGACGAGTGGAGACGTGTCGTCTTCAGCGATGAGAGTCGCTTCTGCCTTGGTGCCAATGATGGTCGTATGCGTGTTTGGCGCCGTGCAGGTGAGCGCCACAATCAGGACTGCATACGACCGAGGCACACAGGGCCAACACCCGGCATCATAGTGTGGGGAGCGATCTCCTACACTGGCCGTACACCACTGGTGATCGTCGAGGGGACACTGAATAGTGCACGGTACATCCAAACCGTCATGGAACCCATCGTTCTACCATTCCTAGACCGGCAAGGGAACTTGCTGTTCCAACAGGACAATGCACGTCCGCGTGTATCCCGTGCCACCCAACGTGCTCTAGAAGGTGTAAGTCAACTACCCTGGCCAGCAAGATCTCCGGATCTGTCCCCCATTGAGCATGTTTGGGACTGGATGAAGCGTCGCCTCACGCGGTCTGCACGTCCAGCACGAACGCTGGTCCAACTGAGGCGCCAGGTGGAAATGGCATGGCAAGCCGTTCCACAGGACTACATCCAGCATCTCTACGATCGTCTCCATGGGAGAATAGCAGCCTGCATTGCTGCGAAAGGTGGATATACACTGTACTAGTGCCGACATTGTGCATGCTCTGTTGCCTGTGTCTATGTGCCTGTGGTTCTGTCAGTGTGATCATATGATGTATCTGACCCCAGGAATGTGTCAATAAAGTTTCCCCTTCCTGGGACAATGAATTCACGGTGTTCTTATTTCAATTTCCAGGAGTGTATAAACATCCTAGCCTTATTTATTAGCCTATTAATCTATCTTGCTTCCTTAAGTTTTAAGACAAAAACCAGAAAATATTGAATTACAACTAAAATCTTAAATTGTGAGATCCAGAAGACTGTTTCTATTAAATATTTATGAAAAAGGAATCTAATTATAAATTTTGAAGTCTCTAGCTCTTTTCTGTTGCGCCAATGATTTTTACAGAAAAACGTCCAAATTTCGAAAATGGTTAAAGTTATCGAACTGATATTCAACACATATTAATTTAGTATTACTCCTGACATGCTAGAAATGTTTTAGGTTATTTGCTTGATTTTTAAAGTATTGCGCAACATTTATGACGTCAGAGCTAGTTACAGCGGACTGGCTGGCACACTGATGTGAATTTACTACGGCATGAGTAGGCTGCTGCCCTACAAAGCTCAGCAGGGAACTATTCAAGCTTGTGGAGTATCTGTAATGGTGTGGGGCGTATGCAGTTGGTTTGATATGGGTCCCCCTGATGCGTCTAGATACGACTCTGACAAGTGACACGTAGGGTAAGCAACCTGTGTGATCACCTGCATCCATTCATATCCATTGTGCATTCCGTCGGACTTGCGCAATTCCAGTAGGACAATAAGACACCCCAAGCGCTCAGAAATGCTACAGAGTGACTCCAGGAACACTCTTCTGAATTTAAACACTGCCGCCGGCCACCAAACTCCCCAGGACAATTACCGACCAAAATTTTGAAACTTTACAAGCACACGTCCCAAGGTGGTGATGAGCATATACGAGCAAAGTGAGAGATTAATAAAAATACGTAACAAGCTATTTCGAAGAGATCATGAGATTCGCGAAAATTTCAGGTGGACTATATCATGATTAGACTAGGTACTAGACTGCAAAATATACTCTTTTTACCTCTCTACATGCCTCCTTTGTCCATTCTGAGGGAGATTGGTTTCACAGTCCCCTACATTGTCCTAATCTCTGAAATCTTGCTAGTGTGATTCTTGGGTATTACGAATGTATGGAGAGTTATTATCAACCGCACTCGTAGATTGTTAGAACTTTTAAAGTACGCAAATACTTGATAAACAGCATTTTCCCTTTAAAGTCTTCCCTAGAGCTACGCTGAGTACCTTCTTCAACCAACGATACAAACCCATAATAAATCGCAATACTTCTCCTTGCACTGCTTCGATTTCTTCAATCGTTTTGACATGAAAAAACACAATTATATATGAGCAACACTCAAGAATGCGATAAGGGATGTGTTTTAAGCCAGATAGAGAAAAATACTCTGCTAGGATTATCCCAATATGACGTCCGAAATAGTACTAATTTTTAATCTTACAAGATCTTATAAGGGCTCATTGTCATATGAGATAGATGTCCACAGAGTCTTTCATGATGGCAAGCCTGAATAAATATACAGAATTCAAACAATTCACACTGTCTCTGAGCTTTATGCTAAGCACATGTGCCGTATCAGGGAAATGGAAATGAGAAGTCGGACTTGGTTGAACACTGCCGACCGGAAGAACGCAATATACAGTTTTAAAGTTTATAGTCTTAGCCCAGGCATGTTCATGTAAGAATTCCGTCATGTAGGAGGCGGTCGAGATTACAATAAATTGCAACAATTTTAACCCGAGATCAGGGATACACACTTCGTAAGACATAAGACGGGCTGTGGATACGGGGCGGAAGCAAATACGATTGCTTAAACCTTGTGTGGAGGTGTGAGCGACATTTCAAACGTGGCGCCGGCTCCACGCGTCACCTAGTGTCACTCAAAGCCCCCCCCCCCCCATTCTTCCCAGAGGCCCAAGAGAAAAAAGCAGGCCATGGCACGTACATCACAGTACGTGAAACGGCAGGTCTTTCGAGAGCCAGTAGCCGTTTCAGGGAGGCAAAATGGCTCTGAGCACTATGGGACTCAACTGCTGTGGTCATCAGTCCCCTAGAACTTAGAACTACGTAAACCTAACTAACCTAAGGACATCACACACATCCATGCCCGAGGCAGGATTCGAACCTGCGACCGTAGCAGTTGCACGGTTCCGGACTGCGCGCCTAGAACCGCGAGACCACCGCGGCCGGCTTCAGGGAGGCAGCAAGCAACTGTTTCAGACGAATTTAATGATGCTTAACTGCGCATTTAAATGTATGCAGGCTCTCGATAGCACGCGATTAAGTTAAAATCTTTAGTGGATACCTTTCCATTGATATATTGATTTCCCTGGGCCCTGCAAGAAGCTGAGCAGTCGCGAAGTATGGCGGACAAGGCGACAATAATCCGTTCATGTAAACAAACACAAGCGCGATGATCGGTCAGAAGCCGTAGCACATGTACACTGGTGTTGTTACGCTCTCATGGAGGTAGGTCCTACTTATGCATTAGATACATTATTACTAAGTTACGTTAAATGAAACTTTAAAATATTCAAATGTATTAACAGCCATCAACGTTTTTCTCATTCAAGCTTTAGCTACGTAGTTTTTGTTTCAAAAATCGTGTGCAATCACAGCCTCTGCAGCGTTGTGCTCTGACTTTCGCCCTGTTAATGAACGCCAGCCGGGGTGGCCGAGCGGTTCTAGGCGCTACAGTTTGGAACCGCGCGACCGCAACGGTCGCAGGTTTGAATCCTGCCTTGGGCATGGAAGTGTGTGATGTCCTTAGGTTAGTTAGGTGTAAGTAGTTCTAAGTTCTAGGGTACTGATGACCTCAGAAGTTAAGTCCCATAGTGCTCAGAGCCATTTGCACTATTTTTTGTTAATGAACGGTATGAAAATGGCTGAGGCTGCTTTCTGTTCCGTGAAAATGGCTGAGGCTGCTTTCTATTCCGTAGTGAAACACACGTTTGGAATACACTTAAAAAGTGCCAAGAAATAGGCTGTTCTTAATGTTTTTCATAAATTTACGGAGATAATCGGCATTGGGTTTTCCGAGCCGTTGTATGTAATACAACTGATAAATTACCGCACATCGTACATGTAGCGCAGTTTTTAGCGTTATGGAATGTTAACCACATACAGTTAATCGTTCTTTGGTTTCAATCTCCCCTGCAGCATTTTTTTCTAGTTCAATTTAAAGTACGTACATCTCGTAATTATAAAACTCATCATCATTTTTTATAAATAATACACGTCTTCTTGTTTCTAATTACATGTTGGACGCGAAATTTCTGTTTTCATTTCAAATACAAATTGTTAATTATCGATGTTTTATGAAAGATTGTTCATAAAAGTTGCTTAAATTAAGAAAACATCACAATTTCTTTTTTAAGGCAAAAATGAAAAACCAAATCTTTATTTAAACTATGTCCATCGTTTTATACCACAGAGGTAGGTAAGTATCGTAGAAACGTGAAAAACAATCATTTTCACAGTATCGAGCACATCATAAAAACGCTGCGTTTCTATATTTGCTACTGTACCATTATAATATGAACCCAACAGAACTGGAGACAAGTTGCGGGATTTGGCCCGAGAAGTAACAAGACTGTTAAGCTGCCAGGCGTACTGGAACTAACGCACGCAGCTTTTTCACATGTCACTGCCGAACGTTGGCGGCGTATACGACTGGTCATAAAAGAAGAAGAGAACATGCGGCGCCTGGTTGGTGTCGTGGATTTTGTTGTTGATAGGCTCGTTATCAACGTAGCAGGTGACATTTTCAGAACTGAAATGTGTTTATCGAGTCGGATAAGGAAGGAGCTATGAGATTACTTGACGACTGAATGTAATTAATACCTTCAGTTGCTTCAGTATTCAACTGTAGGTAAAATCCCTGCAGTATGCTTTTGCATTACACACAGCTCACTCAGAAAATTACCCTAGGATTAACTTAGAAATTTTCATCACTCTTGTTTATAATTAGAATGCTATGTCAGGTGAGAACGAGTGCATTTTATGCTTTCCGTCGGGTCACCTAAGTAGCGCGCTGTATTGCTTGAGTTTCTCCGAAAATTATTTCATTCTCTTTAAAAACTGAATTCCATTTGAAGCTATGTAGTTTCTTTGCCTGTCTCTTTTTACGTCTGAACTGCAACCGCTGGCTGGCCAGTGCTGTCCAAGTTTAATGCGCCGGTAAAGCTGTTGTCCCGCATTATCGCTCAGTCTTTGTGCGTGTAAATACAGCATAAAACGTGTCCTTATGATCGTACTTGACTGTACTGGTCACAGCTGGGCTCCGCTCCCCGTGAAACGAAATCCAATGAGATTCAAGCAAACGCGGAAGAATACATGGCGTAATGTTTACGTCAGGTTTATTCTTATGATCAACAGAGCATATTGTGACATCACAAGTCGTTGTGGGACCCGTATTTCTCGTGGGACCCCAGTCCCCCCGCCCCCAGCGGCCGGGAGCTGCCAGAAATATGAGTTCTGTGTCTGCCTGTGGGGTGCGATGTTAAGGATGTAAGAATGATACACGGGCTGTGTTAGCATAGGGCTGGTGCCGCCAGTGCCCAGCACATATGGAATTCCATTTTAATCTGCACTGATCGACCGGAACATTATGACCACCTACCTAATAGCTGGTGTGTCCACCCTTGACACAGATGACAGTGGCAACGTGTCGTGGCATGGAAGCAGTAAGGCCTTGGTAGGTCGCTGGAGGGAGTTGTCACCACATCTGCACATATAAGTCACCTAATACTCATAAATTCCAGGGAGGGTGGCCATGAATTCTGATGCCAAATTCAGTCGCATCCAAGATGTGTTCGATTTGGTTGATTTGGGGAGGCAGCACATCAACTGAAACTCGCCACTGTGTTCCTCGAACCACTCCATCACACTCCTGGCCTTGCGAATGGCGCATTGTCTTGTTGAAAAATGCCACTGCTGTTGGGAGATATGATCGTCATGAATGGGTATACGTTCTTTGCAAACAGTGTGCGATACTCTTTGGCCGTCATGAGCCTTGCACAAGCTCCACTAGATCCATGGAGGCCCACGTAAATGTTCCCCAGAGCATAATGGAGCCGCCGCCAGCTTGTCTGCGTCCCTCAGTACAGGTGTCAAAGCGCGCTGTTCCCCTGGAAGACGACGGATTCTCGCCCTGCCATCGGCACGATTAAGAAGGTATCTGGATTCATTAGACCAGGCAACGCTCTACCACTGCGCCAACGTCCAGTGCCGATGGCCATGTATCCATTTCAGTCGTAGCTGCCGATGTCGAGATGTTAAAGGTGGAACATGCTTGGATCGTCGGCTGCGGAGACCTGTCGTTAGGAGTGCTCCGTGCACTGTGTGTTCAGACACACTTGGACTTTGCCCAGCTTAAAGTCAGTTCCGCCACAGTTCGCCGCCTGTCCTCTTTTACCAATGTGTACAGCCTACGACGTCCAACATCTGTAATGAGGGGTGTCAGCCCAACCCCACGACTTCTGGACGAGGACTCACCTTGGTTTCACCAAGCGTTGAAGACACTCACCACAGCACTCCTGGGACACCCAACAAGTCCTGCAGTTTCCTAAATGCTCGTGCCGAGACTCCGGGACATCACAATCTGCCCTCGGCTAAACTCAGATAGACCGTACGCCTTCCCCACTCTACACACGGACAGCACGCCCAATGATACTACAAGCAATGTGCGTGTGTCTGACTAGCAGTCATTCCTCGCCATATGAAGCTGCTATGCCTGGACGGGTTTATATCGGTAGTAGGTCGATGGTCATAACGTTCTGGCTGATTGGTATAGTTTATACGTTGACGCTGATATGGATATACATCTTGACAGGACACAACTGTAAGGGAGGCACCCACGTCATTTTGTTATTACTTTTATTGTTGTTGTTCATGTTTTATACTAGTAACATTTAGAGATTTTTGTAAGATTATTCTTATGAGGAAAGCTCGACCTTCGAAGCACGTAAATTTGAGTTTTTTACACCGTAAATAGGTGTTTTAGCCGATATTTTAACGTTTATTCTCCAACTGTCGCAATAAGCGTCTCCAAAAATGTCCTCTACGCGTACAAGTGTGAAACAGTGTCAGCATTCTGACAAAATATGGTGTAGGTCCTATAATGTAGGAGCTGGTTGACTGTGCCAATGCGGTGGGGAAATACACTCCTGGAAATGGAAAAAAGAACACATTGACACCGGTGTGTCAGACCCACCATACTTGCTCCGGACACTGCGAGAGGGCTCTACAAGCAATGATCACACGCACGGCACAGCGGACACACCAGGAACCGCGGTGTTGGCCGTCGAATGGCGCTAGCTGCGCAGCATTTGTGCACCGCCGCCGTCAGTGTCAGCCAGTTTGCCGTGGCATACGGAGCTCCATCGCAGTCTTTAACACTGGTAGCATGCCGCGACAGCGTGGACGTGAACCGTATGTGCAGTTGACGGACTTTGAGCGAGGGCGTATAGTGGGCATGCGGGAGGCCGGGTGGACGTACCGCCGAATTGCTCAACACGTGGGGCGTGAGGTCTCCACAGTACATCGATGTTGTCGCCAGTGGTCGGCGGAAGGTGCACGTGCCCGTCGACCTGGGACCGGACCGCAGCGACGCACGGATGCACGCCAAGACCGTAGGATCCTACACAGTGCCGTAGGGGACCGCACCGCCACTTCCCAGCAAATTAGGGGCACTGTTGCTCCTGGGGTATCGGCGAGGACCATTCGCAACCGTCTCCATGAAGCTGGGCTACGGTCCCGCACACCGTTAGGCCGTCTTCCGCTCACGCCCCAACATCGTGCAGCCCGCCTCCAGTGGTGTCGCGACAGGCGTGAATGGAGGGACGAATGGAGACGTGTCGTCTTCAGCGATGAGAGTCGCTTCTGCCTTGGTGCCAATGATGGTCGTATGCGTGTTTGGCGCCGTGCAGGTGAGCGCCACAATCAGGACTGCATATGACCGAGGCACACCCGGCATCAGTGTGGGGAGCGATCTCTTACACTGGCCGTACACCACTGGTGATCGTCGAGGGGACACTGAATAGTGCACGGTACATCCAAACCGTCATCGAACCCATCGTTCTACCATTCCTAGACCGGCAAGGGAACTTGCTGTTCCAACAGGACAATGCACGTCCGCATGTAGCCCGTGCCACCCAACGTGCTCTAGAAGGTGTAAGTCAACTACCCTGGCCAGCAAGATCTCCGGATCTGTCCCCCATTGAGCATGTTTGGGACTGGATGAAGCGTCGTCTCACGCGGACTGCACGTCCAGCACGAACGCTGGTCCATCTGAGGCGCCAGGTGGAAATGGCATGGCAAGCCGTTCCACAGGACTACATCCAGCATCTCTACGATCGTCTCCATGGGAGAATAGCAGCCTGCATTGCTGCGAAAGGTGGATATACACTGTACTAGTGCCGACATTGTGCATGCTCTGTTGCCTGTGTTTATGTGCCTGTGGTTCTGTCAGTGTGATCATGTGATGTATCTGACCCAAGGAATGTGTCAATAAAGTTTCCCCTTCCTGGGACAATGAATTCACGGTGTTCTTATTTCAATTTCCAGGAGTGTAGATACAATGGAGTACCATTGCAAGATAAAATATTTGTAATGTGAAATCGAAGAAGCTATTTCTCCAGAATGTGATTTCCACTCTGCAGCGGAGTGTGCGCTGATATGAAACTTCCTGGCAGATTAAAACTGTGTGCCGGACCGAGACTCGAACTCGGGACCTTTGCTTTTCGCGGGTAAGTGCTCTACCATCTGAGCTACCCAAACACGACTCACGCCCCGTCTGGAAGTTTCGCAGGAGAGCTTCTGTATAGTTTGGAAGGTAGGAGAAGAGGTACTGGCAGAAGTAAAGCTGTAAGGACGGGGCGTGAGTCGTGCTTGGATAGCTCAATAGCTCAGATGGTTGGGCGAAGGAAGAGACAGGCTGCTGCAAGGATGCTGTTTTCCTTGAGGCACTAGCGAAGCAGAATGCCTCCGTTGCCGATGCCCTTCAAAGGCGCTGTTGGAGATATCAGATAACGATGGCGAAGCACCAAGTGGAACCAGTTACATTTATTGAAGAACCTTTTAGTTGGAATTGCATCAGTGATTTACATTTTTATTTTTTTGATTACTCTTTTATGCCACCTTTGTTGTTGTAACACTTACTTGTAACACTTAGTTACTAGAATTCTCATTTGTACACGTTTCCTAAATGTAATCAGGTAAAAAAAAAAAAAATGTTCGGTCAGAGGGTTAGCTGCCCTCTATAATAAAAAAAAGTGGTAATCGTAAAAAAAGGGGGGTAGCGTCTTTGTTTCATAATCAAAACGTCTTCGATCGCGGGTTCGAATATTTTGATTAAACTAAAAAAAATAAAAAAAAGATGGTAGAGCACTTGCCCGCGAAAGGCAAAGGTCCCGAGTTCGAGTCTCGGTCCGGCACACAGTTTTAATCTTCCAGGAAGTTTCAAGCTATTTCTCCCTTAAAATCAAGAACTTTAGGGTTCAACAGATACGGAATATGTATTTGGTTACAAGCATAATTTAGAAGATTATGTAAGATTCGAGTAAGTGAAATCTCGGAAAAGACGTGGTAGAGACTCAGCTCTTCATAACTATAGAACCACCATCGTATCCTTGTGCAGTACAGTTAAGCTATTAGACACTAAAATATAAAATTGTGGCGTTAATTTCCTCGCCGAGCACGTACGGCTCACAAAGGTTCAGTCCGAATTGACGTGTCGAGACGAATTGTTTTTTTTTTTTTTCCATTCTCGTAGTTAACGTAGCTTAAAATTCACACGCCGAAATTCAACAGCCTATGCACGCTGTAAATTGTCTAAAAAACTCACGAAAAAGGTTATTTTCACGATTGACCCTTTCATTTAAGAGATGGATACATCTGGATTCGTTAGCTGTTGTTACGTCGATGGTAGCGCATGTGATCGTGGAAGTGCGGTCTTCTAATTATCAGCGCAGCACTCACTGAACAGGCTTTGTTCAGAACTGAAGCTAATATTCGTATTTTGCAGCTCTGTCTTTCAATTTTTGAAAAAGTCAGCAAACGCACCATTCTGATCAACGTCCAAGCACCGAAATTTATTTGCGCATTCCATCTCGCCATACAGGTGATGAGGAACAGTCTTAATGTTTCGCTACTTTTTATGGAGATACACAACTGACGCCAGCTGAAGCCAATACCAGTACACAAGCGTGAAGCCCATGTGAAGTGAGAGACGGTGGTGAACGTTTAAATAGAGAAGAAATATGACTAGAAACGATTGAAACAATCGATATCACAGACTGAAAATCTATAAACGTTTAAACAGAGCAGAAATATGATTAGAAATGATTGAAACAATCGATATCACAGACTGAAAATCTATCAATGACGAAGAAATTGTAGTAGTATAGGTCACTGACGAATTAACGAGTGATAAGAATATATTGTATTAATATATCACTCCGAAATAAAAGTCAGAAATTATAATTGTCTCGTGAGGTAAAGAAAAAGCAGTGATGTATTGGGTGAAAAGAGGACGTAAGAAAACCCAAAATTTCAGTACTGTTGAAAATGAATTTTTCTTTTGCCTTCTGTGCGTCAAATATCTAGGTCGAGAAAAGAATATGCAGAACGAAGTAAGAGTCAAATCGAAAATAACGGCAACGTTACATACGCCATCTTTTCTGAATTTTATGAAGCCAGACAAATTTGTTTTTACTCTCAGTGATACTTTACTGTCTTGCAGAAGTGGTGGACTTTAGATACCGTTAACAACATTGGAGCAAAACAATTAACGGTTTTCTGAAGTTGAATTACTCGCTTCAAGAAATCGCACAATGTTGTGTGTATAAAGTTAACGTGTCAAGAAACACGTCGATAAATATGTAATTCAAATTGGAAGTGATCGAAGCGTTTGTTGCGAGTGCAGAGTATAAGTATTTAGTGAGTCGAGCATGAATCCTCCAGGTCACTTCAACTATGAAAAACACGTTTTCATTCATAGAGAAAAACACATACAGAGGCATTTGGGTATAACTGTTTATACTCGTGCACAATAATGGCCGCGATCAGTCTGGATGGTTCATTGTTACCTGCGTTGTATATGTTTTCTTCAAGAATCGATCGGAAACTTTGAACTACGCGTAAAAACATTAATGTTCTGCACAGAAAATGTTGTATTACTTTTCCCAAGTCTGGAGAATGAGCATTGAAAACGTTACATTTTTGCTTGCATCATGCTGTTCTTCTGTTTTGTAGCAACCATTCCGTCCTACTTCTATCCTCTTAGTAAGGCCATAAAATTCAGAATTAATCTATCAGCCGTATTTCGAAATGATCCTGATAAAGCAACAGGGATACGTCAGATTTCACTTGATGTGATTTAATCATTAGGGCGAGAAATATCCCGACAGAGGCGGGGATTTTACAGAACATTAACAGTGTGATTATGAACAGATCCTGCAGTTTCCACTCTACCACCGCGACAGTATTCTTAAGTTGCAATCAGTATTACAGTGCCAGTCTTCTTCAAGATCTCATTCCTCAACATAGTATGTTTTATGTACCAACGTCGAAATCTGTCGGCGGCTCACAAGGTTGTCAAATATCGTCCTTATTTATGCTCAAGGTGCAGAAACAAACATCGTTATGGATAAAATATGAGTCTGGTTTTTCTCCAAAAACATTTAGTTATAATCTGACTGCGTTGAATCGTGGATTTAGCGTTCGTCTCGCAAATCAATTGAAGCAGTTCCAAGGAAGCGCCAAGTTGTTTTGCACGTGAATTGACGGCTGTTCACCAGCGAGTTTCAAGCGCGAAAACCAAGCGAGAAATACCGCATTTCATAAATTTTTGAGTAGCTTCCAGTTTGTGTCGGCTGCTAAAATTGTGCATATGGAAATTTTGCAAAGTCCGCGAATAATGGGGAAAACAATCGAAGCAGTTTTCCACAGTCAAGTGTGACCGTTGACCTGCAAGCTTGCCGGCCGGAGTGGCCATGCGGTTCTCGGCGCTACAGTCTGGAGCCGAACGACCGCTACGGTCGCAGGTTCGAATCCTGCCTCGGGCATGGATGTGTGTGATGTCCTTAGGTTAGTTAGGTGTAATTAGTTCTAAGTTCTAGGCGACTGATGACCTCAGAAGTTAAGTCGCATAGTGCTCTGAGCCATTTGAACCAACCTGAAGGCTTAGCAGTAAGAGTAGAAATTAAATCTGTTGATTGGAAGGGCAAACTACCTTTCAGCTTGCGGCGTAGATATTTGCGACCAGTGGCTGGTAAGCTCTCTACAGTCTCTCAGGCTCTTTGGTAATTCGGTCTCAAGCACTGCACATTAGCATGCGCCTCTCAGTACACAGAATTTTGTTATACCTCCATAAGCTTGTTTTCGTCGCATCTTTTATATCAGCTTTTGCACTCAAGTCTATGTTAAAGATGACATGATTTTTCAAAAGTGGTCAACGTCAAAAAACGTACAGCCTTGACAAAGTTCGTAATACAGATATGTCGTTCGAAATTCAACGGAAAGAAAATGAGAGCAGAAAAACCTTGGATCTCCTGAACAAAATTAAGCGCTTTGGAAAGGTATTAGGAGACAGATGAGGTCAAATTTCTTAAAGGCTTCATTATTTACATTCTCTTCAAGATTCACTTATGGAAGGCCCCAACGACAATTTTATAATTTCATCAAAACAATTAGCTGTCGGAGGTTTTTGGTGTACACGGTATATGTTTAGCTTGAGTGCAAATTGCTAGGAACCAACGTCTTTTAAATTATGGAAATTCTGCACTATTAATTTATTCCATTAACCGGTTTTCAGCTTACGAGGCCATCATCTGTCTTTAACTGGCTATTTTGTACCGATTTCCAAGAAAATGGAGATTAAATATTGCATAATACTTCCAGTTCCGCGTCAGTTCATTGCATTGGGACCGATGTGTCCAACATACTTTTATAGCTTGATCTACTTTTCAATTTTAAGAAGAGTACATAACACGTGAACACGTGATCCGAATTATGGATAAAGGTCTATGAAACCACTGCGTATCATCTCCCTAGTTATCATATCAACTTCGAGAAAATGCTGCGCATAGCAGCAAGGTCTAAATATGGTAACAATTTTATTTCGCAAGTTAACTTCAACATGTTTCCATTTTCGCTCTTTGTTAAACAGAATATCCAAGAATTATTAGTTTTAGATTTGTCTGCATCAGTCGGGCTATGCTTTCTGAACAGAAAATGAATAAAGGACATCAAATATATTTCTTGGTAATAACATTCTGGTAACTTGGGGATCGGCCGGAGTGGCCGTGCGGTTCTAGGCGCTTCAGTCTGTAGCCGCGCGACCGCTACGGTCGCAGGTTCGAATCCTGCCTCGGTCATGGATGTGTGTGATGTCCTTAGGTTAGTTAGGTTTAAGTAGTTCTAAGTTCTAGGGGACTGATGACCTCAGATGTTAAGTCCCATAGTGCTCAGAGCCATTTTTTGGTAACTTGGGGAGACATTTATGTACACATCAATAAAGGGGGCGGGGTTATGTAAATACAGGAAATACTCAAAATTACACTTATTCACTTACACGTAAACTCACCCTCAACTCATCATCAATACATTAGTATCAGAAACGGTAAACTGACGTGGCACGTGCAAGAAGGAATTTTAAGGCTTTTGTGCTGTTCTAACTATGTACTCGTACGTGTGAAACAGGAGTATGTAAAACTGGAACCTTGGGCTCGTTACGATGCCCAGTAATCATTCAATGCAGGTTCATTTCGACTGAGCGTTCGTTGTTGATATATGCTATACGCGTTAAAGTAACGCATGCCAGAGAACTCTCACGGATTGTGTAACTTCGTTACCTGCAATCGTAATATTGATGTGAAGCAAAGAATGGAGCATTGAAGGTGACTCGCTCACGTAACATAATCTTTGTTTCTTCCGTTCCTGAAATGCACGTTATGTCAGAAAGCTCTTAAGTTCCCGACTCACTTAATTACCTTTAACAGTTGTAAGGTAGTAAAATGTTCTAAAAATCTTAAGTCGCCTTCTGAACTATTAATTGTCTATAGAAGTAATTGAAAGCAAGGATTACGAACTTACCACGCTCCAGCAGAAGTGGAAACTTCAGTTGGAAGATCGATCCAAAAAGACAGAAATAAACGGTGTAAAAAACAGCACGAAAAGTATTGTTAGAAGTACTTCTCTAGTAATGTGTTACGTCAAATATCGTTGCATATACCGCATACGCCAAAGAACGATGGAAGATATACAACAAACACTGCAGCGTAAGTTCTCTGGAAATATTCACGAACAGCAGGGGAGATTGTTATACGTTGCTGCACTTTTCAGACTTTAGCCTCTATCCAGCCCTGTAAAATAAGTTTAATTAATTTCTTATTCCAGTTTTAAATGATGACATTCACTTTTTATGTAGTGCAGTCTTTTTCTGAAATTACAAAAAATTGCTCCGAAAAATTAAGGTTTTTCGAAATGTGAAATCATGTTCCAAGGAAAAATTATGTCATGTACATGCGAACAAATATTCCATTCAAATTTAAATAGAAAATCTGGTCTTTACTGTATTTGATAGTCTATCCGTTACGTTATTACTCTGTTACACACCAATAACCAGTAAGTAAAATAAAATTAAGAAGTATTATTAAAAGCCAATTACAAGTTGATTACATTTGAAATAGAAGCTACTCGAAACTAACGCAAATTTCAATTATCAAGACAGATAAAATGGTTAAACATGAAAAGAACTCCGTTCATTTGCACGTGCTCTGTAGAACGCGACATACTTACAAGTGCTGCACAAAGCCCAACCTCAGGTCAAAAAAAAAAAAAAAAAAAAAAAAAAAAAAACCTGTAAAACGTGCTGGGAACTGCTTACGGCGGTCTCTAGTGAGCATTCATTCCCGCGATTCTAACATCAGTCCCTAGACTGCAGTACCGATCAAAAAACATTGCTTGTTCCTCGGTGCGCTATCCTCTAGGTACAATACTCTCCCCCTTACTAAACACTTCAAAATCGCGCATCACCAATGCTCTCAATGTACATAAAAGTTTACTGATAAATTTCAGGAACCCGTCACACCGTTTACTATTTATGGGTAATATTAAGGGGCAGGCTTAAAGTTGCTGGAAGCGCTCTGCAAAAAGAAAACCGCACACAATACCCTTCTACCAGCCATTGCAAAGAATTGTTTTTCGTATTCAGTAAGTAGCACATTAGCCGTGACAGCAGACACAGAACGCGTTAAGAGATAACGCTGCTACATTCGAGTTGCCGTAAGAAGATCGCTGGTATTTGCAGTGGGCTGGGCACGATAGCTTCGTGCATCTACTTTAGCCAATCAAGTAACGTGATTTCTTAAACATCTCTGTAGCAAATCCACAGAATAGAGAGTAGAGTACACAGAAAGAAAAGCAGAGGGCGGCTTCTTTGATTTGTATGAAGTCAAACGTTGCACTCGAAGCCACATTGAAGCTGAGTAAATGCGAAACGATAGCTGCCTACTACTAAGGCACGGGATGGACATTCTCACGAAATTGAACTAATATAACTAAGTGAAAACTTACACAAAAGGAAAGGCTAATGAAATAAGTTACAATACACATTTAATTAAAAACTTATTACATAAGCTTTCAGATTCATTGCTGTTCACATGCGCAAGTTGTGAACTGCCACTGCTTATAGCTTAAGTTGCCATGTAGCTACTTGTTGTAAATATCGTTCTTTTCCTTTAGGAAAAATTATTTGATTTTTAAAATTTTTCTTTTCTACTACTTCGAGTTAATAAATCAACTTCACTTCCAACAGAAACAGCTGTTACGAGTCACCGTGCAGGAGTTTCGGTATTTGTATCAGGGTTGGAATTTTCATTCAAGTTTTCAACCGGAAAGTAACACATAGGTATTACTTTAAATGAAGACAGTAGCTTGCACAAAAATTTAATTTATGCAAATATTCTGAATTACGTCCAGAACTTTAAGTCCACTTTAATACATTATGCAATATGAATTATATTTGTTTAATAGATGACGATTGATAAGTGTCACGAAGAAACTTTTCTCAAAGTTTGACCTAAAGATGAGATGTGTTTCAGCTTTTACATTATGTAACATTTTATATATGCAGATAAGCGATGAATGGTATTCCCCCTAAACTGGAACAGCATGTGGGCTGAGATATGTATGGGATTTGGATTGAGGTGGGAGGCATGCTAGTGTAGTCCGTACAGTTGTGCAGAGTCACTGTGCCAGGGTAGTGTAATGGTTGGAGCATCTGCCTCGAGATCAGGGGACCTAGGGTTGAGTACTCGTTTTGGTACAAATTTTCATTGGCCACTTCAGCTTGCAAATATACATCGTAGATGTTTGAGACTTGGAAAAGCCTCTGGAACCCTAGGGTTTTATTACATCATGTAACTCGGTGTGGAATGTCTTCTTCTTCACTTAGTACAACAAGAAATCACGATCACTAATTTTAGAAACGTGCGTCTATTTGCACGAACTGTTCCCGACTGAGCTGCTGGCTACTTGCACGTGACGCCATCAGGTAGAATGTTCAAATAAAATACTTTAACTTATGTTTTCATCATACTGTAGTGAGATGTCTTTTTCTTTCCAACTATAAAAACAATTTCGATGTGTTTTAGCTACATTTAGTACATAGAAAAGTATAATCTAAAACGAAGCAAATGTAAACCGAACACAACGACATTTATCTCTGCAAACTTTTCCAATTTTATGCTTCAGAGTACTTGGAAATTAAGTATCACGGAAACTATGACCAGTATCGAAAAAAATACACTTGCATTAAAATTTAATTTATTCAAATGTTTTCAATTATGGCCAGACCTGTAAGTTCACTCAAACATACACTGAAGAGCCAAAGAAACTGGTACACCTGCCTAATATCGTGTAGCGCCCCCCCCCCCCCCCCCCCCCCCGAGCACGCAGAAATGCCGCAACACGACGTGGCATGGACTTGCCTATTGTCTGAAGTAGTGCTGGAGGGAACTGACACACCATGAATCCTGCAGGACTGCCCATAAATCCGTAAGAGTACGAGGGGTTGGAGATCTCTTCTGAACAGCACGTTGCAATGGGTCGCAGATATGCTCATGTCTGGGGAGTTTGGCAGCCAGCGGAAATGTTTAAATTCAGAAGAGTGTTCCTGAAGCCACTCAGTAGCAATTATGGACTTGTGGGATGTCGCATTGTCCTGCTGGAATTGCCCAAGCCCGTCGAAATCCATAATTGACATGTATGGATGCAGGTGATCAGACGGGATGCTTACGTACGTGTCACCTGTCAGAGTCACTCCAACTGCACACGCCCCACGCCATTACACAGCCTCCATCAGCTTGAACAGTCCCCTGCTGACATGCAGGATCCATGGATTCATGAGGTTGTCTCCATACCTGTACACGTCCATCCGCTAAGTACAATTTGAAACGAGACTCCTCCGACCAGGCAACATGTTCCCAGTCATCAGCAATCCAAGGTGGGTGTTGACGGGCCCAGGCTTGGCGTAAAGCTTCGTGTCGTGCAGTCATCAAGGGTATACGAGTGGGCCTTCGGCTCCGAAAGCACAATCGATGATGTTTCTCTGAATAGTTCGCAAGCTGACACTTGTTGATGGCCCAGCATTGAAATATGCAGCAATTTGCAGAAGGGTTGCACTTCCGTCATGTTGACGATTCTCTTCAGTCGTCGTTGGTCCCGTTCTTGCAGGATCTTTTTCCGGCCGTAGCGACGGGGGAGATTTGATGTTTCACTGGACTGCTGATATTCACGGTGCACTCGTGAAATCCCCTCTTCACCGCTACCTCGGAGATGCTGTGCCCCATCTCTTGTGCGACGACTATAACACGATGTTCAGACTCACTTAAATCTTGATAACCTGCCATTGTAGCAGCAGTAATCGATCTAACAACTGCACAATGCACTTGTTGTCTTATATAGGCGTTGCGTACCGCAGTGCCGTATTCTGCCTGTTTACATATCTCTGTATTTGAATACGCAAGCCTATAACAGTTCCTTTGGCGCTTCAATGTATTACGTAATATGAATCGCATTCGTTTAATAAATGACGATTGCCAAGTGTCACAAAGAAAGTGTGACCTAAGAGATGAAATAAATCAATTCTGTGTGACAATCACTTTCCTCGGAATGAAATAAGAGGTGTTACGTACAGTAGTGAAGAAAGCGCGCAAATGCGGAACAAGCTGTTTTTAATTTTTTTGAATGCAAAGGAAAACCTCTACAGAAAAAGTAACTCGAGGAGCTGATTTAGCTTTACTTCATTTACATACAGTATTTTTTTACAGTTTAATTAGCCTTTATTGTTTACAGCAAGAAGAACAGAAAACATATTTTACTCATGTATTGCTATCAGCCTTTTGTGGAAACCACTCTTTGCTTTCCTGTTTGGTCTTTTTTGTTACAACTGCTCATAATATATTTCTAACTTCAACAGCACATCAAACAACAATTTACCTGTAGGTAAGCCCAGCAGCTCCAATACACAACTTTAAAAAATAAACAAAAGGTACCTGTTCGCCTTTGGCTTCAGACACAGATGTTTACTCTGTTTAAGTATGCCAGACTTCGCGCGTGCGCACTAAATGGATTGCAGACGAGTTTCCATTCTCTGTACTCGCTACTGTGAGGCGGCCGTGTTGCCGTAGTTGTATAGAAGACGAAATGGGTCGAAGACTTCTATCCAGGCACACTTTGCCCACACTGGCGTGGCGACACAAGAAAGCAAATGAAAAGCTGAAGTTTTAAATTTCGCATTTAAGAAATCGTTCACGCAGGAGGATCGTGGAAACCTATCGTCGTTCGACCATGTCTGACGTAGAGAAGCAACTGAAAGAGTTGAACACAAATAAGTCGTCATGTCCGGGCAGAATTCCAGTTCGGCTTTACGAAAAGTCCTCTAAGGCATTGGTCGCTTACTAAGCTTGCATTTATCTTGAATATCTCGCCCAGTGCAAATTCCCAAGCGACTGGAAAGTAGCCTAGGAGACTCCTGTTTATAAGAAAGGAAAAGAAACAGACCCGCCAAATTACAGACGAATATCCTTAACATTGGTTTATTGCAGAATTCTTGAGCATATTCTCAGTTTGAATAGAATACATTTCCTTGAGAAGAATAGCTTATGTCCACGAAACAGCAGTGTTTTAGAAAGCATCGTTCGTGCGAAATTCAGATTACCGGTTTTCTCACATGATATACTGGGAACCGTGGATGAAGGGCAAAGGATTCCATATTCCTAGATATCCGAGAAGCACTTGACACAGTGCCCCACTGCAGACTGTTAACGAAGGTGCGGGCATGTGCGATAGATCTATATCTACATCCATAATCCGCAAGCCACCTGACGGTGTGTGGCGGAGGGTAGATTAAGTACCTCTATCGGTTCTCCCTTCTATTCCAGTCTCGTATTGTTCGTGGAACGAAAGATTGTCGGTATGCCTCTGTGTGGGGTCTAATCCCTCTGATTTTATCCTCATGGTCTCTTCGCGATATATACGTAGGAGGGAGCAATATACTGCTTGACTCCTCGGTGAAGATATGTTCTCGAAACTTCAACAAAAACCCGTACCGAGCTACTGAGCGTCTCTCGTGCAGTGTCTTCCACTGGAGTTTATCTACCACCTCCGTAACGCTTTCGTGATTACTAAATGATCCTGTAACGAAGAACGCTGCTCACTGTTGGATCTTCTCTATCTCATCTATCCACCCTATCTGGTACAGATCCCACACCGGTGAGCAGTATTCAAGCAGTGGGCGAACAAGTGTACTGTAACTTACTCCCTTTGTTTTCGGATTGCATTTCCTTAGGATTCTTCCAATGAATCTTAGTCTGGCATCTGCTTTACCGACGATTAATTTTATACGGTCATTCCATTTTAAATCACTCCTAATGCCTACTCCCAGATAATTTATCGAATTAACTGCTTCCAGTTGCTGCCCTGCTATATTGTAGCTAAATGATAAAAGATCTTTCTTTCTATGTATTCGCAGTACATTACACTTGTCTACATTGAGATTCAGTTGCGATTCCCTGCACCATGCGTCAATTCGTTGCCTATCCTCCTGCATTTCAGTACAATTTTCCATTGTTACAACCTCTCGACATACTACAGCACCATCCGCAAAAAGCCTCAGTGAACTTCCGATGTTATCCACGAGGTCATTTATATATACTGTGAATAGCAACGATCCTACGACACTCCCCTGGGGCACACCAGAAATCACTCTTACTTCGGAAGACTTCTCTCCTTTGAGAATGTGTGGTATGTGAGTTGTTCGAAGACGTTTTAAGTCATAGAGCCCACTACGTTGTCCTGGCCGGCGGGTGTTCACCAGAAAGAAGGATATCGTCAGCAATGCTGCAGGGCAGTGTGATAGGACCGCCATTATTCCCTATACACATAAATGATCTGACGCACAGGAGTAGCAGTAATCTGCGGCTGTTTGCTGGTAACACTACGGTGTACGGAAAGACGTCGTCGCTGAGTGACTGTAGGGGGATACAAGATGACTTAGACAACATTTCTAGTTGGTGTGGTGAATGGCAGCTTGCTCTAAATGTAGAAAAATGTATTTTGAAGCGGATGGGTAGCAAAAATGTAATTAGGAGTACGCTTGACACAGTCACGTCGTTAAACTTTATAAGCGTAATGTTGCAAAGCGATATAAAATGGAACGAGCACGTGTGGTCGGTAGTAGGAAAGGTGAATGATCGACTTTGGTTTAGTGGGAGACTTTTAGAAAAGTGTGTTTCACTTATAAAGAAGACCGCATGTAGAACAGTAGCGAGACCAGTTCTTGAGAACTGCTGGAGTGTTTGGGATCGCCGCTAGATCGGATTAAAGGAAGACGCCGAAGCAATTCAGAGGAGGGCTGCTAGATTTGTTACCGGTAGGTTCGATCAACACCAACTATTACCGAGATGCAGGAAGTCAAATGGGGACCCTCGGAGGGAAGGCGGCTCTTCTTTCGAGGAATATTATTGAGAAAATTAAGAGAAACACCATTTGAAACTGACTGCTGAGTAATTCTACTGTCGCCAACTGTACGTTGGACCACGAAGTTAAGATTAGACTGATTGGGGCTCGTACTGAGGCATATAGGCAGTCGTTTTTCTCTCGCTGTATTTGTGAATGGAACGAGAAAGAAAATGACTATTGGTCGTACAAGGTAGCCTCCGCCACGTACCATGCCGTGGCTTTCGGAGTATGTATGTAGATGTAGAAGAGCACTGAAAGGCTGCAGTCGTTTGCGCTTCGCGTTCGAACAGCGCTACCAGCTGTCATGTACTTCCTTACGCCGACTTGACTAGAACTTCGGAAACTTCGCTGTAGCCCCTCAAAAGTAGAATAAAAGTGTTCTAGTAACTAAATTAGCTAAATGTAGAGAACCGATATTCGAAGAGTACGAATGCAGTCTCGTCACATTCGGTATTCTCAGAGGCTCCACACACGGGTGCGTTGTCGTTGCGGTTCTATCGGCTGCCTCGTCAAGGGAAACAGCATCAACGGTCGTCTTGTTGACACTCCATGGTGCTCCAGATGTCGTCGCACTGTCCGCGTGGGAACTGGGCTTGCTGCAAACAAGTGTGCCGTTACCGGTACTGAAGGCTCAACTACCATGCACGGCCAAGCGAACAACATGTCTATCGTCTCGGTCGCTAGCAGCGGGGGCCGTTGAGATCTTGCATGGTACTGAATATGAGCCTCCTGACCCACACGATTCAATATTCATGCGATATCCGAACGTGAGGACCAACACAGACAATAATATCGTGGGACAATAAACCACAGTCTTGGTAGGCTACTATTTTGCCGTTGTCAAATTGCGGCTCGTACTTGTAACCGTCGCGAAACGAACGCCACTGTGTTGTCAACAGTAATCGCTTATGAACAGAGTGGCGTGGTTTTAACATAATTCTGTTAGTACATTTGTAGGTAACTACTTTCTTTGAAAGACACCACCAATGAAACTATGCAGCCACCAATAGTAAATATAACAGCAGCTGATACAAGTAAAGAAAAAACATTTGGCTTTCAGACGAGCAGCTGTGTGTGTGAAAGTGAGTGTATGTGTTGGTGATTCAGGAGTGCTCAGCGAGAAGGTTACGAGTTCCCATACGAAGATTAGTAGAAACGAATGTGGGTAAAAAGTAGAAAATGCGATAAAAGAAGTAAGAAGCAGTGAGAGATAAAATCGCACTTACTCTCTCCCAGTCTCACCCATGATCGCCTGTACAATCTCACTAGATCAGAACATGTACGATAGCGTTAAAACGGTGAGCTGTCCTAAAACTGTCAGCTAAAGCACAAGAAAGAAAAGAGGAAAACTAAAATATATTCGCAAGAGTATGGAGCTGGCTGATGACTTCCAAAAAAAGAAGAGATGAGCCAGCCACCTTGAAAACACGTATTACTTAAAAAGACATACCACATTCGTGTCATTGTCATTTACAATAGAGGGTAAATGGGTTGACAATTGGGCCACTGACCTTTTGTCTGAATACGAAAACAGCCTGCCAACATATAGCGCACTGTGATCTGCACGCCACAAGCACCACACATTGGAGTGTTCTCTCGCCAGAACAAGAAGCCATGCGTCAGAGGGCTGTCTCATATGCGAAGACGATTGAGAAGAACTTCATCCTGTCTGCGTGACTGGACGCAGATACGTTGTGGCCGAATTGTAGACTTTATCAGAGTAGTTTGCTATCTACTACTTACAGCCACTCCTCTTCCCACTGATGCATGATTCTGTACCGCAGCAGCGAGGTGATAGCTTATAGAGGGATAGCACACTAAAGGAACTGAGGACTGCGAGATGCCTCCTTGGCTGCTTGTCTGTCATTTCGTTGCCTGCAGTACCCATGTGCCGTGGCGTTCAGCAGAAAGACACCTCCAACCCCATACTTTGTAAGTGGAGAAGGGTGTCCTGGAATATCCTGGACTACTATATCTGCTCGGTACAAGTTGTTGCAGAGAGTGAAGGGCACTCAGGGAGTCGGAACAGACGAGGAATATTAACACGCACGGCACATCGCATCTCCACCAGCACCCTCAAGATCGCGTATAATTTGAAATCGAAGGCAGTGAAGTCTGGAGGAAACCGAATCTTGAGGACACGATCAGGGGAAACAATAGAGCAGCCAACGGAATTCCAATGTTTAGACCAACCCGTGAGTACAGCTACAGGTAGTAGTGGCGCTCAGTTAAAATGTCAGAAAATATCCCATTAAAAACATAACGGGCGTGCAATCTATCCTGTACTGCACTATATCTAAAATTACTTTGGGCCTCTTCAGTAATTGGCTTTCGTGCTAATTGACAAAATTACCATTTCTAACGCAAGTGCAAATATTATTGATCTATATGGTGACAATTCATAGTTAATACAGAGTACAGATCAGATACTGTTTATCATTTGCCAAACTATATCGTGATTCGTTTCACATCTCCCTGATGGATTTTATGGAACAGTACCAATCAGTGAATGAATATGCAGGGATAGGACTACCATGGTAAAACTGTCACACTTGCAGATTGCATGCTGCATGTTTAATTCGTTAGTAAATTTAGAAATAGTCTCAGCGATTAGTAATTCTCTACAGCATTAGGTGCTGTAAAGTTAAGATCTGTGACCATGAAAACTGTTTTTTGTCGTTATGATTTTCATCCACTACAGTGACATCTCTATGATATCTTTAACCTTATGTAAATTTTTGATGTTTCAGGCGGTATTTATTACATGATATCTCGATCTCTTGGTCCTGAATTTGGCGGCGCTATCGGTCTGATGTTCACCCTAGCCAATGCTATAGCTGTATCGATGTATATTGTTGGTTTCTGCGAGTCACTGCAGGACCTGCTAAGAGGTTATTCACTCACCATTGTTGACGGTGACATCAATGATATAAGGATCGTTGGCATCATAACACTTGTTGCTATTCTAATACTGGCGCTGGTTGGAATGGACTGGGTGACAAGGGTACGTGCAACAGAACACTTATAGCGTTTTTCACAATAATCTCACTAATTAAAACTCATTTCAAGCATTTCAATAACTGATTGTTTATGTTGTCTGATTGTTCTTGTTGTATCAAAAAAGTGTAAATGGTACTGATGCAAATTAACACAGTGATGCTCACAATTGTCTCCCGTAATTTCTGCGTTAGCGTAACTTTATTAAAAGTAATGATTTATGATGACGACTCATAACTAGCTGTTTGCTTAATGAATTACCAACCATTCACTGAAACTGGTGCTGAATCTTCTTAGTGTCAATTCAGTTTTGAACATGCACCTCAATTTGCAAGGTACGATGCTTAATATTTTCATCTAAAATATCTTTGGACACATTAACGACATTAGAGATCTGATTTTACTAGGCGAATAGTTACAACTGTGTACAAAACGAAGCATGTCCTTTCGTAACCTTTTTAACATCTGACATAAATATATCAATAGAAATTTTATGGAATTATGTTGTATTTTGGCTCTGTAACAGAAAGAGGGAGGGAAAGGATATATACAACTTGCATTGAAACCAAGCGGTAGTTATAAGAATCGAGGGGGCATGGAAGGGAAGCTGTGGTTGAGAAGAAGTGAGGCAGAATCGTAGCCTACCCCAGATGTTATTCAGTCTGTACATTGAGCAAGCTGTCAAGAGAACGAAGGAAATATTTGGAGAAGGAATTAAAGCTCACGCAGAACAAATAAAATTTTTCGTTTCTATTGATGACATTGTAATTCTGTCGGAAGCAGCAAAGAAATTGGAAGAGCAATTGAACTAAACTGATAGAGTCGTGAAAAGAGATTTGGTTCGACAAAAGGGAATCTACAGTAATGGAATTTAGTCGAATTACACTAGTCAATGCTGAGGGGATCAGATCAGAAAATGAGACCCAAAAGTAATACTGTAGATGAGTTTTGCTATTTGGGCAGCAAAATAACTGTTGATGGACGAAGTAGACGGGATATAAAATGCAGACTGCCTACAGCAAAAAAGCATTTCCGAAGAAGGAGAATTTGTAAACTTCGAATATAGATATAAGTGTTATTAAGCCTTTTCTGAAGTTGTTTGTATGGAGTGTCGCCTTTTATTGAAGTGTGGGGCCATAGAGGAGTGCTGAAGGGTAGATGGGTACATCGAATAACTAACGAGGAGTTACTGAATATAACTGGGGAGGAAAGAAATTTAAGGCACCACTTTACTGAAGGATGGGATCTGTCGATAGTACACATTCTCAGGTATCTGGGAATTATCGATTTCGAATTAAAAATAGTGTTTGGGATAAAAATTGTAGAGTAAGACGAAGGGCTGAACACATTAAGCACGCTCAAATCGGCGTAGGTTGCAGTAGTTATTCGGAGATGAAGAGAATTGCAGAGGATAGACTAGCATGGAGAGTTGCATTAAACCTGTCTTCGGTCTGGCGGCCACAACAACATCAATAACATAAAGCCTCTGGGACAGTTAATTCCTATTTAAGTGGCGCATCACGCGATAGATTATACCTCGATCAAAGGAAATACGTATTGTCTAGAAAACAGGTATTTCACTTATTTACTGCTCTTCGTACGATTTGAACAAAGTGCACTGCAACCAGTGGCGACATAAATCCAAATTTCTGACATTATTTGTTTCATTATTTTACGTATTAAAGCGTAAGAATTCTTTACTATCTGAATAAGTCAAGTGAGTGCATAAGCGGTTCTCACTGAACTATTAATTGAATTGAAGGTATCAAATCATTTCTTTCATTACTTCTGCACAAGATATTGGTACAGTGCCTCGTGTTTTTTCAGGGCCCCTATTACGTAAATGTGTGCTAATTAATTAAACTGATGATGGTATGAAACGTGAAGAAAGAGTTATTACGTTATTACTGAATCCCAAGAATACAAAGGCGTTACATAGAACAATAAGTTTAATGTTGCATGTCTCATGTTGTGCCCTCGGCAAGGTCGTACAAAGTCTTGCTCCATAATATAAAGATGGAAAAACACTTTGGTGAATGAAATACCAGCTTACTAAACTCGGTCACGAATCAAATACGGTATGTGAACAAAACGGAATCTCCCCCACATTAATCGAAACCGCAAACATCACTCTGCTAGTCATTCAAGAACAGTGCCTAAGAAAGCTCATTACCCCAGTGTGGCTCGTCAAGGGTGTATTTGTGGAAAGATATTACCTTGTGTTCCAGAGTAGACGCGTGGAAAAAAACTGTATATAATTGTGTTTATAACTTCACAAATACAAACCTGTAGCTGCTTTCATAGATAGCTCTTTCTCCTCAATGCAACTGCGTTCATTAACACGTCATATCACACACAAAGAAAACCATATATTCTCTCAACAACAGTCTCGAATCTAACAGACATAAAGAAGAACGCTCTGTTCCCATTCAGAACTCACAAGCCATATGGAGTGTCTCAGTGCCCTCCCTTCTCATTGGCCGATGATGTTCTCGTTACAAAGATCATAGGCAGAGGAAGTAGCGTAGCAGATGCAGCAGGGAATTTATAGAAGTCGAACTGTTGATGTGGGTATGACAGCAAAGATTGCTTGCGAGCAGTAGGCACGAAACAAATGTAATATGAAGAGTGAGAATCAATAACAAGCTAATTGCCCAGACACTAATTCCGAGTTATTCAGTTATTTTTGTTGTGACAATAATGCTCTAATGAAAAAACATGAGCAATAATTTTTATTTATTGTCTACAGTAGGAATCACACAACTATGACAATTTGTTTAATGAAAATAAACATTTTATTCTGAAAAACGTAGAACAATGAAAGAAATCTCAAGCATTTATCAGTTTTTTAATAACAACATTTTAAAGATACATTTTACAGCTAGAAAAACCTGTGGTTAAATTATTACTGAACCTCTTTTCAATTTATTGAGCGCAAAGCAGTTTTAACTGACAAAATGTTCTAAAAATATTCTGTTAGCTACTTTCACATATGGTATCATCTGTTGCAGATCCCTTTACTTTCCAGCTAATAAGTCGTCTTTACATTTTTGTGATCGTAAAACAAAGTTCTTAATTATGTCAGTGGTAACTCTTTCCTCTAAACCTTTTAGGCGATCCAGTCTTAAAGTTCGTTAAACATTGTTCTCGTCTTGACGACTTCACGAGAAATTCTTTTCACTTGAATTCAAATAAATTTGGAAATATTTATTTTCGTTGTGTTTACACGTGTATCGACTGCTTTTTTAAAGTAAAATAGTCCTCATGCTGTAGCAAAGTGGCCACAAATGGATTTCATTTCGTTCATCGCATCAGATGATTCAGGATAGCCTACAACTGTGTCATTCATGATTTAAATAATCAAAACTGCACCAATTACTTATTTTTTATACTTAGCACAAGGCGCATCGTGAATTTATTCTCATTTTCAAGTGCATTTGTGCATCTGTTTACATGAATATGTCTGTTGATGTTTGCATGTGTGATTTTCTGCCTCCCTTGCGTCTTTTTGAAGTTAGACTGCAATCGGAAAATCGGATAAAATAAATCTTTGAGTGTTTTTAACGCTAATGTTAGAAATGGTATTTTTGTTTGCCTACTTACAGGAATTGTGCCTCCTCCGTTATACAGAATATCACACACATGCAAACCATCACTTACCCTGTTTGTTTAAAAAACATACAAGCATCAAGAAATAAATAAATGGTGCTGTTTTCATTATTTAACTCACAAATCGATTGTTAGGTTTCACATTCTCCATAAGTTTTACAAGTTTCTTAGGTATTTTACATTCTTACAGCCTCCTGCATTTTTCAATCTGAGGAAAATCCGTCACACGACATAAATGGAAAGCCAGAGACCAAACATTTATGGTTTATCTCATCATACTTGCCTTTCTTTCATCGCGAACTGATTCTCTCTTCTTTATGTTTCTGCTTGTGTCACTGTGTAAATCCATCGTATTTACAATGTACGTCCATGAAGTTAACAAACAGAACAAGAAAACAGATTGTGACTGCGCAGTATTGTTGCAGACAATGCTCGGAAACAATTACAAAGCTTTGTGGCACTTAACTCGCTTTAGCCCCACCAGTGGACCGACACAAAGTGCTCATACCATCTTCGGGCCTTACTTGCTCTGCTATAAATGATCGTAGCTCTTAACCCCCTTTTCAGGTGGTGTAACTAAAAAAAAATTGTTTTGGCGCTTAGCCCGTTGTTGATTCCCAGTCTGCATAGTTGGAAGCTGGCAAATGTAACAGATAAGTTACAGGTTCTTTCGACAACTTTCAACTTACTAGTAATGCCTATGGCCAAGAGTGATTTGCTCATAGCTTATAAACCACATTTCAGCCATAAACGATATCTTACATAAAAAACCTCATCACTTATCCTTTCGGAAAGCGATAGTCCAATTTGAAATTCGTTGCCATGAAGCTGTTGGTGGAGCGAAATGCTGATTGCATTAAATGCGTTGGGATGTAGTATTGGCAGAGAACGTCTTGGCAGATCTTACTCGCATATTATTCAGTTGTCTCGTAGTGACTTGTGGCTTGCATTTTACCGCTGCTAAAATGTTAGGTGCGTTTTTCTCATCAACTGCTACATTTTATTGTTGACGTCCTTTATTTCTCCAATTTCCAGTTTATTTCAATTGTTTTACAATGTTTGCAACGACATATCCTGAGTGTTTTGCACTATCAGGTTTCCATTCAGCATGTAACTGTGAAACTACTCAAACAGTTTGTTAACACTGACCATAAACGAAAACCATATCCACTTTCTCGGCTGCGGTATACAATACAGAAGTTTGAAAAGGTTCATGAGCAAATTGTCTAATTGCTGCAGAAGGAAAAGTGCAGACTAATGAGCTTCAGTACACAAGTGAACACACGATCTGTGAGTTACGTGTTTGCTTACGATTGGTACAACAGGGCAGATGTTCACAGGACTTCATCTTCTGAAGGCGGGACGGTGGTTTGGGGAGCTAATACCTGTTCTATGTAATTAAGTCTCCTGCATGCTATGTCGCGAAGTGCTCTTCCGAGGTTCTTCCCAATACCACAAAAAAGTATTTCGTTACATTTAAATGAAACAGTCACTACCATAATTCGGCAGCTACAAACATTACAGATTCCTTGCGTATCTCACGAAATTCATCACACTGGCCACTTAGGGAAGAAAGCACTCGACATACAGTGGGGCGACAAAAGTCATGGGATATCGATACGCACATATACAGATAACAGTAATATCGCATACACCAGGTATAAAAGGGCAGTGTACTGGGGGAGCTGTTATTTGTACTCAGATGATTCATGTGAAAAATTTTCCGACGTGATTGTGGCCCCACGACGGGAATTAAAAGACTATGAACGTGAAATGGCAGTTGGAACTAGACGAGGGAGGTTTCATTTCGGAAATAGGTAGGGTATTCAATATTCCGAGATCCACAGTGTACCGAAAATACCAAGTTTCAGGCATTACCTCTCACCACTGACGACACAGTGGCCGACGGCCTCCACTTAAGAACCGAGAACAGGGGCGTTTGCGTAGAGTTATCGGGGCTAAGTGCAAGCAGCACTGCGTGAATTAACCGCAGAAATCAACGTGTGACGTACGACGGACGTATCTGTCGGGAGAACATTTTGGACAATTCAAGCGAATGATTTGTCCACTCAGATCGCCCGTCATCAGTCCCATCGATCATTTATGGGACATAATCGAGAGGTCAGTTCATGGACAAAATCTTGCATTGGCAACGTTTTCACAGTTATGGACGGTTGCAGAAGCAGCCCGGCTCACTATTGCTGCAGGGGACTTCCAACGACTTGGTGAGTCCATGCGACGTCGAACTACTGCACTACGCTGGGAAATTGGAGACTCGACACGTTATTAGGTGGTACCACTTGACTTTTGTCACGTCGGTGCATTTACTCGTTTGGATGTATTTGGGATGACCTGTCTTTGCTACCTCGTCTTCCATAAATGTTTGGAATCAGTAGTTTTGCATGGAGCAGTAAGTCTGTTCCTGAAATGCGATGAGAGGTTCTTGGAGAGCTCTAGAAGGAAGGGTGCAAAATTGTTACAGGACTATTGGAATCTAATTACAAAAATGGCGTACATAAAATAATGCACAGAAGAATTTTATTGTGAAGTAGAAGAACTTGCAGAAATGTTTTCAGTAAGATGGGTACTATGTTATGATTACCTCAAATGAATCGACGGAAAAGGTGTGACTATAACGATAAAAAAATAAAAAACGAAATATTCTTGTTTATAAACACCAAAGGAAACTGCACATACTAGAACGAAGGAGCAAAATCTCATCCAAGAAAGGGATAAACTGAGTCTAACAACCAGATACACGACAAGTGTCCCCTTGGAATGATAGTCAATCTCTATCCAATCAAAAATAGTAAAAGAATTTTGAGTGCACACGTCGAAGCTCACTGCAAAATGCAAGATAACTTACTGTGATCGAGTTGCCCATTACGAAGAAATGGTGTCATTTAGCTCAGCGCCCACTCCACTGCCGAGTGAGACATTTCCTAGGCTGTGGTTAAGCCATTTCTTCGAGGTACCCTTTCTTCTGTGAGTGCTAGACTAGAACAAAAAAAGTAGGAAAGATTCTGCGAAGTTTGGAAAGTTCAAGATAGGTACTGGCTTAAATTTCAGTGCTGCTGACAAGCTGATGCTGAATAAGTAATCACTTGAACGAGACTGGCCGTGCGGGCAAGAGACCTACACGTACTTTAAAGCAACACACTGTTGGGGATCTGGGTGTACCAGAGTTACGGTTTGTTTGCGGGCTAGACTTGTCCCCCCTTCCCACTCACAAAAGGTTAAACAGAGTTCTAACAGCTGTCAAAGAGGAGCTGCTTCACGGACACTTACGCAACTACACACTCCGTACGATGACCTCATTGGAATGATAGCCAAACCCTCCATGTTATTAATAAGTTGTCCGTAAACCAGTTCCTACTGGTGAAACCTGGCTCGCTGAAGTATCTCAGCTGCCACTGTCGCGAGATCAATCGAATCAATGTGTAGGTGTCTGCCGCAATCGCTACAGCGTGCGGCAGACGCACCGACGTTGACGGCTTGCTATTAAGAGTGGCGTTCAGCACATAACAGCCGAGTCAGAACTCTTTTTAGGTTCTCAAACCTCAATCGGTATAAACAGAACCCTTTTAGGGTCACTTTTTGAGCATCTGCTTGTCTGTCTGTTCGTTTCTCTGTATGTCCGACTGTTAAGAGTCCTTTTCTCAGGAATGGACAGACGTATAAAGTCCAAATCTATGCTAAGTACTAAGGCATACGGTCGCTTGACGACGTAAAACATTTAAGCTTCTACGTCAGTGCAATTGAGAGATATGGCTCTCAGCACGTGACCAGATAAGAGGAAACGCAGGTGCCATCTAAAAACGCGAAGAACCTTAAGTAATCACTTATATAAAAAGCGAGAAGTGAAAACTTCCCCACATGAACCATGGACCTTGCCGTTGGTGGGGAGGCTTGCGTGCCTCAGCGATACAGATAGCCGTACCGTAGGTACAACCACAACGGAGGGGTATCTGTTGAGAGGCCAGACAAACGTGTGGTTCCTGAAGAGGGGCAGCAGCCTTTTCAGTAGTTGCAAGGGCAACAGTCTGGATGATTGACTGATCTGGCCTTGTAACACTAACCAAAACGGCCTTGCTGTGCTGGTACTGCGAACGGCTGAAAGCAAGGGGAAATTACGGCCGTAATTTTTCCCGAGGACATGCAGCTTTACTGTATGATTAAATGATGATGGCGTCCTATTGGGTAAAGTATTCCGGAGGTAAAATAGTCCCCCATTCGGATCTCCGGGCTGGGACTACTCTAGAGGATGTCGTTATCAGGAGAAAGAAAACTGGCGTTCTACGGATCGGAGCGTGGAATGTCAGATCCCTTAATCGGGCAGGTAGGTTAGAAAATTTGAAAAGGGAAATGGATAGGTTAAAGTTAGATATAGTGGGAATTAGTGAAGTTCGGTGGCGGGAGGAACAAGACTTCTGGTCAGGTGACCGCATAGTTATAAACACAAAGTCAAATAGGGGTAATGCAGGAGTAGGTTTAATAATGAATAGGAAAATAGGAACGCGGGTAAGCTACTACAAACAGCTTAGTGAACGCATTATTGTGGCCAAGATAGATACGAAGCCCACACCTACTACAGTAGTACAAGTTTATATGCCAACTAGCTCTGCAGATGACGAAGAAATTGAAGAAATGTATGATGAAATAAAAGAAATTATTCACATAGTGAAGGGAGACGAAAATTTAATAGTCATGGGTGACTGGAATTCGAGTGTAGGAAAAGGGAGAGAAGGAAACGTTGGTGCAGGGAGTGGCAACTGTCCCTTAACATAGACAAATGTAATGTATTGCGAATACATAGAAAGAAGGATCCTTTATTGTATGATTATATGATAGCGGAACAAACACTGGTAGCAGTTACTTCTGTAAAATATCTGGGAGTATGCGTGCGGAACGATTTGAAGTGGAATGATCATATAAAATTAATTGTTGGTAAGGCGGGTACCAGGTTGAGATTCATTGGGAGAGTGCTTAGAAAATGTAGTCCAGCAACAAAGGAGGTGGCTTACAAAACACTCGTTCGACCTATACTTGAGTATTGCTCATCAGTGTGGGATCCATACCAGATCGGGTTGACGGAGGAGATAGAGAAGATCCAAAGAAGAGCGGCGCGTTTCGTCACAGGGTTATTTGGTAACCGTGATAGCGTTACGGAGATGTTTAATAAACTCAAGTGGCAGACTCTGCAAGAGAGGCGCTCTGCGTCGCGGTGTAGCTTGCTCGCCAGGTTTCGAGAGGGTGCGTTTCTGGATGAGGTATCGAGTATATTGCTTCCCCCTACTTATACCTCCCGAGGAGATCACGAATGTAAAATTAGAGAGATTAGAGCGCGCACGGAGGCTTTCAGACAGTCGTTCTTCCCGCGAACCATACGCGACTGGAACAGGAAAGGGAGGTAATGACAGTGGCACGTAAAGTGCCCTCCGCCACACACCGTTGGGTGGCTTGCGGAGTATGAATGTAGATGTAGATGTAGATGTAGGTGAATATGGATTGGGGCTAAGAAATGAAAGAGGAAGCCGCCTGATAGAATTTTGCACAGAGCATAACTTAATCATAGCTAACACTTGGTTTAAGAATCATGATAGAAGGTTGTATACATGGAAGAACCCTGGTGATACTAAAAGGTATCAGATAGATTATATAATGGTAAGACAGAGATTTAGGAACCAGGTTTTAAATTGTAAGACATTTCCAGGGGCAGATGTGGACTCTGACCACAATCTATTGGTTATAACCTGTAGATTAAAACTGAAGAAACTGCAAAAAGGTGGGAATTTAAGGAGATGGGACCTGGATAAACTGAAAGAACCAAAGGTTGTACAGAGTTTCAGGGAGGGCATAAGGGAACAATTGACAGGAATGGGGGAAAGAAATACAGTAGAAGAAGAATGGGTAGCTCTGAGGGATGAAGTAGTGAAGGCAGCAGAGGATCAAGTAGGTAAAAAGACGAGGGCTAGTAGAAATCCTTGGGTAACAGAAGAAATATTGAATTTAATTGATGAAAGGAGAAAATATAAAAATGCAGTAAATGAAGCAGGCAAAAAGGAATACAAACGTCTCAAAAATGAGATCGACAGGAAGTGCAAAATGGCTAGAGGACAAATGTAAGGATGTAGAGGCTTGTCTCACTAGGGGTAAGATAGATACTGCCTACAGGAAAATTAAAGAGACCTTTGGAGAGAAGAGAACCACTTGTATGAATATCAAGAGCTCAGATGTCAACCCAGTTCTAAGCAAAGAAGGGAAGGCAGAAAGGTGGAAGGAGTATATAGAGGGTCTATACAAGGGCGATGTACTTGAGGACAATATTATGGAAATGGAAGAGGATGTAGATGAAGATGAAATGGGAGATACGATACTGCGTGAAGAGTTTGACAGAGCACTGAAAGACCTGAGTCGAAACAAGGCCCCGGGAGTAGATAACATTCCATTAAAACTACTGACGGCCTTGGGAGAGCCAGTCCTGACAAAACTCTACCATCTGGTGAGCAAGATGTATGAGACAGGGGAAATATCCTCAGACTTCAAGAAGAATATAATAATTCCAATCCCAAAGAAAGCAGGTGTTGACAGATGTGAGAATTACCGAACAATCAGTTTAATAAGCCACAGCTGCAAAATACTAACACGAATTCTTTACAGACGAATGGAAAAACTAGTAGAAACCGACCTCGGGGAAGATCAGTTTGGATTCCGTAGAAATACTGGAACACGTGAGGCAATAATGACCTTACGACTTATCTTAGAAGAAAGATTAAGGAAAGGCAAACCTACGTTTCTAGCATTTGTAGACTTAGAGAAGGCTTTTGACAATGTTGACTGGAATACTCTCTTTCAAATTCTAAAGGTGGCAGGGGTAAAATACAGGGAGCGAAAGGCTATTTACAATTTGTACAGAAACCAGATGGCAGTTATAAGAGTCGAGGGACATGAAAGGGAAGCAGTGGATGGGAAGGGAGTGAGACAGGGTTGTAGCCTCTCCCCGATGCTATTCAATCTGTATACTGAGCAAGCAGTAAAGGAAACAAAAGAAAAATTCGGAGTAGGTATTAAAATCCATGGAGAGGGAATAAAAACTTTGAGGTTCGCCGATGACATTGTAGTTCTGTCAGAGACAGCAAAGGACTTGGAAGAGCAGTTGAACGGAATGGATGGTGTCTTGAAGGGAGGATATAAGATGAACATCAACAAAAGCAAAACGAGGATAATGGAATGTAGACGAATTAAGTCGGGTGATGTTGAGGGAATTAGATTAGGAAATGAGACACTTAAAGTAGTAAAGGAGTTTTGCTATTTGGGGAGCAAAATAACTGATAATGGTCGAAGTAGAGAGGATATAAAATGTAGACTGGCAATGGCAAGGAAAGCGTTTCTGAAGAAGAGAAATTTGTTAACATCAAGTATAGATTTAAGTGTCAGGAAGTGGTTTCTGAAAGTATTTGTATGGAGTGTAGCCATGTATGGAAGTGAAACATGGACGATAAATAGTTTGGACAACAAGAGAATAGAAGCTTTCGAAATGTGGTGCTACAGAAGAATGCTGAAGATTAGATGGGTAGATCACATAACTAATGAGGAGGTATTGAATAGAATTGGGGAGAAGAGGAGTTTGTGGCACAACTTGACGAGAAGAAGGGACCGGTTGTTAGGACGTGTTCTGAGGCATCAAGGGATCACAAATTTGGCATTGGAGGGCAGCGTGGAGGGTAAAACTCGTAGAGGGAGACCAAGAGATGAATACACTAAGCAGATTCAGAAGGATGTAGGTTGCAGTAAGTACTGGGAGATGAAGAAGCTTGCACAGGATAGAGTAGCATGGAGAGCTGCATCAAACCAGTCTCAGGACTGAAGACCACAACAACAACAACAACAACAACAAGTGAAATGTTTTCTAATCTACGAATAATACATATAAAAACCAACGGTGTATCGTAACTGTATCGTTACAGATCCCACTGATGATGCCTTAAAGTGAAAAAAGGCGAAACGAGTCTGGGAGAATAAAATACAGTGCAGCAAGAGAAGGCGTTTTTTATTTACAAAACAAATATTCCTGTGTTTGCTGCCGAGGATGGCACGCATTCAAACCCGCCATTCGTCAAAACCTATACGGTACTTGTCGTTGACTTAGAATCGTTAAATTTGGTAAGAAGCAAGATTTCACAGTACAAGTGAAGGAAAAATTCCGAAGACTATTAATTTGTAATTATATCATACGAAAAAAGTATTTCTTCTGTCATTTGTTATCCGTCTGTATATCTGTCCATCTGTTAAGACCCCTTTTTCTCAGGAATGGGTAGACGTATCAAGATGAAATTTATTAAAGTCTACAGTCCCTTTAAGGTGAAAAATATCTAAGTCTCTAAGTCAATGCAATCAAAAAATATAGTCATTTATGTCACATATTTTGATGTCTTGCCATCGATATCAATAAGAGGCAATAATCGTCGAAACTCTTGATTCCTAGGACCGATGAAGAATATATATATATATTATTGTTTTTGTACGGAATCCTCGGTTCGTGAGTCAAACTCGCACTTATCCGAATTTTGTTTTTTATTACTCCTTGGTCAACAGGCCGTAACCTACAAACGGGAGCGCAGCATAAAGATCTGCAAAAATATAGCTTAAAATATAAAACACATGCAAATCTACCCATTGAAATGATACAATTAGATATTCGCAGTGTATCGTAATAAATTAAAATAATACACGATAACATCGTCTCCTCTGTAGGAATCGACATGGATTCCGCAAAGCTCGCGTGAAACGCAGCTCGCTCTGTCCGTCCACGTGGCCGGGAGGGCAGTATATGCCAGTGCCCAGGTTGGTGCCGCGTTCCTTGGCTCCCAGAAGGCATTCGATACAGTTGTGCAGTACCATCTACTGAAATAAATGCGAACGTATGGAATGTAAGACCAGCTGTGTTACTGGTATGAAGACTTCTTAATAAACGTAACACAGCGTGTCACTCTGGTGTCGTTGTTGTGGTTTTCAAACCGAGGACTGTTTTGATGCAGCTCTCCAGGCTAGTCTATTCTGCACAAGCCACTTCATCTCTTCATAATTACTGCAAACTGCATCCATCTGAACTTGCCTACTGTATTCATCATTTGGTCTCCCTCAACAATTTACCCCTCACACTCCTTTTCATTGCCATATTGACGATGCCTTCGCATCTCACGTTTTGTCCCATCAAGCGATCCTTTCTTTAACCCAAGATTATTAAATCTTCATAAAATTTACGATTGCAGTTGGTACCAATTCGCGGTTCCCGCCAAACTGATACCGACAGTGTAGGGTTTCAAACAGGACATTTTGTACTTATTTTGTATGTGATATACCACTGGAGACCTGGTAATAATTAACTAGTGCATAAACTTTACATTATGGCTTACGTTGAGTAAAATATGGCTGAAATCCCTGGGCTAGCAGGACAGAGCAGATGAGGTTATATTTGTAGAAAGGGCCAGAATAAGTTACTGTCAGTTGCACTCAACATATAAACTTTATTTCTTAAAACAGTCAATCACACAAGCAAGAATCAAAAACTCTCAAGGTGTTAACGAAAGACCTCCTTTGATTTTTTTAGATCGGCTGAAGGCCACATCGAAAATACAAAGCACAAGGCCTAAGCAAAGAATTGAGATACAGGAGTTCTTCTGGAGGTTTCCCTTCTTTAGAAAAAAAAATTATCTTCAATATAAATAGACTTCAATTTTTCACGTAGAAATCTGCTGAAGGCCTCACATTAATCAAGAACGGTGTTACGGATATAGGCCGAGACAAAGATGTTCAAAGTTTAACCTAAATAGGCTGAAAACTCGGCTGAAGGCCGCATATCAACAAAACAATTTAACGGCTGAAGAAGAGCTTTCAATTTGAAAAGACTGAAGTCCTTACCTTAAAATATTTCGTGTAACTCTCGGCTGAAAGCCTCATACTAAAGATTAACAATCTTATGACTTAAGGGCAAGACAAGGATTTTGAATTTTTAATTTAAGAGAGATTAAAACTCGGCTGATGGCCACACACCATGCAGAAAACAATTTTGCGGCTTAAGGCCTACAGGAAAGAGCTTCAAAATTTCAACTAAAATAGGCTAAAGGCTTTATCCTAAAATGCTTCACATAACTCTCGGCTGAAGGCCACATACGAAACCCAAACAATCTCACGGCTTAAAGCCCAGACAAAGAAATTTCCAATTTGACCAAATTTTTCAACTTTTGATTTGAAAAGGCTGAAAACTCGCTTAAGGCCATTTACCAACTTTAAACTAATTTACAGCTTAAGGCCTAGGCACAAGGAATTTTCAATTTTAATTTTGAAAGGCTGAAACTCGGCTGAAGCTCACTTACCAAACAAGAAACAATTTTGTTTTCGGCTTAACGACTGAGAAGAAAAGCCCTGCAACTTTAATAAGGTAAAACTCAGCTGAAGGCCATACGGAGTACTTAAGACTAAAAAGGAAATCACTATGTAAAACACAAGGAGTGGCACTCAGCAGGTTCGAAGGATCGGCCTGGGAAGGTAACACTAACGCACGTTTAGGTGAGACAGGCAGCCAGACCGACAACCTCTTAATCGGATGGCAACCCAACCGAAAGCCAGCAGACGAACCAACCAACAGGATCAATTCTGTCTGCTCCACCCGACGAGCAAAACGACAACAAGATGTCAATAGCACAATATTCTGGATACTGGTGCCGAATCCAGCCAAGTCAGAATAAACACCCAAAACTACCAACAACACCTCAGCTGTCGAACTACACGCCGCGCTGGACAGCATCAACACTGCCAAAAACTACGTCAATGACCAGGGCAGGTCACCGGAACGTCAACGGACACAAGGCGTAAGATACTGCTGGTACACTTCATTAATGAAGGAATGAATTAAATTAAGTTAAACACCACACAGGAAGACGGCTGCAATTCTAGCCGACTTCATTGCACACATGTTGTTGATCATGGGAATCTCCCAGAAAGCGACAACCAGGATCAAATGAGAAATGTGATAGCAGTTGAGGCTTGATAGCAGGTTAAGTTCAACTGGTTCAACTGGCTCTGAGCACTATGGGACTCAACTGCTGAGGTCATAAGTCCCCTAGAACTTAGAACTACTTAAACCTAACTAACCTAAGGACAACACACACATCCATGCCCGAGGCAGGATTCGAACCTGCGACCGCAGCGGTCGCGCGGTTCCAGACTGTAGCGCCAGAACCGCTCGGCCACCAGCGGCCGGCGCAGGTTAAGTGAGCATTCAACTTTAGTGTCTAGGATCGGTGGGCGACGAACTTCGTAACCCTCGCAAGAAGCGCCTCACAACAACCGCGCATGGTAGCCGCAAGCGGGTCCGTCCTGACTATCTACCACGGAGACTTCCTCACTGCTCTGCCCCATCCGACCGACTGCCTAGGCCCGGAAATGGTCACAGGACCAAATACACGTTGGCCGACGAGACGACCAACCGAAAGACCAACTCACGGTCGCCTCGCTCCAATCTCCTTCCGTCGGACAGTTCATGTGTGTCGCCAGCGGTCGGCGAGCACTGGCTATCCGCGCCTCACCGGCGCTCCGTCCCCGACTTCACTGCTGCTGGATCCCGACTGCACTTTTGGTCCGTCTCCAACCCACTTCCCGACTTCTCGACACACGACGACCCAGAAATACTATAGGCCGCTCCAGAGATGGTACGAGACAGTGCACTATCGATACGCGCTGCTGCTGCCACTCACGGGCAAGTAAGGCAGGAAGTTAGTGACGTCAGTAAATGGAATAAGAAAACCAGGCGGCAGTACCGTAATAGAAGGTGACAAACAATAAATGGCCTGAACACGAGCCGTGCACGGCTCAATGGCGTAGTAAAATTTACGGTAGTTTAGTAACATTGTAACATTTCCCCCCTTTAGTGTTCTAGGGTTAAGTCATATTGTGCCATAATTTTTTTTTTCCACAATATGATTTGGTTGCTAGTTAGGTACTCCATTTCCTCATCTAATCTTCAGTAGTTTTCTATAGCACCACATTTCTAAAGCTTCTATCCTCTTCCGACTCATTGGCCTATCTTCTCCTTCACTTCCATACACGGCTAAACTCCAGAGAAATATCTCCAGAAAAGACTTCCTAGTATTTTAATTCATATTTATTGGCTCAAAATGGCTCTGAGCACTATGGGACTTAACTTCTGCGGTCATCAGTCCCCTAGAACTTAGAACTACTTAAACCCAACTAACCTAAGGACATCACACACATCCATGCCCGAGGCAGGATTCGAACCTGCGACCGTAGCGGTCACGCGGTTCCAGACTGAAGCGCCTTTAACCGCACGGCCACACCGGTCGGCAATTCATATTTATTCCAAAAGGAGAAACATCTTCAGACATGAAAATGACTTTGAACGTACACCGCGAGATTGTTAGAGAACCGTTATGTGTACAGTATACAGAGCGTAAACGGTAACTGTCTACAAGATACTGGGTGGTTTAGGGAAAGTCTAGACGAAAAAATTGATATCAAAAACTTGTGATCTATCAAGCCGCGAAACAACCTCAAATTGGCCTAGGAAAGCCACCTACACTGCAGCACTTGCGTCGTCCCGCCTCTTACGCCAACGGCTTTCTTTAACAGTAGTAGGTTAACCTTTCCTGTGAGAGTGATGAAAGTAAAACACTTTTGAAAACGTTATGCAAAAGCTTGTTACATTTTCATTCGATCTGAAATGGCAACCACAGCAGTCACGCAGTAAAACGGCCAAAGAAACAAAACGATTTCATTGTTATTTTTACGTTATTAAAATTCACAAAACTGTAAGTTACAGTTTACACCAACGTCAGTTTTACAATTTATAAGTGCACAACTACGCCGGTGGCGTTTCAGCCATAGCTTAGATGGTTTCAGTAGGCCAATTTGATGCTGCTTCCTGGCCTGAAAGATAACAACTATCCTACATACATCAAAAAAAGTTTGCATCACTCCGGTTCCCAGAACTCCTGAAGATAGACATTGACAGTGGATATTGTATCACAGACACAGTCCCGTTGACTGTTCAGAGATGCTACTAAACCCGCCCAAAGATGCAAACAAACATGCATGAGCACTGCCTATTAGACGGAGGGGGTCCGACAGCCGATCAGTTTCAGTCATTCAGCCAGGAAGGAGATACACGGCTCGTGTTGCCTCTAGTTCAACCATGCCTAGACGGTCAATACCGCGGTTCGATTGTGTCCGCGTTGTTACTCTGTGCCAGGAAGGGCTCTCAACAAGGGAAGTGTCCAAGCGTCTAGGAGTGAACCAAAGCGATGTTGTCCTGATATGGAGGAGATACAGAGAGACAGAAACTGTCGATGACAAGCCTCGCTCAGGCCGCCCAAGGGCTACTACTGCAGTGGATGACCGCTACCTACGGATTGTGGCTCGGAGGAACCCTGACAGCAGCGCCACCATGTTGAATAATGCGTTTCGTGCAGCCACAGAACGTCGTGTTACGACTCAAACTGGGTGCAATAGGCTGCATGACGCGCAACTTCACTCACGACATCCATGGCGAGGTAAATCTGCAACCACGACGCCATGCAGCGAGGTAGAAATGGCTCCAACAACATGCCGAATGGACCACTCAGGATTGGCATCACGTTCTCTTCACCGACGAGTGTCGCATATGCCTTGAATCAGACAATCGTTGGAGACGTGTTTGGAGACAACCCTACCAGGCTGAACGCCTTAGACACGCTGTCCAGCGAGTGCAGCAAGGTGGTAGTTCCCTGATGTTTTGGGGTGGCATTATGTGGGGCCGACGTACGCCGCTGGTGGTCATGGAAGGCACCGTAACGACTGCACGATACGTGAATGCCATCCTCTGACCGATAGTGCAACCATATTGGCAGCATACTGGCGAGGCATTCGTCTTCATGGAAAATTCGCGCCCCCATCGTGCACATCTTGTGAATGACTTCCTTCAGGATAACGACATCGCTCGACTAGAGTGGGCAGCATGTTCTCCAGACGTGAACCTCATCGAACATGCCTGGGATGGATTGAAAAGGGCTGTTAATGGATGACGTGACCCACCAACCACTCTAAGGGATCTACGCCGTTGAGGAGTGGGACAATCTGGACCAACAGTGCCTTGATGAACTTGTGGATAGTATGCCACGGTGAACACAGGCGTGCATGAGTGCAGGAGGACGTGCTACTGGGTATTACATCTGGACAACCACCTCTTTAGGTCTCGCTGTATGGTGGTACAGCATGCAATGTGTGGTTTTCATGAGAAATAAAAATGGAGGAAATGATGTTTATGTTGATCTCTATTCCAATTTTCTGTACAGATTCCGGAACTCTCGGAACCGAGGTGATGCAAAACTTTTTTTGATGTATATGTCGAATTGTTCGTCTGGACTTCCTCTACACGTTTATGGTACGTTGTGTACAGCTCTCGCTTACACTCGGTGTATAAACGACCTAGTATATAACGTAGGAAAATTCATGACACCGTTCACAAAGATTCTGTTGTATACAGTGTAGTCACGATCCAAAGAAATATAATTGATTCGCCTCAAAGGACAATGAACCCAGAAGTTTCGGTGAGGATGCACATTTACATTCGATCTCCAGCGCAAATCTAAAATTAGCAAGCGTGAAGGACATTGACGGGGTTTCCGGAGGTCTCCGGATATGTGGCGCTCGATAGGAGTGTGGCTCAGCCGGGGAGCGTGGGAAAATAGTCGGTGGAGGTGCGATAACCACCGTGTCCGGATTGTACAACTGTAAACGTAACTGCCTAATAAGCAGAAGGTCCCGGGTTCGAGTCCCGATCTGGCATACCGTTTCACTTGCCGCCGCTGATTCCACATGTAAGTCCCGATGCAGCTGATATAATAAATTCCTACCCTTTCGTTTCCTTCCTCCTCCTTCCTCTACCCATCTACACAATAAGTCTTGTATGATTGCAGTGGAAGATGTGTATTGTGTTTCAGTTCTTAATAAGCTTCATGTAGTAACAATAGGATCAGAACTGAACGGTACATCTAACATTTTAGGATTCTGAGTCAAAGCGTGTATTCTAGCTCATTTTTTCTATTCTTCGTAGTAGAGCGATCTGTAATATTGTACCTTTCGATTTATTCTGTTTTGCACGTGTATAATCTCTAGTGTTGGTCTTTTATACCGACTTTAAAATTCCTGTTAATGTTGAAATGAGTAATTCCATTTGCGTTTGACCTAAAGTATATGTGAGAATTTTATAGTACGTGACAATGTGGCGTTCCCCGCGCTATAATTCTTTTACTTATACATTTGTCCTAAATGAAAAGTCTTACATTTAACATTGCAACTTCTATAGCACATAAGGTGTACATAATAATGATAACTGTAACAGTAGTAACATATATAATACAGTAATATCAGTCTTATTATGAAACACAATAACCTTCTACCATTACGTTCCAGTCAAATGGGAATAATGAAATGTTAACAGAAACGCTTGACACCAGTGCACAAGGAATTAAATCTGGAGAAGACAGAGATCAGGAAAGCACGGATAGTATTTTGTGTTACAAATGCTGATTCACTTTGTACGGAAGTAATACGACTGGGATATGCCTAGAGGGAAGCTACGTGATAATAGGTAATGCTCTCATCTCCTCTTGAATGCTGCGTGACTTTGGGTCAGACGCAGGTTGCTGGACTATTTGTTCCAAAGTCCATTGGCTCAAATGGAGGAGAAGATAGAGAAAATTTAGTGTCTGGTTTAGTTACGGCCGACTACTGGACGTCTAAGATATTTTTGTTACAGTTATGAGATGATGAGACGTAATTTGTATGCTAAGAGAAGGACACCAGTGACTAAGAAACCAATGGATAAAAGCATAAAGTGTGAAAATAACATCGCTAATCTGGTCGCATCCACCTTAACTGATCTCAGGAAGGGTTGTGGTGACGAAACAACTCAGTGCTACATACACATATCGTACGCAAGAATTCATGGTGAACTCTTGACTCGTCAAAAGTTTTCGCTGTTTATGTCGTGTTGAATTACACAACAATAGCAGGGAAACGGCGGGATAAATGAGTGGACTAGATTTTACTTCATTTGAGGTGGGTCAGTGACAGTTGATAGTCTGTCCTTTCCATCCTGGATATTTATCCAAGATTACGCCTAAATCTTTTAAAAGGTGACATTCTGTCTATGGAGGAAAGTGTGTGACATGTATTAACATTTCTGTTTATTTTGTCTATACACAATCCTAGAACACATTTTTAATCCTGGTTGGTACGGCCACACATTCGTCAACTTCAGGAGCCATAGGTTTTAGGCAGCATACGTGCTGTCCACAACACACATTGCCAAAGTATGGGCGAAACAAGTCACGAATAAAAATGTATTCTACCGTTGTGTCTAAAAGTAATAAAGAGAATTAACTGTGTAATATTTTTCTGTTGCCGCGCGGCATTAGCCGAGCGGTCAAAGGCGCTGCAGTCATGGACTGTGCGGCTGGTCCCGGCGGAGGTTCGAGTCCTCCCTCGGGCATGGGTGTGTGTGATTGTCCTTAGGATAATTTAGGTTAAGTAGTGTGTAAGCTTAGGGACTGATGACCTTAGCAGTTAAGTCCCATAAGATTTCACACACACACATTTTTCTGTTTTTGCTCTGGTAACTCGGTACCGTAAATCAGTGTGGGATTAACGGTCTCACGAAATTATCGCTTATCAGCTTTCGTTGCGATGTAATGATCACTTGGAACATCTTAAAGTTCAGTATAAGATCCTGATTTTGTACCCATTGTGCACTCTCTTAATAATTTAAGGTAGACTTAACGGATTTTCTGCCTCATTCTAAAAACAACTTGAGACGTTAAGCTGATTTTATGGTCCTTCCTGGGAAGCTGATGGAACATTACTTTGCATGGGCTTATTTCAAAGGTTTGGGCCTCTGAGTCCCACGGTAGCACAGAATGTGAAGTATTCCACTCCTATCAGCTTCAATGTACTCGTTCTGAGATGTAACAGTATTGCAGACAAGGAGAATTTCCTGTAATTTTTCCATGGTTTGTTGTTGTAAAACAACATTGTTAATAAACTAACTGTAACTTGTTCCCTTAACTTTATCACAAAGCACTGCCGACGGTACAAAAGCTCAGGTATGTTAAAGTTACCGTCAGCTGGGTCGTTGCTGAGAGATACAGTGAAATAAAATCCGCGCTACGGTATCGTTTCGAGTATATTCAAAGCAGAGGTTGAATTGACTCTTTAAGTACGAAAGCATATCATTTGCCATTATCTGATATTTTTCTTCCAGCATGGCTAGTAGTTTTCATAATCTTTAAAAATCTTTCATTACATATCTATACACCACGTACAGCTACGAATGGAATCCGTTTGTAAAAATGTTTTTGGTTGCACACCATAGTTTACAGACCATCACTTGATTATTCATAGTTGATATTTAATTATTACCAATAAAATACTTCAGAGGTTTCTCACCACAAACTTTTGCTTATTTCGTTATCACATTTTTCACGAGTAACGAATTACGTACTCTGGTCGCGGACACTGTGGAGAATATCTTTCTGTTGGAAAATTCTCTGACGCTTGTATCCTGGAGTTTCTATTTCTATGTCCTTGAACATTTTTATCATTAGTAGTTTCATTCTATGTGTATTTTTAACTAGGTACATACACGTGACTAAGAAAGTGTCAGGTTGAAATTTAGTAACATCAGTTTGGATGAAAGAAAATAAACTATTTTAGTATTGTGTGTGTTAATTACAGAATACATCAAGCAGTCTGATGACTGGATCTTGCTATGTTTCACAATCTTCAGCAATTGAGATTCTAATGAAATCGTTGTTTCCAGACGCAGATGATACTTCTATTTGTTCTGATTGCTGCGCAAATAGACTTTATAGCAGGAAGTATAATCGGACCAAAGAGCGCCGAGGAAAGGTCTAGAGGATTTGTGGGCTACAATAGTAAGTGGTTGAGTAAACGTATCAGTTCATTCTTACAATATTCTAGTATTTGATGTATTTATTCTTCAGATTACATTCAAAATTTATTTTAGTGTCATGATGCGATTAGCACGTCTGACAATGCAGTATTCCATGCGACGAGTCGGCTGTTGTGTGTTTCAGTGGAGACTTTCAAAGAAAACTTGTGGAACGACTATCGTTACTATGAGGGAGTCCATCACAACTTCTTCTCCGTCTTCTCTGTCTTCTTCCCGGCCGTCACTGGAATTGTGGCTGGAGCCAATCTGTCGGGGGACCTCAAAGTAAGTATGTGTAAAAATGGTGCTTAGAGTAGAATAGCGTCCTCGAACTGTCTTTACGTTCTAGAGATCTTCATCTTTTATCTGAAAATACCGGGAAAGAAGGTATGCTTCAGGTAATTCTTACAGAAATATTACTCATATGCAAATATTTCGAATACCATTTAAGAGCTTTTTGTCATTGTGAGTATGATATTTTTTTCAAGTTTATTTAATATGCTACCTGAGCACGGCTGTAATGTGACTAGTTACTTCAATACAAACAATACATGTTTGGTATCATATTTAGGGGAACGTAAGTATGACAAGTGATTAAGAGCATATAAACTTCCATAAGGGATGCTAAATACTGATGTTGCTTGTTATAAGAGTCGAGGGACATGAAAGGAAAGCAGTGGTTGGGAAGGGAGTGAGACAGGGTTGTAGCCTCTCCGCGATATTATTCAATCTGTATATTGAGCAAACAGTAAAGGAAACAAAAGAAAAATTAAGAGTAGGTATTAAAGTCCATGGAGAAGAAATAAAAACGTTGAGGTTCGCCGATGACATTGTAATTCTGTCAGAGACAGCAAAGGACTTGGAAGAGCTGTTGAACGGAATGGACAGTGTCTTGAAAGGAGGATATAAGATGAACATCAACAAAAGCAAAACGAGGATAATGGAATGTAGTCGAATTAAGTCGGGTGATGCTGAGGGAATTAGATTAGGAAATGAGACACTTAAAGTAGTAAAGGAGTTTTGCTATTTGGGGAGCAAAATAACTGATGATGGTCGAAGTAGAGAGGATATAAAATGTAGACTGGCAATGGCAAGGAAAGCGTTTCTGAAGAAGAGAAATTTGTTAACATCAAGTATAGATTTAAGTGTCAGGAAGTGGTTTCTGAAAGTATTTGTATGGAGTGTAGCCATGTATGGAAGTGAAACATGGACGATAACTAGTTTGGACAACAAGAGAATAGAAGCTTTCGAAATGTGGTGCTACAGAAGAATGCTGAAGATTAGATGGGTAGATCACATAACTAATGAGGAGGTATTGAATAGAATTGGGGAGAAGAGGAGTTTTTGGCACAACTTGACGAGAAGAAGGGACCGGTTGTTAGGACGTGTTCTGAGGCATCAAGGGATCACAAATTTGGCATTGGAGGGCAGCGTGGAGGGTAAAACTCGTAGAGGGAGACCAAGAGATGAATACACTAAGCAGATTCAGAAGGATGTAGGTTGCAGTAAGTACTGGGAGATGAAGAAGCTTGCACAAGATAGAGTAGCATGGAGAGCTGCATCAAACCAGTCTCAGGACTGAAGACAACAACAACAACATGTTTCTTTATTTACTAGCTTTATATGGACATTCACTTTTAGATTAAGCTATTTGTTGACACAGGCAGAAGCAACAAAAATTCAAATAAGTGATATTTTAAATGCAATAGAGAAAGATACAGTGAGGTATATATTCAGTACAATGCAGCGTATGTGTGAGATTTGAAAAAGAACGATCATCTAACCTGCTTACATAAATATTAACGTTAAGACTATGTTGGCATACTGGGTGCTTCTAATTAAATTTTCGCTACTTGAGTCAGAGTAGACGGAAAATATTTATCGTATGGATACCCAACTTCATAGGAATGGTGCTCAAACTGTGGGATTTGCGTTGTCGTTGGTGTTAGTGACATCTCGTCGACGGCGGATGTTCACCAGAGACAAGGGTATCGTCTCGAGTAACCCAGAGAAGGGTGATAGGACCGCTGTTGTTCTCTGCATTCACAAATGACCAACGGACAGACAGAGCAGCAGTCTACGGATATTTGCTAATGATCTTGCGGTGGTGACTGTAGAAACATACAAAATGACTTGGACAAAATTTCTAGCCGTTGTAATGAATGGCAGCTCGCTCTATATGTAGAAAAAGGCAAGTTAATTAGGATGAGTAGGAAAAAAATTCTGTAACGTTCGAATACAGCATTAACAGGGCGCAGCGTGAACATTCATTTCGATTAAATATCTACACTTAACGTTGCAAAGCGATATCAGATGGAATGAGTAGGTCAGGTTGGTAGTAACGAAGGCGAATGCTTGTCTTCATTTTATAGGGAGAATTTTGGGAAAGTGTACTATTCAGTACAGGAGACGACGTATAAAACGCTGGTCCGACCCATTCTTGAGTACTATTCGAGTGTTTGGAGTCCGTACCAGGTCAGATTAAAGGAAAGTATCGAAGCAATTCAGCTGTTAGATTTGTAACTGGCAGGTTGGATCATCACGAAAGTATTACTGGGATGTATTATGAACTGAAATGAGAATCCGTGGAGGGAAGAAAATGCACTTTCCACAAATTTGCCCAAATTTAGAGACCCGATATTTGATGTCGACTGCAGAACGATGCTACTGCACCAATGTACATTTCGCATACGGACCGTGAAGATAACATGCGAGAAATTAGGGATCATACGGAGGCTTTCAGGCAATCGTGTTTGCGAGTGGAACAGGAGAGGAAATAAGTAGCAGCAGCACAGGGTACCCTCCGCCATGCGCTGTACAGTGGTTTGCGGGATATGCAGATCTAGATGTAGACTTGCCGTTCAGCGTCGGTACTGGTACGGCGACGTATAGTTGAAAAACAAGCACAAACACAACAAGAAACACAAGCGTTACAGTCGCAGACAGTCAACATCGATCTGGGCAATACGAGCGGAACCGTTGCTCGTAATGCTGTCTTATCTCAACGTCAGCAACAGTGCTACTGCTCATCGCGAGTGTCGACGCATTAAAGGAATACGGAGAGATCCTCTTTCCGCACCGGTGTGGATGAATATGATTCGGAAGTTCGAATTAACTGGCGATTTGAGAATTACTCCTGGGAGAGGCCGACGGCCGATCGTGCCACAAATTATTGAAGAAATTGTTGTTGCCATGGCTGAGAACATTGGACGCAATGTGCGAGCTTCATGTAGTGGACGACCTGTGTTACGACAGCTGAATATTCCATGGTCTTCTGTCCGAAAAGTACTGCAAACAACTGTGAGATGGCATCCATATAAACTCCACATTGCTCACCAACTTTTGGCACGTGATACAGAAATTTTAGCAGATTTTGGTCTTTATCTTGCTGGGACTGAAGTTGACAACCTGTGGCCTTGGTGCATTTTGTGGAGTGATGAAGCACACTTTACGCTCACTGGAGCCGTCAGCACACAATTGTCGCATTTGCGAATCGTCCCGAACGTTCATGAAATTCCGCTGCGTAGTGAACGCGTCGCAATATGATTTGACTGCACGATACAGTCCATGATTGGACCATTTTTCCTTGAGGAACTTAAAGACCGATGATATGCAGCGTGAACGCACACGTTACTGTAATCCACTTCGCCAACATGTGATCCCTGCTCAAGAGGAGAGAAGTGCTTTGGGCTCAACTCTCATGATGCACGATGAAGCTCCACCTCTGTTCCTGAGGTTACTCGGTTACTCGGTAAAATATTCGGAGGGAACGGAATCATTGGCGAATCGTTCCAAACTGCGTGGCCATCAAGATCATCAGATTTGAACCAGAGTGAATTATGGCTGTTGGGTTACCTGAATGTCAGGGTTTATCAACGGGACACTAACACAGTTTGGAGTTTGCTATGTTTTTGCTACACGGCATGGCACCGCAGTCTTCACACCGCGCAGCTACAGGGAAAGTTCTTCAAAATAAGGCACATACTTTTATATGCAATGCCATTAAGTTTTTGTCGAAACAGGCAAACAAAGAAGCAATAATCTCATTCAAAACTGTTCTTGAGACGGCCGGCCGGAGTGACCGAGCGGTTCTAGGCGCTACAGTCTGGAACCGCGCGACCGCTACGGTCGCAGGTTCGAATCCTGCCTCGGGCATGGATGTGAGTGATGTCCTTAGGTTAGTTAGGTTTAAGTAGTTCTAAGTTCTAGGGGACTGATGACCTCAGATGTTATGTCCCATAGTGCTCAGAGCCATTTGAACCATTTTGTTCTTGAGACGGTTAGAGGAAGAGTTATCTTTTCCAATCTCTCTCAGTAAAGAGAACATTGAGTGAGAGGGGAAAACGTACCTACAATTTCGTCCCAGGGCTTCACTGCTTCAGGAAATATGCGGAAGAAGGAAAAGAAAATTTCATTTGTGGGTAATATTGCTGAATAGGTTATGGGGGACTGACAAATAATTTTCATATGACATACGTTCTTTAGATTGCATCGTCAGTATCATAGTAAATATCATGCTGCATTTTTACCCGCCTTTTTGTGTTATGAGATTTCCTTACAGCTGTGTGTGGTTGATTTTGTTTTGCTTTGAGATCTTTTGTTTATATGATTATTTCTTTTTGGGTACCGTCCGTCCCGGGTAATTGAGTAGTCAGCGTGACTGATTGTCAATCCTCTGGGCCCGGATCGGGAAATTTTCTCCGCCCGAGGACTGGTTGTTGTGCTGTCCTCATCATCATCCTGTCATCCTCTTCGACTGCAGGTCGCCGAAGTGGCGTCAATTTAAAGACCTAACACCCGGCGAACGGCCTGCCCGACGGGGGGCCCTAGCCATACGATTAAATAAATTTTTGGGTACTCTAGCGGGAGTCTATTGACTTTGAACATCTATACAGGGCGTAACAAAAAAGGTAGGACCAGATTTTCAGGGAACATTCATCACACACACAGGGAGAAAATATGTTATATGGACGTGGGTCCAGAAGCGGTTCATTTCCGTACTAGTGCTCAGTTTCTACAATTCTTCCATACATTAACTATCTACTATGAAACAAAACCTTATCCATGAACAGTACATGAACTAAAGTGAAGGTTGACACATTGCTGAAGGAACCATTCGCAGACGTCGAACTCATGCAGAAAAATCAATAGCTGGTAGTGCCTGCCTCACATAGCATTCTCCAGACAGTCATGTGGTCAACATTATGTACTTGTTACAGCTAACAGTCTTACGCTGACACTTACGGCTGTCATCAACTGGACAAAGAAGTTCCTCCTCCAGTTGATGTGTCCTCGTGCTTCTAAGCCCACCCGGTTCCCCCCGCTCTCCGCTAGTCGCGAGTAGTAGACAGACGTAAGCGTCCCATGCACCCTAAGATGGCGATCAATTTCTTCATACGTCCTCCTGTCGGGGCATCATCCTTCTGGTGATCTCTTCCAATACAAAAGTTGAGCGCCACGGCACTTTCCATCTCCTAATCCGTAGAGCAGAAGGGTATCTGCCAACTCCTCATTTGACTATACTTCCATTGCACTACACCGGAAACTAAATTCGTGAGGAGAACTAAACTGTTAATGCCACATGCATCATCTTAGCAGAGCAATGATATCGTCGCTAGTCAACACAAGCAATGAAGTGAGTCACATGTCAACATTACCCTCGTTCAGATGCAACAACAAACGCTGTCGGTGAACTTAAAAATTACCTTACCGTACACTCCAACCAAACGTAATCAAGAGGGTATGTTGATTATTTCATGTAATGCTGGTACATTGTTTCTGTGTATTTCCGATGATTAATCTCATTATGAAGAGAAGTAGAAAATGAGCTCTATCATGAAAATAAAGTGTTTCCAGGGTCATCATCACAGAACACATTTTATTCCTCTTGGGTGAGGAATGTTTCCTGGAACTTTGGCCATACATTTTGTCACTTCCTGATTTGTCCTATTACTGTACGTACTGACAGAACCTAATCAGTTACTGCAGTCGTTTACAAACTACCTAGCTGTAGCTTACAAATTAACATTTGCGCATAAGTTACAGGTGTCGAACCACAACTCCCCTACCGCAGGATGGTCGCTCGCAGTGAAGCTCACACCACTTCCATTGTTCTTTCCTCTACTGCATCACCAGCACAGTTAAGGGCCAAGTTATTTTGTGTGGACGCTGTAAGAAATAGCCGTAAAATGGAAGTTATTTCTATAAATAAATGCTGCACAGAACAACATGTTGAGGCATGTAGTATGACGCGAAAATGCGTAATGGTCGATTTCTAAACATTATAGGTTACAGTTTTCTCTAGGAAATAAATTTCCACCTCTGAAACAAATAAAGCAGATAGTAATTTGAAGCGATTATAAGACCGAAGAGATTATTAACCCTGCAAACTGCTTGAAGAATACGATGTTTATTGATAATTAGTTTCGCTTAGGGTACTGTTCTCAAGCCAACTTAACAAGGAAGAGTACAAAAAAAAAATGGGAATCATTATAACACAGTGTGTGGATAAATATAGTATCTAGATAATAGAACACATGCATAATCATATATAACTGGGTTAAAAATGTGACAAGTTTCATATTTCTCAGTTAAAACAACAAACGTGGATGTTTCATTGTTAAAAATGAAATTTTTATATCAAGCAATGACGAAAGAATCCATTAACAAAACCTTTCTACATGAAGTATTGTTATATTGTTGTATATAGGCGGACAGTCATAACATAGTCTGAACTATTGCAAAATTGAGAAACAGGTCAAAAAGTTAATGGACAAACTGCTAGTGCACATTTACAAAGAAACAGAAAAATTGCTACCTGCACAATTTTTATATTGATAATGACTTACACGTAAGTTGCCACCCTTATTCTCCTAATGTGCGTCTATAACTCGCGAGAGTAAGAGAAGTCAGGCCTGCACTGACAGACTAAACGAATGGTATCTCCATGCATAATAGTTAGAGGGATATAGAGGACTATTTAGGGGCCAAAGACCATATAACTGTTGATTCCTCTGTCAAAGGAATGTGCATAAATATACATTCATAACGTTCACTATGATGAACATACATCACCCTCTTTGATCAAAAGTTACAATGTCTTAGGATCTTTCAATAAACGTTGTGTATATGAAGTAGCTTAATTGTAACACTACAATGAATCATTCTTTTGAATATATTTAATGTTTGCAACGCTGTTACATTATATGTCAAAATACTCGTACTTCTCGTAAAATAAACTGAGTGGAAACAAGTACTATTTAACACGTAATTTGCTTTAAGTTTCAATGTATCCCTCACCCCCCCCCCCCCCCTCACACACACACACACTTTTAAAAGACGGTAGCAGTTTCATAGCTAACGCTTTGTTCATGAAAAAATTATTAAACAATCACCCAGTTTTAAATTGGCTCTCGGTGCATGATGTTCAGTTGGCCTAGTAATAGATAACATGACATCCCAGAATCATTTGTTGACAAAAATAGTTCTTAATGCTAGCAGGACATTAGTTTAGAATAAATTCTGTCTCATATTTACTGCAATCAACGTATTTTAAGTGATAGTTTCATGTTTATGACCACCTTTGAAGTGCTATTCAAAATAATTGAGAGCTATGTGCAAAATATTGCACCGTCAGGACCGAAATTGTGCGCGTTTATAAGTTCAAATGATTATTTACGTACGCTGAACAGTGATTATGCATTAGACTATCATCCATCAAGAACTCAGAGAAAGCTCCAAGACTAACTGAATCTTGACTGCGACTCTTCGCAAATGCAAATTAATGACACTGTAATTTCAACACAAGAAGGGATGCCACGACGTCACAAATGGTGTACAGAAGGCAGAATGTCAGCCTACAATTCTGAACAACAAATGTTTGCAACGCTGTTACATTATATGTCAAAATACTCGTACTTCTCGTAAAATAAACTGAGTGGAAACAAGTACTATTTAACACGTAATTTGCTTTAAGTTTCAATGTATCCCTCCCCCCCCCCTCACACACACACACACTTTTAAAAGACGGTAGCAGTTTCATAGCTAACGCTTTGTTCATGAAAAAATTATTAAACAATCACCCAGTTTTAAATTGGCTCTCGGTGCATGATGTTCAGTTGGCCTAGTAATAGATAACATGACATCCCAGAATCATTTGTTTGCAAATTATTCAGAGGTAGAGGACCAAAATTTAATAATTATAGGGTGTATATCCAAATGCACGTAAAGTTTATTAGAACCCAATGGGTGTTATGGAACACCGCATTCTTCTTGTTTGTTTCTTTTTTATCTCATTTCAGGACCCAAGCAGCTCTATACCACTGGGGACTCTGTTGGCGATCGTCGTCACATTCCTGTCGTACGTTGGCTACGCTTTCATGGTGGGCGCCTGCGTACTGAGAGATGCTACTGGCAACGAAACCATGTACCCCATGGACGTATTTGACAACGCAAGCAGTGTAGATCCATTATCACTCATCAATTACTGCGCCAACTCAACGTGCAAATTCGGACTTCAGAACGATAATCAGGTGAGATGGATGGATGGAATTTTTCTTCTTCAGGGCCAGCAGAATTATACAGGGTGTACATAAACACCGGGAACACTTTCAATTCTTTATTGCACAAGAACGAAACATTGTACAGATATCATACATATGCCAGTTTGAAGAGAAACTCTGAAAGTTTCTTTCATGTGTACCGCCACAGCGTAGTTTGGTAATTTGCCGATAGTCAGCGCTAGTCGCAAACATGGCGAGTTCAGGTGCGGAGGGAGCTTTCTGTGTGTTGGAGTTTCACGAAATGGCCTCCCCGGTTACCATATCTCACTCCGTGTGACTTTTTTCTGTGGGGACACATTAAAGATCTGGTGTATGCGCCAGCTTTACCACTTGATGTAGCAGAGCTCCGGGAGAGAATACGGGAAGCGACTGCCAGTCGACGATGCCATGCTGGGACAGGTATGACAAGAATTCGATTACCGTATTGATGTCTGCCAGGTCACCCATGGTTCGCATGTTTGTAAAAACAGAGTTTCTCTTCAAAATGCAATATGTATGTCATATGTACAATGTTTAGTTCCTGTGCGGTAAATAATTGAAAGTGTTCCCGGACTTTATCTAAGCCCTGTATATGTCTGATAACGACATGATTATTAGAATAGATGTAGCAAAATTGCTGCTTATAATAACAAATCTTTATTTGCGACAGACTGTCTCGGCATTTACCGCCATTTTCAAGTACGTCTAGACTGATGTGACTTCCTTATTACGTCGTTAGTGAATTCTCTTATAACTGTCACTGTTTTAATAAGATGGTATATGATGTAATATAATGAAAACAAAATATGAATTACGGTGTATCAGTAGTTTGAGACTTCCATTCCTACGCGCTATATATTTACAAAGATCTTTGCAAACATACAGGGTCGTAAGAGTGGAACTGTCAAACTATTGTCACACCGATTTTTAACGTCTTATTTTCAATATATTACGTCATTTACCATCTTATATAAAAAAGTGAGTATTATAAGACAGTTCACTAACGACGTAATATGGAGGTCACATCAGTCTAGACGTACTTGACAATGACGATAAATACGGAAACAGTCTGTCGTAAATGCAGATTTGTTATTATAAGCAGCTATTTTGGTGCATCTGTTCTAATAAGATGAGACGAAGCTTTGCTCTCGACAATTTTCAACTGTTATTGTTTTTACGCTGGAATTTTCTGCGTCATTAAGACACTGTAACTATTTCAGTGAAGTATTATGGAAGATTAAATCTACCTCTCTCAGCGAGAGACACTGAGTTGTGCTTTTCGTATTAAACACCAGATAAACAACATTTTTATGATGTAACATTGCCACAAACATTCCTGTTTCAAACAACTCTTTCGTAATCTACGTATTTACCACCTTCATAATCCCACAGCATGTTGTGTACACATTTTCTACAGTGGATATTGTTTGAAATGTGATAAGAAAAAGAACTACTTTCAGTCATAAGATTTAAATTTTTTTTATTTGTATTATAATTGTCTTAGCATGATATATTTTGAGCTCTGGTGGCCCCTGCCTTGCCAGGTGTTTAACTCATTATTCCGTCAACATTTGAATGTAGGAGTTCCTGCTGGTCTGATTGTCTTCGACAGTTACACATACGCGAAGAACGGATAATCTGCATTTTGCAGCACAGATTTCGCACATTTCGATGGTTTCCTTACACGTACGTGGCGTAGTCATAAAGTTTTAACTATCACCTCTAAAAAATAAAGGTCGTCTTTTTTTATTTTCTGGTACCAGTGATTATAATTAAAGTCCAGCTACTCACGGAGGTCAAGTGTGGGCTGTAATTATCGATCGGCAGCGAAACATCGTAGATATGTTAATGCGATAATGCGTAATCGATTTACACAGGAAAACAAATTAATTACAGCTGTGGCCACTAGTTGCTAGTCTGACGCTGTACACTGTCTGTGTGACACTATGACATCCACGCTGTCATTTGAGAAAATATATAGTGAGTGAACAGTACGGGTATCGAGAAAGGAGACTGTGCGATATTTGTGAAACTGTTTTATGTGAACGGCAACAATCAAAATGCTGCATTGAGATAATATCGCCGACAGACAGGTCTTAGGAGTACCCCGATGTCATTAAATAGTTTAAAGAAGAAGAAAATGAAATTCGAGAACACGGGTGAGCATGGCGTGGCACTTGGAAGAGGAAGGCGTCCTATCCCGGTAGAAGTTATTGACGAGGTTGCTGTTGCTATTAACTGACCATGCAGCACGTGCCCCTTGTAGTATTAGTACTCAAGAAATGTCACGAAAATTATACATCCCACGATAAGCAGTAAGGCAAGTTTTGCCGTCTATTTTACACTGGTATCCGTACAAGATGCAGACTGCGCAGCAACTGAAACGTCATGATCCGCAGCAATGTCCTGAATTCACTCTTCTGTTTCTGGCAAGGATCGAAGTTGACGACACGTCACCGGGGAATATTCTATGGAAGGACGATGCATCTATTACACCACAGGGTACAGTGAATAGACATAACTGCCGAATTTGTAGTACTGTTACACTGCGATTTCTGCACGAATAACCATTGCACTCGCCGATGTGACTGTGTGGTGTGGATTCACAAGCATCTTTATTCTTGGCCCGTTCTTCTTTGAAGAGAATACAACGTGAGGGCTTGTCAGGTGTACGTGACATCTTCACATTATCGAGACGTCCTTCTACAGCATCTGATTCCTGCTTTGGGAGAGCGCGGCTCTGTGGAAACCACTGAATTCGACACCACATATCTCTCCCCTAGTGAAAGATCTGCGTAATGCTACATGTGCTGAACGTATTATCTCCAGAGGTTTTCCAGATAAAAAGTCACCTGATCTGAATACAAGTGACTTTTGGCTCTGTGGATATCCGAAGGAACATTCTTGTATGGATGCAGCATCTCGTCGATGTATCTGGTGCTCGCATTCAACAATCTGTGTAAGTGGCAGTTAATAATAAAGGTAACATTATGCCTTTCTCATTTGTTTCGCCTTTTCTGCCCATGTCCCATTCCTGTTCGTCTTTCTTGCATTCACCAGATGATGATGATGATGATGTTTGGTTTGAGGGGCGGTCAACTGCTCGGTTATCAGCACCCATACAAATCCAAACCTCTGTTCAGTCCATTCTCGCCACTTTCATGAATGATGATGAAATGATGAGGACTACACAAACACCCAGTAATCTCGAGGCAGGTGAAAATCCCTGACCCCGCCGGGAATCGACCACGGGACTCCGTGTTCGGGAAGCGAGTACGCGACCGCGAAGCCACGAGCTGCAGACACAGCTCCAGATTTGGACCTGGTGGTCAAAATTAGAACTATTTTTTTTTGTCAAGGGTGAATATCTACCAAATTTCGCTGCCACGATAATTACAGCCCTCTTCAAGGAGCTGCATTTTAATTATAACAACTTGGTGCACGTCTGCAGTCCTGGTAAACACCGATTTCCCCGCGCCGCAGTTTCATAGCGAGCCGCTAGAGGAGCTAAGACAACGTGGCGCAGCCGACACGGCAATGCACGCCGGGTTGGGGAAGTAAGTGGCATAGTAAACCATCATATGACACTGGTTAGGTGGTGCTGACGCTTCCAATGTGATCAGTGTAGTCTTGGTGATGAAAAACAAAGTGGTAGACCATATCTTTGTGAAGAGGCGACTACTGCAAGAGACGTTGAGGCCCTGGAAGACTGACTTGTCATAACCCAGTGGAAAAAGTAAAATTCAGTAGCGGATGAGTATTCAACATCTGCCCTGACATCTTGTACTTGACAAAGGTCGCTTCTCGCTGGATTCCCCATTCAAGAATCCGTCAAACTGAAGCAGCAGCGGAAATGTGCAACTGTGATAGGCAAATGTAAAAGGCATCCTTAGCCGCCTAGTTACCATAGACGAGAGCTAGGTGTATCATTATGGCCACAAGACAAAGGAGAAAAGCTAGTAGTGCAAACATATGGATTCGTCTAGGGATAAGACCCAATCATCATCGGGAAAGGCAACGCTGACTGTTTTTGGGACTGTAATTGTGTGATCATGACAGATTGTGCTCGTAGGGGGCAATCTGTCACAGGACAGAAATCTCCTGACGTGGTTAGGGGAGTCTGTGACGATGAAGCGTCATGGCAATGTTTTTCCTCAACGACAACGACCGAGCTCATCCAGCACAGGATACAGCCACACATGTTGCTTCTTTGAGCTATCAAATTGTGCCTCCTCCCTTCCCCCTTCCCCCTCCCCCCGTCACTCATATCTTCATCACAAGACACCCAGTGACTTCTTTCTCCTTCCTTGAGTGAAGAATCTAATGTATGAAAGGCGTTTCCAGAATGATGATTTTCAAGGTGGGAGGTTTTCTGAACGCTGAAATTGAAGACTTCTACGACCGATTCCTCCGCCAAGCCATCAATCATTGGGAAACAGGTGCCGCTGTGAAGGGTGAAAATGTGGAGGTCTCATCCCCACAGCTTGATGTTTCCAAGTGATAATTATAAATTTATGAGTAGCCTTCGCATTAACATTTTGAAGACCTGTGTACGACACAAAAACACGATCCACAAGTGTTCAAAATGTTAATATACAGGGTGATTTTTTCCATCGTGTACAAACTCAAATGACTGATCGACAAGAACGGTCCAGTGAACTTATGTCCGGAAATGTATGGTTTTTCAGTCATACATTGTTATAGAGACTGCGGTCAAATACGCGCTGCACCATGCAGCCAAAGTTACGGTATGTGTTGAAAATGGTTTCCATATGCCTCAACGCATACATGTACGCCCTGTAGCATGATCTATCTCACACGTTCACATCGGTCAGGCTGCCTCCGAACAGTGACAAAGGCAGCATGAATACGCTGCTCCAGTCTCTGCACATCTGAAACGGGCTCTGCATACACGATACTTCTGAGATGGCTCCATAGCCAGAAATCACACGTATTGAGATCCGGTCGACGAGCAGGCCATGCAACTGGACCCCCTCGTCCAATCCATCGACCAGGGAAGACACGATTGAGATGCGTCTGGACGTTAACGGCTACCATCATGTAACAGCCACATAACCCTTCGAATCATAAAGGCATTTCTTCCAGCAAGGGAGGCAGAGTCACCCGCAAGAAACGCCGATATTTCCGGCCTGTTAGGCGATGTGCAAGGAAGACTGCTTACAAAATACTGTCGCCAGTTATCCCAACCCATACATTCCGGTTCCATCAATGCTAATCATTCACTGTCACCATTCCATGAGGGTTCTGCAAACTATGCTACAAATGAGTTATGAAAGTTGAAGATACTACTCCGCCTAAAGGTTGTCTCATCTGTGAATAGCATGGATGACACAAATCCAGGAATCGTGGCTGCCTGGTGAACAAACTAGTGAGAAAACTGCTTCTGATGTGGAAAATCTGTCGCTAGTAAGCCCTTCACACGCATATGATAAGGGTAATAACAACTGTCATGGAGAATGTTCCACATGGTCATCTGGCTTACCCCGTACTGGCGGGCCAACTGCCTGGTACTGACACGGCGTTCGCCTTCCACAATGTTAATCACATTTTCCTCTAAGTCTGGTGTCCGAACATTTCGGGTTCACCCTTCATGTTTTCCTGCTCCCTGGAACGACCCTGTCTCAGACAAACGGCGAAACACTGTTGCAAACATTTTGAATGTTGTTGTTGTTGTCAGCGGGTATAGGTCTCCTGATACAACCTTCCTGCCCGCTCCCGTTGTCATTTGCGTTTCCGTAAGTAAACACCATGTCGGTAAGCTCTCGATTCGAATATGGAACCACTGTGTACAAAGTTGCATCACACCATTACAAAGTGAGTCAGCAAGAGAAGTGAATCGGACGCAACATTACCAATTACTATGGCAGGAGAGGGCGCTAGAGCCTGATGTATGATAAACAGTACCACCCTCTAGGAGGAAACCAAGGATGCTGTAACTGTGGCTGCATGGAACAGCGCATATTAGACCGCAGACTCTGTAACAAAGTATGAATGAATAAGTGCAAACCATGTATTTCCCGCCCTAAGTTCATTAGACCTTTTTTTTGTTCCGTATCCTCTCACAGATCAATCCGTAGATTTTGCACGCGATGGAAAAATCACCCTGTATGTACGGAAACCAGTGTAATGTGCAAAATCTATCTTTCGTAATGTGTACCATACATACAGTCCGTGCAAGTGATAACAGAAGTAATGTGGAGCACCTGAATATACATGTTTGGGAATAGATATGTATCCTGCTTCTTAATAAATATCACGACTGGTGACTTAGGGTGAATGTGTTTCCTATTACCTTTTATGAATGTAACACGATCACAAGTCCAAAGATAACATAAAAATTAGGAATATCTTCGGCTACTGGGATTCCTCAATAGTACGCTAACAATTTTCTTCAAGCATATTTAATCCTCTATGTTTTACTGGACCAACTTCCACGTGCTGATTTTCATAATCTTACTTGTAGACTTATCAGTAAGCTGTTTAGGGACGCATTACATACAGAGTTTATGAGACGCAAACCAGTTGTCAATTGTTTTTATAAGTACCTTCATAAATATTTTGAAACCCCATCAGTTACGAATAGTCTTTGCGACGGAATACATTCAAGAGTACACTAATAGATTTCGCAACCTGTGAATAGAGATACACGACTTACTTGATTATTTAATGCATTTGACACAGTAAACGTTTTGTTTGATGTGCGCGGAGTGTACAATTACCGTCGCCCCACAAACAGCTTCGGAATGCATTATATATATTTTTTGTTTGTTTGTTGGAACGAGCCACAGATGAGCTTTCATCGCTATATATGGGCATGCCTTGATTCAGCCTATGCAGCGCCCTCTTCTTCCTCGCGCTCGCTGGATCTCACGCCGCGCTGAGCCGCAGCCCACCATCTCTGTTAAGGACATTTTCAGTGATTTTCAATTTGATGGCTTCTTTAACTGTATGGTCCCAGAAGCCATAAGCGCGAGCCATGACATACCTTTCGTCAGATTCGATCCGGCTACTGTTTTCTAGAACATACTCATCTAGAGAGGAATTTTCGGGCTAGTGTAGGCTATAAAACTTCGCATGCTCCTTCCTGCGTTGCTCTGAATGAGCGCACTATATGTCCGACGCCACATGTCCAGGGCATCTTGTAGACTCCAAGTGTTTGTACTGACTCGTCTGTTCCGTAACTTCGTTCAGAACTTGTGAATGGTTTGTCATGCTATATTCACCCTAAAAGCCAACATGTTTCTTCGTTTGATCAAAATGCATAGATTTATTTCTATGCCCTTGATAATATTTTAGCGAATATCTTGTGTATCAGGCTTATAGGTAGATAGTCCTACAGCTTGTCTTGCCTGTCTCCTTTCTTTTAAAATACAACAATTAAAAATTGCTCCATATTTGGAAATTGTCTTCTTTCGACATTATGTAAGCAAATTACAAGTTGCATATGTTTACTTTTTCTAGCGCTTTAACAATTTCTAATGGAACACTGTCATCTCCCGGCAGCTTTACTCCCTCGAATTACTTCATCCACCTCATCAGACATTAATGCTACGATCTTATTATTTTCGTAACACTTTATCTGTATTTCTGATTCAGTGGCTTAATAACGGTTAAGTGTTTATCATGTTCAGGTAATGGAGCTGGTGTCGTGGTGGGGACCTCTGATCTACGGTGGGTGCTTCGCAGCGGCACTATCGTCAGCTATTGCAAGTCTCGTGGGAGCTCCTAGAGTTTTACAGGTAAGTAATTTTCTACTAGCGTGGCGGGAAGTCCAATGCATATGTCGCAGATATACTGTTCTTGAGCTGGTTTTCGTGCTAGGCCGCATTTGATACTGTGAAGGTGCATAGCATTACCTGTGGTCATACAGAGACAGGAGCGGGAAAGTTGCAGTTTTACATCCCCACACTTATCACTGAGTTCATGTAGGGTGAACCAAGGATGCGTCTACGCCTATAATTGGTAAGCCGCCTTATTATGTGTGGCAGAGGATGCTTTTTACACCACTGCCACTTCCTCCCTGTCCAAATCCACTGGCCAATTATGCGCGGGAAGCCTCCGTGTGAGCTGACGTTTCTCTAATTGTACGTTCGTAATCTTTTTCACGAGGTGTACGTAGGAGAAAACGGTATATTGGTTGACTTTCCTAGGAACGTATGCTTTCGAAATTTTAACAGTAAATCTCACCGAAATGAGCAACGTCTGTCTTGCAGCGTCTATCACTGTTGTTGGATGGGCATCACCTTGATGGTTTCACGCGTACTAAACGAACCAGTGACGAAACGCACTACCCTTCTTTGGATCTGCCCTGCGTCCTCCATCAGTCCTATCTGATAAGGTTGTCAGAATTTCGAGAAGTATTCAACTATCGGTAAGACGAGGGTTTTGTAGACCGCCTCCTTCGTGGATGGACTACACGTCTTGAGAATTCTTCCAAAGAATCTCACTCTGGCATCTGCCTTTCCTAACATTTGTTTTGTGTACTCGTTCCATTTGAAACAGTCCCCCCCCCCCCAAACACACACACACACACACACACACACACACACACACACACATATATATATATATATATATATATATATATATATATATATATATATATAAACAGATCTGGCTGCTTGCAGCGATTGTTCGGCAATCGTTTAATCATACAATAACGGATGCTTCCCACCCTTTTATCCTGAGGTTCAACTGTCAGTCTTGTGTCAAGCGTCGATCCTCTACACGTTTACCTGCAATTAGCTGAAATTTTCTAGCTCTGCGACTATAAACAACATTATCATTCGCTAACAGCCTCATGAATTATCCGACGTTACTGACTAAAGTTTTCAGCTACTATCATTAACGACCGCGGAGTTCTGAAGATCCAACATGAATAAAATAACATTTACATACATTCTAAGACAAAAAAAAAAGACGCACCACGAAGGAATTATCCGAACAGGACGGAAATCGGCATATGTGATGTGCATGTGCAGTCAAACAAAAATTACAATTTCACAAAAATTGGATGACTTATGCAATAGAAAGAGTTTCAAAGATTGAGTAAGTCAATAATGCGATGTTCCACCTCTGGCTCCTATGAAAGCAGTTATCCGGATTTGCATTGATTGATAGAGTTATTGGATGTCCCATTGAGGGATAACGTGCCAAATTCCGTCCAATTGGCACGTTAGATAAGAATACCGAGCTATTTGAAGTGTCCTGCCCAAAATTCTCCAAATGTTCTCAGCTGGGGAGAGATTCGGCGACCTTGCTGGGCAAGGAAGGGCGTGGCAAGCACGAAGAAAAGCAGAAGAAACTCACGCCGTGTGCCATTGGGATAAGTCCTTCGTGGTGCGTCTTTTTCTTTTTTTTCACCCGAAGTTACTTTTACGTCTGAAGATCTCTCTCTCTCTTAAGATATATATAGGTGTTCCATTAATTAGGAGCTCCTCAAACTTCACAAAGTTGGTCCGATATTCCGTATGCTCGTCCTTTGTTGATTAGGCAGCAAAGCCGAACTCTATCTAACGCGTTACGGAAGTCGGGGAACACATCAGCCTGAGCGCCAGTAATGAATGTGGACGAACTGAGTGAGTTGTTTTTCACACGTGCCTTATTTGTAAAATCAATGTTGATTCCAGCAGAGTGGGTTTTCGGTCCACAGAAAGTTCAGAATACAGGACCTTAAAATGTATTCTAAAACCGTGTAGCAGTTGTGTGTGTCTTTCTTCGATGCCCCTTCTTGAGAACAAAATTGATTTGCTCAGGTTTGAAATCACTTGAAACGTTTCGTAGTTCGTACCGCCAGTCACCTGCGGTATACTGCAGCTCTTTCGCATACCCTACGTATACTCGTTTTGGTCCAGTCGCCTGTCCTGTCTGTTGAGCGATTTTGGCTGATTTTCTATCACACGTTCACTAACCTTGATTATTGCCATTTCTTGGGAAGATTGTAAGGAGAGACAGCAGTACTACCATCTTCAGCGAAACTGTTTTGGAAGAAGGAACTTAATGTTTCGATCTTCTCTCTGTTATCCTTCGTTCAACTTCGTTACAGTCGCTGAGTCTCTGGACAAATCTCTTTCATTGTTTGCTGTTTTAACGGAATGTCAAAGAATTTATTGTCAGATCGCTAGATAGAGCTTTACTTTCGGATTCGTTGACTGGTTCACTTATAGTTCGCCATACGCTATTCTTCGTTTCTTTCTGTTTCTGTTTGTGCGTGAGGCTTTGGCTACGTTGTTTTTGAAGCAGCTTTCCAACACAACTGTAAAACAACAGTGGATTTTTTCCATACCTCACAACCGTGTTCGGCACATATCTGTCAAAGGCGTACATACAATACTCTTGAACTTTGTCCAGCCATACGCAACATTTTCAGTTTCAGGGATGAATGTTTGATACTGCTGCTTACATAAATTGAAATCTGTGTCCTGTCACGATTAATACGCAAAAATATCCTCCTATCTTTCTTTAAATTCCGATTGGAATCTGTTGTCAATGATGATATCACGGCCTTATCGTCACTGATTCCCTGCTCTCCGTTAACCGATCTGAACCGCAGTTCGCCCTTATGCGAGTCCACTGTGCTAACCACGCATCACCTCTCTCCGTTTTAGCTTCGATTTTAGCCTTCACTGAAGCTATGTTCTGTGGGAGCAAATAAGATCTGTTCTTATCGACATGACTGATCAGCACCTGAGGAAGGATGTTTGCAAATATCAACAATATTATTTCTTTGAAACGCACCAATCGCGCCATTACTCAAATATATAATATTATTTTTGACTGTTAACAAGGGCGCCTATTCTCGTGGGCGACGGTTGTGGAGTGGGAGAGGGAGGCGCAACACCCCCCCTCCCCCCCCCATTTAGCTATGAGGGAAAAAGATTTATAATCGGTATTACGTAGGTTTTTAACAGGGTCGGAACTGGAACTTCTTTAAGGCTACTTACGAGTTGCCATTCGTCTTTCAAAATATTAAAGATACACCATATCCCCACGTCCAGGCCGCCCTAAAAACTATGATATGGCCGCCCTTGTCTGTTAAGCATACCCTTTACAGACCTACAACACGTGCAAGAAGCCCCTCATACATATCAATAATGAAAAAGTTTAAAATCAATAAAACGTGTAATCAGTATTATTTGAGTCCAAATTACATTTGGGTAAAGTTAAGTAGTGTTCTCAAGCATCGTGCAAAGCTATGTTAGCAGCACAGAGATATTGGTTAGTAGTGAAATTAGGGAACTATATGCAAAAAAAATTTGACCTAAACAAAAAATTTATAATTTTCATTTGCAGATACTTATTTACGTGAATAATCCTACAATCCTATGACATATGGTAGACAAAACAGAACAGATAGCTCAGAAAATATCAACAGAAAGCAGCAACCATAATTAAGTATGTTCATGAAATAACAACTGCAGTAGAACTTCCAGAAGACATTTTTACCAGAGAGTGTTGAATCTCACTGTCATACAACTAAGTAAAGTGGAAACATACTTGTTTGGAAAAATTTTAAATACATTTCATTACATGATATTAATACTTGCTTAACACATCATGAATACATTTTGTAACCATTTGTAACATGTCAGTTTAACATAAGGTTTATTCACATGATATAATTAAATTATTATTATTTTTTTACAATTACTATTTCATATCTAAAAATTCATCTGTTGACTAGAAGGAATTGTCACTCAGAAATTATTTTAATTTGTTTTTAATGCTGGTTGGCTGTCTATCAGACTTTTAATCTCATTTGATACTATAACATTAACAAGTAAAAGGAACACACATACACAATAGGAACATCATAATAGAAACAGAAAGTACTGTAGCACAAGAAGGAAGAACAATAATGTAAATATAGGACGAATGAGGAAATTCATAATAAAACAAGTAAATGACCTTGTTAAAACTGCAAAACTCATAGAAACAAACAGTAAGATAACAAAGAAGCTATATTAAAATCTATAAAGGAAAAAGCAAGAAAAAGGGGACTATAGCTACAAAATCAGGTAAAGTAATACTGTGGTGCTCATAGTTATAGGGGAATATCCGAATAAAACAGAGATGAATTATAAAAAAAAATAATGTCCAAAAACTAAAGTCTGATCCATCTATTAGATTCCAAATGAAATTGAAAAATACATTAAAAATATCAAATACCTGATCAAGATTACAGAAACAAACATTATTACAAAACAAAGAGGTGTCACCAAAACACAGAATCCAGTCAAAGACATATATAGAAAATAACCCCTTCAGATCAGTTATCAATTTCAAGAGTGGTCACACATGCCACACTGCAAAGTTTAGAGATTATTACTTAGCTTAACATTATAAACTAGAGAACAACAGAACTATATAAAACTCCTTAGCATTAATCACAAAACAAAAAGATTCACACATCCTGCCAACTGTAAAACTGATCTCCTTTGATGTCCGAGATGTACACTTTAATCCACTCAGTGACACAATCAGCATCAAAAAAGAACAACTGGCAGAAAACCCAAAACCCCAAATACCGTTACATAAGAACTGATACAAATCACAAAAATAACCCTGTGCAGAAATACATCAAATTTAACAATTCAACTGTTTAAAAATAAAGGCATTAGAATGCAAAACCAACGTCATACATACTAGCAAATATCACAATGAAAACAGAATTATTGCAGATATAACAGAAAAAAATGTAAAGTCTTATACTGGCACATGTGTGCAGATGATATCACATGACTCATAGATGAATTACAGGGACAGGGCTTAGAAAGGAATTGAGAAATGTGATTCTACAACAAAATTCTGAACTGTTTTTGGGAGAGCCAAGTGTTGTCTTAATTGCTTTCTGATTGACCTATTTCCAAAAAAAGGGGGAGGAGAGGAAGGGGCGTGGCTTCAGAATGGTGTGGGACTTAAGAGAGGCAGGGTTTATCATTACATTACGCTTTTGCCACAACTTGTAGGCAACCCGGCAGTCAAAGGACAAATTGATCCAGAATGCCCATTCCATTACTACTTCTCTGTATTACACCTTTTTTAATCTGCACACTTCGTTCTTAGTTTTCCATTCTTATTGTTTTCTGTTCTTTCCCTATAGCTTACACCTATTATTCTGAGAATTTCAAATTTCTTCCACCATTTTAAATTGTCTGAAGCTTATTCTAGGTCGATAGGTCCCATGAATGTGTCTTGATTTTTTGTAATCTTGCTTTCATTGGTAGGGCAATGTCAGAACTGTCTGTCTGGTGCCTTTACTTTTCCTAAAACCAAACTAATCGTCATCTGATATTTATTTTATTTTATTCTCCATTCTTCTTTATACTGTGCCGTTTGAATAGAGAGTTTGGAATCTTAAAAAGTGGAACAACGTAGCGCCACATTCTTTTTCTTAAATTATTCAGCCTCCACGTTTCTGATATTCCAACAAAATTCGTGTACACCAATGAAAAGCGCTGGTCTCGATAGCAAAAGACATAAAAGAAACACAAACATCATTATCAGGGCACTTGGAGAAAAGAACGTTTCCTTTTTAAAAACGGTAGTTAGCTATTTGCAGGTGACCAGCGATTGCCTTCGTTATCATCTGGCATATTACACGCAGCACGTATAACGAGCGTGTTGTCGGGAAGATTTTTGTCACATCGCTGATAACTTACCATGAGCTTTTTTTCCTATGACAAAAAAATGGGAAGCATGAAGATTAAACAAAACCCTGAATAGTACGAAGGGATATTCTGAGACCGTATATTTTCTCTCGTTCGTAACGGCATGCTGTGATTTGGTTCTGTTATAGATTACTGTACCCCTCCCCCCCAGTTGTTTTTTTTATTTCTAAGGGTACAATAAATCAACATTTCTCTTTGTTTTCACCTGTAGTTTTCTTTGGGCCCACACTGTTTTCATCTTTCGAGAAGGTTGTTCCTCCTTTTCCTGTGCTCATTTTCTTCCAGTTTTTCATTTTTTTCCTGTCCTGAAGGCCTGCCTTTTAATTGTGTTCTATTTCTTATTGTATCCATGTCGACTCCCATATTTTGATGTTTCTTCATATTTTTTTCTTACCAATGTGATTTTGGATTTGTGATTATTTAGGAAGTCAGAGCTTTGTTTAGTTATTCTGACATTATCCGTCCTGCATATGGGTTCAAGGAATAATTTTCTATTTATCTGTACGCTAATTTGCTGCTGATTTTGGCTCTTAGTATTTGTATTGAGGTTCTTCTTTGAGTTTCTTCTATCTTCTATAGCTCTCCCTTCGTAGTCAGTTTAAGAGTTCCCACAGGATAGAGTATTTCTAGTATGACCACTCTTCCATAATGTTCCACTTTTGTGTTTCAGGATAAAGAGATTTTGGTAGACATGTTTCTTGATATCTGAAAAGTCCTCCCAGTATTATGTAGGGTAGTCTCTATTTCTGTCTTTTCCTTCGTGTTGTTTCATACCCATTCTCATAGATACTTAAGAGTCTACTTTAGATATTGTATTGTTATTTATTTTAAGCTTTTGAGGTGTGTTATCGATGTCTGTCATGAATTCCATTTTTCAAATGGTGTTTGCAACTGTACTTTTACCATTCGACTTTGTAGTTCTGTGATTTGTTCTCATGCGTTTTCAAGTGAGTCTGTATTAAGTGCCATGTCATCTGCAATGGCTAGACATTGTACAGCGGTCTTGTTTGGCGTTCTCCCTAGTTGTATACCGTTAGTATTTATGGAATTCCTCCAATCACTAACCACGTTCTCTAATGCACAGTTATAAAGTAGGTGCGATAAACCATCTCCTTGTCTTACCCCAGAATTTGTTTCACAATTATCTGACAGTTCTCGCATAAATTTTGCTTTTGACTAAAGTTGCTTTAAATATGTCTGTTGTTTTATTACTTTCACCAAACTCTTTTAAAATATCGAGTGATATATTTCCATCAATAGAATCATGTATCTTTTTAAAGTCTACAAATGTCAAAACTTATTTCAAGTTTCTGATTTTCCATATTTCTAAGTTGTGCTTTAAATTTGTGACTTTTTCTACACGTGATCTCTCTCCTGCCTCTCATCCTGTACGTTCCTTTGCATTCACGTAACTATGGCTCAAGTATTGTTTCAGTTCTGTTTAAAAGGGCCTTCTACAGGGTCTTACAGGTCACTGACAACGGGGAGAGCCTTCTATATTTGTTAGCATCAGTTTTATCTCCCTTCTTTTGTAGGGGATGTATTAAGATAGATGTCTATCCAGCCAGGAGTCTGCTGGTTTTCCAAATTTCTTGAATTATATTTGTTATGCATGCTATCATATTGTTTTCTTTGGTAGGTTGCAGTTGTGTTATTGCTTGAAATGTTCTGCAAGTATTTTAAAGTTTTCGTTGTTTTTGTATACGGTTTTGAGCGTTTTTAGATACTTGGAACGTGAATTTGTTGGTGTATTGAGCTGGTTTGGAATACTTTGTAGAACTGACTTACGGTGTTTTACTTAAACTCCGATTCTTTTGAGCTCAACCGATCATACAGTGTGACCCTCTGAAGAACTTTTGATGTTGCTTTCCTGTCTTATATAAAGGGTTCTCGATTCTTACCTTTTTTGCGTTGCAGATGTCCAGGCTCTCTGTCTGTTGAAGACAAGTTCACCATATTCATCATTCCACTTAGGGTGTTTATTTATTTATTTATTTATTTGTCTATTTATTTTTGAGGCCAATGGCATTTTCTGCTGATCGTATTCATATTGTTTTAGAATTACTGTCCTTGGCTAATCACTGTGTGTCAAACTTCTTTCGTTGGTTCTGATTGTTTATTCTAACTATGGGTCTAATTTTGAACTTGATTATGGGCATATAACGATCTAAACCCAAACCAGCACTTTTCGCGATTTTAACATGGAATATTTTATCGCAGAGTGTTTACTTATAGCCACAGGATCAAGTTGTTTCCCTGCCTAGAACTAGATTCAGTGACACCAATGTAGTTTGCTTACGAGGAAGCTTCTAAAAGAATACTGATTTTAATACCATACCCTGTTCTTCACATAGGCTGGTAAGTAGCTATCCATTTGCATTAGTTACGGTATGTGCAGTATGTCTGTCTACTACACGTGACGATGTTCTTTGCCGATTTGGGCATTAAAATCTCCAAGCAATATTACTTTGTTTCTTTACAGAATTCGGTCTAATGTCTTGCTGATTAATTATTTGCCAAAGGGGTGCGTAGTAGACTAGCCTCCACGTGGTGCACCCCGGGCAACGTGATTATATCGCGGCTAAATAGTCTACAAACTTAGCTACCAGACTATCCTTTGGGATCTCCTGGTAATTCAAACATGCAACGAAGCGACCAAACGAACGATTCCTTTGGGAACCATCCGACTAGAAGATTGGGACCATCAGTCCAGATCTGCCAGCTAAATATTGAGGGAATTAGTCTATCCAAATCTGAATATCTTTCAAAGTTTCTATTGGACAATAGCATCGATGTGGTACTTCTTCAGGAAACACATACCGACTCGCAGGAAGCCTTACAAAGAAGATGACGTATTCAAGGCTTCCAACAAATAGGCGCAACAGATCATCACGCCTATGGCACCGCCACATATGCCCGATCCGATATTGAACATGCACACCTGTTGTCCACAAGCACAGAAAACAACATCCATGTTGTTGATATAAAAGTATACAACATAGGACTTATAAATGTCTACAAACCACCAAACCAAATCTGGCCAAGTATTGTACTACCCGCACATGAACACCCAACGATATGAGTGATTCCTTGCCAGATTTTAACAACCTTAATACATAATATGCTGAGTAACAGAACCTTCCAGGTCACCCTAAACGGAAAGACAAGCAAAACAAAACTTATTAACAACGGGCTTCCGCAAGGCTCCGTATTGGCCCCTCTTCTGTTTAACCTCTATATCGCAGATCTCCCAAACACAAAGTCAAGAAAATTTTGCTATGCGGACGACATAGCACTGGCTACCAGAGACAAGTATCTCTTCAATACAGAGGAAGTCCTTAATAATGACGTTGAAATACTATACAATTATTTCAAGAAATGGAGACTCAAGCCAAACCCTAACAAAACTGAAGTATCTACATTCCATCTTAATAACAAAATGGCAAATGAAATTATTAACATAAAACTCGGAAACACCAACCTCAAACATAATAAGTTTCCAAAGTACTTAGGTATAACATTGGATCGCACTCTTTCTTACCGAAAACATCTGGAGAACACCACTGCAAAAATTGGAACACGGAATAACATCATTCAAAAACTTAGCGGTACTACTTGGGGAGCTAACGCAAAAACATTACGCACCTCATCTATCGCCTTAGTGTTCTCTGTGGCTGAGTACTGCGCTCCAGTCTGGATTAATAGCTGTCACACCAAACTTATTGACAGGCAATTAAATAACACAATGAGGTTGATTTCTGGAACTGTTAAATCAACGCCCACGTACTGGTTACCGGTGCTATGTAATATCCTGCCCCCGGACCTGCGTAGAAAAGCGGCCCTACTGCACGAATTCAGGAAGATTGAGACAAAACCAGAACTACCAATTAAAGAAGAATTCTCACAACTGCGACACACTCGGTTGAAATCAAGAAAGCCACCCATACGCACAGCTGAGCAGCTTCAAAATAATAACTATGACCACATGAAACAATGGAGACTAGATTGGAACCAAAAGACAAATGACCAACTACAGACCTGGTTTGAGAGCTATAACTGCAACATCTCTGGAATGGAACTAACACGGTAAGCATGGTCCGCATTAAATCGAATACGTACTGGACATGGCAGGTGTGCGGATTCACTACACAAATGGGGAAGAGCGATGTCACCAGAATGCGACTGCGGTGCCCCTAGACAGACGATCCAACACATCCATGGTGAATGCTCCTTGCGAGCATATGCAGGGAACTGGTCCGACTTCCTGGAGGCATCCCCGTCGGCGCTAGAATGGATCTCAAACCTCGATATAACCTTTTAACTGACCAATATAAACATAAATTATATTCATGATTGTTATAAGATTTTAATGTCTAACACTTGATGTATTAATGTTACATGTATAGCCATACGTTAAATAAAATTAAAAAAAAAATTTCCAAAATTCTTGTGTTTGCTCTGTTTGTGTTGTTTTTATTTTGTTTGTTAGTGCATGTGTGTTGACAGTAGTGTACATTTTCCATGTTGACTTGAAGGTTAATGTGGAAAGTCTTCCATTTATGAGTTTAAATTCTGTTCTCGAGTTCAATTTATTTTTATTTACAATTAACTGTGTTGAAGATCGTGGCTTTTTTATACTCTTTCTTGGTTTTTCTGTTAAAAATCTTGAATTTTTCTGAGTCAAAAAGGTGTTTCAGTGATTATGTTTTTTCTTGGAGTTCAGTTACCACAATATTTTTCTTTTTGAGAAATTCTGTTAATGTTTTTAGTTTGCCTGCTTTTAGAGGGGGGTGCACATTAAAGGTGGCTAGACAATATATATTCTTATGTTTGATGTTACATCTTTGTCGTTTTAAGTATGTTTCAGGACGCTCCGACTCACCCTTTGCACGATGTTGTAAGTCCACAGAAACCGAATTCTTACTTTTCATTTCCTTAGAATTGGGAGATTGGTTACTCCCTGGGGTAGAATCTCTTACAAAATTCATCCTCATGTTGGTTGCTAGTTTTTGTTCTTAGACACTGATATTGTGCAGGAGGAATTGTTTATAGAAAGTGAGTGTAAGAGTAATCGGAAGAACTATGCTGTAATGTTTAGATGGGTACAAACTTATGAGTCAAAAGAACCAGAAAAATGCACTTTTTGGACGACGACACTCAAAAATTAATGAATTGATGACACATGCCTGAATTGCCTTAATTAAGTGTGACTTGTAGAGCACATGCTGCCATGCAATATCGCTTAATTATGTCAGTATGTTTTGCTATACTTTGATGATGATTACAATAAGCATGTGTTTTCAATTTTTCTAGGCTCTCGCAAAGGACAGGCTGTATCCATTCATAGGATTCTTCTCCGTTGGGTATGGTGCGAACAACGATCCTGTCAGAGGTTATATTCTCGTGTCGCTAATTTCCTTCGGATGCATATTAATTGGTGAGCTGAAAAACTCGTAATAATCTTAAAACCGGTGCTACTAACAATTATGATAGAATGAGACATTTCTGTAATAAGGCCTGTAACTTGCTGATTAATCTGAGTTTGTATTTTTTTTTTCAGCACAGCTGAATGCGATCGCACCTTTGCTCTCCAATTTCTTCCTCGCAGCCTACGCTCTTATCAACTTCTCCGTCTTCCATGCTTCCATATCAAAGAGCCCCGGTTGGAGGCCTGCGTTCAAGGTACAATCTGGTATACTTTTATTTTACAATATCATCTTTTCATTGGTTATGAAGGTTCTTCCTCTGTTTTCTGTAAGATATACTTTGTTTATTTTAAATTCGTAGTCATATATAACCGTCAGATTAACAAAAACATCTATGACCTTACACGAAGACACGGATCTTAGGTCCAGTACTCAGCTACAGACCTAAACTAACATTTCTGATGCTTCGTTAAAACTATTAACGACTTTTCATCCGTGGATCAGCTTACGAAGAAGGTATCACGATATCAGTGGAAGAAGAAGTGACTGGGCGAGGTTCCTTCTTACAGTACCAGGCGTTAAAGGTGATAGTAATGTGAAGTTTTAATGTAAGACATAAATCAAAGACTTTCACATCATACTTTTTATTTTAGTGTCGAGTAAAAAACTCAAAAATCTCAGCACTTCGATGGATATGATACTTTAATTTAATATTACATTGTCATGTAAGAGAAAAGGGAGTTATACCATAATTGCATGGAGAGAACAAGAAACTCTGAATAGTAAATTGAAAGTATATGGTCAGTTTGTAAGAGGTATCATGGCAGGACATATTACAACTGCTGTGTGTGAGGATTACAGCATCAGTGATCCAGCATAATAACATCCTCAGTTACCAGTGTCTGTCAGTTCTTCGAAAGTTCAGTCAAAACGATACTCTTCTCGAGAACCTTTTCAGTGTGGTATTCCAAAGCAGTTGCTGCATCATACACAAACATGGAACGAGGAATGAGGAAGTACCACCATTTCTTAAATTAACGAGGAGTAAGTACTGACATTATGACGAAACACCAAGTAGACGTACGAATGTCAGTGCACCAAACATTACTGCTGCACTCAGCAAACTGTGCAACGCGTCTTTCTGGCAGGATATTTCCACGAATCGTCAGAAGACTGTAACAAGATACAGACAGACATGCGGATGAATAATGGTTAGTACAGGGACTGACAGTGGACCCAGAACGTGTGTAAAAATGTTACATATTGCTCGTAAGTAGACAAACAGATCTTACTGCACCATTACGCTATTGGAAAAAAAATCATTGTGTACAGCAGCTACTGAAAATATGTAGGAGTAACCATACGAAGCGACCTAAAGTGGACTGACCATACGAAGCAAATTGTAGCGAAAGTAGATTACAGGCTGAGATTCATTGGAAGAATCCCAAGGAAATGTAGTTCACCCACGTAAGAAGTGGCTTACAAAATGCTTGTTCGACCGATGCTTGTGAATTGTCCACCAGTCTACGATCCATACCAGGTTAGACTAACAGAAGAGACAGAGACCCAATGAAGAGCGGGCATCTTTCGTTATGGGATCGTTTAGTCGGCCGGGAGTGTTACTGAGATGCTACACTGCGTCACCGTGAGGGTTGCTGATGAATTTACGAGGTGTCGCGAAATGACTACACCAAGAAAATCAGAACAATGAGACCTCATACTGAAGTTTATTAACAGTCGTTCTTTTCATATACCAATGAAACAGGGAAGTTGGAGGAGAATTGCGGTTAGGGGTGATCCTCCGCCACACACTATACGGTAGCTGACGGAGTATGGACATAAATGTAGAATTAAAACACTCGTTAGTAAAACTGCTTCAAAAGAAGTGAGAGAGAAACTTCACAATTACAGCTCAGTTTCCTTGTTATCAGTGTTGTCGAAGGCCTTAGAGAAGGCAACCTGTACGAGAACAGTATCAGACTCAGTGCAGACTCATAGTATGGCTCGAGAAAACGAGACTCAATTGTAATTTCAGTTTATTAGTTCGTGTGTGAGGTACCTTAAAGGTCTAAACGATAAGTGCCCTAGTATCTCCTGTAATGTAGCAGCGGCATTTGACATAATGAACAATAATATATTCTGTCATGTTGGAGGGAAAATCTGATTCCACTATATTTAGCAAACCGGAAGCAGAAGGTTTTCCTTCATTTCCAGAAACAAGGAACAAATCTGAATCTAACTGGCTAGTGCCACAGGGATCTGTCCTAAGTCCGTCGCTTTTGCTGATCTGCATGTGTTGGAGAAGTCCTCGAACGTCACATCTACCGATTGCCATCCAATTTGGGTAATTCCTTCGTGATACATCTTTTTTTTTCTTTTTTAAGAGTGTGGCCAACAAGATTATGCATCGCAAAAACTTATTTCAACAGCCAGAGAAGAACTTTTCAAAACCAAAGACTGCGATAAAGACGGACTACGCATTGATTTAGCACAGCTGAACCTCCTTCGTTTTGCTGAAATTATGCCGGTTGCCTCTAGCGCAGATGAATTAAGAAAACGAATAGAGAACCTTAGTCCAGAATTTTGCAAGTAGGCTGAAATAGAGAATAACGAACAGATCGCAAGGAGCATTCTATAAATCAGCAAAGAAGTTATAGAAGAAGTTGACGAGTTTTTGTTCAGGGCAGCTGATAACAGTCACTGGACGGAGAGCAGAAGAAATACGAGAAGAATATAAATGTTCGGGAGCATTTTTGGTAAATTAAGTAATGTTTTCAGAACTATGCCTTTGATGTGTCTGAAAAGAAAAGTTTACAATAAGTATATGTTTTTCCACTTTTGATAAATTGCAGTGAGGTATGATCTTAAAATGCGAAAAACTATTCATGGACATTCATCGTTGCTCAGAGATACAGAAAAACAGGTAAGTCAGGAAACAGATCGGACTATAAGACATAAATACGACTGTCTTTCGACTGAAATAAACGTAGGTGGATCATGTAGACGAGCGAATAAGCGTCATACACAGGGTTCCAAGAGATAAGAAAAGACCATCGTACCAGCTAATGGATGGCAGTTAGATGACATTAAAGAACACGTATAAGGGATAGTAATAAAGCTTTAGAAATCATCTCCAAAACGCAAAGTTACGCAATTGAATTTTTTTTTTTTTTTTTTTTTTTTTTTTTTTTTTTTTTTTTTAGTTCATGTCTGCAGTGCTAGTACTCATTGAAATCCTCATTCCACAATACCGCAACACGCCTCTAGAGGATCCAAAACGAAACGAAGCTTCCCCTTTATGAACTTGAGTATCTTGCAGTAATTCATTTGCTTCTGCATTTGAAGCGGAACAATACAGCAACAATCCACACTGCGTTGGTGGATATGTACAATGACACAGTGAGCAGCTGGCACAGACACTTCCAGTGTTGTCAAACAAATCTGAATGGTGAACAAGTAGCAGATCAAGAGCCTGTGAAGAAACGAGAACCTCAAGAGAAGTAGAGTCTGGTGCCGAAAGACCGGCATATCACGATCGAAGTGATGGTGGAAAAGTGAAAATTTGCCATTGATCAGTTTCCATTCTCTTTCGCGATATTTTGAATATGACAAAGATTGCAACCCGCTGGGTTCTACGAGTGCTCACCCCCATTCAGAAAGCCTGTAAAATCGAGGCAGCAGAGGTTATGTTATAGCGTTGTCAGGCCAGTCCAGAAGACGTCTTTAGCCATCTAATCATCGTGGACGAATAGTGAATGTATCACTTGGACTGAGACAAAGAAGCGGAGATGGCAGTGGAAACAATTGGATTTGCCACCTCCGAAGTCGCGAAGACCCAACCATCATTGGACAAGGTGAAGCCGAGTGTTTCTGGGACTGCTATGATATGGTGCACATAAATTAAACTCATAGGGGGCAAACCGTCACAGGAGCATACTATCCAAATCTTCTGACGAGATTGAGGTATACTGACCAGACGTCGCATCGCTGGAAGCTGTCATTAGAAGTGTTCCTGCCCCATAACAACACGTCAGCTCGTTCTGCACAGGTCAGTCACAGATACGGCTACTGTAGGCTGTCAAATTTTGCGTCATTCTGCGTATTCTTCTGACGTAGCACACTGTGACTTCTTCGCCTTTTCCCAAATGAAGAAGCCATTGAATGACACGCATTTTCAGAATGACGAAATGGCAATTTTCTGGAAATGGATTGTTTTCTGAACAGGCAAAATGCAGAATTCTACCACCAATGTTCCCGTTATGCCTTCCATCTATGGAAAAATCCAGCGCATTGAGAAATGAATATGTGGAGAAGGACTAAGAACATGTACAATTCACAAGATGGTAGTCTTTTTGAGGTGTTAAACTTTATCACTGACAACTAAAGTCAGCAGTGAGTGGCACTACATGGTGACCTCTTGTTGCAGTACTACAATGCCTGGGTGAGCCTGCTGGGAACCCTCATGTGTATCGGAGTGATGTTCCTCATGTCTTGGGTCATGGCGCTCATCACCTTCGTTGTGGTCGTCACCCTCTACCTCTACGTTTCCTACCGAAAACCAGGTAAGCCACCATTACTCTCGTTTCTTGTAATGTAATCTACCCATATTTGTAAATACATCCTCTTTATCGTTTGATTGCATTTGATATTCTTCCAATTTTTAATCAGAGTTGTCGCATTCCATCTTGATCGCTGCAACTCACCTACAATAAGATGTCCAAGTTATTTCTTGCAGTAGCATATTCTTGTTTTTCGGCAACCGTACCTCAGACAGTAAAAAAGGAAATCTTATAGGATCGATTTCTTGTCCGTCTGTCTCTCTTCCTGTCCGACTGTTAAGAACTCTGTTTCTCAGGAATAAGTAGATGTATCAATTTGAAATTTATATCACATGCTAAACTCTACGGTATCCTTGCGGTGTAACACATTTAAACTCCTAAGTCAGTGCAATCAAAAGATGCGGCCATTTGCGTCACGTATTTTAAAACTCGCAAACTCACTATTAAAACCTATAGCGTACTTCCCGTTAACCAATAATCATGAAATATGGCAAGAATCAAAGTTTCCGAGTGCAAGTAAGGTAAAAAGATCCGTAAATTATTAATCAGTAATTACGACACATGAAAATTTTTTTTTTGCCATTTCCTATTCAACTGTCAGGTTGTTTGTCTCTTAAGATCCCTTTTCCCCAGGAAAGGGTGGACGTATGGAGTTGAAATTTACGAAACATACTAAAGTGTATGATCCCTTGGTGCCGTAAAAGAAATGGTTCAAATGGCTCTGAGCACTATGGGACTTAACATCCTAGATCATCAGTCCCCTAGAACTTAGAACTACTTAAACCTAACTAACCTAAGGACATCACACACATCCATGCCCGAGGCAGGATTCGAACCTGCGACAGTAGCAGTCCCGCGGTTCTGGACTGTAGCGCCTAGAACCGCACGGCCACCGCGGCCGGCGGCGCCGTAAAAACTTTAAGCTTCCAAGTCAATGGCAGCAAAAGACACGACCATAAATGTCACTATTTCGATATCTTCCCAGTATCGATATCGATAAAATGCAAAAGTGGTTGAATTTCTCGACTCCCGGGAAGGATGAAATTTCTATATACATAAGTAAGTTTATGAGGAACCCACAGTCCGCGAGTCCTATTCGCACTTATCCGAATTTTTTTCTTTCACTTTTCTCTGTCATAAACGTGATCCCCTTAGAGAGGTGGACTGGTAGCAGCCATATTGTCGCTCAGCCTTTGATTAAAACAATCACATACGTAAACAGACATTTTTTGGAATATAAACAGTGACCTTAAGGTTAAATGTACAGTGATGTGTCTAATATTCAGCTTTATGGAGCAGATGATACTATGGTCTTCTCGTAATACTTCCTACGTATGGTGTTTCGATGTAAATTGGATTGGAGGGAAAGTTCTGTAAAAAATTATGTGGGATGAGTATTTGTAAGGGTCAAAAGACGGATTGTAGGAGGTGGGCTGCACTGCAGTTAAGCGGGAAAAGAAAGAAGTGAGGTAAGCTGTGATTGGTAGAAGGGATAGTTCTTGGAGATGATTTCGTAGCCTGGGAGAGGGAGGCGGTTGAAATTACGCTGTGAAATGACAATAAGTGCTTGGAGGGATAAGGAAATTGGAAGCTGTTGGCAGAGACGAGGCAGCGGCCTGAGTACGCAAGGATTCGCATACAGTGGATTGTTGGGATTACATTTTGTGAGATGTATAGGACTGACGAAGGTATTGAGGGTGTTAGAGGAGATAGGGGAATTTTTTCAGCTAGTTCAGGGTGCGGGTGGAGAGGGGTTAAATGGATACGGAATGCGAGGAGGAATGCATGGGATGGGCTGAGATCCGTGCATCATTTGCATATGACTGGACAGCCCCCCAAGAACCATGGACCTTGCCGTTGGTGGGGAGGCTTGCGTGCCTCAGCGATACAGATAGCCGTACCGTAGTTGCAACCACAACGGAGGGGTATCTGTTGAGAGGCCAGACAAACGTGTGGTTCCTGAAGAGGGGCAGCAGCCTTTTCAGTAGTTGCAAGGGCAACAGTCTGGATGATTGACTGATCTGGCCCTGTAACACTAACCAAAACGGCCTTGCTGTGATGGTACTGCGAACGGCTGAAAGCAAGGGGAAACTACGGCCGTAATTTTTCCCGAGGGCATGCAGCTTTACTCTATGGTTAAATGATGATGGCGTCCTCTTGGGTAAAATATTCCGGAGGTAAAATAGTCCCCCATTCGGATCTCCGGGCGGGAACTACTCAGGAGGACGTCGTTATCAGGAGAAAGAAAACTGGCGTTCTACCGACCTGAACGTGGAATGTCAGATCCCTTAATCGAGCAGGTAGGTTAGAAAATTTAAAAAGGGAAATGGATAGGTTAAAGTTAGATATAGTAGGAATTAGTGAAGTTCGCTGGCAGGAGGATCAAGACTTTTGGTCAGGTGAATACATGGTTATAAATACAAAATCAAATAGGGGTAATGCAGGAGTCGGTTTAATAATGAATAAAAAAAATAGTACTGTGGATAAGCTACTACAAACATCATAGTGAACGCATTATTGTGGCCAAGATAGACACGAAGCCCACGCCTACTACAGTAGAACAAGTTTATATGCCAACTAGCTCTGCAGATGACGCAGAAATTGAAGAAATGTATGATGAAATAAAAGAAATTATTCAGATAGTGAAGGGAGACGAAAATTTAATAGTCATGGGTGACTGGAATTCGGTAGCAGGAAAAGGGAGAGAAGGAAACGTAGTAGGTGAATATGGATTGGGGCTAAGAAATGAAAGAGGAAGCCGCCTGATAGAATTTTGCACAGAGAACAACTTAATCATAGCTAACACTTGGTTCAAGAATCATAAAAGAAGGTTGTATACATGGAAGAAGCCTGGAGATACTGACAGGTTTTAGATAGATTACATAATGGTAAGACAGAGATTTAGGAACCAGGTTTTAAATTGTAAGACATTTCCAGGGGCAGATGTGGACTCTGACCACAATCTATTGGTTATGAACTGTTGATCAAAACTGAAGTAACTGCAAAAAGGTGGGAATTTAAGGAGATGGGACCTGGATAAACTGAAAGAAGCAGAGGTTGTACAGAGTTTCAGGGAGAGCATAAGGGAACAATTGACAGGAATGGGGGAAAGAAATACAGTAGAAGAAGAATGGGTAGCTTTGAGAGATGAAGTAGTGAAGGCAGCAGAGGACCTAGTAGGTAAAAAGACGAGGGCTAGTAGAAATCCTTGGGTAACAGAGGAAATATTGAATTTAATTGATGAAAGGAGAAAATATAAAAATGCACTAAATGAAGCAGGCAAAAAGGGATACAAACGTCTCAAAAATGAGATCAACAGGAAGTGCAAAATGGCTAAGCAGGGATGGCTAGAGGACAAATGTAAGGATGTAGAGGCTTATCTCACTGGGGGTAAGATAGATACTGCCTACAGGAAAATTAAAGAGACCTTTGGAGAAAAGAAAACCACTTGTATGAATATCAAGAGCTCAGATGGAAACCCAGTTGTAAGCAAAGAAGGGAACGCAGAAAGGTGGAGGGAGTATATAGAGGGTCTATACAAGGGCAATGTACTTGACGACAATATTCTGGAAATGGAAGAAGATGTAGATGAAGATGAAATGGGAGATACGATACAGCGTGAAGAGCTTGACAGAGCACTGAAAGACCTGAGTCGAAACAAGGCCCCGGGAGTAGACAACATTCCATTAGAACTACTGACATCCTTGAGGGAGGCAGTCCTGACAAAACTCTACCATCTGGCGAGCAGTATGTATGAGACAGGCGAAATACCCTCAGACTTCAAGAAGAATATAATAATTCCAATCCCAAAGAAGGCAGGTGCTGACAGATGTGAAAATTACCGAACAATCAGTTTAATAAGTCACGGCTGCAAAATACTAACGCGTATTCTCTACAGACGAATGGAAAAACTGGTAGAAGCTGACCTCGGGGAAGATCAGTTTGGATTCCGTAGAAATATTGGAACACGTGAGGCAATACTGACCCTACGACTTATCTTAGAAGCTAGAGTAAGAAAAGGCAAACCTACGTTTCTAGCATTTGTAGACTTAGAGAAAGCTTTTGACAATGTTGACTGGAATACTCTCTTTCAAATTCTAAAGGTGGCAGGGGTAAAATACAGGGAGCGAAAGGCTATTTACAATTTGTACAGAAACCAGATCGCAGTTATAAGAGTCGAGGGGCATGAAAGAGAAGCAGTGGTTGGGAAGGGAGTGAGACAGGGTTGTAGCCTATCCCCGATGTTATTCAATCTGTATATTGAGCAAGTAATAAAGGAAACAAAAGAAAAGTTCGCAGTAGGTATTAAAATCCATGGAGAAGAAATAAAAACTTTGAGGTTCGCCGATGACATTGTAGTTCTGTCAGAGACAGCAAAGGACTTGGAAGAGCTGTTGAACGGAATGGACAGTGTCTTGAAAGGAGGATATAAGATGAACATCAACAAAAGCAAAACGAGGATAATGGAATGTAGTCGAATTAAGTCGAGTGATGCTGAGGGAATTAGATTAGGAAATGAGACACTTAAAGTAGTAAAGGATTTTTGCTATTTGGGGAGCTAAATAACTGATGATGGTCGAAGTAGAGAGGATATAAAATGTAGACTGGCAATGGCAAGGAAATCGTTTCTGAAGAAGAGAAATTTGTTAACATCAAGTACAGATTTAAGTGTTAGGAAGTCGTTTCTGAAAGTATTTGTATGGAGCGTAGCCATGTATGGAAGTGAAACATGGACGATAACTATTTTGGACAAGAAGAGAATAGAAGCTTTCGAAATGTGGTGCTACAGAAGAATGCTGAACATTAGATGGGTAGATCACATAACTAATGAGGAGGTGTTGAATAGGATTGGGGAGAAGAGAAGTTTGTGGCACAACTTGACTAGATGAAGGGATCGGTTGGTAGAACATGTTCTGAGGCATCAAGGGATCACCAATTTAGTATTGGAGGGCAGCGTGGAGGGTAAAAATCGTAGAGGGAGACCAAGAGATGAATACACTAAGCAGATTCAGAAGGATGTAGGTTGCAGTAAGTACTGGGAGATGAAGAAGCTTGCACAGGATAGAGTAGCATGGAGAGCTGCATCAAACCAGTCTCAGGACTGAAGACCACAACACAACATGACTGGACAGGTGAGGGCCTCGTAGATTTATGTGATATCCGAGGGGTTCAGTCTCCATTTCGAATGGTTAGTAAGTTTAGTCTGCTGTCCACCTTCCGTTACAAGATGCGGTTGTTGATTGTGAAGTAGAGTCTCGAGAAGGGAAAGATTGGGGATTTTTGTTGTAACTATTATCTGAATTTTTGCAGGATTTGCGGAAATTGAGTAATATTACAGATGCAATTTTTATTCAGACACGCTGATACTTATATGATCATATTAGCCATTTTATGTATTTATATTGTGTTTTCAGTAGAAACTGTAAGGCTAAACTACGAATCAGATGACCATAACGTTAACAAGTATTAATAAAACTACATTCCAGCGTTGCAGATGTTGCAGTAGTACTATGAAAATCCATGCAATAATAAATAGGTAGCGACTCAATGTAGAACTTTTATATCCGATATACGTGTTGTGCGTTCAGGTATTCCTGTTTTAAAAGATCCTCTACTATTTCATGAATCCCTAATTGCAGTTTGGCTATTCGGTCCGTCGGTGAACCACCCGTCTACTTGTTAAGGCGTGCTGGATTCTAAGCTCACTCTCAGTGATTTGCAGTATCAGTAAATGAATCCAGAGCAACGAGACAGTTGCAACAAAAGCTGGTTTTATTCCGCCATTGACCACAGTTTCGACGGATGTACGCCCGTCTTCTTCTGAAATTCTTTAACCTTAAAACAATGTAACAGCAATAATTACAAACCGGGAAAAATGCATGTCGAAATTACACTTCATACAGAGACTAGATCCTCACAAAAGGGTGAGAATATCACATATATCATGTTTTCAAGCTTTTAGCTATTGCTGTTACATTTTCTTCAGGTTACACATATTTCTGAAGAAGACGGATTAACATCAGTCAGAACCATTCTCAAAGGTTGAATAAAACCACCTTTTGTTGCAACTGGTTGGTTGCTTTGGATTCATTTACTATTTTCTAACCGTTCCTAAAGCACAGGCTCAAAATACTGATTTGCAATATATTGTATTTATACAATAATCGTGTGCGCATGTATAGATTAATAACTGTTGTCTGTACGCTTTCTTCGCTGTAGCTTATTTAGGAGTCCTGTGTGTCTGTAGGCTCGCTGTAGTCAAAACTCGTTTAACTTAAACCGTCGCATCGAAGCTGAAAGTGAAGGTGTTGACGGGAAAAGCTACTAGTGTTGTCACCCGACTATGGGTGAAACACTTCACCAAATTCATCTAATTCATGTGGTTTTCACATTGACGACGCAAGTCACAGGTCAGATTAAGCTACGAGCGTTAACTAATTGCACGACCACCAAGTGACTAACTGCCTATGTGACTGCAACTGTAGAACAAGGGAGAGACGCCACATAGATGTAAGATACATGTGTCGTCCACCTTTGGGACGAAATACAGCAACGATTCTGCGTGATATGGATTCGGCAAGTCCCTAGTAGATTTCCGGAGGTATGTGTTACCAGATGTTTAGGCACAGATCATGCAAATCCCTTTAGGTGCTGCTCGGTACTTTGTGGGAGCAGAGCTGACGCCCGATCGGCCCAGATCTGTTCTGTCGGATTCTCGTCACGTGAATTTGGTGGCAAGACATCGACATGAGTTCCAGCTGACATGCTGCAAGATGCCTTCGACTTCCTGGAAGACACCAAGCATGAAAGGAAGCAGTGGTCCACAGTACTGTTCAAGTAGTCCACAGTTGCCATAGTGCTTTCGGTTACTGTGTATGTATCGAGCAGCTGATGGCTTGGACGACGGTGTATCCGGACGCGACCGTCGACCTGAAGTATCATGAAGCATGATTCACCTGAATAAGTGATGTGCTTCCATTGATCCACGGTACAATCTCTTTGATACCGTGCCCTCTGCAGTTGTGCGACGGGAGTCAAAAGGTGAAGGGAGTTCTACAGTTTCTAGCCGTAGGGCTTTGTAACGCTGGTAGCACCCAGGAATGAAGTATCGTCGCAGCAACAATTCTATGTAACGTTAGTCGTTGTATCGTTGCAGACCGTGATACATGGCAGCTCCATTGTCAACTGCACAAAGGAAGAAATCAGGGTAATTTTTCGTTTTTTTGTTTGCAGAAGATGTTAAACCTGCAGAAACCATTCGTCGAATGCAAAAGCAATATCGGCTGTTCATTGCGGAGCAAGATCTACGAGTGAACAGAGCACTTCAAACAGGAAAGAACTTCTCTATGTGACGAGGAAAGATCGATCAGCCATGGTTCAGCGTCTTCCATCTAACACGGCAGGCTAAATTTTGGGAAACTGCGTGCGGGGTAGGTACGAAAGAACTGTCAGCGCAGCGTAAGGCACAGAGGATGGACATCTCTCGTAAACATCTGGCCCGTTATTATCGCGAGGAGATAGATTTTTACAGCAAATCGTTACTGCAGACGATACGTGGGTGCATCATCACGAACCGGAAAGTAAGGCTGCGAGCATGGTTTCGAAACACTCGTAATCACCAGAAGTTAAGAAATTTAAACGTCAGCCAGCAGCTGGTAAGATAATGCTAACTCTATTCTGTGACATGGAAGGTGTGGTAGCCGTTCGTTTCACTCCAAATGGCGAAAATATAAACAGTGTGAACTATTGTGATGTGTTGCGAACTAAACTGAAACCTGCAACTAGATCCAAGCGTCGCAGAAAACTGCAAAAAGGTGCCATCCTGCAGCAAGACAAAGCTCGGCCACATTCTAGCAGAGGGACTGCCGAAACAATAAAGGCGTCGGGATTCGAATTGCTGGAGCATCCGCCGTACAGTCCAGACCTGGCTCCAAGCGAATTCCACACGTTTCGACCATTGAACAAAACGCCCAGGGAAGATAATTTGCAACCGATGCAGATTTCATTGAATCGGGGCAAAATTGATTACAGCTACTGCCAAAAATCATTTTTTCCGCCGGAATCAAAAAACTTGTGAAACCCTGGGAAAAGTGCGTTGAAGTGCAGGGTGATTATGTAGAAAAGTAATATATGTTTCAGTCTTCTGGCAACAGAATAAATATTCCTTTTCTGAAAAATCCAAGCCTGCAGCGTCCAGGGTGTGTCACGGAGCGTAGACGTTCAACAGCTTATTGCCTACTCGTTCTTTAACCACCCTTCCATCACGTTCTGTAGGTGCTGACGGTAGTAACAGGAAAACAGCCGACTAGCTTCGCCCTTTGCGAGTCGCTCGTTTGCAGACACCGGTCCATAGCAATCTGCCCTTTGTCGAAGTCTCTTATGCCAGAGAATTTCCCCATCTTCTGCCCATATCGTTTTTGATCCGATTACATACTTCCCTTACCGCTTCACAAGTCCACAACGCCAGCGCGCGCCTTTCAGCGTCGGGGTTAGCAGTGCTCACCACTGGTCATCAGTGTTCAGTCATAAGCCATTTCACATAAACTAATGGAGCTATACATTTTTCTACACATTACGCTCTTAGCCGCACCCTAAAAGTTACCTGTTTGATGTTGATGTTGAAACTGCCTTTCATTGAATTTATCGCTAACAATCTGAAAACCGAGTGACTTCTAAACTTCCGATTACAGATTCTGATCTTATTATGCAAAATAATTTCAAGAATGTGTTTTCATTAATCTAAAATGTATCTGTTGATCTGTAAATTTGGTAAATCAAAGAACAATTTACAAAAATACTCATAAAGACTGTTGCTGTGGTCTTCAGTACAAAGACTGGTTTGATGCAGCTTCTTTTCTCTTCTTGTCTAAACTGTCTATTGTCGATGTTTCATTTCTACACTGGCTACATTCTACACAAATACTTTCAGGAAAGACTTCTTAACATTTAGATTCCTATTTGATGTTAACCAATTTCTCTTCTTCAGAAAGCCTTTCTTGTCATTGCCTTTCTACATTTTCTGTCCTCTCTACTTCAGCCATCATCAGTTATCATGCTGCCCAAATAGCAAAACTCATCAACTACTTTAAGTGTCAAGTTTCGTAATCTAATTCCATCAACGTCACCTGATCTAATTCACTACATTCCATATTATCCTTGTTTCACTTTTGTTGATGTTAATCTTATATCCCCCTTTCAAGACACTGTCCATTCCGTTGAACTGCTGCTCCAAGTGTTTTGATATCTCTGACAGAATTACATTGCCATCGGCAAACATAAAGTTTTTTTTTCGTTATTTTTAGAATGACTACCTGTCGCGTAACTTAAATATGCCCTATCACAAAAATGCATCTGGTGAATGTACATGAAATTTCATTAATTGGAAACTGTTCCTAATATTCTGTCACAAAATTTTCATTTAGACGTACAAAAAATTCTTACCTTGCAACGGATAATTTGACTCTGCTCTTTTTAGTTGATGTTTTAGCAAATTAGTTGATTCACTTTTCAAAATTGTCGATTACTGTTCACGAGGAAGCGCATGGCGTGACAATGTATATTCTACTAAACATTTTTCTTTGAAGAGTGGGAATATGCTTCGTGAAATATTTATATACGACGGAAGTACTCTGACATTTTTTAACAACGCCACTTGCTTGAATTGGCAAAATTTTGAATAAACAGATGATTTTCATTACATTTGCATTTAAAGATGTACCAGTTGATAATATACCAAAATAATTGCGATTTACTACTAATTCAGTTACTGTATAAACCTTTCAATGTACTTTTGATGCTCGTACATTTATTTCATTCTCATCCATTAACCTTTCTTTAGGTAGACATTTCTGTCTTTTCTCATCTCTCAGAATTTTCTTGGCTCATCTTTTGTCAAATCGCCCATTTACCGTGTCACGCCAGCTCCGCTTCACTTTCATTATTGTCAAATTACGTCTTACACTCCATTCTGGGCTTTATCACCTGTTTGATTTCCTGTCTCTCCCATTACTTCCCAACATACACCTCTACACTGCTTGCTGAGAGGCACCCTTACACAACGACTGTAAAATTTCCTTTTCAAACACATTAATTTTTAACGTCATATTTAGTACACTAAAACCACTCCGGGTATGCACTTTTGAGTTTGTCTCTCTTCCTTTCCATTTAGTCGTTGTCTGCAACTGTCCTAAGAACAAAAATTTCTCCGTCACTTCTACAACTTCATTTTTAATTGGTACAACTTTTCTTTTCGATTTGCTTGTGATTCATAATTTTCGTCTTACTATATTTCATTTGCAACCCTTCTTGCAAACTTACTCTTTTCGGGGTAAAGTTTTGCTGCACCAGAAGCAAATAGTACTCTGCCGTGTCAACCCTTAGGTGGTCTAGTTATGTTCGATTAAAAGAATTGATTCAGGTCTTCGCAATTTAAATATGTGAAAGAGACATCTAGGAACAGTAGGAATAACCGTGGTTGCACTGAACCCCCTTACACAATTCTAAATTTCCCACTGTCTTGATGAATTCTGGTAAAACCAGTAACATTGACAGATATTTTCTTCACTAAACCCACATAAAATGTATAAACACCTTGTTTCTCTGAGTCGCTTTGCATAGATTTGTGGAAACCAAATCAAAATATTTCTCAGTATCTATGAATGCTAGGTAAAGTGTTAATTCGTGCTCATTACTTCGTTTCGTAATTTCATTCACCACTTGCAAGTGGTTTCTTGCACTAAAGCCATTATGTTGCTTCATTTGCATCTACATCTACATACATACTTAGCACGCGCACAGTATGATGCGTGGAGGATCGTATCTTTCCCATTACTAGTAGTTTCATTTCTGTTCCACTCGCAAATAGAGCGAGGGAAAAGCGACTGTCTCTATGCCTCCATACCAGACCTATTTTCGTGGTCCTTTTGCAAAATGTATGTTGGAGGCAGTAGAATCGTACTCCAGTCGGTTTAAAGCGCCGGTTACCTAAATTTTCTCAATAGCGTTCCGCAAATAGAATATTGCCCTCCATGGATTCCTTTCTGAGTTCACGAAGCATTTCCATAATACTCACGTGTTGATCGAAACTATCAGTAACAAATCTAGCAGTCCGCGTCTAAACTGCTTCGACGTTTCCTTTAATCCCGACTGGTTGGGGTCCCAAACTCTCGAACAGCACACAAGAAAGGATCGCACTAGTGTTCTATACGCGGCTTCCTTTACATATGAACAACGTTTTCCTAAAATTCTCCCATTCGCCTTCCCTGCTACCGTCCTTACGTACTCGTTCCGTCCGCAGCTCGTGGTCGTGCGGTAGCGTTCTCGCTTCCCGCGCCCGGGTTCCCGGGTTCGATTCCCGGCGGGGTCAGGGATTTTCTCTGCCTCGTGATGACTGGGTGTTGTGTGATGTCCTTAGGTAAGTTAGGTTTAAGTAGTTCTAAGTTCTAGGGGACTGATGACCACAGATGTTAAGTCCCACAGTGCTCAGAGCCATCTGAACCATTTTTACTCGTTCCATTTCATATCGCTTTGCAACGTTACACCCAGGTATTTAATCGACGTGTGCTCTGATGCCATAATCGAACATTACAGGATTGTTTTTCCTACCCAGCTGTTTTAATCTTCATTTTCCTGTATTTAGAGAGTCACACAACGACGACACCTTCTCGTACAAGACATCATCATCAACAAACAGTTGCAGGCTGCTTCTCACGCTGTCGGTCGTATCATTTGTGCATACTGAGAATAACAGCGGTCCTATCCCACTTTCCTGGGGCACTCCTAACGACACCCAAAATTCTAATGAACTGGACAACGTACTGGATTCTGTTACTTAAGAATTCTTCGAGCTACTCACTTTATCTGGGAACCTATTTTGTATGGTCGTATCTTCGTTAACGGTCTGCAGTGGGGCACCATGTAAAAAGCCTTCCGGAAATCCGGGAATACGGAATCTGAAACTTCCTGGCAGATTAAAACTATGAACGGGATCGGAACTCGAACCCGGGACCTTTGCCCTTCGCGCAAATGCTCTACCGGCTGAGCTACCCAAGAACGACTCAAGATCCATCCTCACGGCTTTACTTCCAGCAATATCTCGTTTTCTACTTTCTAATCTACACAGACGTTCTCCAGCGTAGCTTGTGGGACTAGCATTCTTAGCAAAAAGGATATTGCTGAGACATGGCTTGCCACAGCCTGGGGGATTGTTTCCAGAATTAATCTCTCGCTCTGTAGCGGAGTGTGTGCTGATGTGAAATTCCCTGGCAGATTAAAACTGCGTGCCGGACGGGGGCTCGAACCTGGCACCATTGCAGGAGAAATGCTGTGAAGTTTGGAAATTAGGAAATGAGGTGCTGGCTGAAGTAAAGCTGTGAGGACGTGTCGTGAGTCGTGCTTGGGTAGCTCAGTCGGTAGAGCACTTGCCCGCAAAAGGCAAATGTTCTGGGTTCGAGTCCTAGTTCTCTGGCACATAGGTCACAGGGTTTTAATCTGCCAGAATCAGTACACACTCCGAAACAGAGGGAAGGTTCACTCTGGATGGAATCTCCCCACTGCCTTTTTCAGTGATTCGCAGAATATCATGCGAGCAAAGAACAAGCTAACTTTCATATGAGAGATGCTTTTTAAATCCATGCTGATCTGTGGAGAGAAGCTTTTCGTTCTCAAAGAAATTTATCGTGTTCAGCGGAGAATGCATCCTGCAGAAAGCCGATCTTAAGGATATTAGTTTAAAAATTTGCGGATCCGTTCTTGTACCCCTTTTATATACAGGAGTCACCTGCGCTTTGTCCAGTCGCTTGGGACGTAGTGCTGGGCGAGAACTCAGCAATAAATAATACCTCAGTAAACGACCTGCGACGTAGAGTGCTCTCTGTAAAACCGGATTGGGATTCCATCCGGGCCTGGCGTTTTCATTTTTTCAGCTCTGTCAGTTGCTCCTCTACGCCAGAGATGACTATTACTATATCCTTCATACGAGAGACTGTACGACTGTCTAACGACTGAATGACTGTACGAGTTTTGAATCTTGGTTTATCCATTTGCTGTCTTCTATTGCCTCACCATGCTGGTCAACAAGTGACTGGATAGAAGCCTTCGACGCACTTAGCGATTTTACGTTGGACCAGAATTTTCTCGGATTCTCGGCAAGATCTTTCGCTATTGAGAAACACATATTTTCAATACATGCAAGCAACCATAAAAAAGTAATAAAATACACTTTACGTGTAGGCTAACTGATTTATTTATAGCAAAATCCTACACCACTGATTTCGTAGAATAACGATTTCATGTTCCTGTCTGTGCCTCCTAACGTAAATGTTATGTATGGTAACATGTGACTTTAATACAGCCTCCTAACGTAAATGTTATGTATGGTAACATGTGACTTTAATACAGCTTCAGTGCAATAATGCAAACTGAAACAAGAGTGGTAGTTATTGTATGCTTCACGCATCGATCGTTTTACGTAAGCAAGAATTTCTAGTAATTTCTTCCTGTCATCACCTGCGCGCTCGTTTTTGAACCGAGAATGCTACAGTTTCTGCTTCCTCAGCAATTTCCGGATTTTTCTATTAAAGTGCCGTGGATCTTTTCCGTCCTTAACCCATTCACTAGGCACATAGTTCTCAGACCACGATTAACAATCTGTTTAAACTTTGCTCATATCTCCTCTACATCCATATTCGTTTACTATGTGGGATGCTAACAAGTGCTTATCTCTTCTTTATAGCAAAAATACGAGTAAAACTTTCACCGCGAAATTGAGTGGCCAGTAAAAACATCCAATAATTTACTTTAGTTAACCTAGACCTGTTACATGCTTCCGTATAACTTCACAGTCAGACTCAATTTCGATGTCGATAAATAACGGTGAAGTCACTGATGATATAATCACTAAAGCAGAGTTATTAAACACGGTTTTCCGAAACTCCTTCACCAAAGAAGACGAAGTAAATATACCTGAATTCCAATCAAGGACAACTGCCAAGATGAGAAACATAGAAGTTGGTACCCCCAGTGTAACAAAGCAGCTTAAATCACTTAATAAAGGCAAGGTCTCCGGTCCAGAACGTATACCAGTCAGGTTCCCTTCAGAGTATGCTGATAAAATAGCTCCATATTTAGCAATTATATACAACCGCTTCCGTAGCTTAAGACTAGAAAACTGCTCAAGTCACACCAATACTCAAAAAGGGAAATAGGAATAATCCGCTGAATTACAGGCCCATATCACTAATGTCAATTTGCCGTAGAACTTATACTGTGTTCGAAGTTTATGGATTACCTCGAAGCCGGCCGAAGTGGCCTTGCGGTTCTAGGCGCTGCAGTCTGGAACCGCGAGACAGCTACAGTCGCAGGTTCGAATCCTGCCTCGGGCATGGATGTGTCTGATGTCCCTAGGTTGGTTAGGTTTAACTAGTTCTAAGTTCTAGGGGACTAATGACCTCAGAAGTTGAGTCCCATAGTGCTCAGAGCCATTTGAACCATTTGATTACCTCGAAGAAAACGGTTTATTGACACAGAGTCAGCACGGATTCAGAAAACAGCTTTCTTGTGAAACACATCTAGCTCTTTATACTCATGAAGCAATGAGTGCTATCGACAGGGAATGTCAAACTGATTCAATATTTTTAGATTTCCAGAAGGCTTTCGACACCGTTCCTCAGAAGCGTCTTCTAACCAAACTGCGTGCCTATGAAATATCGCCTCACTTGTGCGACTGGATTCGTGGTTTTCTGTCAGAAATAGTAACAGACGGAAAGTCATCGAGTAAAACAGAAGTAATATTCTTCGTTCCCTAAGGAAGTGCTATAGGCCCTCTATTGTTTCTGATATATACTAATGACATAGGAGATAATCTGAGGAGCCCTATTAGATTGTTTCCAGATGATGCTGTCATTTACCGTCTTGTAAAGTCATCAGATGACCAAAACGAATTGCAAAATGATTTAGATACGATGTCTGTGGGATGTGAGAAGTGGCAATTGACGCTGAATAAAGAAAAGTGTGAAGTTATTCACAACAGTACTAAAATAAATCCGCTCAATTTCGATTACGCGATAAGTCACACAAATCTTAAGGCTGTAAATTTAACTAAATATTTAGGGATTACAATTACAAATAACCTAAATCGGAATGACCACATAGATAATGTTGTGGGTAGAGCAAATCAAAGACTGCGATTCATTGGCAGAACACTTAGAAGATGCAACAGATGTACTAAAGAGACTGCTTACACCACGCTTGTCCGCCCTATTCTGGAGTATTGCTGTGCGGTGTGGGATCCGCATCATGTGGGACTGACGGATGACATCGAAAAAGTACAAAGATGGGGAGCTCGTTTTGTATTATCGCTAAATAGGGGAGATAGCGTCACAGACATGATACGTGAATTAGAGTGGCAATCATCAAAACAAAGACGTTTTACGTTGCGACGGGATCTTCCCATGAAATTTCAATCACCAGTTTTCTCCTCCGATTGCGAAAACATTCTGTTGGCACCAACCTACATAGGGAGAAATGATCATCACGATAAAATAAGAGAAATCAGGGCTCGCACAGAAAAATTTAAGTGCTCGTTTTTCCCGCGCGCCGTTCGAGAGTGGAACGGTAGAGAGACAGCTTGAAGGTGGTTCATTGAACCATCTGCCAGGCACTTCATTGTGAATAGAAGAGTAATCACGTAGATGTAGATGTTTGTCCACTGCAGTCAACATTCCCTCTCCTATGGCGTATAAACAACTGTTTTTCCGATATGCGTTCCATGCCTCGCTGGTCATTGGGGTTCAGTTCGAAGCGGGACTTATCACTGAAGAAAGTTCTACTCCAGGTAGTGATATTCCAGTCCGAAGACGTGTCTCGGGTACCAACCTGACTGTAACCTGCCATACGGTCCGACAACCAGGAGTGTAGGACAGATGTAAATTACATCTACCTATTTCCGATCCATCCGGATAATTCTTTCTTGGTGCGCCATCCTGGAGGGCAGTAAATACAGGAACGTCGTTACTGTTGTTTACTGTTGAATTTTGAAGCGTCTTTATGTACGCTGTATGATTGCGCTCTCTGCGTACTGACTAATGGGAGTTCATCAGATGATCTCGAACTACCACCTCACCTAAAAAAAAGCGTCACGTACACTCCAAAAGTTCCTTGCTGTGCGAGTAATTTCTTCTTTTACGTAGTTCACTCCTGACCTATCAAGAGAAGTACTACAATTCTCCACTCCACAACGCAGGTCCGGAAATCTGCAGCTAAGACTGCCACAGAACTATCAGAGCCTTAATTTGAGACCCTTCGTTTGACTCTAAACCAACGGGCCCCAATCAGTTCCGGGAACGATGGGGTAAATTGCGAAGTCTGTTTGCAACCCATAAGCGAGGCCAGCAGCCTTCACCACTTCCGCCAGACGCTCTTATGAATTGAGGATAGCGTCGGAAACCAAGCGTAGACGTCATTGGTGGCGGACTGAGGCACAACTTGCAGCCGATTGCACCCTGCACGCACGATAGCTGCAGGAAGGCCCTCTCTACATCTTGGATGAGGCCTCCCCGGCAGATACACCGTGTGCACACTATATTTCTTTGGAGCCCCGGACACTATTTTCCTAAGCAGCTCAGTAAAGCGCCTAACATTGGAGCTCCCGGTAACAGAGAAACAAAATCCAATATTGTTTTCTGACGGTTGGAGATCATGCCTTCTCTGTTAATAAAAGCAGGACTATGATTTTCTAGTTTCTTAAGTCTTGTTTGTATCATTTCTTATTAATACAGTAATTATATAATTTTTTCAGTTTTGGGGAGTTGTGTTCCTCTGCAGACATTCTGTAAAACATTTTCAAGTTATTTCTATATTACTTTTCCTCCACCAATAATAATTTATAATGAATATTGTAACTATACATGTAGCCATTAGTGCTGGATCCATCCTGACGGAAATGAATTTAGATTAAGGCAACGTATTTCCATTTATGGTGGACCCTCCACAGAGATTGATTATCAGTGTCCACTTCACTCATGTGACCTGATAAGAGATATTAAGTATTTCGTCTGCAATAATTTATCTTCTTGTTTGTCATGTCAGTACATTCAGAATGTCTTTTTATCTGTTGTACATGTTTATCGGGACAAGTCTAGATTAAATGTTCTGCTACCGTTCCACAGCTGAAGATTTGTGGCTGAAATTTTAATAAAACTTATCAAACAGGGGTTTTACGCAGCATCTCAACTAGTACCTGATCAAATATCCTACGTTATCCGTCGTAAGTGTGCTAGTATTACCAAAGGCTATTAGGCCTTTTCTGCTGTTTTACTTTTTAAGAACTTTCAGTTATCTACTTCGTGTCTCAGTCAGCTATCAGACAATAGCTCCCTGCTGCAATCTGATACAGACAGTGCTATGCAGCTAGAGCACAGGCGAGCAGTGGAACAGTCCCAGACAACATCATTTATTGTTTCTTAATTGACGGGTGTACTGTGAGACAACTAGTCATTGATTATGCCCAGATATTGAAACTGAAAATACAGAGGAAAAGGCATAACTGAAATTAGTAAAGAAAAGATTTAAAAGCGCACCATAGTAATACAAAATTTTTTACAGTAAATTATTGTAAGAAATTTTGTACTACTATGGTGGGCTCAAAAGCGCAAATTACTCTTATCATGGTATAACTTTCCAGCCGTTCATGCCAGCTTATGCTTGATAATGGTCATTTGACCGAAACTAGTAGCGAAGCGTATAGTGCAAAATAAAGGACAGCTGAAGGTGCACCATGAATTTTAACACTGAGAGTTAGTCTGGAAGGGCGAACTTCGGAAAGGGTCTACTATACAGACAACTTGAAAGAAAAGTCTAACACATTTCTAAAACATTTATCACTTCATTTAATAATTTATTCTCATTAAAAATTGCTAGAGAACAGTTTAGATAACCAATTGCATTATACGAGTAATATCTCATAATACAAAACGGAGATGCAGTATATTCCAACTTAAACTCAGTCGTAGCCCACATATAGTTTTTTACTGTAGACGATACTACAACGTATTGAAAGAATATCATCAAACAAGCTAAAAACCTGCAATACACAAAGAGAAAAGGGTGTTCTCAGGCAAAAGGCACGAGGTGTAAGCTCAACATATTATATCTCTTTCGTGGGAGAACTGTGCGAAATATTTAATTATTACTTCCCGTCAACTGTTGAAAATTTAAATAAAAATGTAATCAGTAACTGTTGAGCAACTGATCGCCCAGATAAAACAAGGGCTACCAACAGTGTCCCTCAACAACCGTTTAGCGAAAGTTGTTGCGAATGGGCGTCTGCAGCAAATGGTTCAAATGGCTCTGAGCACTATGGGACTTAACATCTGAGGTCATCAGTCCCCTAGAACTTAGAACTACTTAAACCTAACTAATCTCAGGACATCACACACATCCATGCCCGAGGCAGGATTCGAACCTGCGACCGCAGCAGCAGTGTGGTTCCGGACTGAAGCGCCTAGAACCGCTCGGCCGGCGAAAACAGAAGAACGACTGTACAGTTTAAGCAGTTCTCCGACTTTGTCCTCAGTCATTCACGAGATATACGCCAGAGGAAGTAAAGTGTTGCCTGACTTCTTGCAATGTCCACGCTCTCTGTACAGGGTAATTCTAAAAGGATTTTACAACTTTACTTCTAAATAGAATTTTATTGAAAAGGCTTATGTACGTAATAGCGGCGTCATCTTATAGCAAAATACTTCAAGCTTAATTACAAACACACATACACACACAGAGAGAGAGAAGCTATTTTCTTACAAACAATAACTGGGAAAATTCTCAATCGGTCTATTACACATTACCGATTATGATGGCTGATGCACTCAATGAATGTCTTCACAAGACAAAATTTTGCATGCCAGTATGAGTTGTTATCGCCCAATAATAAACATAAAGTTTCTTTCTCTTCTCTTACTAGTCACCGTTTTTTTCTTTCCGAAATTAGTGCAAAATCGTCTTCTTTTTCTCAAGCTGTTTTTTAATCTACTGTTCCACTGAATTTTTTCTTCAAAACTGTTGTTGAATTCCAATCTTTTGACCGGTATTCGGCTGAGAATGTTGTTTAAAACTCTGCAGATATAAATTTTTCCAGGCCACACTTTTTCAATGTGTAGTCATTAACATACAAGTGTTGTGTATAATTATCAATATCATCTACCTCATTGGGAATTCCTAAACATGAAACATTAAATTATTCGCTGATAGCGAAATTATTGGTCGTTGCATCAGAGTAGCAGTTATCATTGTGGTTCTCTTATATTATCGAATCAAAGAGTACAATTTTGTTTGGCCTTGATCAGTTGATTCAGCTCGTTAACAATTATTTCAAGATCACAAGGATTTTGTCGTACAATAGAAACTAACTTGACCTCTGAATTACTTTCGTCAAGTGACTTTGGCACGACAACAAGTCATAGTGAATTATTGTACTTGTTTCAGTAGTCTGATGAGCTTCTAGTCGCTGTAAGATTGACTGAGACTGAACTTTGACCACTTCGAATTCTTTATCTTCATCATGTTGTTTACTGCCATGCATATAGTGAGAATTTTCGATATTAGTCAATCCCATAAGCTAGTTTTTCGAATCTGTGAGTAGCTCTCGCATGTCGTCCTTTTCTTTAACTCGCACGTCTTTTTTTGTCGAATTGGCAGAAGTTGAGGTCTAGCATATTGTTCGTTTGTTTAAAATACTGAACATTTAGGCAATTACTATCAACGTTTCTAGCATTGTTCATCATAGTGTCTGAACTGAACTACGACAATTTCAATTTGCATCGACCATCGTAACTGAATCCGGCTAGTTTATTGTTCTTACCAATTTCACCTAATTCTTATCTATTAGCGTCACTTCCAACAACTGGGTCACTGTTAACAGATCCGTCCTCCATTGGTACAGTTGTTCACACACAAAAACGCACAAAATCGCAGAAATATTAAAATGTTTGATAGTTAATGCAATCAAAGCTCACAGTTCCCACTTTTTAAGCGTATCGAAAGTTGGAACAGCTAACACTGAGAGGTTTGGCTGTATATTTTAATTCACATTCGTCGTTTCTTCTTGTCGACGATCGGACTATGCCTTGGGAGATTTCTAGGTTAATCCATGACCTGCAATACTCGCCGTGTGTAATATTGCCACAAAGGTATTAGCTACAATGCTACATTATACCTTTTTGTATCCGTTTCTCTACTCAGCTAATCATACACTTTTGTGCAATAGGATATTACGAAACGACCTCCAAAGACTTAAATTCACAACAGTTAATGATGGATCATAGAATATATTGTTAGTATTGGAATTGTTCCTTCTTCCAAAACCATTTCAGGCTACACTTTGAATCAAAGAAATGTCGTAAGCCAAAATACAGGATGTTTACAATTACTTGAGAGTGCTCCCATTGGAAACTAGTGACCTAGGTCAATGAAATTTTCTGTAAACATTTGTAAGGACACGTTGAAGAGATATAACGAATGACCATTGCTAGAAGCACATTTCAATTTTTACATGAGAGGGTAATTGCGTATTATATTTACATTCCAGGTTACAAATGTTGCTCATTGTGACGACAGTCTGCATCCACGATAGCCTGGAACCGTACTCGAGATACCATTTCACAATTATTGGCATTACTATTTGAAAGTTGGGCCATGGAAGATTCAGCTGTCGTGCACCGCTAAAAGACTGCACTTTGCATCCAGCATTCTCAGCCATGGCAACGGAACTTCTGCAACACTTTGTGACGCATTGGCCGTCGTCGTCTCCCAGGAGCAGTTCCCAAATCGGTAATCAATTCGAACTTTCGAGCCATGTTCTTCAACCTCAATACGGAAAGACGACCTCTGCGTATTCCTTTAACGCGACTATAATCCACGGACGGTTTAGCTTGTTTTGGATGAGGCAGGAGTCGTCCGATGGTGTCTCATATGTGCTGCATTGGAGACAGATCTGGTGATCGAGCAGGCTAAGGCAACATGTCGACACTCTGTAGAGCATGTTGGGTTACAACAGCGGTACGTGGGCGAGTTACTGTTGGAAAACACCCCCTGAAATGCTGTTCATGAATGGCAGCATGACCGGTCGGTCAAATCACCAGACTGACGTAGAAATTTGGGATAACCACGAGAGTGCTCCTGCTATCGTACGAAATTGCACCCCAGACCATAACACAAGGTGTAGTAGGTTCAGTGTATCTACAACGCAGACAGGATGGTTGCAAGGCCTCAACTTGCCCCCTTCTAACCAATACATGGCCTTCATTGGTACCGAGGTAGAATTATCCTTCCTCAGAAAACACAACAGACCTCCACCCTGCCCTCCAATGAGCTCTCCATTGACATCACTGAATTCACAAATGGGAGTGTTTTAGGATCAGTGGACCCCACTCTACAGAGCGTCTGGCCCGCAGCTGACCTTGAAGTAATCGATTTGTAACAGTTCGTGCCAGTTGCTGCTCAAATTGCTGCTGCAGTACACTACGATGCACCAGAACCATACGCCGAACACTATGGCCTTCTCTCGCGGTATCGCCATATGGCTGTCCGGAGCCCGATCTTCTTGCGAGCGTACATTCCCTTGGCCACCGCTGCCAGCAATCATGTACAGTGGCTACATTCCTGGCAAATGTTTCTACAATATCACAGAAGGAACATACATTTTCTCGCAGACCTATTACACGACCCCTTTCAGTGAGGTGTTGAAAATGGCGTCTTTATCGCCTTAAAGGCAGTCTTGACTGACATCAATTCACCACATCCAATCTCAGAGGCAAGTAACGTTCACGATCATTGCAGCGTGTATTTGAAGCAAACCTGATTTGTATCCTCCAAGTGCCGCTACCAGTGCCCCTCTTACGCGACTGGCACGAATTCTGAAAAACATCTTCTTTAAGACACGCCTATCAATTTTCGTTTATGTCACAGAACTCCTTCTTGGTGTTGCGATTTTTTTTCGTCTACGCTGGTTCAAGTAGAAGAAGTTTAATAATAACCACCCTCTACATAACTAACACCTTCATACTAAAATTTCAGATATAAACGAACCGCTGCGGAAATAACCAGACTGAGAACATTCTTGAGTTGGATTCAATTTTATCCCAGTTATATCCAAACTTACGAGGAAATGCATCTGTATCTCAAGAACGCTGCCGAACAGCTGCCCGACAAAAGTTTTACGCCCAGCTGACTGTGACACGATAACAATAATTATCATTCGCATACCATTGTCAGCAAGCAGAGATTTTTACCGCACAATAAGGCTTACCAGTTGTTGCTGCTCGGTTATCGATTCTCAGTATGCAGCCAAAGAAGAAATAAACTTCTAAAATTAAAAAAAAAGTAAATAAAATGACTCGTAAGGATATAGCTTCTTCACACACTGATATTTAACCTGGGAGTCTGTTTCCCGGCCACGTTTATCCATGTTTAGATTTTTTCCGACTTTTTAAAATTTCTTCTTGGTCAAACAAGTTGACCATTTCAAACGACAGACAGAAAGCTTATTCCGCAGCCTTTTTAAAATAAATTCTTCCTTCTTGAATTTTCTGCCGTTATTCGTACCCGGTTTTTGTAGATACTGTAAATTACTCTGCCTCTGTTCCGTATTTCCAGTTTCCTCAGGAGTGCAAATTCTACTGTAAATATTTGCGTACTTTCTCTAGCTTCACAAACATCGTGTCTTGCACGAGTAATATTTCTTTCAGATGCACTAGTCTGCTAGCTTTTCCTTTCGGAAATTTTACCTTGCTATAGTCAGTCCAAGATCACTTCAGATTTTATTTAAGTTCTTATGTATCTCAATCAATTGACTAATGTATAACCTCGAGTTTCACACTGCAAATGCTACATTTCCAATACATTTCTAACATACTTGCACTCATGATTTCCTCAGTAACGTAAGGGTAATTATTACCTCTGTTTATCTAGTAAAAAACGAAATCATATTAAGTACAGGAAAACCTAACTAACTCGCTCGTCCGGTACTCACCAACCTTGAATCGCTGATTAATTTTGCTGTTACATCTTCCATTTTTGGTATATCGGTGGCTTTACAAACTTTTATGTCCGATGACATCCTTCCCGTGCGTTAAACGATTAACTCGTTGCTCTTCAGACTAAGATTTCGCCTCAGCCACGATCTTTCTGTTACTCGTGGTCGCAAGGTAATTCTGCATTTCAAAATTGCCAACAAAACCTACGTCCCAATCTGCGAAGTCGAATTGGCTTCAATTGGCAAACAAGGCAGTATAAAACGTCTTACTAGCTATCAGTCAATCTTTTGCAGATACTGGTCGATTAAAGCGTGCTCTTTCTGTAGAACTTCATATTTGACTGCAGAAGGCCGCCGCATCTTGGTTAAGCATACGTTATTAAAACCGCTGGAGCTGTACCACCTGAGTGTTACTTTCCAAACTTGAGAATCCTGTAATTCTTTGGATCATCAGTCCTCTGACTGGTTTGACATGGCCTGCCACAACTTCCTCTCCTCTGCCAACCTCTTCATCTCACAGATACAGTTAGATGTAACTTCCTCAATTATGTGCTGGACCTATTCCAGTCTTTATCTTACCCTGCAGTTTTTATCCCTTGCAGATCCGCCTACTACCATGGAATTATTTCCTGACTTTTTAACACGGTTTACCATTCAGTCTCTTCTTCTTGTCAGTTTTTTCACATATATTAGTCTCCGTCGATTCTGCGAGGTATTCCTCATTTCTTACATTTCAACGTTCTTCTGAAAGTACCAAACATCGATTCTCTTCTCTTCTAGCTTCACCGTAGTACATGATCGCTTTCATAAAATGCTGTGTACCAGACGTACATTCTCAGATATTTCTTCCTCAAATTAAGGCCCATGTTAGATACTTGTGGATTCATTTTGCCCAGGAACACCCTTTTTACCTCTGCTGGTCTGTTTTGTATGTTGTCCTTGCTTCGTCCGTATTTTGCTTCCTAGGTATAAGAATTCCACGACTTCGTCTACTTCTTGACCCTCAGTTTTTATATTAACTTTATAAATAATCTCATTTCTGCTTTTCCTAATTAATTTCGTCTTTCTTCGGTTTACTCTATACCCATATCCTGAGAGCACCTCATCCCGTTCAGTACGCTCTATTATTCTTCCTCGATGTGAATAAGGATAGTTGTGTCATCAGCGGTTCTTATCATTATTATCCTTTCTCCCTGACATTTAATTCCACTCATCAATCTTCCTTTTCTTCCCGTCGATGCTTCCTCGATGTACAGATTGAGCAGTGAGGGAGAAAGATTGGATCCCTGCCTTACAACCTTTTTAATCCCAGTATTGATCTCGGTCTTCAATTCTTATGTTCCCTCACGGTTCTTGTATGAACACTACCAGTCAAAAGTTATCGATCACTCATTATAAAACCATATACTATGTTTCAATGTAAAACCACATCAGAAAGCTAAATAGACAAACAAAATAAATATTTTCGCACTATATCTTTAAATACAAGGCAATATGATTTAGGTTGTAGCCTCTTCAAAGTATGCCGGCCGGAGTGGCCGTGCGGTTCTAGGCGCTACAGTCCGGAGCCGCGTGACCGCTACGGTCGCAGGTTCGAATCCTGCCTCGGGCATGGATGTGTGTGATGTCCTTAGGTTAGTTAGGTTTAAGTAGTTCTAAGTTCTAGGGGACTGATGACCATAGCAATTAAGTCCCATAGTGCTCAGAGCCATTTGAACCATTTTTTTTTCTTCAAAGTACCCACATTGTGCAATCAGAACAGCTCCTCACAGTCCTGGCATTCTGGAGTTAAGATTTTGTAGTGTTTTGGCAGAAATTGCAGTCCAACACGCCTGTAAATTACTCCATAGACCTTCAACATTGGATGATGTCAGCTTTCTGACCTCCCTGTTAAGTTCATCCCGTAACAGTTTACTAGGATTTAAGGTAGGTGACTCACTTGCCCAACTCACGTACGTTAGTTCCTCAAATTTCTCTTTTCTATTGACATACCCTTTGCACAATTTAGAAACATGTTTGGCATCATTGTCGTAGTGCAGAACAGACCCGCGTCCAAAAAGTATCTTGCCAGATGGAACTACTTTATTGATCAGTATCCTATGATATCCTTCTTCCATAATGTTCCATTAATTCTCTCTAGATCATCAACTTTATCACCTGGAAAACATTCCCACACCATGACCGATCATCCACCATGTTTCACCATTGGTGTCACACAGACTCCTCATACGTTCTCCAAGACGTCGACGCACAAACATCCGATGACGGCTTCCAAATACGTAGAACTTGGATTCTTGCTTGAATAACACCTAGGACCACATGCTCCGGTTTATATTGCAGTCTTTTTACCTTATTTTTCTTTTTTGGGTAATAAAGGTTTTTCAGCCGCTACGCACCCCATTAAACTTAGTTCACAAAGACAGTGTTTCACAGTTGGGGTGAAGATTGGAGCTGCTCATATACTTGTTACTTCCTTGCGAATTTCAGGTACATTACGAGTCCTCTGACGTTTACTCCATACATATATGAACTAATATTCCCTGTACGAGGTTACACGGAGTCTTCGAGATTGATTGATTGATAGTGTTTTACTTCTCGCACTTACCTGCAGTTGTTCTCTTCGGAGTTGTGAGGATGATATTGTTACGCCGTAACCACACTCAAGTACAAATCCGGAAGTACGGTAGTCAGTGATATACTTCTCACGGAAATAATATTTACTGCAAGTACCAACGTACAGCCAGAACTGAGCCGACCACCTCGACTGACAGTGCTGCTATTTATAAAAATAGAATATTCCAGAATGCTGGTATTTACAAAAGCATCGAATATTCCAGATTACATGAAGATTACAAACTTAATATATTTCAAGAACTATCCAGACATAATTAATGCGAAGTAATTAGTAGGGGTCAGCTTGACCTGGTGCCTGCAGTATTCCAGCTAGCGACGCTAATCACTATACTATACACTTAATGCACCAGAGTTCATAGTGTTGCTCCTTCTGCTGGAGAAACAGCAAGCCGCTGTTTGAAAAGGTCTGTCTGGAGCGGTCTACAGCACCCTGTGTCTAGATGTTATCAGTGGTCTTCTATATGGCGGCTCTGACAGATCATCGTGCTCTGGTGCTGTTGTTATGTTCTCTCCGCTATGATGAGCATCGAAAGTAGCTTTTCCCGCCGAAGCTTCGCGAGCCTGTCTTCAGTTTCCTTGAACCTCCCATTGTCGATCTCCACTTCTGGATTGTAGTAGGGCTTCATACGAAGGACACGGACGACGTCTATACTCCTTTATTTTCTTGGTGAAGGGTCATGATCCTCGACTTCATGTGTGACATCTTACAAGTGATGAAGGATGCGGTACGGCCCAAAGTAGTGCTTCAGAATTTTTCTGATAGTCCTACTTTCCACAAAAGTGTAGAAACAAACCAGTTCTCTTAGGTTGTATTTCACTGTCCTTTTCCTGGTATACCTCCTCCTGTTGTGGTTTTTGAACAGAGTATTCGCTGTTACCAGCTAAAGTTTATTGCAGAACTCATCTAGTCTTTCTCCTTTCTCATTCCTACTACAGAGCTCATATTCTCCTGTAACAAAGTCTATTTCTTCCCCTACTACAGCGTTATAATTACTCATAGTTATTGTTTTCATCTCCCTTCACATACTGAATTACTCAGTCAATATCCTAATATACTTTCCCTATCTCTTAATCTTATGCTTGTCACATCTATATGTATACCTGAACTACTAGTGTTGGTGTTGATCTGCTGTCGACTCTATTCACAGTAATCCTGTCACTGAACTAATCACAGTAACTCAGTTTCTGCTGTTCCTATTCATGACGAATCCTACTCCCATTATACCATCTTCTGCTGCTGTTGGTATTACGCTATGTTCATCTGACCATAAATCCCTAACTTCTCTCCAGCTCATTGATTCCTGAGTGTTTGTATTTCCTATTTTCAGATTTTCTGGCTTCCTTATCACGCTCCAGTATCCGACTCATAGACTTTTGCTTATACAATCTTCTCCTTGTGGTTACCACCTCCTTGGCAGGCCCCTCCCGTAGTTCCGAATGGGGGACTAACCCGGAATCTTTAGACAATTAAGAGATCATTATGACACTTTTTCAGTTAGAGGCCACATGTCCAGTGGATACACATTATGTGTCTTCAATTTAGTATTTCTATTGCCCTCTGTACCCTCACTCCTTTGATCAATGCTTATTCTTCCGCCTTTTACGGACAGTTTCCCACCTCAAGGGCAAAAGAGTGTCATGTACCTCTGTCCTCTCCTCCGTCCTCCTTGACAAGTTCGTTGACAGAACGTCGTGACTCCTTATGTACCACCATATCTGATATTGTGTTTCAGTTGCAGAACAAGCACACACATACATACACTAAAATATATCACAACACTTAGACTTTGAATTTTGCCTTCGTCTCTTACCACATTAATTTCAAAGTTTATTGCCACATAGTGTCGCTCAAGCTGAACGCCGCATTGCTCCCTATGGCCAGCTTCTCCTCCAATCTGAGCAGAGCTTTACCTCTGATGACCCAACCATTGATAGGATGTTAAACACTAAGCTTTCTTCGTGGCAACCATTTCAGTTAGCCCAAACACTTTCAAAATACTGTAATTCTTTTCCGCGTGTCTCATCCACTATGTAAATCTTTCTTTATATCCTCAATATACTGGTGAGTACAGCCAAGCGTTCACAGCCTGATTCGGGCAAATAAATGCCAGATTTGAACGACAGAGATGCACGGAACTCAAAGCTTTAAAGAAAATTGCCAATCTACGCATCACTTTGAAATATTACCAACATATTTTTTCAGCTACTATTTCGTTACCGATAACTGCACCATTTCAGAAAAGTCTCAGTTTACTATTAATATCTTCTGCAAGGTCATTAATATACAAAATTAATAACAAGATCCCAACACACTTTCTTGGGGCACACCTGCAGTTGCTTCTACATCTGTCGAAGTCTCTCCATCCAAGATAACACGCTGCGCCCTTCCTGTCAACAAATCTTCAGTTCAATCACAAATGTCGTTTGATACCGCAGACGACCGCGCTTTCGATTATAAGAGTGGGTATAGTAAAGTGTCAAATGGTTTCCGGAAATCAAGAACTACTGCATCTTCCTGACTACCTTGTTCCATCGCTTTCGGGATGTTATGTAAGACAAGTGAAAGTTCGTATCTTCATCTTGAGGTTGAAACTCAGTCTTGTGTACGTGTTTGCTTCAAACTAAATTTGTTTCTGGGTAAGATCCACCTTTAGCAATCGCAGTTTATTCTTTTTTTCAAGCACACATGTTTCGCTGCGGGTTGCGTTTAACATGATCGATGTTTTCGAAATCCGTGCTGTTTGGCATGGTGGAGGACATGCTGTTCGCGATCATTACGTTAGAGGTCCGAATATGTTCTAAGATTCTACAACAAATGGATTCCAAACATATTGGACAGTAGTTCTGTGTATCACTTCTGCTACCCTTCTTGCAGATGGATGTAAGGGATCTCTTCCAACTATTGGGCATGTGTCTCTCTCTTTGTCTCTTTCAAGAGAGTCTCGGCGCTAAGTTTGGTACCACTGACAGCCTCTACATAAGGCCAGAATTTCTTTGGATTTTGTGAGAGATGACTCGATAATATTCTGCTACGGTAGTCGTTGAAAGCTTCACGCATTGCTCTCTTCACAGCCAAATGTGTTTCATTCGGTGTTAATCTATAGCGTTATGCTTTGTTTTACAGCTACCGTGCAAGTAATATTTTAAACTTGAGTCAAAATTCTTCTAAGTGTACCTCTCCAGAATACAACGGTACTGCCTCTTTATCCATTTTGCGTAACATATAAATCCTCCCATTGTTTCTGTGGGCATTTGTACTTCGATAATCATAGCTGCTACAACTGATACCAGTTTCGATATGGACATGCTCAAAGAGGGCATGTGTATTTGTGTCCATTACATCTTATGTATTTCTATCATGAGTGGACTTCCGACCTAACTGCTCTAGGTAGTTCTCGTAGACGGCATTTAGTACTATTCCGTAGGACGTTCTGCCAGGCCTACCACTTACAAAAGTGTAATTTTCCCAGTTCATTGTCGGATGATGAAAATTTTCTCTTATGATGAAATGCCAGCGGCCTTGAAGTAGTAGCAACACCCGGTCCCATCAGATCGCCGAAGGATCATCGAAGTTAAGCACTGTCGAGCCTGGCTAGCACCTGGGTGGGTGACCTCCCGGATCGGCCCAGCGCTGTTGGCAAACCGCTGCACTCAGCCCTTGTGAGGTCATTTGAGGTGCTACTTGACTGAGAAGTAGCTGGTAACGGCCGGGAGAGCGGTGTGCTGATAACATGCCCTTCCATATCCGTATCCGGTGACGCCTTTGGGTTGAGGATGACACAGTGATCGGTCGGTATCGTTGGGCCTTCCGAGGCATGTACGGACAGAGTTTTGTTTTAGTTATGATGAAAGTATTACTTACGTACTAATGAACTTAGCCTTTCTCTAAAATTTTCCGTTACACCTGGAGTGAGTCTGGTGATCGATAGAAGAATTCAATTACAATTTTATGCCCACCCTTGATATTAAGTGTTGCCCAAACAATCTTATATGTAGCTGAAACTTCTGTTTGGGTCGAATTGAATATATTCTCTACAGCAACAAATACACCACCTCCATTTACCATTAGCCTATCATTTCGATATACACTTAAATTTTCTCAAAAAAATTCACAGCCGTCAATTTTGGATTTTAACCAGCTCTCGGCACCTAGTATTAGTTAAGCTCCACTGCTTTTCAGGAGCGCTTGAAATTCTGATACTTTGTTGCGAATGCTTCGGCAGTTAATCACTCTTTACTGTAAGGGGCATTTCTTTGGATAGGGAGTCACATAATCTCAAAAGCTCTTATGTGCAACCCGCATACAGATAGCCTCTAAAGTGCACACCTGGCCCATTCAGGGGACTCTTTAGTTATAAAAAAATGGCACAAGTCAAGGAGATCACAGAGTGACTTACCGCAGAACTTTCAAAGTATCTGGTTCATACATTCCACTCGACTTAGAACTGGTGTGTCACCATCAGTTCTGGGGTCAGTGCTTCAAAGTGTAAGCTTCGTTAAAACTCTGTGAATATGGGTGATATTCTCAACCTTCACTGCCAGTCGCTGAGTTATCCAAGTATGGCCTCGGTGCGCAGAGGATTGACATCATTTGTTTCAGTATGCGGCACAAACTGCAGTTTTTTTCTCCCCCATTCCTCCAGTGGCTGGCGGAAAAGCCTCTACATCATACTGAATGAGGTCCACAGCCATACACAGTGACTGAAGCCGGTGTCCTTTCCCATTCTTTACTGTCATTCACCGTTATTTGCCACATGCATGAACTGCCGACGGTTAATGGCCCCTATGCGTTTGGGTCATCTTGACTCAACACACATCAATTTTCCCAACAGGTGAAGTGAATCTCACTGGCTTAGTTTCGGATTCGGTGGAAGAGAGCATTTCGAACTTGATAATTATGGGGATGAGTGTAACACACTGAGTTGTCTTTCATCCCTGTCTTCCATGTACAGGCGCCTAGACCTACCACTGACACGCCACTCACAACTAAGTGGAGGAGCAGTGTTCGATCCCATACTTCTTGGAGAGGAGACAGCGTCCACAGGATAGCATGGTACTTGAGGTAGCTTTGGTACCGCTGATTCACGAGGATGCGTAGCCACCAATCACACCCATCTGCAGCATTTTTCAGTCACTTGCCAACATTCATGGCGATTTCCAGTTCATGACTATCGTTAACTCTTCCAACACAGCCATCTGCAGCAGTTTCCAATCGTTTGCCAATAGCCAGGGCGATTTCCAGCTGTTTACAAACAGCAACTAATTCATCCCCTACCATTCACACTGGGGTTACATTGTGACTGGTGCAATATTTTACAGAATAGTAAACAAATAACTTTAAAATAAGCTTGCTGATTTCCGGGATCTGTTAATCTACTTTGTATGGTTCAAATGGCTCTGAGCACTATGGGACTTAACTTCTGAGGTCATCAGTCCCCTAGAACTTAGAACTACTTAAACCTATCTAACCTACGGCCATCACACACACCCTGGCCCGAGGCAGGATTCGAACCTGTGACCGTAGCGGTCGCGCGGTTCCAGACTGTAGCGCCTAGAACCGCTCGGCCACCACGGCCGGCTCTACTTTGTATATATGAACTTTGTGTACATGGGCAATGTCAAGCTGCAACTTCATATGGTTTCTGCCTGTAACTGTAGGCTACATGAAGTGGTTATCAGACTGGAGAATTACGTTGATATATTGACTACAACTGCAGAGAACTTAGTAACCCATTGTAGTGTGAACATTCCATTATTTTATGTCTCGCATTAAATTATTCACCCTGTATAGTGAGGTCTTAACACAACTGACTGAACAGAGAAATTCCAGCTCTGTCGTAGGACAAGGACGACTTCTTCGAGTAATGTAGTTGAAATATTTAGATCTGGCTCTCACAGCTGAACGGTCGTGTGTTGCAGACGTGAACTGGGGCTCGTCGACACAGGCGCAGTGCTACAACTCTGCGCTGAAGGCGATGCTGGAGCTGAACCACGTGGAGGAGCACGTGAAGAACTTCCGGCCGCAGCTGCTGGTGCTGGCGGGCATGCCCGGCACACGGCCGCCGCTCATCGACTTCGCGGCACTAATCACCAAAGGCATCTCGCTGCTTGTCTGCGGACATGTGCTCAGCGTAAGTAGCCCGTAGCGGCGCTCATCACCGAACGCATCTCGCTGCTCGTCGGCGGACATGTGCTAAGCGTGAAAATCCCACAGCATCGTTAATCAGCAAAGGCACCTCGCCGTTCACTGTGGACACCTGCTCAGTGAACATAACCTGCGTAGCGCTCATTACCACAGCCAGCTCGCTGTTTGTCAGCGGACAGGTGCTCAGTAAATTAGCCCACAGTGGCGCTCGTCACCAAAGACATCACGCTGCCCAATGTGGCCAAGTGCACAGTGTAAGTAACTTGTGTGACACTTATCATTGAAGGCATATTGCTGCTTGCTGTGGACTCGTGCAGTGTAAGTAACATTCCTGCTATTCATCGCCACAGACATCTCACTGCTCAATGTCGAAAACTGCTTAGCGTAAGTAGCCTGCATTGGCATCTTGGTGCTTCTCTGTTTACACGTGCTTAGCATAAGTTGCCTGCACTGGCGCTCATCACCATAGGCTCTTACTATTCGTCTGCAGACACGTGCTCATTGCAAGAGTTCTGCATGGTACTCATCACCAACGGCATCTCACTGGTCATCTGTTTGCACATGCTCAGCGTAAGTGACTCGCAGTGGCGTTCATCATCTAGGGTATCTCTTTGCTAGTCTACAGACACATCCTCAGCGTAAGTAGCCTGCATTGGTGCTCATCACCAAAGATATCTCACTGCTCATCTACTGACATGTGCTCAGTGAATGTGTCTAAATCTGAGTCCAGGGTTAAAGTACAAAACTTTCCGTAATATCTTAACGATGTAAGAATGAGGGCATTGTTGATGGCGATATATATGTCGCATGGAAATGTTTGACTTGGCGCTTTCCTTGATGCTACGGGTCAGAACACTGCTCTCCCTTCCTTTCTCACCTGCAATCACTATCATATATGTCTACACTCTGCAAGCCACCTCATATTTCATCGTGAATGATACGTGGCAAGAATGAGTTTCTCTGATTCTTTGCCCAAGTTTATTTTTTTAAACAGAAAATTCTTTATTCAACCAATGATATTCATACATAATAACCCACCATCTTATACATTAGTGGGTCTTAATTACAACAATACAGTTATTAACATTGCAGCATTATTACAATTACAAGTTTTCTACATTCTACCTTGCTACAGGAAGTGAGAGTGTTTGTTTGCTATGGGTAAGTCTAACTTCTACTTTATCTTCTCCTAACAAGCTACCCCTGCAGCGTTACAGATGTGCCATATGATCTATGAAACACCATCTTGTGACCGTGCCCAGCGAGCTAACCCCTGGAAACTGGGTTGCCCTTAACCTTTTAATCACTGCAGGTACTGTTAAAGGGTGTCCGGTACCTACCGTTTACTAAAAAAACTACCTACCTACTACGAGTCATTATCGGTGTGCATAAGTCGAATCCGGGATTTTTTTCCCCTTACTCCAAGACGTGGCGGATTCCGACCGTCACGGCGATCGGCCAGTCCACGCCCCGGCGGAATGGAATAGGTGAGGGTTTATCAAGTTTTGATCACGATTTATAGATTGTCCCTACGATATTCTTGCAGGACCTTTGCCGATACCCCTCGCTGGTAAGACTCTCGATGATCCTGAATGTGGTTGGGTCTCTAATCAGATGGTATGTGTCTGTATTGCGTAATTGGCGTCTTAAATCGGTTGCTAAGTCGTCGAAAACGGGACGGTCGTATATCACGTGGTCCGGAGTGCCAATTTCAGCACCACAGTCGCACGAAGGGGTAGCCCTCTTCCCGAACCGGCAAAGATATGCAGGGTACGGCCCATGACCTGTGAGGAAGTGCAGCAATCCCTTGCTCGGTTTAAAGTGCGAGAGTCGGAGTCGTTCCTTAATATTTGGCAGCAGCTGCTATGTCCTTCTTCCTGTCTCTCCTCTTCCCAGAATTCCTGCCACAGTTCTTCCTCTCTCCTTTTAATTGCGAAGGTGTTTGTGAAAAGATGTAATATGTAGCCTGACTCTTCTTGTATGAACAACGCTGCTCTTTGTCACATAATTGTTCTTTGATCACTTAAATCTGTTTGCTCTGCTCATGAAATTTTAGTAGTAAACGACTCCGAGATGCACAACGCCTCTCTGGAAGCGTCTGCAACTATAGTTTGACGAGCACATTCGTAACGCTCTCTTGCTTACTAAACGATCCATCGACGCAATATGCTGCTGTTCTGTATCTCTTGTATTTTCCTACTTGCTGAAGGTCAACAACTCGGAGGCTCACGCCGAGAAACGTACATTTTCGAAAAATCACCTGATTTTGCTTAAAGGCTCTGAGCACTATGCGACTTAACTTCTAAGGTCATCAGTCGCCTAGAACTTAGAACTACTTAAACCTAACTAACCTAAGGACATCACACAGCCGGCCGAAGTGGCCGTGCGGTTAAAGGCGCTGCAGTCTGGAGCCGCAAGACCGCTACGGTCGCAGGTTCGAATCCTGCCTCGGGCATGGATGTTTGTGATGTCCTTAGGTTAGTTAGGTTTAACTAGTTCTAAGTTCTAGGGGACTAATGACCTCAGCAGTTGAGTCCCATAGTGCTCAGAGCCATTTGACATCACACACATCCATGCCCGAGGCAGGATTCGAACCTGCGACTGTAGATTTTGCTTAGGAGATGTGTCACACTGTCTGACGACGCAAAATTCGTCGTTCCACAATCGACTATTTCGATTCAAAAAGAGGCCGGCCGGAGTAGCCGAGCGGTTCTAGGCGCTACAATCTGGAACCGCTACGGTCGCAGGTTCGAATCCTGCCTCTGGTATTGATGTGCGTGATGTCCTTAGGTTAGTTATGTTTAAGTAGTTCTAAGTTCTAGGGGCCTGATGACCTCAGAAGTTAAGTCCCATAGTGTTCAGAGCCATTTTGATTCAATGAGCGATAAACGCCCAATTAGAGATGCGCACTCACTAGCAAAGTAAACTACCAAGAAAGTGTCACAACGCTAACAGGGGCTGCTGAAGACTTGTCAAGACTGCATAGGCTCGACAAAGCTTATCAGTCCTTAGTACATTTCCCTGTCAGGTTTCCTTCTATCGGCCGTCAATATTCTGCATTTATCGTGTGCACTGCAAGCACGCTTCCCTTATCTGATAAGCATTAAATTATTTCTTATTTTGTCATGTCGTCAGTGTATCAAGCAAAGTAAAAATAACATGGATCTTGATCACGCAGGTGATGATTGCAGTGGAAGATCTGCAGTCACTAAGATGTGACAGTTGAGCGACATTTAAGGAATGAAGGAATATAGGCGTATTGTGTCTGTTGCAGGGAAGGCATTCGCAGCGCGTGCACAATGCTCTGTCACGGAAAGCGTACCTGTGGCTGCGCAAGCACAAGATAAAGGCGTTCTTCGACGTCGTGGACAGCGACAACTTCGAGACGGGCACCGAGACGCTGATGCGGACCTCTGGCCTGGGCAAGCTGCGGCCCAACACCGTCCTCATGGGCTACAAGGCCGACTGGCAGCACTGCGACCACGACGAGCTCCGCAACTACTTCAACATCATACAGTAAGGAACGCCGCCACACGTCCCACCCACTCTGACACAACACGGCAACATTTCCGCCACACCCCAACGCTATATAGTAAGACATACTACCGCACGTCCCAGCTCACTAACACATCAGTCTGTAGGAAACACTACCACACGTCACAGTTCTACATCAATTAGTAAGAAAGCCTACCCATTGTCTCAACAATTTCAACATCATACAGAAGGGAGCGTTACCACCCTCCCAGTTACCACAACATCAGACAACAGACAACACTACAACACAGCACAGTCACCCTATCATATACTTTGCAACACGATCACACGTCTCAATAACTGCAACATCAGACATTAGGCAACGTTACCACATGTACCATCACCTCACCGGCATATATTAGGTGATACTATCATACGTGCTAATTAACGCAACATCAGACAGCAGACGGTACAACCACACATCCCAATTACGACATCAGACAGTAGGCAACATTACCACAACATCATATAGTAGTTACCATGAGCAACCCTGCCTTACAGCACCACTGATTTTGACCACCTGTACTATTTAATCCGTGCTCATTTCTCAATTCTGCTTTACATTCACATAAATAGAATAGATTACAGTCCTATACCTGTAGCTGATGCTACACTGCCTAACAAGAGAAAGCATTTCATTCGTTTCTACATTATAAAATACCTTCTCCAAATCTACAAAAGCGATGTTTATCCCAAATCTGCCCTTCGTTATTAACAGAATATTGAAATATCATCTCGAATGCAACCTCATCCGCCCCACACTTTCTCTCTTCCTAATTCTACATCCATATTCTGCAAGCCATTGTGAGGTGCATGGCAGAGTGTACTTCCCATTGTTCTGTATGTTAGGTTTTCTTCCCTTTTTATTCGCGTATGATGTATGGGAAAAATGACCACTTAATCGCCTTTTTAGGCAGTTTAACTTGTCCTCTGAGGGACTCCTAGACCGCTCATTTAACATTGGTTCTTGGAGATTCGGAAGTAGGATTACGAGAGACCGTGTTAAATAAACTTATCAACTTTTGTGATGCCATTCTATATACCTTCTGCATCCCCTTTCAGTCTCATTTAGTTGGGTCCTGCACACTAGAGAAATATTCTTGGGTGAGTCGAACGAGTATATTGTAAGGAATTTCCTTTGTAGACTGACTGCATTATCCCAGTACCTACAAATGAAACGGTCCGTCAATTCCTTTACTGCAGAGGAGTCTATGTGATCATTCCTTTGAAGGCTTTACGCACTGCTCCTTTGACAGCTGAAAGTGTTTCATTTAGCATCTCTCTCTCTACAGCCATATACTTTGATTTAAACTTAAAGATCTGTAGTTGTTCTTCCTTTAGAATTTTCTATATACACTGGTGAGCAAAGCATTATGATCACCTGCTTAATAGCTTGTTTCTCTGTCTTTGGAACGACATACATCTCTGATCTTGCGTATCAGGGATCCGACAACTTACTGGTAGGTTTGTCGAGGAACACTATGTGATCAAAAATATCCGGACACCTGGCTAAAAATGACTTACAAGTTCGTGGCGTCCCCCATCGGTGATGCTGGAATTCAGCATGGTGTTGGCCCACCCTTAGCTTTCATAGCAGCTTCCACTCTCGCTGGCATACCTTCAATCAGGTGCTGGAAGGTTTCTTGGGGAATGACAGCCCATTCTTCACGGAGTGCTGCACTGAGGAGAGGTATCGATGTCGGTCGGGGAGGCCTGCAGGAAGTCGGCGTTCCAAAACGTCCCAAAGGTGTTCTAAAGGATTGAGGTCAGAACTCTGTGCAGGCCAGTCCATTACAGGGATGTTATTTTAGTGTAACCACTCCGCCACAGGCCATGCACTATGAACTGGTGCTCGATCGTGTTGAAAGATTCAATCGCCATCCCCGAATTGTTCTTCAACAGTGGGAAGCAAGAAGGTGCTTAAAACATCAATGTAGGCCTGTGCTGTGATAGTGCCACGCAAAACAACGAGAGCTGCAAACCCCCTCCATGAAAAATAAGACTACACCAAACGCCACCGCCTCCGCGTTTTACTGTTGGTACTACACACGCCGGCAGATGACGTTCACCGGTCATTCGCCATACCCACACACTGTCGTCGGATGGCCCCATTGTGTACCGTGATTCGTCACTCCACATAACGTTTTTCCACTGTTCAGTTGTCCAGTGTTTATTCTCCGTACATCAAGCGAGGCGTCGTTTGGCATTTACCAGCGTGATGTGTAGGTTATGAGCAGCCGCTTGACCATGAAATCAAAGTTTTCTCACCTCCCGCCTAACTGTAGTACATCCTTATGCAGTTTGGAATTCCTGTGTGATTGTCTGGATAGATGTCTGCCAATTACACATTACGACCCTCTTCAACTGTCGGCGGTCTCTGTCAGTCAACAGACGAGGTCGGCCTGTACGCTTTTGTGCTGTACGTGTCCCTTCTCGTTTCCACTTCACTATTACATTTGAAACAGTGGACCTAGGAGTGTGGAAATCTCACGTACAGACGTATGACACATGTGATACCCAATCACCTGACCACGTTCGAAGTCTGTGAGTTCCGCGGAGCGCCCCATTCAGCTCTCTCACGATATCTAATGACTACTGAGGTAGCTGATATGGAGTACCTAGCGGTAGACGGCAGCATAATGCACCTAATATAAAAAAACGTATGTTTTTGGGGATGTCCGGATACTTTTGATCACATAGTGTATATGGCATTACATGTATACGCGTAGGTCATGTAATTCGCGTAAATAACGGGCGTCTGGTTTGCGTGCGCGCTAATGGTGCTGATAGCGACCCAGATGTGTTCGATAGGTTTACATCTGGCGAATTTGGTCGTCGAGACGTGAACGTGAGTTCACTATAATGCTCCTCAAATCACGGTTCTGGCTCCGAGACACAGACAAGTATACTGTTGATAGATGATATCGCCGTCGGGGAAACCATCAAGCATGAAGGGATGCAAGTGGTTCGCAGCTGTCAGCGTGTCTTCGGTTACTACACCACGTCCCATGCAAACGCAGGAGAATGTCTCCCACAACGTAATACTGCTCCCACCAGCCTGCATCCTTGGCGCGCTGTACGTTTTGAGCCGACGTTCACATCGATGACGGCATTTGTATAGAATATAAGCGACCTACTGTAGCAAAAACGTGATTCACTCGAGGTACCGACACGCTTCCATTGATCGACTGACCAGTCCCGAGGTCCTGTGCTCACTGCAATTGTAACTGATGATGTCGTTGGCCCAGCGGTTCTAGGCGCTTCAGTCCGGAACCGCGCGACTGCTACTGTCGCAGGTTCTAATCCTGCCTCGGGCATGGATGTGTGTGATGTCCTTAGGTTAGTTAGGTTTAAGTAGTTCTAAGTTCTAGGGGACTGATGACCTCAGATGTTATGTCCCATAGTGCTCAGAGCCATTTTTTGATGTCGTTGGCTCAACATGCGAACATATAGGGGTAGTCTGCTGCGGAGCTCCATATTCAACAATGTACGATGAGCGTTGTGCTCCGAAACACTTGTGCGTGCACCATCATTGTTCTCTTTCGGCAGAGGTGCCATAGATCACCATTATACTACTTTACAGAGCAGATAAGTCTCCGAACCCCACCTTAGTGACGAGTCGTAGACGTCCAAGGATTTAGCGTTAGTGGTAAATTTCCTGTCCTAGCTCTTTCGTAGGTGATCGCGACAGTGGCACGTGAACATTCGACAAGCTTCGCCGTTTTCGAGACATTCGTTCACAGACTCTGCGTAATAATCATCTGCCCTTGTCAAAGTCGCTTATCGCGATGGATTTCCCCATTCTCAGCTCATAACTTCGCTAGGGTGATTTTCCGTCCGTGTCTGTTCCGCTTAAATACTTTTGTTACCGCGTCACGTGCCCTCAACGCCACGAGACTGCATCCAGCGTCGCGGTGGACAGTGGTCATAATGTTTTGGTTTATCAGAGTAAATACTGTGTACCATGGAGGTTCCCCCTCGTCACGATCTGTTCTACTAGATGCTTATCTATCCAGTGCTCGGCCAAGTGTTCTTCTAAGCTTACTCAAGGCTAAATGTGTCGAGTTACTACTTGGATATGATATTCAAAATGGCTCTGAGCACTATGGGACTTAACTTCTGAGGTCATCAGTCCCCTAGAACTTAGAACTACTTAAACCTAACTAACCTAAGGACATCACACACATCCATGCCCGAGGCAGGATTCGAACCTGCGACCGTAGCGGTCGCGCGGTTCCAGACTGTAGCGCCTAGAACCGCTCGGCTACTCCGGCCGGCCGGATATGATATTACTGCTTTTTTTCTGAACACAAAGGTTTTATCTTGTTTTAGCTGCTTTTCATACTTTGGAAATCATTCTCGACACAACTGCACCATCACTGGTTCCAGTTTCAGTGTGATCATCCTGAAAGACCAGTTCTGTTTGTTGCCTGTTCTAACATTCTGCGTGGTGTCTGTTGGTTCTAAGTCGTATCTCCCTACCACTTTCGCGCAACAACGCTCTGAGCGTGTTTTTTAGGGAACTGACTAGTTTGAACCTGGGACCTGTTGCTGGTAAGGAGACGCCAGACCACACATGACATGTAGAGTTCAGAAGAGTTCAGTGAGACTAGCGATGATATAACCAAATACTTTATGATTTCAGCGTCAGCTCCACTGCACTCCCTGTAAACGAATCTTAATACTAACTAAATTTAGTGGAAGGGGTTCAAGGCTTTCCTATTTTTAGTTAGCTGGTAAAATAACGTCGAAAAAGCAGTTAAGTTTACCATTGGAAATTTTATTCTGCTCACAAAACATTGTTTATAAATTGCACTATTGATAAACGGAAATATTTTAATACAGGATGATAAAAACCAACTGCGTTCAACAAAAACGTGAACGAATATTCCCTGAGTGGATTTCCGAGTTCTACAATGGATCGAAGGATGACCTATGCCATATCACATCTATAATCTAGGTTTAAATTAAGTTTCACAAAAGAGAAAACTATCAAAATGGTCTACAGTGACCCTCAATTATCTTTAATTACTTATCTAACTTGTCGTAAATTACAGTGGCTGATGTGGCTTCTCAATAATTATATAACAGAAAAATCATCGCGTTTCAGATTTTAACTTACATAGCAAATGTGAATACCATGAGCTTCAATCGACGATCGACACTAGTATTACGTAAAAAGGGGATGTAACAGATGAGACTTCTGCAGTTCTGAGTGAAGCCTTATGCGCTCAAAAATGCGGCATCGCGTGCGATCATTTCCTTGTCGGTGTTCGTCAGGGGGCAGCGGGCGGCACAGCTCCACGCACCTCGCCGTCTCGGAAGCAACTCTCTCCTAAATTCTCCTTACTACAATTTACCGAAGTTGGTTTAAAAAAAACTATCTGCCTGTGTTTTCATCTGACCAATCAGGGTCTCAATGTTAACCTTAAGCTCCGCCTACAAAAATTCCGTCTATCCAATGAGAAACGTTATACTTTTCGTGGTGGGGCAATGTTTTTAACGTTTGCAACGTAACAGAGACGCGAAAAAGTCTCACGCTAAAACTTGCAGCTGGTGTGGCCCTTTTAGTGTTATATTAAGATCTATACTGTTCTTCTGGGGGGCTCTTTCTTTTAACATGGGCTGGGGAGAGACGCGAAAAAGTCTCACGCTAAAACTTGCAGCTGGTGTGGCCCTTTTAGTGTTATCGTAAGATCTATACTGTTCTTCTGGAGGGCTCTATCTTTTAACATGGGCTGGGGGGTGGTCCTGGTGGTTGGCTGGCGACGTGGGTGTCCGTCCCTTATCGTAGGGCCTTCTAGCTTAACACGGTTCTGCTCTCGGCTTCTGTTCTCGTTTCGTCCCTCGGAACTGCGTCTGTTTCACGGTGGGAAGGTATGACATGCATTTAGGCGTTCTTGTGTTAGTCTGTGGTATTCCATTTGCTCACTCGTCGATCGTATTACTTTGGTTAATTTAATGTCAGGATTTATTCGGAGCTATGTGACATACTGCCGGATTTGCTTATCATGTCAGGGTTTTCATGGAAGGTGTTGGATTTGCCTGACACCTTACACTGTTGCCAATAGAACTAGATTTGTAACTGTTTTGAGTAGTTTTGTTAGAAGGTACGAGTATTTAGTATTGTTTCACATAATGCCTTGTCACGCCCAGCATTTATAAAACTATATTTATACCAGCCTAGAGTTGGATGACTAATAAGTCCTCAAATAATGGCAGTGTCAAAAAGAAACGTATATTCTAGTGAACAGAGGTTTTATCTGGCCTTTTCGACTATGTCCGGAGGTGAGTTTACCGATCGATAGAAGGATCCAGTTATAAATTTCTAAACACCTTTGTAGTGAATCGTGCCCAAACGACATCGTATACAGAATCAGTTTCAATCTCAGCGAATTTGTGTTTCTTATCTAAAATCAAACAGGTCCTCTCCAAACCTGCTACAATTTTCCCTTCCGAAGCATAACAATTTCAGTCTTTTCGACGTCTTGTGGAATTTTTCGAGATACATGAATTTCGTTCACGAGCTTGTGTGGTTGTTACTCCGTCCATCGGCCTGGTACCAATAACTGTTCTGCTGGTAGTTTACGAATATTTGTTCCGAATTCGTGCTAAGTTTATTAATTCGAAAATAAATACTGCATCGCCCCCATCATCATCTTGCACCGTATGCTCATTTGCAGTTGGCTAATTCCTTCTGGACCACTACAAATATTCTTCAAGTATTGTTTACATCTCCTGGCCTTATTCTTACTTTCATTATTCATTTAATTTTATCTCTCATCATTGTGGTTCTCGTTCTTTGCTCCCTAAAGTAACTGTTAATTAGATTTTATTACATATTATTTGCATTTCAGTATTCCAATTTGACATCTATTTCTTGGCATATATCCAGCAATTCTTATCTAAATTTTCTACGTTTCTGCATAATTTCCATGCTGAGTGACCTATGTTGTTGCTGTTCTCTTTCAACTGCAGTGCATTTTCATTGAGCTGCAGCTTTTCTGCCTTCTTCAATAAGCTGTAGTCACTTAATTTTTAAAATCATTCCATCGATTTTCCATATCAGTTTCTCCTTGAACTGTCAATATTTCTTTTGTCAACCTTTCTACAAAAGCAGTCTCAATTTGTAGTTTCTTCAACCTTTCTAGGTTCCAACATTAACTTTTCTTGGTTCCAACATTTCAGACACTTTCTCTTTATTTTCTTGAATTTTAAATGGAATTCGTTTGTTGCAAGTTACGGTGAGTATCAGTGTCGGCACACTGGTTCATGACTCTTTGTTTTACAGAATAATAATCAATCTGATATTGCCCTTGATCCCCTGCAATATTCCATGCATATTTTCTTGTAAAGACGTTTTAGAAAAGTGTATTCGCAACAAAGATTTCAGTTAATTTTTCTCTCTTTCACATTAATTGTCGAAACCACTGCATTACTGTGTCTCATTGTGATTAAATCCTCCAATTATCATTAAATTCTCATTCTCTTTTGTATACATTATCATACATTTCCAGTTGTTATGACTTCCACATCTCTGGCTAACTTGTATATTTGTATTATTATAGAAACTGTCGTATATTCATTCAATCCCACCGCCAATGTTTCTTTCTTTTTGTTACAGATAATCCTTTACTTCGTTTTAAAATCACCTACTTGTTATTATTTTTACTCCTGCTGTACCTACTATGAATAATTCTATGAACCCCACTCAGCAAATCCCCAACACTGCTTACTGATTCTCAAACTATCGTCTGCATCCGTTTCATTTGTCCCTTTAGATTTTTCTAGTTCACCACACTGCTTTATCGTTTTAACATTCCATGTTTCCATCCTGTTTAGTACTACAGAGTGAGGTCTCACAGTAGTAAACTAACGGACATATATTAGGCAGGGGGGAAGGGGGCGGCGGTGGTTCAGATCCCCCTCTGGCCATCCAGGTATAGGATCCAATGGTTCCTTTGAAGCAGCTCAGCCCATTTCACTCCATATCCTTCTCCAAAAACAAGTTTGTGCTCTGTCTCTAATGACACAACGTAAAACCTTAAGTTTTCTTCCTTCCTTCTAATTAGTACGCTCTTTATACCTTAAACCTCCTCCTTCGTAATCTTTTGGAAATATCCTTCTACATCAATACACAAACTTTGCAAACAACTATACTGTGTTGATCTGAATATTTTAAGCAAGAAAAAAACATCATGACATTTTTAATTGAGAACTCCATGTAAGAGAGAAAGGCACTAAGCTAATTTACCACTGCCTTTCCTATCACTGTACAACGACCGTTCACGTCGCCCCTTCCACGCCTGCATCTAGCACTGTAGTTTCCAAACCCCTCTCCTTGATTTTTGTATATTGCTGCCTTCCTATAGGATCAAGTTTCTGTGTGTTGTAACAGAGAGGACTGGTGCTTCTGCCTGAATCCACAGCCAAGAGTCTCATGGTAATTCTTGCAAGATGCCCTCGCAAGACATTACCAGCCGGACTTGTTTTTACCAAGGCTTTTTTAATCAGGTGTGACTGTTCTATCACTCCCACCCTTTATTCTGGCTTAAGTGACGTCTGCATTTGTGATCTACGCTCATTATTTTCTAGTATTATTTACCCTTCATATTTCGAGTAGTACTTATTACGACTAGAAATTCTGTGGTTGACGTGAGAACTGCTCACGTTCTGTGAATGCCTGGCTAATGTCATAGTACCATCGCAATATGGACGTGTCTAATATGCAGCGTCTTGAAGTCATCAAAGAAGTGTTTCGTTTCAGGTGGGATAGCTACCACAATGTTTTCTGTTTTTTGTCTCTTTTCCATGATGCACTCAAACTGTTGGAGGATGCAAACTGAAAGAGGTCTGCATGGCCACTAAGGTCAGTGAGAAATGATTCTTCTTAAATCCAAATGCCCCTGTAGTACTCCTAAGGAATTGACACACTGTTCCTCCAACGACACTAAGAGATGACTTTTCCTGCACCTAACTCGACCTTGCTAATGGGACATTAATGAAAAAGGAAAAGAAAAAAATACAAGTTTCATTATTTGTAACTTTGTACCATATCAGGTTTCGAATCTAGACCTTCAGCTTAATCTCTCCCATCCTATATGATTATTCAGGTCATAGTCTTTGCCATGTATTGATAACAATTGATAACAGGGTATCGTGAATCACGTCCTAATATGGCTCGCACTTATATCTTCTCAGTGTCTCCAGAGTGAAGACGTCCTTGCGTAGTCTCTCCTATGTATTACGCAATCAGTACGCTTTGATGAACGCCCTCTCTAAAGAATCGTACGTAATACACGACTTCATCATTTTCGACACTATAATGCACGTTCTCCCGGTGCATACCCCAACACGTAACTTATTTTCTGTTTATAATTCAAGTACTGTGACAGAATATCCTTAAATCCCTTTATAAAAGCTATGAGGTTTACACATTTCTTATCTGGCACAAAAGGCTGAAACTGTCTATGCTTCAGGACTTTTTCTTTCATGATCATATCAGCATAGATATTCATAGGTAGAATTGTCTCCTGACTTGAACTCTTTCCAAAAAGTGATCCTGGGCTCAGGGTCTGTGGACATGCAATCACCTATCTCCGCTTGACTTTTTTGTGTAGCCCCCTGGACATGTTCAGCTTCTTTTAAGACCTCCTCTACATCTGAGATCGTCTGAGTTTTCCAGTGTTAGAAGTTAAAATGGATCTCTTGTTTAATACTATGCATTTCCATCTTTATTTCAGGAGATGACGTGACATTAGAGAAGAGTAAGTTTGCTACTGCTAATTTAATCTGTTCACCAACATGCTGTGTAACTTCGACTTCTTTTGCATCTGACAATTGGAGTGGCAAACGTTAAAACAAAGACGTTTTTCGTTGCGACGGGATCTTCTCATGAAATTTCAATCACCAGTTTTCTCCTCCGATTGCGAAAACTTTCTGTTGGCACCCACTTACATAGGGAGAAATCATCATCACGATAAAATAAGAGAAATTAGGGCTGGCACAGAAAAATTCAAGTGCTCGTTTTTCCAGCGTGCCGTTCGAGAGTGGAACGGTAGAGAGACAGCTTGAAGGTGGTTCATTGAACCCTCTGCCAGGCACTTTAATGTGAATAGCAGAGTAATCACCTATGTGTAGATGTAGATGCCCAAACATTTATCTCTGGTGAAAAATGCTGCTTATGTTGATCGAACTTTTCCTGAATCATTTCCTCATGTCCGGAGTTAAAGTTGGACAGTTGTTCAACTAATTCAGCAACGGTGGAATCTCTTGTTTCCTGACGTGTTTTCATTTCCTGCATCCCTGCTGTGAAAATTCCTCCTGTGCCTCTTCAGTTCTGCAATATCACTCGCTAATCCTGTGACTTGGGTAGCAAGATTAGCTTGTTGGTGAGCTATTTCAGCCACTTCCTCCTTGGCAGGACAATTTGCTAAGTCCTTCTTGGTGGATATGTTTGCCAATTTGCCAATGTGTTTGCCAATTAATCATCCCTTATCCACTAAGGATAAGTGATGATTAATCTTAACTGGTTTAAAATTTCAAGCATTGGATCACTAGCATCTAGTTTTCACCGTAACAGAGACAAATTAAAAAAAAAAACCTGACAAGTATCTTAAAATGAATGGATATTATCTCTCTTATGTCTACACACATACTTAAACTGAGTCACATATATAATACATACAAGCATGTTCGTGTAAAACATAGTTCAGTCAACTTGACTTGAATAAATTATCGACAATGGAAAACTGAATCCTACCACTAACAGCCAGTCCAACAGACACTCGTACACTGTAATGGTAGAAGACAAGCTCTAATTCTACTCGTGAGCTGGCACGAATAAGAATCTGCTCGGAATTATGTGAATAGTTCGGCTTCCCAGCACAAGTAACGCTATGTAGATTGCATGAAATGGTCCTCAGTACATCGGATGATCTCCTCCATGTTCGCCGACAGAGGTACATGGAACAAAATACAAAACAGCTTATAGTAAAGAACAACGTTTGTATCTTATCACTGGAAGCCACTTATTGTATCCGTAGAGTCTGCGCAGCAATTCCAATAACAAATCTTTTCGTAAGTGAGCAACAAGAAATTCTATCACTTCTGTATCAGGAAGACTCACTAAATTCCTTACTCTAAATTCCAGATTTAATTGAATACTTTTACCTTTAGAATTCTGCATTCGCCAGCACTGCATAGCTACACTGCAAAAAGGCTGAAATAATAGCGTGAAGACTGTTGCAGCCCTGGAGAATGGCGTATTGTATCACAGCCGTCCACAATACGAACACGAAGAGTCTCTACATTTGGTACCGGTGTTGCGTAGACAAGAGCTTTCAAATGCCCCCATAAATGAAAGTCAAGAGGGGTGAGGTCAGGAGAGCGTGGAGGCCATGGAATTGGTCCGCCTCTACCAATCCATCAGTCAACGAATCTGTTGTTGAGAAGCGTACGAACACTTCGACTGAAATGTGCAGGAGCTCCATCGTGCATGAACCACATGTTGTGTCGTACTTGTAAAGGCACATGTTCTAGCAGCACAGGTAGAGTATCCCGTATGAAATCAAGATAACGTGCTCCATTGAGCGTAGGTGGAAGAACATGGGGCCCAATCAAGACATCACCAACAATTCCTGCCCAAACGTTCACAGAAAACCTGTGTTGATGACGTGATTGCACAATTTCGTGCGGATTCTCGTCAACCCACACATGTTGATTGTGAAAATTTACAATTTGATCACGTTGGAATGAAGCCTCATCCGTAAAGAGAACATTTGCACTGAAATGAGGATTGACACACTGTTGGATGAACCATTCGCAGAAGTGTACCCGTGGAGGCCAATCAGCTGCTGATAGTGCCTGCTCACGCTGTACATGGTACGGAAACAACTGGTTCTCCCGTAGCACTCTCCATACAGTGCCGTGGTCAACGTTACCTTGTACAGCAGCAACTTCTCTGACGCTGACATTATGGTTATCGTCAACTGCACGAAGAATTGCCTCGTCCATTGCAGGTGTCCTCGTCGTTCTAGGTCTTCCCCAGTCGCGAGTCATAGGCTGGAATATTCCGTGCTCCCTAAGACGCCGATCAATTGCTTCGAACGTCCCTGTCGGGACACCTTCGTTCTGGAAATCTGTCTCGATACGAACGTACCGCGCCACGGCTACTGCCCCGTGCTAATCCATACATCAAATGGGCATCTGCCAACTCCGCATTTGTAAACATTGCACTGACTGCAAAACCACGTTCGTGATGAACACTAACCTGTTGATGCTACGTACTAATGTGCTTGATGCTATCTAGTACTGTAGAGCAATGAGTCGCATATCAACACAAGCACCGAAGTCAACATTACCTTCCTTCAATTGGGCCAACTGGCGGTGAATCGAGGAAGTACAGTACATACTGACGAAACAAAATGAGCTCTAACATGGAAATTAAGCGTTTCCTGACACATGTCCACATAACATCTTTTCTTTATTTGTGTCTGAGGAATGTTTCTTGAAAGTTTGGGCGTACCTTTTTGTAACACCCTGTATAATAAGCTAACAAAAGTAGTAGCAGCCGGGATTACTATACACACTGATGAGCCAAAACATTATTACCACCCGATTATTAGCTTGTTTGTCATCATTGGAACACAATTCGGCAGTACTGCCGACCTGGTATAGCAAGAAACTTGATTCTTCCAACCAGACGTTATTCTTCCACTGATCCGTGGTTAAATCTCGACGATCCCGTACCCACTGCAGTCGTAATTGACGATGTCTTTGGGTCTACATGGGAACACTTAAAGATCGTATGCTTGGTTTCCTATGTTCAGCAGTGTTCGGTGTCGGTATGCTCCAAAAAAACTCGTGCCTACACCAGCAGGTTCAGGCACGCGTGCATCTGTCGTCATATCTGCCACGGATTGCATACAATCGTGCTGCACAAAGCGGGCAAGCCTTCAACCTCCAAGTTCTGTGATGAAGAGTGGGCATCAAGAAGCTTATTGTCTACTTTTGATTTCATTGACCCTCAATCACTTTGCATAGATACCCATGACAGTAGCCCGAGGTCACAGGAGTAGATTTGCCGTTTCTGAGATGTTCGTTTTCAGGCGCCAGTCCATAAAAATTTGTCCTTTGTTAGAGTTAATTATGTCACTGGATTTTTCTCATTTGCGGGCCGTATCGTCACGAGAATGATTCATATCCGTCTTTGCTCCGCTTATGCCACCAGGCGGCATTCAGTCTTGCAGTGAGCAATGATCCTAATGTTTTGTCTCATCAGCGTATTATATAACACCAATTAGGCTTCAATAATAAGTTCTCTGTAGTGTACCTACATCCCATACGCAGACGAAAGAAGGTGCTCGCCGGTAGGATTTTATCTTCACCTGTAATAACTTTTTTTTAATTTTTTGTTTTAAATATTTTTGGCGTGAAACACACTCTGAGTGACGTATACTGTCATGTTCTTCTTCAACAGCAATGCCTTGGACAGATACCTCGCTGTAGGCATACTGAGACTCGACGGAGGCCTGGATTACTCGAGGGTTCTGCAGGACGACGAGTTTGTTCCAATATCTAAACTGGACAAAAAGGACGAAGAGGAGAAGCTCAGAAGAAATCAGTCAGCTTGTCAACTTACACAAGGTATATATGACATCACGTCATCTATGTGTATCGTTTTATCGTAATTTTGATACGGTAGCCCTTGTAGTGCTGTAACTCAGACTTCTCTGCACATCAGTGAAAAACGATCGCTATTTTTAACGTATACAAAAAGTGCTTCTGTTAATTGTCAACTAATGGAGATGCGAAATCATAGCAACATTACCTGTACGTATATAATACTGCATTGTCATCTGTAATACGACTTAATTCTGAAGAGATACTCATAGTCTCCCATCCATATAGGTGACAATGGACAAGAGGCCATTATAAAAACTGTTTGGAACCAGAAAAATATCCAATAACTGTATTTGATTCTCGCCGTGTGGACGGCATCCTTCTCCTCCTCCAGATATCTAATTGATCAGTCTTCAGTTTGGGTCCTCAACTGGCTGCTACTTCTTAACTGTATCATCGTGACTTGCATAACCCTGTACGTTCGCCTTTAGTCATATAAAAGTAATAATAAATCTCAAGCGGGCAAGCATGGTGATCTTAGAAACCATGGGACATTATTGTATTTGGGAAGATATCCTCGGTGATCAGTTTTTAACTTTTCTTCTTGTTTATTTTTCGTGAACTGAATAAGCCAGAAACCTTACAAGTTTCCCCACACTAAGCATTGTCGTGCTATTCTGAGGAAAATAGGCATTGTGAAGTTATGGAGACTGTACATTGTGGATCCAAATAAGAGACGATTCTGTCCCAAAATACCAACAATAAGTCAATTCACTATGCTCGGTTCATCATTTACGAAACTGCAAAGTCGCTAGACTCCCTCTGACTGATCTTCCCACAATATTGTAATATTGAAGATGTGTAAAAGATATATGTAAGATTTGTCGCTGTTAATATCCGACCACTCACGATCTCTATAAGAGAAATTTGGTTAATTTAACAGTAAATCGCTTTTTTAAATACCCAGACATTTCAAAAAATTTATCAGATTACATTGTTTTACATTAGTATTCTGCCAGGATTATTGCCTTATCAGTAGGTTACAGTAAGTCAGTCAAGACGACTCCATCGGTTTTTGAGGGCAGTTTCAAACGTCTAACACCGACTGATTCTTTTCACATTCACACAGAGTATGCACGTCTTCTAATATCCATGCGGCTCGTCCCGGCGGAGGTTCGAGTCCTCCCTCGGACATGGGTGTGTGTGTTTGTCCTTAGGATGGTTTAGGTTAAGTAGTGTGTAAGCTTAGGGACCGATGACCTTAGCAGTTAAGTCCCATAAGATTTTACACACATTTTTTTCTAAAATCCAACTGTCCTGGATGTGTCCACTTTAAAACCCTGTCTAGGGGTATCCCAACTTTACCATGACCTGGAGAAATTTTTTCAGCAGGTTTCATCCGTTCATTGACGTTGCTTAAAGTTGTTTAATTCAGACGAACGTTTCTCCCAAATATGAGCATTCTCCTTGATTGAGGTCGTGTTTTGCTCTAAATGTTCCCGTGCAGTGAATGCTTACTGCCTTTCAGGTACGATATAAAAATTCTTTGTCAATACAAACTTTCTTGATGATGTTCACATGAGCAATTCCTGCTAAGAGGTTAAGTTTTTCAGTGAATCTTCTTCCCCAAATCAAATTCGCACGATAGAGCCATTTATATTGCTTGAACGGTCACGGGAATTACTCCATCCATTTCCCGCCAATGCTACAATCTAACCTTACAGTGGATTTTCAGATTGCTTTTAATATAGTATATCTTCGAGGTGGTATGTGGGACGTGCCCGAAGGCTCAGTTGTGTAAAGAGTTCCTCGCTATTGGCAATGATACGGCACTGGCTACGAGGCCCAATCCGAAATATAGCTTTGATACCCAGGAAACTTCCATACTGGTTGTCTAACGTCTAATAGTTGCTGCGACAGGCGCTAATCCTCTGCAATTTTGCCGAATTTCGCAACATCTCTCACTCGAGATCACCTCACCATAAACAACAATATCGTCTGTGAACATCTAGCTTCTGTCACATGTACATTCTTATACAGGGTGTCTCAGAAATGAGGTCACAAACTTAAATGGGTTATAGAAGGTGTCTTGAGGAACAAACCGAGGATAGGAACCCGTGTCTGGAAACGTCACCCAACGACGCTACAGAACGTCGAAGTTACCGGAGCCGGCGTCTGCCACTAGGCCATTCTTCGGTAGTAAGCGTGGCTTTGAACACTGGCGGACCATGGGCGGAATATCTCCCAACGTTGTCTGTTATTCAGAGATCGCGACCGATTGTCACTTTCGCCAGGGGAGAAGATGAAGCCACCTGCTACATAGAAAGCCCTTGTCTCCAGTGAATGTAATGCTCTGTTACGTCGGTGGATGACAGTTTCGGACACGTGTTTCCATGTGTAATTTATTCCTCTCCTGTATATTGAAAAACACTGGAGATTTTAAAGGGTTCCAGGAGAAAAATACCCTGCAGATGGGAACCTGTGTCTGAAACCGTCATTTACTGTGGCATCAGAGCATTGCAATCATAGGAAACATGGCCTTTCTACGTTGCAGCTAGCTGTATCTTCTCCACTGGTGATCTTGGCAATTACTCGTGATCACTGAATAACAAACAACATTACGAGATGTTCCGCCTGCTCTCGGTCAGCGTACGAAGTCACGTTTGCTGCTGCAGGGGTTGCCTAGTGACAGGCGCCGGAGCCTATAACTTCGACGCTCTGTAGCGTTGTTGGATGACGTTTCCTATCCTAGATTTGTTCCTCAACACACCCTCTACGACCCGTCGCGTCATTTCTGATACACCCTGTATAAATTTCAAACGAAGTGTTAAAAGTGTGACTAAAAGCAGGGATAAGCCAATAGAATACGTCCTGAGCTTCAAGGGATAGGTATTTGGCAGTGGGGAGGAGTGTGTGAGATAACATGTGTAAAGAGAAACCAAGACTTGACCACAGGAAGCAGGTTCAGATGAAACTTCCTGGCAGTTTAAAACTGAGATTCGAACTCTGGACTTTTGCCTTTTGCAAGTAATTGTTCTACCAGCCGAGATGCCCAAGCACGACTCACGACCCGTCCTCGCAGCTTTACTTCCGATAGTACCTCATCGCCTGGTAGAGCACTTGTTCACGAAAAACAAAGGTTCTGAGGTCGAGTTTCGGTCCAGTCTGCCAAAAAAGTTTCATATCAGCGCACATTCCGCTGCATAGTGGTTTAAATGGGTATGTGGGTTGAGGTAGCTACGCTGAGACTTCCACTGAATAAGTTAGCTATGCGAGACCAGTCTTCTGACTTAAATTACAATCATGTTCTTCTGTTACAGCTGTTGTTATCAGCAAATTATATAATGCATAATGCATCACTTTTTTCAGACGAAGTAGGACATTGTTAGACCACCATTTAAGAAGTATATTCTGTCAGATATTAATAACCATAAACCTGCTACATTATTCGTTACCTTCTCAACAGCTTTGAAAAAGGGTAATTGGCCAAGAATAGTTGAAAATATCGCAAATTCGAGATTTTGAGTCTACCGCAATTTGGATTCCAGCAGGATTCCGCCACAGAATAGACCATCCACAATTTCACCGACTGTATACCAAAATATTCGAATGGTATCGCCTACTAGTATCTATGTCATTTACGTAAAGCATTCGAATTTGCAAATCACAGTACTACTTCGAAGAAAAGACGTTCAAGGCACAATGGGTAAGCGACTCGCTTCATATCCAAAGCAGTGTGCTACGTTAGACACCTCATACAGCCTTCATGATGAATTCTCTTGTCCGTATGCATAAGTTACTACCGGTGTTGCACACAGTTCATTCTTAGGACTGCTCCTGTTCTTGCCATGCACATCTGCATACATACTCCGCAAGCCACTATATGGTGCTTGGCGTAAGTACCTTGTATCAAAACTAGTCATTTCCTTTCCTGTTCCACTCGCAAACGGAGCGAGTGGAAAACTACTTGACGGCACCACCTTCCAGTACACCACAGCATCATCAGCAAACAGCAGGAGATTGCTGCTCACCCGGTCCGGCAGATCATTTATGTAGACAGAGAATAAGAGGAGTCCTATCGCACTTCCCTGGGGCAGACCTGACGATGTCCTTGTTTCTGATGAAAACGCACCATCGAGGACAACGTACTGGGTGCCATTGCTTGAAAAGTCTTAGAGCCACTTACACATCTGGGAACCTATTCCGTATGCACCTACTTTCTGTAACAGTTTACAGTGGGGTATCGTGTCGAACGCTTCTCGGGAAATCTGGAAATATGGAATCTGCCCGTTGTCATTGACCTATGGTTTGCAGAATATATAAATTATCTTCCATTTTAAACCGACAAAGCATAACATAATGCTCTTTCCTGGTGTAGTAAGAATCATAATAAAACCTAACAAAATGGCAACAGTAGAAGGAACATCTAATAAAATATTCAGAAAAAATAATGATCAATTCTCAGTATAAGGTCTTTCCCTTAACTGAGACAGAAACACTGATAATTTAAATTCAGTTAAGTCTCCATGCTTCTAGGAAACATTAGACAGCTTACGAGATCTGTGAAAAGTGACATAGGCCTCATGACGCCAGGAATATAAAAAATACCATGCTGGTGCAGCCAATTTTACGTTGGACAGCACCGTTCAGAAGATGACAAGTGTTTTCGCCTACGGCATCCTGAGAAATCAGCAGTGGCAGAACATGCTCTGGATAAGGGACACCGAATTGCATTCGACGAAACATCTACTATTAAACGAACAAATGGTTTTCTGGTATAGCGTTATAAAAGAAGCGAGCGAGATAAACATATCTGACAATGTCATCAATAAAGATAAGTGTCTGCCGTTAAGCACTGCTTGGAAGCCGGTCGTTAGAAGAATGAAGAAGGTGCAGCAGTCTTGCAGCAAAATCTTACCTTATATGGAGCTGGACTGGGCGCCAGTTACGTCACAGGCGGTAGCGAGGCTACATAAGTGTGGCAGCAGTAACAATACGACAGACACCATCTGACAGTGGCAAAGAACTCGACCGAGAGCTCATAGTTTTTAAACCACTGACGCACCTGGAATCTCGAGAGAATTTTAATAGATAATAGTTCTGTACATATCATCGTCAGCAGCAACAGAGTACAGGGAAAGGAAAGATGTAAAACTGAATGTTCAAAATTCAAGTGTATATATACTGTTTAAAACTTTACTTGTAAATTTCGTGTTATACATCTATCCAAAAGCTTGAGTCCAGTATCATGTGTTCTGTATTTTAATTGGTAATTTTGTTGAGGAAAGCATCCGAAAGTTAGGTTACTTTATGTACTTATATTCGTTAATTTCATACGAAATAATTTTCCGAGACAATGTCACACGTAGATACAAAGCATTCTTTGCGCAGGAATGTTCTCAATGAATAATATTTGGTGTCTCCATTCCAACCTCATGTAGGCAGCTAATTAAATAAAAGAAGCATACTAATAATACCCTCGCAATACATATACCCTCTTAAAATTTTTTTTGTTAAATTTGAAAATAATAGCACCATTCATAAATTTAGCACTAGGAACGTAAATAATTTCCACTATCCACAAATTTTTTACCTTTTTACAGAAAGAAGAATGGCGTGTAGCTTTTTTTAATTATAGTTGCTGGCAGATAGTGAAACTTTTAACAACTAACTGAGGTAATTTCTACTTGACAACTCCATCTACTCTGTCGATAAATTTCTGAATAGATAATATTTTATACAGCGTTGTGTTACATTGTAAATTTTTTGCGGATTAAGATTATACTAATCATAAATACAACGATAAACGTCAAATAATACCTCTGTAGGAGCTAAATGCCACAATGGAGGATGCCCTCATCTCAGGAGTAGTAGGAATTGTGTGGGAGAAAATTGTAAAGGAAAAAGATTTCGCTGTTTTTAACAGATTAAAAATAAAAACAAATTCATCCGAAAAAAGGTCTTCACAGATTTCTATTGTCAGGTAGGGGATACATGTCTGTCAGAGACTACATAATGACAGACGACAAAGTAGAGAGAATAGTGAAAACTGTAACTAATTTCATTCTTGTCTTGGCTTAAGAAAATCAAGACACGTTCACAGGATTTGTCTACCTAAAAAAAGCGTTACACTATGTAAAATCGTGCAAGATAATCAAAATTTTCAGAAAAATAGATGTAAGTTATGGGAAAATAACGGATAATCTACGTTACGTACTAGAACAAAGAGGGAAAAAATAAGAAGTGAAGGCCAAGACCGAAGTACTCGGATTAAAAAGAGTGCAAAACAGGGATGCCATTTTTCAGCCCTACAATTCAATCTACACATCGCAGAATCAGTGACGGAAATAAATGAAAATTTCAAGAGTTGAATTAAAGTTCAGAGTGAAATCTATCAGTGGTAAGACACACTGCCTACTTTACTGTCCTCTATGAAAAGGAGGAAGAATTACATGACTTATTGAATGGAATGAACAATTTCATGACTACAAAATATGGACTGAGAATAAACTGAAGAAAGACGAGAGTAATGAAGAGTAACAGAAAAGAGATTAGCGATTAATTTCACGTCAAAACTGGTGATCACGAAGTAGTCGAAGTGAAGGAATTCTGCTACCTTGGAAGACATATAATGGATGAACCAAGGAGAACATAAAACATAGATTGCTAGTACAGACAAAGATGGCACGCCTGGCCAAAAGAAGTCTACTAATATCAAACATGCCCACCCGGTTCCGGATTGGGAAGGAGCGCCTGGTCCCCGGCGGACTTGTGTCGACGTCCAGTGAGCCGGCCAGTCTGTGGATGGTTTTTAGGCGGTTTTCCATCTGCCTCGGCGAATGCGGGCTGGTTCCCCTCATTCCGATTCAGCTACACTATGTCGGCGATTGCTGCGCGAATAAGTTCTCCACGTACGCGTACACCACCATTACTCTACCACGCAAACATAGGGGTCACACTCGTCTGGTGTGAGACGTTCTCTGGGGAGGGGGGGCGGAGGAGGGGGGAGGAGGGGGGAGGAGGGGGGAGGGGGGGGGGGCGAACCGCACAATAATAACCCTCACAGAGTGGTGGGGTGTGGGGCGGCGGAGGGGTGAAGTGGACTGCGGTAGTCGTCGTGGGGTTGTGGACCACTGCGGCTGCGACGGGGACGGAGCCTCTCCATAGTTTCTAGGCCCCCGGTTAACATACAATACAACATCAAACATTGTCTTCCTCGAAGGAAGAAATTTCTGAAACTTTACATTTGGAACACAGCTCTGTATTGAAGTGAGCCATATGAAAACCAGGAAAGAAGAGAATCGAAGCGTTTGAGATGTGGTGGTACATAAGTATGTTGAAAAGGTACATAAGTATGTTGAAAATTAGCTGTCTAATATGAAATGAGACGTTTCTGCGCAGAATCGATGAGGAAATTAACATATGGAAAACACTGATAAGAAGTAGGGATAGCTTGATACCATATGTGTTAAGACAGGATGGAATAACTTCGATGTTGCTAGAGGGATCTGTAGAGTGTAAAAACTGTATGAGAAGATAGAGACTGGAATGTATTCAACGAATAATGGAAGAAGTTGGGCGTAAGTGTTACTCTGAGTAGAAGAGGTTGGCACAGGATAGGCAGTCAGGCAGGCGGAATAAAACCAGTCAGAGGATAGACGAACTGCCCTGCAGTGCGCCTCATGGTAAGATGTCTAACGTCACATTTGTCAATATTTACAAGCTATATAATCGAGCGGTAGGCTTACTCTTTTTCATATGAAGTGGTAACTGAATTTAACAATGGTTAAATTTATGAAAGTCGAAGGTCCTGACATTTCATCATTCAGTACTTGAATGTCAAGATTAAAGATAGTAAGTTGTTTAGTTACACATATTATTGTTTACAGAGAAGTGTTGTGGAAAAGTTAGGTACTGTTTTCATATCCATATTATAAGTAGTAGTGTGTAACACTTCCATGATATCCGAATCTTACCGTTTGTTTCCAGTGGTGTCGTAGATCTACAATTACATGTTTGTTTTTTCCTGATATGAAATGCTCTTTCCAATGACACATTTTACCGGCGAATAAGTACCTGTTGAAAAATTTGAAGATTCTCTCGATTTTTATTCAAAAAATGGCTCAAATGGCTCTGAGCACTATGGGACTTAACATCTGAGGTCATCAGTCCCCTAGAACATAGAACTACTTAAACCTAACTAACCTAAGGACATCACACACATCCATGCCCGAGGCAGGATTCGACCCTGCGACCGTAGCGGTCGCGCGGTTCCAGACTGAAGCGCCTAGAACCGCACGGCCACGCTGGCCGGCGACTTTTAATCGATAGATAAAGACAACAGTGTCAACGTTATTGGTCAAATGTGCCCCTCGTCCCATTCAGTCAGCGTCTAGACGTATTCAGGAGGGTAACACTCATCTGATGGATGGAACGAATGAGAGAAGTAAGATTAGTACGTACGTCGGTGCGACAGCGCCCAGATACCGTTTCCCGGGGCAGAGAGGCGCGAGGGAGGAACAACTGTGCGACTCTTAACCGCGAAAGCTGTATCACGTGTCAACGTGTGTCGCCACACGTCAGCGTTGTAGGTCAGGAACTGCACACCACTGGCCACTGTGAGCCGGCGCTCCCTACAAAACCCAGTCAGCAACAAAATCTATCACAGACACGCGCAGGGTCATCTCGCGTTGATTGCACGACAAACTTGTACTGACGGATTGCTTGATTCGGGACGATAGCTTCAACAGTAGTGGTAATATACGCGGAAAAGTTCACGCTGTTAAATATCCTCCGAATGCCACGGTTCAAAAACTTTGTGACGGCCCCGTTTCCTCGAAGGAGGCAGAGCTGAAAGTTATTTGAAAACCCTCAGCCACAAGCGGTAGTTCAGTAGAAATGTATGTTTAATCATAAATACTATTAAAAACAGTCTTGATCACGATTTATTTAACAAGGTGACCGGTTTCAACCACTACTGTGGTCATCTTCAGACCATTGAGTAGGAACCTCTTTCTGTTGAAGAAGTAGTGATTCTTCAACAGAAAGAGGTTCCTACTCAATGGTCTGAAGATGACCACAGTAGTGGTTGAAACCGGTCACCTTGTTAAATAAATCGTGATCAAGACTGTTTTTAATAGTATTTATTTATAAGACATTGATCACTGCTGTGCCCATAATGTATTCAAAAGTATGTTTAATCTTTTACAGGTGCCTAACTGCATTAAGGTGCCTAATTGATACCCCTGGGAAAATAACGTTACCAGTAAAAAAGTATGACTGCATCCCTAGATTTAATATCGAGTTACAAGGAAAATGTTCCACTGCTTCGGCGCCTCTTACCGGACAACTGAACGAAAAAAAATACGAAGCCAAGAAGCAAATGAATATCATAGCTTCACCCACCGGTTTAGAAACTGCATTCTACGCAAACTGAGTTTAATTAAAATGAGAACACTTTCACGTCAGTTCATTTTGTGATGGAAAAGACTGACTGCTGAGGAACACAATGAACATATTTTTTTCATTATCAGTAGACCTGATCTTTCTGTTTTAATAAACAACAATTATAATGGCCCAAGCCAGGCATAAATTTCCAACACGTCAGTCTAAGACGAATACAAAACAAGGACTGGTTGGTGGGTTGTGCCTTTGGTGCCTCTTGTTTCACGGTAACTTTTCCTCGTCTCCACCGCATCCACAATAGTTTCACGAGTACTCCATTCGCCGGAATGCTATTCTGCGTGGGAGCTCTGACGTTCTTTGCAGTAAATATGCAGCGCATTTTTATAAAGCTGTTAACAAAATTTTTCCCGCCCGTTGCCCTGCTGCCATCACTCAGCAAGAGTTGAGATTTGATTCTTTCTCCTCCTCCCCCCACCCCCATGCATATTAATTTAATATTTCAGAGGAAATAAGGAAACGTATGCATTCGTTCTGTTGCATTTTCTTTTGTCTCTCCTTCTTCCTCCTTTTTGGTGCTCAAAAGCTGTCCAAGATTCTGGTCGGATACAAACAGATGCAATCGATGCGTTATCGTGAGGAAGGAAATATACTTCTTTACCCTATGCCTACAGCAAATGAAACATACAGCCCTTATGACATTGTGTAAGACTTTGTAGCAGGCACGTACACACGCCTGCTGAAGTCGAAGGCTGACGTTTTGCCTGGAAAGTGCTAATGTAGTATTGGTTTAGAGTATAGAGTCTTTTACCTACAGAACTTTAGCAAACATTAATATCTACAGAAATCGATCAAAAAGATTTGTTTTGGCCCACCCCGACTGCATCTCTTGTACCAACCTCTTCATCCCTAGTAGAACACGTTTATTGTATGTATAAAAAGAAACATGTATTTCAGGCCACTAAAGATGCTTCCCAAATAAATGAAGCGAAACGCTTATGGTTACAAACAAACTGCCTTCATTTAGTTGCATAGACAATACATACCTCCACGAATTTAGAGAAACTAAGGGAAAGACGGAAAACAGTTAAAAATTATAGGAAGTATATTTAATTGCTGGTGGATTTGGTAGGTCTTTGTATTTAGAGTAGTTGAAAACATTAACAGAATGAACAGCAAAAGGAAAGGAAAGAAAGGATAATGAAAGCGGTCTGGAGTGCTTACTGCAAATTAAATACAGTTTACGAAACTAAGGTTGGGGCTGGTCAGTAAAGGAACGTAAACACCAATCACGTCGGCAAAGTAAAGTGTACGTCAGTGTGTATTAAAAGTGTCGAATGAGGCGGTGAGACGTGGCTTGTTAATGCGAAAACCAGTCAAAAATAAAGGGCTTTTGAGCGAGTAATGGCGAGATGGTGTTGGGAATCACTAGAATATACAGAAAAACTATATAATTCATCAGGAAGTGCATTAAAGTAGGATATATAATTACGGCTGAAATGAATGCATACAGCTGAAGACCGCTCTCCACGAAAAATATCTGGAGACTTTTACACGGCTATGGACGGTAATATTAGTGATTTTAATAGTCTTATAATTCCATTCAGATATGGATATTGGTGGGGTACGCGAAAGGAGCCTGCCCGAAGATTGCAACTTCTCATGATAAGTACAGAGATATTGGGCAACGTCAGAGTCCAACTCAGAATGATCCTTTCACACCACAAGTATCAGAGACATCAAATCAACGGTCGCACTGTGAAGTTTTGTGTGTTCAAGAAATACATAGGGATACCCAGCAGAGACGTCCTTCTGTTCCTGGAATGAAACTGGTTGCTGAAAGACCACATGCACAGTACGGAAGCGCCATTTTTATAAGACCTGACCTTGAAGTCTGTAGTGTTTATCAGTCAGACGATAACAATATTGAATTTATTACTGTTAAGTAACTGTACAGTCACATCAGTATACAAACCTCCAACAACAGATTTTTCCTTCACTCCACCTGAAAATTTTACTACAGGAAAATCTTCTATTGTGATAGGTGTTTTCAACAGTCACAGCCATGTTTGAGGGTACACTCAAGAGGATCAAAATGGTGAGGCTGTCCTTCTGTGGGCTGAAACTTTCCATCTCTCCCTCCTTCATGACAGCAAACTACCTCATTCTTTCTACAATGGACGCTGGGTACGTGGCTAAAATCCGGATCTGCTTTTTGTAAGTGAAAGTATTTTTCATACCTGCACTAAATCCGTCTGTAGGCTCATACCGAATACATAGCATCGACCCATTATGTGCCAAGTTCTCCCACAAGTAAGATCTCAAGAAATCCCTTTCTGACGAAGGTACAATTTCAAAAAGGCTGATTGTCAGAAATTTTCAAAATTATTGGATGAGAAAATTATAACTATAGATCCTGTGATAGATCAATGTGAGAATTTTGTTAACATCGTTAATGCCTCCTCCCGAGCATCAATTCCAAGGGGATGCAGAATGAACTATATCAAGAGTATAACACCTGAAACGGCCACTCTTCTTGAAGAATACTACAGAAAGTTTGAAGAAGATCCTTTCAGTGAAGCCACATCAAGCCTTGCACAGAATGTCCTCTCTTCAATATCTGAGGCTAAGAGAGAATAATGAGTACAATTAATGGTCGACTGTGACATGAGTAAAAGTACCCAAAAGGCCTGGAGGCAATTACGTCGCCTGAGTAATAATAACACTCAGGTCAACACAAATGTTAATATTAAACCAGACCAAATTGCTCACCAACTCCTCATTAATGGCAAATCAACTAAACCCAGAAATATAGAGAGGAAAAAATTATTCAGGCAAACGGATCAAGAGAATAGTATCGTATCTCCTTCTTTCTCTCTTGAAGAATTGAACTCAGCCCTGAATAAATGTAAATTGGGTAAAGCAGCAGGATTGGATGACATTAGAGCTGAACAAATCAAGAATTTTGGTCCTGCTACAATGCTTTGGTTACTGGAGTTTATGAACAAATATATTCGAGAATGCAAGATCCCTAAAGTATGGCGAAAAACAAGAGTAATTGCCATACCGAAACCAGAAAAGGATAGGAAATATCTCAAAAATTATAGTCCTATCTCCTTACTCTGCCACCTCTATAAAATACTGGAGAGGACCGTTCTTCAGAGAATGATTAGAAAGGTGGAGCCTCTTCTAATACCATAGCAAGTAGGTTTTAGAGAAGGGAAACGTTACACATCTCAAATATTAAACCTAACACGTCGAAGAGGGATATGAGAAACGGTTCATTACAGCTGCTGTCTTTATCGATCTATCCGCGGATTACGATACGATCAACCATCCGCTCCTTCTGAATAAAGTTTATGATATAACTTAAGACTTCACACTCATGTGCAATATTAGAAACCTTCTCCAGAACCGCAGATTTTTTGTGGAATTTCAGGGTAAGAAAAGCAGATGGATAACTCAGAAAAATGGACTACCACAAGGCAGCGTGCTTGCGCCGCTGTTATTCAACATCTATACCAATGATCAACCTATCCCTAAAGGAAGTCGAAACTTTATTTATGCTGATGACTACGCTATCACTACTCAGACTGACTGTTTTGAGACTGTAGAAGATACGCTATCAAAATCTTTGGAAGAATTCACTGTTTACTATCGTGGGAATTACTTGAAACCTAATCCTGCCAAGACTCAGACCTGCGCTTTCCACCTGAAAAATAAACAGGCAAATAGATCCTTAAATATATTCTGGGGAGGCATCGTACTCGAACATAATCCTACTCCCAAATATCTTGGAGTAACTCTGGATCGAGCGCTAACATATAAAAAGCATAGCCTAAACACCAAACAGAAAGTGGCAGCCAGAAATAATATAGTGCGATAATTTACAGGTACATCATGGGGTGCTCAAGCGCGCTTGCTCTATGTTATTCCACTGCTGAATATGCATGTTCGGTATGGTACAAGTCCAGTCATGCCACTTCTCGTACAACGTAGATGTGGCTCTAAATGAGTCTTGCCGGATTATCACTGATTGCTTAAGACCTAGTCCTGTGGACAAACTCCATTGCCTCGCTGGCATAGCTCCTCCTGAAATCAGACGTGAGGTAGCTGTGAGATATGAGAAAAGTTAGGCCACTACGAAAGAAGCCCATCCACTATATGGTCGTCAGCCCGCACATCCTAGGCTGAAATCAAGAAAGAGCTTCTTGACAACTACTGAGGCTCTCATCGAGAATCCACATGTGGCAAGAATCTCGTGATGGTGGGAGAAATGTCGGTATTTGGGAGAATGGATGGCTCCCAAGGAAGAACTTTCCCCCGGACATACGGAGAAGTGGTCAATAGATTACGATCAAACACAACGAGATGCAAGACCAATCTGCGGACTTGCGATTTCTCTGTGGACTCAGTTCTTTGCCATCGTGGCGTTGAGAAGACTGACAGCCATTTCCTTCTGTGTTCCTCATCACCAACCACCTGCACCATGCAAGAGCTTAACAGAGTTACACCAAATGCACTTGAGGTGTCCAATTTTGGGTCATCTTTTGTGTAAAATTATACATGTAATATATATATATATATACACTCCTGGAAATGGAAAAAAGAACACATTGACACCGGTGTGTCAGACCCACCATACTTGCTCCGGACACTGCGAGAGGGCTGTACAAGCAATGATCACACGCACGGCACAGCGGACACACCAGGAACCGCGGTGTTGGCCGTCGAATGGCGCTAGCTGCGCAGCATTTGTGCACCGCCGCCGTCAGTGTCAGCCAGTTTGCCGTGGCATACGGAGCTCCATCGCAGTCTTTAACACTGGTAGCATGCCGCGACAGCGTGGACGTGAACCGTATGTGCAGTTGACGGACTTTGAGCGAGGGCGTATAGTGGGCATGCGGGAGGCCGGGTGGACGTACCGCCGAATTGCTCAACACGTGGGGCGTGAGGTCTCCACAGTACATCGATGTTGTCGCCAGTGGTCGGCGGAAGGTGCACGTGCCCGTCGACCTGGGACCGGACCGCAGCGACGCACGGATGCACGCCAAGACCGTAGGATCCTACGCAGTGCCGTAGGGGACCGCACCGCCACTTCCCAGCAAATTAGGGACACTGTTGCTCCTGGGGTATCGGCGAGGACCATTCGCAACCGTCTCCATGAAGCTGGGCTACGGTCCCGCACACCGTTAGGCCGTCTTCCGCTCACGCCCCAACATCGTGCAGCCCGCCTCCAGTGGTGTCGCGACAGGCGTGTATGGAGGGACGAATGGAGACGTGTCGTCTTCAGCGATGAGAGTCGCTTCTGCCTTGGTGCCAATGATGGTCGTATGCGTGTTTGGCGCCGTGCAGGTGAGCGCCACAATCAGGACTGTATACGACCGAGGCACACAGGGCCAACACCCGGCATCATGGTGTGGGGAGCGATCTCCTACACTGGCCGTACACCACTGGTGATCGTCGAGGGGACACTGAATAGTGCACGGTACATCCAAACCGTCATCGAACCCATCGTTCTACCATTCCTAGACCGGCAAGGGAACTTGCTGTTCCAACAGGACAATGCACGTCCGCATGTATCCCGTGCCACCCAACGTGCTCTAGAAGGTGTAAGTCGACTACCCTGGCCAGCAAGATCTCCGGATCTGTCCCCCATTGAGCATGTTTGGGACTGGATGAAGCGTCGTCTCACGCGGTCTGCACGTCCAGCACGAACGCTGGTCCAACTGAGGTGCCAGGTGGAAATGGCATGGCAAGCCGTTCCACAGGACTACATCCAGCATCTCTACGATCGTCTCCATGGGAGAATAGCAGCCTGCATTGCTGCGAAAGGTGGATATACACTGTACTAGTGCCGACATTGTGCATGCTCTGTTGCCTGTGTCTATGTGCCTGTGGTTCTGTCAGTGTGATCATGTGATGTATCTGACCCCAGGAATGTGTCAATAAAGTTTCCCCTTCCTGGGACAATGAATTCACGGTGTTCTTATTTCAATTTCCAGGAGTGTATATATATTTATGTATATTTCAGTACTTTTCACACGATAAATAAATAGATGGATAATGGTAACAAAGCTACTTATTTGGCTTCATATTTTGTCTTATGTAGTCTTATTTAGTGTGTTTTCACTATGCAGTGACCTAAGTTCAGACCCCAACTTGTGTGATCTAAAGGTTGCCACAACTGTACGCTACTTAGCAGTGCTACTTGCTTTGTTGTCGAACGATTCATGTTTCAGCGCACTGGAAGTATGTAGGAGAAACAATACATACGAGGAGAGTTCAATAAGTAATCCAACACTTTTTTTATCGGTCAGTTTTGGTTGAAAAAATGCGGAATTTGTTGTGGAAGATCGTCAATTATTCCCGCTTCAGCCTCTATGGTTTCATAAAATTCCAATGGGTGCCTTCAAAATGGTGTCTGTAACAGAGAAGCATTCCAAGGCGAGAGCTGTCATTGTGTTTCTTTTAGCGGAAAACCAGAGCATCGCAGATATTCATAGGCGCTTGCAGAATGTCTACGGAGACGTGGCAGTAAACAAAAGCACGGTGAATCGTTAGAGCGAAGCGTCTGACGTCATCGCAACAAGATCGTGCAAACTTGTCTGATCTCCCGCGTGCTGGCCTGTCGCACATACCAGTGACTCCTGCAATGCTGGAACGTGCGGCCACTCTCATTCGAGGTGGCCGACGTACACAATGAAACAGCTCTCTGCACAACTAGATGTCTCTGTTAGTAGTGCTGACACACTTGTTCACCACTAGGGGTTCCTCGCCGCCTAATAGAATACCATAAAGGACAACGAAGGACTATATGTGCGGAAGCAATACGTGGATGAGGAGGAGGTTATCGATGCAACAAGACGTTCGCTCCGACGTCGACCAGTAGAGTGTGGGCGTACAGGCCATCCCGGTAAGATGGCGTAAGGCCGTCGCGTCGAACGGAGAGTATGATGAAAAATGTGGTTTCGTAGTCAAAAGAGTGAGAAATAATATGATGAATTGGAATCCTGAATGAAAGCAACCCATTTTCAGAAAGAAAGTGTTTCATTGCTTATTGAACGCCCCTCGTACTTACAGCACACGTGAGAGATTACGCATCAGAGTACTCATTTACAAATTTCATTTTTGTAGATTGTGATAAAATTGCGTTATGTCTCATTTAGGACGGAGAAACCTGTACCACCATGTGTTGAATTCGACAGCTGCTGTATCATTGTCTACATAGACTGTGGTTTACCATGCCGCGGAACTACTGCTTGCGATGGTCAGGATCACACGACTGTCAAGCGAATATGCAATCGACGATTTCAGATGAGCCATACTCTAATGCAGGGCTTAACAACTGGCCGGTTTTGAGCGCGAGTACTCGCGTCTGCTCAGGCACGTGCTCGCGAGCAGCTGCAAGGTCGCCGAGTAGGGAGGGTGGGGAGGGAGGGGAACTGCGCGCGCACGTTTGAATAGGGCCACAGCGTGCCTATTGAATTCGCGCCGACTGTGTAACGTTTAAAGTACTACGATCAGCTCTTGACAGTCACTTCGCTGGTTAAGAATCATGTGAAGTCGCCGTTGTGTAACCCCAACCATGCTTCCGCAGTTCAACCCCCATTGGGAGGAATTGTATCTGTTTACTGAAAAAGATGGTGTTGCAAAATGTTTAGTATGTCACAAAACGCTGAATTCTTTTACGAAATTTAATTTGCAGCGACATTATATGTCGTACCACGCGAAAGACTACGGACGTAGAAAATGTGATTGACCAGATCGTGGACAGGAAGTTATTAAACTTAAAAGGGAGCTACCCGAAGAAGATCTGGACGACGAAGAAAAATCAAGTGAGGCAGCTCTCAGAGTGGGTTACAAAACTGCTTTGCTTTTAGCAAAATCCCTGCGCCCCTTAACTGATAGCGATTTAATAAAAGAATGTTTGGTAGTTGCAGTGGAAACTTGTGTCCATCTCAAGTTGAACAGTTTCGGATTGTGCCATTATCTAACATGACCATTATGCGTCGCATACAGGACATGGCAGACGACGTCCAGAGCCAGCTTGCAAATATCTGTAAAGATTTTATGGCGTATTCTCTAGCTCTGGACGAAAGTGTTGATATCACTGGAACAGCGCAGCTTGTCATATTTATTAGAGGTGTTAACAGAGATCTTCAGGTGAGGGAGGAGCTCCTCGATGTAGTAGCCATGAAGAACACTACAACCGGAGGTGATATTTTAAGTAGTGTTGAAGAAAGTGTTGAAAATATAGGATTGTCGTGGAATTCTTTAGTTTCAGTGTCTACAGATGGTAGAGGCATACACTAAGCTAATAAAATTATGTGGCACGTGTACATTCTCCTTTATTTGTTTCATTTGTCGCAGTAATAATTCGTGAGTGATATCCCTGCAGGTGGCCGCGGATTTACATCGACTGGCGGCAGCTGTTGTGTACCCCACGTGACTCTCCCCACTCTCCGCTCTGATCCGGTAGTGGGGATAGCGTGCTCGCGCTGCTCCGTGCTCGCGCCTTGCTGCTCACAGCTTGCTCCGCGAGCACGTATGCTGTGAAGCCCTGCTCTAATGGCACACAGGATCTCAGTGGCCCCACTTCATTGCCGTGCGAGAGGACAGAAATGACGTTCGCTCCGCCGTTCATGATCGTATAACCACGACATATGTTTGTTGCATGAGCTTGTTTGCAGCAAGGTAAGTATCCAGACGGACAGTGCGACAACGTCTGAATCGCAACGGACAGTCAGAGCAGTGACCATCGTTGCGGCTTCCCTTGAAGAGACCGCAGGGAGGGGCGAGTGGGCGTGTCGATACTGATATGCACAACAACAACACTTGGTACAAGAGCGGCACTATGTAGCCTTTTGAGACGAGTCTCCCTTATGCATAGAACAGCACGATGGACGTATCCGAGTGTGGAGGTTTCATGATATCGCAAGTTGCCATATTGCATTCGTCATCGCCATATAGGCCAGCACCAGACTCAGTGGTGTGAGGTGCCATTGGTTCCCGTAGCCGATAAATAGGAAAACAGCCGTTTCATTCCTGACGTCTGAAGGCCAGTAGCTTCCCCGAAACTTTGAGGCCTTGACTTTATGTTTCAACAAGATAACGCAAGATCCCACCTTTCCCGTGCTATCCTATACGACTGTTGATATTTTTAAAACATTTCGGGAATCAAATACATCGAACTCTACAACGGGTCACTATCAGCACTCCATTTCTCGGAACAGCAATAGCTACAGCGACAGAAAAAATGTCGATATATCGGCACATAAAAATATCAGCTGCAGATTGAGCTGGTTTTAGAGCTGCATATTTAAGAATGATTTATTATTAGATATTCTGTACATGAACAAGCTAGCAGCCTGCCTATCCCTCTTGAGGCAAGAACTGAAAGGCAAACGATGCAAATTCACGCTTGGCAATAACCGCTTTGCTAACAATCGTAACTGCATGTAAGTGTCACAATAAAAGGTGTCCGATGGGTACGTCGTTCGGTTTCGTCACATATCCCATGTGTCCGGAACACTTCATGTCGACTTCCCTGTTTTTTTCATTTCTGCCAACTGCAGCGATTTGTCAGTTGTAGCGTCAAAATCGCATGGTGAAGCTAAACGCTGCAGATTTGTTGGTAGCTCCGAGCGCCTATTACGTCAGCATTTCCCCTCACACGTCTCCGTCAACCGCAAAGACCAATCTTGTTATTCAGATTTTTGTTCATCACCAAATTGTTTATTTTAACGCAACTGGTGTGCTGTTTCTTCACATCGGAATCTTGTTATACCATTCACACCGACACCCCCCAGCACAATCGGACTTCTTTTTTTGTGCCACCTGCAGTTGCTTTGCACACCCAATGAGAAAGATTAGATGAGATGAAAGCTTAAAAAGTAGTAAGACTCCTTCACACAGTAAAAATAAAATTATGTTCTACTGCAATATCAGAAGAACAACTTAAGATATTTTCGTAAATTGTGAAAGAAAAATAATATAGAATAAAAATATCGGCACTCGATATTGTCATTTTGATATCGACATTTTGGGTAAGGTATCGAAGATACGTATCAATATACCGAGGAAACAATATCGATAGGCCGAAATTACATCAGCAGCTCTACTGTCCTCTCCTAATTTGATACAGATGATGTTCAATTGTTGGTTGGATCATCACTTTCTCGAGATCTCTCACCGTTTCAAAACATTTGGTAGAGGGTCGCGGTCGCCGAGAGACCGGCACGCAGCCACTCGCCAGCCGTTACGGTTGATGAGGTCTGGCCTAGAGTCGAAGCATCAGAATGACTTACCCATATACGTCATCGAACTTCAGTTCGCCTAGATGTCCAGTCGGGTTAGAACCATTTTCTTGGCCAGACATGGCAACTCTATGTACTAAATTTCACGTCCTCCACACACCCAAATCACCTATAAATACACGTTCCAGTCCCATTAATGAGATTACCACCTATGTTTGACGTGAAGGTACAATAACCACTCACAGCCTGCAAGTGGCAGCACTAGCAGTGGAGGGTATAAATGAGATGCGTTTGAAAAGTCCGTGCTAAGTCCGAGAGGTGGCACCACCGGCACGTATCGAGGTCATGTTTAGTTAGTAGCATCTTTGGAAAGAACGCACACCAAGTTTCAGTCATATTGGTCTATTTCTTTGTGTTTGGCATTCGTGTAAATCAAGGAAGTCGAGTGATTGTCAAAAAATGGACGAAGAAGAATTTCGTGTGGTGATTAAACATTACTTTATGAAAGCCAAAACGCCTCAGGAGGCTAAAGAGAAGCTTGATAAACGTTACGATGACTCTGCACCTTCGATTAGAACAAAGTGGTTTCAAAATTTTCTGAGAGGCCGTATGGGCACAAGTGATGATGAATGTTCTGGACGCCCTGTGGAGGATACGACCCCAGAAATCATTGATAAAATCCATGATATGGTGATGGATGACAGAAGAGTTAAGGTGCGTGAGATTGATAGTGCTGTGGGCATCTCGAATGAACGGGTACATAATATTTTGCATAAACATTTGGACATGAGAAAGCTATCCGCAAGATGGGTTCCGCGATTGCTCAAGCTTGACCAAACACGAAATCGTGTGAAGTGTTGCAAGGATGGTTTGCACCTGTTCAGGAAGAATCCGCAGGACTTTAAGCGTCGTTTCGTCACTGTGGATGAAACATGGGTACATTAATATACTCCTGAGACCAAACAACAATCTAAACAATAGGTTACGAAGGGAGAATCTGCACCAAAAGGGGCGAAGAACAGTCCTTCGTCCGGAAAGGTTATGCCGACTGTCTTTTGGGATTCGCAAGGGGTAATCCTCATCGACTATATGGAAAAGGCTAAAACTATTACAGGTGCATATTATTCATCATTACTGGACCGTTTGAAAACCGAGCTGCAAGAAAAACGCCGGCGATTGGGCCCTAAAAAAGTCCTTTTCCAGCACGACAATGCACCAGCACACACCTCAGCAGTTGTGGTCGCAAAATTAATGGAAATACGATTCCAACTCGTTTCACATCCCCACTATTCTCCAGACTTGGCTCCCTCGGACTGCTATTTGTTCCCTAATTTGAAGGCATGGCTGGCGGGACAAAGTTTTTATTCAAACGGGGAGGTGATTGCAACAACTAATAACTATTTTGCAGACTTGGACAATTCTGTTATTCGGAAGGGATCAAACAAATTAGAACAGCGTTGGACGAAGTGTATAAGTCTGAAAGAAGACTATGTCAAAAAATAAAAAAACGGTTTACTCCAAACACGTAAGTAGCTTTTATTTTTGCACGTACTTTTCAAACGCCCCTCGTAAAACGTGTCTGGCTGACACGAAAAACATTACAGTCGTTATCATAATGCGGAAATGAAGCGTTTTATCTGACATCTAAAATGACATGATCATTGTCTTTCGGGCCAAGTGTGAAAGCATTTCCAAAACGGCTAAGTTTGTAAACAGTTCGAGTCCCGCCGTGGTTAAAGTATACCGTGCATGGCAAAATGGATCTATTTACAACTGGCACCGAGGCAACTGCAGCGCACCACAGGTCATAGACGACAGGGCTGAACGACGATGTGTACGCGCGAATAAACGTGCAGCTGTTGAGCAATTGACCGTCCAGATGTAACAAGGGCTACCAACAGCGTCTCTCAACGACCGTTCGGCAAACGTTGTTGCGTATAGGCCTCCGCAGCAGTCGCCTGGTCCGTGCACACTTGCTGACTGCTGTTTGTCGGCGACGGAGGTTGGTATTTTGCATTCCAGTGCATCAACTGGAACGTGTTTTCCATTGGCCCAATGTCGCCTAGAAGCAGGATAATGCAACGTGTCACGTAGCTCGCTGTGTACGTTCATGGTTCGAAATGAAATGAAATGATCGTATGGCATTGTTGGCCGGGAGGCCCCATTCGGGGGAGTTCGGCCGCCGCATTGCAAGTCCTTTTTAGTTGACGCCACTTCGGCGACTTGCAAGTCAGTGATAATGAAAATGATGATGAAGGACACACAACACCCAGTCCCCTGCCGGGAATCGAACCCGGGCCCCCTGCGTGATAGGCGATAACGCTACCGCGGACAGCACAAGGAACAGTTTACCGCACTCCCCTGGCCTCTGAACTCGCCGGATTTAGGTTCAGTCGAGAATCTGTGGAGCCGTCTCCATCAGGCTGTTCGCGCCATGGATCCTCAACCGAGAAACCTAATGCTCCTCCACTGGAGTCGGAATGACTCCACATCCCCGTCCGTACCGTTCCAGAACCTCATTGGCTCACTTCCTGTATGTCTCGCATCGGCCCGTGTTGGAAACGTGATTATTCTGGCTTTTTACAAGTCGTCACATTAATCATGTGTTCTTGTGTTGTACTTTATCTCTAGAATAAGTAAATTTTCCTATTGTACTTTATGTGCGCAGTAAGTAAAATTTCCTGGTATTATAATTTCAGTGCCTAGCAGTGCATAAGCGGTGCGTGGAAACGTTCGTGCGTTGCGTATCTAAGATGAATCAAAGAAATCAAAATAACGTCGCTGTAAAGTGTTTGCGTAATAATGGCCTGAGCCAGCAGACAGAGCAGCAAACGAAACCTAAGACGACATACTCTGGCGCAATCACATGCGAGAGAAATGAGAAAAACACGACGCCTAATCTGTGCCTTGACACTGATGGCGCCGAAATTTCGCCAGCTTCTATCTCTCTTGAATGGTACTTGACAGTACGCTTCAGTTCGTTCGAACTTCTTATCGTGGCTGTTAACGCCAGAGCACTGCACATACAGCGTACCGCTAAGATATTGTAAAGTTAAAACACACGCGGAATAATTAAGTACTCATATTCGTCTGGCCTAAATCCAATCGTACCCATCAACGACGTTCTTGAAAAATATCCACCGTCTGACGAACCTGCTAAACAATTCGGTCAACATATCTCGGAGATCACTTAGCACGCAAGCAAGGTGCGAATGATGTACCGCCAAAACAGGTTACTGATGACGTAGAGATGATTCTGAATAAGGACGTCTAGCGCCAAATAACGCGGCTTTACTGAATTTCTCAATTCGGAGTATGTTCCTTGAAAGTATTGTTAGACGTCGTCACGATTTATCATCAATATTTTGTTGTTACTGAACGTACAGTAGCGTAATTCACAGAAAATGGCGGCCGCGGTGGTCTCGCGGTTCTAGGCGCGCAGTCCGGAACCGTGCGACTACTACGGTCGCAGGTTCGAATCCTGCCTCGGACATGGATGTGTGTGATGTCCTTAGGTTAGTTAGGTTTAAGTAGTTCTAAGTTCTAGGGGACTGATGACCACAGCAGTTGAGTCCCATAGTGCTCAGAGCCATTTGAACCATTTTTTTTGAATTCACAGAAAATAAGTAGGGGCAAGAGCTCTCCTTCGGCTAATGGATTGGCCCACCGGTTCTCTCGACTCAGATCCCATCAACACTTGTAGGATGCACTGAGAAGCCCTATTGCAGCACGTCCACATGCAACAACGACCGTCCAACAGCTGCCAAACGCGGCGGTGTAGGAATGGAACGCCCTACCACAAGAACTCCAAAAATGGCTCTGAACACTATGTGACTTAACATCTGAGGTCACCAGTCCCCTAGAACTAACAACTACTTAAACCTGACTAACCTAAGGACATCACACACATCCATGCCCGAGGCAGGATTCGAACCTGCGACCGCAGCAGCAGCGCGGTTCCGGACTGAAGCGCCTAGAACCGCTCGGCCACAGCGGCCGGCACAAGAACTCCTTACCAACCTTGTGGCCAGCGTGGGAGCACGCTGCAGAGCATGAACTGCCGTCCGCGGTGATCACATAGCCTGTTAAGAACCATTTCACGCCTTTTTTAATGCCTAGGGGCTCCAAAGTAGTAACTATTTTTGAATAAAACTGTCATTTCTGTTCATCTCATTGAGTATTTTTTTCAGTTACCTTGTGTAGCAGTTCTTTCTGTGGATCAACTTTCGTCGAACCACGTTACTTTTTCCCATAAGTTTTGCACAACAGTGTATGTCTTCAGTTGTCATATTGACCGTTATTTTAGATACCATAACCTCAATCTTAAAAATGTCTTGTAAATACTTTTGAACGGCAGCCTAATTACTGGGAATAAGTTCTTATTTATTAATAATGCTGCCGTTCTCGGGGATTTTGTCCTTTACCTAAGATCGTAATGTACTGTATACAGAATTATAAGTTACGTAAACGTTTCTAGTTCATACAAGTAGTATGTACCCAAACAGAGCTGCAATCGAATCAGTGTTCGCAGAAACCACGCATACATCAGATTTGTCCGCAGTACGTTTCAAGTCATTAATGAAATTATCTCAGGTCCACACAAAGTGAGTGTGCGCGGGCGCGCGCGCGCGCGCGCGCGCGCGCTCGTGTGTGTGTGTGTGTGTGTGTGTGTGCGTGTGTGTGTAGATATCACGCTAGTCCTGTTACTTGCCTCGAATACACACATCTTATCGCGCTAACTGCACGAACAGCTTAAATCCGCAACTCATGTGGTTTCTTCTTCAAACGATAGATGACATGAAGGAAAAGCAAAGGAACGAAACAATGATGTTTGCAGCATGTTTTTCAGATGCATAAATTAATCTTTAACTTCTAGAATTGAAATGGCTTACTTTCTCTGGCTGTTGACCTGGGCGAAACCGATTTTGCCTTTCTCTGAGTAATTACCAGGATATTATTCAACAGTTTGGAACGAGGAGGGGTCGTTAAACCTACATAAACAGGG